>NC_140987.1:28758921-30221881 GCF_052327205.1 Somniosus microcephalus | reverse complement strand
GCGTTGGCTGCAAAGACAGGGCTGGGGAAGTTGGAGAAGATAAGGGCGATCGCAATCCCTGATAAGAGCCGCGGTGAAACGCGCGAGCGGGTAAGCCAGAGCCCGGGAGGGAGCGAGCAAGAGCCGCACGAGCGGGTGAGCCAGAGGCCGGGAGCCGCTTCAAGTGCGAGGCGCAGCGCGGGCCAGCGATCAGGACCAAAGATAAGGGCCGCACTCGGACTGAAAGGCGCGGCGGCTGCAGAAGCTCAAGGTGCGAGAGCCGCGGTGCACAGCGCGGGCTATCGATCGCGGCGAAGATAAGGGCCGCACTCGGGGGCTGAAGGGAGACGGCGTCGGGGGACGGGTGAAGACCGCCAAGCGCGGGAAAACCGCCATTTTGTGGGCGGAGGACGACGGCAAGAGCGGGAAGCCGCCATCTTTGATAACAAGTAAACAAAATAAAATCTGAGAAATTGCAAATCTACAATGCCTAAACACGGGAATATTAGTACCTTTGATAGTGACCTCGAAGATTGGGCCATATATGTTGAAAGAGTAAAAAATTATTGTAAGGCCAATAAAATTCATGACCAAGATAAAGCTCTAACATTATTAAATTTAATGGGTGCGAAGACATACGGGCAATTGAAACACCTGTTATCACCAGATGAACCGGCGGATAAGACGTTCGATGAGATTGTTACTGTCCTGAAAGATCATCTAAACCCCACGCCGCTGATGCTAGCGGAACGATTTAAATTTTACGACAGAAGGCAGCTACAGCATGAAAGCAATGCTGAATATTTGCTGGAATTGCGTAAATTAGCGAAATATTGCCAGTTTGGAACGGGACTGACAGATGCACTACGAGACAAATTTGTGTGTGGTTTATTTAAACAGGATACACAAAAGCGACTGCTCGAGGAGAATGAGCTGACGCTTGAGAAGGCGGTCACTATGGCAGCAGCACACGAAGCCGCAGCGAGAGGCACGGCAGTAATGCAGCTACAGTCACCGGAGCTCAGTGCACACAAATTGGGTGTGAGTTCTGGCAAATGTTATCGTTGTGGAAAGACAACGCATGATCAGAACCAGTGTTGGTTTAAAAACCAAGAATGTAGAACTTGTGGTAGGCTTGGACATATAGCTAGAGTATGCAGGTCAGGGAAGAAGACCAGCAACAAGAAGTCACCGCAAGGAAAATACGCAAAAGTACACAAGGTGGCCGAACAGGAGTCCGATTCAGACGCTAGCAGTAATGAACTGGCTGGCTTAAGCAGTATTGAACTGGCTAGCTTAAGGGTACTCAACGTTGGTAAGGGTGCAGACCTCCAGACAATTTGGGTTACTCTTCAGATAGAAGGAGTCCAAGTAAAAATGGAATTGGACACTGGATCGGCATTGTCGGTCATGAATAAGAAAGATTACAGAAGGTTATTCCAACATATTCCCCTACAGGATACGGAGATTATATTGACAACCTACACGGGGCAGAGAGTGTACCCCATCGGGACAATAAAGGTTGCAGTGGTCCACAAGGGCGAAGACAGTCAAATAATGGACTTATATGTGATATCTGAAGGAGGTTCTCCACTACTAGGACGGGAGTGGATTAGGAAAATGAATATGGACTGGCATTTCCTACAAACAATAACGAGTGAGAACTCGGTGAAGATAGTCGGCCCAGACTCTGGAACGGATGATGGTAAGCCCAACTCAGGTGCAAAAGACAAAGTTTCAGCACAGAATTCCACTGAGCAACAACAACATAGTTTAACTGTGGATTCTGAGTCTGGCAAGTCTACTGATGTGCCCATTTCTGAGGGACACCGGGCTCGAACTCAACTCCATTTCAAACTACAACAGCAATTAGAACAAATGCTTCGCCGTTTTGAGCAAGAGTTGAATGCAACGAAAGAGTTCTTTGATATAGAGTTGGAGAATCTGGAAAGACAACAGAAGCAGCTGATGGAGAAAATGGAGCAGGAGCACACAAAACGTCTGATGTCAGAGGAGTTAACGGTCAGCCAACTCCTGCATATGCTGAAGGACAGGACTCTGAAATGGGAAAAACTTGAACACGAACTTCAATATTCAAACGAAAGGGGTTCGGAGCTCTCAAAGGTTATTGGAAGAGCTGAGGTGGCAACACAGACTGAGATGACTGCAACAGAGCAGCCCTTGGATGCCAAAAGTACGCTGACTCACGTCAACGTAGAACAACAGACTGCTGAAACAGCTGCTCCGGTAGAGGGATTGAATAGTCCGATCAATCAATCTCCAAAAGAAGTTGAAGTAGTAAAATCTCAAATGAGGTCATTAGTAAACGACTTGCTGAAAGCCCAGAAAAAGCTGGATGAAGAGGTACGCATGAAGAAGTCTCTTCAGGAAAGATGTCTGGACTTGGAACAAAAGCTGGCTAACGCCCAGCTGGGTATGGAGGAAATAGAAGACCCTCTCGCTGGCCTAGATCAGGACGACACCGAATATTACTATGTCCTGTCCTGCCCAACTTGTAACTTCGACTCCCACCATACAGAAATCATGGAGGAGCACCGAAAGTCTACGGAACATCGGGAGAAGGTGGCTCTACTACGGAAAAAGGAGGAAGAGAAGGAGGAACTGCGCATGTAGCTGGCAGCTGACAGTAGAGCCCAGAGAGTCTCCAAGAAGCAGAAAAGGAAAAGTCGAAACAGAAGATGACCCATCTGAACCATTATTACCCCTACCAGATCACACACGTGGTCCCTCCGAACGGAGCCAATTCAGTTCGGAAGTTCAAACTGTTAAATCCATGGAAGGACTATTGAATGAGTCACTCCAGCAACGTGAACCGACTACACCACAGAGATTGAATCTGTGAACTGTTTTCCGCAGAGACTGAATCTGTGATCTGTTTTGACATGAAGTTATCTATGTATCTATGTTATTCTGTTATGTAAACCTGAAGTTATATATGTATATATGTTATTACGTTATGTTAAATGGGGAGATGACTGTAAAGCTAGGAAGGGAGGAATGTTGTGTATGTAATATGTGTGCTACTTTGAACCTATGGACAGGACTGCACTACTTGTAGGGCGTAGTGATACGCAGTACCACTCCTGGCCATAGGGGTATAAATAGTACTGTGGGTACTGATCTCCCCTCAGTTCCCGCCTGTGGGCATGAAGTAAAGACCTACGTATAGTCCCTACCTCCAACCAGTAAAGACCTGTTTGAGTTATACATTTAAGTCTTTGTGTTAATTGTTCAATACAATACACATACTTAACAGTGACCACACCGGTATATAAACGTTGTGTAGTGATTTGCTGGGCAGTTCAGCCCTGACCTCTGAATAGTAAAGACCTGTTAAAGTTATTCTTGTTGTCTGCGTCCAGTGATTTATAATAAGCATAACTGGGACACACAGGCTCAACAGTGGCGACGAGTCCGATCTTACCCTGCGGCAGTTTTACATCCAAGGCAGCTTCGTCCTCAGAATGGGCGTCGAGAAGAGGCATCCGCCCTCATCATCCTGCTGAGCACCACATCGCACGGGAGGCATCGAGAACCCAGGTTAAAAAGAAAAATTCTGACCACGAAGCCCTCCATCAGCGACAGGCAGTGTTCATCCCTTCTACCACGGTGGTGGGTAAGCCGATCAGCGACACGAGCAGAAAGTCGGCCGCGTTGGCTGGGAGTAGGGGAGGGAAAACGGAGGAAAAAGGGCAGAGAACTCGACCGCGGCCGGTGAAAAGGGCCGGGCTGCAATCGGGGCCGAGAGGCGCAGCGACTGGGGCAGCGATAAGGCCACAAGAACCGCGGAGAACTCAACCGCAGTCAGTGTAAAGGACCGGCCTGCAAGCGGGGCTGAGAGGCGCAACAGCAGGGGAAGCGTGAATGCCCACGGGAACCGCGGGGGAGCAAAAAGCAGCGTCGGGGAATTGAGAACCGCTGGGGAGGCGAGAACGGCAGCAGCACGGCAATCGCCATTGCAGCCAGCAGGGGAAGAAGGCAAACGCGGGAAGCTGCCATTGTAGTCGGCGGGGGAAGAAGACGAGCGCGGGAAAAACCGCCAAGTGCGGGAAGCCGCCATTTTAGTAGGCGGGGGAAGAAGACAAGCGTGGGAAGCCGCCATTTTGGGAAAAAGAAAATTTAAAGAAACTTGCAAGGATGCCTAAACATGGTAACATCAATGCTTTTGATAGCGATGTCGAAGATTGGGCCACGTATGTAGAACGCATGGAAGTTTATTGTAAAGCAAATGAGGTACCAGATGATAAGAAAGCACTAACCTTATTAAACTCAATGGGTGCGAAGATGTACGGGCTATTGAAGCACCTTGTATCACCAGATAAACTGGCGGATCAGACTTTCGCGAATATTGTTACTGTCCTGAAAAATCATTTAAACCCCATGCCGCTGCTGATAGCGGAACGATTTAAATTTTACAGAAGAACGCAGCTGAAAGAAGAAAGCAACGCTGAATTCTTAATTGAACTGCGTAAGCTATCAAAGTACTGTCAGTTTGGAACAGGGCTAGCAGATGCGCTGAGAGATAAATTTGTGTGTGGATTGTTAAAAGAAGGAACACAAAAGCGACTGCTAGAGGAGAATGATCTTACGCTTGATAAAGCTGTCACTATTGCAGCATCACACGAAGCTGCAGCGAGAGGCACTGCGGAAATGCAGCTAAGGTCATCGGAACTCAGCACCAATCAAATGGCCTTGGGTGCAGTAAAGTGTTATCGTTGTGGAAAGACAACGCACGATCAGAACCAGTGCTGGTTCAAAAATCAGGAATGCAGAAAATGTGGCAGGCTTGGTCACATAGCTAAAGTATGCCGGTCAGGAAAGAAGACCAGCAACAAAAAGTCACCGCAGGAAAAGTGCAGAAAGGTACACAAGGTGACAGAGAACAGTTCGGATGAACAGAAGTCAGATTCAGACTCCAGCAGTAAGGAACTGGGTTGTCTAAGAGTACACAATGTGGGTAATGAAGCAGACCTCCAAACTATCTGGGTCACACTTCAGATAGCAGGAGTCCAAGTGAAGATGGAATTGGACACTGGATTGGCATTGACGGTCATGAATAAGCAAGATTACAAAAGGTTATTCCCACATATTCCCCTACGGGATACGGAGATTGTATTGAAAACATACACGGGGCAATGAGTATACCCCATCGGAAAGATAAAGGTAAAGGTGGTCCACAAGGGCAAAGAAAGCCGAGGAATGGACTTATATGTGCTACCTGAGGGAGGTCCACCACTACTGGGATGGGAGTGGATCAGGAGAATAAATATGGACTGGCATTCCTTAAAAGCGCTAACGGTAGATTCCGGTAAAAAAGATGTCAAACGTAAACAATTGTCCAGAATATTGGACGATGCTAAAGAGGTGTTCCAACAGGGACTGGGAACACTGAGAGGAATTACGGCAAACATCAAGGTTGAAGAACATGCAAACCCGAAATTTTTCAAAGCCAGACCGGTACCTTATGCGATACGACCTGCTGTGGAAGCTGAGCTGGAAGGGCTAGAACGTTCAGGAGTACTGTCTAAGGTGGACTGGAGTGAGTGGGCCACGCCCATTGCTCCCGTCATGAAGCGTTCATCGAGCAACAAGCCGGGGGAACCGGGGAAGGTTCGCATCTGTGGAGATTTCAAGATCACTGTTGATCCGGTGCTTCACACGGTGCAATATCCGCTTCCGCGGATTGAGGATATCTTCGCTTCGTTGTCTGGCGGGAAACACTTCACCAAGATAGACCTGGCGCAGGCGTACTTACAGATGGAAGTTGAGGAAGAGTCATGCCAGTATCTCACGATCAACACGCATAGAGGCTTGTATCGGTATAATAGACTGGTTTTTGGAGTGGCATCGGCTCCAGCAATTTGGCAGAGGGCCATGGAGCAGGTATTAGAGGGAATTCCAGGCACACAATGTTACCTGGACGATATTCTGATTACAGGAGATGATGATGAGGAACACCTTGCAAATTTGGAACTGGTGCTCACCAGATTGAAAGAATATGGACTTCGAGTTAATCGCCAGAAATGTGAGTTCTTTCAGAAGCGGATCTCGTACTGTGGTCATGTCATTGACCAGGAGGGGCTTCATAAATCTCCTGACAAGATCGAAGCTGTTGTGAAGGCTCCCGCTTCGGATAATGTATCCCAGTTGAGGTCGTTCCTAGGGTTGATTAACTATTACCATAAGTTTCTGCCAAATTTATCCACGGTGCTGCACCCGCTGCGCGCTCTTTTGCAGAAGGGAGTACCATGGAAGTGCAGCGAGGACTGTAAGAGGGCCTTTCGCAAAAGCAAGGCATTGATCACCTCAGAGGAAGTGTTGGCTCACTTCAACCCAACGTTGCCTATTCGTTTGGCTTGTGATGCTTCTCCATATGGTATTGGGGCAGTACTCTCACACAAGTTGCCAAATGTCTTGGAGAGGCCAGTCGCGTTCGCATCCAGATCATTGACCTCCGCTGAGCGCAACTATGCTCAGATAGATAGGGAGGCTCTCAGCCTTGTGTGGGGAGTAAAGAAGTTTAATCATTACCTGCAGGGCCAAAAGTTTACGCTACTGACAGACCACCAGCCGTTGGCATCCATTTTTAACCCTAAGAAGGGTGTTTCGGTGATGATAGCACAGAGGCTCCAGAGATGGTCCCTTTTCCTAGGGGCACATCAATATCAGATTGAATTCAAAGGTACAAAGCAGCATGGTAATGCTGATGGGCTGTCGCGCCTGCCACTACCTACAGTGGAGGAGGCACCGACGGTTGACCCTGTTGAGTTATTTCACTCGACCATCATCGAATGTTTACCAGTCACCAATGCAAGTATTGAAAGAGAAACCAGGAGCGACCCGACACTGTCCCGGGTCTACGAATTGACAGTGAAGGGATGGCCAGCACATGGTGATCCACTGTTACCGGCATTCTCAGCAAGATGAGAACAGCTGTCTGTCTGTCAAGGAACATTGATGTATGGAAAAAGGGTGATTATTCCTCCTAAGTTAAGAGAGAGAGTTCTAAAGGAACTGCATGAAGGTCATCTGGGGGGAGTCAAGATGAAAAGCCTTGCTAGGGCTTATGTGTGGTGGCCGGGTATCGACCAACAGATAGAGGATCTGACTAAAAGCTGCTCAGGGTGCCAAAAAGTTCAAAATGCACCTCCGATTGCACCGCTGCATCCATGGGAATGGCCTTCAACCCCATGGCAACGTGTACATATTGACTTTGCTGGTCCATTCATGGACTCCATGTTTTTAATTGCGGTGGACGCACATTCTAAATGGCCAGAAGTGATTAAGATGACTACCACTACCTCGGAAAATACGATCGCGGTGCTAAGAACGATATTTGCAAGAAATGGATTGCCCGAACAAATATGTTCAGACAACGGACCGCAGTTTGTGTCAGAAGAATTCCAGAAATTCATGAAGAAGAATGGGGTGAAACATTATACCTCTGCCCCATATCATCCGGCTACAAACAGGTTGGCCGAGAGATTTGTACAAACGTTCAAAAAAGCAATAAAGGCCATGAGCGAAGATCAGATTCCACTACAACACAAGGTGGACAATTTCCTACTGGCATATCGAAACGCCACTCATGCAGTGACAAACCAAAGTCCTGCCATGATGTTCTATAACAGAAGGTTGCAGTCCAGGTTGGACTTGTTAAAACCAAATGTGCGGAGGGAAGTCGAAAACAAACAGTTCCAGCATATAAATAACAAGACCACTCGGAGTTTCGAAATAGGACAACCAGTGTTAGCCCGGGACTATAAAAATGAGAAATGGCAATCTGGAACAATTCGGGCCAGACAAGGACCCCTGATGTACACGGTAGATATTGGTGAAAATGTAATACGACGTCATGCTGACCAACTGGTAGAATCGAGAACAAGGGTCGAACCCATGGTTACGGCAGAGACAACCGTGGAAGAAGTTAGTGAACCTGAAGCATCTACCTCAGAAGTGAATGTACGTGATGATGATGTCCAATCCATAAGAGATCAACTAGATGAGTCACCCCAGCAACGAGAATCAGAGACCCCTGAAAGGCGTTATCCAACTCGGATCAGGAGGCCTCCTCAGAGACTGAATCTTTGAACTGTTTTGCATGAAGTTGTATATATATATATATGTTATTATGTTATGTTAAATGGGGATATACACTGTTAAGCTAAAAAGGGAGGATTGTGGTGTATGTAACCTGTTCCACCTTAAGAGAACTACCTTAAGAGATGTACTACTTTCTCTTGGCTGCTGTATACTGTAATACCGGTGGTGACCACACCGGTATATAAATGTTGTGTAGTGATTTGCTGGGCAGTTCAGCCCTGACCTCCGAATAGTAAAGACCTGTTAAAGTTATTCTTGTTGTCTGTGTCCAGTGATTTATAATAAGCATAACTGGGACACACAGACTCAACACCCAGAGTAAAGTGGGGAAGGTTACGGAACGACACTCACCGGACTATCACAGGGACCCAGGGAGGGTTGACAGTGTGCTGGGATAAATGGTGGGAACCCGATCAGGGGATTTACGTGTGTATGTGTGGTTCAGAGAAAGTCTGCCCCACAGGTGTTTCCATCATTTTCCACAGCCAGTGGCAGGATAACGGGAGGGGGATAGGCTGGGAATCGTGCTTGGACGCATGCGCGGTCGCCTACTCCCCAATCGCAGTTAATGCCACTGAGCTAGTGACCCGCCCCCGGCAGCCCCTGCCCACGACCCAGACACCACGGACGGTAGCAGAGGGATGCCCCACCACCACCAAGGGACCAGGGAACGGGTTAGTATTGGTTCCCACTGACCAAATGGCCTATCAGGGGGTCCATTACGCGGTGGCCTCGGTCATCCTCAACCTGACCGAGGTGCACCTGCCGGAATGGTGCCCCGTAGAAATGGCAAGGCTGCATCAGGCCCTGCTGAAAGAGACCCTGCAGAAATTTTACGAGTTTGACTTCACGGGGGTCAATAGAACCGAACTCTACACCGAGGGCCACAAGGAATGGGAGCAAGTGGGGAGACAAAGAAGGGGCGCCGTGAATGACTGGTTCACAGGGTTCAACACTGGGTCGTCCATCATAAATAGTATCGACGACATCGAATTACAACGGCAGGTTAACGGGTTAAAGGCCCAGTTGAAGGGGATCCTCACGGACGAAAACCGAGTGGTGGGTTCGGAGCTCCATGCGGATCAGGCTATGACTCTCCATTTAAAGGAGATCATAGAAGAGCTGGAGAAGCAGGCTCGGATGGTCAACGCTCTCATTAGGGAGGACAGGAACGCCTCAGGTCAGGCTGCCCAGAATGAGGTGTGCGTACTGTACGGGGCATGGTTGCTGGGCGAGGGCCGCAGCAATCTGGAGGACTTAAAACAGGGATTGGTCCCCTCCTGGATCAGCAACAAGCACCTCGCAGCCCTCCACCCCTTTGAGAACGCGTTGAGTCCGTGCCAGCTCCGGCTCGCTTCTGAGGCCTACCCAGTCCCTGTGGACTGTGGTCGCTCCAACCACACCATCATGGGGGTCATTGTGCGGATCCCAGTAATGAGTAGGGCAGCCCGACCTGCGCCGGTGTAGAAGGTGGTGAACATTGGAGTCATTCGGGGGGGAGCACACGTCCGTTTCGCAGCGGTCCCACCCTACGTCATTAAGTGGGAGCATGCTATGACGGGTACTGACCTCTCGGGGTGCCATAGCCGGGGAGCACACATAATCCTGTGTCCCCAGCACTTGAATGCCTATTCAACACCACAGTGCGGGTTCAGTTCTGCTGACGCTAACCCTATCAATTGCACCATGGAAGCCATGGCACAGGGCCATGTTCCCCCACAGGTGGCATACATAGGATGTGGGACATACTGTGTCGCCACTGCAGCGTCCCACTACCGGCACGGACATCGCGGCTGGTGCGCGGTCAGTGAAAGCAGCTTCTGTTTCAAACCCAAGGCAGTAGTTCAAGTGGCACAGCTGCGGATTATCCCGATCCCTGAGCCATCCACTGTTCACCTCACTGTCAAGGAGAACTTCATCGATCTCCAGAAGTACGTGGCCCACTTTGGTTTCATAATTCCCCCTCTCCCAGAACATCTAACCGAACTGCTGAAAGCAGTTACTGTCTCCCAAAAGCACTTCTATACTTTAGAGCAGAAGACCATCGACATAGGGGCAAAAATCCTAGACATAGTGGTTCCACCATGGTGGAACCTCTTTGATAATATAGAGATCCCATCATGGGTCAGACTGGCTTCCCACATTTTAGTGGTGTGCCAGATAGGGATCGTTCTGTACCTGGTCTGTGTCCAGTGCAGGAGGAAGGGACACGACAGGGAGTTCCCTAGTCAGCAGACTTGGCGGGACCACTATGTCAGCATAAACGGGGACTCGCCCGTGTAACTACCTTATTTTCCCATCTGTTTTTTTTGTGTATTATAATAAAGATTGTGTTGCGTCGGGTTATGACTCTAATGCGAGTCTGCACATAGTATAAATGTTTCTCCGGTGGGGGATATCTACTCAACTCCATTTTCGGGATGAGGAAAGTGCGTGTGCAAGGTACACTCCATAGTCAGCTAAACTACGGGGAAGGTCAGCTGGGGAGGGAACGGATTTATGCTCACCCTAAAACATTCATGATACAAAAAGGCGATTCGAGATGTCCATTGTATCACAGGGGGGACTGTAGGATTCGCAAAATCCAGGAAAATACAGCCTACATTTTATAACCCCTGAAATGGCCACATTTTTAAGAGCACAAGATGGAGTCAGCAGATCACATGACTCATTTCAGAAGGACATACCACTACAATACCTTAAAGAAACCTGAGTCACCACCGATTGGAAAATTGCAGACTGACTGCAATTGATATGGTAATAAAGGCAGCAGCAGTAACGAAGTCAAAAACAAAGGACTTGCACTTGAAAAGGTCATGTTAATCGCCAGATAAACGTAAACCCATCACTGAAATCACAGAGCACAGACAAGACCCATTATTTGCATCAAACTCAGCGGGACACGGGACATAACCCATCAGTTTGGTTTCGGCCACGATTAAAGTCGTTAAACTAAAGTACCAGCTTTTGTCAAAGTAGCCGGCCCAAAATTTTGACAAAAGAAAACCCCTGATTTGGCGCCAAAGATAAGGGCAAGGAAACGGTATAACTGTTGGGGGAAAATCGACGGGCAGAAGGTACGATCGGAGGCAGAGAACAACGAGAGGTTAAGGTTAAGTTGAACGGTTCGAGTGGAGAGGTCCGATTAGGAGGTTCGATTACGGTTCGAGGAGCACGGAGGTTCTACAAGTTCGAGCAGGAGAGCAGGTTCAGGAGCCCGTCCCAGAAGGAAGATCAATCAGGAATCCCGGAAGCTACAGGAGCACCAAGGTCGAGGACAGTTTTAAAACCCTGGTGAGCATAGAGGCCCAACTCCACCTAGCTGACCTAGTAGAGGGATACATTAGAGACGAGAGGGTTTTAATATTAAGGGCTTTGTAATCGGGAGTGTTATTTATCCTTCGTTGTACCGCGCGCTTTCCCCACCCCCGTTTTATTATACCGCAGCTAATGAATTGATGTATTTTAAGATAGTCAAAGTAATTCTTGTGTGTTAAATTTTAGTTCCCATTGGGAGGCATGTTAATGATTTTGTCTGTGTTGTTTCCTTGTTCCCTGTGTTTTTATTCTCCTTATAAATAAAGAAACCATTAATTTTAAAACTTACCTTGTCTCACCTGATCCATTTGTCTTCCGAGTCACAAGTTGGGCCAACACATCAAGGTAGTCTGGCAATAAGTCCAGTGTCTAGAATCAGTGAGGGGGGAGCGCTTCGAAACCACTCATGAGCAGTGTGAAATCAAGAATCGATCTTGCACACCACAAGCTCGTTAAAAAGGCCCCTTACAGAATGGCGACCGCGGCAGGACACTGGCTACAGACCCCTTGTGTGGTGGACAAAGACTCGGGTGAGACAGATGTGATGGAGGACAGGTTATCCTCCTACGTGTGTGGTAAAGTAAACATTGCAAAAAAATGGGTATGCGACCTGTTAGGGGCCGAGCGTCCCCTAGAGGCAGCAGCCCAGTGGACGGCTAGTAAAGAGCGCCGCAAGGGCATTGAAAAAGCAGTATGGCTTATGTGTTATAAAAAGCAGGTTCTGATACTGGACCAAGCAGTGGCCAGTAAGGAAACTAAAATAAGGCATTTGCCCCGGGAGCTGCAGGAAAAAGTTGCAGCGGAAGGGAAGGTGCTGGTGGCCCTGGAGGCTGTAAGCCAGGAGAGGGCAGCGATGGTCCGGGACCATCGGGGGAAGGTAGAGCACATGGAAAGCCAGGCCGCTGAAGTGCAGCGTGAGCACCAGGCCAGGGTAGAAAGGCTGGAGGGCAGCGCTAGGTTCAGGGCAGAACACGTAGAATATCAGGCAAGAGAATCTAGGGAGAAAGAGCGGAGATTAAAGATGGAGATTAGCCGCCTCACGGGGGAACTGAAGGCACAGGAGGAAAAGGTAGGCGAAGTAAAAGCAGCCTATAAGCTGGCCTGCGCTCTGGGGTTTGAGGAGGCAGACCACGGCCCCTGTAGGCAGGAAATAGAAATAGAAAGCCTGAATATGGCGTTGGCCAGGGCAAAGGGGATGATATGCCTCATTAGCCCCAAGGTCGGCCAGGCTGAGTTGAACGGCAACCCAAGCAGGGAAGTCCCGCAGGCAGCCCCCAGAGCAACACGGGTTACATAAGAACATAAGAACATAAGAAATAGGAGCAGGAGTAGGCCAATTGGCCCCTCGAGCCTGCTCCGCCATTCAATAAGATCATGGCTGATCTGATCCTAACCGCCAATCCACTATGACAGGACTATCTCCTGAATCTAACAGCATTAGACACACGAAAACAGGAGCAGGATCAGGCTACACGGCCCCTGGGCCCGCTCCGCTACCCACAGGGCCATGACCTATCCGAACCTAGACTCATGTCCAAATTCCTGCCCGCTCCCCGTAACCCTTAATTCCCTTTTCTACTAGGAAACTGTCTATTTCTGTTTTAAATTTATGTAATGATGTAGCTTCGACAGCTTTTTGGGGCAGCATATTCCATGGACCTACCACCATCTGAGTGAAGTAGTTCCTCCTCATCTCAGTTTTGAAAGAGCAGCCCCTTATTCTAAGACTATGCCCCCTAGTTCTAGTTTCACCCATCATCTGGAACATCCTCCCTGCATCCACCCGATCCAGCCCCTTCATAATCTTATATGTTTCAATAAGATCGCCTCTCATTCTTCTGAACTCCAATGAGTAGAGTCCCAATCTACTCAACCTCTCCTCATATGTCCATCCCCTCATCCCCGGGATTAATCGAGTGAACCTTCTTTGTACTGACTCGAGAGCAAGTATGTCCTTTCTTAAGTATGGACACCAAAACTGTATGCAGTATTCCAGGTGCGGTCTCACCAATACCTTGTACAAATGAAGCAATACCTCCCTATTTTTATATTCTATCCCCCTAGCAATGAAAGCCAACATTCCATTGGCCTTCTTAATCACTTGCTGCACCTGCATACTAACCTTTTGAGTTTCGTGCACCAGGACCCCCAGATCCCTTTGTACTTCAGTACTTTCAAGTTTCTTGCCATTAAGATAATAACTTGCTCTACGATTTTTCCTGCCAAAGTGCATAACCTCATACTTTCCAGTATTGTATTCCATCTGCCAAATCTCTGCCCACTTACTTAGCCTGTCTATGTCCCCTTGCAGGTTTTTTATGTCCTCCTCACTCACTACTTTCCCTCCCATCTTAGTATCATCTGCAAACTTTGACGTGTTACACTCGGTCCCCTCCTCCAAATCGTTAATATAGATTGTAAAGAGTTGGGGACCCAGCACTGACCCCTGCGGAACACCACTGGTTACTGATTGCCAGTCTGAATATGAACCATTTATCCCAACTCTCTGCCTTCTGTTAGATAGCCAATCATCTATCCATGCCAGAATATTACCCCCAATCCCGTGATTTTTTATCTTAAGCAATAATCTTTTGTGTGGCACCTTGTCAAATGCCTTTTGGAAGTCTAAATACACTACGTCCACTGGTTCCCCTTTATCCACCCTATATGTTACTTCCTCAAAGAACTCCAGCAAATTTGTCAAACATGACTTCCCCTTCATAAAACCATGCTGACTTTGTCTTATTAAATTATGATTATCCAAATGTCCTGTTACTGTCTCCTTAATAATGGACTCCAAAATTTTACCTACCACAGATGTTAGGCTAACCGGTCTATAGTTTCCAGCCTTCTGTCTACTGCCCTTTTTAAATAAGGGTGTTACATTAGCAGTTTTCCAGTCTGCCGGGACCTTTGCTGAGTCCAGGGAGTTTTGGAAGATTATTACCAATGCATCCACAATCCCTCCCGCCACTTCCCTCAAAACCCTGGGATGTAAGCCATCAGGTCCAGGTGATTTATCCGCCTTGAGTCCCATTATTTTACCAAGTACTACTTCCTTAGTGATTTTAATCGTATTTAGCTCCTCCCCCCCTATAGCCCCCTGCTTGTCAAGTGTTGGGATATTCTTGGTGTCCTCTACTGTAAAGACTGATACAAAATATTCATTCAGTGTTTTTGCCATCTCCATATTTCCCACCATTAATTTCCCGGTCTCATCCTCTAAGGGACCAACATTTACTTTCGCCACCCTTTTTCTTTTTATATAACTATAAAAACTCTTACTATCTGTCTTTATATTTTTTGCTAATTTACTTTCATAATGTATCTTCCCTTTCTTAATCAATCTTTTTGTTATTTTTTGCTGTCTTTTAAAGTTTTCCCAATCCTCTATCCTCCCACTAGATTTGGCTACCTTATATGCCCTTGTTTTTAGTCGAATACTATCCTTAATTTCTTTACTTAGCCACGGATGGCTGTCTTTTCTTTTACACCCTTTTTTTCTCAGTGGAATATACTTTTTTTGGAATTTGTAAAATAACTCCTTAAATGTACACCACTGATCATGTATCGTCTTATCCTTTAACCTATTTTCCCAATCCACTTTACTCAATTCCGCTCTCATACCTTCATAGTCTCCTTTATTCAAGCTTAGCACGCTTGTTTGAGATACAGCCTCCTCACCCTCTAACTGAATATGGAATTCAACCATGTTATGGTCACTCATTCCAAGGGGATCCTTTACTAGGACATTTTTAATTAATCCTGTCTCGTTACACAGGACCAGATCTAAGGTTGCTTGCCCCCTGGTTGGTTCAGTTACATACTGCTCAAGAAACCCATCCCTAATACACTCAATGAACTCATCCTCAAGGCAGCCCTGCCCTATTTGATTCGTCCAATTTATATGATAGTTAAAATCCCCCATAATTATAGATGTTCCCTTATTACAAGCCTCGACTATTTCCTGATTGATACTCCGTCCAACCGAGTTGCGACTGTTCGGAGGCCTATATACTACACCCACTAGTGTTTTTTTCCCCTTATTATTCCTTATCTCCACCCAAACTGTTTCATTATCCTGATCCTTTGACCCAATATCATTTCTCTGTATTACAGTGATTCCTTCCTTTATTAACATAGCCCCCCCACCTCCCCTTCCTTCCTGCCTGTCCTTCCTGATTGTTAAATAACCTGGTATGTTTAATTCCCAGGCATTGTCACCCTGCAGCCATGTTTCTGTAATGGCCACAAGATCATACCCATATGTAGCTATTTGTGCCTTTAACTCGTCTATTTTGTTACGAATGCTACGTGCATTCAGATAGAGAACTTTCAAATATGTTTTGTGACACTTAGTTCCTGCTATTGCCCTTTTTATTACTTTACCTTTTACTCCACACCTTCTACCCCTTCCTGACACGCTCTGGTTTTTAATTTCCCCACTGCTACCTAAGTCTATGACCTTCTCTGTTGTCATTTGTATTATTTGCTCTCTGGGAACCTCCCCCCCACTAGTTAGTTTAAAGCCCTCTCTACAGCCCTAGTTATATGATCCGCCAGGACTCTAGTCCCAGCACTGGCCAAGTGAAGCCCGTCCCAACGGAACAGCTCCCTCCTGTCCCAGTACTGGTGCCAGTGTCCCAGGAAGCAAAACCCATTTCTCCCACACCAGTCTTTGAGCCACGCATTTAACTCTCTTATTTTATTTGTCCCAGCCAAATTCGCTCGTGGCTCAGGTAATAATCCAGAGATTATTACCCTTGTGGTTCTGCTTTTTAATTTGGCCCCTAGCTGCTCAAACTCCCTCAGCAGAACCTCCTTCCTTGTCCTATCTATGTCGTTGGTACCAACATGGACCACGACAACTGGATCCTCCCCCTCCCACTCCAAGTTTCTGTCCAGCCCAGAGGAGATGTCCTTAACCCTGGCACCGGGTAGGCAACACAGCCTACGGGACTCTCGCTCTTGGCTGCAGAGAACTCTATCTATCCCCCTAATAATACTATCCCCTACCACTACAACATTTCTATTTACTCCCCCCTCTTGAATGGCCCCCCTCTCCACGGTGCTGTGGCCAGGTTGCTCATCCTCCCTGCAGCCCCTGCTTCCGTCTCCACAGGGAGTAAGAAGCTCGAACCTGTTGGACAAGAGCAAGGGCTGCGGCTCCTCCAACACTACCTTCTGGATCTGGGTTAGGGAACCAGAGGTTTCACAGCTACAACCCATAGCCCCTAGTTTTCCAGAGGTCTGCGATAAGGAGGGGGTGGAGGATGAAGACTTCAAGGTAGACCAGGATAGCCCGAGAGAGAATCAGGGACCGGGACCGGTGTACCCCGTGACACAACGAAGGTACGGACCACCCGGTGAGGACAGGGAACCTGGGGACCTCCAGAATCAATTCCTGGTGCCACACAGTGCGCAACAGTTGCGCTCCATGGTGAGCTGCATCCCCAAGCTCACCATGAAGGGGGACCCTTCTCTTCACTTTAGGGAGATAGAACAGGTGGCCTGTGTTAATGACTGCGACGAGGCAGAGCAGGCCAAGATGCTGTTGTTCTCCCTGGGTAGCGATCTCCTCCAGACGCTACCCGATGGGTGTAAGAGGGGTCAGGAAAATTATGAGGGGCTGAGGGACGAGATCCTGGAGGCCATGGGGATCAACAAGGGGAGTCCGTTCACTGTAAGATTCGAAATTTTCAGCAATAATCACGCAAGAAAACAGGATAAAATAAGACAGTTTATTGGCCAAAGTAAGCTTGCACAGAAAAACCTTTGATAAAAGGGCATACAAAATGGCCGCCGGGCCTCGTGATCAGTTTTTGGACCATTTGATTTCTGTTACTGCAAGCCAGACAGGCTTGTGGATTGAAGACAGTAAGCCCGCGAAAGCCAGTATCGGGAAACCGAAACTCAGGGAAACAGCATACATATTCAATGGATTCTAAGTACAAGACAGTTTCAGGCAAACAGGATGGGGCCCATCAAGATATGGGCGGACAATGCATGAACACGTAAACCCATTTAATGTACAAAGGAGAAACCGTTTAACAGCCATCAAGGGAAATCTCCAGACCGATCAATATGCGAACCGAGTCACGGTGACAATGTAAAAGATATTAAAAGACATTATCGGCCAGGAAGGCCCGTTAAGTTATCACCGGCTCCCGTTACAAGACAAAGCGCCCCTGCAGAGATTTCTGCCCGCCAAAATATTACAAAGACTGGACTATGATCTGGCGGGAGATAAGGCTGGCCCAAAAAAGGTATAAATATGGATTTTGAAAAGTCCATCAGCGCCTCTTCTACCTCGATAGCTTCGGAATCGATCAAGACGCTTCTTCTTTTAAAGACGCTTCGGACGGACAATTTCGGTGAAAAGACAACGTGGTTGGTGTTCAGCCAGACAAGGCTCGGCCACGACGGGAAGACGATGAGGGTGGCCCGGGTGCTGTTGTCGGGAGATCATCGACGACCCAGGCCGAAGGAGAAGACACCCTCGGGAAAACGACGATCCAGGCGGGAGAAAAGGACACTCCGGGCCTAGCACCCCAGTGCCTCAACAACACAGGTTTACAGGAAACCAAATCCAGACAGAATCTTGGTGGATTTCAGCCATGACGAGCGCTCATCGAGGCTGTGTCCACTGCCTCATCGCCTGAGAAAGAGAGAGAAAAACAAGCTGCGCCAGAAGTTTCCAAATCCACGTGACGACGGAAAGCTGTGCCAGAAAGGCTGCGAACCCCTCCTTTTTGCGATTCTGATAGTGGTGAGCATGATCCCGAGTTCCTCAAGTCGAAACTTAGTTTAGGTATTAGGGGAGGGAGTAAGGTTAAATCGTAATGTGTTTCCCCTTTTATGACGTGCCGTGTGTTCCCCATTTCCATAGAGTCAAGTTCATAAATTTGTGCATGATTGTAGTTACTTTAATCTGTGCCTATGACATGTATTTTGTAATGCTTCAAACTGTTTAAAAATAAAAGCATCCATTTCGTGCTATTCAACCTGGTCTATTGAGTCCTTTCTCTGCACTACAGTTCTCTGCATCTAAGTCCAAGGTCTAGAACCGTAGGGAAGAGTGGGTCGAACCACTCAAGGGTAATTATTGCACAAAGCCTGGCAGGAGACCAGAACGAGCAAGAGAAACCCCCTACAGAAATGGCAACCGCGGCAGGACCTTGGCAGCAGGAAAGTAGTGTGTTAGATCAAGGTCTGAATAAACGAAATGTGATGGATGAAAGAATAGCGGATTATGTTTTTGGAAAGGTAAACCTCACAAAACAATGGATATCTGACCTATTAAGGGATAGGCGCCCGCTAGACGCCGCCATCAAGTGGACAGAGGGTAAAGAGCATAAGAAATCTGTAGAAAAGGCGGTCTGGCTGATGTGCTACAAGAAGCAAGTCCAGCTTTTGGACCAAGTCATTGTAGCACAGACAGCCCAGATAAAAGGGTTGCTTACAGAAGTAGAGGAAAAGGTTGCGGGAGGTCAAAAACTGATTGAATCGCTTAACGCGCTGAATCAGGAACGCCAATCCATAACTCACCGCCACGAAACCCGGGTAGAGTATTTAAAATGTCAGGTCATTGAAGCCAAGGCCTGTGAAGGTAGAATGAGAGAAAGGTGTTTCCGTCTAGCTAAGCAAATAGAGACCCAAGAGGAAAAACTTCTGGGAGCCAGGGCAGCATATAAGATGGCCATGGAGGATAGATCTGAGAGCACCGACCACAGCGCTTGCCGCCGGGAGCAAGAGGACCTGAGAACGGCCCTAGCCAAGGCAAACGGGTTGGTGTGTCTCATAAACCCACCAGCGAGCCAGCTATTGCTAGCCAAGGAATCCAAAAGACCGATTCCACAAGAGATAGTTCAGGAACCAACCCCCGAACCCTCTGCGCCTCCTGCTTATGATGAGTCTTGGACTCCGGGGAAGGAAATGGAGGAGTCGGACACAGGGGTTCTTGAGGTAGAGCCACCCCAGGTAGTAGGGTCGGGACTGGCGCCGATGTGTCCCACGCGACACCAGAGGCTCGGTCCGAACGAAGAGGATGGCGCTGATGGACCCCTTGTGAATCAGATCATAATGCCCCATAGCGCACGACAGCTAAGGGAAATGATCAGTCACATCCCAAAACTCACTGAATCAGGAGACCCCTCCGTCCATTTTAGGGACGTGGAGCAGACCGCAGCAGTTAATGACTGCGACGGGGTTGAACAGTCTAAGATGCTGCTGTTCTCCCTGGACAGCTCGCTCCTCCAGTGTCTCCCTGACGAGAGCAAGAGAGGGCACAGGGAATATGGGTTATTGCGGGACGAGATCCTGGAGATTATAGGAGAGGGTGACGGAACTCCGTTCCTCCGTTTAGAAAAGACAGTGCAGCTAGAAGGAGAACCCCCACGGGTTTTCGCCGGAAGGTTGTGGCCCGTGTATCGGCGCAGCTGCCCGGGAGGACCGGACCGGAACGCGCTAAATGATGAACAAAGGGCTCATTGGCTCCGGTGCCTGGTAGCAGGTTGCTTGCCAATAGTGAGGGAGCAGGCCAAAGCATGGTTTGACCCCACTAACGCCCGCTCCACGGAAGACGTAGTGCTCGATCAGCTCACGATCAGTTACAGGAACAACAAGGGTAGGAAAACGCCTGCTTTAAAAGGAAAGGTACATGAGGCGAGGCCCGCAGCCTCTGCTAAAAAGGAATGGCATCAGGAGGGGAATCGCCCTCCCCAAGCCAACAGCAGTTGTTACGGGTGTGGGAAGGAGGGTCATTGGCGCAAGGACTGTAGAAATCCATGGAAGGATAATAGAGGGAGATTCCCCGCAGCCCAAGCCCAAGCCCAGACCGCTGCCCCAGCACCAGCCCAAAACCCAACCGTAGCCCCTGCCCCAGCAACAGGAGGTGGTGCGGTTGTGGATCCCGCTACGATTGAGTCAATTTTAGAGACTATGCGGTCTCTGATGACCTCGCAGGGGAAGGTAGCAGTCGCCAACAGCCCTATCGCTCCCGAGACCCCAACCGAAGCACCTAAATGACTGACGCCTGCGCAGCCCGTCTACTTGTGTCTGCTCCGCTATGACGCCTGGAGAAGACCTGTGGTGGAAATGGAGGTGGAAAGGGAAAAGGGTAGTTACCTGTTGGATACGGGAGCTTCGTGCACCGTGATCCACACAGCTAGACCTTTTGCCTCACCTCTGTCCACCCAGGCTCCATTCTCAGTAGCGGGTTTCACAGGCAGAGAACAGGCTGGCGCGTACTCCATCCCGCTCTCCATTCATTTGGGAGCACTCCACACCACATGGACGTGTATCCTATTGAAGTGGAGTGAGGGGGGTGGAAAAGGCATCCTCGGGGCTGATTTCTTGGTGGAACACGGGATCCTCGTGGACCTGAGAAATCACTGTCTCTGGGGAGCCGAGAGCGGTTTAGGTAAGGTAGTTGTAATCCCAGGGAGGGAAGAAAAGGGGGCCCTGTGCACCATGAAGCCGTCAGGAGGTTACGATCTCGAGCTCATGGTAGCAAATGTCCCAATGGACTTGCAGGCGTGTGTGTCGGAAAATCTGACCGCGTTTGCCACCCACAAGCACGACTGTGGGAGAGTCACTGGGTTTGAAGTCAGCGTAGACGGGGACCCCATGATCCGACCCCAAAAGCAGTATAACTTCCCCAAGGAGGCAGAACCCGACATGGAGACCGCAATATCTTCATTGGTGCAGCAGGGCGTATTGAGACCAACAGCCACTCACGTGAACTCCCCCTTATGGCCGGTAAAGAAGCCGGACAATTCGTGGAGAGCCACGGTGGACTACAGAGTCCTCAATAGTAACATCCCAGCCTGCGCGCCCACGGTAGCAGCAGTTGCAGACCTAATAGGGAGTATTCCAGCATCGGCGACCACGTTCACGGTGCTGATATCTCGAACGGTTTTTGGTCCATTCCGCTGCGGCGGGAGGATCAGTACAAGTTTGCCTTTACTTTCAAAGGGCAACAGTACACTTGGAACTGCTTGCCACAGGGTTTTCACAACAGCCCCAGCATTTTCCATCAATGCATGGCGGGGAGTTTAAAAGAATTTAGCCAGCCCAACCAGATAGTACAGTATGTGGACGACTTACTCCTGTTCACGGACACAAGGGAGGAGCACGGCCCACTATTAGCCGAATTATTGGAGCTGTTAGAAATGAAGGGTTTCAAAGTAAACCCAAAGAAAGCACAGATCGGCCAGCAGCAAGTCAAATTCCTGGGTCTGGCCATCCGCGCTGGAGAAAGAGCCATAGATAAGGCCAGGAGGGAATCAGTACAAGATCTGCCGATTCCCCAACACAGTAACGGGTGTAAGGTCCTTTTTGGGATTGACCGGGTACTGCAGAGATTTCATCGAGGACTATGCTGCCACAGCAGCCCCGCTACTCTGACTCTTACACAAGGGAATCGAGTGGTCTTGGGATGAGGGGTGCCAGGCAGCATTTGAGAAGTTGAAAAGAGATCTACAGACCGCGCCAGCCCTAGGGGCCATAGATGGGGGAGAGGAGTTTTTCCTGGAGGTAGCCGCTAGTGGGGACAGCCTGAGCGCCGTGCTGCTCCAGGAGCGGCACGGCAAGCTGAGACCGGTAGTTTATTCCTCCAGGGTGCTCACGGATGTAGAGAGGAGTTTCTCCAATTGCGAACGGCACCTCCTGGCCACGCATTGGGCTGTGAACAGATCAGTGATCTTCACAGGAACCTCTCCCATCACGCTCCTCACCCATCACACCCCCACAAAGATGCTTCTGGATGGAAGGATTAAGGATGGGACCGTAAGCAGCGCTCGGATTGCGCGCTGGACCCCCCTCCTTTCCCAGATGGATCTCAAAGTTAAAGGCCTCTGCGAGCCAAAGCTCGCAGCCAACATGGTATATCCCGGAACAGCCCATCGGTGTTCCGTAGAAGGGGTATGGGAGGTCAACATAGGTTTACGGGCCGGGATACACCCCACAGGCAGCGAAATCTACGTAGACGGTTCTAGCACTGTATCTGATGGCGAACGACTCACAGGGTGTGGAGTTTATGACCCGGCGGCAAACATTGCCCTGGCAATTAAGCTCCCCAGCACTATGAGCGCACAGCAGGCTGAACTGTCCGCGGTGGCGTACGTGGTTACCCACCCCGAGATTTTCCCAACCCCATACACGATTTGCTCAGACAGCATGTTCACATGCAATTCGTGTACGGAGTACCTCGCCATCTGGTCCCGCCGCGGATATACCTCCGCGGACGGGCGGCCTTTAACAGTTAAGCCCTTGCTGGAAAAGATCCTGGCAGCTGTGGGGGAGGAAGGGGAAGTGTTCATCAATAAGGTGAAGGCTCATTCCACCACAGAACCCCGCAGTCAGGGCAACCAGCAGGCGGATGCGCTAGCCCGGGAGGGTGCCCGCAACGGCATTCTCTGGGACCCCTATGGACCCGGACCCGTGGCGGCGATCCAAGGCAGGGAGGGAATTCCAGGGAACACAGGGGTGACACCGCCCCTAGACCTAAAGACCATCCAAACCCTGGATCCCGCCCTAAAAACAGTCCTAAAAGCCATCACAGAAGGCAAGCAGGTAGAGGGTCCATACAGTACGGCAGCCCTCTCAGTCAAAGAAGGCATGCTGTTCCGAGAGGAGCAGTGGGTTGTGCCACAGCAGCACCGGAGGGAATTCCTGCAACTGGCCCACGAGGGTCCAGGGGCGGAACACCCCGGGCCTGAGGTTACCTGGCAACGGGTAGAGCAGGCGGGATGGTGGCCGGGACTTCGGGACGATGTCCGCGAGTTCTGCACAAGCTGTCTTGTGTGCGCTGCAAACAACCCAGACCCCCACAAAAGGAAGGTGCCCATGGGGCACATCAGGAGGGTAGAGGGACCATGGCAGTCGATTCAGGTCGACTACATAGGGCCCCTGCCTGCCGCCCAGGGAGGATATAAGTACTGCCTTGTCCTGGTAGATGTGTTCACCAAATGGGTAGAAGCTTTCCCGTGCAGAACAGCTACGGCACTGGGCACTGCTAAGATCTTGATTCGGGAAGTGTTCTCACGGTGGGGACTCCCCCGTTTTGTAGAGTCCGACCAAGGGAGTCAGTTCACCGGTCAAGTAATGCAGAATGCCCTCATGCTCTTGAGCATTGAGGGGAAGTGGCACATAGCATACAATCCCCAGTCATCCGGGGTTGTTGAACGCATGAATCGGACCCTCAAGGAAAAGCTGAGGAAAGAGACAATGGGCTCACCCCAGAAATGGGCGGAGGTCCTGCATTTAGTCCTCATGGGGATCCGGGCCAGCCAGTCCAAAAGTACGGGGTACTCCCCGCACGAATTAATGACTGGAAGGATCATGCGAACACTCACCCATGTACTCGCCCCGGTGCTCACTGAGGGCCAGCTCCAAGAGGTGAAGCGAGACAAATTCGTCCAAACCCTTTTGGAGCGCCTGAAACAGATTTATGGGCAGGCGGCTGGGAACATGGGAAGACAGCATCAGGGAAATCGACTGTTACTGGAACCTCGTAAGCAACAAGAGTGGGTAGTCGGAGACCAGGTCATGGTCCGAAACTATGCCAGGGTAGGGAGTTTTGAGCCATTGTACATGGGGCCTTACAGCATTGTAGACAAGGCCAGCCCCATGGTTTATGCAGTGAAGGTGCCCCGACGTAACAAATGGTTTCACATTAACCAGTGTAAACTGTTTAAATCGGGTGCACAAGGGCCAACAACAGGGACCAGGTCTGAGAACAAAAACCCTCAGCCTGTAACAGAGTCACAGACCACACAGGCTGGAACAGTAGCCTGCGTGAAGGGAGGGGCCACCCCATCGGAGTGGGAGGTCTCCCCTCTAATTTGGGATTCGGACGAGGAAGAGCCCGAACAGCTCGACCTCGCCTTAGACCCAATCACGGAGGAGGAAGAGTCAGAGGACGACGATCCCACCCTCGACTCAAGCTTGGGGGAGGTAGGGAATGGGGGCGGAGACTCACTACCTGTAGGGACAGGTGAGGTGGAGTCGGAAGCCACAAATCCCGGCCCCGGGGGGGCTGAGCCTGAGGGAGGGGAGCTGGAGCCGGCAGCTGTGGTGGAACCACAGGCTGTGACGGTGACAGTCCCAACCCCCGGTCCATCAGCCCCGGGAGCCTCACCCAAAGCAGCCCCTCGTAGGTCGACTCGAGCGCCCCACCCCAGAAAGTTTTGGCCAGATTCTCCCCATCCTTCCCAACCTCGGTTTAGAGCAGCCCCAGAAAGGCATGGTTCCCGTTCAACAGCGACAGGCTGCGGGGGATCAAAGCCGAAGGTCAGTGCAGCCCCACCACAGGGTGCGGCATGCTGCAGCCCTCACAGGAATTCAGTAGGCCGCCCGGCGGAGGGCGGCGCTGTACATAAGTTAAGTTAGGTAATTATGATGATAGTTTAAGGAATATAAAGTTTACAGTGTTAAGAAATGTTAAGAGTACAATTTTGAAGTCTGCCCGGTATGTGTGCTTGTTTGGAAGCGGGGTCTAGGAACCCGCGCATCCATTTAATTAGGCCAGCACCTATTGGGAGCCTGGCTACATCATTTTATTGGTTACAGAAAGCTGGGATATGATGAAAAAGATTCTCATCGTGTTCGTGGCGATCGGGTGCGGGTGGGCCTACCGAGGCCGCACCAAGGACGTCATCATCTTCGGGTGTTCCGGGGACACGGCCCCCATCGCGACGGATGGGACAGGGGAGCGAGAGGTTGAGGAAACCGCCACCTACTTCCACCAGGGGAGATGGCCAGGTTGGCTGGGGATGAATTCTACGGAATACTCCAGCAATTTCGGTTTTGCCTACCAAGAGACTTCGTTAACGTGCCCTCGGGTGAGGATCCTTGCACCCAGAGTCAGCGTTACCGTGGGAAAGAGGATCTGTCTGGTGTGTAATGGGAACGTACCACTAAGGCGATGGTGGTGGCTGCGAAAGCTGGGAAAGGACATGAAGAACTCTACGGTCGAGTGGGAGCGACTGGGTAATAATACCCATCGGACTATTACGGGGACTCACGGACAATTACGTGTGTGTTGGGACAAATGGTGGGAACCAGATGAAGGAATATATGTCTGTATGTGGGGTTCAAAACGCGTTTGCCCCAAGGGCGTATCCATCTTCTTCCAGAGGCAGTGGCAGGATGAAGGAAAGGGGATGAGATGGGATGTCAGCACTCGAGCGTGCGGAGCCCCATACTCCCCTATTCCGGTAAACGCCACTGAACTCATCACCCGCCCACGCAAGCCCCTGCCCACGCTTCCGGTAGCACTAGCCCAGAAAGGAGGGTGCCCCACCACCACCAAGGGACCCGGGAACAGTTTAGTATTGGTACCCACCGGTCAGGTGCTGTACCAAGGGGTACACTATGCGGTGGCCTCAGTGATTTTAAACCTCACTGAGGTACGATTGCCGGAGTGGTGTCCCAAAGAAACGGAACAATTATACCAGGTCCTGTTAACCCGAATGTTTAGACAGTTTTACGAGTTTGACTTTGCCAACATCGACAAAGACAAATTATACACCACACCACCGGAAGTTTTGGATCGAGTCGGGAGGCAAAGAAGGGGTACAGTAAATGACATATTCACTGCTTTTAATACCGGGACATCTGTCGTCAACGCTCTAGATAACGTAGAGCTGCAGACACAGATCAACGGTTTAAAAGCCCAGTTAAGGAACATACTGACAGACGAAAATAAGGTAGTGGGTTCTGAGTTACATGAAGACCAGGCCATGACATTACACTTTAAGGAAATAATAGCTGAGCTGGAGAAACACGTGAGAACGGTAAATGCGCTCATTAAGGAGGATCGGAATGCGTCCGATCAAGCTGCGCAAAACGAGGCCTGTGTGCTATACGGGGCGTGGTTACTGGGCGAGGGCCGCAGTAATCTTGAGGATTTAAAACAGGGTTTGGTCCCGTCCTGGATCAGCAACAAGCACTTGCAAGCGCTGCACCCTTTTGAGAATGCATTAAGCCCGTGCCAGCTCAGACTAGCTGCAGAAGTGTACCCAGTCCCAGTGGACTGCGGACGTTCGAATCATACTATCATGGGAATAGTGGTAAGAATGCCGGTGTTGGGTCCCGCAGCAAAGCCCGCAACGGTATACAGGGTGGAGAACATTGGAGTCATTCAGGGGGGCACGCACATTCGTTACGCAGTGGCCCCGCCTTACGTCATCAGATGGGAGCGTACGATGACAGGCACCGACCTCTCGGGGTGTCGGAGCCGGGGAGCACACATCATCCTGTGTCCCCAGCACTTGAATGCCTTTTTGAAACCACAGTGTGGGTTCAGAACCGCTAGCGCGAAGCCGATAAATTGCACCATGGAGGCAATGGCAGAGGACCATGTGCCCCCGCAGGTAGCATGTATCGGGGGTGGGACATACGGCGTCACCACTGCAGCGCCTCACTACCGCTACGGACAGCACGAGTGGTGTTCGATCAGTGATAGCAGTTTCTGTTTCAAACCCAGGGCCGAGGTTCAAGTGGCACAACAACGAATTGTCCCCATTCCTGCACCCTCCACCGTTCACCTCACTGTCAAAGAGAATTTCACGGACTTGCAACGATTCATCGCGCATTTTGGTTATGTCATTCCCCCTCTTCCCGAACACCTCACCAAGATTTTAAAAGCCGTTATAGTTTCACAGAAACATTTTTACACACTGGAGCAGAAGACTTTAGAGATAGGAAAAGACATATTGGACATAGTCATCCCACCATGGTGGGACTTGTTCACTAACATAGAGGTCCCGGCCTGGATTAGAATAGCATCCCACATCCTAGTAGTGTGTCAGGTTTTAAATGTGATATTTTTGCTGTTCGTGCATTGCAAGAGAGGCAAACGCCTCCAGAGGCACGAGAACACAGGAGAATGGAGAGAACGCTATGTGCGAATGGGGGAAAAAGACACCCCACTTTAAGCTGCTAGTATTGAAAGTTAGGCGTCCCTCCATTTTTAGATTTTGGCCATTTGCGCGTTTTTTTTAAGTATATGAATATTGTTATGTTATTAGTCGTTGTTAAGTTTTTGGATTAATAAAAGGTGTATGCAGGTGGTGCAAGAGGGTATCAACCCCTGCACATCTGACAGATGAATGTGTTATAGTTTAAGAAGTACTGCCTATGATTGTCCAAATGAGCACAAGGAAATTTTCGTTTTTTTCGGAAATGGGAACTGCATGTGTCGTGAGGGTCATAGATAGTTAAGTGCCAGGAATGTTTGGATGTGGGGAATCAGGGAAAATTTGCTCACCAAGGATCATTGACACCTCTAGCAAGCTATCAGTATCACAGGGGGGCCTGTAAGATTCGAAATTTTCAGCAATAATCACACAAGAAAACAGGATAAAATAAGACAGTTTATTGACCAAAGTAAGCTTGCACAGAAAAACCTTTGATAAAAGGGCATACAAAATGGCAGCCGGGCCTCGTGATCAGTTTCTGGACCATTTGATTTCTGTTACTGCAAGCCAGACAGGCTTGTGGATTGAAGACAGTAAGCCCGCGAAAGCCAGTATCGGGAAACTGAAACTCAGGGAAACAGCATACATATTCAATGGAGTCTAAGTACAAGACAGTTTCAGGCAAACAGGATGGGGCCCATCAAGATATGGGCGGACAATGCATGAACACTTAAACCCATTTAATGTACAAAGGAGAAATCGTTTAACAGCCATCAAGGGAAATCTCCAGACCGATCAATATGCGAACCGAGTCACGGTGACAATGTAAAAGACATTAAAAGACATTATCAGCCAGGAAGGCCAGTTAAGTTATCACCGGCTCCCGTTACAAGACAAAGCGCCCCTGCAGAGATTTCTGCCCGCCAAAATATTACAAAGACTGGACTATGATCTGGCGGGAGATAAGGCTGGCCCAAAAAGGGTATAAATATGGATTTTGAAAAGTCCATCAGCGCCTCTTCGACCTCGGTAGCTTCGGAATCGATCAAGACGCTTCTTCTTTTAAAGACGCTTCGGACGGACAATTTCGGTGAAAAGACAACGTGGTCGGTGTTCAGCCAGACAAGGCTCGGCCACGACGGGAAGACGACAGGGGTGGCCCGGGTGCTGTTGTCGGGAGATCATCGACGACCCAGGCCGAAGGAGAAGACACCCTTGGGAAAACGACGATCCAGGCCGGAGAAAAAGACACTCCGGGCCTAGCACCCCAGTGCCTCAACAACACAGGTTTACAGGAAACCAAATCCAGACAGAATCTTGGTGGATTTCAGCCATGACGAGCGCTCATCGAGGCTGTGTCCACTGCCTCATCACCTGAGAAAGAGAGAGAAAAACAAGCTGCGCCAGAAGTTTCCAAATCCACGTGACGACGGAAAGCTGTGCCAGAAAGGCTGCGAACCCCTCCTTTTTGCGATTCTGATAGTGTTGAGCATGATCCCGAGTTCCCCAAGTCGAAACTTAGTTTAGGTATTAGGGGAGGGAGTAAGGTTAAATCGTAATGTGTTTCCCCTTTTATGACGTGCCGTGTGTTCCCCATTTCCACAGAGCCGAGTTCATAAATTTGTGCATGATTGTAGTTACTTTAATCTGTGCCTATGACATGTATTTTGTAATGCTTCAAACTGTTTAAAAATAAAAGCATCCATTTCGTGCTATTCAACCTGGTCTATTGAGTCCTTTCTCTGCACTACAGTTCTCTGCATCTAAGTCCAAGGTCTAGAACCGTAGGGGAGAGTGGGTCGAACCACTCAAGGGTAATTATTGCACAAAGCCTGGCAGGAGGCCAGAACGAGCAAGAGAAACCCCCTACATCACCCAGGTGGAGAAAACAGTCCAGCTCCCCGGGGAATTCCCACAGGCGTTCGCGGACAGGCTGTGGCCAGTCTACCGGGGTGCGTGCCCGGGAATGCCGGCGCGAGAGCACCTGAACAGGGACCAGTTAGTCCACTGGCTCAGGTGCCTGATGAATAACTCCCTGCCCCGCGTTCGAACGCAGGCAATGGCCTGGTTCGACCCCCGAAACCCTCAGACCACGGAGGGGACGGTGATCCGCCAACTCACCGTCACCTTTAGAAATGGGAGGGATAGTGAGACACCCCAGCAAAAAGGGAAGGTTTGTGAGGTCAGGCCTGGTGACCAGCCCCGTAAAGAGTGGCGCCAGGAAGGGAGCCGTCCCAACCATGGCAGACAAACGCGCTACGGTTGCGGGAAGGAGGGGCATTGGCGCAGGGACTGTAAGAATCCCTGGAAGGACACAAGGGGAAAGGTCTCCACAGCCCCAGCCCAAGCCCAGGCCACACCCCCGACCCCTGCCCCAGAGAGAGAGACGGAGTCAACTGTTCCTCCAGAGCTGCTGGAGGCGCTGCTGGCTTCGGTGAGATCGTTTGTCCTCACCAAGGGAAAAGTAGCAGCTACCACCGGTCCAGCGGTTCCCCCAACCCCTTCCCAAAGTGGCCCGCAATGACTGGAGCCTGCGCAGCCCGTCTACCTATGTGCGCTTCGGTACGACGGATGGAAGAGAAAAACTGCAGGGGGGGTTGCAGCCGCAGGTCACACAGGCAGGGCGAGCAGCCTGCGTGAGGGGAGGAGTTGTCCCGTCTACACGGGAGACTCCCCCATTGTTCTGGGACCCAAGAGGGGAGGAGCCGGAGGTCCTAGGCCCTGTCCCTGGTCACAGGAGAGGGGAGGAGCCGGAGGTCCTAGGTTCTGTCCCTGGTCACAGGAGAGGGGAGGAGCCGGAGGTCATAGGTCCTGTCCCTGGTCACAGGAGAGGGGAGGAGCCGGAGGTCCTAGGTCCTGTCCCTGGTCACAGGAGAGGGGAGGAGCCGGAGGTCATAGGTCCTGTCCCTGGTCACAGGAGAGGGGAGGAGCCGGAGGTCCTAGGTCCTGTCCCTGGTCACAGGAGAGGGGAGGAGCCGGAGGTCATAGGTCCTGTCCCTGGTCACAGGAGAGGGGAGGAGCCGGAGGTCCTAGGTCCTGTCCCTGGTCACGGGAGAGGGGGGGAGCCAGCAAGGTTAGGTCCCGCCCCGGTTTTTAGGAAGGAAGCCGAGTCGGAGGACGAAGGTCCTGCCCCCGACTGCGGTGAAGGGGAGGAGCCAGAGGTCTTAGGTCTTGCCCCTGAGTACAGCATCAGAGAGGTGGCGTCTGGGGGCGGAGACTCTCGACCTGGAGTCCCAGGTAGCGGAGATGTGCCTGCCGCTGACCCAGAGCCTAGGGAGGTTGAGCCTGCGGGAGGAAGCCCACAGCTGGCAGTCGTGGGGAAGCCACGGGCTGCAGCCAGGGCCAAAGCTCCAGCCAAGGGTCCGACCCACAAGGAAGCCTCACATGTGGTGACTCTCAGACGGTCAAATAGGAAACCGCAACCGAGGAAGGTTTGGTCGCCGGCTTCCACAAAAGGGACCCCCCGGAAGAAAGCTGCGGGAAGTTTAAACGGTCCACAGCCAGCAGCCACGGGCGGCCAGGGACCAGCAGCTGAGACCGATGTGGGAACGCAGCAGGGGGAGGCCTGCGACGGTCCCCACAGGTTATAAGCTGGCCGTCCGGAGACGGGCGGCAGATGTATATATATATATAGTTTTGGGGTAATAAGGTTAGTTTAATTGTAATTTTGGTAAATAGGTAAGTGGTCTTCTGGAAGTATGGTAGCACTTTGGAGCGATAGAATGTGGCAAGTTTTAGGTGAGCTAGGGTCGCGGGACCCACTCACCCCGCACCCAAGCCGAGGAGCCCAGGGAGCCCGGCTCGAAACCTTTTTTTATCTCTCCGCCAGATAGTAACAAGATGATGCCAGTCGGAGGCATCATCCTCGCGGCCCTGGTGGGCCTCAACGTCGCCTGGAGGGGAGAGACGGAGGATCACCGTATCTTTGGCTGCTCCGGGGAAACTGCGCCTCTGGCCCACGACGGGCAGGGCCTGCGCGAAGCAGAGGAAGTCGCTGGGTACACCCACGAGGGCAACTGGCCTGGATGGCTGGGGTCGAACTCCACGAAATATTCGAGCGAGACCGGCTTCGCCTACGGAGAGGTCTCTCTGTCGTGTCCCCGGATCAAGATCCAGGCCACGCGGATTAGTGTGGCCATGGGGAAGCGTATTTGCCTAACCTGCAGGGGGAACATCCCCCTGGATAGGTGGTGGTGGCTCAGGAAACTGAGCAGGGACATGGGGAACCCCAGTGTGGTGTATGTAAGCTGTTCCACCTTAAGAGAACTACCTTAAGAGATGTACTACTTTCTCTTGGCTGCTGTATACTGTAATACCGGTGGTGACCACACCGGTATATAAACGTTGTGTCGTGATTTGCTGGGCAGTTCAGCCCTGACCTCTGAATAGTAAAGACCTGTTAAAGTTATTCTTGTTGTCTGCGTCCAGTGATTTATAATAAGCATAACTGGGACACACAGACTCAACAGTGGCGACGAGTCCGATCTTACCCTGCGGCAGTTTTACATCCAAGGCAGCTTCGTCCTCAGAATGGGCGTCGAGAAGAGGCATCCGCCCTCATCATCCTGCTGAGCACCACATCGCACGGGAGGCATCGAGAACCCAGGTTAAAAAGAAAAATTCTGACCACGAAGCCCTCCATCAGCGACAGGCAGTGTTCATCCCTTCTACCACGGTGGTGGGTAAGCCGATCAGCGACACGAGCAGAAAGTCGGCCGCGTTGGCCGTGGAGTAGGGGAGGGAAAACGGAGGAAAAAGGGCAGAGAACTCGACCGCGGCCGGTGAAAAGGGCCGGGCTGCAATCGGGGCCGAGAGGCGCAGCGACTGGGGCAGCGTTAAGGCCACGAGAACCGCGGAGAACTCAACCGCAGCCAGTGTAAAGGACCGGCCTGCAAGCGGGGCTGAGAGGCGCAACAGCAGGGGAAACGTGAATGCCCACGGGAACCGCGGGGGAGCAAAAAGCAGCGTCGGGGAATTGAGAACCGCTGGGGAGGCGAGAACGGCAGCAGCACGGCAATCGCCATTGCAGCCAGCGGGGGAAGAAGGCAAATGCGGGAAGCCGCCATTGTAGTCGGCGGGGGAAGAAGACGAGCGCGGGAAAAACCGCCAAGCGCGGGAAGCCGCCATTTTAGTAGGCGGGGGAAGAAGACAAGCGTGGGAAGCCGCCATTTTGGGAAAAAGAAAATTTAAAGAAACTTGCAAGGATGCCTAAACATGGTAACATCAATGCTTTTGATAGCGATGTCGAAGATTGGGCCACGTATGTAGAACGCATGGAAGTTTATTGTAAAGCAAATGAGGTACCAGATGATAAGAAAGCACTAACCTTATTAAACTCAATGGGTGCGAAGATGTACGGGCTATTGAAGCACCTTGTATCACCAGATAAACCGGCGGATCAGACTTTCGCGAATATTGTTACTGTCCTGAAAAATCATTTAAACCCCACGCCGCAGCTGATAGCGGAACGATTTAAATTTTACAGAAGAACGCAGCTGAAAGAAGAAAGCAACGCTGAATTCTTAATTGAACTGCGTAAGCTATCAAAGTACTGTCAGTTTGGAACAGGACTAGCAGATGCGCTGAGAGATAAATTTGTGTGTGGATTGTTAAAAGAAGGAACACAAAAGTGACTGCTAGAGGAGAATGATCTTACGCTTGATAAAGCTGTCACTATTGCAGCATCACACGAAGCCGCAGTGAGAGGCACTGCGGAAATGCAGCTAAGGTCATCGGAACTCAGCACCAATCAAACGGCCTTGGTGCAGTAAAGTGTTATCGTTGTGGAAAGACAACGCACGATCAGAACCAGTGCTGGTTCAAAAATCAGGAATGCAGAAAATGTGGCAGGCTTGGTCACATAGCTAAAGTATGCCGGTCAGGAAAGAAGACCAGCAACAAAAAGTCACCGCAGGAAAAGTGCAGAAAGGTACACAAGGTGACAGAGAACAGTTCGGATGAACAGAAGTCAGATTCAGACTCCAGCAGTAAGGAACTGGGTTGTCTAAGAGTACACAATGTGGGTAATGAAGCAGACCTCCAAGCTATCTGGGTCACACTTCAGATAGCAGGAGTCCAAGTGAAGATGGAATTGGACACTGGATCGGCATTGACGGTCATGAATAAGCAAGATTACAAAAGGTTATTCCCACATATTCCCCTACGGGATACGGAGATTGTATTGAAAATATACACGGGGCAATGAGTATACCCCATCGGAAAGATAAAGGTAAAGGTGGTCCACAAGGGCAAAGAAAGCCGAGGAATGGACTTATATGTGCTACCTGAGGGAGGTCCACCACTACTGGGACGGGAGTGGATCAGGAGAATAAATATGGACTGGCATTCCTTAAAAGCACTAACGGTAGATTCCGGTAAAAAAGATGTCAAACGTAAACGATTGTCCAGAATATTGGACGATGCTAAAGAGATGTTCCAACAGGGACTGGGAACACTGAGAGGAATTACGGCAAACATCAAGGTTGAAGAACATGCAAACCCGAAATTTTTCAAAGCCAGACCGGTACCTTATGCGATACGATCTGCTGTGGAAGCTGAGCTGGAAGGGCTAGAATGTTCAGGAGTACTGTCTAAGGTGGACTGGAGTGAGTGGGCCACGCCCATTGTTCCCGTCATGAAGCGTTCATTGAGCAACAAGCCGGGGGAACCGGGGAAGGTTCGCATCTGTGGAGATTTCAAGATCACTGTTAATCCGGTGCTTCACACGGTGCAATATCCGCTTCCGCGGATTGAGGATATCTTCGCTTCGTTGTCTGGCGGGAAACACTTCACCAAGATAGACCTGGCGCAGGCGTACTTACAGATGGAAGTTGAGGAAGAGTCATGCCAGTATCTCACGATCAACACGCATAGAGGCTTGTACCGGTATAATAGACTGGTTTTTGGAGTGGCATCGGCTCCAGCAATTTGGCAGAGGGCCATGGAGCAGGTATTACAGGGAATTCCAGGCACACAATGTTACCTGGACGATATTCTGATTACAGGAGATGATGATGAGGAACACCTTGCAAATTTGGAACTGGTGCTCACCAGATTGAAAGAATATGGACTTCGAGTTAATCGCCAGAAATGTGAGTTCTTTCAGAAGCGGATCTCGTACTGTGGTCATGTCATTGACCAGGAGGGGCTTCATAAATCTCCTGACAAGATCGACGCTGTTGTGAAGGCTCCCGCTCCGGATAATGTATCCCAGTTGAGGTCGTTCCTAGGGTTGATTTACTATTACCATAAGTTTCTGCCAAATTTATCCACGGTGCTGCACCCACTGAGCGCTCTTTTGCAGAAGGGAGTACCATGGAAGTGCAGCGAGGACTGTAAGAGGGCCTTTCGCAAAAGCAAGGCATTGATCACCTCAGAGGAAGTGTTGGCTCACTTCAACCCAACGTTGCCTATTCGTTTGGCTTGTGATGCTTCTCCATATGGTATTGGGGCAGTACTCTCACACAAGTTGCCAAATGTCTTGGAGAGGCCAGTCGCGTTCGCATCCAGATCATTGACCTCCGCTGAGCGCAACTATGCTCAGATAGATAGGGAGGCTCTCAGCCTTGTGTGGGGAGTAAAGAAGTTTAATCATTACCTGCAGGGCCAAAAGTTTACGCTACTGACAGACCACCAGCCGTTGGTATCCATTTTTAACCCTAAGAAGGGTGTTTCGGTGATGATAGCACAGAGGCTCCAGAGATGGTCCCTTTTCCTAGGGGCACATCAATATCAGATTGAATTCAAAGGTACAAAGCAGCATGGTAATGCTGATGGGCTGTCGCGCCTGCCACTACCTACAGTGGAGGAGGCACCGACGGTTGACCCTGTTGAGTTATTTCACTCGACCATCATCGAATGTTTACCAGTCACCAATGCAAGTATTGAAAGAGAAACCAGGAACGACCCGACACTGTCCCGGGTCTACGAATTGACAGTGAAGGGATGGCCAGCACATGGTGATCCACTGTTACCGGCATTCTCAGCAAGACGAGAACAGCTGTCTGTCTGTCAAGGAACATTGATGTATGGAAAAAGGGTGATTATTCCTCCTAAGTTAAGAGAGAGAGTTCTAAAGGAACTGCATGAAGGTCATCTGGGGGGAGTCAAGATGAAAAGCCTTGCTAGGGCTTATGTGTGGTGGCCGGGTATCGACCAACAGATAGAGGATCTGACGAAAAGCTGCTCAGGGTGCCAAAAAGTTCAAAATGCACCTCCGATTGCACCGCTGCATCCATGGGAATGGCCTTCAACCCCATGGCAACATGTACATATTGACTTTGCTGGTCCATTCATGGACTCCATGTTTTTAATTGCGGTGGACGCACATTCTAAATGGCCAGAAGTGATTAAGATGACTACCACTACCTCAGAAAAGACGATCGCGGTGCTAAGAACGATATTTGCAAGAAATGGATTGCCAGAACAAATATGTTCAGACAACGGACCGCAGTTCGTGTCAGAAGAATTCCAGAAATTCATGAAGAAGAATGGGGTGAAACATTATACCTCTGCCCCATATCATCCGGCTACAAACAGGTTGGCCGAGAGATTTGTACAAACGTTCAAAAAAGCAATAAAGGCCATGAGCGAAGATCAGATTCCACTGCAACACAAGGTGGACAATTTCCTACTGGCATATCGAAACGCCACTCATGCAGTGACAAACCAAAGTCCTGCCATGATGTTCTATAACAGGAGGTTGCAGTCCAGGTTGGACTTGTTAAAACCAAATGTGCGGAGGGAAGTCGAAAACAAACAGTTCCAGCATATAAATAACAAGACCACTCGGAGTTTCGAAATAGGACAATCAGTGTTAGCCCGGGACTATAAAAATGAGAAATGGCAATCTGGAACAATTCGGGCCAGACAAGGACCCCTGATGTACACGGTAGATATTGGTGAAAATGTAATACGACGTCATGCTGACCAACTGGTAGAATCGAGAACAAGGGTCGAACCCATGGTTACGGCAGAGACAACCGTGGAAGAAGTTAGTAAACCTGAAGCATCTACCTCAGAAGTGAATGTACCTGATGATGATGTCCAATCCATAAGAGATCAACTAGATGAGTCACCCCAGCAACGAGAATCAGAGACCCCTGAAAGGCGTTATCCAACTCGAATCAGGAGGCCTCCTCAGAGACTGAATCTTTGAACTGTTTTGCATGAAGTTGTATATATATATGTATGTTATTATGTTATGTTAAATGGGGATATACACTGTTAAGCTAAAAAGGGAGGATTGTGGTGTATGTAACCTGTTCCACCTTAAGAGAACTACCTTAAGAGATGTACTACTTTCTCTTGGCTGCTGTATACTGTAATACCGGTGGTGACCACACCGGTATATAAACGTTGTGTAGTGATTTGCTGGGCAGTTCAGCCCTGACCTCCGAATAGTAAAGACCTGTTAAAGTTATTCTTGTTGTCTGTGTCCAGTGATTTATAATAAGCATAACTGGGACACACAGACTCAATACCCAGAGTAAAGTGGGGAAGGTTACGGAACGACACTCACCGGACTATCACAGGGACCCAGGGAGGGCTGACAGTGTGCTGGGATAAATGGTGGGAACCCGATCAGGGGATTTACGTGTGTATGTGTGGTTCAGAGAAAGTCTGCCCCACAGGTGTTTCCATCATTTTCCACAGCCAGTGGCAAGATAACGGGAGGGGGATAGACTGGGAATCGTGCTTGGACGCATGCGCGGTCCCCTACTCCCCAATCGCGGTTAATGCCACTGAGCTAGTGACCCGCCCCCGGCAGCCCCTGCCCACGACCCAGACACCACGGACGGTAGCAGAGGGATGCCCCACCACCACCAAGGGACCAGGGAACGGGTTAGTATTGGTTCCCACTGACCAAATGGCCTATCAGGGGGTCCATTACGCGGTGGCCTCGGTCATCCTCAACCTGACCGAGGTGCACCTGCCGGAATGGTGCCCCGTAGAAATGGCAAGGCTGTATCAGGCCCTGCTGAAAGAGACCCTGCAGAAATTTTACGAGTTTGACTTCGCGGGGGTCAATAGAACCGAACTCTACACCGAGGGCCACAAGGAATGGGAGCAAGTGGGGAGACAAAGAAGGGGCACCGTGAACGACTGGTTCACAGGGTTCAACACTGGGTCGTCCATCATAAATAGTATGGACGACATTGAATTACAACGGCAGGTTAACGGGTTAAAGACCCAGTTGAAGGGGATCCTCACGGACGAAAACCGAGTGGTGGGTTCGGAGCTCCATGCGGATCAGGCTATGACTCTCCATTTAAAGGAGATCATAGAAGAGCTGGAGAAGCAGGCTCGGACGGTCAACGCTCTCATTAGGGAGGACAGGAACGCCTCAGATCAGGCTGCCCAGAATGAGGTGTGTGTACTGTACGGGGCATGGTTGCTGGGCAAGGGCCGCAGCAATCTGGAGGACTTAAAACAGGGTTTGGTCCCCTCCTGGATCAGCAACAAGCACCTAGCAGCCCTCCACCCCTTTGAGAACGCGTTGAGTCCGTGCCAGCTCCGGCTCGCTTCTGAGGCCTACCCAGTCCCTGTGGACTGTGGTCGCTCCAACCACACCATCATGGGGGTCATTGTGCGGATCCCAGTAATGAGTAGGGCAGCCCAACCTGCGCCGGTGTAGAAGGTGGTGAACATTGGAGTCATTCGGGGGGGAGCACACGTCCGTTTCGCAGCGGTCCCACCCTACGTCATTAAGTGGGAGCATGCTATGACGGGTACTGACCTCTCGGGGTGCCATAGCCAGGGAGCACACATAATCCTGTGTCCCCAGCACTTGAATGCCTATTCAACACCACAGTGCGGGTTCAGTTCTGCTGACGCTAACCCTATCAATTGCACCATGGAAGCCATGGCACAGGGCCATGTTCCCCCACAGGTGGCATACATAGGAGGTGGGACATACTGTGTCGCCACCGCAGCATCCCACTACCGGCATGGACAGCACGGCTGGTGCGCGGTCAGTGAAAGCAGCTTCTGTTTCAAACCCAAGGCAGTAGTTCAAGTGGCACAGCTGCGGATTATCCCGATCCCTGAGCCATCCACTGTTCACCTCACTGTCAAGGAGAACTTCATCGATCTCCAGAAGTACGTGGCCCACTTTGGTTTCATAATTCCCCCTCTCCCAGAACATCTAACCGAACTGCTGAAAGCAGTTACTGTCTCCCAAAAGCACTTCTATACTTTGGAGCAGAAGACCATCGACATAGGGGCAAAAATCCTAGACATAGTGGTTCCAACATGGTGGGACCTCTTTGATAATATAGAGATCCCATCATGGGTTAGACTGGCTTCCCACATTTTAGTGGTGTGCCAGATAGGGATCGTTCTGTACCTGGTCTGTGTCCAGTGCAGGAGGAAGGGACACGACAGGGAGTTCCCTAGTCAGCAGACTTGGCGGGACCACTATGTCAGCATAAACGGGGACTCACCCGTGTAACTACCTTATTTTCCCATCTGTTTTTTTTGTGTATTATAATAAAGATTGTGTTGCGTCGGGTTATGACTCTAATGCGAGTCTGCACATAGTATAAATGTTTCTCCGGTGGGGGATATCTACTCAACTCCATTTTCGGGATGAGGAAAGTGCGTGTGCAAGGAACACTCCATAGTCAGCTAAACTACGGGGAAGGTCAGCTGGGGAGGGAACGGATTTATGCTCACCCTAAAACATTCATGATACAAAAAGGCGATTCGAGATGTCCATTGTATCACAGGGGGGACTGTAGGATTCGCAAAATCCAGGAAAATACAGCCTACATTTTATAACCCCTGAAATGGCCACATTTTTAAGAGCACAAGATGGAGTCGGCAGATCACATGACTCATTTCAGAAGGACATACCACTACAATACCTTAAAGAAACCTGAGTCACCACCGATTGGAAAATTCCAGACTGACTGCAATTGATATGGTAATAAAGGCAGCAGCAGTAACGAAGTCAAAAACAAAGGACTTGCACTTGAAAAGGTCATGTTAATCGCCAGATAAACGTAAACCCATCACTGAAATCACAGAGCACAGACAAGACCCATTATCTGCATCAAACTCAGCGGGACACGGGACATAACCCATCAGTTTGGTTTCGGCCACGATTAAAGTCGTTAAACTAAAGTACCAGCTTTTGTCAAAGTAGCCGGCCCAAAACTTTGACAAAAGAAAACCCCTGATTTGGCGCCAAAGATAAGGGCAAGGAAACGGTATAACTGTTGGGGGAAAATCGACGGGCAGAAGGTACGATCGGAGGCAGAGAACAACGAGAGGTTAAGGTTAAGTTGAACGGTTCGAGTGGAGAGGTCCGATTAGGAGGTTCGATTACGGTTCGAGGAGCACGGAGGTTCTACAAGTTCGAGCAGGAGAGCAGGTTCAGGAGCCCGTCCCAGAAGGAAGATCAATCGGGAATCCCGGAAGCTACAGGAGCACCAAGGTCGAGGACAGTTTTAAAAACCTGGTGAGCATAGAGGCCCAACTCCACCTAGCTGACCTAGTAGAGGGATACTTTAGAGACGAGAGGGTTTTAATATTAAGGGCTTTGTAATCGGGAGTGTTATTTATCCTTCGTTGTACCGCGCGCTTTCCCCACCCCCGTTTTATTATACCGCAGCTAATGAATTGATGTATTTTAAGATAGTCAAAGTAATTCTTGTGTGTTAAATTTTAGTTCCCATTGGGAGGTGTGTTAATGATTTTGTCTGTGTTGTTTCTTTGTTCCCTGTGTTTTTATTCTCCTTATAAATAAAGAAACCATTAATTTTAAAACTTACCTTGTCTCACCTGATCCATTTGTCTTCCGAGTCACAAGTTGGGCCAACACATCAAGGTAGTCTGGCAATAAGTCCAGTGTCTAGAATCAGTGAGGGGGGAGCGCTTCGAAACCGCTCACGAGCAGTGTGAAATCAAGAATCGATCTCGCACACCACAAGCTCGTTAAAAAGACCCCTTACAATGGTGACCCCCCAGGATTGTTGATGCTGGGGGACTCGGCGATGGTAATGCCGTTGAATGTCAAGGGGTGGTGGTTAGAGTCTCGCTTGTTGGAGATAGTCATTGCCTGGCACTTCTGTGGCGCGAATGTTACCTGCCACTTATCAGCCCAAGCCTGAACGTCGTCCAGGTCTTGTTGCATATGGGCATGTTGCATGGAGGTTTTTCCCTTGTGTTGGTTCTCTCACCACCTGTCGCAGGCCCAGTCTGGCAGCTATCTCCGTCATGACTCGGCCAGCTCGGTCAGGTGTGTTGCTACCGAGCCCATCTTGGTGATGGACATTGAAGTCCCCCACCCAGAGTACATTCCGTCCAATTGTGGGGGGATCAGTGATCGCAGGCGGTGGGTGGGGGGGTTGGTGATATCGTAGGGAATCCGACCATGGGGGTGGTTCGGTGATCATGTGGAGGTGTTCGTGATCATGGGGGGTGTTGGTGATCATGGTGGTGTTGGTGATATTGTGGGGGGGTCCGATCGTGGGGAGGTCGGTGATCGCCGGGGGGGTGGGGGTTGCTGATATCATGGGGGGCTTCAATCGTGGGGAGGAGTCCGATCACAGTCGGTGTTGCCCAATTGCGGGGTCGTGTGGTTTGCTTGGGGGGGACCAGCTGGGACGCACTCCTGCACCTCCTGGTCCACAAGCAGTGCTGGAAAGGCACTTACCCCTCCTGTGCAACAATTCTCGCCCCCCTTTAGCTGTCAGTTTTCCTGAAACCCAGAAAATCCAGCAGGTCAAGTTTAAACCTGGAAGACGGATAAAATCTGAGGCACGCCGCCTCATTAACATATTTAAATGAGCAACCCGCCTCCTGGGAGCGGGTTGGCTGCCCGCCTCCTGCCCCACCTCTGTTAAAAACGGGTTCGAGGCAGTTTGGGTTTGAGTTTGTGATTTCTAAAATATCTAAATCATATCCGACCCAAACCCATCTGTTTTGGGTTTAAAATTCCCCTCACATTCTTTTTAATAACCACCCATGCAGGCAGACAGGACTTCTAACAATGAAACATTGGACAGCAGGCCTGTATTACACACAAGCCCTGGTTCAGGGTTTAATGCATAACCATCTGATCTCCAGAAGGCAGCAGGCTGCCAATTAAGCCCAGCTGACTCAATTCATACACAGCCCTCGCGCAAGCCGAGAAACTACAGTTGCCAATATTAACGAGCGAACATTTAACATATTCACGTCATGCTCCCACTCTCCCACTCTTTTAAAGCAGGCCTTAACCCATTTTGTACAGTCGTAGAATGATACAGCAGGGAAGGGCACCATTCGGCCCATCATGGCTGTGTCGGCTCTCTCATAGAGCTGTCCAATTAGTCCCACTCCCCTGCTCCTTTCCCCATAGCCCTGCAAATTTTTCCTTTTCAAGTATTTATCCAATTCCCTTTTGAAGGTTATTATTGAATCTGCTTCCACCGCCCTTTCAGGCAGTGCGTTCCAGATAACAACAACTCGCTGCGTAACAAAATTTCTCCTCAACTCCTCTCTGGTACTTTCATCAATTATTTTAAATCTGTGTCCTCTGGTCACCGCCAGTGGAAACAGTTTCTCTCTATTGTAGGGGGGCATCATTTAACTGGTTTATGGTAATTTACCTGGCCAGCAGCCTTTGCCTACGTTCTGACCAATTCCAACCTTTTACCTGCTTTACGGTAATTCACCTGGTCAGGCAGCCTTTGTGCTGCTACACTATAAACCAATTTTCAAATAGCGGTTTTGAATCGCTAACCCCACCTTCCTGTTCTGACTGGAGGAACTTATAATTAATGATATTAAAACGGGCAAATGGTCTGGATGAGAGAAAATTCAAGTTTTATTAACTAAATAAACTATAATCAAATTTTAAACTATACCACACGAACACAGTAATTACAGTAAATTGCTTAACAGAGGAAGGCAGATGGCAAAAATGAGGGGTAAGTGGCTACAATGTTAATTTAAACAATCTTAGCAATTTCCCCTTAATTACCACCCCCAACTCCTTACTAGGTTGCCTTGCTGAGGAGTCAGAAACCCTGCTCACCTGTGGTCCAGCGAAGTAAGAGAGAGATAGCTTCTCAGGAGCTACCTTTTATACCCTGCCAACTCCTGTTTGGCGCTGAAAAGGTCTGTGTGCAAAACTCGCGCCCAAAAGTTCCAATACACAAGAGAAAGGCTGTGATTGGCTGATTCAAAGCGGTTGGAGTGATTTAATGTGTCTACACTCTGGGGCCGGAATGTTCCCGCCCACCTCCGGAGCTCCCTGGGCTGAACAAAAGGAATCCAACTGCCGTATTGTCTGAGTGATGGGTGATTCAAATCCATCCATTCCTAAACTGTTGCATATCAAAAGTCCTTTCCACAGCTTCAATGTGCCTCATTGTGTGTGTAGGGAGTTTGAATGGGTTTGGATTTCTGTGTAAACAGAGCCGATTGTTCTGCGGTTAGTCTCAAGTGGGTTAATCCCTTAAGTCAATAAACTTCTGCAGTTTCGTGTAAACAAACCTTGCCTCTCCACAAAGGGAAACTCCCTGGTTTGATTGACAGGTCTGACTGCCACTGTATCCTCCCACTTTTTCACAGACTTACTCCACGAGCTGCTAGCTGCTTTGTCTTTTGGCCATGCTTTCTGATGGCCATTTTAAAACCTTTTGTGATTGACCAGGCTCAAGGGCACAAATTAAAATCAAATATACTGTCTTAATGTGTGCAAATATTTCCATAGAACTCCTCGATTCCGGTGTTGTCCATGTGCTGTCCATCTCAGAGCAGTCTTTTGTGGTTCTGAGTATGCTTTAAAAACATTGATCCAACCCAGAGGCAATTCAAAACACATAATTCTTCATCCACGATGTGGACCAATATTTCCCGATCTTCAGGGAAAATAGGGGAATTTTGCGAACCCCTACACTATCTACTCTATCAAAGCCCGTCCCTATCTACTCTTGCATGTAGATAGGGACGGGTTTTCTCTTGATCAATAAATAATGTTTGAGTTAAAAAAAATCAACTATTCAGTGTACCAGAACTGTCAAGCATTACATTGCACACGCAAAGCAGAGAGTTCCAGAATGCGATATGTAAAAAAGAAAAGATTAAAAAAGCAATAGCAAATATGATAACAGTCTATAAACAATTACTAGATGGTCGCTGGTCACTGATGGGCCTTTTAATTATTGCGTTTTTCTATCAAAATGGAATCGGATTTTGCATGAACAAAAAGGAAAATGATTGCAAATGTTGGAAATGGGAAATAGAAATGTTGGAAATATGCAACAGCGACAATTCCGCTATCCAGCACTCCCCCATGGGGAGCAGCACCTGTACGAGTGCCTCTTGGGAAATCACTGATGAATGGCCGGCCCTCACAGGGCTAGGTGTGACATTCAGAAACACACCAGCGTTCATTCTGACCAGCTGAGGTGCAAAGAAAGAAAGAAATTGCATTTGTATAGTAGTCTCCACTTGCCTGGATGAGCGCAGCTCCAACAACACTCAAGAAGCTCAACACCATCCAGGACAAAGCAGCCCGCTTGATTGGCACCCCATCCACCATCTTAAACATTCACTCCCTCCACCACTGGCGTACCGTGGCTGCAATGTGCACCACCTACATGATGCACTGCAGCAACTCGCCGATGCTTCTTCGGCAGCACCTACCAAACCCGTGACCTCTTCCACCAAGAAGGACAAGGGCAGCAGGTGCATGGGAACACCATCACTTGCAAGTTTCCCTCCAAGTCACACACCATCGCGACTTGGAAATATATTGGCGTTCCTTCATCATCGCTGGGTCAAAATCCTGGAACTCCTTCCCTAACAGCACTGTGGGGGAGTACCTTCACCACACGGACTGAAGAGGCTCAAGAAGGCGGCTCACCAGCACCTTCTCGAGGGCAATTAGGGATGGGCAATAAATGCTGGCCTTGCCAGCGACGCCCGCATCCCATGAATGAATAATAAAAAAAACACAGTTCAACTGATGGGATTTTGTTGCACGTTTACAAACAGTATACTGTCACAACAAATCCCGGTGTACAAACCCATAGAAATATCATTACCTTCTGTAGTGACTTAACTGCTACAACTACAGGGACTGTGGAAACAGTGCATTGCAACCAACAGTGACTACGCTTAAAAAAGTACTTCACTGGCTGTAAAGTGCTGTGGAACGTCCTGAAGCCGTGAAAGGCACTGTAGAAAGGCAAACTCTTTCTTTCTTTAACATCCAGCAATCTCGGCTGATGTGGGAATTCGCATTTACAACGAAAAATGAACGTGACTTTTTTTGCAGATGCCAATACAAGTAACCTCTTTTCGTTCGGTATAAGAAAGGCACAGATGCAAATATGACTCTGACACGATGTGTAATCTGTCATCTATTATTTCAGAATGATGGGAGATCCTAACGGAATTTGACAGCCATTTTACATTCTCGCCGAAATATGTGGCTGTGCTTTAAATTACTCCGCAGTGTAACAGATGTGGCCAGATATTACATTTGAGCTGTTAACATAGCGAGATGCATCGTAGCTTCATACTGTTGCAGCTTTATAACACTCGTCATAACAAGCCTGAGTGATTTCTGCCTTGAACCAAAAGCTACTCAATTTTGTCATTCATTAGAGCCAGTGACTTTCCAGTTCGAAAGTAATGCAGTGTGGCATCGACAAGGATTGCATTGTCCGCATTATCTATCCCGTTATTCCCAAATATACATTCCTAAGCTGGCTGATGAACGGTGGTTGGGTTCAGTCCCGCTTGATAGTGAAAGGAAGAAAAGCTTGCATTTATATAGTGCCTTTCACGACCAGCGGACATCTCAAAGCGCTTTACAGCCAATGAAGTACTTTCGAAGTGGAGTCACTGGTGTCATGTGGGAAACGTTACATAAATTTATGAAGAGGTTTGATAAAGGTAGACGCAGAGAAAGTGTTTCCACTTGGGGAGTTCAAAACTAGAGGTCATAATCTAATAAGAGATTCAGGAGAATTTTCTTTATCCAGAGAGTGGTTCGAACGTGGAACTTGCTATCACAGGGAATAGTTGAGGTGAATAGCTTAGATGCCCTTAAGAGGAAAGAAAGACAGACTTGCATTTATATATAGTGCCTTTCATGGCATCCCAAAACACTTTACAGCCAATGAAATACTTTTGAAGTGTAGTCACTGTTGTAATGTGGGAAACACGGCAGCCAATTTGTGCACAGCAAGCTCCCACAAACAGCAATGTGATAATGACCAGGTAATCTGTTTCCGTGATGCTGGTTGAGGGATAAATATTGACCAGGACACCGGGGAGAACTTCTAATTAAAGAAAAGGAAACTTATTTACATTATATAAGGCTCTACATTTGAATATATATATAAGTTAATAAATGCAAGAGTCAATTTATACCAAAGGTTCCCCCGCTCTTCTTCGAAATAGTGGCTTTTACGTCCACCCGAGAGGGCAGACGGGGCCTCGGTTTAATGCCTCATCCGAAAGATGGCACCTCCGACAGTGCAGCACTCCCTCAGCACTGCCCTGGAGTGTCAGCCCAGATTTTTGTACGTCAAGTCTCTGAAATGGGACTTTGAACCCACAACCTTCTGGTTCAGAGGCGAGGATGCAACAAACTGAGCCATGACCGACATTTATACAGCACCTTTCACAACCTCAGGACGTCTCAAAGCACTTTCCTGACAATGAAGTACTTTTGAAGTGTGGCCACTGTTGTACTGTAATATCCTAAGCACCCTCTGCGTAAAAAAAAATTGTTTAACTGTTCCCTGTTCTTTTGCTGTTGATTTTAAAATTATGCCCTTTAGTTACCAACTGACTGACCAGTGAAAATAGTTTTTCCCCATATCAAAACCCCTCAGAATTTGTAACACATCTATCAGGTCTCCTCTTAACTTTCTCTGTTCTGATTAAAAAAAGAGCCCCAATTTCTCTTGCCTCAGCTCATACCTAAACCCTCTCATCCCTGGTATCATCTTGGTAAATGTTTTCTATACTCTCTCTAAGTTGATTCCGGAGATGAAGGGGTTGTCTTATGAAGAAAGGTTGAGCAGGTTGGGCCTATACTCATTGGAGTTTAGAAGAATGAGAGGGGATCTTATTGAAACATATAAGATTCTGAAGGGGCTCGACAGGTTAGATGCAGAGAGGATGTTTCCCCTTGTGGGGGAATCTAGAACTAGGGGGCATAGTTTCAGAATAAGGGGGCACCCTTTTAAAACGGAAATGAGGAGGAATTTCTTCCCTCAGAGGGTCGTGAATCCTTGGAATTCTCTTCCCCAGAGAGCTGTGGAGGCTGGTCATTGAATATATTTAAGGTGGAGATAGACAGATTTTTGAATGGTAATGGAATTATGTGGAGCGGGCAGGAAGTGGAGTTCAGGCCAAGATCAGATCAGCCATGATCTCATTGAATGGCGGAGCAGGCTCGAGGGGCCAAATGGCCTACTCCTGCTCCTTCACCTTATGTTCTTATGTCCTTCACATCCTTTCAAAAGCAGGGCATAGATTTTCCATTCCTCCACCTTCCATTCCCTGCATGTGGTCATGGGGGAAAAAATCATTTGGTGTGGGGTGGAGGAAGCGGGGAACACCACACACCCTGATTCTCTATCCACTAATCAAAATGGATTCAAAACTGGCAGGGTCCCTATCAGGTGAGTGCTGTCCCCTGCTCTTTTTAAAAATTTATTCATTCACGGAATGCGGGCATCGCCGGCGAGGCCAGCATTTATTGCCCATCCCTAATTATCCTCGAGAAGGCGGTGGTGAGCTGCCTTCTTGAATAGAACTGTGTGGATTGCTAGGCCATTTCAGAGGAGCAGTTAAGAGTCAACCACATTGCTGTGGGTCTGGAGTCACATATAGGCCAGACCGGGTAAGGGCGGCAGATTTCCTTCCCTAAAGGGCATTAGTGAACCAGATGGGTATTTATGACAATCTGGCAGTTTCATGGTTGCCATTACTAGCATTTTTTTTTAAACTTTCAGATTTATTAACTGAATTTAAATTCCCCAGCTGCCGTGGTGGGATTTGAACTCACGTCTCCGGATCATTAGTCCAGGCCTCTGGATTACTCGTCCAGTAAGCAGAACCACTATGCTGCATACCTTTGCTCACCTTCCGATTATAATCGCTCAACCATTGACGGCTGCGCCTTCTGTTGCCTAGGCCCCAAGCTCTGGAATTCCCTCCCTAAACCTCTCCGCCTCGCTACCTCTCTTTCATCCTTTAAGACGCTCCTTAAAGCCTACCTCTGCGACCAGGTTTTTGGTCACCTGCCCTAATTTATCCTTATGTGGCTCGGTGTCAAATTTGTTATCTTAAAACACTCCTGTGCAGCGCCTTGGGACGTTTTACTACGTTAAAGGTGCTATATAAATACAAGTTGTTGTTGTTGTCCTCTGTCAGTCGCAGGGACAGTGCAATCTGCGCGCAGATGGCACAGGTTGTTAAAACGCAGGAATCGGAAGGGAAGCCAGCAGAACTTTTTTTACCCAAAGGGTAAGAGGCTTGTTGAATGAGTTACTGAGGAGTTCCACAAAAACCTGACCACGTGAATGGACGGCAAACGGGCAGTAATATTTGCAATTGCTGATGGTGGCCAAAAATTGCAAATCTTGGGTTGCAAATCCACCGCCCTTCTGGTTAAAAAAAAACCTCCCGCTGAAAGTGGAGAGGCAGTGCGTCAGAAGGGGTCGAAAATTAGGCCGGAGCATGGCTACGCCGCTTCCCGGCCCTCCCGGATGGTTTCTGTGAGGGCCTTGTTTTTGTGGCCAGGGCCTCTGCCCACCGCACAAGAAGGCACTGGCGTCAGAGGGTGGGTAGCTGGCCTGGCGAATTCGCCGGTGCGCTGGAACCCCCGGTGAAAGAAAGATGCATATTTTGGGACGACCCCCCCCCCCCCCCACTCCACTAAGGTCATAAAAAGGAGGCTGACGGGCCTCAAACAAGACATTTACAGAAGGAGCTATTACCCTTCCACCAGGATCTCCAGCGTCCCTTGACGGGCCGGCAGCGGTGATGTGCCCCTAGTGGCGATGGCACCTGCCATTGATATTTAATATATCGGGCCCTGGTGAGACCACACCTGGAGCACTGTGTACAGTTTTGGTCTCCTGACCTAAGGAAGGATATACTTGCCATAGAGGGAGTGCAATGAAGGTTCGCCAGACAGATTGCTGGGATGGGGGGATTGTCCTATGAGGAGAGATTGAGTAGACTAGGCCTATATTCTCTAGAGTTTAGAAGAATGAGAGGTGATCTCATTGAAACATACAACAGTTTTACAGGGCTTGACAGGGTAGATGCAGGGAGGATGTTTCCCCTGTCTGGGGAGTCTAGAACCAGGGGTCACAGTCTCAGAATAAGGGGTCGGCCATTTAGAACTGAGATGAGGAGAAATTTCTTCACTCAGAGGGTGGTGAATCTTTAAAATTCTCTACCCCAGAGGGCTGTGGAGGCTTAGTCATTGAGTATATTCAAGACAAAGATCGATAGATTTTTGAATATTAAGGGAATCAAGGGATATGTGGATAGTGCAGGAAAGTGGAGATGAGGTAGAAGATCAGCCATGATCTTATTGAATGGTGGAGCAGGCTTGAAGGGCCGAATGGCCTCCTCCTGCTCCTATCTTCTATGTTTCTATGTTTCTTATGTTCTTATGTTCTTAAATACGCGAGCCATCCCTTCCCCCAGATTCGATGTTCTGTGGGGTCACCACTGGGGGAGCTTCGTGGGCAAACTTAAATTGTGATGCCAGTCCCCCTCCCCCCAATCACATTCATGCTCTCATTCATGATTTCATTATAGGACTCTCACCTCCGAGTCAGAAGGTGGTGGGTTCAAGTCTCACTCCAGAGCTTTGAGCACAAAGTTCAGGCTGACACTCCCAGTTCAGTGCTGAGAGGTTCACACAGAAATCACACAGAAACCCCACAGTGCAGATAGAGGCCATTTCGGCCCATCGAGCCTGCACCGACACATATCCCACGCGATCCCCGTAACCCCTACACCAACACATATCCCACCCTATCCCCGTAACCCCACGTATTTAATCCCCCTAACACTAAGGGTCAATTTATCATAGCCAATCAACCTAACCCGCACATCTTTGGACTGTGGGAGGAAACCGGAGCACCCGGAGGAAACCCACGCAAACACGGGGAGAATGTGCAAACTCCACACAGACAGTCACCCGAGGCCGGATTCGAACCCGGGTCCCTGGCGCTGTGAGGCAACAGTGCTAACCACTATGCCACCGTGCTGCACTGTCGGAGGTGCCGTCTTTCAGATGAGATGTTAAACCGAGGCCACGTCTGCTCTCTCAGGTGGACGTAAAATATCCCATGGCCATTATTTCAAAGAAGAGCAGGGGAGTTCTCCCCGGTGTCCTGGCCAAAATCTATCCCTCAATCAACATCACTAAAAACAAAATTATCTGGTCATTATCTCATTGCTGTTTGTGGGATCTTGCTGCGTGTGAATTGGCTGCCGGGTTTTCTTCATTGCAAAAGTGACTACACTTTAGAAGGACTTCATTGGCTGTGAAGCACTTTGGGCATCCTGAGGGCGCTTCATAAATGAAAGTTCTTTTATTTCTTTATTGTTTAAAATGCGAGCGGAAGGAAATCGTTGCTCAGACTGGTGGTGAGAGAACCAACACGAGGGAAAAACCTACTTGACCTCATCCTCACCAATCTACCTTTCGCAGATGCATCTGTCCATGACAGTACTGGCAGCAGTGACCACCACACAGTAATTGTGGAGACGAAGTCCCATCTTCACACTGAGGCCACCCTCAATCGTGTTGTGTGGCACTAACACCGTGCTAAATGAGATAGATTGAGAACAGATCTAGCAGCTCAAAAGTGGGCATCCATGAGGTGCTGTGGGCCATCAGCAGCAGCAGAATTGTATTCCACCACAATCTGTAACCTCATGGCCCGGCATATCCCTCACTCTACCATTACCACCAAGCCAGGGGACCAACCCTGGTTCAATAAGGAGTGTAGAAGATGATGCCAGGAGCAGCACCAGGTGTACCTAAAAATGAGGTGCCAACCTGGGGAAGCTGCAACACAGGACTACATGCATGCTAAAAAGTGGAACCAGCATGCTATAGACAGAGCTAAGCGACCCCACAATCAACGGATCAGGTCAAAGCTCTGCAGTCCTGCCACATCCAGTCGTGAATGGTGGTGGACCATTAAACAACTAACGGGAGGAGGAGGCTCCATGAATATCCCCATCCTCAATGATGGTGGAGCCCAGCACGCGAGTGCAAAAGACAAGCGTTTGCAACCATCTTCAGCCAGAAGTGCCGAGTGGATGATCCATATTGGCATCCTCCTGCGGTCCCCACCATCACAGAAGCCAGTCTTCAGCCAATTCGATTCACTCCACGTGATAGCAAGAAACGGCTGAGCGCATTGGATACAGTAAAGGCTATGGGCCCCGACAACATCCCAGCTATCATGCTGAAGACTTGTGCTCCAGAACTAGCCGCGCCTCTCGCCAAGCTGTTCCAGTACAGTTACAACACTGGCATCTATCCGACAATGTGGAAAACTGCCCAGGTATGTCCTGCCCACAAAAAGCAGGGCAAATCCAATCTGACCAATTACCAGTTTTGAAAAAGGGTTTCGACCCGAAACGTCAACTCTAATTTCTCTCCACGGATGTTGCCTGGCCTGCTGAGTTTTTCCAGCATTTTCTGTTGTTATTTCCAATTACCACCCCATCAGTCTACTCTCAATCATCAGCAAAGTGATGAAAGGTGTCATCGACAGTGCTATCAAGCGACACTTACTCACCAATATCCTGCTCACTGATGCCCAGTTTGGGTTCCACCAAGACCACTCTGCTCCCGACCTTGCTCCAAACTGGACAAAGGAGCTGAATTCCAGAGGTGAGGTGAGAGTGACTGCCCTTGATATCAAGGCAGCATTTGACCGAGTGTGGCATGAAGGAGCCCTAGTAAAACTGAAGTCAATGGGAATCAGGGGGAAAACTCCCCACTGGCTGGAGTCATACCTAGCACAAAGGAAGATGGTTGTGGTGATTGAAGGTCAATCATCACATCCCCAGGACATCGCTGCAGGAGTTCCACAGGGCAGTGTCCTAGGCCCAACTATCTTCAGCTGCTTCATCAATGACCTTCCCCTCAACATAAGGTCAGATATGGGGATGTTCGCTGATGACTGCACAGTGTTCAGTGCCATTCACAACTCCTCAGATAATGAAGCAGTCCATGCCCGCATGTAACAAGACCTGGACGATGTTCAGGCTTGGGCTGATAAGTGGCAGGTAACATTCGCGCCACAAAAGTGCCAGGCAATGACTATCTCCAACAAGCGAGAGTCTAACCACCGCCCTTTGACATTCAATGGCATTACCATCACTGAATCCCCCACCATCAACATCCTGGGGGTCACCATTGACCAGAAACTGAACTGGACCAGCCACATAAATACTGTGGCAACAAGAGCAGGTCAGAGGCTAGGTATTCTGCGGCAAGTGTCTCACCTCCTGACTCCCCAAAGCCTTTCTACCATCTACAAGGCACAAGTCAGGCGTGTGATGGAATACTCTCCACTTGCCTGGATGAGTGCAGCTCCAACAACATTCAAGAAGCTCGACACCATCCAGGACAAAGCAGCCCACTTGATTGGCACCCCATCTACCACCATAAACATTTACTCCTTCCACCACCAGCGTACTGTGGCTGCAGTGTACCATCTACAAGATGCACTGCAGCAACTCGCCAAGGCTTCTTTGGCAGCATCTCCCAAACCTGTGACCTCTTTCACCTAGAGGGGCAAGGGCAGCAGGCACATGGGAACACCACCACCTCCAAATTCCCCTCCAAGTCACACACCATCCTCACCTGGAAATATATCGCCGTTCCTTCATCGTCGCTCAGTCAAAATCATGGAACTCCCTCCCTAACAGCACTGTGGGAGTACCTTCGCCACATGGACTGCAGCGGTTCAAGAAGGCAGGGCAATTAGGGATGGGCAATAAATGCTGGCCTTGCCAGCGATGTCCAGATCCCATAAAGAAATAAAAATAAAGCTGGGAGGACATGGCGAGAAAGCGTGTAGCTGGGTTGAGATCAATCAAAAAAAAAACCAAGAGAGCAGGAAAATGACCTGTTGGGAGCACTGGACTATTTGTTTTTTATCACTGTCCCTGATTTCTTACGTTAGTAAAGCAAATACACCCAAGGCCAGAATGAAGCTGTTGGTACATCTCCAGCTTATGATGAAACACCGAGGAGGCACAACACGAAGCAGATGCTTCCATCCTGTGGAGGAGAAGCTTATTCATGAAAAAACTGATGCAGTTGGTTTTCCCTACAGGTAGAAATCTGCACTGTCAGTTCTTTTCCTCATTTGTTGCTGAGGTGACCAGATGCTCACGGTTTATGTGGATGGATTACCAGGGAACTGCAGTAAGAACATAAGAAAATAAGAAATAGGAGCAGGATTCGGCCAGACGGTCCCCAGAGCCTGCTCCGTCATTCAATAAGATTTTGGCTGATCTTCTACCTCATCTCCACTTTCCTGCCTGACCCCCATATCCCTTGATTCCCCTAGAGTCCAAAAATCTATCGATCTCTGTCTTGAATATACTCAACAACTGAGCCTCCACAGCCCTCTGGGGTAGAGAATTCCAAAGATTCACAACCCTTTGAGTGAAGACATTCCTCCTCATCTCAGTCCTAAAAGGCCGACCCCCTCATCCTGACCCCCTAGTTCTAGACTCCCCAGCCAGGGGAAACATCCTCTCAGCATTCACCCTGTCAAGCCCTCTAAGAATTTTATACCTTTCAATTATACCAATGATGAAGGAAATAACTTGCATTTATGTAGAGCCTTAGGATGCCCCAAGGCGCTTTACAGCTAATTAAGTACTTTTTTGAAGTGTAGTCACTGCTGTAATGAGGGAAACACGACAGCCAAAATTGCGCACAGCAAGCTCCCACAAACATCAATGAGATAATGACCAGATAATCTGCTTTTGAGATGCTGGTTGAGGGATAAATATTCATCGATGATTTGCGTGTTTAGAGAATGGAAGCCTTTCCTATTTACATCTGATCCTGGACTTTAAGGAGACACATGAGTGGCAACGTTGGTGAGCTGACAATGTTCTACACTTTGGGGAAGTGGCTAAGCTGGTCGAAGTCCCACTGCATTCGCTCCTTCTCTTGTTTCTATCCTGAACTCCACGAACTAGCGTGCTTCCCGGTAGAAAGCCTTGAAGTGTACACGGGAAAGGGCAGGGAAATGAGATGAGAAAGTAGATAGTTCCAAAAGCAAAATACTGCGGCTGCTGGATATTCTGAAATAAAAACAAGAAAATGCTGGAGATACTCAGCAGGTCAGGCAGCATCCGTGGAGAGAGAGAGAAACAGAGTTAATGTTTCAGGTCGATGACCCTTCGTCAGAACTGGAAAAAGTTGAAGATGTAACAGGTTTTTAAGCAAGTGTAGGGGCAGGGAAAGGGGGGAGGGGCGGAAAGAACTAAAGGGGAAGGTCTGTGATGGGGTGGAAGGCAGGAGAGATTAAGAGACGAAAGGGATGATGGTGCAAGGCAAAAGGAGATAGTGATGGGACAAGTTAAGACAAGTCCTTTGTTTCTTAACTTAAGTAGATAGTTCCAGTTGAGGAGCTAATGCTGGCAGCTTCATTGGCCCAATGGTCTGCTTTGGCGGGTTCATTTCTACAGTTCTATGAATGCAGCATTTCGTTGCCTAACAGTCGACTCCTGTCAAGCCTTTGCTGGGTGGCCGGCGGCATGGGAATTCAGCGCAATGGTTAGTGTTGTGTATGTACCTTTAAGGGAAGAGCTGGTTTTAGACTGCAGTACCGGCAGTGACCACCCCTGTATAAAAGGCCCTAGCAGGCTTCTGTATTTCAGTCTGACGTTGCCCTCCTGTTCAGTAAAGTATCTGTTAAACTGTTCTCCCGATGTCCGTGTATCACTGAGGCGCGGACTTTACAGTGGCGACGAGTAAGTTTGAACTCACCTGCAGTGTGGCATCATCTCACGGGGATCTCGCCCTGAAAGGAGGTTTCTTGGAGGTCGTAGTCTGAGCAACGGGCGTCGACCGCGGGCAACCGCCCAAAGAATTCATCGGTGTTCGGAGGGTTGCGGGAGAGACTGTGGAGAGCTGTGCTTAGCTCCGCAGTTAAAGTGTTCCAGCAAATCGTGCTGGTGGCAGGTAGTGCGCTGACCCTTCCGGACTGCGGCGGGCTCAAGCTCGATCGAGCAGCTCTACAAAACGAGCCGCGCAGCATCGCCGGGAAAAGAAAACAAGAGAGAGAGAGGGTGGAGCGCACAGGGCGCGGTTGGTGCTCAAGAACCGGGCAGCGGAGTGAAAATAAACGGGGGGGGGTAGGAAAGCGAGACGCGCCGAAACCGCGAGTCGCCGCCATTACCCCGTAGAATGCTAGGAGCAGCGCGACAGCAAGGGGAAGAAGGAAAAGCGCGGGAGGCGCCATTTTATCCCGTTGGGGAAGAAGGAAAAGCGCAGGAGGTGCCATTTTATTCCATTGGGGAAGAAGAAAAAACGCGGGAGGCGCCATTTTAAATCACCCAAGATGCCGAAAAGTGGCAGTATCACTGCTTTTGACAACGAGGTAGAAGACTGGACCACGTATGTGGAAAGAATTGAAGTGTACTGCAAGGCAAACGAGGTGGCCGATGGGAAGAGGGCGTTGGTATTATTGAATTTGATGGGCGCGAGTACGTACGGCCTATTGTGAAATTTAATTACCCCAGCTAAACCAATGGAGAAAAGTTTTGAGGAAATTGTTAATATATTACAGGAACACCTAAACCCTACGCCGCTGCTGATAGCAGAAAGATTCAAGTTCCATAAAAGAAACCAGCACAAAGATGAGAACAATGCTGACTACCTTACGGAACTACGCAAGTTATCGAAGCACTGCCAGTTCGGAGCAGGACTGGCAGACACCTTACGGGATAAGTTTGTCTGCGGGCTCCAGAGTGAAGGAACCCAGAAATGACTACTTTCACAAAAGGACCTGATGCTAGAACAGGCTTTCAGCGTGGCAGTATCCTACAAAGCAGCAGCACGGGGAGCTGCGGAAATACAACAGAAACCACAAGAATACAGCGCTAACGAAATGGCGTATGGAGCAGAAAAGTGCTATCGCTGTGGCAGAACAACCCATGAGCAGAAGGACTGCTGGCTTAAGGACAAAGTATGCAGGCAATGCGGAAAAATGGGACATATAGCAAGAGTCTGCAGGTCGGGAAAGAAAACCAACACGACAAGAACTACTAAGGAACAGTACAGGAAAGTAAAGAAACTGACAGACAGTAGTTCGGAAGATCAGGAGAGTGATAAGGACTCCGGGAGCAGGGGACTAAGTTGTCTAAAGTTACACAACGTGACCGCAAAGGAAGATCACCGAACCATTTGGGTCACCCTCATGATAGCAGGGTCCCCAGTAAAGATGGAATTGGACACAGGAACAGCCCTAACTGTCATGAATCGACAAGACTATGAGCGGCTATTCTCACACATACCCTTAAAGGACACGTCCATTGTATTGAAGACATTCATGGGGCAAAAAGGTCTACCCCAGAGGAAAAATAAGGGTGCCAGTTAACTATAACGGCAAGGAAACACAGAAACTATATATGTATATACTACGAGATGGAGGACCACCATTATTGGGACGTGAATGGATCCGAAAGATACAATTGGATTGGCATTCCATTCTGGCGCTAACTGTGACTGACAAAACGGATGATGACGTCGCACCTGGACGTCTGTCACAAATTCTATCTGACGCGGAAGAGGTGTTCCAGCAAGGACTTGGGAATCTAAAAGGAGTAAAGGCAACCATAAAGATTGAGGATAACGCAAACCCAAAATTTTTCAAGGCTAGACCGGTGCCATACGCGATCCGCCCAGCCGTTGAAGCTGAACTGGAGAGTCTGGAGCGTTCGGGTGTGCTGTCCTAGGTGGACTGGAGCGAGTGGGCCACACCCATCGTTCCTGTAATGAAGAAAGTATTGAGCAGCACGCCTGGGGAGCCAAAGAAGGTTCGCATCTGTGGGGACTTCAAGGTGACTGTGAACCCAGTCCTGCACACAGTACAGTATCCACTTCCGCGGATAGAAGATATTTTCGCCTCACTATCTGGAGGGAAACATTTTACAAAGATTGATCTGGCCCAAGCGTATCTACAAATGGAGGTGGAAGAAGCATCTAGAAAATACCTCACGATAAACACTCACAAAGGCCTTTCCCAGTACAATCGACTGGTATTCGAGCTAGCATCGGCCCCGACTATTTGGCAGAGGGCAATGGAACAAGTCCTGCAAGGGATCCCGGGGACCCAGTGTTATTTGGATGACATCCTGGTCACGGGCGAAAATGACAATGAACACCTTGCCAACCTGGAGCAGGTGCTCACGAGATTGCAGGAATATGGGCTACGAGCCAACCGCCCCAAATGCGAGTTCTTCAGGAGACAAATCTCGTATTGTGGCCACATGATTGATGAGGAAGGGTTGCATAAGTCGCCGGACAAGATTGAGGCTGTAGTCAAGGCTCCAGCACCGGAAAATGTGTCGCAACTGAGGTCGTTCCTCGGGTTGGTGAACTACTACCATAAGTTCTTGCCGAATTTATCTACAATTCTGCACCCACTGAACGCCCTGCTGCAAACTGGAGTGACATGGAAATGGAGTGATGAGTGTAAGCGTGCCTTTCAGGAATGTAAATGCCTAATCACTTCAAAAGAAGTATTGGCCCACTATAAACCAACGCTACCGATTCGGTTGGCATGTGATGCGTCACCCTATGGCATTGGAGCGGTACTGTCACACAAATTCCGTGATGGTTCAGAGAGGCCAATAGCCTTTGTGTCGCGCTCGCTAGCCTCAGCCGAGCGTAACTATGCCCAGATTGACAGGGAGGCCCTCAGCCTGGTGTGGGGGGTGAAGAAGTTCAATCACTATCTGCACGGGCAGAAATTCACTCTACTGACTGATCATCAGCCCCTGGTCTCCATTTTTAACCCAAAGAAGGACGTTCCGGTGATGACGGCAAAGATGGTCACTTTTTCTAGGGGCACATCAGTACGACATAGAGTACAAGGGTACGAAACAGCATGGAAACGCTGATGGGCTGTCGCGCCTACCGTTGCCTACGGTAGAGGAAGCACCTGCAGTGGACCCTGTTGAGGTATTCCATGCGACCATAGTCGAATGTTTGCCTGTTACAAACTCGAGTATAGAGAAGGAAACCCGAAATGACCCGACACTCTCTCAGGTCTACGATTTGACGGTGAAGGGGTGGCCAGCATATGCCGACTCACTGTTGCCAGCATTCTCGCCAAGGATAGAACAGCTGTCAGTGTGCCGGGGAACCTTGATGTGTGGATCCCGAGTGGTAATTCCACCCAAGTTGAGAGATAGAGTGCTCAATGAGCTTCATGAGGGTCATCTGGGGGGGGTGAAAATGAAGAGCCTAGCCAGGGCGTTTGTGTGGTGGCCGGGAATCAATAAAGAAATCGAGGATATGACCAAGAGATGCACAGGATGCCAGAAGGTCCAAAACGCTCCACCACAGGCCCCGCTACATCCATGGGAGTGGCCCTCATCTCCATGGCAACAGGTACACATTGATTTTGCTGGTCCATTTATGGACTCAATGTTTCTAATCGCTGTGGACGCCCATTCAAAATGGCCAGAGGTCATTAAAATGTCCTCCACCACCACGGAGAAAACTATTGCAGTCCTAACGACCATCTTCACCAGGAATGGGTTGCCAGAACAGATTTGCTCCGACAATGGGCCACAGTTTGTGTCTGAGGATTTCCGGAGGTTCCTGAAGAATAATGGGGTGAAACATTACACATCTGCCCCATATCATCCAGCCACAAATGGATTGGCTGAGAGGTTTGTTCAGACCTTTAAAAAGGCCATAAATGCAATGTATAATGACGACATACCACGACAACACAAGGTGGATAGTTTCTTTTTTGCTTACCGGAATGCGACACATGCAGTAACCAACCAAGCTCCAGCCGTACTGTTCTTCAACCGAAGGCTAAGATGTCGCCTGGATTTGTTGAAACCAAACATAAGATGAGATGTTGAGGATAAGCAATTCCAGCACATAAATGAGAAGCCAACCCGGAGCTTCAAGGTAGGGCAACCAGTCTTGGCCCGCGACTACCGAACAGAAAAATGACAGCCAGGAACGATATGCACACGGCAGGGACCACTAATGTACACAGTGGATGTTGGAGAGAGCATCGTGAGACGCCATGCTGACCAGATTCTAGAGTCACAGGAACAAGCCAAACCCGTGCCACGAGAAGGTGCACCTGGTAATCAACCTGAAGTACAGATTGCGTCTACCTCAGAAGCAGTGGTATTGGAAGCTGACGAACCAGCCAGTGACCATGAACCAGAATCAGCTTCGCCGCAAGAACAGGATACTCGAGAAAGGCGCTATCCAGTCAGGATCAGGAAGCCTCCTCAAAGACTGAACTTATAAATGATTATTTCAGTTGATGTATATAATATCCAGAAAGTTGTAATTAGTTATTATTTAGTTGTTAAATGAATGTTATGTACTGTTTATCTAAAAGGGGAGGAATTGTTGTGTATGTACCTTTAAGGGAAGAACTGGTTTTAGACTGCAGCACCGGCAGTGACCACCCCTGTATAAAAGGCCTTAGCAGGCTTCTGTATTTCAGTCTGACGTTGCCCTCCTGTTGAGACCTCATTCTCAGCATTGCTGGCTGTGCAGCTGCCTCAGTCAGACGGAGGAGAAGGAGCAGCCAAACCAGCAGAGTGGAGAGTGGAAAGTGGTGGTCTCCTGACCAGGAAGAGGAGGATATCGATAGACCACCACCTCCACCTCCACCATCATCACAGCAACTGAGGTGCCTGGAGAGAGAGGACAGAGGAGGAGAAGGAGAAGGGAGGCCAGCAACAACACCAACCAGGGGAGAGGCCTTTCCTATCACTGCCTCCCCAAATTGGCCTCCATTCCAGGAGAGAGGGGAGAGAAACAACCAACAACCACCAACTGTTTGGAAGGAGGGAAGAACAACATCATCTTTCAGGTGGGTGTTATTTGGTGCACTCTCCCAAAGACTTTGGCCTAGAAATTGGGTTGGCAGCGCCGGCGCTGAGCGCCTAAAGAGACCTAGAATTGGGGCGAAGCCCTATGTTGGGGCAAATGCTATGAGGATAGCGCTGACTCAGAAATTGACTATACATTTAGCGCCTGCGCTAAGTGTTTGCGCGCGCCCGCGAGCGCAAGCAGCTCATGACGTCATTTCAGTGTGCAACGCCTTTTAGGAGCGCCTGAGCGCATATTGGGTGGCGCCCGGAGCCTTAGCGCCCAGCGCTATTAGTGACAGTTCGAGGGAGGGCTAACAGGCCCTTCTCGGAGTAGGGCGGCGCTATTTAAAGGGGACAGCTCTAGTGCAGAATCTTCTGCCACTTGGCCTGCTCATTGCGATCGCTGCTAGAGAGAGTTGGCGAGCTAATGTGGAGCGGGGTTCTGGGATTTGAGCTTTACAGTACTTGGGACCTTCAACCCTGTCCGAAGCACTTGCAGCACTACACCTAAAAGCCTTTTGACCAACTGGCATCGGAATGGGAGCTTGTTTGGAGGGCGACGGCCTCATCGCCCAACACTGTGAAGGGGCAGAGAGACGGCGGGAGAGAGGGCCGGGATTGGCCAGAAGGAGGAGGGGCAATGGAGGTCGGCCAATCCGACGGGATGCTGCGAGGGTCTTTAGGCAGCAGGTGACAATCCTTGACATGTTGGTAGGAGCAGTGTTTGCGAAGGCTCCGAATCTGAAGGGACATTGTTACTGATCTGTGCCACCTGCTTGGTCAGGATCTGCAGCCGCGTGAACGCTGCAGAACCTCTCTGTCCGTGATGGCTACACTGACTGAAGGCCTCCATTTTTATGCCAATGGATCCTTTCAGTCAGCCATTGGGGACAATGCAACTGTCGCTCAGGCTGCAGTCCGCTGTTGCATCCGGCAAGTGACAGATGCCCTTTATAGGCGAACGCGTCCATTCATTACCTTCCCTCGGACCCGGCACAAGCAGGCGGAGGAGGAGGAGTATGAGGAGGAGGAGGAGGAGGAGGAGGAAGAGCAGGCGGAGGAGGAGGAGGAGGAGGAGGAGGAAGATGGAAGGGCTGCTGAAAGTGGAAGGTCCATACGTCAGAGGCTCCTCTGGACTCGTCTTGACACCCCTGTGGCGGAAAGATGAGAGTCTTACCTCATGCACACTTTGGATGTTTGAGGGCCTCTGCATGCCAGCACGGTGGCATAGTGGTTAGCACTGTTGCCTCACAGCGCCAGGGACCCGGGTTCAAATCCGGCCTCGGGCGACTGTCTGTGTGGAGTTTGCACATTCTCCCCGTGTTTGCGTGGGTTTTCTCCGGGTGCTCCGGTTTCCTCCCACAGTCCAAAGATGTGCGGGTTAGGTTGATTGGCTATGATAAATTGACCCTTAGTGTTAGGGGGATTAAAATATGTGGGGTTACGGGGATCGGGTGGGATATGTGTCGGTGCAGGCTCGATGGGCCGAAATGGCCTCTATCTGCACTGTGGGGTTTCTGTGATTTCTGTGATTCTGTGATCACTGAAAGTAGTCACATGCACCAAGCAACATTGAAACTTCTGTTTATTGACACAAAAGTCTTTCATTACAGCTAAACAACGTAAAGTGAGCAGAAACCATAACTTCCAAAATAAATGTGATCTGTTCGGCAAAGCAGCAAAACTCAACAAAAATCTGCAACTATAACAGCAGGTGAGGGTGTCCTTGAATTTGGACAAACAAACGTCTCAGCACCTCCCTCTACAACTGGCCCCTTGAGGGAGAACGACTTCTCTTTCGCGCCCGGCCCCTTCCCTCCCTGCTGCTCCTACGTAATTGCACCCCAATGGCGGGCTCAAGGCTGGGGGACGCTTGCCGACTGTCTGGAAGCGCAGAAGCCCCTGAAGTACGGCCTGGCCGACCTCTGGACTTGGAGGGTGCGGACGCAGGATGCTTGCTTTGAGCATGGCTGGAAGCAGTGTGGGCTGCAGGTGGTGGCAGCTGCAATGCAGGCGTCCCAGCGCTGGCATGTGCAATGGTCTCCTGACGAGAGAGGACACCTGCACCATGGTCGGACGACATACTAGCTATCTGATGGGAGCGGCTCGGCTCATCCGCCACAATCGCAGGCTCCACGGTTTCCTGGCCTTGTACGGGAGTGGAAGGGCCCGGGGTGATCCTATCTGATGCAGAGAGGGTGGCTGCAGTGAGACATTGCGTTGCGTCAATCTGGCTGTGGAGGAGCCCAGCAACTGACTGCGTGGCAACAGTGAGGACCTGTGTGCCAGGTGCCAGTGCTTCGGAGAAGGCCTGGACAGTTCTTCCCATGGCTTCGGACAAGGCAGGAGCCGACCGCTCCACTGCCTCGGACAAGCCCTGCAGAGACCTTTCCAGGGATTGTCCGAAGCCCTGAACAGTCCTTTCCATTGCCGACTCAAAGCCGTGGACAGTCCTCTCCATTGTTGGGCCGAAGCCCTGGATAGTCCTGTCCATTGTGGCCCCGAAGCCCTGGATAGACCTGTCCATTGTTTCCCCGAACACCTGGAGAGTCCTCTCCATTGTTGCGCCAAAGCCCTGCAGAGTCCTCTCCATTGTTGCCCCAAAGTCCAACATACTCCTAGCCAATGAATCTATTGACTCAGGCATCTTCTCCACTGCAGCCATCAGCTCCGTGTGTCTGACCCGGGCCTGTTTGCTCATCTCTGCCAGGCGGCGGACCTCATCTGCATTCTGTGCAGCAGTCATGACGACCTGCCTTGCCCTGCGGGGAGACGGTGGCCGAACTTGCCTATCCCCCCTGCGTTGCTCCATGCCGCTTAGTCCAGCAACTGGTTCATCCTCAGAGCCACCCCCCCTCCCCTCCAGGGGGCTACTATCCCCAGTCTGCAGATGTCTCAGCTCCCCGGATTTTGCAATGGCTGGTCCGGATTCCTCCTGGTCCTCGCCTCCGGTGGCACTGGCACTGGCAGCTTCAGCGCGTTGAGCCCGAGTTGGTGCTGCTTCATCTGAAAGTGGGAGGTGGAAGAGTGGCTTTTGCAAAAGGACAGGTTTGCTGAAATGCATGCCAGATTGCGGCATAGCTCTGACATGGCAGCACACTGAGGATGCATGCTGGCGGGGGGACCAAGTGGAAGGCAACAGGTGGAAAAGGTGAGAGTCTTACCCTCGCTGTCGGTAATGGGGTCGGCAGATGCAGTGGTCACTGGACCAGACAGACGTCCTCCAAGTATCTGGTGCACTCTCTCCTCCAGATCCGTGAGAGTGACCACTTGTGCAGGTCCGCCACCGGTTCGACGCTGTTCTTTTCTAATCTGCGCCATCTTGGACTGCAGGGGAAGGAAGGGGATGTTCTGTTACATGAGGCCTTGAGACATCATCACATGCCCCCCATTGTGCAAGAGCCCTTACATGAGGCCTTGAGACATCATCGCATGCCCCCTATTGAGCAACAGCCCTTACATGAGGCCTTGAGACATCATCGCATGCCCCCCATGGTGCAACAGCCCTTACATGAGGCCTTGAGACATCTGTCCATGAGTCTGCCCAGAAAGGGCCATGGGTGCATACTGACAGATGGCCAGTGGCGCATCATTGCAGCAGGGTGCCCGAAGTCAGCTGCAGATGGAGGGAAGCACAAGTTTGGTAAACCATCACTCACCCTAACGATCCGTGTGAGGTCGTTGAATTCCTTCCTGCACTGAACAGGGGTCCTGGTCACCATGCTGCTGGAGTTGACCCTCACAGCAACCTCCCTCCAAGATCGTCGATAAGCCTTCTGATTTGGCCTCTTGCCATTATCCGGGTACAGGACCTGTCGCCGGTGTTCAACTGCAGCCACCAAGTGGTCCAGAGCCTCAGTGCTGAAGCGCTCTGCTCTCTGCCTAACCTTCTCCATAATGAACAACTTTGTACCGTTAGACAAGGGCGAGCGCCGAATCTGAGGCCTACAGGGCGTTGGGTGTTGAAGCTCAGTCTGACTGACCCACCCCTTAAAGAGCCGGCCGGCGCCTGCAGGTCTCGTGCTTTGCCGTAATTGAGTTCACCTGCGCTGCGCCCGTCCGCATCGAAATTGAGTAGCGCCTGACCTTTTGCGCCTTAAGAGCACCGTGCAACAGCTGATTTAGCGCCTCAATCCCCTTTGGGGGCGATGCAACCCAATATCGCGCCAGGCGCGGATAACTCTCGTCTGGCTATAAACTTTGCGCATCGCCAGTTCTAACGCCTCAAGCGGGGCTTTACCCAATTTCTAGGCCTTTGTATTTTAGGTGGGGGGAGAAAAGAAGAAAAAAGGGCCGGATCATCAAGGGGTGTGTGTGTGTGTGGCTCTTGTAAAACACTAGGCCACACACACCACTAATAAGAACATAAGAACATAAGAAATAGGAGCAGGAGTAGGCCAACCGGCCCCTCGAGCCTGCTCCGCCATTCAATAAGATCATGGCTGATCTGATCCTAACCGCCAATCCACTATCCTATTGCCTGGCCTGGGATAGCTGGAGCTGCCTAGGTGAACAGCCCAATTAATACATCGTTAAGACCTGGTGTGGGACTGAGCCTGGGGCATCTCCAGCTTTCCCAGGTGAAGACATCTTCTCCCCCTGCCAGAAGACCATCACCATCAAAGACTTTTAATTCCCATCGGAGAGTGCACCCCTGCCAACACCCACCCACCCACCATCCTGAGTGGCAACCCTGCCCTTGCGGCCTCCCTCCTTCCCACCTCCCCCCTCTCTCTCTCTCTTTGTCTCTCTCTCTCTGCCTTTCTCTCAAAAGGCACTTCAAGTTCATCTTTATTTATTAATTGCCTATTGAGCAGAGGGGAGAAGGCCCCTCTCCCAATTTCAATCAATAAGGGGAGAGGTGTGCCTTCAATTTAAACAGCTCCCTCTGCTCAATAGAGGACCAAAAAATACCTGAGGCCACAATTAACACCTTCAGGCCTGTGACTTGTGGTGAGTGTAGCCCTTTTTAGAAAACACCCCAGAATGGCGACTGCATCTTCGCCGGTGGCAGGGCCAGCCAGGACTTATGCAGGAGTGGCAGCCACAGCCACAGCTGCTCCCGCTGCTTCTGCTGCCCTGTCACCTTTCAGATTGATAACAAAAAAGCTTGGGGTGAAGAGCTACACTCACCCCACTATGACCATTGAGGCCTGCGTTAAAGCCATGGCTGGGGTTGTCGGCCCCTCAGCCATCGTCGCGGCCTCAAAAATGTATGGGAAGGCTGTGTTCTTCCTGGGGTCGGAGCGGGCGGTGTCCCTTGCCGTCGCCAAGGGGCTCACCGTGGGCGGGACCTTCCTGCCGGTGGATCCTCTCGAGGCCATCGCGCAGAGGATCGTCATTTCTAACATCCCGCCCTATGTTCCTGGTGAGCTCCTCCATCCCCATTTACGCCAACTTGGGGAGGTGAGGTCGGGGATCACACCCATCCCGCTTGGCTTCCGGGAGGTCAGCCTTCACCACGTCTTCTCCTTCCGGCGCCAGCTGTTTATCCAGCTGGCGCGGGAGGAGGACACCGACGGGGCATTCATCGTCCTCCACGAGGGGACCGCCTATCGCGTCTTCTGGGCATCGGACGGTGTGCGGTGCCACGCCTGCAAGGAGGTGGGGCACATCCGGATAAACTGCCCCGCCTCCAAGGCTGCCGGATCATCTCGTGCGGCCGAGGCTGGCGCCGCCGCCGCTCCTCCCCCTGGATCTGCCCGCGCGTTGGGAACGTCTGATGTGCGATCGACGTCGGGGGCCGATGCCACCAAGGCCTCCGGCGGGGGGGAGGGAGTGCATCCGGTCGGAAAGAAGGTGCGGCGAAAAAATAAACACCTTAGGGCGGGTCCCCCCATGGATGGCCAGCCCTTGCCCCTTGCGCCCCTTATACCCGCGCTCCTCGCGGAGTTAATCGAGGCAGACACGAGTGGGAGGGGCCTCATGCCCGAGCCTGTGGCCGTAACCGCCGCAGCGGTAACGCCAATACCTGCGGCCGGGCTCGGGCCCGAGGAACCCGACAAACCTGCTCCGCCGGAGGGAGTAGAGGAGGAGGCCTCTGCAGACATGGAGGTCTCCCTCGCTCCCTCTGTGCTAAAAAGAAGGTGCGACCCCCTGGAAGAGGAGGAGGACTGGGAGGAGGAAGGTCCCTCCGAGCAGGGGGAGTCGTCGCACGCCGCGGGTACTGCGCCACCCCCCCCGCTGTCGTCATCACCAGCGATCGGCAGGGGTCGCCTGTCCCTCGGGAGGCTGAGGCAGATGTGTCTGTCCGGCACGTGCCTCCCGGGGATGGGGACGAGGATGGGGACGAGACCCTGCCCGTGGGGGGGGTCGCGGAACAACCCGCGGCTATTGACATTATATCGGTGCCGTTACCCCTCGCCGGGTCGGGCGGCCTGGGGTCTGGGTCAGGCGAGCTCGAGGAAAATGAGCTCGCCCAATGCGACCCGGACATCTCCCAGGGGCTGCTGGACCTGGTAGAGTGTTTAAATCAAAACACCCCATCCGCTGGGTCGGAGGTTGGTGGCGGGGAGGAGGATGGCCCGCTGGCTGCGTCTCTGGTGCCGGACGTACTGGAGGAGCTGGGAATTGTTCTCTCCCCGGTTTCTCCGGTCGTTCCGGCATCTGGGGCGGAGGGGAGCTCAGAACCGCCGCCGTCTTCTGGCCCAGCGCACCTAGAGGAGCCCAGGGAGGAATCCTCTGCCGCCGATCCTGGGGGTGGGATCTGGGCAGAGGCAGGGCTGGCTGGTGCGGCCGAGCCGTTCGCCGCGCACCGCGCGACGGACGGGTCGGCCGCTGGTGACGACCCCCTGGAGGAGAATGGGGACTCGGCGATGGGCACGGAGGACGATTCGGACTCCAGCGCCGACGAGGTGATGGATGACCTCGTGCCCCTTGCCGAGTCTCCCCTCATTCCCGCAAGGGAACTCCGGGATTTTATGGCCACGTGCCTGGGTCGGTGCAATAAGGTCCGGCTGGCCCTCGACAGGTGGTCAGAGCTGGCGCTGCTCATCGTGTCCGTCCGCGCCGCAGTTAAGATCATGGGCGCGGACGAGGGTGTGAACCCGCTCGAGCTGCGTCGGCTCAGAACGTTCCTCACTGGGCTGCTGAGGAAGTGGCGGCTGACCAGCGGCTGCACTTCCTCCCCCCGTTAGGTGTAGGTCGAGGTTGCACTATGCTTCTGACATGAAGATAACCATAGCCAGCCTCAACATCAATGGCAGCAGGGAGGCGCGCCGCAGATACAATAACTTCTCGGTCCTTCGGGACGGGATGTATGCGGTGTGCTTCCTGCAAGAAACCCACACCGTTCCGGGAGACGAAGCCACGTGGCTCCTGGAGTGGCAAGGAAGGGTCAGCATGAGTCACCTCTCCAACAGTTCCAGCGGGGTGGCTATCTTGCTGGCCCCGCATTTTCAGCCGGAGAGCTTGGGGGTCAAGGAGCACGTGCCGGGCCGCTTGCTCCAGGTCACTGTTCGCCTGGGGGGCATGCCGCTCCATCTAGTGAACGTGTACGCCCCTCAGACCGGTGCGCAGCAAGTGTGCCTCTTCGAAGAAGTGTCCGCTCTTTTGGGCTCCGTCGACGTGGGCGAGTACGTCATCCTCGGGGGGGATTTTAACTGCACCCTCGAGGCGAGGGACCGTTCGGGTCCCCCGCGAAGCCCGGCGGTGATGGAGAAGTTGAGGGACCTGGTCGAGTCCTTCGACTTGGTGGACGTCTGGCGAAATCTCCACCCCGACTCCAGCGCCTTCACTAGCGTGAGGTCTGGGGGAGGAAGGTCCAGAATCGACCGCCTCTACATTTCCCGGGCGTACGTCTCCTGCGTTCCGGCGGCTTCCATGCGGCCGGTGCCATGCACAGACCACCACCTGGTGTGGGTGGAGCTCGCTCCGCTGCGCGCGCGGGGGGGATTCCGCGTACTGGCATTTTAACAAATAACTGCTGGAGGACGTGCGGTTACGGGATTCGTTTCGTCGGTTCTGGGCCGACTGGAGAAGGAAGCCGGGGGGCTTCCCCTCCTTGAGGCTATGGTGGGATGTGGGCAAGGCTCACATCCGTCTCTTCTGTCAGGAGTACGCGAAGGGGTCGACCAAGAGGCGGGAGGCCCGGGTCGGGCGGTTGGAGAAGGAGGTACTCGACCTGGAGTCCCGTCTCGGTCAGGTCGTCGAGGACCCAGCCCTGCGGAAAGTGTACGAAGAGAAGAAGGGCGCACTGAAGGACCTGCAGCTCGTCGGGTCCCAAGGCACGTACGTGAGGTCGCGGATCCAGCTCCTGCGGGACCTGGACCGCGGCTCCCCCTTCTTCTACTCGCTGGAAAAAAGACGAGTGGTCCATAAGCAGCTCTTGGGGCTGCTGGCCGACGACGGATCTCTGGTCTCGGATCCGGAGGGAATCAGCGCGGAGACCCGCGCCTACTATGGGGCTCTGTTCTCTCCGGATCCGTCCAGCGAGGATGCGCGCAGAGTTTTGTGGGAGGACCTGCCGAAGGTCAGCCCGGAGGGTGCCGAAAAATTGGACGCTCCGCTAAGCCGGGCGGAGCTGACTGGCGCCCTCGCCAGCTCTCTAGGGGAAAGTCCCCGGGGCTGGACGGGCTGACCGTGGAGTTCCACAGGACATTCTGGGACGTCTTGGGGGGCGACTACGCGCGGGTCCTGGGGCAAAGTTTGGCGACCGGGGAGAAGCCCCTCTCTTGGCGCAGGGTGGTCATTGTCCTGCTGCCTAAGAAGGTCGATCTCCGCCTCCTTAAGAACTGGCGCCCGGTCTCCCTCCTCAGCACGGACTATAAAATCTTTGCCAGGGCCATGTCTGCTCGCCTTGGCACCATGCTGGCCCACATGATCCACCCCGACCAGTCCTACACGGCCCCGGGCCGGACCATCCACGATAACATCCATCTGGTCCGGGACCTGGTCCACCACTCCCAGAGGGCTGGTCTGTCGGTCACCTTCCTTTCCCTGGATCAGGAGAAGGCGTTCGACAGGGTGGATCACGAGTATCTCTTTGGGACTCTGCGTGCATTCGGGTTCGGGACGCATTTCGTCACCCAGATCCGACTTCTGTACGCCGCCGCGGATTCTCTGATTAAATTTAACGAGTCCTTGACGGCGCCCCTTCGCTTCGGGAGGGGGGTGCGTCAGGGATGCCCCATGTCCGGTCAGTTATACGCCGTTTGCGTGGAGCCTTTCCTGCGCCTCTTGCGGAAGAATTTGATGGGACTGGCTCTGCAAGGGCCGGGCGTGGAGGTTGCCCTCTCGGCTTACGCCGATGACATGCTCCTTGCGGTCACGGATCCCGCTGACTTGCGGAGGATGCGGGAATGCCAGCAGATTTACTCGGACGCATCCTCCGCCAAGATCAACTGGGAGAAATGTTCCGGACTCCTGGTGGGTCAGTGGTGGGTGGACTCCCTGCCGGAGGAGTTCAGGCCTTTCGCCTGGAGCACCATGCACCTCCTCTATTTGGGAGTCTACCTTAGCCTTGCCGAGGTTGCCTGGCCGGCAAACTGGCAAGAGCTGGAGGCCAAAGTCACCGCTCGCCTAGGACGCTGGACAGGTCTGCTCCGAGTGTTGTCCTAGAGGGTCGAGCGCTGGTCATAAACCAGCTGGTGGCCGCCATGTTGTGGTACCGGTTGGTCACTTTGATCCCTCCCCCTGCGTTTGTCGCCAAGATGCAGAAGAATCTCATCGACTTCTTCTGGGACAAAAGGAAGCACTGGGTCTCTGCCGCGGTTCTGAGTCTCCCGCTTAGGGAGGGCGGTCAGGCGCTGGTGTGCCTCGTACCCAGGCTGCGACTTTCCGTCTTCAGACGCTGCAGAGATACCTGTACGTCGAGAATCCTCCGAGATGGTGTGCGCTGGCGACGTATTTCTTCCGCCAGCTGCACGGCCTCAATTACGACACGCAGCTCCTGTTTGTGAAAGTGGGCTGCAGGCGTGCCGGCCTGCGGGAGCTGCCTGTCTTTTACCAGGAACTGCTATGGGTTTGGAACTACGTCGCTTCCAGGCGGAGCTCTCCCCCGTCAGGTGTGGCGGCTCTCCTTCGGGAGCCGCTGCTCAGGAATCCGCACCTCCACGACCGCGGGTTCGGGCGGCTGGAGGAGGGCAGGGCTGTGCCTGGCAAGGTGACCAGAGTCGGGGACCTGCTCGATGGCGGAGGAGCGGGCTGGTTGGCGCCGGAGGAGCTGGCGCGGCGCCTGTCCTGGGCTAACGCCTGGCTCGCGGTCGAAGCCATCGAGTCGGTGAAAGTGGCACTGGGCCCCGACTCCACTAGGTGTATCGAGGCGGCTCAAGCACGTGGGGCGATTCCGTCCGAGCTTACCCCCGTTCGGACGGAATTCCTCATCGGCGCCCAGCCCCGAAACTCCCCTCGGGAACCGGCACCTCACAACTTGAGCCGTCTCGTGGAAATACCCTCCATGCCTTTTCATTCCGCGCGGAGGGGTTTCCTGTACGGGCTGCTCCTGCACACTCTCCACTTTGCCATCTTCGTCTGCCGTCCGGACACGCCTTGGCGTGGCGTCTTGCCGACCGGCGGAGGCGATGGTCCCCAATGGAGGGCTCTCTATGCGGGAGCCCTCCCTTGTTCCATCGGGGACTTGGCCTGGAGGGTGTTGCACGGAGCGGTCCCGTGCAATATGGTTTTAAGTATGTTCACAGACTCCCAGGCCGCCTGCATTTTTTGCGGCCTGGAGGAGTCCGTGTTTCACGTTTATGTCGAGTGTGAGATGTTGCAGCCCCTCTTTCACTACTTGAAGGGGCTGCTCCTCGATATTTGGTTGCACTTCAGTCCCACGCTCTTGATCTACGGTCACCCGGTGTGGAGGGGAGTGGGCAGGTTGGAGGACCTCCTTGTAGGCCTGCTCCTGGGCCTGGCTAAAAGAGCCATCAATTGGTCCAGGCAGCGGGCGGTCGAGGGGGTCGTCCGGCCGGATTGCCTGCCTCTCTTCCGTGGCCATGTTCGCGCCCGGGTGGCCCTGGAGATGGAGCACGCGGTGTCCGCCGGCACGCTTGAGTATTTCCGTGACCGGTGGGCGCCGCAGGGACTGGAGTGCATCATCAACCCGGAAAACCACATTTTAATTTGATTTGTTAAGTTTTAGTTGAACTTTTGTTTATTTACAGTCCAATTTGTTTTGGGTTTTTTTTGTTGGGTCCAAACAAAAGAGTGCCCTCCTGTTCAGTAAAGTACCTGTTAAACTGTTCTCCCGAAGTCCGTGTATCATTGAGGCGCGGACTTTACAGTTAGTTTCACCAATACGGCTGTTGAGTTCAGCTGCCGATCCTCCCAGGCCACGGATGCTGCCTGACCTGCTGAGTATTTCCAGCATTTTCTTGTTTTTATTTCAGATTTCCAGCAGCCGTAGTAACTTGCTTTGGGATATAAGTACTTTTTCATCTCATTTCCCTGCACTTTCCTGTGTACACTTCAAGGCTTTCTACTAGCGTGGGAGGATCCTCCAACTCGATGCTAGCTATTGCTCAATAGCTGATCCTTATTAGACACCAGTCCTTGATGAGCTCTGGGTCTTGCGTGGGGTAAGGCAGCACTCCCCGGTGCTCCCTTTCTGCAGCCTCCACCATCTCCTCTTTCACAATGTTAAAGCCAAACAATTGGTCCTGTACTCATGCTGTTGTTACCCATTCTGTGCAGAAGACAACAATGCCAGTGCATGATCCACAACATCTTGTTAGGTGAGGGTATCAAGGGATACGTTGCTAAGTCGGGTAAATGGAGTTGAGGTACAGATCAGCCAATTGAATGACGGAGCAGGCTCGAGGGACTGAATGGCCTACTCCTGTTCCCAATATTCCTATGTTCCTATCATTAATCACTGGTCAACTTTGACAGTGGGCGTCATCAGACCATCTGACTGTTTATAATCCCCATACAGAGGTTTACGGAGGGAATTCCAGAGCTTAAGTCCTTGGCAGCCGAAGGCCTGGCTGCCAATGATGGAGTGATTAAAATAGGGGATGCGCAAAAGGTGAGAATTGGAGGAGCGCAGAGATCGCGGAGGCAGTTTGGTACAGTTCTTCTGATTGCAGACATGCTAAAGGCTCAGCATAAAGACGAGGCTCGACAATGGATTAAATTCCACGGTGTTACTTTTTTAAAGTGCGAAGCTTGGCAAGTCAGGGTTTATGTACAATGCACAGTAGAAGAAGATAATGATTTACATGGCTGATAGGATGATTTACAGTCCTGTGGGTTCCCAGCAGATGTTTGCATTGATGTGCTGAGAGTTTAGATTGATCTAGTAAAGGAATTATGCTATCAGCTTGTATATCTTATACTGAGCTTCAACTTCTACGGCCAGTAAGGTTTGGATGTGGAGGGCCTGATTGGCTGCGAGGGTGATGTGTGAGTGCTGGCCTTGGATTGGAAGTGATGGCAAGCTGATCACAAATATCTATATTACCATATCACAAAATTTAGGCTGGTGCCCCAGTGCAGTGCTGAGGGAGTGCTGCAGTGTCGGAGGTGCCATCTTTCAGATGAAACGTTAATCCGAGGCCCTGTCTGCTCTCTCCGGTGGAAGTAAAAGATTCCATGACGTTATTTCGAAGAAAAGCAGGCGAGCTATCCCCGGTGCCCTGGCTAATATTTATCCCTCAACCAACATCATTAAACAGATTATCTGGTCATTATCACAGTGCTGTTTGTGGGAGCTTGCTGTGCACAAATTGGCTGCCGCATTTCCTACATTACAATAGTCACTCCACTTCAAAAGTACTTCATTGTCTGTAAAGCACTTTGGGACATCCTGAGGTTGTGAACAGTGCTGTTTAAATTTCTTCCTTCCTTCCTTCCTTCCCATCCAGCTTCAGAATTAGTTGAGGTACCGAGGCTTCTGCTGTTATGCTTCCCTGTGTGTGTGTATATAGGTAAACGTAAATTATTTACTCAAAGTAAGATTGATTCATAGTGATAGTTTAATGAAAGGAAATCTTCCCCTTTGATAGCTTCCCTGTTGAGAGTAAATTAACATCAATTCAGATTAAACACAAATAAGATCCACTTCCAATTATTTCGAAGTTGAAAGCAACAGTTTGTGTCAACCTACCAGTGCGAACTGAGCACCGGGAACAATGGGCGCCTCTTTCTGCCATTACCAATATGGTGGGTGGCGCTTATCCGGCGTGTAATGAGTGCGCCACCCCTCCCGGCATATTGGATTCTTAGGCGGCCATTTTGTGCTTGTAAACGGACATGGCATCATCAAATTTTTAGGCCCAGCTGTTTAGTGCAAAAAGGTTCAACTGGCACACTCTGAACAAGCAGTTAACAAGCCCTTGACAAGATTTGTTTTTCCTCTCCACTTACATTTTATGAACTGGAGGTCATTACCTTGAGTAAGTTTTAAGGGAAACTTATAACAATTCATTCTCGGGATGTGGGAGTTGCTGGCAAGGCCGATATTTATTGTCCATCCCTAGTTGGCCTTGAGAAGGTGGTGGCGGGCCTTCGACTTCAACAATTCCATTATAAGAAAGAAAGAAGAAAGAACTTGCATTTATCATAGAGTCATAGAGTCATAGAGTTATACAGCACAGAAAGAGGCCCTTCGGCCCATCGTGTCTGCGCCGCCCATCCATCCCTGTCCAGTCTAATCCCATTTTCCAGCATTTGGTCCATAGCCTTGTATGCAATGGCATTTCAAGTGCTCATCCAAATGCTTCTTGAATGTTGTGAGGGTTCCTGCCTCTACCACCCTTTTAGGCATGGAGTTCCACATTCCAACCAACCTCTGGGTGAAAAAGTTCCTCCTCAAATCCCCTCTAAATCTCCTGCCCCTTACCCTGAATCTATGCCCCCTTGTTATTGACCCCCCTACTAAGGGGAAAAGTTCCTCTTTATCTACCCTATCTATGCCCCTCATCATTTTGTACACCTCAATCAGGTCCCCCCTCAGCCTTCTTTGCTCCAAGGAAAACAACCCCAGCCTGTTTAGTCTTTCTTCATAGCTGAGGCGCTCCATCCCAGGTAGCATCCTGGTGAATCTTCTCTGCACCCTCTCCAAAGCAATCACATCCTTCCTATAGTGAGGTGACCAGAACTGCACACAGTACTCCAGCTGTGGCCTCACCAGCGTTTTGTACAGCTCCATCATAACTTCCCTGCTCTTATATTCTATGCCTCGGCTAATGAAGGCAAGTATCCCATATGCCTTTTTAACCAGCTTATCTACCTGTTCCGCTGCCTTCAGGGATCTATGTACATGTACACCAAGGTCCCTCTGACCCTCTGTACTTCCTAGGGTCCTACCACTCATTGTGTATTCCCTTGCCTTATTTGTCCGTCCAAAATGCATCACCTCGCACTTTTCAGGGTTAAATTCCATTTGCCACTTTTCCGCCCATCTGACCAACCCGTTTATATCGTCCTGTAGCCTGAGGCTTTCCTCCTCGCAATTTACCACCCCACCAATTTTCGTGTCATCTGCGAACTTACTGATCATACCTTTTACATTCCCATCCAAATCATTTATGTAGATCACAAACAACAAGGGACCCAGCACCGATCCCTGAGGTACCCCACTGGACACAGGCTTCCAGTCACAAAAGCAACCTTCGACCATCACCTTCTGCCTCCTGCCACTCAGCCAGTTTAGGATCCAACGCGCCAAGGCACCCTGGATCCCATGGGCTCTTACCTTCTTGACCAGTCTCCTATGCGGGGCTTTGTCAAAAGCTTTACTGAAGTCCATGTAAACCACATCCACAGCATTTCCCTCATCCACCCCCCTAGTCACCCCCTCGAAAAATTCAATCAGATTTGTCAGACATGATTTACCCTTGACAAAGCCATGCTGACTATCCCCGATTAATCCTTGCCTCTCCAAGTGGAGACTAATTTTGTCCCTCAGAATTTTTTCCAATAATTTCCCTACCACAGATGTTAGGCTCACTGGCCTGTAATTCCCTGGTTTATCCCTGCTACCCTTCTTGTATAATGGTACTACATTAGCTGTTCTCCAGTCCTCTGGTACATCCCCTGTGGCCAGAGAGGTTCTGAAAATTCGTGTCAGAGCCCCTGCAATCTCCTCCTTTGCCTCCCACAGCAGCCTGGGATACATCTCGTCCGGGCCTGGGGATTTATCCACTTTTTGGCCTGCTAAAACCGCTAGCACCTCCTCCCTCTCGATGCTAATATGTTCAAGTATGTCACAGTCCCCTTGCCCGATTTCTATGTCCGCATCGTCTTTATCCATAGTGAACACAGATGCAAAAAATTCATTTAAAACCCCGCCTACATCATCTGGCTCTACACACAGATTGCCACTTTGGTCCCTAATGGGCCCTACCCTTTCCCTGGTTATCCTCTTGCCCTTAATATACTTATAAAACATCTTAGGATTTTCCTTTATTTTGCTCGCCAGTGTTATTTCATGGCCCCTCCTCGCCCTCCTAATTTCTTTTTTAAGTATGCCCCTGCACTTTTTATACTCCTCTAGGGCTTCTTCCGTCTTTAGTCTTTTGTAACTGCCAAAAGCCCCCCTTTTATTTCTAATGCATTTTTGTATATCTCTTGTCATCCAAGGTTCCCTTTGCTTGTTGGTCCCACCCTTGACCTTTACAGGAACATGTTGGCGTTGTACTCTCTCTATTTCCCTTCTGAAAGTCTCCCACTGTTTTGATGTGGATTTTCCTATAAGTAGCTGCTCCCAGTCCACTTTGGCCAGATCCTGCCTTATCATATTAAAATCGGCCTTCCCCCAATTTAGAACCCTTATTTCCGGGCCGTCTTTGTCTTTTTCCATGACCACCTTAAATCTCACTGAATTATGGTCACTGTCGCCAAAATGCTCTCCTACTGACACTTCCACCACTTGCCCGGCTACATTCCCCAGAATTAGGTCCAGTACCGCCCCCTCTCTTGTAGGACTTTCTACATGTTGGCTCAAAAAGCTCTCCTGGATGCACTTTAAGAATTCTGCACCCTCTAAGCCTTTCACACTCTGACTATCCCAATTTATATTGGGGAAGTTGAAATCCCCCACTATTATTACCCTATTATTTTCACACTTCTCTGAGATTTGCCCACATATCTGTTCCTCTATCTCCCCCTGACTGTTTGGGGGCCTATAGTACACTCCCAGCAAAGTGCTTGCCCCCTTTTTGTTTTTAAGTTCTACCCATAAGGCCTCATTAGAGGAACCCGCTAATATATCATCCCTCCTTACAGCAGTAATTGACTCCTTAATTAATATTGCAACACCCCCTCCCCTTTTACACCCCCCTCTGTCTCGCCTGAAGATTCTATACCCCGGAATATTGAGCTGCCAGTCCTGACCCTCCCTCAACCATGTCTCCGTGATAGCAACAATATCGTACTCCCATGTGCTCAACAACAACTTCAGTTCATCCACCTTATTTGCAAGACTCCTTGCATTAAATTAAATGCCTTCCAGCCCTGCCATTTATATAGCACCTTTCACAACCTTAGGATGTCCCAAAGCACTTTACAGACAATAAAGTACTTTGTGAAGTGTAGTCACTGTTGCAATTGTAGTGTATATACCTTTAAGGGGAGAACTACTTTTTACAGCTCCTGTATACTGTAGTACTGGCAGTGACCACACCTGTATATAAACCCTGAGTAGGGATCTGTACTGTTAGTTTTAGAGTAACCCTCATCCAGTAAACACCTGTTGATTGTTCCTCTGGAGCCTCTGCCTATTTCTTGAAGGACACCATACATCAAGATTCACGGATTTAACATTGGCGACGAGGCAATTCGAACCTACCTGCAACTCTGCAGAGGAAGGCCGATTCCAGAGACACGGGCATTGACCATCCGGCGGAGACTCCAGTGAGGCGGGCTGGCAACAGGTGCGGCGCAGACCCTTCCCGCACAGCGGCGGCTAGAGCCGACCGACGGCACAGGAAAAGGCCGAGCAGCGTTGACGGGAGCGGAGAGAGAGGGTAAAGCGCGCAGGGCGCAGCCGGGGTTCAGGACCGAGCGGCGTCAACGAGAGAGGTGCGCAGGAAAATGCGCAGAGCGCGGCTGGTGTTCAAGGGCTGAGCAGCGTCCGCGGGGGAAGAAAGGAAAGCACGGGAGACGCCATTTGAGCCGCAGCGGAGAAGAAGGGAGAGCGCGGGAGACGCCATTTTTGAGCCGCAGCGGAGAAGAAGGGAGAGCACGGGAGACGCCATTTTAAGCCACAGCGGAGAAGAAGGGAGAGCGCGGGAGACGCCATTTTAAGCCAGTCTAACCACACCCAGGGATGCCGAAGAGTGGCAGTGTCACAGCGTTCGACAATGAAGTCGAAGATTGGGCGACATATGTAGAATGCACAGAAGTGTACTGCAAGGCGAATGAAGTGCCAGATGCCAGGAAAGCACTGGTATTGTTGAATTCCATGGGTGCAAAAACATATGGCTTACTGCGAAACCTAGTAACCCCAGAGAAGCCAATGGAAAAGGATTTTGAAAGCACAGTGGCAATCCTACAGGACCACTTAAACCCCACACCGCTGCTGATAGCAGAAAGATTTAAGTTTCACAAAAGGAACCAGCATAAAGACGAAAGTAATGCTGAGTATTTAACGGAACTGCGCAAGCTATCGAAACACTGCCAGTTTGGAACAGGACTAGCAGATACTTTAAGGGACAAGCTTGTGTGTGGGCTTCAAAGTGAAGGAACCCAGAAACGGCTTCTACCAGAAAAGGATCTTACGCTGGACAAGGCTTTCAGCATAGCAGTATCACATGAAGCAGCCGCATGGGGCGCTGCAGAGATACAACGGAGACTGCAAGAATATGGCACAAATGAAATGTCATATGGAACAGTGAAGTGTTATCGCTGCGGCAGAACAACACACGACCATAAGGATTGTTGGTTCAAGGACCAAGTGTGCAGACAGCGTGGAAAAGTAGGACACATAGCAAGAGTCTGCAGATCGGGAAAGGAAACCAGCAGGAAGAAATCTCCACAGGAGAAGTACAAAAAGGTACATAAGGTGATGGAGAGTAGTTCAGACGAACAGAAAAGTGATAAAGACTCCGGAAGCAAGGAGCTGGGTTGTCTGAAACTACATAATGTAATCAAAATAGAGGATCACCAAACTATCTGGGTCACGCTGAAGATAGACGGAGTCCAAGTGAAAATGGAATTGGACACAGGATCAGCCCTAACAGTCATAAACCGAAGGGACTACAAGCGGCTATTCTCACATATACCCTTGAGAGATACAGAGATTGTCTTGAAGACGTACACGGGGCAAAAAGTCTACCCCAAAGGAAAAATAAGGGTGAACGTTATATATAACGGCAAGGAAACACCAAAAATGGACCTATATGTATTGCCAGATGGAGGACCACCACTACTAGGATGTGAATGGATCCAGAAGATACAGCTAGATTGGCATTCCATACAAGCACTGACTGTAGATGCCAAAAAGGATGACGATGTCACACCTGGACGACTGTCAAAAATGCTAACTGACGCACAAGAAGTGTTCCAGGAGGGACTCGGAACACTAAAAGGCATAACAGCGACGATCAAAATAGAGGAAAATGCAAGCCGAAAGTTTTTAAGGCCAGACCGATGCCTTATGCGATCCGCCCAGCCGTCGAAGCAGAGCTGGAAGTTTTGGAACGTTCTGGAGTACTGTCCAAAGTGGACTAGAGCGAGTGGGCTACACCCATCATTCCTGTAATGAAGAGGTCATTGAGTAATATGCCTGGGGAACCAAAGAAGGTTCATATCTGTGGGGACTTTAAGGTGACAGTGAACCCAGTCCTTCACACGGTACAATATCTGCTTCCGCGGATTGAAGATATTTTTGCCTCGCTATCTGGAGGAAAACGCTTCACTAAGATTGATCTGGCCCAGGCGTACCTGCAAATGGAGGTAGAAGAAGCCTCGAAACAGTACCTCACGATCAACACTCATAAAGGTCTCTACCAATACAACCGGCTGGTGTTCGGGGTAGCATCAGCTCCGGCTATTTGGCAAAGGGCAATGGATCAAGTCCTGCAATGGATTCCAGGGACCCAGTGTTATTTGGACGACATCCTGGTCACGGGCGAAAATGACAGTGATCACCTCGCCAACCTGGAGCAGGTGCTCACTAGATTGAAGGAATATGGGCTCTGAGCTAATCGCCACAAATGCGAGTTTTTCCAGAAGCAGATCTCATATTGTGGCCACGTTATTGATGAAGAGGGGTTACATAAGTCCCCTGAAAAGATTGAGGCAGTAGTCAAGGCTCCAGCACCGGAAAATGTGTCACAACTGAGGTCGTTCCTCGGGCTGGTGAACTACTACCCTAAGTTCTTGCCGAATTTGTCTACAGTACTACACCCACTGAGCACCCTACTGCAAACGGGGGTACCATGGAAGTGGAATGACAAATGTAAACGAGCTTTCCAGAAGTGCAAAGAATTGATCACATCAAAAGAGGTGTTGGCTCATTTCAACACAGCACTACCAATTCAGTTGGCGTGTGATGCATCACCCTATGGTATTGGAGCGGTGCTGTCGCACAAATTCCCAGACGGCTCGGAGAGGCCAGGAACCTTTGCGTCTCGGTCACTAACCTCAGCCGAGCGTAACTACGCCCAGATTGACAGGGAGGCCCTCAACCTAGTGTGAGGAGTGAAAAAGTTCAACCACTATCTGCACGGGCAGAAGTTCACCTTGCTGACTGACCACCAACCACTTGTCTCCATCTTTAATCCAAAGAAGGGCGTTCCGGTGATGACTGCGCAACGGCTACAAAGATGGTCCCTTTTTCTAGGGGCGAACCAATATGAAATAGAGTATAAGGGCACGAAACAGCATGGAAACACTGATGGGCTATCACGCCTGCCACTGCCTACGGCGGAGGAAGCACCAGCAGTGGACCCTGTCGAAATATTTTATTCGACCATAATTGAACGCTTGCCAGTAACTAACGCGGATATAGAAAAGGAGACCCGAAATGACCCGACACTGTCTCGGGTATATGACTTGACTGGTGAAGGGATGGCCAACACATGGTGACTCACTGTTGCCAGCATTCTCATCCAGAAGAGAACAGCTGTCAGTATGCCAGGGGACCTTGATGTGTGGATCCCGAGTGGTAATTCTACCCAAGTTAAGGGAGAGAGTGCTCAATGAGCTTCACGAAGGCCATCTGGGAGGGGTGAAAATGAAAAGCCTTGCTAGGGCTTATGTGTGGTGGCCGGGGATCGATCAGCAAATCGAGGACCTGACAAAGAGCTGTGCACCAACACATGCCCCTCTACACCCATGGGAGTGGCCCTCCTCTCCATGGCAACGGGTGCATATTGATTTTGCTGGTCCATTCATGGACTCAATGTTTTTAATAGCCATGGATGCGCACTCGAAATGGCCTGAGGTGATCAAAATGTCCTCCACCACCACGGAGAAAACGATTGCAGTCCTACGGACCATATTTGCCAGGAACGGCTTGCCAGAGCAGATTTGCTCTGATAACGGACCACAGTTTGTGTCCGAAGAGTTTCAGAAATTTATGAAAAGGAATGGGGTAAGGCATTACACATCCGCCCCGTATCATCCAGCCACAAATGGATTGGCTGAGAGGTTCGTACAAACCTTTAAAAAGGCAGTAAGGGCCATGTGCGATGACGACATTCCACTGCAGCATAATAATAATAATAATAATAATAATCAACTTTATTGTCATTGTTTGTGCACAAGTGCAGTACAACAAAATGTAGGTGGACAATTTCCTGTTAGCCTACAGAAATGCGACACATGCAGTCACCAACCAGACCCTGGCCATGATGTTCTTTAACCGAAGGTTGAGATCTCGTCTGGATTTGCTCAGACCAAATGTACGAAGAGATGTTGAGAATAAGCAATTCCAGCACATCAATGAGAAGCCGACAAGGAGCTTCAATGTAGGGCAACCAGTCTTGGCCCGCGACTACCAGACAGAGAAGTGGCAACCAGGAACGATATGCACACGGCAGGAGCCACTAATCACAGAAATCACAGAAATCACAGAAACCCCACAGTGCAGATAGAGGCCATTTCGGCCCATCGAGCCTGCACCGACACATATCCCACCCGATCCCCGTAACCCCTACACCAACACATATCCCACCCTATCCCCGTAACCCCACGTATTTAATCCCCCAACACTAAGGGTCAATTTATCATAGCCAATCATCCTAACCCGCACATCTTTGGACTGTGGGAGGAAACCGGAGCACCCGGAGGAAACCCACGCAAACACGGGGAGAATGTGCAAACTCCACACAGACAGTCACCCGAGGCCGGATTCGAACCCGGGTCCCTGGCGCTGTGAGGCAACAGTGCTAACCACTAATGTACACAGTGGATGTCAGGGAGAACATTGTGAGACGCCATGTCGACCAGATCCTAGAGTCACAGGAACGAGTCAACCCCATGTCTCGTGTACCTGGTGATGAACCCGATATACAGGTAGCATCTACCCCAGAAACAGTAGCATCGGAAGCTGTTGAACCAACCGACGGCAAGTTGCTAGAATCGCCTCCGCACCAAGAGCAAGGCACTCAGGAAAGGTGCTATCCAGAAAGGATCAGGAAGCCGCCCCAAGGCTGAATTTATAAATGGACTATTTTCAGTTAATATTGCATGTTAAAAGTGTTAATTGTTAAATGAATATTATGGTACTGTTAATCTAAAAGGGGAGGAATTGTGGTGTATGTACCTTTAAGGGGAGAACTACTTTTTACAGCTCCTGTATACTGTAGTACCAGCAGTGACCACACCTGTATATAAACCCTGAGTAGGGATCTGTACTGTTAGTTTTAGAGTAACCCTCATCCAGCAAACACCTGTTGATTGTTCCTCTGCAGTCTCTGTCTATTTCTTGAAGGACACCATACATCAAGATTCACGGATTTAACAGTCATGTAGGAAAATAAAAAGCGGCATCCAATTTGTGCACTGCACTTTCATAGAACTGCAGAAAGAAAACAACACAGCTGCCTTCATCTACAAGTAAAGTAAAGGAACTATCAATGGACCAAAGAGATCTGAGGAGAATAAACAAATGATAATATGGTTCAAGAGTGAATCAGAGAATGAAAGATCCCAATCAAGTTAAAACCATGTTAAAATTAAGAGTTAAAGGGGGAAAACTTGGGTGGTGCCCCTTTTGTGGCACCAACGTCGCCGGGGTGCTAATTTTAGCGCCCCATGAAAGTTAGCGTCCCTCCGCTGGAAATTCAGTAGTAGCATCCCAAGCAGAAGAAGGAGGACATCCATCTGGGCAGTTTTCCACATTGTCGGACAGATGCCAATGTTGTAGCTGTACTGGAACAGCTTGGCCAGAGGCGCAATGAGTTCTGGAGCACAAGTCTTCAGCACGACAGCCGGGATATTGTTGGGGCCCATAGCCTTGGCTGTATCCAGTGCGCTCAGCCGTTTCTTGATATCACATGGAATGAATCTAATTGGCTTCTGTGAGGGTGGGGACCTCAGGAGGAGGGCGAGATGGATCATCCACTTGGCTGAAGATGGTTGCAAACGGTTCAGTTTTGTTTTTTTCACTCATCTGCTGGGCTCCACCATCATTGAGGATGGGGATATTATTGGAGCCTCCTCCCATTAGTTGTTTAATTGTCCACCACCATTCATGACTGGATGTGGTAGGACTGCAGAACTTTGATCTGATCTGTTGATTGTGGGATCGCTTAGCCCTGTCTATAGCATGCTGCTTCCGCTATTTAGCATGTATGTAGTCCTGTGCAGCAGCTTCCCCAGGTTGGCACCTCATTTTTAGGTACACCTGGTGCTGTTCCTGGCATGCTCTTCTACACTCCTTATTGAACCAGGGTTGGTCCCCTGGCTTGATGGTAATGGTAGAGTGAGGGATATGCCGGGCCATGAGGTTGCAGATTGTGGTGGAATACAAACCTGCTGCTGCTGATGGCCCACGGTGCCTCATGGGTGCCCAGTTTTGAACTGCTAGGTCTGTTCTGAATTTGTCTCATTTAGCACGGTGGTAGTGCCACATAACACGATGGAGGATGTCCTCAGTGTGAAGACAGGACTTAATCTCCACAAGGACTGTGCGGTGGTCGTTGCTACCAATACTGTCATCGACAGATGCATCTGTGACAGGTAGATTGGTGAGGACGAGGTCAAGTAGGTTTTTCCCTCATGTTGGTTCTCTCATCACCCGCTGCAGGCACAGTCTGGCAACTATGTCCTTCAGGACTCGGCCAGTATTGGTGCTACTGAGCCATGCTTGCTGATGGACATTGAAGTCCCCCAGCCAGTAGTACATTCTGTGCCCTTGCTACCCTCAGTGCTTCTTCCAAGTGGTGTTCAACATGAAAGAGTACTGATTCATCAGTTGAGTGGAGGGCAGTAGGTAGTAATCAGCAGGAGGTTTCCTTGTCAATGCTTGAGCTGAAGCCATGAGACATCATGGGGTCCAAAGTCAATGTTAAGGACTCTAAGGGCCACTCCCTCCCGACTGTATAGCACTGTGCCACTTGGTGGGTCTATCCTGCCCATCGGACAAGACATAGTCTGGGACGTTGGCTGAAAGGTATGATTATGTCAGGCTGTTGTTTGACTAGTCTGTGGGACAGCTCTCCCAATTTTGGCACAAGTCCCCAGATGTTAGTGAGGAGGACTTTGCAGGGTCGACTGGGCATGCCATTATCATGTCCGAAGCCAGGTTATCCTCTGTATTATTGTTTTTCGTAGCAGTCTGTTGCAGCTGAGTGGCTTGCTAGGCCATTTCAGATGGGCAGTTAAACGTCAACCACATTGACATCTGTGGGTCGCATATAGGCCAGACCAGGTAAGGGCGGCAGATTGCCTTCCCTAAAGGGTATTAGTGAACCAGGTGGGTTTTTACAACAATCCAGTAGCTTCAGCGATACTAGCTTTTTAATTCCAGATTTATTTAATTAAGTAAATTTAAATTCCCCAGCTGTCATGGTGGAATTTGAACTCACATCTCAGTGATCCATTAATCCAGGCCCCTAGGATTACTAGTCCAGTAACATAACCATTATGCTACTGTTCCTTTCTGACTTAGAGGTGAGATTGCTACCCACTGACCCAGGGCTGAAATGAAGGCAGAATAATGTGGTTAGATGATTCCCAGGTGAGAATACAAGCCAATGAATTTGCAGTTTAAAGCAGAACTATAAGACTATAAAGAGGATTGTACTAGGTTAAGATTAATTGGGACAAGGAGCTAAGACTAAAGTCCGTGGGCTAATTGTAGTAGACTCAGCTCCTCGGTGCGGAGGCTCGCACAATGTAAATGCAGTCAGAGTATCAGGTGCTCAGATCTTGATTAATGAGTGCGCTGACTACTTGCCTGATTCTGCGATCTCTGTTCTTGCTGAGTGAGGCACCGTGCTGAGAGTAGATTCTCACCCCCACCCCCCGCCCCGTCCCCCGCAAAACAAATCACCCTAGTGCTCGGAATTGATCGGGAGTTCCGAGTGCTTTTAAATATTTTCCTTGATTTCTTTGCCTTTTTAATTGAAAAACCTAAAAGCAAGGGCCGAGCCCCCACCCCCCCCCCCCCCCCCCCCCACTCCGTACAACACCCAGCAAGGTCACGCTTCCAATTAAAGGGTCAGCTTTATAAAACTTGTGCATCCCTGTCCTTCACAATGAAGCTTCCATGGGACAAGAGAAGAATACTTGTTGGAGATAGACTCTTGAAGTAAATCAAACTGACAATAACAAGGTGCTGTCAGAGAGTGTAAAAATTATATCGAATTACATAGAATTAGCAGCACTTTCGGCCCAACTTGTCCACGTCAGTGTTTCTGCTCCACACGAGCCTCCTCCCACCTTAATTCACCTCATCCTATCAACATATCCTTCTATTCTTTTCTCCCACATGCACTTATCTAGCTTCCCCTTAAATGCATCAGGAATGAGGAGTGTAAGTATTTTTTCTATTCTTTCATGGGATGTGGCCAGCATTTATTGCCCATCCCTAATTGCCCTTGAGAAGGTGGTGGTGAGCCGCCTTCTTGAACCGCTGCAGTCCGTGTGGTGAAGGTACTCCCACAGCGCTGTTAGGGAGGGAGTTCCAGGATTTTGGCCCAGCGATGATGAAGGAACAGCCGATATACTTCCAAGTCAGGATGGTGTGCGACTTGGAGGGGAACTTGGAGGTGGTGGTGTTCCCATACGCCTGCTGCCCTTGTCCTTCTAGGTGGTAGAGGTCGCGGGTTTGGGAGGTGCTGCTGAAGTCTAATCCTGTTAACTGTGGGAAGGTGCGTCAGTCTCCCTTAAAAGGTCGTGAGGAATGGGTTGTCCCGATGACCATGGAAAGTATGCCCGCTAGGAAGTGAACACATTAAATTAGCATCCCTACTCCTTCATCGGACTATAAGGAATTAAAATAAACCAAAATAGAACATAAGAACATAAGACATAGGAGCAGGAGTAGGTCATTTGGCCCCTCGAGCCTGCTCCGCCATTCAATAAAATCATGGCTGATCTGATCTTGGCCTCAACTCCACTTCCCTGCCCGCTCCCCATAACCCTTGACTCCCTTACCATTCAAAAATCTGTCTACCTCCACCTTAAATATATTCAATGACCCAGCCTCCACAGCTCTCTGGGGAAGAGAATTCCAAAGATTCATGACCCTCTGAGAGAAGAAATTCCTCCTCATTTCCGATTTAAAAGGGCGCCCCCTTATTCTGAAATTATGCCCCCTAGTTCTAGATTCCCCCGTGAGGGGAAGCATCCTCTCTGCATCCTTTGGTGTGGCCCCTAGTTTTCTGCTGCACTAGATTACAACGGAGTTGGGAAAGGAGCTACAGAAACTCGCTCCACAGGGTCCTTAGTGACCAAAGATCATAACAAGAAAAAAGAAAGAGAAAGGACTTGCAATTATACAGCACCTTTCACAACCTCAGGGCATCCCAAAGCGCTTTACAGGCAATCAAGCACTTTGGTAGTGTAATGTAGGAAACGTAGCAGCCAATTTGCGCACAGCAAGCTCCCACAAACAGCAATGAGATGATGACCAGATTGTCTGCTTTAGTAGTGTTTGTTGAGGGATAAATATTGGCCCCAGGGCACTGCTGAAATAGAATGAGAAATGTTGGCATGGCAACTTACAAGTTGACCTAAACTTTTGACAGCAGCAAATTAAATTTATGGACAAAAAATTATTTTTCTTTCACTGCCAGAAACCTCCCTGCCAGTACCACTGGATGTCCAGTGAATGTCCAGTGAATGCCCAATGTTTGTCCAGTGAATGCCCAGTGGATGTCCAGTAGATGTCTGGTGAATGCCCAGTAGATGGCTAGTAGATGACCAGTAGATGGCCAGTGGATGGCCAGTGGATGCCTGGTGAATGCCCAGTGGATGTCCAGTAGATGTCTGGTGAATGCCCAGTAGATGGCCAGTAGATGGCCAGTAGATGACCAGTAGATGGCCAGTAGATGCCTGGTGAATGCCAAGTAGATGCCCAGTGGATGCCCAGTAGATGCCTGGTGAATGCCCAGTGGATGGCCAGTGTATGCCTGGTGATAGCCCAGTAGATGGCCAGTAGATGGCCAATGGATGCCCAGTAGATGGCCAGTGGATGCCTGGTGAATGCCCAGTAGATGCCCAGTAGATGCCCAGTAGATGGTCAGTGGATGCCCAGTAGATGCCCAGTAGATGGCCAGTGGATGCCTGGTGAATGCCCAGTAGATGGCCAGTAGATGCCTGGTGAATGCCCAGTAGATGCCCAGTGGATGCCCAGTAGATGGCCAGTGGATGGCCAGTGGATGCCTGGTGAATGCCCAGTAGATGGCCAGTGGATGCCTGTTGAATGCCCAGTAGATGGCCAGTGGATGCCTGGTGAATGCCCAGTAGATGGCCAGTGGATGCCTGGTGAATGCCCAGTAGATGCCTGGTGAATGCCCAGTAGGTGCCCAGTGGATGCCCAGTAGATGCCTGGTGAATGCCCAGTAGATGCCCAGTGGATGCCCAGTAGATGCCCAGTAGATGCCTGGTGAATTGCCAATAGATGGCCAGTAGATGCCCAGAAGATGCCTGGTGAATGACCAGTAGATGCCTGTTGAATGGCCAGTAGATGCCCAGTAGATGGCCAGTGGATGGCCAGTGGATGCCTGGTGAATGCCCAGTAGATGCCCAGTGCATGCCCAGTGGATGGCCAGTAGATGGCCAATAGATGCCCAGTAGATGGTCAGTGGATGGCCAGTAGATGCCTGGTGAATGCCCAGTAGATGACCAGTATATGCCCAGTAGATGGCCAGTCAATGACCATTAGATGCCCAGTGGAGGGAACCAATGTTCTCTGTAGGATGAAGACCATTGACATCTTTTTTTCCATTACCATCATTCTTTAATCTCCCCCTCACCAACGCAGAGGTTTAATTTCCTTGGTAGCTTTAAACATTCACATGTAATTCCCCCCTACGTTATTTCAATGAGCCATTTACACTGAATGAATAATCAACTGTAGTAAAATAGCAATTTTACTGCAAACTCATCAACCAGCACCACTACCAGAGGAAGTTACACCCATAACTGGGCCAAACAAGAACTGGTAAAACAGAAACTGGCAGTTGTAGTCACAAGATGGGTTTGGGTGAAAAAGTCCATTACCCCTGCTCTTTCCTCATAGACCTGCAATTGTTTTCCTTTTCAACTTTATATCCAATGGACTTTGAAAGTTACTATTAAGTCTGCATCCACCACCCATTCAGGCAGTGCATTACAGATCATAACCACTTGCTGCGTAAAGATTCTCCTGCTAACCCCCCTGATTCTTTTGCCAATTACATCAGTGCTGTGTCCTCTGGTTACCAACCCACCCACCAGTGGAGACAGTTTCTCCTTATTTATCGGAACCCCTCATAATTTTGAACACCCCTATTAAACCTCCCCCCTGCTCTAAGGAGAACAATACCAGCTTCTCTAGTCTCTCCACATAACTGAAGTTCCTCTTCCCTGATAACATTCTAGTAAATCTCCTCAGCATCCCTCTCCACGTCCTTGACATTTGTTCTCATTCTTGGAGAATACCATCGTCCCATCGTAGCATCCAGTTGTTTCTTGAATGGCCTCAAACGGTCTTCCTTGGCAACCCTTGTCCAGATGTAGATGATGCTCCATATGAAGAAATACTTCCCAGCGTCCCTCCTACAGTTCTGGTCACCACACTTTAGGAAGGATGTGAAGGCCCTTGAGAGGGTGCAGAGGAGATTTACCAGAATGGTTCCGGGGATGGGGGATCTTAGCTACAAGGACAGGTTGGAGAAGCTGGATTTGTTTTCATTAGAGCAAAGGAGGTTGCGGGGTGATTTGATAGAAGTGTACAAGATTATGACAGGTTTGGATAGGCTAGACGGGGAAAGTCTGTTCCCACTAGTTGATGGTGCAAGGACTAGGGGACACAGATTTAAGGTTTTGGGCAAGAGATAAAGGGGGGAATGAGAGGAAAAACTTTTTTACGCAGCGAGTGCTGAGGACCTGGAACTCGCTGCCGATGGAAGTGGTGGAAGCAGAGACACTCAGGGCTCGATTTTAATTCAGGTGCGGTCTGGTGTCGTGCTATCCGAATTTTGTGTTCCCCACACGAATCTAAATGGATGTGGGAGATTGATGCAATTTTAACTCAATTGGCCAATTGATTTCCAACGTGTGGGAAGCCTTTGCAAAGGGGTTTTTCATGACTGAAAGTCCCCTCCGATGATGTCATCATTGCTGCTGCATTTAAGGTCCACAGCAAGCCTTGCTTCTTCTGCAGGCTTCCAAGCTTCCTCCATTTGGTGTCAGAGGGACCTGCAGGAAAGATGACAAGCAGGAGGGCAAGAGCAGCTCCTCGTTTTGACGAGGCGGCACTGCAGGCATTGGTGAATGGGGCTAGGGCCAACAGGGAGGTCCTGTTCCCTTCATCAGGGAGGAAGAGGCCTCCCACTCAGACCTAGGCTGTGTGGATGCAGGTGACTGAGGAGGTCAACTCCTTGGGAGTCACCCGCAGAACCTGGATACAGTGCAGGAAAAGATTTCATGACCTTTAGCACACTGGAAAAGTGAGTATGAATTTCCCATCACCCTCAATCTGATCCCCATTGCCTTTTCTCACCAGCACTCAGCTTTAGCAATCTCTTCCTCCACATCCCACTTGGCACTGACATCCATGCACCCTTATCCATTTCCTCTCTCTCTATGCTCACATTCAAATAACTTTTCCACCATGCAGCCCTCACACTCCCTATCACTCCGATGCTTTGAACACAACTGACAACACACAGGGAGGGCCCTTGGTCTTGCAACATCACTCCATCTTTGTCTCCTTCTAAGTATCTATACTATGCAATCACTACACTCACTCCTTCATTCTCACTCAACCTCCACTTGTCTCCCTCATTGCAGGAAAAGAGAACTCACAACAAAAGAGAGCGAGCCAGGAAAGGAGGAGGGACAATCTCATTGGACCACCTGACCCCCTGGGAGGAGGCCGTCCTGGAAATCATGGGCATTGAGGATGATTCGCACATGGGGGACGGACAGATGGGTGCAACACAGAAAGCTGGTGGCAGAAAAGTTTCCCATCTCTCTCTTTGACATTGCATGAGTCGCTGATAATGATTGTGAAGCTATAACAGATGTACTAATAAGCATCTGCAAAAAGCTATGTGCATGTAGCCTTTGCATCACATCTCTGACTCTTTCCTTTACTCCCCCACATGACCATCACAAGTATCCGTCCCCCCTAGCCAGGAAGAAGAGGCTGAGCAGCCAGACTCTTCAGAGGAAGCTGCAACCTCTGAGGGCACAGCATCATCAGAATTCAGCGCACCCATCACCAGTGCAGACACTCACACCTCGGTGGGACCTTCGGGACATAGAGTAGTGTTGTCACCTGGTGTATCACAGCTCACAAGTGAGCATCAGCAGATTGTGGAGACAGGGACAGCAGTGGAGAGTCCTAGTCGGAGGGCGCAGGACTCTGCCAGCTCGGCTCAGCAGCATGTCGACCCTCTGCCTCTGGGTCCATCCATAAGATCAGAGGTGATGGAACTCCAGGCACAGATGCAGGAGTCTGTGGCAGGTTTTGTCTCTAGGGTCGCTGCGAGTGTGGAGTGAATGGAGGAGTCCATAGCAAACATGAGCAGAGCCTTTGTGGGGTCATTGACGCATGAACGCATCAACACGGAAAGGATGGCTACCTCCGTGGAAATGATTGCTACCTCCGTGGTAAGGCTGGCTACCGTACAGGAGAGGATGGCTACGGTGGAAGAGAGGAGAGCTACGGCCATGGAGGAGCTTAGTTGCCAGGGTATGGAAAACATGGTCATTGTTCAGAATAGAATGACATCTCTTGAGGAGCGATGGGCATCTATTGAACATAGAAACCAGACCTTCATGGAAGTCCTTCTGAGTAGGACTGCCATTGCAGATACGGGTCCCCATGGTCCCCCTGATGCGCAGCCAGGTGCTCTCCAGCCACTTGCAGGCGCAGAAGGGGAGCTGACCCATGAGAGGGAGGTTGGTGGCAGACCTCAAGGAAGTGGGAGTTCCTCTCCAAGTGCTCACACTTCCATGCCACTGCAGAGCCCTCGGTCAGAGCCTCACTGAAGTCCACACCCAAGTGAGATAGATGCCTCAACCCCTGCACAGCCGCAGGAGCAGCAGGCTGTCGATGAGCCCTCACAGGCTCGCCACCCCAGAGGACGCCTGCCAAAGGTGTTGAGACAGGAGCAGCAGGAAAGTGAGTAAGGGGCCTCCACATCTGCTGAAGCCACAGGGGAACCACGATGTAGGAGCACGTGTAAGAGGAAGATAAAGCACAAGTAGTCACAAGGGTAGTCACTTGGGTGAAATTTTATGTATTGTTAGAAAAAGCCATCCGATTAATAATGTTAATAAAAAACCTGATGGCTGCTGCTGTAGTTGTGGCGTGTGTCATTTCGTGAATGGGACTTTCACGTTGAGGGCTTAGGATTACTTGCAATTGTCAGTATGCTGGTCAAATAGCTAGGAATCCGCAGGGTCTTGGCCATTGTCGATGCTCAGGTAAGAAGCTGTGAGGCAAAAGTGTTTGATTGACTAGGCTAAGCAAATCTGGCCAGGATGAGTGCATTCTTTGCATCCCGGGCAGCAATATTCTGGCGTAATGCTGCCGCTGGTTGATGGGCCTCTGCAGGATGTTTGTTTTCGTCCTCCTCCTCCTCCTCTTCCTCCTCCTCCTCCTCCTCCTCCTCATCTGAGGAGGATATGTGAGGAGCCACTTGGTCCTCAGGAATCTGCAAGCCACGACGCTGTGCAATGTTGTGAAGTACACAACAAACCACGATGATTCTGGAGACCCTGGCTGCTGAGTACTGCAGGGCTCCACCTGATCTATCCAGGCATCTGAAGCGCATCTTCAGCAAACCAATGGTTTGCTCGATTATGGTTCTGGTAGACATGTGGCTGGAGTTATAGCTCTCCTCAGCTTCGTTGGCTGGCCTCCTCAACGGCATCATCAGCCACGTCCTCAGGGGATAGCCCTTGTCTCCAAGTAGCCATCCGTTAAGTTGGTCTGGTGGACTGAATAGTGGAGGCACACTAGACTGGCGCAGTATGAAGGAGTCATGGCAACTGCCAGGGTACATGGCACAAACATGCAAAATCTCTTTCTTGTGGTCACACACCAGCTGAGCGTTGAGGGAGTGGATGCCCTTGCGGTTGACAAAAATACCTGGATTGCGATGGGGTGCCCTCAATCCTTGGAATGATGCCCTGCACCCTTGGAAAGCCTGCCAGATGAGCTAATCCAACCACTCGCGCCATGATACTTGCTCGATCCTTGGTGAAATGGATGTGATTGTGCGCGAGGGCAAAGAGGACATCGGTTACCTGCGTGATGCAAGTGTGTGCGGCCGCCTGGGAGATGCCGCTGATGTCTGCTGCTGATCCCTGGAATGAGCCTGAGGCAAAAAAGTTGAGTGTGGTGGTGACTTTGACGGCCACTGGTAATGCTTGTCCACCTGGTCCTCTGGGCAGCAGGTCTTGCTGTAGCATTGCGCAGATGTCAGTCACTACCTCTCGCGAAAGTCGGAGCCGCCTTTGGCACTGTTGCTCAGACATGTTGAGATAGGTGACCCTGTGTCTGTAGACCCTGTTTGGGGGTTATCTCCTTCGCCGACGGGCTTCCAGGCGCTGGCCCCTTCTGGCCTGTGCAGCCTCAGGTGGGTGAGCAGCAGCCTGGCACTCCTGCTGCTGCTGCTGTTGCCGGTGCTGCTGTTGTTCCTGGTTCTGCTGGTGCCGCGGCTGGTGCTCGAGCTCCTCTAATGCCCAGATGGGAAGGAACTAAATGGCTCCCAAGCTTCTGGTATATGCCTCAGTTGAGGAAGCGCTGAGTGAAGGTGGCGAGAGGGGTTTCCCAGGAGGCCACACTGGAGATGGGTGTGAGGCTCCAACCTTCCACAGGTGTGGTTAAGCCTTCTAAAAGTTGCCCCAGACCTGAGACCACTAAGTCCTGCCACCTGCAAATGATGGCTGATCAAATCTCTTCTTTAATGGTTGACCTGCGGTTGATAGTCAGCAATCCAATAGTGCTCCCGCCAGGTTTCACATTCGTGTTTCCCACCAGGCGTATTTTACTTGGGAAAAGGGTTAAATTTGCAAGGGCCTGTTAAAATAAGATTTTAGAGGCCATTTAGTGGTTATTAAGGGCCTTAAAGACCAGTCCCGCCTGTTGGATGCAGGACGGAGTCGGGACCATCAGGCATGCCTGAGTTAAAATTGCTCGGAGTCAGGAACCAGGCGGGAGGGGTCCCGCCCACCAGTTTTTGCAATTTTAACCCCCCCGCACGCCTTCAAGCCCGACTCCACGGTTCAATGAAAATCGAGCCCTGAGTCAATGTTTTCAAGGGGAGACTGGATAGAGCGGGGGAATGGGACTGACTGGATTGCTCTACAGAGAGCCGGCACAGACTCGATGGGCCAAACGGCGTCCTTCTGTGCCGTTATGACTCTACTGCCCCAATATTGCCTTGGGAGGGAAAGAGAGAGAATTGACAAAAAAAAAGAAAGTTGCCTGTATAATAGCCAATACGCTTGGTTTTATAGAACCATTACAGAGCTGGAAAGTTATTAATTCATTCACAATACAGAACTGAAAAGCATGCCACGATTTCTGAGGCCGATAAATGAATTCTTTGAGCCCTTGTAAGATATTTTTGGCAAATCTCTTCTTTTGCTTTAGCATTTGTAAAATAGATTTCCCACATATTCCTAGCAGTGGATATCATAAAAGAGTGTTAATGAAAGGTAGAGAATGACAGAACATTTCTGAACATAAACTGCATTGTGATCCTGTTAGACCTTTGTTAACGGTGCAGTAATGCTGAAAGGAGCTCCCTTCACTGATGCTAATTAGGAACAGAGGGACCTTCCACCGTCATAATGCCCAAACCATTGTAAAAATTCCTGCTCAGATAATGGGGGGGATGTGAGGAAAATCTTTTTTACGCAGCGACTGGTGAGGACCTGGCACTCGCTGCCGACGGAAGTGGTGGAAGCGGAGACACTCAATGTTTTCAAGGGGACACTGGATAGGCACTTGAGGGAAATAAACTTGCAGGGCTACAGGGATAGAGCAGGGGGAATGGGGCTGACTGGATTGCTCTGCGGAGAGACGGCGTGGACTCGTTGGGCCAAATGGCTTCCTTCTGTGCAATTATGACTCTATGGGGGCGATTTTGCCAATGGGGGCGTGTTGGAGACGGGAATCCCACTTGTCGGGTTTCAGTCCCACCTCCATCAACTTCTGGCCAACCCACCCAGCGGGCTTAGCAGGACAATTAAGCGGAAGCCGGTTACAGGGAACGTCAGCGTATGACGTTTCATTTGTCAAAAATTTTTGACACATGAATTGTCATCGTTTGACAGCTCTGTGAAGCTGTCAAACACTGACATTCTCTGTTGGTTGTGAGTCCTTGTATTTAAGACTCATCAAACCTCTTTCTTTAGCAGAAATTAGATGGTTGTTGCATTGGAGAATATAGCAGCCATTCTGTCATCTCTGCCGGTGAGATGCGAGAATCTCCGCATCCCCAACTTTTGAACCCTGCAGGAAGAAACAAAGGTAAGTAAACATTTTCGATCACTTTCCACACACCTCACATATTTACCTCTCCACACTTGCACCCATCACTTACCTTCACAGTACACTTTTGCACCCCTCCGACCCCCGCAGACCCACTGCTCGCCTCGGTGACCCTGGCGGGGTTTCCCGGCATCGGGAAGCCCGTGCCTCTGTTGGCAAAATGGGGATAATCCTCTTAACTGCCTGTTAACTACCTGTTAACATGCAGTTAAGCGGCTGTAATCCCCTTCCCGCCTCCAGGAGACGGGACCCGGCGCGGGTCGGCTGCCCGCCTCCTGGGAAGATGGCATGGAGGCGGGTTGGGGGTGGGATGGGTACCCGCCCCCAGATCCTACCATTTTCCCGGCAGTCCCACCTCCAAACCCGCCTACCCAGGGCTGGCAAGATCGCGCCCTATGGGCTGGATTTTGATACTGGAGGCGTGTAGGAGGCGGGACTACAACTTTTGGGGTTGTAGTCCCGCCTCCATCGAGTTGTGGCCAACCCACACGATTTTCACTTGATTGACCTTGTTGAGCCCGCCCAGTGGGCTCAGCAGGCTAATTAAGGGCCACCTGGCAACAGGTGACGTTACAGATTGATATTTCATCTGTCAAGAGCTTTTGACAGATGAAATATCAGCGTTTGACAGCTGTTTGACAATCTGTACACTAAGTTAATTCCTTCCTCTCAGGCTGATTTAGAGATCTCTCCAGAACAGAAAGCAGAATGCTGCAACTTTTGACAGCTCGCGGCCATTCTGTTTTCTGTGCCGGTGAGATGAGGGACTCCCGAGACCTGAAGGAAGGAAGGCTGTAAAGGTAAGTAAAGGTAATTAAACTTCTTTAAACACTTTACACTCATGCACCCATCACTCACCTGAACACCGGACATCTTGAACCCTCCAAGCCCTTCATCCCGACGGTCCGCCTCGCTAACTTGGCATGGTTTGGAGCCATCAGGAATCCCACATTTCAGGAATAAAAATAGGGATTAGGCTAAAAACTGCCTGTTAACTACCTGTTAACAGGCAGTTAATTGGCACTAACCCCCTTCCCGCCTCGGGGAGGCGGGTCACAGCACAGGTCGGGTATCCGCCTCCTTTGAAACTGGCATGGAGGCGGGTTGGGGGCGGGATGGGTTCGTGCCCCCCGATTTCGCGATTTTAACCCCCCACACGCCTCCAATCCCGCCTCCACGGCCCAATGAAAATCCTGCCCTATGACTCTATGACCTGCCCTTAAGTGTCAAGCAGCCTTGGAAGCTATGACCACTCAGACTTTCAGACGAACACTGTACATCTAATCTCTTAATGTTCGCTGTTTCCACAGTTATATTGGAAATAGGAACAATGCATTAAATGATAATGTTACTCTCTGTGTAATGAGATCTGAATGTGAAGCTGATGCTCTTATCTGCCGCAACCAATAATAAATGGCAAAAGGGCGCTACAATAAAATAATGTGAGACATCTAAAAATCTCATTCCTATCTATATTAGTGTAACACAACATAAAAATCTATTTACAATTATTTGAATTAATATTAGTAACTGGGAATCGGAGATTTAAAAAATGTGTATCTCCTATTCCCAGTTACTTTCCACTAAGCCCGTTAGTTGGTGTCACATCTATTATATCCTATCTGTGGCACCAAGCTGTAGAATTTCAATTTCCTCCTCTCCTTCGGGGAGATGTGCCTATAAGGTGGAATAAATTATACATGAACATTTGTAAAACAACTTGACATTTATAGAAAGATCAGCCATGTCACTGGAGGCCATAACTAGCTGCTCACGAGTGCGCTGAGATATGGAAAAGGCTACCAAAGTTAATTATGGTTTCCGCTGAACCAATGGAAATCTTAAGTAGACCTGAGCGAATGAACTTTACTCCCTGGAAGGCAGTGGGTGAGAGGGGAAGGGGTAAATTTCCCTTGTTGCTTCTGGTAGCAACTGTATAGATGGTCATTAAAAAGTGCGACATTGCAACAGAAAATACAAACAGGCACTTTGTTAGCATGCCTATGCTGGTTCCGATCCCAGCGAAAAGAAAATTAAGCAATCTTAGTCAACAGCTAATTACAACAACAGCTATTACATAGAATGTACAGCACAGAAACAGGCCATTTGGCCATTGTTTATGCTCTTATTCTTCTTAGGCAGTCCCTCGGAACCGAGGATGACTTGCTTTACACACTAAAAATGAGTTCTCAGGCGACTGATGAGTCCAATGCGGGACCTACAGTCTCTGTCACAGGGTGGGACAGACAGTGATTGAAGGGGTGGGTGGGTAGGGTGCTTGGGTTGACGTGCGCTCCTTCCGCTGTTTGCGCTTGGCTTCCGCTTGCTCTGGGCGAAGAGACTCGATGGGCAGGATTTTCATTGAGGAGCCGGGTTGGAGGCGGGACTACAACTTTCGGGGTTGTAGTCCCGCCTCCATTGAGATGTGGCCAATCCACGCAATTTTAACTTGATTGACCTTGTTGAGCCCGCCCAGCGGGCTCAGCAGGCCAATTAAGGGCCACCTGGCAACAGGTGATGTCACAGACTGAAATTTCATCTGTCAAGAGGTTTTGACAGATGAAATATCAGTGTTTCACAGCTGTTTGAAGCTGTCAAACAATGAAAGTCTTACTTCTAATCTGAGTCCTTCTCCACAGACTCAGTGTGGTAAACCACTGTTATACCTGCCTGTGTGAGTGTTTGTATTCCACTGTGTACATGTCTGTACATGCCTCGGCTGACTCCTCCCACGAGTCCAGGTATAAAGGTGACTGCTCCACAGTCCCTCTGTATTCTGGACTGGTCGACCACTCGAGGCACACCTTCATTCTCTTGTTAATAAAAGCCTGTTAGTTACTCGCTTAACCCCAGTCATTGGAGTAATTGATAGCGCATCAATTTTATTAACAAGATTTTTTTATAATGGAGAAGATCCTCACACCAGCATGCCTGGACTTAGACCATCGGGAGGCAGACGCATCCACCAAGTTTGCTCACTGGCTTAGGTGCTTGGAAAGATACCTGATCGCCTCCGCTGCAACGGTCAAATCGGATGAGGACAAACTGGATGTCCTGACCTCCAAAGTGAACCACCGAGCGTACTCGGTCATCCAGGACGCGACCTCGTACACGGCTGCTCTCAAGCTCCTCAAGGACCAGTACACGTGCCCAGTGAATGAGGTGTACGCCAGGCACCTCCTGGGGAGTCGTAAACAACAACCTGGGGAATCGACCGAGGAATACCTTCAGGCACTGTCTGTGCTTGGCCCTGCCTGTGGTTGTAAGGATGTAAAGGCCGCCGTGTACACAGAGGAACTTATCCGAGATGCTTTTGTAGCGGGCCACAGGTCCAATTACACCCGACAGCGACTGTTGGAGCAGAGTGACCTCGACCTCAACAAGGCCTCTGAACTCGCACTATCATTGGACGCAGCCTACCGGGGCATGGATGCCTACTCCTCTGCACCGTGGACGCCGCGGGGAACGACAGCCTGGGACACGGTAGGACCGTCTCATAGCGCCGTGCCACCCCAGCCACACCCCAGCAACGGCCCAACTACCGCAGCAGTGTCCCAAGGCCAGAAATGCTACTTCTGTGGCCAGGCCAAACACCCCAGAGCGCGCTGCCCAGCGAAAAATGCGATCTGCTCGGGCTGTGGGAAGAAGGGACACTACGCCAGTGTCTGCAGGGCCAAAGCCACCCCAAACCCCAGCAGCGCTGCGTGTGGGCCGTGCGGGCCGCCATCTTGGGCCTCCCCAGCCATGTGCGAACCACCGGAACAGCAGCCATTTTGGACGTCTCCAGCCACATGGGGATCATGGATGCCGCCATCTTGGACGCCAGCCGGGGCGCAGCAGGCCCCCAACACCGCCTCATCTGATACCCGCAGCGACACACTGACCCCTACGCTGGCCTCCGTTATGCTGGACCAAGCGAGACCGCACCAACTGGCCCGGTCCACAATGGACATTAAGGTAAATGGTCATGAAACAACCTGCCTTTTTGACTCTGGGAGCACGGAGAGCTTCATCCACCCTGACACGGTGCGGCGTTGCTCTCTCCCAGTCCTGCCTGCGCACCAGCGGATTTCTATGGCCTCCGAGTCCCAGTCGGCGGACATTGGCGGCTACTGCGTGGTGACACTCTTAGTAGACGGGACTGTGTACGATAATTTTAAACTTCTGGTCCTGCCCCACCTCTGCGCTGCCGTTCTACTGGGGTTAGATTTTCAGTGCCACCTTAAAAGTGTTACGATGGCGTACGGTGGACCCCTCCCCCCACTCACAGTCCACAGCCAGCAGCTTCCAAACTGCCCGCCTCGCACCAGGTGCAACCTCTCCACACTCAGAGTCACCCCCCCCCACTGTTTGCTAACCTTACCCCCGACTGTAAGCCCATTGCCACAAAGAGCAGGCGATACACTGCCGGGGACAGGGTTTTCATTAAAACCGAAGTGGAGCGGCTCCTGAAGGAGGGGATTATTGAGGGCAGCACCAGCCCCTGGCGAGCCCAGGTTGTGGTCGTTAAGACCGGCGAGAAGCAGCGCCTGGTCATCGACTACAGCCAGACAATAAATCGCTACACCCCGCTGGACGCTTACCCACTCCCCCGCATAGCTGATATGGTCAACCAGATCGCGCAGTGCCGCGTCTTCTCGACCATTGACCTGAAATCAGCGTACCACCAGCTCCCTATCCGCCCTGAGGACCGCCAGTATACTGCCTTTGAGGCAAACGGCCGCCTCTATCACTTCCTTAGGGTTCCCTTTGGTGTCACCAACGGGGTCTCCGTCTTCCAAAGGGAGATGGACTGGATGGTCGATCAAAATGCGTTGCAGGCCACTTTCCCATATCTGGACAATGTGACCATCTGCGGCCATGACTTGCAGGACCATGACGAAAACCTCGAAAAATTCCTCTGCACCGCCCAACTCCTGAACCTGACGTATAACAAGGAGAAGTGCATATTCCGCACAACCCGCCTCGCCATCCTTGGCTGTGTTGTGGAACACGGAGTCATCGGTCCCGACCCCGACCGGATGCGTCCCCTTATGGAACTCCCACTGCCCCACTGCCTCAAGGCCCTGACGAGGTGCCTAGGGTTTTTCTCCTATTACGCCCAGTGGGTCCCCTACTATGCGGACAAGGCCCGTCCGCTGATCAAGTCCACCTCTTTTCCCTTGACGGCAGAGGCCCGCTTAGCCTTCCACCGTATCAAGGAAGACATTGCCAAAGCCACCATGCACGCAGTGGACGAATCCATCCCCTTCCAGGTGGAAAGCGACGCGTCCGGCTTTGCCCTGGCCGCTACCCTTAACCAGGCGGGGAGACCCGTGGCCTTCTTTTCACGAACCCTCCAGGGCCCGGAGACCAGACACTCCGCTGTTGAGAAGGAGGCCCAGGCTATTGTGGAGGCTGTGCGTCATTGGAGGCACTACCTGGCCGGAAAACGATTTACCCTGCTCACTGACCAGCATTCAGTTGCTTTTATGTTTAACAACAAGCAGAGGGGCAAAATCAAAAATGACAAGATCTTGAGGTGGAGAATTGAACTTTCCACCTACAATTACGAGATCTTGTACCGGCCCGGGAAGCTCAATGAACCCCCAGATGCTCTATCGCGTGGCACCTGCGCCAGCGCGCAGATCGATAGACTGCGGGCCCTCCACAATGACCTCTGCCACCCGGGGGTCACCAGGTTCTTCCACTTCATCAAGGCCCGCAACCTGCCTTACTCCATTGAGGAGGTCAGGACCATGACCAGGAACTGCCAAGTCTGCGCTGAGTGCAAAGCGCACTTTTATAGACCAGACAGGGCTCACCTGATAAAAGCCATTCGCCCCTTCGAGCGTCTGAGCGTTGATTTTAAAGGGCCTCTCCCCTCCTCCGACCGCAATGTGTACTTCCTCAACATTATTGATGAGTACTCCCGTTTCCCGTTCGCCATCCCCTGCCCGGACATGACCAGTGCCACGGTCATTAAATGTCTGAACGACCTCTTCACCCTGTTCGGTTTCCCCAGCTATATCCATAGCGACCAGGGCTCATCGTTTATGAGCGACGAACTCCGCCAGTACCTGCTCACTAGGGGTATTGCCACAAGCAGGACCACCAGTTACAACCCCCGGGGGAACGGACAGGTGGAAAGAGAGAATGCGACAGTTTGGAAGGCCGCCCTGCTAGCCTTAAAGTCTAGGGGCCTTCCGACCTCCCGCTGGCAGGATGTGCTCCCCGATGCGCTCCACTCTATTCGGTCACTGCTCTGCACTGCCACTAATGCCACCCCTCATGAGAAAATGTTTGTCTTCCCAAGGAAGTCCACATCGGGGACATTGCTACCGCCATTGCTGACGTCCCCAGGGCCGGTCCTACTGAGAAGACACGTGAGGACCCATAAAACGGACCCCCTGGTCGAGAAGGTCGACCTCCTCCACGCCAACCCCCAGTATGCTTACATTGCGTACCCGGACGGGTGGGAGGACACAGTCTCCATACGAGGCCTCACACCCTCGGGGGCCCCAGTAACCCACTACCCACTACCACTCCCCCCCACGATCCAATATCCAACCCCAGCAGACGGCACGCCTGGGCCCCGCGACCCGCTCGACACCCACGAGGACTACACACCAGTGCCCCAGCCTACGCGGGACTCGACGCCGGAAGCTTCACTACCCCTGCCGTCGCCACGTCGATCAGAGCGGCAGACAAGACCTCCGGAGAGACTCCAATACACAAACTTTTAATACACTTCACCCCGCCGGACTCATTTTTAAACAAGGGGTGAATGTGGTAAACCACTGTTATACCTGCCTGTGTGGGTGTTTGTATTCCACTGTGTACATGTCTGTACATGCCTCGGCTGACTCCTCCCACGAGTCCAGATATAAAGGTGACTGCTCCACAGTCCCTCTGTATTCTGGACTGGTCGACCACTCGAGGCACACCTTCATTCTCTTGTTAATAAAAGCCTGTTAGTTACTCGCTTAACCCCAGTCTTTTGAGTAATTGATAGCGCATCACTCAGTTAGAAATCTCTCCTGCACAGAAAGCTGAAGGCTGTCACTTTTGACAGTTCGCAGCCATTCTGCTTTCTGTGCCGGTGAGATGAGGGATTCCCAGGACCTAAAGGAAGGAAGGCTGAAAAGGTAAGAAAAGGTCATTTAAACTTCTTTATCACTTTAGACACACCAAACACACTTACCTTTGCACTCATACACACATCACTCACCTGAACACCGATATCTCGACCCCTCCAAGTCCTTCAACCCGACGGCCCGGCTCCTCTAACTTGGCGTGGTTTGGAGCCGTCGGGAATCCCACACTTCAACCTTAAAAATAGGGATTAGGCTAAAAACTGCCTGTTAACTATCTATTAACTGTCAGTTAATTGGCACTAATCCCTTCCCGCCTCTGGGAGGCGGGTCCCAGTGCGGGGCGGGTACCCGCCTCCTTTGAAACTGGCATGGAGGCGGATTTGGGTGCGGGATGGGGTCGGGATCCCTGATTTCAGGATTTTAACCCCCCACACGCCTCCAATCCCGACTCCATGGCGCAATGAAAATCCTACCCGAGGTGTTCGACGCCTTCCCGAATGCTTCTCCTCCACTTTGTGTGGTCTTGCGCCAGTGATTCCCAGGTGTCGGTGGGGACGTTGCACTTTTTCAAGGAGGCTTTGAAGATGTCCTTGAAGCGTTTCCTCTGCCCACCTGGGGCTCTCTTGCCGTGTCGGAGCTCCGAGTAGAGCGCTTGTTTTGGGAGTCTCGTATCGGGCATGTGGATAATGTGACCCATCCATCGGAGCTGATCGAGCGTGGTCAAAGCTTCGATGCTGGGGGTGTTGACCTGAGCAAGAACACTGACGTTGGTGCGCCTATCCTGCCAATGGACTTACAGGATCTTGCGGGGGCAGCGTTGTTGGTACCTTTCCAGTGCTTTGAGGTGCCTGTGTACATGGTCCATGTTTATGCTCTATACAAGCCTCCTCCCACGCTATTTACTTCATCTAAGTCCATCAATCTATCCTTCTATTCCGTAAAAGATCCCATGGCACTATTTCGAAGCAGAGCAGGGGAGTTATCCCTGGTGTCCTGGCCAATATTTAATCCTCAATCAACATCACTAAAACAGATGATTTGGTCATGATCACATCGCTGTTTGTGGTAGCTTGCTGAGCGCAAATTGGCTGCTGCATTTCCTATATTACAACAGTGACTCCACTTCAAAAGTACTTCATTGGCTGTAAAGTGCTTTGGGACATCCGGTGGTCGTGAAAGGCTCTATATAAAATCTTTCTTTCTTTTTCTTTTCCTCCCTCATGTACTTATCTAGCTTCCCCTTAAATGTATCTATAATATTTGCCTGAACCACTCCACATTCTCACCTCTCTCTGAATAAAGAAGTTTCTCCTGATTTGCTTCTTGGATTTATTAGTGTCTGTCTTATAGTTATGGCCCCTAGTTTTGGAGTCCTGCACAAGTGGAAACATCTTCTCTACATCTACCCTATCAGGCCAGCTATCAGTCTTCCCTTTTCTAGAGAAAAGAGCCCCAGCTTGTTCAGTTGTTCCAGTTAATTATACCCTCTCAGTTCCAGTATCATCCTTGTAAATCTATTTTTGCACTTTTTGCAGTGCTTTTATATCCTTTTTGTAATGTGGAGAAGTAGCAAAGCAGAGTACTGGACACAGCAAAGATTAGGGGCTCTGACAACAGACCCATCTGTACTGCTGAAGACCTGTACTTCAGAACTAGTTGCACCTCTAGTCAAGCTGTTCCAGTACAGCTACAACACTGGAATCTACCTGACAATGTAGAAAATTGTCCATGTATATATTGTCCATGAAAAGCAGGACAAATCCAACAAATCCAACCTGGCCAAATGTGGTCCTATTAGCCTACTCTTGATCATCAGCAAAGTGATGGAAGGAGCAGTAAGCAGTGCTATTAAGGGGTGCTTGCTCACCAATAACTTGCTCACCAATTCTCAGTTTGGGTTCCTCTACTAACACTGGGCTCCCGACCTCATTACAGCTTTGGTCCAAACATGGACACAAGAGCTGAATTCCAGAGGTGAGGTGAGAATGACTGCCCTTGACTTACCTGGATGGGTGTAGCTGCAACAACACTCAAGAAGCTCTACCTCATCCAGGACAAAGCATGGGAACACCAGCGCCTCTGAGTCACACGCCATCCTAACTTGGACATATATCGCCCTTCCCTCATCGTCGGTGGGTCAAACTCCTGAAACTCCCTGCTGAACACTTTCACCACATGGACTGCCAACTTCAAGAAAAAGGCCCACCATCACCTTCTCAAGGGCAATGAGGGTTGGGCAACAAGTGCCGGCCTTGCCAGCAATGCCCGCATCACGAGAGTAAAACTAAAAAAAATTAGGCAATGATATCCTCACTCTCTCGTCTCGGTGGCTGCAGTGACTAGTCACTCTCACCTCACCTCTGGAATTCAGCTCTTGTGTCCATGCTTGGACCAAAGCTGTGAATGAGGTCAGGAGCCCAGTGTTAGTAGCGGAACCCAAGCTGAGAATTGGTGAGCAAGTTATTGCACAGGTCACCATCCTTCGGATCTTGTGTGGCTCGAAGCAGCTGCTTACATGAATCCACGGGGAAACCCCATTTCTCCCAGCGTGTTTTATTATAATGTTGGCGGATTTCTTTGGGCCGTATTGTAAGGCAGCCTCTGTCTGGTCTAAGCAACTGAAGCCTTGCTCCTGCACCCCAATTTGCCTGGTTCGCATATGCAGGGTGCAAGAGTTGTACAGCGGTGTCATCGGCATCTCAAACCCACACATTCTGCGGAACCAGCTAATCATCCTTTTTTCCCCCCTCTATTTCAAAGGTCAGAGGCACTTCTGATTGCCTCAGAATATAAAAATCATTTGGGACTCCAGAGAAGCGCACACTGAGTGTGTTATTCGATTGAGGTGATCGCACACCACTTAGATGTTGATGGAGTAGTAGCCCTTCCTATTTAGGCAAGCCTTAGGGCTGTCAGCAAGATGAATGGCTTTATCCGTGCTGGCAACAATTGCCTGTCCCAGCAATGGTGATAAATTGTTGCTGTCTCTTCTGCTATTGCTGCGCGTATATGGGCGCATGATTAAACAGAGCATCAAGTGACCTCCTTAATGGAGCGGTACATGGAAAAGTGGCTGATCCTTGCTACGTCCTCCATTGGTGCCTTGTTCTTCATTGTGGTACGAAAGCTGCAGCAGTGCAGTGCTGAGGGAGTGCTGCACTGTCGGAGGTGCCGTCTTTTGGATGAGGCGTCAAACCGAGGGCCCCGCCTGCCCCCTCAGGTGGGCGTGAAAGATCCCACAACACTATTCGAAGAAGAGCAGGGGAGTTCTCCCTGGTGTTTGAGGCCAATATTTATTTCTCACCCAATATCACTGAAACAGACTCTCTGGTCATTATCACATTGCTGTTCGTGGGAGCTTGCTGTGCACAAATTGGTTGCCGCGTTTCCTTCTTTACAACAGTGACCACACTTCAAAAGTACTTCATTGGCTGTAAAGCCCCTTGGGGCCTCCTGAGGTCATGAAAGGTGCTGTATAAATGTAAGTCTAGTGCAGGTGGTAGACTGTCTTGTTGGTAAGTTGTAACAAGCACCAAAAAGCCTGTGAACCCCACTGTTCCACTATTGCTGCTGAAACCCTGACCAGTGTCTTTATCACCTCAGAACTTGACGTCTCTAATGCATTCTCCCCACCCTGCCTCAGGGTTTGGCTGCAGCCATCCGATCCCGAAAAACTCTTTTGCTAATCTCCCACTCCTTGTTCGTTGCTCACTCTGCTCCACTATTTTCAGCCGGGTGTGGCGGAACCACCAGAGGATTGCTGACAATTGTATATGTAATGCCCACTGGAAATGTTGTGTGCGCTGGGTGTGGTTGTCAATCTTTGGCTTGGTACCACTGGTTGTCCCTTACATTGAGATATACATAATTCCCTTTAACTTACCTTACTATGTTTAACTTACCTGTTGGGGCCATTGCCCCTTTAAGATGCGCCCTAGCGCGCTGACGTCACGTCACGTACGACGTGATGTGCGTGCGCCGGCACAGCCCGGCCTAGCGTCTTCGGCCTCAACAGCCAGCGAAGCAACGACGCGCAACACGTGACGCCCTAAGCGCGGGAGTGACAGTTGGCGAGAACGGGAGTGACAGTTGGTGAGCGCGGGAGTGACAGTTGGCGAGAGCGGGAGTCAACTGTCGAGTGCGAGGTTTGCTCAGGGACCGCAGGGCATGGAGCTCCAGTAGAGGCTGAGGACCGCGCCTTACCCTGGGCTTACAGTGCGGGGGAGTGCAATTTCCTGCCACCTGTTTGAAAACATAACTAAACCGATGTTTGATGGATTTAATTACTGGGTGGTTCTGCACTGTCGTTGATATTTGTTGACGGTAACAGAAGAAACAGCTTATGATGCTATGGTCTGAAGTTACTAAGTACAATTTCTCTTGTGTGGGAAATCACTGAAGAAAAGCAGAAGTTAAAGAACCATACAGGAATTGTTAAGTGAGGCTGCGCAGTCTCCAGGCAGAAACCCCAGGAGGAAGGGGTTCGGAGTCGTAAGTCTTGCAGACATTATACATACCATGAGCTCCGTCTTAAGCGCGTCAACGAAAGAATGCACTCGAATTTGGACACAGGGACAGATTCTCCTTTGAATCCATATAAATGGAGAATGTATGTGTTTATTATGTCTAGATTCATTCCAATGTATGCAAATGTCTAATTTGGGCCATTGACCCGTAATCTTCTTATACTGTCTGACGTTAAAACTATAAAGTAAGATAATTAGAATTAAGCCATTGTAGTAGTGATCTCCTTACTGGACTATAGAATACTGTCTACAACAGAGACCACACCTCACATATATCTAAAGAACCGTGAAGGGGTTACATTTTGGGGGCTCGTCCGGGATTGTGGTCTATTTATGTCAGTAAACTAACAGTATTGAATGCTCATTGCTAAGAGAGTGGTTTGTGGTTTCTACTGGGCTGTTTGAGCATAAAAGATGGATGTTATTGAGGTTGAAGCTTGGTGCAAACGGAAGCAGATAGCTACTACCCATGCCATTGTGCTGAATGGTGTTGCTAACGATGACCCTGATGATGTCTTGCTAAGGGCTCTGAATTGTGTCAAAGCCTTTGGAAAGGTTAGGATAGTTGAGCGCTGCTTGGATACAGCTACCAAGAAGCAGTTTGTGTTGATCCAGACATCAGAGAACCTGAGAGGTCATGGTTTACCTGAGGCAGTTGGGCTTTCTGAAGAGGCTGGTCCCTGGCCAGTTCAGTTTGTCCCTATTACTACTAAGGAAGAAGAAGGGTTTCAGACCAAGTTGTTGTCATTCTTGAGACAAGAAGGAAAGACTGTTGCTGATGTCAAAGGTCTGATAGGTCCTTCGGCCCTGGATATGAACACTCAGTTGGTCAGTGCCATTAGTTCTGTGGTGGATAAATGCACCAATCTGCCCTTCGAGGCTCAGGGATACCGTAAGCTCCGTATGTTCTCAGGAGTGAGACCAACTCCCAGTGGGGAAGAGGAGTACGACGCCTGGGCTGAGCAGACCCTGCCTCTGCTAGAGGAATGGCAGTGCAGTGACAATGTGAAGAGGCAGAGAATAGTAGAAAGCCTTAAGGGTCCTGCTGCTGACATTGTAAGATTCTTAAAGGCGCAGAACACCTCTGCTACTTCCTTTGACTACATGCAGGCTCTAGAAGCTGCCTTTGGAACTACTGAAACCATTTCAGATTTGATGGTCAGATTCAGAAGCACATTCCAGTGTGAGGGAGAGAAGCTGTCCAGTTATCTGCTGAGAATAGACAAACTGCTGCATTGTATGTTACGGAAAAGAGGGATTGAGTTGCCTGAAATGAATCGGTTCCGCATTGAACAGGTTGTGCGAGGTGCATTGCTCGAAGACGTGACTGCTCTTCGCATACGCATGACCCATAAGTTGCGAGATCCACCTACCCTCACTGAGCTGCTAAGGGAAGTCAGAGAGGAGGAGGATATGCTTCAGGCCCGGAATGTAGCAAAGAGTGCTGTGATGTCCAAGCTTGTGACTCCTGTTACAGTTCCTACTCCTAAGGGTGATGTCAACCCTGAGATGGAACAGCTGAAGAAGGAAATAAATGTCATGAGAGCCGAGATGGCATCTCTTCGGTCTAAGCCCAACACAGAAAGGGATGACGCACGGGTGCAAAAGGTTGAACACCCTGCGAAGTCTAACAGCAAAATGAATGATTCCTCTAAAGGATATCCCCATGAAGGAGATAGGCCTGGAGTCTTTTGTTATAACTGTGGAAAGGTTGAACACCCTTCGAAGTCTAACAGCAAAATGAATGATTCCTCTAAAGGATATCCCCATGAAGGAGATAGACCTGGAGTCTTTTGTTATAACTGTGGAAAGGATGGACATTTCAAGCGAGAATGTAGAGGTGAGGAAAATCTAAAAAAAGTAAATGACCGTCTCATAAAACTTACCAAGAAGTCGGGAAGCTACAAAGGGGCACAGTAATGGAACGGCCTGCTGTCCCTGTAGTTAAGACACGTTCCGCTAAGTGCAATAATAGACGAGGGGAGAAGAAAGTCATCGCAACACAGGTTCTTGGAACAGTAAAGTGGTTCAACGTACGCAATGGCTATGGATTCATCAACAGGAATGATACAAAGGAAGATGTATTTGTACATCAGACTGCCATAAAGAAGAGTAACCCACGGAAATATCTACGCAGTGTTGGTGACGGTGAAACTGTGGAGTTTGACATAGTGGAAGGTGAAAAGGGTGCAGAGGCGGCAAACGTCACTGGTCCAGGTGGAGTTCCAGTTCAAGGAAGCCGATATGCCGGGGACCGAAATCGTTACCGTCGCTACAACCCTCGCCGCCGAGGGCCACCACGTAATTACCAACAGAACATTGAAGGTGGAGAGAAAGGAGATGGAGCAGAGACAGCAACAGATGGGGAAAACCAGGAAAACTTTGTTCCAGAAGACAGAAAACCCATGACACAGTGTGTGGATCATGAGGAACCTGATGAGTCGGAAGATGAAGAATGGGATCTATGGTACGACCTCCCAGAAAGACGCATAAGACAGAATCTGGATGAATTGTCTGAACCATTTAACTCAGACTTGGACATGGTCTGGGAAGAACCAGATGCTTCCGAGAAGGAGATAAAAGAGACTGAAAGGCATGATAACAAAGGAACCAATGCCTCCAACGTAGTTGAAGGAACTGAAGACCGGGTATCCGAAATAAGGAGCTCACAGCGAGTTAAGAAGGTTCCTGAAAGATTGACATACAGTACACTAGGAGTGCCAAGTGTAATGATAGCCCCTACGGTTCGATATGTTACCTCCCTTTATACATGGTTGGGAAGCATGCAACCCCTTATGTGTAAAGTTCATTAGGCATGGGGACATGCCTATATTTGGTAGGGGGGGAGTGTAATGCCCACTGGAAATGTTGTGTGCGCTGGGTGTGGTTGTCAATCTTTGGCTTGGCACCACTGGTTGTCCCTTACATTGAGATATACATAATTCCCTTTAACTTACCTTACTGTATGTTTAACTTACCTGTTGGGGCCATTGCCCCTTTAAGACGCGCCCTAGCGCGCTGACGTCACGTCACGTACGACGTGATGTGCGTGGGCCGGCACAGCCCGGCCTAGCGTCTTCGGCCTCAACAGCCAGCGACGCAACGACGCGCATCACGTGACGCCCTAAGCGCGGGAGTGACAGTTGGCGAGAGCAGGAGTGACAGTTGGTGAGCGCGGGAGTGACAGTTGGCGAGAGCGGGAGTCAACTGTCGAGTGCGAGGTTTGCTCAGGGGCCGCAGGGCGTGGAGCTCCAGTAGAGGCTGAGGACCGCGCCTTACCCTGGGCTTACAGTGCGGGGGAGTGCAATTTCCTGCCACCTGTTTTGAAAACATAACTAAACCGATGTTTGATGGATTTAATTACTGGGTGGTTCTGCACTGTCGTTGATATTTGCTGACGGTAACAGAAGAAGCAGCTTATGGTGCTATGGTCTGAAGTTACTAAGTACAATTTCTCTTGTGTGAGAAAGCACTGAAGAAAATCGGAAGTTAAAGAACCATACAGGAATTGTTAAGTGAGGCTGTGCAGTCTCCAGGCAGAAACCCCAGGAGGAAGGGGTTCGGAGTCGTAAGTCTTGCAGACATTATACATACCATGAGCTCCAACTTAAGCACGTCAACGAAAGAGTGCACTCGCATTTGGACACAGGGACAGATTCTCCTTTGAATCCATATAAATGGAGAATGTATGTTTATTATGTCTAGATTCATTCCAATGTATGCAAATGTCTAATTTAGGTCATTGACCCGTAATCTTCTTATACTGTCTGATGTTAAAACTATAAAGTAAGATAATTAGAATTAAGCCATTGTAGTAGCGATCTCCTTACTGGACTATAGAATACTGTCTACAACAGAGACCACATCTCACATATATCTAAAGAACCGTGAAGGGGTTACATATATAATTCCTTTTACAGCAATGTAGTACAGCTGGGGGCTGCACCTTTAATGTATCTGTTAACTGTACTAGGGCTTCTTTCCTGTACTCTGCGTGATGACGTCATGCCGTCCATCATGTGATCTCTCAACGGCGGGAAGAACGTGATGACGTCATGATGTCAGAGCACGGAACCTTCAAGCAGTTGAGCTCGGAACCTGCTAGCAGTTGAGCTTGGAACCTTCTAGCAGTTTTCAGAGAGGCTTTCAAGCAGACCAGACCTATTTACATTGTATCCTACAGTTTCCTGTACAGCTTCGTTTGTTCATTAAATTTTATTGTTTTTGATTTTCTGAGTCGATCTCAATTCTTCGGCTAGGAACCCCAGTTCCTACACGGGAGTGATTTGCATTCTAGGTATTTGCCCTGTTTGTGGATGACATGAACTTCCTGCAGTCGAACGGATGGGGTTAGAAGCCCTCAACTATCTTAACTGTCTGTGAGCTGTGGCTGAGTGGGTACCACTCTCACCTCTAAGTCATGGTTCAAGTCCCACTCCAGAGACGTGACTGTAAAATTTAGGCTGACATTCCCAGTGCAGTACTGAGGGAGTGCTGCACAGTCGGAGGTACAGTCTTTCAGATGAGACGTTAAGCCAAGGGCCCCGTCTCCTCTCTCAGGTCGACGTAAAAGATCCCACAGCAGCTATTGCGAAGAAGAGCGGGCAGGGGGGTGGTTCTGACTGGTGTCCTGGCCAATATTTATCCCTCAAACAACATAATTGAAACAGATTATCTAGTCATTATTACGATAGCAAAATACTGCAGATGTTGGAAATCCAAAATAACAACAGAAAATGCTGGAAAAACTCAGCAGGTCAGGCAACATCCGTGGAGAGAAATTTGAGTTGACGTTTCGGGTCGAACCCTTCTTCAAAACTGGAAAGAAAAGAAACTGGATCGAAGGCAGGGCCTTTTCTTGTAATTTTTCCACTCCTTTCCCCCCCCCTTTCCTTTTGTTTCTCTCTCACACCTGGCAGCTATCTTTTGCCCTGCCAGTACACTTTACACCTAATCTCAGCCTATTACCATCTCGTCTAGCTTCTAATCTCTTTTACTTCTTTTGTTTCTTTTATTCTTTTGTCCGATCGCAGCCCTGCCTTCGATCCAGTTTCTTTTCTTTCCAGTTTTGAAGAAGGGTTCGACCCGAAACGTCAACTCAAATTTCTCTCCACGGATGTTGCCTGACCTGCTGAGTTTTTCCAGCATTTTCTGTTGTTATCTAGTCATTATTGTAGGGTTCTCAAAATTCCCACATTCCCCAAAAGTTATGGATACAGGGACCCTATGGACAAGTTATTAAAAAGGGTACCCAAACTGGCTTCTGAGACCTCGTGACCAAGGCTTGCAGGATTTTAAAAGCAAGGCCCTGCAAAAGGCAGGCCCTGAACCAAAACCTAACATGTATGGATCTGTGAAAGACTTTGTCCTTTTCTAAAGCCAGACAGCTAGGTAAACACAGAATATGCATTCTTCACCTTGGAACAGATCAAGTCAGGATGGACCTAATCTTGAGGCCATCAAATTCTCGCATAAATAATCGGTAAAGCTCACAGGTAGTTAGTTGCCAAGCCAGGAAAGACGATTAAATTTCATAAATAACAAACAGCCAGGATATCGAAGCCATTAAACAAGGAGACAACCGCCCCAGAAGTCGTTAAAGTAAATGACTGTAATCATTTTAGATGAGCCTGCCAAAAGTTAGACAAAGAACTGACCTGATTTGGCGCGCAGATAAGGGGTGAGGAACCGGGTATAATTGTAGGCCCACCAGTAGCTCTCTCTCTCTTGCTCTTGCCTCTTGCCGCTCACTCTCTTGCTCACCCTGACACTGAGGATGCCCATTACAACACCGGGGCCAAACGGGGAGGAGAACGAGAACCGAATCGAAAACGTACAGGACACACGGGGCCACAAGCAGACGAGACGAGACGAGAAAAACGGTAAAACCAGTAAAGGCAGGGAAGGGCAGTGAAAAGACGTGTTGGGGGACAAACAGCCTAGTTATAAGCTGGCGTTTGATGAATAAGTTGGCGTTTGAAGCATGGACAGTGAAATCAAGACAAACGGCCTAGTTATAAGCTGGCGTTTGATGCTTGGACAGTAAAACCCCATTTATGAATAAGTTGGCGTTTGAAGCTTGGGTAGGAAAATCTGCCTAACGGTAAAAACTGCCAACCGAGCCCCACCCGCAACAAAACCCGTTGGCGACCAAACCACCCGAAGGAGAAGACCCATCGCGACAAAGTATTCAACGAAGATGTTAATGGAGGAAAAGGAGGGTGCTTCGCACAAACAACTCCATCGCCACGCCCTGCGACCACGTGACGACGGCAGGCCCAAAGGACAACAAGAGCGAACCCCGAAACCCAGAACCAGTTAACTCAACAGGTTTTGAATTGGTGAGCATGAATTCCTGGCCCCTCGTAGTTTAATCTAGTTAGGTACTGGGGGTGGGATAAGGATAAGGGGATTTTTAATGTATTTGTTTCCCTCGCTGTGCCGTGTGTTCCCCATTCCCATATAAGTATAATTTTATATGCCTGTAATTATATCAGTAATTCTCAGTAAGATTGTGTTTTATTGTGCCTTTAATAAAAATTATGGTTTCTTGTACCAAACCACTTGTCTACTCGATTTTCTGTATCGCCGCCTGTACCTAAGTCCAGTGTCTAGAACCCAGGGGGTGTGGGAGCGATTCGAACCACTCATAGACAGTCAGGGGCAGAGCTGACTGGGCACACGCCACCCCCCTACATTATCACAGTGCTGTTTGTGAGACATTGCTGTGTGAAAAAAAACAGCCATGGACGACTAAAGAGGCAAGGGACAGGCGGCATAAAACTGAAAGATGCAAAAAGATGCATACAAAGCTTCAAAAAATAGCACAGATCCTGGCAAATGGGAAAGATACAAAGAAAAGCAAAGGGTCACAAAACAGATAGTAGGAGCTACAAAAAGGGAGTATGAAAAAAAACTTGCAAGGGATATCAAGGATAAGGTGACTGAACACCTCAAAAATTTTCAGCTGATCAGAAAGAGCCAGCAAGGATTTGTGAAAGGTAGGTCATGCCTGACAAACCTTATTGAATTTATTGAAGAGGTGACTAAAGTAGTGGACAGGGGAATGTCTATGGATATTATTTATATGGGCTTCCAGGAGGCATTTGATAAAGTCCCAGATAAGAGACTGTTAACTAAGTTAGAAACCCACGGAGTTGAAGGCAAATTATTGACCTGGTTAGGAAGTTGACTGAGTGGCAGAAGACAGGCAGTAGGGATAATAGGTAGGTACTCTAATTGGCAGGATATGACTAGTGGTGTCCCACAGGGATCTGTGTTGGGGCCTCAACTATTCACAGTATTTATTAATGACTTAGATGATGGCATAGAAAGCCATTTATCCAAATTTGCCAATGACACAAAGATAGGCGGCATTGTAGATGAAAACATAAAATCACAAAGGGATATCGATAGATTGTGAATGGACAAAACTGTGGCAAATGGATTACAATGTAAGCAAATGTGAGGTCATCCACTTTGGACCTAAAAAGGATAGAACAGGGTACTTTCTAAATGGTGAAAGGCTATAAACAGTGGATGTCCAAAGAGACTTGGAGGTTCAGGTACATAGATCATTAAAATGTCATGAACAGGTACAGAAAATAATCAAAAAGGCTAATGGAATGCTGGCCTTTATATCTAGCACTGGCTAGACCACACCTGGAGTACTGTGAGCATTTCTGGGCTCCACACCTTAGGAAGGATATATTGGCCATGGAGAGAGTGCAGCGTAGATTTACCAGAATGATAGCCGGACTCTAGGGGTTAAATTACATGGAGAAATTAGGGTTGTATTCCCTAGAATTTAGAAGGTGATCTGATGGAAGTTCTCAAGATACTAAGGGGAACAAATAGGGTAGATAGAGAGAAACTACTTCCGCTGGTTGGGGATTCTAGGACTAGGGGCATAGTCTAAAAATTAGAGCCAGACCTTTCAGGAGGGAAGTTAGGAAACACATCTACACACAAAGGGTAGTAGAAGTTTGGAACTCTCTTCTGCAAATGGCAATTGATGTTAGATCAATTGTTATTTTTAAATCTGAGATGGAAAACTTTTTGTTAACCAAAGTTATTAAGGGATATGGGCCAAAGGCGGGTATAGGGAGTTAGGTCCCAGATCAGCCATGGTTTCATTGAATGGCAGAGCAGGCTCGAGGGGCTCAATGTTCCTACGTTCCTATGTTCCTATTAGCTGCCGTATTTCCCTAAAAGTACTTAATTGGCTGTAAAGCGCTTTGAAACGTACTGAGGTCATGAACGGTGCTGTTTAAATGCAAGTTCTTTTTCTCTTTTAAAGTTCCCTAACAGTAACTAGCTTCAGCAAGTGCCAATTTATGATAATTAGACATTATGGTCTCAAATTGACATGGGAGCTTGCGCAGAGCTACACATTACCAGCACAATAACACATTTTACACTACATGGTATAACACTCCTGCTATTATAAAAGAATAAGGTCACTCCTCTTCACTCTCCCTTGGCAGTAAACTGGCGGAACAGATCACCCGCCCATTTCCATTCAACTGATTCCTATCTAAAATATCATCCAGTTAATCATGAGGAATGCCATGGGAGATAGGAACATACGAACAGGAGAAGACCATTCAGCCTCTCGAGCCTGTTTCGCATTCAACTAGATCAGGGCTGATCTGTATCGCAACTCCATCTACCCGCCTTGGTTCCATATCCCTTAATACCCTTACCCAACAAAAATCTAGCAATATCAGTTTTGAGATTTTCGTTTGACCCCCAGCCTCAACAGCTTTTTGGGGGAGAGAGTTCCAGATTTCCACTAACCTTTGTATGAAGGAATGCTTCCTGACATCACCTCTGAATGACCTAGTTCTAATTTTAAGGTTATGCCCCCTTGTTCTGCACTCCCCCACCAGAGGAAATCTCTATCCACCCTATCAACTCCTTTAATCATCTTCAACACCTCAATTAGATCTGTTAGTTTATTTAACATTTTTAAATAGTGCAAATTTCCACCAGCAGCATTTTCACCTTGTCCTGTTAATTTACAGCCATATCCATACACTGCCTTGATGCTCATCTCTTTAAGCCAACCATTTATTTCATGGCTTGATATCTGGCCCTCCAGAGCCCAGAGAGTGTCCAGACACCTGCGGGTCAAGAGTTTTTTTTTATTCGAATATGTGATGTGGGAGTCGCTGGCAAGGCCAGCATTTATTGCCCATCCCTAATTGCCCTTGAGAAGGTGGTGGTGAGCCGCCTTCTTCAAGCACTGCAGTCCGTGTGGTGAAGGTACTCCCACAGTGCTGTTAGGGAGGGAGTTCCAGGATTTTGACCCAGTGACGATGAAGGATCAGCGATATACTTCTAAGTCAGGATGATGTGTGACTTGGAGGGGAACTTGGAGGTGGTGGTGTTCCCATGCGCCTGCTGTCCTTGTCCTTCTAGGTGGAAGAGGTTGCGGGTTTGGGAGGTGCTACTGAAGAAGCCTTGGTGAGTTGCTGCAGTGCATCTTGTAGATGGTATACACTGCAGCCATGGTACGCCGGTGATGGAGGGAGTGAATGTTTAAGGTGGTGGATGGGGTGCCAATCAAGCAGGCTGCTTTGTCCTGGATGGAGTCGAGCTTCTTGAGTGCTGTTGGAGCTGCACTCATCCAGGCAAGTGGAGAGTATTCCATCACACTCCTTACTTGTGCCTTGTAGATGGTGGAAAAGCTTTGGGGAGTCAGGAGGTGAGACACTCGCTGCAGAATACCCAGCCTCTGACCTGTTCTTGTTGCCACAGTATTTATGTGGCTGGTGCAGTTAAGTTTCTGGTCAATGGTGACCCCCAGGATGTTAATGGTGGGGGATTTGGCGATGGTAATACTGTTGAATGTCAAGGGGCGGTGGTTAGACTCTCGCTTGTTGGAGATAGTCATTGTTCCCGCTTCTTCCGCACTCTCTGCTCATTTCTATGACTGCCAGTGCTACCTCCCATTGACATGATTACAGCATCATTGATAATCTATGCTAATTGTGTGCTTCATGACCATATAAATGAATTTAGGGAGACTTGTTCCCATTAAATGGCTCTTTTGTTGTTTGATCATTCACAAAGAAGTTATAAACTGATTGCTATTTAGCTATTACCACTAACAAATGTATCTTCCCTGGAATGATAATACTTTGGTGTCAGCCACGGATCAGTTGGTAGCACTCTCATTTCCGAGTAAGATGGCACTATTTTGAAGAAGAGCAGAGGATTTGCCCCCGGTGTCCTGGCCAATTCTGAAAATATAATGGCGTGTGAAAGGCGCACGCCGTTACTAATGTTAGTGTAAATCGGCCAACAACTTGTGGCGAGGAATAGGCACCCCATGAATTGCGAAACACCACAAATTGCTGGACGATTTGTGCCACTCCGCCGTTAGCTGCGCGGAAACAGCCGCTCGCCCTTAATTTCCCCGTGAGTTTCACCAAATTGCTGCATTTGTGCATTAATTGCCCATTAAACTAAAGCTAGTTATTATCAGCATAAGTACACTTTTAATGATGTGTTAATCAACCTCTCTGCCCCAGAAAGTGAACAATTAAAAGTGTGTAGTCTCATTCCTTCAGGTAGTGAATTGTTGTTGGAGATTTTACAAATGTCAAGTTAAATATTTAATATTTTTTTCTTACTTTTCCTGCATGTCTTTTTCTCTCTCTCATAATCCAATCTTTCTTTCGCTCTCTTCATTTCTCTTTCTGTCCTGGATTTGACGTTGAATTCACCCACTCTAATTCAGCCTCCTTCTCAGTCCTTCCTCTGTTTATTACTAAATCTTTAAACTCATTGGTTAAGGAGCTGTACTGTTGGTCGTGTCATTCACCAAGGTCCCAGATGCCCCGTTACCCATGTTGCGCCGTTATCAGCTCGCACTTCCTGCAACTTTCAGGGCAAAAACCCTTTGAGCAGAATGGCGCAGGAGAATGTCTAACTAGTGGGCACGCCGTGAGATGCCCTGCTCCCGCAATTTCCCACCCTGCGTTTGTACAGGCTCGACTATTCCAATGCTCTCCTGGCCGGCCTCCCACCTTCCACCCTCCCTAAACTTGAGTCCATCCAAAACTCTGCTGCCCGTGTCCTAACTCGCACCAAGTCCCATTCGCCCATTAGCCCCTGTGCTCGCTGACCTACATTGGCTCCCTGTCTGGCAACCCTTCGATTTTAAAATTCTCATCCTTGTTTTCAAATCCCTCCATGGCCTCGTCCCCCTCTCCCTATCTCTCTAACCTCCTGCTGCCCTACAACCCTCCGAGATATCGGCGCTCTTCCAAGTCAGGCCTCTCACGCATCCCCGATTTTAATTGCTCCACCATTGGTGGCCCTGCCGTCAGCTGCCTTGGGCCCTAAGCTCTGGAATTCCCTCCCTGAACCTCTCTGCCTTTCCACCTCTCTCTCCTTTAAGACGCTCCTTAAAACCTACCTCTTTGACCAGGCTTCAGGTCAACTGTTCTAATATCTCCTTTTGTGGCTCAGTGTCAAATTTTCTTTGATAACCCTCCTGTGAAGCACCTTGGGACATTTTACCACGAGAAAGGGGCTATATAAATGCAAGTTGCTGTTGTTGGTGTGTGACAATCCTCTATCCGTTATTTTAGTTGTCGCATTAGGCCATTTAAAATAAGTGGATTAATTCCTTTGCTAACTTGGTGGATTGGAGAATGACATGCAAAAGCATGAAGCATGAAGACTGATACCTGGGATGGCAGGAATGACGTAGGAGGAGAGATTGGGTCGATTGGGCTTATACTCGCTGGAGTTTAGTAGAATGAGAGGGGATCTCATTGGAACTTATAAAATTCTAACAGGACTAGGCAGACTAGATGCAGGAAGGATGTTCCCGATGGCGGGGGAGTCCAGAACCAGGGGTCACAGTCTAAAGATAAGGGGTAAGCCATTTAGGACTGAGATGAGGAGGAATTTCTTCACCCAGCGAGTGGTGAACCTGTGGAATTCTCTACCACAGAAGGCAGTTGAGGCCAATTCATTAAATATATTCAAGAAGGAGTTGGATATATTTCTTGAGGCTAAAGGGATCAAGGGATATAGGGAGAAAGCAGGGACAGGGTACTGAATTTAGATGATCAGCCATGATCTCATTAAATGGTGGAACAGACTCGAGACATGGACCATGTACAGCAGGCACCTGACAGCACTGGAGAGGTACCACCAACACTGCCTCTGCAAGATCCTGCAAATCCATTGGCAGGATAGGCACACAAACGTCAGTGTTCTTGCTCAGGCCAACATCCCCGTTCTTGCTCAGGCCAACATCCCCAGCATCGAAGCTTTGACCACGCTCAATCAGCTCCGATGGACGGGTCACATTGTCCGCATGCCCGATACGAGACTCCCAAAACAAGCGCTCTAGTCGGACTCCGGCACGGCAAGAGAGCCCCAGGTGGGCAGAGGAAATGCTTCAAGGACACCCTCAAAGCCTCCTTGAAAAAGTATAACATCCCTACCGACACCTGGGAATCCCTGGCCCAAGATCGCACAAAGTGGAGGAGAAGCATCCGGGAAGGCGTCGAACACCTCGAGCCTCTTCGCCGGGAGCAAGCGAAAGCCAAGCGCAAGGAGCGCACGTCAACCCAAGCACCCCACCCAGCCGCCCCTTCAACCACCGTCTGCCCCACCTGTGACAGAGACTGTCGGTCCCGCATTGGACTAATCAGTCACCTGCAAACTCTTTTTTAATGTGGAAGCAAGTCATTCTCGGTTCCCGAGGGACTGCCTAAGAAGAAGAGGATATATTTCTTGAGGCTAAAGGGATCAAGGGATATGGGGAGAAAGCAGGGACAGGGTACTGAATTTGGATGATCAGCCATGATCTCATTAAATGGCGGAACAGACTCGAGGGGCCGAATGGCCTACTCCTGCTCCTGTCTTCTATGTTTCTATGTTTGTTTGCTTGTACCTCCGCATAGTAACATCCAGGCTAACATTGCCCTGTTACTTCTTCTGGAGAAAGGGAAGAGAGAGCTTGCATTTGTCCGCTTGTAGTTTGATTTTACAGAATTTATTTGGAAGTATGAACGGCTGTACTTGATGCGCTGCGTCAGGAAGTTATTAATATTCATTGAATTGGTAAAATTGCTGTCTCCCTGGACCAATCACATTGATATATTTTCTGCAGTTTTGAGAGTGATATTAATATTACAGTAATAAAACAAGTCAAATACCAGCAATAGATTCATTACTGCAGTATTAACCTTTAGTACCCAACATTAAAAATATAATTTTAGATTAAAATAATAAAATCTATACATTTGAATTCTGCTCTTGCTATTGTCCTTCTCTCTGCTACATTTTTACCTCCTTAACCTTAAAATTTCACTACTGATTGAACTAATATATTTTACGCAGCTTTTTCTGTCAATTTTCTCCTCTCCCCTCCTTCGGCTGCCTGGGCCCTAAGCTCTGGAATTCCCTGCCTAAACCTCTCCGCATCTCTCCCGCTCTCTCCTCCTTTAAGACGCTCCTTAAAACGTGCCTCTTTGACCCAGCTTTTGGTCACCTGTCTCCTAATATCTCCTTATGTGGCTCGGGGTCAAATTTTGTTTGATAATCGCTCCCGCGAAGCGTCTTGGGGACGTTTCACTATGTTAATGGAGCTGTATAAGAATGCAAGTTGTCTGGGTTAGCGACGCACGCGTATGCCCGCTGCCGGTTGAAATGGCATGCTCCATACAGCATGTGAGGCACAAGGCCCAAAGCAGGTGAAAGCCTGATCAAATAGGCAAATGTCAGGGGTCCTCGGACATCAATGGTAGTCACGCAACTCGCCACCTGTGCCAGGCTCACCAGAGAAAGATGGCGGCAAGTGGGAGCAGGCCTCGGGGGAGGAGGAGGCCCGAGAAGTTAAGACTTATTTTGGGCCTAGAAATTGGATATGGCCCGAGTATGGGTGGTGTCGCGGGAGCAGAGCGGATAGCTCTTGCCTCCGAGCGGCCACCCTCAGGTTTGACGTGGTGGCTGGAAGAATGCTGGCACACCGGACTGGGTCAGGATGAAGGCATCGTGACTGCTGCCAGGATAACAGGCATTGACCATCAGGAACCGCTGGGTGTGGTTGCACAGCAACTGCACAATAAGTGAGTGGCAGCCTTTGCGGTTACGGAACATCTCAGGATTGGTATGCGGTGCCCGCAAAGCCATGTGGGTGCAGTCGGTGACGCCATGCACCATGGGGAAGCCCACTCCCCTGCCAAAGCCACATGCGCGCTAGACCTGCTTCTCTCTGTTCAGAGAGATGAAAACGTTGCCCCTTCTCCTGGAGTAAAGAGCCTCTGTGACCTCTCGGATGCAGCGATGGATGACGAACTCAGGAGACGTTAGCTATGGCTCCAGCTGCAGAAGCAATTGAATGTCACGGTGACTTTGAGGGCCTATGGGAGAGCCATGGTCACCCTGCTCTGAGGCTGCAGGTCTGGTTCCAGAGTTCTGTGACCACCTCCTTGGTGAAGCCTCCTAATACACTGCACCTCGTTTAAGTGGAAGTAAGAGAAGTGCCCTCGGAATACCCGAGGTGGTTAAGGCTGCCTGTTGAGAGACCTTCTGCCTCTTCTCCTCCTCCCTCTGCGAGCTTCTTCTCCTCTTCTTTGTTGCCTCCGCTCCTTCTCCCAAAGATACTCGAGCGCGAGGGCATCTACACGTAGAGCCCCCGTGACTGTGAGCAAGCGGTGTGAGCCGAAGCCTTTAAATCAGAGTGAAGGCCTTCTCCACTTGCAGCAACACTCCCTGTGACCTCAGCAACTTTAACCAAGTTTAGAAAGCTGCAAGAGTTGCAGAAAGTTAGATGGAACCAGTCAAACTGCGAAACCAGATCAACTGCAAGTTGTTGTTGATGATCCCTTTAAATATCACTGCTGGGGGCTCCTTCCTGCTGCTGAATGCTTGATCAGCTGGTCACGATTCAGAGAGGGCAGTGAGTGGAGTGGCAACATCGAAAATGGCAGATCATGGGTTGAATGAATGTTGCACACTCATTGACGTCACGATCTGCCTCAATTCCATTTCTCTGGTGAGAGCTAGCAACGGCAGTACTGCCGACCTGCCCAAGATGGTGGCCACCGTGGGACCCGCCGGAAGCGAGCCAGACGCCATTTTTTTCATCAAAACGGGCCTTAACGGCCGGCGCTAACCCCCCGAATTTCTAGGCCTTTAAGGTTTTTACGATTTCCTCATGGGCCAGAAGGAGCAGGGGTGTTCCTCTGGGCCCCACAAGTCAACCTTGGAGCTCCCCTGCCCGGAGTTCCCTTCCCCACCCCCATCACCCTGGCCATGATCAATTCCGGCCCCAAGAGCACATACTGAACCATTCTCATGGGCCTCCTGTCGCCCGAAATACCGCTCCCGCCGTCCAGCCCGCCGACCGGGTACTGATTCCTGCCGCAATTGGGCGGGAGACTCACCTGGGAGATGGTGTAGATCAGTTCGACAAGACAACCGATACAGTGGCAATCAGTAGTTTTACTGACCATGGTACAACTAGTTACACACAGTAACATGACAGTCAGTACGACACACGGAAATTACCCCAATCCTATAGAGAACAGGTGATCACGAGTAGAAAGTCTTTGTTCTTTGCTCCTGTTCTGCCCTTCCCCCTTTAAGGCGGTTCTTTCTATAACCCCAACTCCACGCAGCATCCACATGACCATGACGCAATCCACCCTCAGCCAATTGGTGGCACTATTACAAAGTATTAACAGCACAGAAATAGGCCATTCAGCCCAACCAGTCCACGCCAGTGTTTATGCTCCACACGAGCCTCCTCCCACCTTACTTCATCTCACCCCATCAACATATCCTTCTATTCCTTTCTCCATCGTGTGCTTATTTGGCTTGTTAGGGCTCATGGGGGTAATATAGTAGCATGGATAGAGGCTTGGTTAACGGACAGAAAAGAGAGAGTAGGGATAAACGGATCTTTTTCAAGTTGGCAGGCTGTAACTAGTGGGGTGCCGCAAGGATCAGTGTTGGGGCCTCAGCTATTTGCAATCTATATTAATGACCGAGATGAAGGGACCGAGTGTAATGTATCTAAGTTTGCTGATGATACAAAGCTAGGTGGGATAGTAAGCTGTGAGGAGAACACAAAGGGCTGGATTTTCATTGAGGAGGTGGGTAGGAGGCGGGACTACAACTTTTGGGGTTGTAGTCCCGCCTCCATTGAGTTGTAGCCAACCCACGCGATTTTGACTAGATTGAGCTTGCTGAGCCCGCCCAGTGAGCTCAGCAGGCCAATTAAGGGCCACCCGGCAACAGGTGGCATCACAGATTGATATTTCATCTGTCATGTAGGGGTTCACAAACTTCCCCTATTTTCCCTGAAGATCGGGAAATATTGGTCCACATCGTGGATGAAGAATTATGTGTTTTGAATCGCCTCTGGGTTGGATCAATGTTTTTAAAGCATACTCAGAGCCATGAAAGACTGCTCTGAGCTGGGCTGCACATGGAGCACTTGGGCAACATCAGGATCTAAGACATTACATTTGATTAAAAATGGTACCTCTGAGTTTCGAGCTGTGTACATTCCAAAGAGGTTTGAAAATGGCCGTCACAAAGCATGGCCAAAAGACAAAAGAAAGCAGCTAGCAGCTTGGAGTATGTCTGTGTGGGAGGATCTAGCAGTGGCTGTGAGTAAGACCTGCTAATCAAAGGGAGGTTCCCTTCTAAGCAATCGATGTTGTTTATTGACATAAGGGATTACAACCACTTAAGACTAACCGCAAGAACAATCGGCTCTGTGTTCACAGAAGTTTAAACCCATTCAAAGCACTCACACACAATGGAGATACTGAAGCCATGGAACGGACTTTTGTTATGGAACAGATCAGTAATGAATGAAGTTTTGAATCACCCATCATTCTGAACAATAGGGCAGTTGGATTCCCTTTCATTTTAGCCCAGGTGAGCTCCGGATGTGGGCTGGAACATTTCGGCCCCACAGTGCAGACACATTAACCCATGCCAACCACTTTGAATCAGCCAATCACAGCATTTCTCTTGTGTATTGGAACTTTTAGGTGCGAGTTTTGCAGACAGACTTTTTCAGCGCCAAAGAGGAGCTCACCAGGTACAAAGATAGCTCCTGAGAAGCTATCTCTCTCTTACTTCGCTGGACCACAGGTGAGCAGGGATTCTGACTCCTCGGCAAGGCAACCTAGTTAGGGGGGTGGTAATTAAGGGGAAATTGCTAAGATTGTTAAATTAACATTGTAGCCACTTACCCGTCGTTTTTGCCGTCTGCCCTCCCCCATTTAAGCAATTTTACTGTAATTACTGTGTTCGTGTGGTATAGTTTCTTTTAGTTAATAAAGCTTGATTTTTCTCTCATCCAGACCATCTGTCCATTTTAATATCATCAATTATAAATCCTTCAGTCAGAACTGGAAGGTGGGGTAGCGATTCGAAACCGCTGTTTAAATTGGTTTACAGTGTAGCAGCAAAAGGCTGCCTGACCAGATGAATTACCGTAAACCAGGTAAAAGGTTGGAATTGGTCAGAGTGCAGGCAAAGGCTGCCTGACCAGGTAAATTACCTTAAACCAGTTAAAAAATGCCCCCCTACAGTCAAGACCTTTTGACAGATGAAACATCAGTGTTTCACAGCTGTTTGAAGCTGTCAAACACCGACAATCTGTACTCCAAGTTAATTCCTTCCTCTCAGGATGATTTAGAGATCTCTCCGGAACAGAAAGCTGAATGCTGCAATTTTTGACAGATCGTGGCCATTCTGCTTTCTGTGCCGGTGAGATGAGGGACTCCCGAGACCTGAAGGAAGGAAGGCTGTAAAGGTAAGTAAAGGTAAGTAAAACTTCTTTAAACACTTTAAACACACCAAACACACTTACCTTTGCACTCATGCACCCATCACTCACCTGAACACTGGACATCTCGAACCCTCCAAGCCCTTCAGCCCGACGGCCTGCCTCACTTACTTGGTGTGGTTTGGAGCTGTCGGGAATCCCACACTTCAAGAATGAAAATAGGGATTAGGCTAAAATCTGCCTGTTAACTACCTGTTAACAGGCAGTTAATTGGCACTAATCCCCTTCCCGTGGGGAGGCAGGTCCCAGTGCGGGTCGGATACCTGTCTCCTTTGAAACTGGTATGGAGGTGGGTTGGGGGCGGGATGGGTTCACGCCCCCCGATTTCAAGATTTTAACCCCCCACATGCCTCCAATCCCGCCTCCACGGCTCAATGAAAATCTTGCCCAAAGAGCCTGCAAAGGGATATAGATAGACTAAGTGAGTGAGCAGTAAGGTGGCAGATGGAGTGTAATGTAAGGAAATGTGAGGCTATTTCTTAAATGGTGAGAAACTTTCAAATGTTGGTGTTCAGAGAGATTTGGGTGTCCTCGTGCAAAAAACACAGAAAGGTAGCATGCAGGAACAGCAAGTAATAAGGAAGGCAAATGGCATGTTGGCCTTTATTGCACGGGGGTTGGAGTATAAGAGTAAGGAAGTCTTGCTACAATTGTACAGGGCCTTGGTGAGACCACACTTGGAGTACTGTGCACAGTTTTGGTCTCCTTATCTAAGGAAGGATATACTTGCCTTGGAGGCGGTACAACAAAGGTTCACTGGATTGATTCCCGGGATGAGGGGGTTGTCCTGTGATGAGAGATTGTGTAGAATAGGCCTGTACTCTCTGGAGTTTAGAAGAATGAGAGGTGATCTCATTGAAACATACAAGATTCTGAAGGGGATTGAGAGGGTAGATGCTGAGAGGTTGTTTCCCTTGGCTGGAGTGTCTAGAACTAGGGGGCAATAGTCTCAGGATAATGGGTAGGCCATTTAAGACTGAGATGAGGAGGAATTTCTTCACTCAGAGGGTGATGAATCTTTGGAATTCTCTGCCCCAGAGGGCTGTGAATGCTCAGTCTTTGACTATATTCAAGGTTGAGATTGGTAGATTTTTGGACTCGAGGGGAATCAAGGGATAAGGAGATCGGGCGGGAAAGTGGAGTTGAGGTCGATGATCAGCCATGGTTATTGTGCCCTTGCAGCGCGTTCCTATGCAGAGCTGGACAGGTAGCTAACAACTTGATATCTTCCCATAAAAATCACAAGGCTTGACTTTTCTTGTAAAACTTTACTGAAAGATTCTTATTGTGAAACTGAAATACAACACAGAAATGGAAGCACACATTAGTATACAAGCACTTAACTGATATGCATACACAAATTTAGGTACACCTGAGCAACACAGTACGGTTGGCATGTAAATTACCAAACACGTGGAAACACAGCTTACTGTGAATATACATTTAGCAAACTGGAAGGCATTCTCTTTAAATTAGCCCTGTACATAGTGCATCAAAATACAGCTACAAGTTAACTAGCTAGACAGAGAGCGAGCACTTCACGGCTAGCTGTGTAAGTTTGCTTACAGAGAAAAGTTACAAACTAAACATTTTCTGCAAAATATAGTGTACACTAATCATCTATAACATTCTCAAGTACTTACAGACAAATAATATCCAAGACTCAAGCGTGGCAACAATATAACTTCCCAGACCATGTGTGGCTGTGGCTCTGTGATATACAGTAGTTTACTTTACTGCACTTACTGTGCTTTACTGCACTTTACTGCGCTTTTACTGCAGTTGCTAGGTACCAAATATCCACTAGGTGGCGGCACACAATGGGAATCGACCCAACTTACTCAAACCCCTGAATTAACTGGAAAACTAACATAAATTGCTAAAGAGAGACAGCACAATGATCTTATTGAATGGCGGAGCAGGCTCGAATGGGTTGTATGGCCGGCTCCTGCTCCTAGTTCTTATGTTCTTATGTTCCCCTTAAATGCATCCGTGCTATTCGCCTCAACTACTCCTTGCATTAGCAACTTCCACATTCTAACCATTTAACCCATATGCTTCCATTCTGTTCCTCCCTGACTCTTTTCAGCAGTTTTCCAGTAGACACAACTTAAAACAAACTGGAGTCAGGATTACAATGGAAATAAAATCCGAGAGTTAAAGTGGCCCCGCCCTCACTCCAGCTTGGCTGAGCGAGTTTTGGCGCTCAACCCATCGCCCCACACCAAAAGTGGCACAACCCCCGCCAACCTTAACTCCTTACCGGCAGCATTCCTACTGGGCGGGGAGAGGAGGCGGGGGTTAAAATATACCCCTACGTTTCATGATCTTAGCAAACAAATACCAAATACATTGCTTTGAAATGATCTTATCCGCTATTTTAATGGCAGCATTAACCAGTTTAAAGCAGCACCATCAAAATTACAGACAAAGCACCTGGATACTAGGGTAATAAGATTTGCCCACTAACGTCACACTGTGCGATTGCAAGGCCAATATGTTTTTTTTAAATGCCCACTGCATTTTTGGTGTGGAGATGCCGGCGTTGGACTGGGGTGGACAAATGTAAGAAGTCACACAACACCTGATGAAGGAGCAGCGCTCCGAAAGCTTGTGATTTCAAAGAAAGCTGTTGGACTATAACCTGGTGTTGTGTGACTTCTTACACTGCATTTTTAGTTACCTAAAAGAAGTAGATTAAAGGATCTCGTTGTGAATCTATTTCCTGGGTTTTGACCAACGTTGCCATCTGTAAGTCCAACGAGTCTGTAGTGTATGTAACCTGTTCCACCTTAAGAGAACTTAAGCCTGTTCCACCTTAAGAGATGTACTACTTTCTCTGGCTGCTGTATACGTAATACCGGTGGTGACCACCGGTATATAAGTACTGTGTAGTGATATTGTATTTAGTATAGTCCTGACCTCCAACTAGTAAAGACCTGTTGAACTTTATTCTTGTAGTCTGTGTCAGTAATTAATCTTAATACAACTGGAACACACAGACTTAACAGAGTCAAAGGCCAGTGGGCAGAACCTGTTTAAGCCACTTTCCAATATTCCTGACAAACAGCTCTTCAGATTCTCAGTTGCACAAGGGCACTGCCTTTCCCTCTCAGGCTTCCTTTGTGTATTTGCTTCTCCCATTTTGCTTTTTCCTCCTCAGACAGGACAATGCTCGCTGTGACTTAAAAAAAAATATATTCTTGGGATATGGGCGTCGCTGGCAAGACCGGCAATTATTGCCCATCTCTACTCGCCCTGAGAAGGTGAAGGTGGAGGACCTTCTCCTTGACCCACTGCAGTCCTTGTGCTGGTGGCGCTCCCACAACAGCGTTAGGTAGGGAGTTCCAAGGTATTGGTTCAGCAATACTAATCCCCTCAAGTATAAAAGATCAAGGGGTGATCAAATTGTGGTGTTTAAGATGATTAAAGAATGTGATAGGGTAGTGAGAGAGAAACTATTTCTTCTGGCGGTCGAGTCCAGAACAAGGGGGCATAAATATAAAACTTGAGCTGGGCTGTTCAGGGGTGACATCAGGAAGAACTCCGGAAATCTGGAACTCTCTCCCCCAGAAAGCTGTTGAGGCTGGGGGGTCAATTGAAAATGGCAAAACTGAGATTGATAGATTTTTGTTAGGTAAGGGTATGGAACCCAGGCGAATAAATGGAGTTGAGATGCAAAATCAGCCATGATCTGTTTGAATAGCAGAACAGGCTCGAGGGGCTGGACGGCCTATGGTCCTAAGGAAAGGCAATCTATGTCCAAGATCTATGTGGTGTGTGACTTGGAAAGGAACCTGAATGTGATGGCGTTCCCGCTGTTGTAAAAAGTAATGAATGCAACACAGTCAGTAACACTGCATTAAGTTTGTCAATGATATTAAAACCAAGTCTAAATGTGACTTAGAGTGCGTCATTTGCAGAACGAGTGAATTTAATTGGATCCACCCCGGCGATTAGCTAAAGTGGTCTTTCACTTCGCTGGTGATCATTTACAGCTTTGTTATTCGAATGTACAGAGTGGTGGCAAAACTGTTGACAGTCCTAATATCTGCTCCTTAATTTCTTCCATTACGGTGATAACCCATTAAACCTGCAGCTTGGCTAATCCGTCACCAGGATGAACAAACCCGAAGTTTTTGGATAAAATATTTATGAGGTATATTTATGAGGCTATTTAACAGAAAATATCTTGAAACGGAGATGAACAAGCTACAGCAAGCATGGTGTCAGCTTCTTGGATTGCAACATAAATAAAAGCGCTCTCTGCAATGAAAGTTAGGCAACCTTGCAATATGACCCAGCCATTGGGCATAATCATCAAAGTAGACATCAGGGCAAAGAGCTGGTTGTCTCTGTACCCCTCAATGGTCACTGCAAATTGAATTCCTTTTTTCTCTTCGGTAAGTCTGACATCGGTAGTGGGGAAAATGCTAGAGCCCATTATGAAAGATGTAATAGCAGAGCACTTGGAAAACAGTGACAGGATCGGACAAAGTCAACATGGATTTACAGAAGGTAAATCATGCTTGTGTTGGAGTCGACAGAAATCAACAGGCTGAGACTTTTCTTTCAGCAAAAACAAAACGTGTCTTACTTTAATCAATCTCCATGAGGTCTGAAGGCTCAGCCCCGTGCAGGGGCTATGACGTCATCACACAACCGACGTCATGATGTCATCACGTTCCCGACGCTCTTAAAGGGACCCTGCACCAATAACCCAACCCAGCATGTACATATCACAACATTGCTATACAAAGTGAATTGTGTTTAGGTACATATAACAGCATTGGCTGTACATTGTGTTATTGTCCCTATGTGGTCTCCGCCACACTTGACTAATCTATTGGAATTTTTTGAGGATGTAACTGGTATAATAGATAAGGGAGAACCAGTGGATGTGGTGTATTTGGACTTTCAGAAGGCTTTCAATAAGGTCCCGCATAAGAGATTGGTGTCCAAAGATAAAGCACATGGGATTGGGGGTAAGGTACTGACTTGGATAGAGAACTGGCTGGCAGACAGGAAGCAAAGAGTTGGAATAAACGGGTCTTTTTCCAAGTGGCAGGCAGTGACTAGTGGGGTACCGCAGGGATCGGTGCTAGGACCCCAGCTATTCACAATATATATAAATGATCTAAACGAGGGAACTAGATGTAATATCTCCAAGTTTGCAGACGACACAAAGCTGGGTGGGTGTGTGTGCTGTGAGGAGGATGCAGAGAAACTCCAGTGTGATCTCGACAGGTTGGGTGATTGGGCAGATGCATGGCAAATGCAGTATAATGTGGATAAGTGCGAAGTTATCCACTTTGGTGGCAAAAACAGGAAGGCAGATTATTATCTGACTGGCTATAGATTGGGAAAAGGGGAAGTGCAACGAGACCTGGGTGTCCTTGTGCACCAGTCGCTGAAGGTAAGCATGCAGGTGCAGCAGACGGTTATAAAGGCAGTTTCCAGCAGGGTTCACTGGACATCACTCAAGAACAACAACTTGCATTGTTATAGCGGCTTTAATCTAGTAAAACGTCCCAAGGTGCGTCACCGAAGCGTAATCAAACAAAATTTGACACCGAGCCGCATAAGGAGATATTAGGACAGGTGACCAAACACTTGCTCAAAGAGGTCAGTTTTAAGGAGTGCCTTAAAGGAGGAGAGAGGTGAAGAGGCGGAGAGGTTTAGGGAGGGAATTTCAGAGCTTAGGACCTCGGCGGCTGATGGCACGGCAGTTAATGGTGAAGTGATTAAAATCGGGGATGCGCAAGAAACCAGAATTGGAGGAGCGCAGATATCTCTGAGGGTTGAAGGGCTGGAGGAGGTTAGAGAGATAGAGAGGTGGGCGAGGCCATGGAGGGATTTGAAAACAAGGATGAGAATTTTTAAATTGAGCCTTTGCTGGACCGGGAGACAATGAAGGTCAGCGAGCACAGGGATGATGGGTGAACAGGACTTGGTGCAAGTTAGAGTATGTGCATGCGTGTATATGTTTGTGTGAGAGTACATATTTGTGTGCGTGTGAGAGAGTGCATGTGTGTGTGAGAGTACACGTGTGTGTGTAGGATTCGCAAGATTGAACTTTACATTATAAAGGGTCAAATGGCAGAAGAGGCCATGATTTCAAAGACTGTTTTAAAAGAAGCCCAGAAGAGGGGGCATACAAAATGGCCGCCATACCACGTGACAGGCTTATTGGGACACTTAAAAATGGTTCCTGCGAAACCTCAGACAGCTTTGTGGATTCAACCCACAGTAAGTTCTGGAAGCCGTTTCTGAGAGAACGAAACCAGGCCCACACATATATACATATGGATTAGATGCAGATCCAGTCAAGATCAGCCTGGAGACAGAGGCCATCTAAATGTTGACCCAGACAAAAGGGGACAATTTCATATTCATGAGAACAGCACCCAGGACTAGATAACGAGATCAGCAGGACATTAAAAATAATGAAGGTCATTCCAGACCAGAGATGGGCCTTTACCGGCCATTTAAAATATTTTAAAATATAATAACTACCCCGCTGTGCTCCCAGCCCGCCAAAAGTACTACTGAGTGAGAGAAAGGATAAAGTTACTACTAAGTGAGAGAGAGGATAAAGTTACTACTGAGTGAGAGAGAGGATAAAGTTACTACTGAGTGAGAGAGTGGATAAAGCTACTACTGAGTGAGAGAGAGGATAAAGTTACTACTGAGTGAGAGAGTGGATAAAGTTTCTACTGAGTGAGAGAGAGGATAAAGTTACTACTGAGTGAGAGAGTGGAAATGTTACGGCTGGATCGCGAAGCGGCTCTCGGCTCTTATCAGGAGATGCGATCGCTCTGTTGAAACGCCTCCCGCTCGAAGCGGCTCTCGTGCCCTATTCCTCCAGCTCCCCCAGCCCCGTTCCTGATTTTGGGCGGGAAGTGGAAGCTTCTGGGGGAAAAATATAACTGGAGGAGTTGGAGTTGTACGACACACACTCACACACACACACGACTCGAGTTGCAGTGGGTCACGGTTGCAGTTGTCGAACAGTTGAACTCAGGGAGGAATTCAGTCAATTGGTTGGCTTTCCAGCTTTCCAGCTTGCAGGCCTGCCCAGCTTTTGAGCTGGGTGAAGGAGATTCGCTTTGGGAGAAGATCAACAAACTCCTCTCCACCATCGGAGAAGGAAGAAGATTAAGCCAACATCAAGAAGACCGCTCGAGCCGGCGTCCCGCCCCGGGGTCAAACATCGGGAGATCATCGACCAACCCCGGGCCGTTGACGAAGACGAGAGGCCTTCTCCCAACTTGGGAGAAGAGACAAAATAAACAAAAGAAACGATGGGAGCCAGCCCAAGGCTCCTCTGACCGGGGTCGAGCCGATGATCCCTGACCCCGCCGACATCCAGGCCAGCCGGTGTCCAGCCGCCCCTGTATTGTCTGAGTATCAATAATACACGGACTGCAGGAGAACAATAATAACAGGCATTTACTGAACAGAGGGTAAACTTAAGACTGAAGTACAGAAGCCTGCTAGGGCTTTATATACAGGTGTGGTCACTGCCGGTACTGCAGTATGAAATCAGTTCTCTCTTAAAGGTACATACACAACAATTCCTCCCCTTTTAGATAAACAGTACATAACATTCATTTACAACTAAATAATAACTAATTACAATTACAATTTTCGCTGTACTATATACATCAACTGAAATAATCATTTATAAGTTCAGTCTTTGAGGAGGCTTCCTGATCCTGACTGGATAGCGCCTTTCTCGAGTATCCTGTTCTTGCGGCGGAGTCGATTCTGGCTCATTGTCATTGGTTGGTTCGTCAGCTTCCAATACCACTGCTTCTGAGGTAGACGCAATCTGTACTTCGGGTTCATTACCAGGTGCACATGCTCGTGGTATAGGTTTGGATTGTTCCTGTGACTCTAGAATCTGGTCAGCATGTCGTCTCACGATGCTCTCTCCAACGTCCACTGTGTACATTAGTGGTCCCTGCTGTGTGCATATCGTTCCTGGCTGCCATTTTTCTGTTCGGTAGTCGTGGGCCAAGACTGGTTGCCCTATCTTGAAGCTCCTGGTTGGCTTCTCATTGATGTGCTGGAATTGCTTATCCTCAACATCTCGTCTTATGTTTGGTTTGAGCAAATCCAGGTGACATCTTAGCCTTCGGTTGAAGAACATTATGGCTGGAGCTTGGTTGGTGACTGCATGTGTCGCATTCCGGTAAGCAAACAAGAAATTATCCACCTTGTGTTGTAGTGGTATGTCGTCGTATACATCGCCTTTATTGCTCGTGGTATAGGTTTGGATTGTTCCTGTGACTCTAGAATCTGGTCAGCATGTCGTCTCACGATGCTCTCTCCAACGTCCACTGTGTACATTAGTGGTCCCTGCTGTGTGCATATCGTTCCTGGCTGCCATTTTTCTGTTCGGTAGTCGTGGGCCAAGACTGGTTGCCCTATCTTGAAGCTCCTGGTTGGCTTCTCATTGATGTGCTGGAATTGCTTATCCTCAACATCTCGTCTTATGTTTGGTTTGAGCAAATCCAGGTGACATCTTAGCCTTCGGTTGAAGAACATTATGGCTGGAGCTTGGTTGGTGACTGCATGTGTCGCATTCCGGTAAGCAAACAAGAAATTATCCACCTTGTGTTGTAGTGGTATGTCGTCGTATACATCGCCTTTATTGCCTTTTTAAAGGTCTGAACAAACCTCTCAGCCAATCCATTTGTGGCTGGATGATATGGGGCAGATGTGTAATGTTTCACCCCATTATTCCTCCGGAAATCCTCGGACACAAACTGTGGCCCATTGTCAGAGCAAATCTGTTCTGGCAAGCCATTCCTGGCGAAGATGGTCCGAAGGACTGCAATAGTTTTCTCCGTGGTGGTGGAGGACATTTTGATGACCTCTGGCCATTTCGAAATGGCATCCACGGCAATTAGAAACATTGAGTCCATAAATGGACCAGCAAAATCAATGTGTACCCGTTGCCATGGAGTTGAGGGCCACTCCCATGGGTGTAGCGAGGCCTGTGGTGGAGCGTTTTGGACCTTCTGGCATCCTGTGCATCTCTTGGTCATATCCTCGATTTCTTTATCGATTCCCAGCCACCACACAAACGCCCTGACTAGGCTCTTCATTTTTACCCCTACCAGATGACCCTCATGAAGCTCATTGAGCACTCTATCTCTCAACTTGGGTGGAATTATCACTTGGGATCCACACATCAAGGTCCCCCGGCACACTGACAACTGTTCTCTCCTTGGCGAGAATGCTGGCAACAGTGAGTCGCCATGTGCTGGCCATCCCTTCACCGTCAAATCATAGACCCGAGAGAGTGTCGGGTCATTTCGGGTTTCCTTCTCTATACTTGAGTTTGTAACAGGTAGACATTCGACTATGGTTGAATGGAATATCTCAACAGGGTCCACTGCAGGTGCTTCCTCTACTGTAGGCAACGGTAGGCACGACAGCCCATCAGCGTTTCCATGCTGTTTCGTAACCTTGTACTCTATGTCGTACTGATGTGCCCCTAGAAAAAGTGACCATCTTTGTAGCCGTTGCGCCGTCATCACTGGAACGCCCTTCTTTGGGTTAAAAATGGAGACCAGGGGCTGATGATCAGTTAGTAGGGTGAATTTCTGCCCGTGCAGATAGTGATTGACCAGATCCTAGAGTCACAGGAACAAGTCAACCCCATGCCTCGCCCATACGGACTTGGTGATGCACCCAACGTACAGGTAGCATCTACCCCAGAAACAGTAGCATCGGAAGCTGATGAACCAACCGACGACAGGGGGCCAGAATCGCCTCCGCACCAAGAGCAAGGCACTCGGGAAAGGCGCTATCCAGAAAGGATCAGGAAGCCTCCCCAAAGACTGAATTTATAAATAGACTATTTTCAGCTAATGTTGCATGTTAAAAGTGTTAATTGTAATTAGTTTGATATTTAATTGTTAAATGAGTGTTATGGTACTGTTAATCTAAAAGGGGAGGAATTGTAATGTATGTACCTTTAAGGGGGGAACTACTTTTTACAGCTCATGTATACTGTAGTACCGGCAGTGACCACACCTGTATATAACGTTGAGTAGTAATCTGTACAGTTCAGTTGCAGTCTGAGCCACGTTAAGTAAACACCGTTTGTACCGTTCTCCACAGTCTGTGTCTGATTATACATGGACATAACAACTTCAAGTGCATATCCAAGTACTTTTTAAATGTGATGAGGGTTCCTGCCTCTACCACCCTTTCAGGCAGTGAGTTCCAGATCCCCCACCACCCTCTGGGTGAAAGAATTTCTCCTCAAACCCACTAAACTTCCGACCAATTACTTAAAATCTATGCCCCCTGCTTATTGACCCTTCTGCTAAGGGAAATAGGTCCTTCTTATACTTCTTCAATCCAATTAACACACACAGTAACTCAGGCTTGCCTCTGAGAAGGAAAGTTGGAAGGAAACTAATTATGAGCATACCAGAATAGTACATGCACACTGCGCCTCGTTCCCGGACCCCAGTGATGTGCACAAGGCAGCGCCTATTCAACAGTGAAGTGAAGTAATTAATGCTTTTTTATCAAGGTTTCGCTGAATTCACATAAGTGCCTAGCACAGTACAGAGCAAGTTAACGTGCTTCAAGAGTCTATTTGTAATATTTCTTCTAAAGGCACCCATTGAGTAATTATTTATTGCGAAAGAACTGTGGTTGAACTAATCAAGATTGATTAACCTTTCCTCAATGCTTGTCGTTTGATTGGTGCTAAGGCTTTCAAGTACATATCGTGCAGCATGCAATTACATTGCATTATTTTAAAACATTAAGTTTTGATTCTGTCAGGTTTAGAAGAAAACTGAGAAAAGTATTGAACTCTGTTGGATGTCAAAAGGATCTAAAATTTCATTGTTAAAACAAAGTGAGTATTAACACCACTGTGCCAGCTGATGAGATGGAGGTGGGGCGGGACTTATGGCAGTGTATACCATTTACAAGATGCACTTGCAGCAACTCGCCGAGGCTCCTTTGACAGCACCTCACAAACCCGCGACCTCTTCCACCTAGAAGGACAAGGGCAGCAGGCGCATGGGAACACCACCACCTCCAAGTTCCCCTCCAAGTCACACACCATCCTGACTTGGAAGTATATCGCTGATCCTTCATCGTCGCTGGGTCAAAATCCTGGAACTCCCTCCCTAACAGCACGGTGGGAGTACCTTCACTACACGGACTGCAGCGGTTCAAGAAGGCGGCTCACCGCCACCTTCTCAAGGGCAACTAGGGATGGGCAATAAATGCTGGTCTTGCCAGCAACGCCCAGATCCCATGAATGAATTTTTAAAAAGTCTTACAGCAAATAGTCTATTTTACAGTAATTTTACATCTATTTAAAAAGACACTATGGGGGAGAAATTCGGTATCGCCCCATTTGGTGCGCAATTATTGGCCGGGCGCAAAGATTAGCGCCTGGTGCTAATTATCACATCCGAAAGCAAACTTGGCTTTTATCGCCCTTGGAGATGATTGGAGCGCTAAATCAGGTGCTACACAACTCTCTTAAGGCGCTAAGGCTGAGGAGCGAGGCGTTACCTCAGAGGGCAGGCGCAGCGCAGGTGCTGTCAGTTAGCGATTGAACACAGACACACTGGCGCCGGTCAGTTCTTAAAGGGGAGGGTCAATCTTGCTCTGCAGCCACACCCTGCTCACTGGAGCCTTGAATCTCGGCCAGGGCAGATCTTTGGCTAAATCTAGCAGCCAGACACTATGGAAAGGGCCAGGGAGCGAGCACAGTGCTTCTGCGAGCGGGCTTTGGAGGCTCTGGTTCGTGGGGTGGAGCGCAGAAGATCCATTCTGTACCCAGAGAGTGGCAGGAGGCCTTTGCCAAGCGAGTACAGGAAAGTGTGGAGGGAGGTGGCTCAGAGAGTGTCCTGTAAGGGGTTTTCAGATCGCAGAGGTTTCTCTCTGTAGAGGCCTCTTTCTCTTGCACAGTAAAACCTTGAGTGGTTCGACCCACTCACCCCTTAGGTTCTAGACACTGGACTTGGATGTAGGAACTACAATGTAGAGAATACTCAATAGGCCACGTTTATTGGAAACGAAATGAAATGTTATTGCATAGTGTAAAACAAATCAAATGCAACTCAATAAAAGGGTACATGGGAGGGAAAAACAAATTCATAATACATTACTAACTGAGATAGATACAGGCATATTATACTTTACAACAGTCATCATGAAATGGGGAAACACACGGAACATCGAGGGACAACAATTCATTACCCCTAAAATGCCCACACCCTAAGCCTAGCTAGATCAGATTGTGAGGGGCCAGAAACATGCTCACCACTCCAGTTGAAAAGTATAGAGTTTTGAAACAGGTCTGCATTTTGATCCTTTCAGGCGTCCTGTCTCCACGTGGTCAGCGCTGCGGGCTGTGACACTCTCTCTTCTTCCTCGAGGTGAAGGTCACAGACAGGCTGGACACTGGCAGGCCCGGACGTCGGCGGGGACGGCGACCACCTGTTTGACCATGGTTGAAGAGGTCTCTTCGCGGAGTCTAGCTGATTACCATTTTCAGCTAGATTTCTTCTGTAGCGCTGCTGTCCTTTGTCTCATCAACGGCCCAGGGTTTGTCGATGATCTCCCGATGGTTACCCCGGGGCGGGACGCAGACTCGAATCACCTTCTTGGTCTCTGGATCGACGTTCCTCCACGGTTCTCAAAAGGACAAGCTCAAAGTGCGTCTGGCTCCTCTTTTTCGATGGCTACCCGGGACTCCAGTTATACTTCTCAAAGGAGCCTTTATCTCCCGCCAAATCAAGGTTAGTCTTTGTTTAACTTTTGGCGGGCTTGTATCACAATGGGGTAGTCATTATATTTAAACTGCTTTCGGGATGGCCGGTGATGGCCATCTCTGGTCTGGAATGACCTCGTATTGTTTTGAATGTCTTCTTGATGTCTTTAATGGGTCTTTGATGCTCCCCTTATGAATATAAAACTGTTTCCCTTTGTCTGGGTAAAACATTTAGATGGCCTTTATCTACAGGCCGATCTGACTGGATCTGCATCCAATCCATATGTATGTGGCTGTGTCTGGTTTCGTTTTCTCCGAAACGACCTTCCAGAACATACTGTGGGCTGAATCCACAAAAGCTGTCTGGGGACTGCTAGTCACGGGGTCTGGCGGCCATTTTATGTGTCCCTTTTCTGGGCTTCTTTTAAAACAGTCTTTTAAAAGTAAAGGCCTCTTCTGTCACAGGACCCTTATCGGACAATATTAATTTTGCGAATCTTACAGTCCTCAAGCAGCATGGTGCCTAGGACCCATGTGCAATGTAGGAAAAAGTTCAATGACCTCACTCGTGTCGTCAGGGTGAGTGCCTTTTTTTCAAAACCTCTTCATCCCTCCATCTCCACCTCACTTTATGGCCAGAGGGTCTTGAAAGCCCCAATGCCCAACACTCATCCAACACCTATGGCCTTTTCATGAAACACACACGCGCATTCCACACTTTGCATACAGTAAGGGCTATTCAACCATGGGAGGCATTTCAGGCAAGATCATGGCTGCATACAGTAGGGGCTATTCAACCATGAGAGAAATTTCAGGCAAGATCATGGCTGCATATTTACTCAGATGCTGTCCTTTTTCTTGCAGACCAAGCTGTCTCATAATAGGAGACAGCAGCAACGGACCGATGAAGGGCGGCCTCACCTTCAAGCCCTCAGCGATCTTGAGCAGCGCATCCACAGGATTGTGGCAAGCTGGGTGATTGGTCCCGTCGCCACTGGAGACGCCGACCCTGTTCTGGACGGCAATGGTAAGGTCATCACCATTTTGTCCTCTCTCCTTCCACTTGTTCCTCACAACAGCAGTCTTTGACACTTTCAATCCAAATCACTAAATCGCTGCACTCATGCCTCCCTTCCTGCCACCCTGTCCTCACGCTAAAGCCACTCTGGTACCTCCCTGCTTTCAGATGGTGATTCACCAGGTGAGGAGACGGGCCCTCAAGCTGCAAAGAGAGTGAAGCTGAAGGTGAGGAGGAAGAGGAAGCCAGACCATCAGCGCCACCCTCTATCGAGGCAGCCCATGCCCATACTGGGGACACGCCTTCCCTGGAGGGGAGCAGGGGGGGAATGGTCTGATGAGGATGAACCTCCAGGACCCAGCGGGCTGCAGCAACACGAGGGGGTTAGGGAAGCTCGGGGGCCTTCTCTCCGGACGGAGAGTATGGCCTCGAGTCCTGCTGCATTGGACGCAGACAAGGAGCAGGTCATAGAGTCATAGAGTCATAGAGTAATACAGCACGGATAGAGGCCCTTCGGCCCATCGTGTCCGCGCCGGCCATCAAGCCCTGTCTAATCTAATCCCATATTCCAGCATTTGGCCCGTAGCCTTGTATGCTATGGCATTTCAAGTGCTCATCCAAATGCTTCTTAAATGTTGTGAGGATTTCTGCCTCCACAACCCTTTCAGGCAGTGAGTTCCAGACTCCAACCACCCTCTGGGTGAAAAAGTTCTTTCTCAAATCCCCTCTAAACCTCCCGCCCTTTACCTTGAATCTATGCCCCCTAGTTATTGACCCCTCTACTAAGGGAAAAAGCTCCTCAGCATCCATCCTATCTATGCCCCTCATAATTTTGTACACCTCAATCATGTCCCCCCTCAGCCTCCTCTGCTCCAAGGAAAACAAACCCAATCTGCCCAGTCTCTCTTCATAGCTGAAGCGCTCCAGCCCTGGTAACATCCTGGTGAACCTCCTCTGCACCCTCTCTAACGCGATCACATCCTTCCTGTAGTGTGGCGACCAGAACTGCACACAGTATTCCAGCTGTGGCCTAACCAGTGTTTTATACAGCTCCATCATAACCTCCTTGCTCTTATATTCAATGCCTCGGCTAATGAAGGCAAGTATCCCGTATGCCTTTTTTACCACCTTATCCACCTGTTCCGCCGCCTTCAGGGATCTGTGTACTTGCACACCCAGATCCCTCTGACCCTCCGTCTTGCCTAGGGTCTTTCCATTCATTGTGTATTCCCTTGCCTTGTTAGTCCCCCCAAAGTGCATCACCTCGCACTTTTCCAGGTTAAATTCCATTTGCCACTGTTCCGCCCATCTGACCAACCCATCTATATCGTCCTGCAGACTGAGGCTACCCTCCTCGCTATTTACCACCCTATCAATTTTTGTATCATCCGCGAACTTACTGATCATACCCTTTACATTCATATCCAAGTCATTAATGTAGACCACAAACAGCAAGGGACCCAGCACCGATCCCTGTGGTACCCCACTGGCCACAGGCTTCCAGTCACAAAAACAACCTTCGACCATCACCCTCTGCCTTCTGCCACTAAGCCAGTTTTGTATCCAATGTGCCAAGGCACCCTGGATTCCATGGGCTCTTACCTTCTTGACCAGCCTCCTGTGCGGGACTTTATCGAAGGCCTTACTGAAATCCATGTATACCACATCCACTGCGTTACCCTCATCCACACACCTAGTCACCCCCTCAAAATATTCAATCAAATTAGTCAGACATGATCTTCCCTTGACAAAGCCATGTTGACTATCCCTGATTAATCCTTGCCTCTCCAAGTGGAGACAAATTTTGTCCCTCAGAATTTTTTCCAATAATTTTCCTACCACTGAAGTTAGGCTCACTGGCCTGTAGTTCCCCGGTTTTTCCCTACTACCCTTCTTGAATAATGGTACTACATTAGTGGTTCTCCAGTCCTCTGGCACATCCCCTGTGGCCAGAGAGGTCCTGAATATATGTGTTAGAGCCCCCGCAATCTCTTCCTTTGCCTCACACAGCAGCCTGGGATACATTTCATCCGGGCCTGGGGATTTATCCATTTTTAGGCCAGCTAAAACCGCCAATACCTCCTCCCTCTCGATGTTAATATGTTCGAGCATATCACAGTCCCCCCGCCCTATTTCTATGTCTACATCGTCCTTCTCCATAGTGAAAACAGATGCAAAAAATTCATTTAGAACCCCTCCTACATCTTCCGGCTCCACACACAGATTGCCACTTTTGTCCCTAATGGGCCCTATTTTTTCCCTAGTTATCCTCTTACCCTTAATATACTTATAAAACATCTTCGGATTTTCCTTTATTTTGCTCGCCAGTGTTATTTCATGGCCCCTCCTTGATCTCCTAATTTCTTTTTTAAGTATCCCCCTGCACTTTTTGTACTCCTCTAGGGCTTCCTCCGTCTTTAGCCTTTTGTATCTACCAAAAGCCCTCCTTTTTTTCCTAATCCATTCTCGTATATCCCCTGACATCCAAGGTTCCCTGTGGTTTTTGGAACCACTCTTGACCTTTACGGGAACATGTTGCCATTGTATGATCTCAATCTCCCTTCTGAAAGCCTCCCATTTCTCCGATGCGGATTTTCCTACAAGTAGCTGATCCCAGTCCATTTTGGCCAGATCCTGCCTTATCCTATTAAAATCGGCCTTCCCCCAATTTAGAACCTTTATTTCCGGCCCATCCCTGTCCTTTTCCATGACCACCTTAAATCTTACCATATTATGGTCACTATCACCAAAGTGCTCACCTACTAGCACTTTTTCCACTTGGCCGGCCACATTCCCTAGAATTAGGTCCAGTACCGCCCCCTCTCTTGTAGGACTTTCTACATGCTGGCTCAAAAAGCTCTCCTGGATGCACTTTAAGAATTCTACACCCTCTGAGCCTTTCACACTCTGACTATCCCAGTTAATATTGGGGAAGTTGAAATCCCCCATTATTATTACCCTATTATTTGCACATTTCTCTGAGATTTGCCTACATATCTGTTCCTCTATCTCCCCCTGACTGTTTGGAGGCCTATAGTACACTCCCAGCAAAGTGCTTGCCCCCTTTTTGTTTTTAAGCTCCACCCATATGGCCTCATTAGAGGGCCCTGCTAATATATCATCCCTCCTTACTGCAGTAATTGACTCCTTAATTAATATTGCGACACCCCCTCCTCTTATACCTCCCCCTCTGTCTCGCCTGAAGATTCTGTACCCCGGAATATTGAGCTGCCAGTCTTGCCCCTCCCTCAACCATGTCTCCGTGATAGCAACAATATCATACTCCCATGTGTTTATCAACACCTTCAGTTCATCCACCTTATTTGCAAGACTCCTTGCATTAAAATAGATGCCATCCAGCCTTGCCCTTATATATTTGCCCTGTCTACCAAGCTGATTTGTTTTATTCTCTATAATTGGCAGCACATCACCCCCTATTTCAGCTCCCCTCTGTATCCCATCCCCCTGCCAAGTTAGTTTAAACCCCCCCCAACAGTGCTAGCAAACCTCCCCACAAGGATATTTGTCCCGCTCTGGTTCAGGTGCAACCCATCCGACTTGTAGAAGTCCCACCTTTCCCAGAAGCAGGCCCAGTGATCCAGGAAAGTAAAACCCTCCCCCCTACACCAACTCTTTAGCCACGCATTCACCTGCTCTATCCTCCTATTCCTATACTCACTAGCACGTGGCACTGGGAGTAATCCAGAGATTACAACCTTTGAGGTCCTGCTCTTTAATCTGTTACCTAGCTCCCTAAATTCTTGATGCAGGACCTCATCTCCCTTCCTTCCTATGTCGTTGGTCCCAATGTGGACCACGACCTCTGCCTGATCCCCCTCCCCCTTAAGAATGCCCTGTAGCCGCTCAGTGACATCCCAGACCCTGGCCCCAGGGAGGCAACAATCCATCCTGGAGTCACGTTTGCGGCCACAGAAATGCCTATCTGTTCCCCTTACGATAGAATCCCCTACCACTATTGCTCTCCCACTCTTTTTCCTCCCTTTCTGAGCAGCAGAAGCGTCCCTGGTGCCAGGAAGCTGGCTGCTGCTGCCTTCCCCTGGTGAGTCATCCCCCTCAACAGTATCCAACTTGGTATACTTGTTTGAAAGGGGGATGTCCGCAGGGGTTCCCTGCACTTCCTGCCTGCCTCTGTTGCTCCGCCTGATGGTCACCCCCTGTGCAGCCCTACCCTGAGGCGTGAACAACTCGCTAAACGTGCTATCCACGACCCTCTCAGCATCGCGCATGCTCCAAAATTCATCCACCCGCAGCTCGAGCGCCGCAATGCGGTGTACAAGTAGCTGCAGCTGGATGCATTTCCTGCACACATGGTCGTCAGGGACACTGGCAGCGTCCCTGATTTCCCACATGGAGCAAGAGGAGCAGAACACGGGTCTGAGCTCTCCTGCCATGACTTACTCCTTTAATTAATTAAAAAATTTATTCAATACCCCAGTTACAGGTATACTCTAGGGCGCTTTATTTACCAACTGTCCCCACTACACCAGAGACCCTAGAAATTTACACCACAGAAGTCAAGCTTGTATTGAAAAGAGAGAAATACTCACCAACCAATCACTTACCTGCTCCCTGGTGACGTCACACTCTGATTACTTTTTACCTCTCTCCTCTGCTGTTGATTTGGTACGCCTCGCTGCTCCCTGTGGTCGGGCCTCGTTGGTGGAGCCGCTTTTTAAGCCGGGCTCCGCCTCACCTCACCTCGCTGCTCCCTGCGGTCGGGCCTCGTTGGTGGAGCCGGTTTTTAAGCCGGGCTCCGCCTCACCTCGCCTCGCTGCTCCCTGCGGTCGGGCCTCGTTGGTGGAGCCGGTTTTTAAGCCGGGCTCCGCCTCACCTCGCCTCGCTGCTCCCTCTGGTCGGACCTCGTTGGCGGAGCCGGTTTTTAAGCCGGGCTCCGCCTCACCTCGCCTTGCTGCTCCCTGTGGTCGGGCCTCTTTGGTGGAGCCGGTTTTTAAGCCGGGCTCCGCCTCACCTCGCCTCGCTGCTCCCTGTGGTCGGGCCTCGTTGGTGGAGCCGGTTTTTAAGCCGGGCTCCGCCTCACCTCGCCTCACTGCTCCCTGTGGTCGGGCCTCGTTGGTGGAGCCGGTTTTTAAGCCGGGCTCCGCCTCACCTCGCCTCGCTGCTCCCTCTGGTCGGGCCTCGTTGGTGGAGCCGATTTTTAAGCCGGGCTCCGCCTCACCTCGCCTCGCTGCTCCCTCTGGTCGGGCCTCGTTGGTGGAGCCGGTTTTTAAGCCGGGCTCCGCCTCACCTCGCCTCGCTGCTCCCTGTTGTCGGGCCTTGTTGGTGGAGCCGATTTTTAAGCCGGGCTCCGCCTCACCTCGCCTCGCTGCTCCCTGTGGTCCTCGCTGAAATGAGCACCTAGGCGGAGCAAAGGCACACTGAGCTCATGGCTGCAGTGGCAAGGATGCCCGAATCCATTGAATCACTGGCTAGGTGTGTGGAGCACTTCGCTGTAGCACAGGCGGCAGCCACGCAAATGCTAAGTGCTGCAATGCAGTCAGTGGCTGGTCCCATGCAGACGCAGATTGAGGCCACGCGAGCACTGACTGCTGCCACCATCACTGGATCGGGCAGATTTCCCTGGGGCTCTCACCGCGCCGCAGCAGGCCAGCAATCTGTGCTTCATCAGATTGCTCCGGTTGCTGAAGTGCTGCCCCGTGGGAGTGCCAGTGTGTCGGTTGAGCAGGGCATTGCTATCCTCTCTCAAGATGACAGCATTCCTGCTGCCACCACTGGCACTTCTCCACTGCAGTTGCCACCACCTGTAGGACAGACTGCTGCCACCCATGCGGAGTTGAAGCAGTCAGCAGCCGGGCCCTCCAGGCCCAGAGCTGGTCCAGGCCATCCCTCAAGGGCATCTGCAGTTTCAGTTTCTGACACTCAGCAGCCTTCCCCCAGCCTTGCTCCAGCCACTGGGGTCCCATTACGGAGGAGCTGCAGGGTGGGAAGGGGGCAATTTCACAAGGGAAGCAGATCACCCTCGAAGGGCAAAAAGTAGGAGGTGTGGCAAAATGTCGAGGTTTGTGGTCAAATTTTTGTTACTGTTTTGGACATTGTCTCCAGGTTGTGAAAGCCAGTTATGTGAATGACTGTTTTTTTTTGTGTTTCATTCTATTACTTTGTCATGCGGAAATGAAACACAGTTTGTGAAATAAAGAAGTGTCTGTATTCAAAATGTGCATGTTTGGTCTTTGCAGTCATTGTTGCCTTGACCGGCTTAGGGGTTGTGGGATGGTTTCATTCAGGTTGTTTGAATGGCAGAAGCCATTCCCTCAGAGAGGGCCTAGAAGCGACTTGCTATGAGCCTTTGACGGACGGTCCTTCCACTTTGTGCCTCCCTCCCGCCTTGGTGCTGCTGCTGATCATCCTCCTCATCTTCCTCCTCCTGCTCATCCTCCTCCTCCTCCTCCTCCGCTGGTGCTCCAATGTCTGCTGGCATTGGCTGGGTCCTGAGGATTGCCAGGTTATGCAGCATGCAGCACACAACAACGAAGTGGGAGACTTGCTTAGGCGAGTACTGCAGGGCTCCTCCAGGATGGTCCAGACAGCGGAACCGTTGCTTGAGCATGCCAATTGTGTGCTCAACGATGTTCCTGGTAGCTTGATGGCTCTCGTTGTATCGTAGCTCAGCAGGGGTGCTGGGCGAACAGAGCGGTGCCATCAGCCAGGTGCACAGAGGATATCCCTTGTCCCCGAGAAGCCAACCTCCTGGGTGATGCGGTGCCAGGAAAAGGCCTGCCACAGAAGTCTGGCGCAAGATGAAGGCATCGTTGCTGCTGCCTGGAGAGTGGGCATTGACAGCGAGTATTAGCTGTCTGTGGTCACAGGCCAACTGGACATTTAAGGAATGGAAGCCCTTCCGGTTGTGGACATCCTCAGCATTCTCTTGCAGTGCCTGCAAAGCCACATGCATGCAGTCAATGGTGCCCTGCACCATGGGGAAGCCCGCTCTCCTAGCAAAGCCCGTTGCACGTTCTTGCTGCTTGTCCGGGGTCATGGGGAAAGCGATGTACCCTCATCTCCTTTTAAAGAGGGCATTTGTTACCTGACGGATGCAGCAATGCACTGCGAACTGGGAGATATTGGCGATGTCCCCAGTAGCTGATTGAAATGAGCCAGTGGCATAAAAGTTGAGAGCCACTGTTATCTTCACTGCCACCGACAGAAACGTCCTGCTCCTCAGTTGAGGCTGCAGGTCTGGCTGAAGCAGGTGGCACAGCTCAGTGGCCACCTCCTTGCTGAATCGCAGCCTTTGCAAACACTGCTCCTCAGACATATTAATGTAGGAGACTAGCTGATGACCCAATTGATAATTGAGTAGATTTTATAAAGTTTGTGACAACCTACTAATCTGATGTTAGGCAAATCCTATAGATGGTGCTTTTAATGTTACTTCTAGCGATGGTATCTATGCTTCTAGATAAACATAGAAACATAGCAGATAGGAGCAGGAATAGACCATTCGGCCCCTCGAGCCTGCTCCGCCATTCAATGAGATCATGGCTGATCATCCAAATTCAGTACCCTGCCCCTGCTTTCTCCCCATATCCCTTGATCCCTTTAGCCTTAAGAAATATATTTAACTCCTTCTTGAATATAGTTAATGAATTGGCCTCAACGGCCTTCTGTGGTAGAGAATTCCACAGGTTCACCACTCTCTGGGTGAAGAACTTCCTCCTCATCTCTGTCCTAAATGGCTTACCCCTTATCCTTAGACTGTGACCCCTGGTTCTGGACTCCCCAGCCATCGGGAACATCCTTTCTGCATTTAGTCTGTCTAGTCCTGTTAGAATTTTATAAGTTTCAATGAGATTCCCTCTTATTCTTCTAAACTATAAGCCCAATCGACCCAATCTCTCCTCATACGTCATTCCTGCCATCCCAGGTATCAGTCTGGTGAATCTTCGCTGCACTCCCTCCATGGCAAGAACATCCTTCCTCAGATAAGGCGACCAAAACTGTAGTGTATGTACCTTTAAGAGAGAACTACTTTTACAGCTCCTGTATACTGTAGTACCGGCAGTGACCACACCTGTATATAAGCCTTGAGCATGCCTCTGTACTGTCAGTCTTTAGACTACCCTCCTCCAGTAAACACCTGTTGATTGTTAAGTTACAGCCTCCGTGTAGTTATTGGAAAACATCATACTTTAAGAATCACGGATTCAACAGTGGCGACGAGGTCGATTCGAATCTACCTGCAACTCTGCATTTCCCTTCAAGGATTCGCTCCGGGAGGGCGGTGGAAGAAAGTCGAGGCCAGAAGCACGGGCGTCGACCACGAGCAACTGCCCAGTCATCCGGCAGAGAGTGAACATCGCAGGGGAGGCTGTTGAGAGCAGGGCTTGGTTCCCCAGCCACGACGATCCAGCAACAGACTGGCAACAGGTACAGCGCAGACCCTTCCCGGACAGCGGCGGCTGGAGCCGACCGATGGCAGAGAAAAAGCCGAGCAGCGTCGACGGGGTAAGAGAGAGGGTGAAGCGCACAGGGCACAGCCGGGGGTTGAAAACCGAGCGGCGTCGAGGAAAAACAAAACAGAGAGAGAGAGGGTAAAGCAGCAGCCGGGTTCAGGGCCGAGCGACGGCAACGGGAAAGGCGCACAGGAGAACGCGCAGAGCACAGCCAGGGCTCAAGGGCTGAACCGCGTCCACGGGGAGAAGAAGGGAGAGCGCGGGAGACGCCATTGAGCCGCGGAGAAGAAGAGAGAGCGCGGGAGACGCCATGTTAGAAGCCGCAGCGGAGAAGAAGGGTGAGCGCGGGAAGAAAGGAAAGCGTGGGAGACGCCATTTTGTGCCAGCGGAGAAGAAGGGCGAGCGCGGGAGACGCCATTTTAGACAGTTAAATCACACCCAGGGATGCCGAAGAGTGGCAGTATCACTGCGTTCGACAATGAAGTCGAAGATTGGGCGACATATGTGGAACGCATTGAGGTGTACTGCAGGGTGAATGAAGTGCCAGATGCTAGGAAAGCACTGGTTTTGTTAAATTCCATGGGTGCAAAAACTTATGGGTTACTGCGAAACCTAATAACCCCAGAGAAGCCCGTGGATAAGAATTTCGAAAGCATAGTAGAAATCCTACAGGACCACTTAAACCCCACACCGTTGCTGATAGCAGAAAGATTTAAGTTCCACAAAAGGAACCAGCATAAAGACGAAAGTAATGCTGAGTACTTAACGGAACTGCGCAAGCTATCGAAACACTGCCAGTTTGGAGTGGGACTAGCAGATACATTAAGGGACAAGTTTGTGTGTGGGCTTCAAAGTGAAGGAACCCAGAAACGGCTTCTATCAGAAAAGGATCTTACGCTGGACAAGGCTTTCAGCATGGCAGTATCACACGAAGCAGCCGCACGGGGTGCTGCAGAGATACAACGGAGACCGCAAGAATATGGCACCAATGAAATGTCATATGGAGCAGGGAAGTGTTACCGCTGCGGCAGAACAACACACGACCAGAAGGATTGTTGGTTCAAGGACCAAGTGTGCAGACAGTGTGGAAAAGCAGGACACATAGCAAGAGTCTGCAGGTCAGGGAAGAAAACCAACAGCAAGAAATCTCCACAGGAGAAGTACAAAAAGGTACATAAGGTGATGGACAGTAGTTCAGACGAACAGAAAAGTGATACAGACTCCGGAAGCAAGGAGCTGGGTTGTCTGAAACTACATAAGGTAACCAAAATGGAGGATCACCAGACTATCTGGGTCACACTCAAGATAGACGGAGTCCAAGTGAAAATGGAATTGGACACAGGATCAGCCCTAACAGTCATAAACCAAAGGGACTACAAGCGGCTATTTTCACATATACCCTTGAAAGCTACAGAGATTGTCTTGAAGACGTACACGGGGCAAAAAGTCTACCCCAAAGGAAAAATAAGGGTGAAAGTGATATACAAAGGCCAGGAAATACCTAAAATGGACCTATATGTATTGCCAGATGGAGGACCACCACTATTAGGACGTGAATGGATCCGGAAGATACAATTAGATTGGCATTCCATACAGGCACTGAAGGTTGAGGCCAAAAAGGATGACGACGTCACACCTGGCCGACTGTCAAAAATGCTAACTAACGCGGATATAGGGAAGGAGACCCGCAATGATCCGACACTGTCTCGGGTATATGATTTGATGGTGAGGGGATGGCCAACACATGGCGACTCACTGTTGCCAGCATTCTCATCTAGAAGAGAACAGCTGTCAGTATGCCAGGGGACAGTGATGTGTGGATCCCGAGTGGTAATTCCAGCCAAGTTAAGGGAGAGAGTGCTGAATGAACTTCACGAAGGTCATCTGGGAGGGGTGAAAATGAAAAGCCTTGCTAGGGCTTATGTGTGGTGGCCGGGGATCGATCAACAAATCGAGGACCTAACCAAGAGCTGCTCAGGATGCCAGAAGGTCCAAAATGCACCACCACATGCCCCTCTACACCCATGGGAGTGGCCCTCCTCTCCATGGCAACAGGTGCATATTGATTTTGCTGGTCCATTCATGGACTCAATGTTCTTAATAGCAGTGGATGCTCACTCGAAATGGCCTGAGGTGATAAAAATGTCCTCAACCACTACAGAGAAAACGATTGCAGTCCTACGGACCATAGTTGCCAGGAACAGCTTGCCAGAGCAGATTTGCTCTGATAATGGACTATTTCAGTTTAATGTGCATGTTAAAGTGTTAATTGTTATTTGAACATTATGGGTACTGCTAATCTAAAAGGGGAGGAATTGTAGTGTATGTACCTTTAAGAGAGAACTACTTTTACAGCTCCTGTATACTGTAGTACTGGCAGTGACCACACCTGTTTATAAGCCTTGAGCATGCCTCTGTACTGTTAGTCTTTAGACTACTCTCCTCCAGTAAACACCTGTTGATTGTTAAGTTACAGCCTCGTGCAGTTATTGGCAAACATCATACTTTAAGAATCACGGATTCAACAAAAACTGCACACAATACTCAAGGTGTGGTCTCACCAAGGCCCTGTGCAACTGCAGCAAGACATCTTTGTTCCTGTACTCGAACCCTCTCGCTATGAAGGCCAACATACCATTTCCAGGCCTTCTACCGGTGGGGGACTAAGGCATTGACGATCTTTGAGAGTAGAGTGACAGAGCTGATTCTGGGGCCTAAGGCTCTAACTTATGAGGAGCTCAACCTATTTTCATTTTGAATCCAGGATCTGTGTTTTCTAAAGTACTGAGAGGCTTCAATAATTTAGATTAAAGCTGGATATTGAACTTAGGTGTGAAAGTAGAACCTGAGGATACAAATCCAAAATTAACAAGCCTAAAGCAAAAACTGCAGATTATTTTCTTTACAGGACACTCAAGGTGCAGAATTCACTCCCAGCAAAAAGCAGTCAATGCTGCGTTAATTAACTCCTTTAAAATTAAAGAGCTCAATAAAAGATTGGCCATGGGCAGGATTGGGAGTTATTAGGATCGGTTAGAAAGAGCCAAATATTCTCTGTTGAAAATTGTGCTTCCTGATTCTCTGAGATCACAGTATGGTCATGCTATGGAAAACTATTGGTCAGGAATAAATAACAAAAGGTACAAGATTAGACAGGTGTTCCAGAGCTAGGGATAGAGAGAAACTTTGCTAACCCTACTTCCACAAGATTGTTTAATATCCATGATGCGATAGATTGCGCATGGCCTGTGGAAGGAAGAGACTTACAGCACAGAAACAATCCATCTGGCCCAATAGGTCCATGCCAGTGGGCTTGATGGGCCAACTCGGATTTCCTCATTTCATTCCTCCTTATGATCTTAACCTGCCATTTTGTAAACACGCTCAACCCATTCACATCAATTATCATTTTCGTTGCATTTCTTGTAAGGAACTACAAGGTTAGGTTGGCGAAGCTGGGGTTGTCCTCCTTGGAGCAAAGGAGGTTGAGGGGAGATCTGATCGAGGTGTACAAGATTATGACAGGTTTAGATAAGGTAGACAGAGAAAGGCTGTTCCCATTAGCTGATGGTACAAGGACTAGGGGACACAGATTTAAGGTTTTGGGCAAGAGATACAGGAGGGATGTGAAGAAGAACTTTTTTAGGCAGCAAGTGGTGATGACCTGGAACTCGCTGCCAACAAGGGTGGTGGAAGCGGAGACGAGCAATGATTTCAAAAGGAAATTGGATAGGCACTGGAGGAAAATAAACTTGCAGGTCCACAGGGATGGAGCGGGGGGAATGGGACGGACTGGATTGCTCTACAGAGAGCCGGCACGGACTCGATGGGCCGAATGGCCTCCTTCTGTGCCATAATGACTCCATGAGCCTCATCAAAATTTTCCAAAAGACAAAAGCAAGTATTAGTCTAGCTCAGTTGGTTGTATTCTTGCTTCAGCCAGCGACCCTCAGGTGAGTCCCGGGAGTAGGGGAAGAAAGGGAAATGGGAGAAGGGGGGCCGATCGTGAGTCGGCAGCATCCCTCAGGAGAGCTATGGGGCCGGGAGCAGCATTCCGGCCCCTCCTGGCGCACCGAGGAATAAACATACTTTTTGGTGGCAGTTAGGATTAGGGTTAGTCCGTAACCACCGCTGAGGAATCCTGAACAGAGCAGACCCAGAGCCTGCTCCGCTCATCACTCACCAGTTTACTGCAGGGGTCTTGAAACAGGCGTCAGGCTCCTCATTTACACATGTAAAGAAAGAGCTTGCATTTTTATAGCACCTTTCACGACCTCAAGATGTCCCAAAGCATTTTACAGCCAATGAAGTACTTTTGAAGTGCAGTCACTGTTGGAATGTAGGAAACGCAGCAGCCAATTTGCGCACAGCAAGCTCCCACAAACAGCAATGTGACAATGATCTGTTTTCGTGATGTTGGTCGAGGGACGAAGATTGGGCAGGGCACTGGGGAGAAGTCCCCTGCTCTTCTTTGAAATAGTGCCATGGGATCTTTTACGTCCACCAGAGAGGTTAGATTCGGTTTAAACATATCGTCCGAAAACCAGCACCTCCAACAGTGCAGCGCTCCCTCAGTACTGCACCAATGGCACAACAGTGGCACAACTCACCCTGTGTCAATTCACCCCTTAAGTGTTTAGTTCAAAAATAGAAGTAGAGAGGGTGAGGTGCATAACAGCAGCCTGTTTAACAGCCTACATTTCTAGGCATGGAGCCAAAGGGCAACATAAGAGCCAATGGTACATGTAAGGTTGACTAAAGCTAGGAAGAGGTACAAAGAGAGAAGATGACAAGCGCAGATGGTGACATGCCACAGGAGTGAAGTCCGAACATCCCAGAGGAAGGTCCTTTCATTCAGTGAGAGAAGTTTTATGATTTTATGCTCAAATCTTAAATGCTAGAAACCTATCAATCAGAACATTGACGACAGACCTTACTAAGATATGATCTTAACCTTACTACAGTATGTCTCTACTGTACTCTGTAACATCGCCCTTCTCCACCTGTGCCTCAGCCCATCTGCTGCTGGAACTCCAATCCATGCCATTGCAACCTCCAGACTCAACTATTCCAATGCTTTCCTAGTTGGCCTCCTATCTACCACCCTCCCTAAACTTGAGCTCATCCAAAACTCTTCATGCCCGTATCTTAACTCGCACCAAAGTCCGGTTCACCCATCACCCCTGTGTTCGCTGACCTACATTGGCTCCTGGTCCGGCAACAAATCGATTTTAAAATTCTCATCCTTGTGTTCAAATCCCTCTGTGGCCTTGCCCCCTCCCTACCTCTGCAACCTCCACAAGCCCTACAGCCCTAAGCAATCTCTGCCCTCCTCCGATCTGGCCTCTTGTGCATCCCCGATTTTCTTCACTCCACCATTGGTGGCCGTGGCTTCAGCTGCCGAGGTCCTAAGCTCTGGAATTCCCTTCCAAAACCTCTCCACCTCTCTAACTCTCTCTCCTCCTTTAAGTTGCTCCTTAAAACCTACCTCTTTGATCAAGTTTTTGGTCACCTGTCTCATTATGTGGTTCGGTGTCAAATTTTGTTTGATAACGTTCCTGTGAAGCGCCTTGGGATGTTTTACTATGTGAAAGGTGCTGTATAAATACAAGATGATTTACCCTGTTGACTGATATTAAGTAGGTTTACTATAATCAGCAATACATAACCTTGTGGTTGAACAAGTCATATTATTGGAGCTGCAGTTAAATATATTAATGTTAATTAATCCACCTGACTCAGTCTTCGATGCCTCCTGCAAAGCAGATGCTAAAGTACATTCCACTCAATGTTGTACTGCGATTCCGCTGCAAGAACATAAGGACATAAGAAATAGGAGCAGGAGTAGGCCATTTGGCCCTTCGAGCCATTCAATAAGATCATGGTTGATCTGCTACCTCAACCCCACTTTCCTACACTATCCCCATATCCCTTGATTCCCTTAATATCAAAAAATCTATTAATCTCTGTCTTGAATATACCCAATGACTGAGCCTCCACAACCCTTTGGGGTAGAGAATTCCAAAGATTCACCATCCTCTGAGTGAAGAAATATTTTCTCACCTCAGTCGTAAATGGCCGATCCCTTGTTCTGAGACCGTGACCCCTGGTTTTAGACTCCCCAGCCAGGGGGAAACATCCTTTAGGGATAACATAAGATCCAAGGAGAGGACATATAAATTGGCTAGAAAAAGCAATAATCCTGAGGATTGGGAGCAGTTTAGGAGTCAACAAAGGAGGACAAAGGGATTAATTAAGAAAGGGAAAATAGAATACGAGAGTAAGCTAGCAGGGAACATAAAAACTGACTGTAAAAGCTTTTATAGATAAGTGAAGAGAAAAAGATTGGTGAAGTCAAGCGTAGGTCCCTTACAGTCAGAATCAGGGGAATTTATAATGGGAAACAAGGAAATGGCAGACCAACTAAATACATACTTTGGTTCTGTCTTCACAAAGGAGGACACAAATAACCTCCCAGAGATGTCGGGGAACATAGGGTCTGATGAAAGGGAGGAACTGAAAGAAATCAGTATTTGTAGGGAAATGGTGTTAGGAAAATTGATGGGACTGAAGGCCGATAAACCCCCAGGGCCTGATGGTCTACATCCCAGGGTACTTAAGGAAGTGGCCCTAGAGCTGGTAGATGCATTGCTGGTCATCTACCAGAACTCGATAGACTCTGGAACAGTACCCATGGATTGGAGGGTAGCTAATGATACCCCACTATTCAAAAAAGGTGGTAGAGAAAAAACGGGGAATTATAGACCGGTAAGCCTGACATCGGTAGTGGGGAAAATGCTGGAGTCTATTATAAAAGATGTAATAGCAGAGCACTTGGAAAGCAGTGACAGGATCGGACAAAGTCAACATGGATTTGCAAAAGGTAAATCATTCTTGACTAATCTGCTGGAATTTTTTGAGGATGTAACTGGTAAAATAGATAAGGGGGAACCAGTGGATGTGGTGTATTTGGACTTTCAGAAGGCTTTCGATAAGGTCCCACATAAGAGATTAGCGTGCAAAATTAAGGCACATGGGATTGGGGGCAAGGTATTGACTTGGATAGAGAACTGGTTGGCGGACAGAAAGCAAAGAGTTGGAATAAACGGGTCGTTTTCCGAGTGGCAGGCAGTGACTAGTGGGGTACCGCAAGGATCGGTCCTAGGACCCCAGCTGTTCACAATATATATTAATGATCTGGACGAAGGAATTGGATGTAATATCTCCAAGTTTGCAGCCGACACAAAGCTGGGTGGGAGGGTAAGCTGTGAGGAGGATGTCGTGAAACTCCAGTACGATTTGGACAGGTTGGGTGATTGGGCAGAAACATGGCAAATGCACTATAATGTGGATAAATGTGAGGTTATCCACTTTGGTGGCAAAAACAGGAAGGCAGATTATTATTTGAATGGCAATAGATTGGGAGAAGGGGAAGTGCAAAGAGACCTGGGTGTTCTTGTGCACCAGTTGCTGAAGGTAAGCATGCACGTGCAGCAGGTAGTTAAGAAGGCAAATGGTATGCTGGCCTTCGTAGCAAGAGGGTTCGAGTACAGGAACAAGGATGTCTTGCTACAGTTGTACAGGGCCTTGGTGAGACCGCACCTTGAGTATTGTGTGCAGTTTTGGTCACCTTACCTGAGGAAGGACGTTCTTGCCATGGAGGGAGTGCAGTGAAGTTTCACCAGGCTGATACCTGGGATGGCAGGAATGACGTATGAGGAGAGATTGTGTCGATTGGGCTTATACTCACTGGAGTTTAGAAGATTGATAGGGGATCGCATCGAAACGTATAAAATTCTGTCAGGTCTGGACAGACTAGATGCAGGAAGGATGATTTGGATGGCCGGGGAGTCCAGAACCAGGGGTCATAGTCTAAGGATAAGGGGTAAGCCATTTAGGATTGAAATGAGGAGGAACTTCTTCACCCAGAGAGTGGTGAACCTGTGGAATTCTCTGCCACAGAGGGCGGTGGAGGCCAGTTCATTAAATATATTCAAGAAAGAGTTGGATATATTTCTTGAGGCTGAAGGGATCAAGGGATATGGGGAGAAGGCAAGGACAGGGTACTGAATTTGGATGATCAGCCATGATCTCATTGAATGGCGGAGCAGGCTCGAAGGGCCGAATGGCCTACTCCTGCTCCTATCTTCTATGTTTCTATGTTTACCCTGTCAAGCCCTGTAATAATTTTGTATGTTTCAATGAGATCACCTCGCATTCTTCTAAACTCTAGAGAATATAGGCCTAGTCTACTCAATCTCTCCACACAGGACAGTCCCCCCATCACAGGAACTAGTCTGGTGAACCCTCATTGCAGTCCCTCTATGGCAAGTTTATCCTTCCTTCGGTAAGGAGACCAAAACTGTACACAATACTCCAGGTGTGGTCTCACCAAGGCCCTATATATTTGCAGTAAGATGTCTTTACTCTTATACTCAAATCCTCTTGTAATAAACAGACCTGGTTTGACTAACAATCTATATTTTTTTGCACTGGAGTATGTGGGACAGTACGAACTGAACTAATTTCCACATTACTTATGAAACAGGAATGGTAAATCCTAATATAACTCTCCCACCTGGAGATATTGGTTAAATGGGAGGAAGATTCTTCCATTAACCTTCAAATAATATAGGTTACATGGTGGAATGTATTGCTTAGATATTGTGTGGGATTTAGTAAATAATTCCTATATTGGTGATGTTCTTCAAGTCTTCCAATAACATGGCCACCTTTATTCCTCATGGAATAACTCCAGCATTTAACTTTACCAAACACCTTTGCCTAAAATTTCCTTGGGAGTTCTTTGGTGGAAGATCGACAGAACTCCTGGAGAAATGACCAAAGTTACAGTGCGAGATCGGGAGAACCCCACAAAAGTTCAAGACATTAGGAACCAGAGTAGGTCATTCAGCCCCTCGAACCTGTTCCGTTATTCAAGTAGATCCTGTCTGATTTGCATGTTAACTGCATCTACCTGCCTTGGTTCCAAATCCCTTAATACCCTCGCCTAATAAAAATCGATCTAAATTTTGAATTTTCACAATTGAGCCCCAGTCTCAACAGCTTTTGGGGGGAGAGAGTTCCAGATTTCCACTACCCTTTGTGTGAAGGAGTGCTTCCTGACATCAGCCCTGAATGGCCTGGCCTGGCTCTAATGTTATGCCTCCCTTGTTCTGGACTCCCCCCACCAGAGGAAATAGTTTCTCTCTATCTACCCTATCAACTCCTTTTAATCATCTTAAACACCTCAGTTAGATCACCCCTTAATAGAAACATAGAAAAATAGATGCAGGAATAGGCCATTTGGTCCTTCGAGCCTGTTGGATCCTCATTCAATATGATCATGGCTGATCGTCTATCTCAATAACATATTCCTGCTCTCTCCCCATACCCCTTAATCCCTTTTGTGTCTAGAATTTTATCTATCTCTTTCTTAAATATATTCAGTGACTTGGCCTCCACAGCCTTCTGTGGTAGAGAATTCCACAGGTTCACCTCCCTCTGAGTGAAGAAATTTCTCCTCATCTCAGTCCTAAATGTCCTACCCCATATCCTGAGACCTTGACCCCTCGTTCTAGAGCCCCCAGCCAGGGGGAACATCCTCCCTGCATCCAGTCTGTCTAGCCCTGCCAGAATTTTATACGTTTCAATGAGATCCCCTCTCATTCTTCTAAACTCTAGTGAATACAAACCTAGTCGGCCCAATCTATCCTCACACGACAGTCCTGCCATCCTATACTCAAGAGGATACAAGTCTAGTCTATGCAACATGTCCTCATAATTTAACCCTTTCAGCCCCGGTATCTGATATACCTATCAATTTCTCCAATAAAAGGCGAAGAGTTACGAAGGTGACTAAAGGTTTTTATTGACTAAATAACAGAGCCCACTCTCGTGGGTGATCCGATCCAAGCAGGAGGAATAGTGGTCAGTGATACAGTTATAACGAACAGTGGTGAACAGTGCTAACTACTAACAGTGATACGATAGTGAACGTGGTTTACCACAGTATCATTCTGTTCTCCCAACTTTCTGTAAGTTGGATCCGAACCCTTTGTGCTGTGTTGACTTTGAATAGACCAAATAGGGTGCCCTCAACCAAAGAGAAACAATTGTGTTTGAAGTTCAATTAAATTGCATTTATTTATCCATTAACTCTGCAAATTAATTACTTAATTAATCTCCAATCTACATGATAATATTTAGCATCTTCTTTGAACACTGCAGGGAGGCAGAAAACAATTCTGCTACAAGCAGTAGGAAGACCTTTAAAGTCATTGACTAGCTCTTATCTGCTGCGACTGTGGTTAGTGCGTTTCTGTTTCCTTCCCTGAAACGATAGAATAGAGCTCGCCTTAAATTCATTAGGTAGATAGGCAACTAAAGTTAACACAGCTAACAGGATTTATTTTTAGTCATAAATATTGTCATGAAGATATGAAGTGTGTCGCGATTGAAGAATCATCACCATCTCTGTTGATAAAAAGAGTGTGAATATAACTGTTACAGTTTGAAAATTTCCTGTATAAAATGCGTGCATTTGTGTCACTATTTATCATAATTTTCTTGTTATGAACTTGATTTTGTAATCCACGTTTGATTGAAAAGGAGTAATCTTATTAAGGTTGAAAAATAACATAATATACGGCAGCTCAGCCTCTGCTCTCAAACTCCAATTCCGACTAGGATATTGAGTAGATTGGGCCGATACTCTCTGGAGTTTAGAAGAATGAGAGGTGGTCTCATTGAAACATGTATGATTGTGAGGGGGTTTGACAGGGTAGATGCTTCCCCATCTCACTAGCCACCCCTTACACTCACCCTCATCCTAGTTCAATCATATCAACTAACAACACACAAGGGTAGGCAGTTGGGTGTTTTAGCCAATGTTTATGTAAAGTTTCTGTTAATGTGGTGTCAAACATTGAAACTCTTTTATTCAACATTTGGCATTCTTGGACAGATTTATGCATACCTTTGGAATGGGCTTCATGAATTGCAGTGAATGGTGAAACATAACGCCCCGCCTCCCCCCCCCCCACCCACAATGGTGATGAGTGTGAAAGGAATGGCTTGGGTATTGTAGGGATGCTTTATGGTGTTGGTGTGGGGTGGTGCCAACCTGGTGCCTCATATGGCAGCCAGAGTGTACAGCATCAATGAAGTATATCTGGCCATGGTGAGGCCATCCCTGGCGTCCTGGAAAGCAATGTGGTCAGGTGCTGATGCCCTGTGTCCTGTGCAGCATCAGCTGATTGCGGAGAAGTTTGGTGTTGTTGTTGGTGCTGCTGGTGTGCCCGGTGATGCTGGTGTTGGGGCTGATTGTGGTGGGATTCTGAGGACAAAGGTGAGATAGTTCCAATGGGCACCAATGCTGACGTAATAGATGGCAGGTGAAGTTGAAATGACAGAAGCGATCTGTCAATGGTGAGAGAGGTTGTTCCAATGAGGTGACACTGGAGAGAGAGTTTGCTCCAAACACTTGCAACCTGCATAAAGCTCAATCTGTCTTCCAAATGCAGTAAGCAACAGCTTCTGAGCTTGGAAAGTGAACAGCTGTGAGATGGGAGCTTTTATAGCGTATGTACAGCTGTCAAGTAATGAGATGATTCCATGGTCTTATAACTCCCGACCTCCTTACCGGACATGATCCCTGAGCAGCGTGGACCCCATGGGCTGAAAGGATTATTACTAGTCCTAGCCCCTTTAGGGCTACCCCGGATCAGGCATATTCCTCAGACGTTCACTTTCAACTAAAGTTTGAGGTAGCTGAATCCTAAAGACGCTTAATTGGGTCTAAAGGTCCGGACTATCTCTCCCTAAAGGAAATGAACAACCTGAAAATGTTACTGTCCTCCAGACAGAACTTTTAATAAGTTTAGCTAGACTGTAACGTTCCGGATATTATGAGGGTCCGGAAAATTCCCCCAGAATTCTGCAACTCCTCACCAAAGAGTGTACAGAGATTGAGTTTGCGAGTTTGATATAGAAGTATTATGTGAGACAATGCTAAAAATATATAGATTTATATTAAGAACCAATGTGTAATTTACAGTTATGAGTCAATTGCAACATTAACAGTTCCAAAAAGATAAAGCTTTACAATTCTATTAGCGGAGAACCTACTCTCAAATCTTAACTTCGCTACAGTTTTACAGTTCTTAATTTATTCAGGATAGCCACCAAAATCAAATACAGTACACTGATCCCCGAGGTACCAAGAGTTGGAGACTTACAGAGCTAGCCCTGAAGCTGAGAATTGCTTTGCCCCTTTAAGCAAGTCTATTATCCCATTTGAGAGTTCAGTATTTATACCCTTTTCCAGTAGTGATTCCTTTAAGGTTTTCTGCTGATGTAAGCTAATTATCTCTAGTCATGTTTCTGCTGACCCCTGCAGTTCTTACAGTCACCTCAGCTGGTAGAAGTATAGAACTATGTCTCTTCTCTAAGTGTTCTAAATTCATCATAAAAAATGGCATAACAGCAGGTGTGCTTTACTTGGTATCATTTTTATGAAGGCAGATGTTTGTTACTTTTATGTGCTCCTTTATGAGGTGTAAATTAGAACTTCAGACTTCAGGAGCCTTTAACCTTCTGTTTCAATATGGTTATTGATTCAGTGTCAACAACTTATCTTATCTCAATAGCCAGAATACTATCACAGCTTTTCCAGTTAGGTTTCTAGATTTCCAGACCCAGTTTGTCATAAGGCCAGAATTCTTTCATAGAATGGTGTACTTTTCTGAATAGGTTATATTGCTTATTCCTTCACAGGGCAACCTCGTAAAATAGTAAGGTGAGCTCAAAATACTTTTTAATGGGCTGTTAACAAGGTCATAATGACCTGAATTGCCTCCCCTGCTGCTGCTTGTCGGTTCTGTTCAGCCCTGACAGACCCAACATCTGGGAAAGGCGCATGGCGGCGGGTTGACAGCGGGGTTACGACCCACTGTCAAAAAAAACATTTTTCCCACCCGACCCACCACCGAACGCCTCCACTGACCCCCCGAAAAATTCCCCCCCACTGTTTCTGTTCACATCCATTTACTGGTGAATATATGTCAGTTTGGCAGTTTCTGGTCATTTTGCAATAGTACCAAAGTGTTAAATGTTCCAGCTCTGTCTGATTGTTCTTATTTTGCGCAGTCCAATTCCCTAATTCTAATATATAGAATGGACAACTGTTGTTGCAACTCAATGAGGAGAACAATACCAGAGCACTTTCTCCTGTGCCAGTAACTTTTTGGTAGCAGCTTTCACAAAGACTGGTTCCCTGCCAGTTTGCTGAGAAGTCTTCGGTCAAACGTCTCTGTGTTATGTCGCTCGATCAGAGACCTCCTTAGCGAACACCACTCTCGGTTATTGGAGAAAAACAATTTCCCTCCGTTGTTAGAGATTCCAACAATTTTCTTCCCAGTGGGAGACCCAGTGTACCACTTTACAGAGTGTTGCTGCATCATCTCTGCTTTGTAGAAGCAACCAGTCCTATTCATGTTTCGTTTCTCCTAATTGTGCAGGTTTTGAACAAGCAGATGTCGTGGCAGGACAGCACTGCAAGTAGTCGATCGTGGCACTTTTACCCCACCTTAGCAGCGGCTCAGTTGGTAGCCCTCCGTGTTAGAAGGTCGTGGGTTCAAGTCCCACTCCAGAGACTTGAGAACAAAATCCAGGCTCACACTCCCAGTGCAGTACTGAGGGAGCGCTGCACTGTTGGAGGTGCCACCTCCCGTATGAGACTTTAAACCAAGGCTCCGTCTGCCCTCTCAGGTGGATGAGAAAGATCCCACGGCACTATTTGAAGAAGAGCAGGGGTGTTCTGGCCAATATTCATCCCTCAATCACTAACAACAACAACTTCACAGGAGCGTTGTCAGACAAAATTTGACAACGAGCCACATAGAGAGATATTGGGACAGGTGACCAAAAGCTCGGTTAAAGCGGTAGGTTTTAAGGAGCGTCTTAAAGGAGGAGCAAGTGGTAGAGAGACAAAGAGGTTTAGGGAGAGAATTCCAGAGCTTAGGGCCTTGACAGCTGAAGGCACAGCTGCCAATGATTAAAATCAGGGATGCCCAAGAGGCCAGAATTGGAGGAACGCAGATATCTCGCAGGGTTGTCGGGCTGGAGGAAGTTATAGCGATAGGGAGGGGCGAGGCCATGGAACGATTTGAAAACATTTATGAGAATTCAAAAAAATTGATTATCTGATCATTTATCACATTGCTGTTTGTGGGAGCTTGCTGTGCACAAATTAGCTGCTGCTTTTCTGACATTACAACAGTGACTACACTTCAAAAATGCTTAATTGGCTGTACAGCACTTTGGGACGTCCTGAGGTCATGAAAGGCGCTGTAGAAATTGAAATCATTCATTTTTTCTCCTACTGGTTCATCTGGTGCGTGTCCACCCATGTCTACTTTCAAAACATTACTTGCAAAACACAGCGATTGAGAGGATAACAGAATAGAGTGACCAGAATGATTGAGGGGAAGCGGGGATTGGACTGTGAGGAGCAATTATGTAAATTGGTTATGTTCTCACTGGAAAGGTTGAGAGGTGATCTGATTGCTGCTTTTAGGATTCTAAAGAACCTCGATAATGTTGACCATGACAAGCTATTTTGCCTTGTCCAGAACAGTAGAACCAGTGGACACGACCTGCGCTTAAATGGGGGTCAATTCAAAATGAATCTATAATTTCCGGATCACTGTTGGAGGTGATCCTTTTCTCCCTATGATGGGACGATTGAAAACAATTTCTAACTAATTTCCGCCCCCCCCGTTCCTGACTTCTGTTCTGAAGGCCAATTGTAGTACCCTTACCACTACTGTAGCGGAGATCACTTGACTCAGTGTAGACCAGGGATCAACTCACCAAGGCTTCTTCGACTCACGGCCTCTACCAACTAGAAGGACAAGGGCAGCAGGCACATGGGAACACCACCACCTCCAAGTCACCCCACACAGACTGCAGTGGGTCAAGAAGGCAGCTCACCACCACTTTCTCAAGGGCAATTAGGGATGGGCAATAAATGCTGGCCTTGCCAGCGATGCCCACATCCCAGGAACGAATAAAACAAAACCTGGGACCATGTATGGTTCAGGTAGTCATTGTATGAAGCCATTGAATCAATGGGGAAACACACTTACCTGTGCTGCTCGATTCACTGTCTGATTTATCTTTCCTTGCTGTGCAGGAGCACCTCACTTCCACTTTACTCTATCTCCTCCCAGGCTGGCTGAGATCGTGAATCTGCAGCAATATTCCACCATCGAGTTATCTAACTCATTAGTGCATAGCTGTACCATGGGCAATACGTGATCCAATTTCAATTGGCTAATAGTAAAAGTTCATATAAGTAAATTAAGAGTACGAGAGTGGCTAAGGGAGATGCGTGTCCATTAGAGACAGGCACGTGTGATACAGTAATGACATCAGCCATAATCTAATTGAATGATTGAATGGCCTACTTCTACAGTATCACATTTTGCACTACATGGTTTCGCACTTCTGTTATTATAAAAGAATAAGTGTAGGGGGTTTTGCTACTTGCTTTGGCCAGTCAGTGATGTCTCCGGCTGCCTTCTCTCTGAGCAGTTCGAATCGCTCACCCCTTAGTTCTGATCCCCGGACTTATTGGCAGATAGCGATATAGACAAACGAGCAAACCAGTGGTTTGGTACAAACAAAACCAAAATTTATTATCAGAGAAAATAAGATAACAATACTATACAAAAAGATGATATGAATGCAGTACACTTACACTTAACGGGGAGGAGAAAACGGCACATCGAGGGAAAATGGCTAAAATGACAATTCAGCAATCCCCTTAACTCCCACGCTCTACACCTAGCTAGATTATCTTGCGATGGGTCAGAAGTATAATGCTCACCGGTCTGAGATGTTGAAAGAAAAGCCTTGCCCCTTTGCCCTGTTGCCGACTGATGTCATGTGGTCCTGCTGTTGCACAGACTTCACCGTCCAGGTAGAGATACCCCAGTAATTAAAAGGTCTCTGACAGGGTATCCTGCCTCTCTGGACGGGCTCCCCTTCGATGGTCTTCTTCCTTGGTTGATGGCTAGGCAGGGCGCAAGAGGCGAGGCGAGAGAGAGAGAATGGCTGCTCGAGAGGCTAGTTATACCCACCTCGGTAGCCCTTATCTCTACGTTCAATCAGCTCATTCTTTGTGTGATTTGGGTGAGCTCGTTTAAAACAAAAGGTACCGATCTTGGCCCATCGACTTGGATGGCCGGTAATCAGTTCCTGCCGGTTCTGCAACTGCTCTCCTTTGTCCAACAGGTTCTTTGCTGGGGGCCAGCCCCGTCTCGACGGCCCCGCTGATTATTTTGATTGTTTGAACAAACACCTTGATGGCCTTTATGCGTAGGTCTGATTGTACTTGTGTTTGTCCCCAATGCATATGCAAAAGTCTTGTCTGGTTTCGTGATCTCCTTGCTGCAGACATTGAAATACACAAGCTGTTAGCTTGCCAGGGCCCGAATTGAAACTGACAGGCTTTCGGTCACGAGGTCTGACCGCAGCCATTTTGTTGTGCCCTGGATTTTAAAACTCAGTCCAACCAGGGTCTCTTTTAATTAAATAATCTTCGGGGGAACTGCCTGAATTTTGCAAAACTTACAGTCCCCCCAGGATACTAAAACTTGCTTGCAGTATCCATTTTCCAAAGGTGTGCAAAATTTTCTGACCCCCCACAAATAACCTTCCCCTGTATTTACCTATCCATAATCCCTCAGCCCACATTTCCCATACTTAGAGAAAACACAGTGTATGACAGGCATCTACAGATGGCAAATACGATTCGTTACAAAGAATCCAAGCGTGGAGGGGGTCCAACATCCCTGCACCACTTGGTACGTTACAACATTTTTATTCTGTATTATCAAACAGTCACAATCTTTATTAAAATAACACAAAGAAATGAAGAAACAATCTTTTTAAAAATAACAAACAACGACCATCACGTTTAAGTGATGCGACGCAAAACTCAAACGGGTGCCTCTTCTTCCACCCAGGCATAATGTTCCTTCCACACCTTTTTAGTTTTAAACTCTAATCTGGGACCCTTTCTCCTACACTGGATGCACACCAGGTAGAGAACTATCCCTAACTGACACACCACCAGGATGTGGGATGTCATACGGATCCAGGATGGGACCTCTATATTTTCAAAAACGTCCCACCAGGGTGGGGTCGTAATATCTAAAATGTCGGCCCCTATCTGGACATTCTTCTGTTCCAGGGTATAGAAGTGTTTTTGTGACACTAAAATGGCTTTTAGCAATTTGGTGAGGTGTTCTGGGAGAGGGGGAATCTGATAACCGAAATGCACAACATATTTCTGCAGGTGGGTGAAATTCTCTTTCACAGTGAGGTGAACAGTGGAGGGTTCAGGAATGGGGACAATTCATAGTTGTGCCACTTGAACTTCTGCCTCGGGTTTGAAACAGAAACTGCTGTCACTCACCACACACCAGCTATGCTGTCTGTACTGATAGTGAGGCGCTCCTGTGGTGACACAATATGTCCCACCTCCTATATATGCTACCTGGGGGGGAACATGACCTTGTACCATTGACTCCATGGTGCAATTTATAGGTTTCGCGCCAGCAGCTCTGAACCCGCACTGTGGTTTGGAATAGGCATTCAAGTGCTGGGGACACAGGATTATGTGTGCTCCCCGGCTACGGCACCCCGAGAGGTCAGTGCCCGTCATAGCATGCTCCCACTTCATGATGTAGGGCGGGACCGCTGTAAAATGAATGTGTGCAACCCCCTGAATGACTCCAATGTTCTCCACCCTGTACACCGGTGCAGGTCGGGCCGTCCCGCCCATGACCGGCATTCTTACAACTATCCCCATGATGGTGTGGTTGGACCGCCCACAGTCCACTGGGACTGGGTAGGCCTCCAAAGCTAGCCGGAGCTGGCACGGGCTTAATGCATTCTCAAAAGGGTGGAGGGCTGCGAGGTGTTTGTTGCTGATCCAGGAGGGGACTAAACCTTGCTTTAAATCCTCCAGATTGCTGCGGCCCTCGCCCAGCAACCGTGCCCCATACAGCATGCACACTTCATTCTGCGCAGCTTGGTCAGAAGCGTTTCTGTCCTCCCTAATGAGAGCATTAACCGTTTTGGCATGTTCCTCCAGCTCCGCTATGATCTCCTTTAAGTGGAGTGTCATGGCCTGGTCCTCATGCAACTCGGAACCCACCACCTCATTCTCATCGATTAATATTTCATTTAATTGCGTTTTTAAACCATTAATCTGGGTCTGCAGCTCGATGTCATCTAAGCTGTTGATGACAGAAGACCCCATGTTAAAACCAGTTAAAACATCGTTAAAAGCACCCCTTCTTTGTCTCCTATTCCCGTCCAAAAGCTCATGGGTGTATCGTCTGGTTCTGTCAACGTCTGAAAAATCAAACTCATAGAATTTATGGAACATATCTTTTAAGAGGGCTTGATACAACTGCACGGTCTCTGTGGGGCACCACGCGGGTAGGTGTACCTCGGTGAGGTTTAAAATCACGGAGGCTACCACGTAGTGCACCCCTTGATACAGCACCTGGTCTGTAGGTACTAGCACCAAGCCGTTCCCTGGTCCCTTGGTGGTGGCGGGGCATCCCTCTACTATCGTCCATGACGTCGCGGTCGTGGGCAGGGGCTGTCGGGGGCGGGTCACTAGCTCAGTGGCATTAACTAACATTGGGGAGTATGGGATCGCACATGCGTCCAGGCGAGACTCCCAGTCCATCCCCCTCTCATTACCTTGCCACTGGCTGCGGAAAATGATGGAAATGCTTGTGGGGCAGGCCTTCTCTGATCCCCACATACAGACATAGATCCCCTGATCCAGTTCCCACCATTTATCCCAAGCCTAATCCCTGTTTGGGCTGTTGCAGGCTGCTCCCTGCGGCGTGGCTGCACTGGCCTGCAGTTCCGGTCCCTTGCAGTCTGTAGCAGCTAGCTGGGGACCTTTGTCTTTCAGCTTCTCCCTGGCTCGGGAGGCTGTCGTTTTAAGCTGGGGAGTCGGTGACCATACCTTTCTGGGCTGGGGTGTCCGAGGGGACCTTCTAGGAAATGCTACTGGTGGGGCTACCCTGGTGAGCGGACCTTTTGCTCGGACCCTTATCTTTGTGGGCGCGGCCTGTGGGTTTCCCACGACTGCTGGCTGAGGGTCCTTTCCCTTGAGTCCCACCCCTCCCAAACCTAAGCTGGGGACAGGTAATCCCTCGCTGCCGGCTGCCGGTGGCTGAGGGTCTCCGCCTTCAGGTTCATAACCTGTATTGTAGGCGGGGTTATCTTGCTCGGGCTCCTCCTCCTCCCTACCTGAATCCCAGAAGATGGCGGAAGTGGTCTGAACAGGGGGCTGGGTGACTCCTCCCCTGACGCACGCGACTGCGCCTGCTTGCACAGTCTGTGTACTTGAACTTGCTACGGGCTGGGGATTTCTAACCTCAGGTTGGATCCCAACTGGCTGCTCTTTCTTCTCGGGTTTAAACAACTTACATTGTTTAATATAGCTAGCTGCCTGCCAGTAACCCTGTTCTAAATTCTTTCTCCTTACCAGGGCGGCCTTAATGGCGGGATCTTGGGCTTGGACCTGCTTTTGGTCCGGGGCCAAAGCTACCCGCTGTGTGCCTCCCTTGTCCCGGATTGCTGCTACCTGGCCTGCTCTACAGGGGTCCCAGAAGTTTCCTTCCCTGTCCCCCTGCTTGGCCACCTCGTCGGTCTTTTGGTTACCCTCCCACGTGGTATGGAGGGATCCTAAATCTGTGGCCAAAGGTTTTGACCTTTCCCCAGCCTGCTCGTTCCCTGTGGATCCCATTAAGCTAAATGGGACCTTGTTAGACTGGAGTGAATTGGTCAGGTCTTCCGAATGGACCGCCGTGCTGGAAGCTCCAGTGTCCACCGAATATCTCCCCTGCACCGTCTTCACCCGCATCTTAACATAGGGCCTGCTCCCCTCAGCATTTTCGCGGGGACACAGGTCGACAGGCTGCGCTGGTTCTAATCATTGCTGGGAGTTGGATGGGGCAGACGGGGTCAAAGCACCGGTGGTGGCTGCTATTTTCCCCTGGCTGGCCAGGAGGAGAGATCGTAGGGACTGTATCGACTCCAGGAGTGGCTCGATTGCAGCGGGAGGGATACCTGGCCCTGCCTTTTGGGCTGGGGCTGGTGAATTTCTCCCCTTATTCTCCTTCCAGGGATTCTTACAATCCTTTCGCCAGTGGCCGTCCTTCCCGCACCCGTAACAGTTCAGCTTATTCTGGGAGGGACGGTTTACCTCCTGGTGCCACTCATTTTTATTCTGGCCCCCAGGTTTAACCTCATGGACTTTTCTCTTGGGTTGGGGCGTCTCAATACCCCTTATATTTTTAAATGCTATCGTGAGCTGGCGGATCACTGTTTCCTCGGTGGTCTGGGGACTACGGGGGTCAAACCAGGCCGCAGCCTGGGCTCGGATTTGGGGCAGGCAGTTTGTCATTAGACAACGGAGCCAGTGGGCCGATTGGTCCTGGTCCATCAACATTCGTGCCGGCGTTCCTGGGCATGCCCTCCGGTAGACTGGCCACAGCCTGTCTGCGAACGCCTGCGGGGGCTCCCCTGGGAGCTGTACCGTTCTTTCTACACGGGCGAACGGGCTGCTGTCATTCATACCCATGGCCTCCAATATCTCATCCCTTAAGTCATCGTATCCCTTCTGCCCCTTCTTACATTCATCTGATAGGGTCTGGAGGAGTTTACCCTCCAGAGAAAACAGCAGCATCTTGGCTTGCTCTGCGTCATCGCAGTCATTAACGCAAGCTGCCTGTTCTATCTCTCTAAAATGCAGTGAGGGGCCTCCCTTTTCGGAGTACTTGGGGATGTGACTAACCATGGCCCTGAGTTGCTGGGTGCCATGTGGTACCACAAACTGGTTTTGGACGGCTCCTTGTTCGTCGTCATCGCCGGGCGGGCCGTACCACCGTTGTCGGAGGGGGTACACCGGTCCCGGTCCCGGCCTATCTAGCGGGGGCTGCTGTACCTCCCCTACCACTTCATCTTCCACCCCCCTATGCTGCCAGACCTCCTGAAACCTCGGAGCTATGGGTGGTGGCCGTGAAACCTCTGGTTCCCTTGCTGGCTCATCTCTTTGCGCTGCCTGTGGGACCATTCTGCTTGGGGTGCTGGTAAAGTCCGACTGGCATGCCTTTGGGCTGATAAGGCATATCATCCCCTTTGCCCTCGCTAAAGCCATACTCAAGGTTTCTATCTCTTCCCTACAGGGGCCATGATCTGCTTCCTCAAAGCCTCGGTCGCAAGCCAGCCTATATGCTGCCTTTACTTCTTTAACCTTCTCCTCCTGTTCTCTTATCTCTTGGGCTAGGCGGGCAATTGTGTCCTGTAACCTTATCTCACTACCTCTTGCCTCTCTGACCTGGAACTCCAAACACTCCGCCTTGTACCTTGCGTTACCTTTGATTTCGGCGGTCTGGCATTCCAGGCGCTCTATTTTTGCTCTTGTATTATTCTTAACTTCAGTGACCTGGCTCTCCAGGCGCTCTATTTTTGCCTGGTGTTCTTTTGCCATCTGCACTCTTTCTTGGTTTAGCGCCAGAAGCGCCACTATAAATTTCTCCTCTGCTAAAACCTTATCCTGTATCTCTATCTCCTTGTCCTGAATTTCTAGGGCCGATTTCTTAAGCTTGGCAGCCTGTGCTGCTACAACTCCGTCCAACAGTAGGACCTGTTTCTTGTAGCACATAAGACACACTGGCCTAGAAATTCAGTGGGCTTTGCGCCCAGTTACCGCCCAAAGAGGGCTTCTGCGCCAGTCTGCAAACTTCGGGCGAACTTCAGTGACGCGCTAATTGCGGCGGTAGCCGGTAGCGCTGCGCCACCACCGATGACGTCATCGGTGTGCGCAGTGTCCCGGTTCCGCCCCGACACCGGCCCGACCCCCATCTTCAGTAGCGGCCGCCTCTTCCATGGCGGCCGCTAATAACATTCGGAGACCGGGTCCGTACAGCAGCCTTAGTGGGGCGCTTTAAGGTGGAGGTGCGGCTGGCCGCTTTTTCGGCGGCCGCCTGCCCGCACCTCCTTCCCCGGCCTCCTCCACCCCCCCCCCCCGTGGCATTGCCAGCTGGTTTCCGGGAGCCCGGCACTTCTCCGTTGTGCCGGGCTCTTTTGCCGGCACTCGCGATCGGGGCTCCGGCTGCTGCAGGCACCTCCCCCTTAAGAGAGGGAGGAAGGCCTGCAGTACCGCAGCCTGCTGCTCCGCTGCGGGTGGCGCTGCGGCCACTAGCGCGCCGATATTCAGTTTCAGCGCCCCAAGCGGGGGCGGCCACACCCTTGAACAGCGGCCGTCCTCGACTTTGGGCGCTGAAACTGAATATCGGCTGGGCGCGAGTGGCTCCGCGCCCAGCGGTAAATTCTGGCCGCCAGCGAGCTGGCGGGGCTATAGCTAATTTCTAGGCCACTGTTTTCTCTATTGACCCCTTATGTTGTTTACTGGCCGTCCACTGGGCAGCTGCATCTATGGGACGCTCAGCCTGTAATAGGGTGAGTATCCACTTCTTGGTGATATTCACCTTTCTAAACACGTAATCGGACAACCTCTCTTCCATTACGGCTCCTTCGTCCGCACCACTGTCTGTTATATCGCAGACTGCTGCCGGTGTCCTGCCGCCGGTCGCCATTCTGTAAGGGGGTTTTGCTACTTGCTTTGGCCAGTCGGTTATGTCTCCGGCTGCCTTCTCTCTGAGCAGTTCGAATCGCTCACCCCTTAGTTCTGATCCCCGGACTTATTGGCAGATAGCGATATAGACAAACGAGCAGACCAGTGGTTTGGTACAAAAAAAACCAAAATTTATTATCAGAGAAAATAAGATAACAATACTTTACAAAAAGATGATATGAATGCAGTACACTTACACTTAACAGGGGAGGAGAAAACGGCACATCGAGGGAAAATGGCTAAAATGACAATTCAGCAATCCCCTTAACTCCCACCCTCTACACCTAGCTAGATTATCTTGCGATGGGTCAGAAGTATAATGCTCACCGGTCTGAGATGTTGAAAGAAAAGCCTTGCCCCTTTGCCCTGTTGCCTACTGATGTCACGTGGTCCCGCTGTTGCACAGACTTCACCGTCCAGGTAGAGATACCCAAGTAATTAAAAGGTCTCTGACAGGGTATCCTACCTCCCTGGACGGGCTCCCCTTCGATGGCCTTCTTCCTTGGTTGATGGCTAGGCAGGGCGCAAGGGGCAAGGCGAGAGAGAGAGAATGGCTGCTCGAGAGGCTAGTTATATCCCCCTCGGTAGCCCTTATCTCTACGTTCAATCAGCTCATTCTTTGTGTGATTTGGGTGAGCTCGTTTAAAACAAAAGGTACCGATCTTGGCCCATCGACTTGGATGGCCGGTAATCGGTTCCTGCCGGTTCTGCAACTGCTCTCCTTTGTCCAACAGGTTCTTTGCTGGGGGCCAGCCCCGTCTCGACGGCCCCGCTGATTATTTTGATTGTTTGAACAAACACCTTGATGGCCTTTATGCGTAGGTCTGATTGTACTTGTGTTTGTCCCCAATGCATATGCAAAAGTCTTGTCTGGTTTCGTGATCTCCTTGCTGCAGACATTGAAATACACAAGCTGTTAGCTTGCCAGGGCCCGAATTGAAACTGACAGGCTTTCGGTCACGAGGTCTGACCGCAGCCATTTTGTTGTGCCCTGGATTTTAAAACTCAGTCCAACCAGGGTCTCTTTTAATTAAATAATCTTCGGGGGGAACTGCCTGAATTTTGCAAAACTTACAGTCCCCCCAGGATACTAAAACTTGCTTGCAGTATCCATTTTCCAAAGGTGTGCAAAATTTTCTGACCCCCCACAAATAACCTTCCCCTGTATTTACCTATCCATAATCCCTCAGCCCACATTTCCCATACTTAGAGAAAACACGGTGTATGACAGGCATCTACAGATGGCAAATACGATTCGTTACAAAGAATCCAAGCGTGGAGGGGGTCCAACACCCCTGCACCACTTGGTAAGTTGCAACATTTTTATTCTGTATTATCAAACAGTCACAACCTTTATTAAAATAACACAAAGAAATGAAGAAACAATCTTTTTAAAAATAACAAACAACGACCATCACGTTTAAGTGATGCGACGCAAAACTCAAACGGGTGCCTCTTCTTCCACCCAGGCATAATGTTCCTTCCACACCTTTTTAGTTTTAAACTCTAATCTGGGACCCTATTTCCTACACTGGATTCACACCAGGTAGAGAACTATCCCTAACTGACACACCACCAGGATGTGGGATGTCATACGGATCCAGGATGGGACCTCTATATTTTCAAAAATGTCCCACCAGGGTGGGGTCGTAATATCTAAAATGTCGGCCCCTATCTGGACATTCTTCTGTTCCAGGGTATAGAAGTGTTTTTGTGACACTAAAATGGCTTTTAGCAATTTGGTGAGGTGTTCTGGGAGAGGGGGAATCTGATAACCGAAATGCACAACATATTTCTGCAGGTGGGTGAAATTCTCTTTCACAGTGAGGTGAACAGTGGAGGGTTCAGGAATGGGGACAATTCATAGTTGTGCCACTTGAACTTCTGACTCGGGTTTGAAACAGAAACTGCTGTCACTCACCACATACCAGCTATGCTGTCTGTACTGATAGTGAGGCGCTCCTGTGGTGACACAATATGTCCCACCTCCTATATATGCTACCTGGGGGGGAACATGACCTTGTACCATTGACTCCATGGTGCAATTTATAGGTTTCGCGCCAGCAGCTCTGAACCCGCACTGTGGTTTGGAATAGGCATTCAAGTGCTGGGGACACAGGATTATGTGTGCTCCCCGGCTACGGCACCCCGAGAGGTCAGTGCCCGTCATAGCATGCTCCCACTTCATGATGTAGGGCGGGACCGCTGTAAAATGAATGTGTGCACCCCCCTGAATGACTCCAATGTTCTCCACCCTGTACACCGGCGCGGGTCGGGCTGTCCCGCCCATGACCGGCATTCTTACAACTATCCCCATGATGGTGTGGTTGGACCGCCCACAGTCCACTGGGACTGGGTAGGCCTCCAAAGCTAGCCGGAGCTGGCACGGGCTTAATGCATTCTCAAAAGGGTGGAGGGCTGCGAGGTGTTTGTTGCTGATCCAGGAGGGGACTAAACCTTGCTTTAAATCCTCCAGATTGCTGCGGCCCTCGCCCAGCAACCGTGCCCCATACAGCATGCACACTTCATTCTGCGCAGCTTGGTCAGAAGCGTTTCTGTCCTCCCTAATGAGAGCATTAACCGTTTTGGCATGTTCCTCCAGCTCCGCTATGATCTCCTTTAAGTGGAGTGTCATGGCCTGGTCCTCATGCAATTCGGAACCCACCACCTCATTCTCATCGATTAATATTTCATTTAATTGCGTTTTTAAACCATTAATCTGGGTCTGCAGCTCGATGTCATCTAAGCTGTTGATGACAGAAGACCCCATGTTAAAACCAGTTAAAACATCGTTAAAAGCACCCCTTCTTTGTCTCCCATTCCCGTCCAAAAGCTCGTGGGTGTATAGTCTGGTTCTGTCAACGTCTGAAAAATCAAACTCATAGAATTTATGGAACATATCTTTTAAGAGGGCTTGATACAACTGCACGGTCTCTGTGGGGCACCACGCGGGTAGGTGTACCTCGGTGAGGTTTAAAATCACGGAGGCTACCACGTAGTGCACTCCTTGATACAGCACCTGGTCTGTAGGTACTAGCACCAAGCCGTTCCCTGGTCCCTTGGTGGTGGTGGGGCATCCCTCTACTATCGTCCATGACGTCGTGGTCGTGGGCAGGGGCTGTCGGGGGTGGGTCACTAGCTCAGTGGCATTAACTAAGATTGGGGAGTATGGGATCGCGCATGCGTCCAGGCGAGACTCCCAGTCCATCCCCCTCTCGTTATCTTGCCACTGGCTGCGGAAAATGATGGAAATGCTTGTGGGGCAGGCCTTCTCTGATCCCCACATACAGACATAGATCCCCTGATCCAGTTCCCACCATTTATCCCAAGCCTAATCCCTGTTTGGGCTGTTGCAGGCTGCTCCCTGCGGCGTGGCTGCACTGGCCTGCAGTTCCGGTCCCTTGCAGTCTGTAGCAGCTAGCTGGGGACCTTTGTCTTTCAGCTTCTCCCTGGCTCGGGAGGCTGTCGTTTTAAGCTGGGGAGTCGGTGACCATACCTTTCTGGGCTGGGGTGTCCGAGGGGACCTTCTAGGAAATGCTACTGGTGGGGCTACCCTGGTGAGCGGACCTTTTGCTCGGACCCTTATCTTTGTGGGCGCGGCCTGTGGGCTTCCCACGACTGCTGGCTGAGGGTCCTTTCCCTTGAGTCCCACCCCTCCCAAACCTAAGCTGGGGACAGGTAATCCCTCGCTGCCGGCTGCCGGTGGCTGAGGGTCTCCGCCTTCAGGTTCATAACCTGTATTGTAGGCGGGGTTATCTTGCTCGGGCTCCTCCTCCTCCCTACCTGAATCCCAGAAGATGGCGGAAGTGGTCTGAACAGGGGGCTGGGTGACTCCTCCCCTGACGCACGCGACTGCGCCTGCTTGCACAGTCTGTGTACTTGAACTTGCTACAGGCTGGGGATTTCTAACCTCAGGTTGGATCCCAACTGGCTGCTCTTTCTTCTCGGGTTTAAACAACTTACATTGTTTAATATAGCTAGCTGCCTGCCAGTAACCCTGTTCTAAATTCTTTCTCCTTACCAGGGCGGCCTTAATGGCGGGATCTTGGGCTTGGACCTGCTTTTGGTCCGGGGCCAAAGCTACCCGCTGTGTGCCTCCCTTGTCCCGGATTGCTGCTACCTGGCCTGCTCTACAGGGGTCCCAGAAGTTTCCTTCCCTGTCCCCCTGCTTGGCCACCTCGTCGGTCTTTTGGTTACCCTCCCACGTGGTATGGAGGGATCCTAAATCTGTGGCCAAAGGTTTTGACCTTTCCCCAGCCTGCTCGTTCCCTGTGGATCCCATTAAGCTAAATGGGACCTTGTTAGACTGGAGTGAATTGGTCAGGTCTTCCGAATGGACCGCCGTGCTGGAAGCTCCAGTGTCCACCGAATATCTCCCCTGCACCGTCTTCACCCGCATCTTAACATAGGGCCTGCTCCCCTCAGCATTTTCGCGGGGACACAGGTCGACAGGCTGCGCTGGTTCTAATCATTGCTGGGAGTTGGATGGGGCAGACGGGGTCAAAGCACCGGTGGTGGCTGCTATTTTCCCCTGGCTGGCCAGGAGGAGAGATCGTAGGGACTGTATCGACTCCAGGAGTGGCTCGATTGCAGCGGGAGGGATACCTGGCCCTGCCTTTTGGGCTGGGGCTGGTGAATTTCTCCCCTTATTCTCCTTCCAGGGATTCTTACAATCCTTTCGCCAGTGGCCGTCCTTCCCGCACCCGTAACAGTTCAGCTTATTCTGGGAGGGACGGTTTACCTCCTGGTGCCACTCATTTTTATTCTGGCCCCCAGGTTTAACCTCATGGACTTTTCTCTTGGGTTGGGGCGTCTCAATACCCCTTATATTTTTAAATGCTATCGTGAGCTGGCGGATCACTGTTTCCTCGGTGGTCTGGGGACTACGGGGGTCAAACCAGGCCGCAGCCTGGGCTCGGATTTGGGGCAGGCAGTTTGTCATTAGACAACGGAGCCAGTGGGCCGATTGGTCCTGGTCCATCAACATTCGTGCCGGCGTTCCTGGGCATGCCCTCCGGTAGACTGGCCACAGCCTGTCTGCGAACGCCTGCGGGGGCTCCCCTGGGAGCTGTACCGTTCTTTCTACACGGGCGAACGGGCTGCTGTCATTCATACCCATGGCCTCCAATATCTCATCCCTTAAGTCATCGTATCCCTTCTGCCCCTTCTTACATTCATCTGATAGGGTCTGGAGGAGTTTACCCTCCAGAGAAAACAGCAGCATCTTGGCTTGCTCTGCGTCATCGCAGTCATTAACGCAAGCTGCCTGTTCTATCTCTCTAAAATGCAGTGAGGGGCCTCCCTTTTCGGAGTACTTGGGGATGTGACTAACCATGGCCCTGAGTTGCTGGGTGCCATGTGGTACCACAAACTGGTTTTGGACGGCTCCTTGTTCGTCGTCATCGCCGGGCGGGCCGTACCACCGTTGTCGGAGGGGGTACACCGGTCCCGGTCCCGGCCTATCTAGCGGGGGCTGCTGTACCTCCCCTACCACTTCATCTTCCACCCCCCTATGCTGCCAGACCTCCTGAAACCTCGGAGCTATGGGTGGTGGCCGTGAAACCTCTGGTTCCCTTGCTGGCTCATCTCTTTGCGCTGCCTGTGGGACCATTCTGCTTGGGGTGCTGGTAAAGTCCGACTGGCATGCCTTTGGGCTGATAAGGCATATCATCCCCTTTGCCCTCGCTAAAGCCATACTCAAGGTTTCTATCTCTTCCCTACAGGGGCCATGATCTGCTTCCTCAAAGCCTCGGTCGCAAGCCAGCCTATATGCTGCCTTTACTTCTTTAACCTTCTCCTCCTGTTCTCTTATCTCTTGGGCTAGGCGGGCAATTGTGTCCTGTAACCTTATCTCACTACCTCTTGCCTCTCTGACCTGGAACTCCAAACACTCCGCCTTGTACCTTGCGTTACCTTTGATTTCGGCGGTCTGGCATTCCAGGCGCTCTATTTTTGCTCTTGTATTATTCTTAACTTCAGTGACCTGGCTCTCCAGGCGCTCTATTTTTGCCTGGTGTTCTTTTGCCATCTGCACTCTTTCTTGGTTTAGCGCCAGAAGCGCCACTATAAATTTCTCCTCTGCTAAAACCTTATCCTGTATCTCTATCTCCTTGTCCTGAATTTCTAGGGCCGATTTCTTAAGCTTGGCAGCCTGTGCTGCTACAACTCCGTCCAACAGTAGGACCTGTTTCTTGTAGCACATAAGACACACTGGCCTAGAAATTCAGTGGGCTTTGCGCCCAGTTACCGCCCAAAGAGGGCTTCTGCGCCAGTCTGCAAACTTCGGGCGAACTTCAGTGACGCGCTAATTGCGGCGGTAGCCGGTAGCGCTGCGCCACCACCGATGACGTCATCGGTGTGCGCAGTGTCCCGGTTCCGCCCCGACACCGGCCCGACCCCCATCTTCAGTAGCGGCCGCCTCTTCCATGGCGGCCGCTAATAACATTCGGAGACCGGGTCCGTACAGCAGCCTTAGTGGGGCGCTTTAAGGTGGAGGTGCGGCTGGCCGCTTTTTCGGCGGCCGCCTGCCCGCACCTCCTTCCCCGGCCTCCTCCACCCCCCCCCCCGTGGCATTGCCAGCTGGTTTCCGGGAGCCCGGCACTTCTCCGTTGTGCCGGGCTCTTTTGCCGGCACTCGCGATCGGGGCTCCGGCTGCTGCAGGCACCTCCCCCTTAAGAGAGGGAGGAAGGCCTGCAGTACCGCAGCCTGCTGCTCCGCTGCGGGTGGCGCTGCGGCCACTAGCGCGCCGATATTCAGTTTCAGCGCCCCAAGCGGGGGCGGCCACACCCTTGAACAGCGGCCGTCCTCGACTTTGGGCGCTGAAACTGAATATCGGCTGGGCGCGAGTGGCTCCGCGCCCAGCGGTAAATTCTGGCCGCCAGCGAGCTGGCGGGGCTATAGCTAATTTCTAGGCCACTGTTTTCTCTATTGACCCCTTATGTTGTTTACTGGCCGTCCACTGGGCAGCTGCATCTATGGGACGCTCAGCCTGTAATAGGGTGAGTATCCACTTCTTGGTGATATTCACCTTTCTAAACACGTAATCGGACAACCTCTCTTCCATTACGGCTCCTTCGTCCGCACCACTGTCTGTTATATCGCAGACTGCTGCCGGTGTCCTGCCGCCGGTCGCCATTCTGTAAGGGGGTTTTGCTACTTGCTTTGGCCAGTCGGTTATGTCTCCGGCTGCCTTCTCTCTGAGCAGTTCGAATCGCTCACCCCTTAGTTCTGATCCCCGGACTTATTGGCAGATAGCGATATAGACAAACGAGCAGACCAGTGGTTTGGTACAAAAAAACCCAAAATTTATTATCAGAGAAAATAAGATAACAATACTTTACAAAAAGATGATATGAATGCAGTACACTTACACTTAACAGGGGAGGAGAAAACGGCACATCGAGGGAAAATGGCTAAAATGACAATTCAGCAATCCCCTTAACTCCCACCCTCTACACCTAGCTAGATTATCTTGCGATGGGTCAGAAGTATAATGCTCACCGGTCTGAGATGTTGAAAGAAAAGCCTTGCCCCTTTGCCCTGTTGCCTACTGATGTCACGTGGTCCCGCTGTTGCACAGACTTCACCGTCCAGGTAGAGATACCCAAGTAATTAAAAGGTCTCTGACAGGGTATCCTACCTCCCTGGACGGGCTCCCCTTCGATGGCCTTCTTCCTTGGTTGATGGCTAGGCAGGGCGCAAGGGGCAAGGCGAGAGAGAGAGAATGGCTGCTCGAGAGGCTAGTTATATCCCCCTCGGTAGCCCTTATCTCTACGTTCAATCAGCTCATTCTTTGTGTGATTTGGGTGAGCTCGTTTAAAACAAAAGGTACCGATCTTGGCCCATCGACTTGGATGGCCGGTAATCGGTTCCTGCCGGTTCTACAACTGCTCTCCTTTGTCCAACAGGTTCTTTGATGGGGGCCAGCCCCATCTCGATGGCCCCGCTGATTATTTTGATTGTTTGAGCAAACACCTTGATGGCCTTTATGCATAGGTCTGATTGTAATTGGGTTTGTCTCCAATGCATATGCAAAAGTCTTGTCTGGTTTTGTGATCTCCTTGCTGCAGACATTGAAATACACAAGCTGTTAGCTTGCCAGGGCCCGAATTGAAACTGACAGGCTTTCGGTCACGAGGTCTGACCGCAGCCATTTTGTTGTGCCCTGGATTTTAAAACTCAGTCCAACCAGGGTCTCTTTTAATTAAATAATCTTCGGGGGGGAACTGCCTGAATTCTGCGAAAGTTACATGAGGTTATTTCTTGTCTTCACTCTCCCTTGGCAGTAAACTGGCAGAACAGATCACCCGCCCATAGTGGAACCCATCCTATTTCCATTCCATTTCCATTACTGATTCCTATCTAAAATATCATCCAGTTAATCACAAGGAATGCCAGAGGAACAGGAGTAGGCCATTGAGCCCCTCAAGCCTGTTCCGCCTTTCAATTCAATCATGGCTGATCTGTATCTTAGCTCCATCTACCTGTCTTGAAAGAAAGACTTGCATTTATACAGCGCCTTTCACGACCTCGAGACGTTGCAAAGCACTTTCCAGCTAATGAAGTACTACTTGAAGTGTAGTCACTGTTGTAATATAGGAAACGTGGTAGCCAATTTGCACACAGCAAGCTCCCACAAACAGCAATGTGATAATGACAAGATAATCTGTTTTTTGCTATTTTGGTTGAGGGAAAAATATTGGCCAGGACACCGGGGATAACTCCCCTGCTCTTCTTCGAAATAGTGCCATGGGTCCTTTACATCCACCTGAGAGAGCAGACGGGGCCTCGGTTTAACGTCTCATCCAAAAGACGGCTCCTCCGACAGTGCAGCGCTCCCTCAGTAACGCACTGGAGTGTCAGCCTAGATTTTTGTGCTCAAGTCTCTGGAGTTGGATTACGAACCCACAACCTTCTGACTCAGAGGTAAGCATGCCACCCACTGAGCCACAGCTCCACTTAAATCTGCATTCCTTAATATCCTTGCCTAACAAAAATCTATCAATCTCAATTCTGATATTTCTAATGTTGCTACATTAGTTTTGCTCCCCAAAAAAGTAAAAATAATCAAAATGCATGGTTCATTTGGGTGCTGACTCTCTGTCAGCCTTCGAGAGGGAACTGGACTGGCTCTTGACTGGTGCAGAGATCGCATCATATCGATCATAAGTGTCTTTCCGTGTGATCTCCCAAACAACAACAACTTGCATTTATATAGTGCCTTTAACATCGTAAAACATCCCAAAGCGCTTCACAGGAGCGTTACATAAAACAAAATTTGACACCGAGCCACATAAGGAGATATTAGGGCAGGTGACAAAAAGCTTGGTCAAAGAGGTAGGTTTTAAGAAGCACCTTAAAGGAGGAGAGAGAGGTAGCGAGAGATGGAGAGGTTTAGGGAGGGGATTCCAGAGCTTAGGGCTGAGGCAGCTGAAGGCGCGGCCGCCAATGGTGCAGCGATTAAAATCGACGATGCTCAAGAGGCCAGCATTAGAGGAGCGCAGAGATCTTGTAAGGTTCTGGGGCTGGAGGAGTTTACAGAGATAGGGAGGGGGGGGCGACGCCATGGAGGGATTTGAAAACAAGAATGAGCCTTTTAAAATTGAGGCGTTGCCGGACTGGGAGCCAATGTAGATCAGCGAGCACAGGCATGATGGGGGTTGAGACACGGGCAGCCGAGTTTTAGAGGAGCTCAAGTTTACGGAGGGCAGAAAGTGGTGGACTGGTATTGATCACCTGAGGGATATTCCTGAGTATTTTTTTTATCCTTATTGGCCCCGGATTTTTTCTCATTTTTTCGTTCTCCCAGGAGATTTACACGGCTGTGGAGAAGTGGGGCGGGGGTGTGGAGGGAATAGGGGGGTGTCATGGGGCATCATGGGGCTGGCTTGGTGGACCAGCTGGTCTTTACCTGCCCGTCAATTTTGCATGTTTGTATTTCATTTTTGCAAAAATATAAAAAAAAATTGCAAGTTACATAGTGATTACAGCTTTAAAGCAACATGAGTTAAATAGGTATTGGATTTTAAAGGGCTTTTTGCAATGTAGGGTCTTATTTTAATGCTTTATGTTACATTCGATCAAAAGAAGTGTAACGAGTGTATAACTAGATCATTTGCAGCAGATACAGATTTCCGACCTGTATGATTCCAATTGAGACAAAATGAAATGGAATTTCACATCTCATTCATGCCTCATTATTATCTGGCAGTGCTGCACATGAGAAATGAGATTTGAGCGCAATTTCATTCACACCTTATTACAGTTCTTATCCATTTGAATCTCATTGCGGTCCCTACCTTTGCAGGCAAATGTAAAATTGCCAGCGTGCAATCCCCTGTTTAATTGAGAGCGATCGTTTCTTGAGTGATTTCATTACAAAAGGAGACAATGGAGGGAAATAAAACGTAAAAATGTGCCGGCTAATCTAGCGGTCTCCATTTAAAAAAAAAATCCTCGAGCATTAAAATCGTCCCCAATAAAAAACAAAGTGATTAGCCACTGACAGATAGCTAAAGGTTACCATGTCATTGTTTTCGGATGCTTGAAATGTGTGGGTGGATTTTACTTCACCCTGCTTGGTGGAAACTGGGTGCGGGGGTGGAGTGTGGGGGGGTGAGGGGTTAGACCTTGGTTGTCCACTATTTCCGGGAGGTTTTTTGCATCTTCTTCTGTGAAGACAGACACAAAGTATTTGTTTAATTTCTCAGCCATTTCCTTATTCCCCATTATAATTTCTCCTGTCTCAGCCTGTAAGGGACCCACATTTACTTTTGCTAATCTTTTCCTTTTTACCTACCTATAGAAGCTTTTACAATCTGTTTTTATGTCTCTCACTAGTTTACTCTCATATTCTATTCTCCCTTTGTTTATCAATTTCTTGGTCCTCCTTTGCTACATTTAAAATCCTCCCAATCCTCAGGCTCACTACTCTTTTTGGCAGCATTACAAGTCTCTTCCTTTGATCTAATATTATCTTTAACTTCTCTTGTTAGCCACGGTTGAACCACTTATACTGTAGGGTTTTTGTGCCTTAAAGGAATTTATTATTAATTCTTTAAATGCTAGCCATTGCTCGTCCACTGTCATACCTTTCAATGTAGTTTCCCAATCTACCTTTATCAATTTCTTGGTCCTCCTTTGCTACATTTACAATCCTCCCAATCCTCAGGCTTACTACTCTTTTTCAGTAAGGCCTTCGATAAAGTCCCGCACAGGAGACTGGTCAAGAAGGTAAGAGCCCATGGAATCCAGGGTGCCTTGGCACATTGGATACAAAACTGGCTTAGTGGCAGAAGGCAGAGGGTGATGGTCGAAGGTTGTTTTTGTGACTGGAAGCCTGTGTCCAGTGGGGTGCCACAGGGATCGGTGCTGGGTCCCTTGCTGTTTGTGGTCTACATTAATGACTTGGATATGAATGTAAAAGGTATGATCAGTAAGTTCGCGGATGATACAAAAATTGGTAGGGTGGTAAATAGCGAGGAGGGTAGCCTCAGTCTGCAGGATGATATAGATGGGTTGGTCAGATGGGCGGAACAGTGGCAAATGGAATTTAACCCGGAAAAGTGCAAGGTGATGCACTTTGGGGGGACTAACAAGGCAAGGGAATACACAATGAATGGTAAGACCCTACGCAAGACGGAGGTGCAGAGGGATCTGGGTGTGCAAGTACACAGATCCCTGAAGGCGGCGGAACAGGTGGATAAGGTGGTAAAAAAGGCATATGGGATACTTGCCTTCATTAGCCGAGGCATTGAATATAAGAGCAAGGAGGTTATGATGGAGCTGTATAAAACACTGGTTAGGCCACAGCTGGAATACTGTGTGCAGTTCTGGTCGCCACACTACAGGAAGGATGTGATCGCTTTGGAGAGGGTGCAGAGGAGATTCACCAGGATGTTATCAGGGCTGGAGCGCTTCAGCTATGAAGAAAGACTGGGCAGATTGGGTTTGTTTTCCTTGGAGCAGAGGAGGCTGAGGGGGGACATGATTGAGGTGTACAAAATTATGAGGGGCATAGATAGGATGGATACTGAGGAGCTTTTTCCCTTAGTAGAAGGGTCAATAACTAGGGGGCATAGATTCAAGGTAAAGGGCGGGAGGTTTAGAGGGGATTTGAGAAAGAGCTTTTTCACCCAGAGGGTGGTTGGAGTCTGGAACTCACTGCCTGAAAGGGTTGTGGAGGCAGGAACCCTCACAACATTGAAGAAGCATTTGGATGAGCACTTGAAATGCCATAACATACAAGGCTACGGACCAAATGCTGGAATAGGGATTAGATTAGACAGGGCTTGATGGCCGGCATGGACACGATGGGCCGAAGGGCCTCTATCCGTGCTGTATAACTCTATGGCCTAGAAATTCAGTATAGCCACTTTTGGGGCGGTAAAGTCGGGCGGGCGCTAAAGTTAGCGCCCGCCGGAAAGTGGAGGCCACTTCGCCGAAATTCAGTAGCTTTGGCCAAGGAGTTTGGGCGAGCACTGAAACTGGCGTTGCACTCCTATCTTTAGGCGCTAAGCCGGCGGTGCGGACTGATAACGCCGAGGCCGGGCGCAGCGCAGGTGTGGTCATGTTTTGATTGGCAGCAGACACCCTGACGCCGGCCAGCTCTTAAAGGGGGAAGGGTCGACTTTGTCTGCAGCCACGCCCTGGATAGTGGAGCCCTGCAGCTAGGCCTGAACACTGCTGGTGGCCCCAAATAGCGCCTGAAGCCATGCAGAAGGCCCGTGAACGAGCGCAGCGCTTCTCAGAGCATGCTTTGAGGGTGCTGCTTAGGGGGTTGGAAAAGAACAGAGAGATCTTGTGCCCGGACAGTGGCAAGAAGGCTCCCAGGAGGCAGTACAGGAGAGCCTGGAGGGAAATCGCCCTGAGGGTGTCAGCCAACAGCGATGTCCCCAGGACTGCTGACCAATGCCGCAAGAAGTACAACGACCTCAGTCGGTTGGTCAGGGTGAGTACCCTTTCCAGTGTCCTCCTCATCCTTGCATGTGCACCTCACATTATGGGCAAAGGGACCTCAAAGGCCTAATGGCCAGCCCTCCTCCCGCAGCTATGGCACTGGCATGATCATCAATAGCACTCTCTGCACTTAACACACTGGCCAAGCTATTCGACCATGGGAGGCAGTGCACACAACAACAGGGCACCACACTGTACTTAGAGGCCGTCCTTTCTCTTGCAGGCCAAGCTGGCGCGGAATTTGAAGAGCCAGACTGTCACCGGGGGAGGCCGTCCCCAGTTCCAGCAGCTCAGTCAGCTGGAGGAGAGCGTGGCTCGACTCGTGCGTGGCCGGGTGACTGGCCCCGTTGCTATTGGAGATGCCGACCCTGTGCTGGGACCCAATGGTAAGGACATGACCGTTTGGACCTCTCTGGTTCCCCTTGCGCTTCAGATCTACATCCTTTGCCACTGTCCCACCAATGCGCATAATGGCACCACTCATGCCTCCCTCGCTGACGCCCTGTCCTCACTCTAAAGCTACTCTTGTGCCTTCCTGCTTTCAGCTGGTGAGGAGGAGGTCCCTGAAGCTGAGAGTGCCAGTCCCTCGGAAGAGGAGGACGACAAGGACCAAGAGGAAGGTGGCACATCGGGGGAACCCTCATCCGCGCCAGGGGATGGCAATGGAGGGGACACGTCTTGCCTGGAGGAGAGCCGGGGGAAGTGTTGCAGGGGGGTGTAGCTCCTGTGCCCAGTGGCGTCCAGGCACGCGGGAAGGGTCGGGCAGCACGGCTGCCTTCTCCCCAGAGGGGGGAAGTGTTGCAGGGGAGGGCAGTTCCTGGGCCCAGTGGCGTCCAGGCACGTGGGAAGGGTCGGGCAGCACGGCTGCCTTCTCCCCAGAGGGGGGAAGTGTTGCAGGGGAGGGCAGTTCCTGGGCCCAGTGGCGTCCAGGCACGCGGGAAGGGTCGGGCAGCATGGCTGCCTTCTCCCCAGAGGGGGGAAGCGTTGCAGGGGAGGGCAGTTGCTGGGCCCAGTGGCGTCCAGGCACGCGGGAAGAGTCGGGCAGCTCGGCGGCCTTCTCCCCAGAGGGAGAGTCCGCCCTCCAGTTGGGAGACGGTCCTCGCCCAGGAGGTGCGCCTCCTTGATGAAATGTCCGCGGCCTCGGAGCGGCGCCACAACGAGTTCCTGGGGGTTGTGGGACAGTTGACTCAGGCCATTGAGTCCCTGGCTCATAGTGTGGCCAATTTCGGGGACTCACAGGCCAGGGGTATCGAGCAACTCGTGGCAGCACAGGCCAGGGGTGTCGAGCAACTCGCGGCAGCACAGGACGCGAGTCGCGAGTTCATGAGTGGTGCCGTCCAGACACTGGCAGATCTGATGCGGGCACAGACCAGGGCAGTTCGCGCACTCACTTCTGCCACACTCGCTGTGTCACAGAGGCATCACCAGGGCACCCGCCGCCCTGCTGCAGCACAGCGGTCTGGCCTTCACCAGATTGCTGCGCTTGCTGCAGTGCCAGGCCGGCCGAGTGCCAGTGTCTCTGGCGATCAGCGAGCGCCTGGCATCAGCCAGCTTGCCCCCATTGCTGCAGCTGCCACTGCCACTCCCCCAGCCAAGGTGCGACGAGCTGCTGGAGAGACTGATGCTGGCCAGCCACAGCTGCAGCAGTCAGCAGCCGGCCCCTCCAGGGCCGGACCTCGTCTAGGCCGACCCCCAAGGGCATCTGCCGTCACGCATTGTGCCCCTCAGGAGCCTTCCCCCAGCCTTGCAACACCCACAGGGCCCAGGTTGAGGCGGAGCAACAGGTCGGGCAGGGGCCGGAGAAGCCTGCACAAGGACTCGCCCTCTCGGCACACCAAGTAGAGTGTGTTGCCAACTGTTTTTTTTATATGGGGGTGTTTGTGTTCTGGAGGGGGGGGGCTTATTTTGGTAAGGCCGAGGATGAAGGCCAATTGGAAGGACAATTTTTGTTATTCCTCCCCAGGTTGTGGGAGTGAGATATGTTTTTGACTGCTTTTTGGGGGTCTTGTCTGTTTTTCTGTTTCATGTGGGAAGGGCCCTGAGTTTGTTAAATAAAGCTTTTCATTTATTCAGCTTGTCCAGGTGTCATGTTTCAAGTGTTTGTTGCATTAACCGGCTGAGGGATTGCGGAGCGGCTGCATTCAGGTGCGTTCATTGCCACAAGCCATTCCCTGACAGGGGGCCTAGAAGTGTCGTTCAATAAGCCGCCGGCGGACGGCCCTTGGACCTTGTGGCTCCCTCCTGGGCTGGTACTCCTCCTCCTCCTCATGGTCGTCCTGCTCGTCCTCCTGAGGTGGTGGTCCAACGTGAGGTGGCAGTGCCTGAGTCCTGCGGATAGCCAGGTTGTGCAGCATGCAGCAAACGACGACGAACTGGGAGACTCTATCCGGCGAATACTGTAGAGATCCGCCGGAACGATCCAGGCAGCGGAACCGTTGCTTGAGGACGCCAATCGTTTGCTCTATGATGTTCCTTGTGGCTTGATGGCTTTCGTTGTATGCCTCCTCCGCAGGGGTCCTGGGCGCGCGGAGCGGGGTCTTGAGCCATGTACACAAAGGATAGCCCTTGTCCCCAATAAGCCATCCCCTTGGTGGAGGCTGTGCCTCGAACATGTCAGCCACAGTAGTCTGGCGCAGGATAAATGCATCGTGGCTGCTTCCTGGAAAGCGGGCATTGACAGCTAGGATGCGCTGCCTGTGGTCACACACCAGCTGTACATTGAGGGAATGGTAGCCCTTCCGGTTGCGGTAATCCTCGGCATTGTCGATAGGTGCCCGCATAGCCACATGCGTGCAGTCAATGGCGCCCTGCACCATGGGGAAGTCGGCGATCCTGGCAAATCCGACTGCACGCTGCTCCTGCCTCTCTAGGGTCATGGGGAAGGAGATGAATTGGTGTCTCCTTGCGAAAAGGGCATCGGTGACCTGCCGGATGCAGCGATGCACGGCGAACTGGGAGATTTTCGCTATGTCCCCAGCAGCGGCTTGGAAGGAGCCGCTTGCATAAAAGTTCAGAGCCACCGTGACCTTCACTTCCACCGACAGAGACGTCCTGCACATCAGCTGTGGACGCAGATCTCTGTGAAGCAGCTGGCAGATCTCTGCAACCACCTCCCTTCTGAAGCGCAGCCTCTTAACACAATGCGCGGCAGTCATGGTGAGATAGGACACCTGCTGCCGGTATTCCCTGAGTGGGTAAGGCCTACGTTGCCGACGCCTGATGGCCCCTCTGCGTCTAGGCATGGCTGGCCCTCTCACACAGCGTCTGCGAGCCCTTCGCACATAATGCTGGAACTGAGGGTTGGAACCCCATGCAGCCCCCATAATAAACTTGCAAACAGTGAAATCACAATGAGTCTAATTTCCAAGCTCTGGCCAGAAGCCAAAAATACCTCTCCTATGTTGTCCCAAATCAGTAAGGTCTGTTCCTTGGTCTCTGTCCAGAAATCCAAAGCACTAAAGTCATTGCAGCAAAATGGCTGGCCTTTATAGTTCAGTCTAAGTGCCCTTTAATTAGTGCTCCCCGAGGCCCGCAGGGCCTCTGCTGCGTTCCAGTTCACAGTTCTTAACAGCGCCACGCCCACATTGGGCGGGCGCCGCTGAATTTCCGGTTTGGGGCGCACAAACAGCGTTGCACGACGAAATGATGTCATAAGCTGCGCGCGCAGCTGAGCGGGCGCAAACACTTTGCGCCGGCGCTAAATGCCAACTGAAGTTGGGCGTAGGCGCAGATCGGACTGCGCCCGGGCGCTAAGTGCCTAGCGCTGGAAATCTACCCCTCTTAAGGTGTTAACGGCTGGCGAACGCTACTGAATTTCTAGGCCTATGACTCTATGACCTTAGCCAACTCACCCCTCATACCTATGTAGTTTGCTTTGTTTAGATTGAAGACCCTAGTTTCGGATTTAACTAATTCACTTTCAAACTCAATATAAAATTCTATCATATTATGATCACTCTTCCTTAAAGGCCCCTTTACTACAAGGTTATTAATTAACCCTTTCTCATTGCACAATACTAGATCTAAAATAGCCTGTTCGCTAGTTGGTTCCTCAACATACTGATTTAGAAAACTATCTTGCATACATTCCATCAATTCGTCCTCTACACTATTACTGTATATTTGGTTTGCCCAGTCTATATGTAGATTAAAGTCCCCAATGATTTATGTATTATCCTTGTTACATGCACCTCTAATTTCCTGATTTATACTCTGCCCTATGTTACAACTACTGTTTAGGGCCCTATAAACAACTCCCACCAATGTTTTCTGCCCCTTGCTGTTTTTTAGCTCCACCCAAACTGATTCTACTTCTTGATTTTTGGAGCTAAGTTCCTTTCTCTCTACTGTCTTTGTCCCATCCTTTATTATCAGGGCTACCCCTCCTCCTTTTTCCATTTTGCCTATCCCTTCTAAAAGTTATGTAACCTGGAATATTTAGTTCCCAATCTTGGCCACTTTGCAACCATGTCTCCGTTATGACTATTAGATCAAACCTGTTAATTTCTATCTGCGCAATTAATTCATCTATTTTGTTGCGAATGCTTCAAAACCAACACCACCAGAAATAAACAGATGAATTGGTAACTCACTTCATCGCTGTTTGCGCGACCTGGCTGTGTGCAAATTGGCCGCTATGTTTTCCGACATAGCAAAAGTGACTGCACTTTAAATGTAATTCACTGGCTTATGAAGTGCTGCAGGAGCTCCTGAGGATATGCAAGGTGCTATGTAAATGCAAGTTATTTCTTTCTAAAACAGTATATACTCTAACCTACCATCAGCAATGCCACGGGCAGTCTGCTAGTTCTAATCAAATAATATTTGGATTGATCGAAGTCCATACTCTGCCCACTTTCATGATCAGGCCATTCATTAAAGAACAGGGCTTGGGAACGTATTCAGCTGTTGAACAACATTTAGCAGTTGCCTGGTGCCTGAACCAACAATTTGAAAGACCAGCTAGCTCTTCATGGAAGTTCAGCAGGATAATTTATCTCTTCCATCACTGCTTTTATAATATTAAATATTAAATTACCAAAATGCTTATGTCGCATCGCTCTGTGTTCACTGATTGTCAAACCACCTGCGGCACTGGTGCTGTTTAAGTAAACATCACTTTAATGCCTTTGGGCAATTTATTTGTGAGATGCTAAAAAGCATATTTGGAGTGATTTTGTTGTTGCACTCAAAATCTCAATGATTTATACACAGGCACAGTGCGATTGATGTTCCAGTTGATGCTTCAGAGCAGGGTAATGAAGAACAGCGTAGAACAACTATTCTCCATGGCTGTTCAGCTCAGAATTTGATTGCGAATTACACCCGTAATTTGTAATTGTGATTTTTGCCTTGCCAGTATGCATTCAACTTAACTTCCCTCCTCTGACTGGAACATAGTAACTGTGGTCTCTCAGTCTTGTAGTCATTCTTTTGTCCAATCTATGCAGTCATGGCTCAGTGAATAGCAACCTCACCTCTGAGTCAGAAGGTTGAGGGTTCAAGTCCCACTCCAGAGACTTGAGCACATAATCTAGGCTGACACTCCAGTGCTGCGCTGTCAGAGGTGCCATCTTTTGGATGCGACCTTAAACCGAGGCCCAGTCTGCTCTCTCAGGTGGATGTAAAAGATCCCATGGCACTATTTTGAAGAAAAGCAGGGGTGTTATCCCTGGTGTCCTGGCCAATGTTTATCCCTCAACCAACATCATTAAAAAAACAGATGATCGAGTCATTATCACATTGCTGTTTGTGGGAGCTTGCTGTGCGCAAATTGGCTGCCGCATTTCCCACATTAAAACAGTGACTACACTCCAAAAAGTACTTCATTGGCTTTAAAGTGCTTTGGGATGTCTAGAGGTTGTGAAAGATGCTATATGAATGCAAGTCTTTCTTACGCATGTCAGTGATTTTGTTCTCTATTTTAGTTCATGTGTTAGCATGCCTATTAACACGGTGAAATTACTTTGCCCATAAGCTTAAGTGGTTGAGAGGTCGCTAAAGGCTCCATATAAATGCAAGTCTTTCTTTCTTAGTACACATTTCTTATCCTATGCAGGCAAGACCCTTTGTGTGCCATTGCTCCAGGGAAAGAATATTGTGAAAATCATGACGTGAATGTTTACTTTCTCTCAGTGTGCCACCCACCCTCTTTAAAATGCTGATGTGCTAATAGATAGCTGGTTAAACTAAAACAGTACCCTTGCACACATTCGGAGGGGGATCTCTAAGTGACTCTTGTCAATAGTGCCTAAAGCAATTGGGCTTAGGTGAGATGTATCCTTATGGGAAGAGAAAGTATTGGACAAAAAGAAAGTCCATGGGCCTAGAAATTCAGTGCCCTTAGCGCCGATTTTGCGGCGCTAGAGGGCCTAGCGCTGCAATTGGCGCCGGCGCCTAAATTGCCTGGGGCCCTTACGCCGCGGTAGACCGGTAGCGCTGCGCCGGCACCGATGACGTCATCGGTGTGCGCAGCGTCCCGGTTGCCATGGTAACCCGCCCGAACTGGGAAATTGACTTGCGGCCGTCTCGCCCGTGGCAGCCGCAAGCAACGTTCTGGCAGAGGTGCCTTGCACAAGTTTGCGCCGGCGCATTAAAGGCCCCGCGGTGGCCGGCCGCTTTCCCGCCGCCCGCCTGGCCGCAGCTCACTCCCCGGACTTCCCCCCCCCCCCCCGGAACAGAAGCAAGCCCGGCACTTGTCTGAGGTGCCGGGCTCATTTTTAATAAGATTATCGCGGGCCGCGGCCGGGTGCAGGCAGCTCCTCCTTAAGGGAAGGAGGAGGCCTGCACTTCCTGAACCTGCCGCATCGCAGCGGGCGCCGCAGCGCCGGGATAGCGCCGAAATTCAGCGCATAGCGCCAGTTTTCAGGCGCTAACAGCTTTCAGCAGCGCCGGCAGCCATTTGGGCGCAGAAGTAGTGAATTTTGGGCCCGACCAGCGCGACTTAGCTCCGGCACTAACTTCCGGCGCTAAAGCCGTTGCAGCGCCAGAACCCAATTTCTAGGCCCATGTTTTTTCTCTATTCTCAGAATGTGGGCATCGTTGGCAAGGCCAGCATTTATTGCCCATTCCTAGTTTCCCTGAGAAACATAGAAACATAGAAGATAGGAGCAGGAGTAGGCCATTCGGCCCATCGAGCCTGCTCCGCCATTCAATTAGATCATGGCTCATCATCCAAATTCAGTACCCTGTCCCTGCTTTCTCCCCATATCCATTGATCCCTTTAGCCTTAAGAAATATATCTAACTCCTTCTTGAATATATTTAATGAATTGGCCTCAACTGCCTTCTGTGGTAGAGAATTCCACAGGTTCACCACTCTCTGGGTGAAGAAATTCCTCCTCACCTCAGTTCTAAATGGCTTACCGCTTATCCTTAGACTGTGACCCCTGGTTCTGGACTCCCCGACCATCGGGAACATCCTTCCTGCATCCACTCTGTCTAGTCCTGTTAGAATTTTATAAGTTTCAATGAGATCCCCTCTCAATCTTCTAAACTCTAGCGAATGTAAGCCAAATCGACCCAATCTCTCTTCCGTCATTTCTGCCATCCCAGGTATCAGTCTGGTGAATCTTCGCTGCACTCCCTCCATGGCAAGAACATCCTTCCTCAGATAAGGCGTCCAAAGCTGCACACAATACTCAAGGTGTGGTCTCACCAAGGCCCTGTACAACTGCAGCAAGATACCTTGCTCCTCTACTTGAATCCTCTCGCTATGAAGGCCAACATACCATTTGCCTTCTTAACCGCCTGCTGCAACTGCATGCTTACCTTCAGCGACTGGTGCACAAAGACACCCAAGTCTCGTTGCACTTCCCCTTTTCCCAATCTATTGCCGTTCAGATATTAATCTGTCTTCTTGTTTTTGCCACCAAAGTGGATAACCTCGCATTTATCCACATTATACTGCATCTGCCATGCATCTGCCCAATCACCCAACCTGTCCAAATCATACTGGAGTTTCTCTGCACCCTCCTCACAGCACACACGCCCACCCATTTTTGTGGTCATCTGCAAATTTGGAGATATTACATCTAGTTCCCTCATCTAGCTCATTAATATATATTGTGAATAGCTGGGGTCCTAGCACCGATCCCTGCGATATCCCACTAGTCACTGCCTGCCACTCGGAAAAAGACCCGTTTATTCCAACTCTTTGCTTCCTGTCTGCCAACCAGTTCTCTATCCAAGTCAATACCTTACCCCCAATCCCATGTGCTTTAACTTTGCATGCTAATCTCTTAGGTGGGATCTTATCGAAAGCTTTCTGAAAGTCCAAATCCACCACATCCACTGGTTCTTGCTTATCTATTCTACAAGTTACATCCTCAAAAAATTCCAGTAGATTAGTCAAGCATGATTTACCTTTTGTAAATCCATGTTGACTTTCTCTGATCCTGTCACTGTTTTCTAAGTGCTCTGCTATTATATTTTTTATAATGGACTCTAGCATTTTCCCCACTACCGATGTCAAGCTTACCGGTCTGTAATTCCCCGTTTTCTGTCTACCATCTTTTTTAAATAATGGGGTTACATTAGCTACCCTCCAATCCATGGGAACTGTGTCAGAGCCTATAGAATTTTGGAAGATGACCAGCAATGCACCTACTATTTCTAGGGCCACTTCCTTAACTACCCTAGGATGTAGATTATCAGGCACTGGGGACTTATCGGCCTTCAATCCCGTCAATTTCCCTAACACCATTTCCCTACAAATACTGATTTCATTCAGTTCCTCCCTCTCATTAGAACCTATGTTCCCTGACATCTCTGGGAGGTTATTTGTGTCCTCCTTTGTGAAGACAGAAACAAAGTATGTATTTAATTGGTTTGCCATTTCTTTGTTCCCCATTATAAATTCCCCTGATTCTGACTGCAAGGGACCTACGCTTGACTTCACCAATCCTTTTCTCTTTACATATCTATAGAAGCTTTTACAATCAGTTTTTATGTTCCCTGCAAGCTTGCTCTCATACTCTATTTCCCCCTCTTAATTGATCCTTTTGTCCTCCTTTGCTGAATCCTAATGTTTGCTGCTTTTTCTGGTCAATTTATATGTCCTCTCCTTGGACCTTATGCTATCCCTAATTTCCCTTGTTAGCCACGGTTGAGTCACCTTTTTTGTTTTATTTTTATGCCAAACAGGGATGAACAAATTCTGCAGTTCATCTATGCGATCTTTAAATGTCTGCCATTACCTATCCACCGTCAACCCTTTAAGTAATGTTCTAGCTAACGCTCGCCTCATACCATCATAGACTCCTTTATTTAAATTCAGGATACTAGTCTCTGAGTCAACTACTTCACTGTCCATCTTAATGAAGAATTCTATCATATTATGATCGCTCCTCCCCAAGGGGCCTCACACAACAAGATTGCTAATTAATCCTTCTCATTACATAATACCCAGTCTAAAATGGCCTGATCTCTAATTGGTTCCTCGACATATTGGTCCAGGATACCATCCCGTATACACTCTAGGAATTCCTCCTCCACAGTATTGTTGCTAATTTGGTTAGCCCAATCTATATGTAGATTTAAGTCACCCATGATAACTGCTGTGCCCTTATTGCACGCATCTCTAATTTCCCATTTAATGCCATTGCCAACCTCAGCATTATTGTTTGGGGGTCTGCATACAACTCCCACTAACGTTTTCTGCCCCTTGGTATTTCTCAGCTCTACCCATACAGATTCCACTTCATCAGAGCTAATATCCTTCCTTACTATTGTGTTAATCTCCTCTTTAACCAGCAATGCTATCCCATCTCCTTTTCCTTTTTGCCTGTCCTTCCTGAATATTGAATACCCCTGGATGTTGAATTCCCAGCCTTGGTCACCCTGGAGCCATGTCTCCGTAATCCCAATTATATCATATCTATTTCCATCTATTTGTGCAGCTAATTCAGCCACATTATTACAAATGCTCCTCGCAGTAAGACAGAAAGCCTTCAAGCTTGTTTTTTTAACACTCTTAGTTCTTTTAGAATTATTATTTACTGTAGCCCTATTTGATTTACACCCTTGATTTCTCTACCTTCCTGTCTTTTGCTTTACACATTCCTGGCTTTTGTTTCTATACTTGCTTCCCTCTCCTCTGTCTCCCTGCACAGGTTCCCAACCCCCTGCCATTTTAGTTTAAACCCTCCCCAACAGCCTTAGCAAACACTCCCCCTAGGACATCAGTCCTGCTCCTGCCCAGGTGCAAACCGTTCAGTTTGTACTGGTCCCACCTCCCCCAGAACCAGTTCCAATGTCTCAGGAATTTGAAATCCTCCCCCTTGCACCATTCTTCTAACCATGTATTCAGCTGAAATATCCTTCTATTTCTACTCTGACTAGCACGTGGCACTGGTAGCAATCCTGAGATTACTACCTGAGATTTGATGCCACTAAATGACTTGCTAGGCCACTTCAGATGGCAGTTAAGAGTCAACCAAATTGGTGTGGGACCGGAGTTACATATAGGCCAGACAGACTAGGATGGCAGGTTTCCTTTCTTAAAGGACATTAGTGAACCAGTTGGGTTTTTACAACAATCTGACAGCTTCATGGTCACTTTTACTGATACCAGATTTGCTTCAACCTGAATTCAATTCTCAAACTGCCATGGTGGGATTTGCACTCAGGTTCGACTGAATTATTAGTCCAGGCCTTTGGAGTATTAGATAAGTGACATAACTGCTACACTACTGCTCTCATAACCGCTAGACTAGCATTCCCATAAATGCTACACTGCCATTCCCATAACCGCTACACTACCACTCTCATAACTGCTACATAAGAAATAGGAGCAGGAGTAGGCCATTTGGCCCTTTGAGCCTGCTCCACCATTCAATAAGATCATGGCTGATCTTCTACCACAACTCCACTTTCCCACACTATCCCCATATCCCTTACTTCCCTTAGTTCCCAAAAATTTATCGACCTCTGTCTTGAATATACGCAACAACTGAGCTCTCTGGGGTAGAGAATTCCAAAGAATTGAGTGAAGAAATTTCTCCTCATCTCAGTCCTAAATGGCCAACCCCTTATTGTGAGACTGTGACCCCGTATTCTAGATTCCCCAGCCAGGGGAAACATTTTCCCAGTATGAAACCTGTCAAGCCCCTTAAGAATTTTGTATGTTTCAATTAGATCACCTCTCATTTTTCTAAACTCTAAGGAATATAGGCCTAGTCTACTCAATCTCTCCTCATAGGACAATCCCCTCATCCCAGGAACCAGTCTAGTGAAGCTCCGCTGTACTCCCTCTAAGGCAAGTATGTCTTTCCTTAGGTAAGGAGATCAGAACTGTACACAGTACTCCAGGTGTGGCCTCACCAATGCCCTGTATAATTGTAGTAAGACATCTTCACTCTTATACTCTAATCCCTTTGTAACAAAAGCTAACATACCATTTGCTTTCCTAATTGCTTGCTGTACCTGCATGTTAACTTTCTGTGACTCATGTACAAGCACACCCAGGTCCCTCTGAGTGCAAACATTTCCCAGTCTCTCACCATTCAAAAAATATTCTGCTTTTTTGTTTTTCCTACCAAAGTGGAAAACTTCACACTTCCCCTCATTTTATTCCATTTGCCAAGCTCTTGTCCACTCAGTCAACCTGTCTATATCTCTCTGAAGCCTCTTTCCATCCTCTTCACAGCTTACCTATCTACCTAACTTTGTATCATCAGCAAACTTGGATACGTTACACTCAGTCCCTTCATCTAAGTCATTAATATAGATTGTATATAGCTGAGGCCCAAGCACTGATCCTTGCGGTACCCCGCTAGTTACAGCCTGCCAACCTGAAAAAGTCCCATTTATTCCTACTCTCTGTTTTCTGTCCATTAACCAATCCTCAATCCATGCTAATATATTACCCCCAATACCATGAGTCCTAATTTTGTGCAATAGCCTCTTGTGTGGCACCTTATCGAATGCTTTTTGAAAATCCAAATACACTACATCCACTGGTTCCCCCTTATCCATCCTATCAGTTACATCTTCAAAAGCTCTAACAGATTTGTCAAACACAATTTCCCTTTCAGAAAACCATGTTGACTCTGCCCAATCATATTATCATTTTCTGAGTGTCCTGTTACCACGTCCCTAATAATAGATTCTAGCATTTTGCCTACTATTGATGTCAGGCTAACTGACCTATAGTTCCCTGTTTTTTCCCTTCCTCCTTTCTTAAATAGTGGGGTTATGTTTGCTACCTTCCAATCCTTGGGGACTGCTCTAGAACCTAGGGGATTGTGGAAGATTAATACAAGTGCATCCACTATCTCTGTAGCTCCCTCTTTTAAAACCCTAGGATGCAGGTCGTCAGGTCCAGGGGATTTGTTGCCACTTAGTCCCATTAATTTCTCCAGCACTATGGGCTAGATTTTCAGTATAGACAGTTTTGGGGCGCTAAGCTTAGCGCCCGCCCGAAGTTATCGCCCGCCCCAAAGTAGCGCCCCGTTGCCGGAAATTCAGTGGCTTCGCCCTAAGAGGTTGGTGGAGCGCTAAAAGAGGCGTTCCACTAGTATCTTTAGGCGCTAAGCCGGCGGTGGAGAGCGCAACACCCGAGCTCGGGCGCAGCACACGGCAGACACTCTGGTGCCAGTGAGCTCTTAAAGGGGAAGGGTGCATGTATTTTTTTTTCAGGAGGAGGAGGAGGAGGAGGAGGAGGAGGAGGAGGAGGAGGAGGAGGAATGATTGGTGCCCGGAAACATAAATAGTCCGTTCAGAACAACACACAGCTTACTTCCACACAACACATGCCCTTTAATTTGCGCTCCCCAGGGTGTGTTGCGTTCCATTTTACAAACGCTCTGGACGCCAGGCGCACAATGGGGCGGTCCGACTGAAGTTTGGATTCGGGGCGGCCAAAGGGCGTTGCACGAGGATGTGATGTCATTTTCTGCGCGCGCATCCGGGCGGCCGCTAAACTTTGCGCCGGCGCTAACGGGCAACTTAATTTGGGGCGGGGCGCAAACTGCGCTGCGCCCAGGCGCTACACGCATAGCGCCCGAAAATCACTTCTCTTAAGGCGCTAACTGCTGGCGCAAGCAACTGAAAATCTAGCCCTATGTCTTTACTTATACTGATTTCTTTCAGTTCCTCATTCTCTCTAGACCCTTGGTTCCGCATTATTTCCGGAATGTTTTTTGTGTCTTCTACCGTGAAGACAGATACAATTGTTTAATGTCTCTGCCATTTCCTTATTGCCCATTATATTTTCTCCTGTCTCTGCCTCTAATGGGCCCACATTTACTTTCACTATTCTCTTCCTATTTACATACCTATAGAAATGTTTACAATCTGTTTTTATGTCTCTTGCTCATTTACTCTCATATACTTTTTTCTCTTTCCGTATCAATTTCTTGGTCCTCCTTTGTTGAATTCTAAAATACTCCCAATCGTCGGGCTTACTACTCTTTTTGGCAACATTATAAGCCTTTGATCTAATACTATCTTTAACTTCTCTTGTTAGCCATGGTTGGACCACTTTTCCTGTGGGGTTTTTGTGCCTTAAAGGAATGTATATTTGTTGTAAATTATGTATTAATTCTTTAAATGCTAGCCATTGCTTGTCTACCTTTTAATGTAGTTTCCCAATCTACCTTAGCCAACTCGCCCCTCATACCTATGTAGTTTGCTTTGTTTAGATTGAAGACCCTAGTTTCCGATTTAAGTAAATCACTTTCAAACTCAATATAAAATTCTATCATATTATGGTCACTCTTCCCTAAATGCCCCTTTACTTTAAGTTTATTAATTAACCCTTTCTCATTGCACAATACTAGATCTAAAATAGCCTGTTCCCTAGTTGGTTCCTCAAAATACTGATCTAGAAAACTATCTTGTATACATTCCATGAATTCGTCCTCCACACTATTATTGCAAATTTGTTTTGCCCAGTCTATATGTAGATTAAAGTCCCCCATGATTACTGTATTACCCTTGTTACATACGCCATGAATTTCCTGATTTATACTCTGCCCTACATTACAACTATTGCTTGGGGGCCTATAAACAACTCCCACCAATGTTTTCCGCCCCTCGCTGTTTGTTAGCTCCGCCCAAACTGATTCTACTTCTTGATTTTTGGAGCCAAGATCCTTTCTCTCTACTGTCTTTATCCCATTCTTAATTATCAAGGCTACCCCTCCTCCTTTTCCATTTTGCCTATCTCTTCTAAAAGTTATGTATCCTGGAATATTTAGTTCCCAACCTTGGTCACTTTGCAACCATGTCTCTGTAATGGATATTAGATCAAACCTATTAATTTCTATCTGTGCTATTATTAATTCATCTATTTTGTTGCGAATGCTTCACGCATTCAGATATAGTGCTCTTAGCTTTGACTTTTTTCTACAATACCGTTCCATAACTGCTACACTATCATTCCCATAACCACTAGACTACTGATTCCATAACTGTTACACTACCAATTCCATAACCACTACACTACCATTCCATAACCACTACACTACTGATTCCATAACCACTACATTACCGATTCCATAACCACTACATTACCGATTCCATAACCACTACACTACTGATTCCATAACCACTACACTACCGATTCCATAACCACTACACTACCGATTCCATAACCACTACATTACCGATTCCATAACCACTACATTACCGATTCCATAACCACTACATTACTGATTCCATAACCACTACACTACCGATTCCATAACCGCTACACTACCATTCCATAACCACTACACTACCATTCCCATAACTGCTACACTACCATTCCCATAACCGCTACACTACCATTCCATAACCACTACACTACCATTCCATAACCACTACACTATCATTCCCATAACTGCTACACTACCATTCCCATAACCGCTACACTACCATTCCATAACCACTACACTACCATTCCATAACCACTACACTATCGTTCCCATAACTGCTACACTACCATTCCATAACCACTACACTATCGTTCCCATAACTGCTACACTACCATTCCCATAACCGCTACACTACCATTCCATAACCACTATACTATCGTTCCCATAACTGCTACACTACCATTCCCATAACCGCTACACTACCATTCCATAACCACTACACTATCGTTCCCATAACTGCTACACTACCATTCCCATAACTGTTACACTACCGCTCCCATAACTGCTACACTACCATTCCATAACCACTACACTGCCGTTCCCATAACTGCTACACTACCATTCCCATAACTGCTACACTACCATTCCCATAACTGCTACACTGCCATTCCCATAACCGCTACACTACTGCTTCCATAACCACTACACTACCTTTCCCATAACCATTACACTGCCATTCCCATAACTGCTACACTACCGATTCAATAACCTCTACACTGCCGTTCCCATGTAGGGGGTTTTTGGTTTGGGATTTGTGTCTGGTCAGTCAGTCATGTGCCTGAGCTGCCCCAGCCCCATGTGGTTCGAATCGCTTCCCCTTTCGTTTTGAGCACCGGACTTATTTATAAGTAGCGATATAGACAAACGAGACCAGTGGTTGGGTGCAATGAAAACCAATGTTTATTAAAATAGAGAACAATTACTATACAGAGAAAATCACTATGGATGCAGCACAACTACACTTAATGGGGAGGAGAAATGGACACATCGAGGGAAAATGACTAGAATGACACTTTAGCAATTCCCCTTAACTCCCACCCTTTACACCTATCTAGGTTGTCTTGTGATGGGCCAGAAAATTGATGCTCACCAGTCTAGGATGTTGAAACGCCTGCTCCGTGCCCTGTTGCCTGCTGATGTCTTAGGTTTTCACCGCCCCAAAGCAGTGATACCCCAGTAATTTAAACGTAACTGCGGGTATTCTACTTCCCTGGACGGGCTCTCGTCGACGGTCCCTTTTGCTGGGCTGATGGTAAGGCAGGGCACCGAAGGCGAGGCAGGAGAGAGAGAGAGAGAGAGAGAGATACGGCTTCCCGAGGGACTAGTTATACCCTTCCCGGTAGCCCTTATCTCCCGCCAGATCAGCTCATTACTTTTGTCTAATCTGGACGTATTGAAACTTATACAAAAGGTACCGATCTGGGCCCATTGACCTGGATGGCCGGTAATCAGTTTTACTGATCTCATCAGTGTTCCCCTTTGTCCAACTGGTTTCGTGATGGGGCCATTCCAGTCTGAATGCCCCGTTGATCGTTTGTAAACAATGTTGATGTTCTCTAAATGAAGGCCTGAATGCTGCTGAGCTTGTCCCACTACATATTCAATAGGCCCTGACTGCTGTTGATTGTTTGTGCAAACAACCTTGATGGCTTTTAATCAGAGGCCCGAGTGCCACTGGGTTTGCTTCTAATGCATAAATGCAAAAGGTCTGTCTGCATTTGAGTTCTGGAAAGTTCCTTCTCACAGTCATCAGAATACAAGCTGTCAGTCCAAACCGAAACTTACAGGCTTTTGCCATGAGGCTGACTGCAGCCATCTTGTTGTGCCCTGGATTTTAAACTCAGTCCAACCAGGGTTTCTTTAATAAACCAAAAGTAAATCTTCGGGGGAGACATGAAATTTTCGAATCCTTTCACCCATAACTGCTACACGACAGTTCCCATAACCGCTACACTACCGATTCCATAACCACTACACTACCGATTCCATAACCGCTACACTACCGATTCCATAACCGCGACACTACCGATTCCATAACCTCTACACTACCGTACTCCAGCTAGGTGGATTCGAGACTCTGAGGCATGGTGATGGATTTCTGCACATGCCCAAAACCTTAGAACTCTTGTCCCATCAACTTCCAGCTCAGTAGAGGCTGAAGGAGAATTTGGATTCAGTAGTAGACCCTGGACATGAGTGCATTGGTGGTCATCTTGTGGAGAGGCTCTGAAAAAGCAGACATGCGATGAATGAGCACCACAGGGCATACGTTTGGCTTGTTGAGACCAACCGAAGTTGTAAGATACATTTGAAACAAGATAAAAATAACCCAAAATCTAGCTGTTAGAGACGAAATGAAGTGCGCCTAGAACTGCAATATTAGCTTTGCAGGTCACTGAGTTTTCGGTATAATTCCTTTTCGGAAAATTTATACTTTTCATGCTTGACTGGTCTCCAGTTTCATTCTAAAATGGATATTGATTGAAGCAGTCACTGGGTTCAATCATCATCACATTTTTCTCTTATCAAGATAGAAACAGGTGCAAAATTCAATCACAGTTTCTGGCCCGCATTTGTAAAATGAAGTGACGTGGCGGTGGGGGTTGGTGGGAAGAGAGTGGTTTCACAGGTTTGGGAAAGAAAATAACGGAACAACAGGCAATCTGAATTTATTTGTTGGGCGGAAGAGATAGCACAGCGCTTGAACAGAAATAATACAGGGATAACCCATACATGGTCACCGTTGGTCTCACAGGGCAACTTAAGCTGAGGAAGATTGAAAAAAGACAAGCTGATCTTCTGAGGTTATGCTCCTGGGTAATCTGAGTTCTGGAGCACGATTCATAGAATCAAACAGCGCAGAAGGAGGCCATTCAGCCCATCGTGCCTGTGCTGGCCCTTTGAAAGAGCTATCCAATTAGTCCACTCCCCCCTGCTCTTCCCCACAGCCCTGCATGTTCTTCCTTTACAAGTACAGATCTAATTCCCTGTTATAATGTTTAGCCACTAACCTGACTTTTCCCTTTTAAGTCCAAGGCTCGGGTAACGTAAGAACATAAGAAATAGGAGCTGGGGTCGGCCATTTGGTCCTTTGAGCCTGCTCTGCCATTCAATAAGATCATGGCTGATCTTCTACCTCGACTCCACCTTCCCGCCCTATTCCCATATCTCTTGATTCCCTTAATATTCTGTAAGGGGTTTTCTCTTGCCAGGCCTCCCTCTCTGGTGAGACCTCTCTCTCTTTTGCACAGTAATTTACCGAGTGGTTCGACCCACTCACCCCTTAGGTTCTGTACACTGGTCTTTGAGGCAGGAACTACAATGCAGAGAATACTCTGTAGACCAAGTTTAATGAAACGAAGTGAAATTTTATTGCATAAAGGAAAAATTGAATGTAAGCCAAAATAAGGTACATGGGAGGGAAAAACTAATCATAATACAGTACTAACCAATATACACACAGGCATATTTTACTTTACAAGGTTCACCATGAAATAGGGAAACACACGGGACATTGAGGGACAACAACTCATTGTTAATTATCCCCAAAAATGCCCACCCGCTAAACCTAACTAGATTAGATTATGAGGGGCCAGAAACATGCTCACCAGTCCCAGTTAGAAAATAGAGGTTTTGAAGTCTGTGTTTTGGTCCTCTCAGGCATCCTGTCTCCACGTGGTCAGCGGAACGCAGCGGGCTGCGACACACTCTTCTCTCCCTCGAGGTGATGGACCCGGACAGGCTGGATGTTACCAGGCCTGGACGTCGGCATGGAGAGTGACCAACTGTTTGACCATTTTCATATAGGTTTCTTCTTGGAGGGTCGCCGTCTTTTCGTCTCGCCAAATGGCCCGGAGTTTGTCGATGATCTCCCGATAGCTACCCCGGGTCTGGGCGCTGACTCGATCTTCCCTCTCGAACCTCTCACTCTCTCGAACTTCTCTCCGAACTCGAACCTCGATCCTCGATCGTCGATCCCGATCCTCAACTTGATTGTCTCGACTCGAACCCCCAAATCGATCGCCTTCCGATTCTCTGAACTCCTGATAGCTACCCCGGGTCTCCAATTATACTTCTCATTGAGGCCCTTATCTCCCGCCATATCAAAGTTAGCCTTTGTTTAAATTTTGGCGGGCTTGTAGCACAGAGGGGTAGCCATTGTGTTAAAAGTACTTTCGGGATGGCCGGTAACTGCCATCTCTGGTCTGGAATGACCTAGTATTGTCTTTAATGGGTCTTGATGTTCCCCTATGAATTTGAAGCTGTTTCCCTTTGTCTGAGTAAACATTTTGATGGCCTTTATCTACAGGCCGATCTGATTGGATCTGCGTCCAATCCATATGTATGGGGTTCTGTCTGGTTTTGCATTCTCCGAAATTTCATTCCAGAACTTACTGTGGGCTGAATCCACAAAAGCTGTCTGTGGACTGCAGGAACCATTTTAAAATGTCCCAAAAAGCTGGTCACGGGGTCTGGTGGCCATTTTGTGTGCCCCTTTTCCTGGGCTTCTTTTAAAACAGTCTTTAAAAATTAAGGCCTTTTCTGCCAATAGACCCTTATAGGACAATGTTCAATTTTGCGAATCCTACAGTCCTCCCTGATGATACTATAACTTGCTTGAAGTATCATAGTTCTGGGTGAGCAAAATTTTCTGACTCTCCATAATCAAACCATCCCCTGTATTTACCTATCTATGACCCCACGACACATGCATTTCCCATTTCAGAAAACCCACAGTGTACATTAAGCATCTATAGATTGCAATACATTGGAGTTAAAATCTGACACACATATTTCCAGGCGTGGAGGGGGGCCTAATACCCCTACACCACCTGGTTCATACATATTGGCCTAGAAATTCAGTTGCATGCGCCAGCCGTTAGCGCCTTAGGAGGAGTAGATCTCGAGCGCTAGGCACTTAGCGGCCGGGCGCAGCGTGATCTGTGCCTACGCCCAACTTCAGTAGACATTTAGCGCCGGCGCAAAGTGTTTGCGTGCGCTCAGCTGCGCGCGCAGAGTATGATGTCATTTCCTCGTGCAACGCCCTTTGTGCGCCCCAATCCGGAACTTCAGTCGCGCCCGCCCAATGTGGGCGTGGCGGTCCTAAGAACTGTGAACTGGAACGCAGCAGAGGCCATGCGGGCCGCGGGGAGCGCAAATTAAAGGGCACTTACCCTGAACTATAAAGGCCAGCCATTTTGCAGCAATCACTCTTGTGCAACGGATTTATGGACAGAGACCAAGGAAGAGAGCTTACTGCTTTGGCCCAACATAGGAGAGGTATTTTTGGCTTCAGGCCAGAGCTTGGCAATTCGCCTTCATTGTGAGGTCATTGTTTGCCAGTATATTATGGGGGCTGCATGGGGTGCCAACCCTCAGTTTCAGCATTATGTGCGAAGGGCTCGCAGACGCTGTGTGAGAGGGGCAGCCCTGGCTAGACGCAGAGGGGGCAACAGGCGTCGGCAACGTAGGCCTTACCCACTCAGGAAATACCGCCAGCAGGTGTCCTATCTCACCATGCCTGTGTGTTAGGAGGCTGCACTTCAGAAGGGAGGTGGTTGCAGAGATCTGCCAGCTGCTTCACAGAGATCTGCATCCACAGCTGAGGTGCAGGACGTCTCTGTCGGTGGAAGTGAAGGTCACGGTGGCTCTGAACTTCTATGCAAGCGGCTCCTTCCAAGCCGCTGCTGGGGACATTGCTAACATATCCCAGTTCGCCGTGCATTGCTGCATCCGCCAGGTGACCAATGCCCTTTTCAGAAGGAGACACCAATTCATCTCCTTCCCCATGACCCTGGAGAAGCAGCAGCAGCGTGCAGTGGGATTTGCGAAAATAGCGGGCTTCCCCATGGTGCAGGGCGCCATTGACTGCACGCATGTGGCTTTGCGGGCACCTATCGACAATGCCGAGGATTACCGCAACCGGAAGGGCTACCATTCCCTCAATGTACAGCTGGTGTGTGACCACAGGCAGCCCATCCTAGCTGTCAATGCCCGCTTTCCAGGCAGCAGCCACGATGCATTTATCCTGCGACAGACTACTGTGGCTGACATGTTCCAGGCACAGCCTCCCCCAAGAGGATTGCTTATCGGGGACAAAGGCTATCCTTTGTGTACCTGGCTCATGACCCCGCTCTGCGCGCCCAGGACCCCTGCTGAGGAGGCATACAACGAAAGCCATCAAGCCACTAGGAACATCATAGAACAAACGATTGGCGTCCTCAAGCAACGGTTCCGCTGCCTGGATCATTCCGGAGGATCTCTGCAGTATTCGCCGGAGAGAGTCTCCCAGGTCGTGGTCGTTTGCTGCATGCTGCACAACCTGGCTATCCGCAGGATTCAGGCACTGCCACCTCACGCTGGAGCACCACCTCAGGAGGAGGAGCAGGAGGAGCATGAGGAGGAGGAGGAGGAGGAGGAGGAGTACCAGCCCAGGAGGGAGGCACAAGGTCCAAGGGCCGCCCGTCGGCGGCTTATTGAACATCACTTCTAGGCCCCCTGTCAGGGAATGGCTTGTGGCAATGAAGGGACCTGAATGCAGCCGCTCCGCAAGCCCTCAGCCGGTTAAGGCAACAACCACTTCAAACATCAAACATGGACAAGCTGAATAAATAAAATGCTTTATTGAACAAACTCAGGGCCCTTCCCACATGAAACCCAAAAACAGACAACACCCCCAAAAAACAGTCACACACATGACTCACTCCCACAACCTGGGGAGGAATAACAAAACATTTCCACAAAAATGGCCTTCATCCTCGGCCTTACAAAAACAACCATCCCCATAAACAAAACAACCATCCCCATATAAAAACACATTTGCCCACACCCTCTACTTTGTGGCCCGCGAGGGCAATTCCTTGACCAGCCTTTTGCAGCCCCTGGCTGCCCTGCTGCTCCTCCTCAAAGTGTGCCCAGTGGCTGCTGCAAGGCTGGGGGAAGGCTCCTGAGGGGCACATGGCATGACGGCAGATGCCCTTGGGGGTCGGCCTAGACGAGCTCTGGCCCTCGAGGGGCCGGCTGGTGACTGCTGCAGCTGTGGCTGGGCAGCATCAGTCTCTCCAGCAGCTCGTCGCAGCTCCACTGGGGGAGTGGCAGTGGCGGCTGCAGGAATGGGGGCAAGCTGGCTGATGGCAGGCGCTCGCTGCTCGCCTGAGACACTGGCACTCGCCCGGGCCAGCACTGCAGCATGTGCAGCAATCTGCTGAAGGACAGACCGCTGTGCTGCTGCAGCACGGCGGGTGCCCTGGCGATGCCTGGCTGACACAACGAGTGTGGCAGCAGTGAGTGCCCGTACTGCCCTGGTCTGTGCCCGCATCAGACCAGCCAGTGACTGCACGGCACCACTGATCACCTAGCCACTCGCTGCGTGAGCTGCCCCGAATTCCGCCCAACTCGCTGCCTGTGCTGCCCCGAATTCGGCCCGACTCGCGGACTGTTCTGCCCCGAATTCGGCCCGACTCGCAGCCTGTGCTGCCCCGAATTCGGACCGACTCGCGGCGTGTGCTGCTTCGAATTGCTCGAAACTCCTGGCCTGTGAGGCGCCGAAATCGGCCACACTATGAGCCAGGGACTCGATGGCCTCAGGCAACCGTGCCACAACCCCCATGAACTCGGTGTGCGGGCGATCCGAGTCCACGGACATTTGATCGAGGAGGCGCACCTCCTTGGCGAGGACCGTCTCCGGACCGGAGGCCGGACTCTTCCTCTGGGGAGAAGGCCGCCGAGCTGGCCGACCCTTCCCGCGTTGCTGGATGCCACTGGGCCCAGCAACTACACTCCCCTGTGACCCTTCCCCCCTCTGGGAAGAAGGCCGCCCAGCTGCCCGACCCTTCCCGCGTTGCTGCACGCCACTGGGCACAGGAGCTACGCTCCCCTGCGACACTTCCCCCTGGCTCTCCTCCAGGGAAGACGTGTCCCCTCCATTGGCATCCCCTGGCGCGGCTGAGGGTTCCCCTGATGGGCCGCCTTCCTCTTCCTCTTCCTCCTCCTCCTCCTCCTCTTCCGAGGGGCTGTCACTGGCAGCTTCAGGGACCTCCTCCTCACCATCTGAAAGCAGGAAGGCACAAGAGTAGCTTTAGAGTGAGGAGAGGGCGTCAGCGAGGGAGGCATGAGTGGTGGCATTCAGCGCATTGGTCGGACAGTGGCAAAGGATGTAGATCTGAAGCGCAAGTGGGACGAGAGAGGTCCAAAAGGTGATGTCCTTACCATTGGTGCCCAGAACGGGGTCGGCATCTCCAGATGCAACGGGGCCAATCACCCGGGCACCCATGAGGCTACCCACACGCTCTTCAAGGTCACTGAGCTGCTGGATCTGGGGACGGCCTCCCCCGGTCACAGTCCGGCTCTTCTGATTGTGTGCCAGCTTGGCCTGCAAGAGAAAGGACGGCCTCTAAGTACAGTGTGGTGCCCTGATCTTGTGTGCACTGCCTCCCATGGTCGAATAGCTTGGCCAGTGTGGTGCCCAGATCTTGTGTGCACTGCCTCCCATGGTCGAATAACTTGGCCAGTGTGGTGCCCAGATCTTGTGTGCACTGCCTCCCATGGTCGAATAGCTTGGCCAGTGTGGTGCCCAGATCTTGTGTGCACTGCCTCCCATGGTCGAATAGCTTGGCCAGTTTGTAAAGTGCAGAATGTGCAATTGATGTTCATGCCAGTCCCATAGCTGCTGGATGAGGGCTGGCCATTAGGGCTTTTAGCTCCCTTTGCCCATAATGTGAGGTGCACATGCAAGGATGAGGAGGACACTGGAAAGGGGACTCACTCTGACAATCCTTGTGAGGTCATTGAACTTTTTCCGGCATTGGACACTGGTCCTGGGGACCTCGCTGTTGGATGTGACCCTGTGGGCGACCTCCCTCCAGGCTTTCCTGTAGACGCTGGTGGCAGGCTTCTTGCCACTGTCCGGGAACAAGAGTTTGCGTCTCCTCTCCAAAGCCCTAACCAGCACCCTCAAATCATGGCCAGTGAAGCGCTGCGCTTGTTCACGGGCCTTCTGCATCTTTCCCGGCGCTATTTCTGTTCAGCAGCAGTGTTTAGGCCTAGCTGGAGGGCTGCAGTGTCCAGGGCGTGGCAGCAGACGAACTCGACCCTTCCCCCTTTAAGAGCTGGCCGGCGCCAGGGTGTCTGCTGTCAATCAAGAAATGACCGCACCTGCGCTGCGCCCGGCCTCGGCGGTTTAGCTCAGCACCGCCGGCTTTGCGCCTAAAGATAGTTGTGTAACGCCAGTTTTAGCGCTCGAGCAAACTCTTAGGGCGAAGCTACTGAATATCGGCGAAGTGGCCTCGACTTTGCGCCGGGCGCAAACTTTAGCGGCCACCCGACTTTTCCGCCCCAAAAGTGGCTATACTGAATTTCTAGGCCGTTATCTTTTATTAATGACAACACACATAATAAACTTCAATAAAAATAGTAAAGAAAGAAAATACACATAAAATCACACACTATCAAAAATAGAGGAGGGAGGGAAACTCTAACTCTATACATAGCAGCAAAATTTAAACGGGTGTCCCCTCGTCTACCCGCACGTAATGCTCCCTCCATTCTCCTCTGTTCTCATACTTCTGGAAACGTTTGTCCCTCTTACAATGTACAAAGAGTAAATAAATCACAATAAAAATCTGACATACTACGAGGATGTGGGAGGCTATCCTAATCCATGAAGGGACTTCTATATTAGTGAACAGGTCCCACCACTGTGGGGTCACTATATCTAATATGCTTGTCCCTATTTCTAATGTCTTCTGCTCCAGCGTGTAAAAATGTTTCTGTGAAATGGCAACGGCTTTTAGTATCTTGGTAAGGTGTTCAGGGAGAGGGGGAATGATGTAGCCAAAATGTGCAACGAATCTTTGCTGATCGGTGAAATTTTCTTTGACAGTGAGGTGAACAGTGGAAGGTTCAGGAATAGGGACAATTCGCTCTTGGGCCACTTGAACTTCTGCCTTGGGTTTGAAGCAGAAACTGCTGTCACTGACCGGACACCAGCCGTGCTGTCCATGTTGGTAGTGGGGCGCTGCAGTGGTGACACAGTATGTCCCACCTCTTATATATGCCACCTGCAGGGGCACATGGCTTTGTGCCATTGCCTCCATGGTGCAAGTTATAGGCTTCGCACCAGCAGTTCTGAACCCGCACTGTGGTTTCGAATAGGCATTCAAGTGCTGGGGACACAGGATGATGTGTGCTCCCCGGCTCCGGCACCCCGAGAGATCGGTACCCATCATTGCATGCTCCCATCGAATGACGTACGGTGGGACCGCTGTATAGCGAATGTGTGCACCCCCTTGAATTACTCCAATGTTCTTCACCCTGTATACCGGGGCGGGTTTAGCTGTCTTTCCCATAACCGGCATTCTTACCACTATACCCATAATGGTGTTATTAGACCGCCCACAATCCATTGGGACTGGGTAGGCCTCTGAAGTTAGTCTGAGCTGGCACGGACTTAATGCATTCTCAAAAGGGTGGAGGGCTGTGAGTTGCTTATTGCCGATCCAGGAGGGGACCAAACCTTGTTTTAAATCCTCCAGATTACTGCGGCCCTCGCCCAGTAACCACGCCCCGTACAGCATGCATGCCTCGTTCTGCGCAGCCTGATCTGACGCATTCCGATCATCTCTGATGAGAGCATTTACCGTTTTAGCATGTTTCTCCAGCTCAACTATGATTTCTTTTAAGTGTAGTGTCATGGCCTGGTCCTCATGTAACTCAGAACCCACTACTGTACCTTATTCTCTTCCGTCAGTATCTTTCTTAACCGCGCTTTTAAACCATTGATCTGCGTCTGCAGCTCCACGTCATCCAGAGTGTTGATGACGGAAGTCCCTGTGTTAAAGGTGGTAAAAATATCATTGACTGTACCCCTTCTTTGTCTCCCTACTCTGTCCAAGACCTCATGTGGTATGGTGTGGTGTACAATCCGGCTCTTTCGACATTGGCAAAGTCGAACTCATAAAATTGTCTGAACATATTTGTTAACAGGACCTGGTACAATTGCTCCATTTCCTTGGGGCACCACTCTGGCAATCGCACCTCGGTGAGGTTTAAAATCACCGAGGCTACTGCCTAGTGCACCCCTTGGTACAGCACCTGACCTGTGGGTACCAATACCAGTCCGTTCCCGGGTCCCTTGGTAGTGGCGGGGCACCCTTCCTTGCGGGCTTTGGCTACCGGAATCGTGGGCAGGGGCTTGCGGGGGCGGGTGATGAGCTCAGTGGCATTCATCGGGATCGGAGAGTATGGGACTCCGCACGCCCGCGTGCTGACGTCCCACCTCATCCCTTTCCCAGCATCCTGCCACTGTCTCTGGAAAAAGATGGAGACGCCTGTGGGGCAGACGCGTTCTGAACCCCACATGCAGATGTAAATCCCCTCATCTGGTTCCCACCATTTGTCCCAACAGACACTCAATCCCCCACGAGTCCCCGTAATAGTCTGATGGGTATTGTTACCCAGTCGTTCCCACTCGACCGTGGAGTTTTTCATGGTCTTACTCAGCTTCCGAAGCCACCACCATCTGTCCAAAGGAACATGTCCGTTGCATACTAAACAAATCTTCCTCCCGACGGTGACGCTGACTCTGGGCGCGATGATCCTCACCCTGGGACACATTAGAGAAGTCTCTCTGCATACAAACCCAGACTGGCTGGAGTATTCCGTAGAGTTCGACCCCAGCCATCCTGGCCACCTCCCTTCATGGAAGTAGGTGGCTGTTTCCTCAACGTCCCGTTCACCCGTCCCATCAGTCGCGATGGGGGCTGTGTACCCGGAGCATCCATACACGATGGAGTCCTTGGTGTAGCCCCGATAGGCCAAGCTACACCCGATCACTGCGAACACGATGAGAATCCTCTCCATGGTACCTTTGGTTCCTGCAACAGATTAAAATGATACAGCCAGGCTCCCGAGAGATTCTGGCCTAGGTGAAGGCATGATCGGGTCTTTCGACCTCGATCCAAAACAAACACACACGCTGGGCAGATTCCAAAACTATTTCTTGTAAAACCCATCACCTTAAAAATTTACACACCTTATTCTTAACCAAACATAAAATTAACTAAACTAATGTACAGTGCCGCCCGTCCCCGGGCGGCCTGCCTAATCCCTGTTCGGACTGCAGCTCACCGCTCCCTGTGGCGGGGCCGCACAGACCTGTAGCTTGAGTCCCCTGATGTGCCTCAATAATTCCGAGACTCGAAGTTAGCAGAACAAAACAAGGCTTTTATTAACTTAGAACGTAACACGTAAGAGAGAGAGATGTCTTCCTTCTGGAGACTGAGGCCAGACTGAGCCAGCCTACAAACGGGGCCAGGTATGGGCGGAGCCCTACACACAGCACATTCCAGCACATTCCAGTATACAATACAGCACATTCCAGTACACAATACAATGAGGTCTGGGGGAAGGGAAATGACACTGAAACCGATCTCAGTCACAGGCAGTGATGATGATGAATATTTAATCACATCCCCCACAGCCTTTTGCTGCCAATTGGGGACTGCGTCTTTCTAGGGATTCCCCAAGTCGGTGTCTGCTGAAGTAGGGGGAATCGGGCCAGAGCTTTATTGGCTGAGGCGTCCGAGACGACCTGCGAGGGGGTACTTCGGGCGAGGCTCCCTTTGCGAGTGGACCTTTGGTTGGGACTTTAGCCCTCACAGCCCGTGGCTTCTCCATGACTGTCGGCTTCGGCTCCCTTCCCTCAGACTCCGCCCCTTTGGGATTTGGGTCTGTGGCAGACGACTCCTCCCTACCTGTTCCTACAGGTGGAGAATCTCCGCCTCCAAGTTCTACCTCCCCTAAGCTTGAGCCGAGGGCGGGACCGCCGTCCTTCGACTCCACCTCCTCCAGAATCATGTCAGGGGCGGGGCCTAGCTGTTCGGGCTCCCCCCTAACTGTGCTCGGGTCAGGGGGAGGGCCTTGGTCTTCGGGCTCTTCCCCATCCGAGTCCCAGGCCAATGGGGAAACCTCCCAGGTGGGTGGGATAGCTCCTCCCCTCAAGCAGCCTGCAGTGCCAGCCTGTGTGGTCTGTGACTTTTTGCACTCCTCAGGCTGAGGATTTTTACCCTCAGACCTGGCCTCGGTTGTTGGGTCTTTTGCACCCGGCTTAAATAGTTTGCACTGGTTTACGTGAAACCATTTACTGCGCCGGGGCAGCTTCACTGCGTATACCATGGGGCTGGCTTTATCTACAATACTGTAGGGCCCCATGTACAGTGGTTCTAAACTCCCCACTCGGTCATATTTTCTCACCATGACCTGATCTCCAACTTCCCACTCCTGTGTCTTACGGGGTTTGAGCAGCAGTCGGTTGCCCTGATGCTGCTTTCCCATGTTCCCAGCCGCTTGCCCATAAATCTGTTTCAGGCGCTCCAAAAGGGTCCGGGCAAACTTGTCCCGATTTACCTCTCGGAGCTGACCCTCAGTGAGCACCGGGTCTAGTACATGGGTGGGGGTTCGCATGACTCCCAGTCATTAATTTGTGCGGGGAGTACCCCGTACTTTTCGACTGGCTAGCCCGGATCCCCATGAGGACGAAAGACAGGACCTCCGCCCATTTCTGGGGCGAGTCCATCGTCTCTTTCGTCAGTTTTTCTTTGAGGGTGCGGTTCATGCGCTCCACAATCCCGGATGACTGAGGATTGTGGGCCACGTGCCACTTCCCTTCAATGCCTAAGAGCATGAGGGTGTTCTGCATCACTTGGCCGGTGAAATGACTCCCTTGGTCAGACTCCACAAATCGTGGTAGTCCCCACCGCGAGAACACTTCCCGGACCAAGATCCTGGCAGTACTAAGTGCCGTGGCTGTTTTGCATTGGAAGGCTTCTACCCATTTGGTGAACACATCCACCAGGACAAGGCAATACTTATAGCCTCCCTGGGCGGTGGGCAGGGGCCCGATGTAGTCGACCTGTATCGACTGCCATGGTCCCTCTACTCTCCTGATGTGTCCCAGGGGCACCTTCCTTTTCTGGGGGTCTGGGTTGTTTGCAGCGCACACAAGGTAATTAGCACAGAACTCACGGACATCGTCCCGAAGTCCCGGCCACCATCCCGCCTGTTCTACCCGTTGCCAGGTGACCTCAGGCCCGGGGTGTCCCGCTCCTGGACCCTCATGGGCCAGTTGAAGGAATTCCCTCCGGTGTTGCTGCGGCACAACCCACTGTTCCCCTCGGAACAGCATACCCTCCTTGATGGAGAGGGTTGCTGTACCGTCCAGACCCTCTACTTCTTTGCCCTCAGTGATGGCATTGAGGACTGTTTTTAGGGCAGGATCTAGGGTTTGGACGGTCTTGAGGTCTGAGGGCAGTGTTACCCCTGTGGTCCCCTGAATCTCATCCCTGCCTCGGATTACTGCCACGGGTGTGGACCCATAGGGATCCCAGAAAGTGCCAGTGCGGGCACCCTCCCTGGCTAGCATATCCGCTTGCTGGTTACCCTGGTTGCGGGGTTCCGTGGAGGAATGGGCCTTCACCTTGTGGATAAAGACTTCCCCTTCCTCCCCCACTGCGGCCAGGATCTTTTCTAGTAGGGGCTTTATGGTCAAGGGTCGCCCGTCCGCAGAGGTATAACCGCGGCGAGACCAGATGGCCAGGTACTCCGTACACGAGTTGCATGTGAACATGCTGTCCGAGCAAATCGTGTATGGGGTGGGGAAGATCTCGGGGTGGGTAACCACGTACGCCACCGCGGACAGTTCAGCCTGCTGGGTGCTCATAGTGCTGGGGAGCTTAATCGCCAGGGCAATGTTTGCCGCGGGGTCATAAACTCCACACCCTGTGAGTCGTTCGCCAGCGAATACCGTGCTGGAACCATCTACGTAGATCTCGCGGCCCGTGGGATGTATCCCGGCCCGTAAACCTACGTTCACTTCCCATACCCCTTCTACGGAACACCGATGGGCTGTTCCGGGATATACCATGTTGGCTGCGAGCTTGGGCTCGCAGAGACCCTTCACCTTCAGATCCATCTGGGAAAGGAGGAGGGTCCAGCGTGCAATGCGGGCACTGCTTACTGTCCCGTCCTTAATCCTTCCATCCAGAAGCACCCGAGTGGGTGTGTGATGGGTGAGGAGAGTGATGGGAGAGGTGCCTGTGAAGATCAAAGACCTTTCCACAGCTCAATGCGTGGCCAAAAGATGCCGCTCGCAATTGGAAAAGCTCCTTTCCACATCTGTGAGCACCCTGGAGGAGTAAACCATCGGCCTTAGCCTGCTGTGTCGCTCCTGGAGCAGTACAGCGCTCAGGCTATCCCCGCTAGCCGCTACCTCCAGGAAAAACTATTTTCCCCCATCTATGGCCCCCAGAGCTGGCGCGGTCTGCAAGTCCCCCTTGAGTTTTTCAAATGCTGCCTGGCAACCCTCATCCCAGGACCACTCCACTCCTTTGTGTAGGAGCCGGAGCAGCGGGGCTGCTGTGGCTGCATAGTCCTCAATGAAGTCTCTGCAGTACCCGGTCAGTCCCAGAAAGGACCTCACACCTGATACGGTGGTGGGGATCAGTAGATCTTGCACCGATTCCCGTCTGGCCTTGTCTATGACTCTCTCTCCAGCGCGGATGTTCAGACCCAGGAATTTTACTTCCTGCTGGCCGATCTGTGCCTTCTTTGGGTTTACCTTGAAACCCTTTCTGCCTAACAGCTCTAATAGCTTGACCAATAGTGGGCCATGCTCCTCTCTGGAATCTGTGAACAGGAGCAGGTTGTCCACATACTGCACTAGCTGATTGGGCTGGCTGAACTCTTTTAAGCTCCCTGCCATGCATTGATGGAAAATGCTGGGGCTGTTATGGAAACCCTGTGGCAAGCAGTTCCAGGTGTACTGTTGCCCTTTAAAAGTAAAGGCAAACTTGTACTGATCTTCCCTCCTTAAAGGGATGGACCAAAACCCATTGGAAATATCCAGCACCGTGAACGTGGTCGCGGATGCTGGAATACTCCCTATCAGGTCGGCAACTGCTGCTACCGTCGGCGCGCAGGCTGGGATGTTACTATTGAGGACTCTATAGTCCACTGTGGCTCTCCAGGAATTGTCCGGCTTCTTCACCGGCCACAAAGGAGAGCCTCAACACGCCCTGCTGTGTTTTGATTTCTTTTTGGGTTCAATAAAGACTCATTTCTGAAAGAGAATGTTGTTTAATCTAAAGTCTTGTTCAAGACTTTCTACAGCTTTTTACAGAACACACTATGCTGTGATGCATCTAGAATGAAACTGAAAGTAAAACTCCTCTGGACTGCTTGTCTCTCACATGACCTCTGCTGGTCAGGCACAAGTAATCAAAAACACAGACAAATATGCTGTAAGGCATAAGTAATCAAACACAGACAAATATCATCACTATTTGCTGATATCATTACATCTCCCTTTCTTAAAACAAAAGTATTTTACTTTTAACTAACAACATTTAATGAACTTACATTATCATTATCATGATCAAGGTTTTTTACCCTTGCTTTGTGTGTTCACATGAAATATGTCAATACACTAGAACTTGAAGAAAGAATAAGATAACATTACTTCCTTCTTTAACAATAGTCCTTAAATTTGCTCAATGAGTCTCTCAGGAGGCTTCACGTGTCTTGAGGATTTTCTGATTGATTGTCCTTGAATCTGAGTTGTTGCCTCAGATGATTGGCTCTCAGCTGTGTGATCAGGTTGTTCAACAGTATCAGTCTCTTGACCTGCTGTGGCTGGTCCCATGAGAAGATCTCGACGATTTCTTCTCAGAACAGCACCCTCATCTGTCTGAATGGTGTATGATCTTGGTTGAACTTCACTCAGGACAGTTCCCTTCTGAGTCCATGTGTTTGTTTTGTCTTTCAACCTTACTTGGTCACCAGTGTGGAGTTCAGGTAGGTTTTGTGTTCCTCTGTCATAGTAGTACTTTTGCTTTTCTTTCTGTTGTTCTTTGAACTTCCTCACTTTCTCCCCCTCTTTTGTTTTCAGGAGGTTCTCCGGGATGGGTAGGTTTGACCTTAGCCGACGTCCCATCAGGAGTTGGGCTGGTGACATACCACACTCGAGCGGCGTTGTGCGGTATACAAGCATGCTTTGGTAGAAGTCAGTTCCACTGTCTTTTGCCTTGTACATCAGTCTTTTCACTGTCTGGACCGATTTTTCCACTAGTCCATTGGACTGTGGATAGTGAGGACTTGACGTTGTGTGGACAAAGTCCCACTCTTTGGCAAAGTGTCGGAAATTTGCATTGTTAAACTGGGGTCCGTTGTCTGTGAAGACCTCGCTTGCCACGCCATGTCTGGAGAATATGGCTTTCATACTTCTTATCACAGCTTCTGCAGTGGTGGTGTACAGTCTACAAACCTCTGGATACAGGGAGTAGTAAACAACGCATGCAGGGCGGAACTAGGCCAATACCCATTAATAATCACTATCCAAAAAAGAGCCACCAAATTTTGGAATCACCTACAAATGAGCAACCCCCAATGCTATCACTACGACGCCCTGAAATGCCAAGAGCTGACCACAAAGAAGAATACCCTCAGTCAACTAGTCCTGGGACTCAATAAAGTAACTAATAACAATACTAACAATAACCAGCCCCAGGACAGTGACAGGGTAACACAAAGAATTCGACCCAACACAATCGTCGCTAAGCAAAAGGAAAAATATCTGTCATATTGGGCAGAAACAACAAAAACCCAAAGCAAACTCAATTGCTACTTGGCCCTAAACAGACAATACAACATAGCTGATTACCTGACCATGGTAAAGGATAACAAACTGAGAAGAACCTTGACAAGGTACAGACTTAGCGAACATAGCCTAGCGATCGAAAAAGGCAGACACAGGCAGACCAGGCTGCCAAGAGAAGACAGGATATGCTCTCACTGCAGTCAGGGAGTAGTTGAGACAGAGATGCACTTCCTCACAGCCTGTGGAAAATATCAGGGCATCAGAGAGAATTTCTATCAAAAATTCTCACAAATATGCCCTGAATTCAGAAATCTGACTGACAACCAAAAACTCCCATTCCTACTGGGGGAGGAGAGAAGCTGTGTAACACTGGCGGCACACTATGTTACAGCTTGCCATGAACAGAGGGACAACCAGTAAACTAAGACAAGAGTATATATAAACAAGGCGAAAATATATTTATAAACTCAGGGATATACCTGTTTATACACTGTATGAATGGAACCGCGTTTATGTGTTCAACCATAAATGTATTTTGATGCTTTGGCAACATAAGATGTACCTTATCATGCCAATAAAGCGATTTGTATTGTATTGTATTGTATAATAGTCTGTGACGACAAGATAGTCCTTCCCTTGACATACGAATAGGTCAGCGCCTACCTTCTGGTAAGGTCTGTCTGGTGCTGGGTGTGGCTTTAGTGGTTCTACCGGATTGCTTGCTCGATATTTCAGGCATATTGTGCAGTTTGACACCTCATTTGTCACATCTTGGCTGATTCGTGGCCAGTACATCACCTCTCGTGCTCTTTTCTTACACTTTTCGATTCCCAGATGTCCTCCATGGATCTTTTTTAGCATCTCTCTTCTCAGACTCTTTGGGATAACTATTTTACTTCCATTGCAGATGATGTCTTCGACCACTGATAGTTCCGCCCTGCAGTTCCAGTACTCTGTTATATCAGGTGAGCAGTCTTGCTTCATGTTGGGCCATCCATCCAAGATGCTTTTTCTCAGTCATCTCATTGTTTCATCTTTGTTTGTCTCAGTCTTTATGAGCTCCATTTTTGCATCTGCTATGGGCAGTGTACTTGTGATCATGTCCACGTAGGCGTTCACTTTTTCATCCATTGTGGTGTTTGCGGGCTCACTTGGGTCAACAGCTCTGGACAACGTGTCTGCTGTATACATCAGCTTACCCGGTGTGTACGCAACATTCAGTTCATCATAGACTTTCTCTCCTTCGCTTTCCACAACGAGGACTCTCTTTACCAGGTTCAGTCTCTCACAGGCTTTTAAACCTAGTATGGCTTGCACATCCTTTGGCACCACGATTAATGCTAGCGTGTGCTCTCTGTCCTTGTGTGTTACTTTGACAATGCATTTTCCTTTCACTGGTATATCAGTACCTGAGTATCCAGTCACTTTCACTTGTATTCCATGTAACTTTGGTCTGGGTCTAATTCTCTTAAAATCGGTCTCTGATATCACATTAACTTGTGCTCCAGTATCCAATTTAAATGGAATGTGTATGTCATTCACTTTTAGTGTCAACATCCAGTCTCTTTCTTTTTTGTTTTCAGACACAACATCTACATTGAATTCCTCTATCTCGCTTTCATCTACTGTATGGACCTTGCTTTGTTGCACTTGGTTCTTACAGCAACGGGCATAATGGTTGTTTTTGTTGCATCTATTGCATGTTTTACCATATGCTGGACACTTTCTTGGTGGATGCTGTGTACCGCATCGACTACATGACTTCCGATTGTCTCTTTCATTTTCGTTTGCTGGCCACGTCTCTTTTTTCACATTGGCGCTCTCTTTGTTAAATGGTTTGTATCCGTTCTTTCTCACTGCATCCACGTTGCAGCTACTGTCACTGAACAGCTCCTTTGCCTGCAACTTTACAGTCTCTGTAACCCTACACAGTGCTATGGCTTTTCCCAGGTCTAGATCTTGTTCTCTTAGCAGTCTTTCCCTTAGACCATTATCTCGAATACCACACACCAGTCTGTCTTTTATCAGCGAGTCTGTCAGTCCCCCAAATTCACACGATTTGCTTCGGTTTCTCAGTTCAGTCACATACTGATCAATAGTCTCGCCGATTTTCTGTACACATGTGAAAAATTTGTGCCTCTCAAAGGTCACGTTGCGTTTAGGTATGCAGTAGGCCTCAAACTGTTCCATTATTTTATCTAGCTTCATTCTGTCTCCATCAACATCAAATGTGAAGTTATTATATACCTCCAGCGCTGCATCACCCACGACATGTAAGAACAGTGACGATTTCTGTTTATTACTTTTATCGTCAGCTCCGATTGCTGATAAATACAACCCTACACGTTGTTTGAATCTCCTCCAATTTTCAGCCACATTACCTATTAATTGAAGCGTCGCCGGTGGATGTAAACCTTCCATTTTTCACTTCGTTAGCTATTCTCTAATGGTAAGCAACGATGTTCTCTTTTGGCTTGCTAATATGTGGAGAGCTGATTTCGCTTACTTGCCACAACTGCTTTCACTGTCCCATCAAGTTGCTAACTTCAGATTTTTTCTCTTTCAGCCACTTCTGACATCATGTTTTGATTTCTTTTTGGGTTCAATAAAGACTCATTTCTGAAAGAGAATGTTGTTTAATCTAAAGTCTTGTTCAAGACTTTCTACAGCTTTTTACAGAACACACTATGCTGTGATGCATCTAGAATGAAACTGAAAGTAAAACTCCTCTGGACTGCTTGTCTCTCACATGACCTCTGCTGGTCAGGCACGAGTAATCAAAAACACAGACAAATATGCTGTAAGGCATAAGTAATCAAACACAGACAAATATCATCACTATTTGCTAATATCATTACATGCTGCACCAGTGAAGTCATTGCTGTCTCCATGTCGGGCTCCGCATCCCGCAGGAATTTGTACTGTTTTTGGGGTCGGGCCATGGGGCCCCCGTCTACACTGACCTCAAACCCGGTGACCCTCCCGCAATCGTGTTTGTGAGTGGCAAACGTAGTCAGGTGGTCTGACACGAATGCCTGCAGATCTTGTGGGACGCTGGCGACCATGAGCTCGAGGTCGTAGCCCTCTTTTGGCTTCACGGTACATAGGGTCCCTTTCCCTTCCTTCCCTGGGATGATGACTACCTCGGCTTTCTTACCTGTACTCGCTCCACAGAGACAGTGATTTCTAAGATCCACGAGGATCCCGTGTTCTACTAAGAAATCAGACCCAAGGATCCCTTTTCCACTCTCCATCTCCCACTTCAACAGTATACACTTCCACATGGTGCGGAGTGGTCCTAAATGAATGGAGAGGGGGATGGAGAATGCGCCAGCCTGTTCTTTGCACGTGAAGCCCGACAGAATATATGGAACCCCGGTGGACAGAGGTGAGGTGGTAGGGTTAGCTGCGTGGATCACGGTGCACGATGACACGTATCCAACAGATAGGTCCCTTTTACCTTCTCTACCTCCATCACCACGAGGGGTCGCCTCCATAAAGCATATCGCAACGAACACAGGTAAACGGGCTGCGCTGGCTCTAGTCATTGGGGTGAAGTGGTCGGGGCCGCGGGAACGACGGGACCGGTGGTGACTGCTATCTTCCCCTGTGAGATCATAAGAGACCGCATTGTCTCTAAAATTGATTCTATCGCAGCGGGATCTATAGCTGCACCGGCTCCTTTTCCTGGGACAGGGGCTGCGGCTTGGACCTGGACTCGTGCTGGGGTGGCGGTCTGGGCTTGGGCTGTGGGAGATTTCCCCTTATTATCCTTCCACGGATTTTTACAGTCCCTGCGCCAATGTCCATCCTTCCCACACCCGTAGCAATTGAGCTTGGCCTGGGGAGGGCGATTCCCCTCCTGATGCCACTCCTTTTTACTTGGGGCTGCGGGTTTTGCCTCATGCACTTTTCCCTTAGAGGGAGGTGCCTCCTGACCCCTGCAATTCTTATACGCAATGGTGAGCTGTCGGAGCACTGTCTCCTCTGTGGTACCGGGACCTTGGGGGCCAAACCAAGATTTGGCTTGGGCCTGCATTTGCGGTAAGCTGTTGGCAACCAGGCAGCGGAGCCAATGAACCCGCTGGACATTGTTCATTGTGGCCCGTTCCGGCATGCCCGGACAGCTGCGCCGATACACTGGCCACAGCCTTTCTGCGAAAACCCATGGGGGCTCTCCAGTTAGCTGCATAGTCCCTTCCACACGGAGGAACGGGATGCCGTCGTCCACTCCCATAACCTCCAGGACCTCGTCCCGGAGTTCCTCATACCCTTTCTGCCCCCTCTTACTCCCGTCTGAGAGGCACTGAAGGATTGTGCTATCCAGGGAGAATAGCAACATCTTAGCCTGTTCTGGACCATCGCAGTCATTGACAGCAGCTGTCTGCTCTATCTCCCTGAAATGGACTGAGGGATCTCCCTTCTCGGGAGGTGGCTCACCATCGCTCTGATTTGTTGGGCACTGTGGGGCAGTATGATATGGTTCTGGAGGGGTCCGTCATCACCATTTGCGGCGGTGGGACCATACCTCTGGTGCCGAGTAGGACACATTGGTGCCGGCTCCGGCTTCACTACCGGGGATTGTTCTTCCTCCTGTTCTACCTCGGCTTTCTCCTCTTCTACCACCCCTTCTTCAGGCCAAACCTCATTATAGCTCGGCGGTGCTGAGGGTTCAGTGGCTGGTGCCACAACTACTTCATGTGGAATCGGTTTCTTGGATTCCTTCAGGAAGTCTATGTGACTTGCCTTTGGGCTTATGAGGCATACCATGCCTTTTGCCTTAGCCAGGGCCATTCTTAGGTCTTCTACAGCCTTCTGGCAGGGGCCGTGGTCTGCGCTTTCAAACCCCTGCTCGATGGCCACCTTGTAAGCTGCCTTAACCTCCACTACTTTCTCCTCCTGCACTCTTAGCTGTTGTGCGAGGCGGGCGCGTTTCTCCCGTACTCTCGCTTCATGAATCTTTGCCTCAGTAACCTGGCATTCCAGGTACTCTGCTTTAGCCTGATGTTGGCTGGCTACAATTTGGCATTCCTGATTTAGCGTGTGAAGCGTTGCGATCAGCTTTTCCCCACCCATGGCCTTTTCTCTATTTCTGATGCCTGGGCTTTGATCCTGGCTGCCTGCGCTGCAACGACTCTGTCCAAAATCTGGACTTGTCTTTTGTAGCACATCAGCCACACTGCCTTCTCTACTGACTTTTTGTGTTCTTTATTCTCTGTCCATCTGACGGCTGCGTCTACCGGACGCCCATCCAGTAAGAGATCGGAAATCCACTGCTTAGTGAGATGTACCTTACCAAAAACATAATCCGCTATCCTCTCATCCGTAACATTTCGTCCATTTAAACCTGGGTTTAATACATTGCAATCCTGCTGCCAATGTCCTGCCGTGGTCGCCTTTTTCTGTAAGGGGTTTTCTCTTGCCAGGTCTCCCTCTCTGGTGAGACCTCTCTCTCTTTTGCACAGTAATTTACCTAGTGGTTCGACCCACTCACCCTTAGGTTCTGTACACTGGATTTTGAGGCAGGAACTACAATGCAGAGAATACTCTGTAGACCAAGTTTAAAGAAACGAAGTGAAATTTTATTGCTTAAAGGAAAAATTGAATGTAAGCCAAAATAAGGTACATGGGAGGGAAAAACAAATCATAATACAATACTAAATAATATATCCACAGGCATATTATACTTTACAAGGTTCACCATGAAATAGGAAAACACACGGAACATCGAGGGACAACAACTCATTGTTAATTATCCCCCAAAATGTCCACCCCCTAAACCTAGCTAGATTAGATTATGAGGGGCCAGAAACATGCTCACCAGTCCCAGTTAGAAAATAGAGGTGTCCTGTCTCCACGTGGTCAGCAGAACGCAGCGGGCTGCGACACACTTTTCTCTCCCTCGAGGTGATGGAATCGAACAGGCTGGATGTTACCAGGCCTGGACGTCGGCGTGGAGAGAGACCAACTGTTTGATCATTTTCATATAGGTTTCTTCTTGGAGGGTCGCCGTCTTTTCGTCTCGTCAAATGGTCTGGGGTTTGTCGATGATCTCCCGATAACTACCCCGGGTCTGGGCACTGACTCGATCTTCCCTCTCGAACCTCTCTCTCTCTCGAACTTCTCTCCGAACTCAAACCTCGATCCTCGATCGTCGATCCCGATCCTCAACTTGATCGTCTCGACTCGAACCCCCAACTCGATCGTCTTCCGATTCTCTGAACTCCTGATAGCTACCCCGGGTCTCCAATTATACTTCTCATCGAGGCCCTTATCTCCCGCCATATCAAGGTTAGTCTTTGTTTACATTTTGGCGGGCTTGCAGCACAGAGGGGTAGCCATTGTGTTTAAAGTACTTTCGGGATGGCCGGTAACTGCCATCTCTGGCCTGGAATGACCTTGTATTGTCTTTAATGGGTCTTCATGTTCCCCTATGAATTTGAAGCTGTTTCCCTTTGTCTGGGTAAACATTTTGATGGCCTTTATCTACAGGCCGATCTGATTGGATTTGCATCCAATCCATATCTATGGGGTTCTGTCTGGTTTTGCATTCTCCGAAATTGCATTCCAGAACTTACTGTGGGTTGAATCCACAAAAGCTGTCTGTGGACTGCAGGAACCATTTTAAAATGTCCCAAAAAGCTGGTCACGGGGTCTGGTGGCCATTTTGTGTGCCCCTTTTCCTGGGCTTCTTTTAAAACAGTCTTTAAAAATTAAGGCCTTTTCTGCCAATAGACCCTTATAGGACAATGTTCAATTTTGCGAATCCTACAATTCCCTCGGGTACGTGGATGAAGTAGGTTCTGAGATTGGTTGATAATTGGTGAGGGAGGTTTGCTGGCTCGCACCAGGCGGTTATAGGTTTCCAGCTTCAGGTCAAAGAAAAACCAGCAAGCCATCAGCTTTCAGATCATCCCTGGCATCCCTCTGCCCACTATAGAGAAATGTCACCACATTAATCTTTACACCTCTGATGGGGGTACTGCAGGGCTCCGCTGGATAGATGATCTAGGGTGTGCCAAATGGCCTTCCTCATTTGTATATTTTCCATCTTGCAAATGTGCACTGAAATGCAAAATGCCTTCATAAAATATGTATGCATGTAAATATATTTTGTTAAGAATCCGATAAGAAAACTGAAAAACCAAAAAGTCTTGTCAAAACCTACCTCTTCCTTGTCACTTTGGTCACCGAATCCTCCTGCTTGATGCCCCTTCTTTGCAAAGCATCTTGGGATGGTTTAAGTGCAAACTGTTGTCTCATTGAGTTCTCGCTTCAGCAGCCCATAGCAGCAGCGGTTTACAGAAGATCAAATGAAGCATGAAAAGAGACAAGACATTTTACTTTCTCTCCAAAATTTTCTCCTCCAATTTCCATTCCCTTGCCTCCTTTCCTGAAGATGTGGATTCCTTCACTGGAGATGCAGTTCCACTGATAGCAGTAGCTTCCAATACTTTGTCCAGTGCTCATATACTTAGCTTGTATTCCCTTGAGTACAGAAGATTGATGGGGTGATCTGATCAAGGTGTTTAAAATGTTAAAAGGATTTGATAGGGTAGATACAGAGAAACTATTTCCTCTGGTGGGGAAATCCAAAACCAAAGGGGCATAATTATAAAATTAGAGCAAAATCAGGATGCACTTCTTTCACAGAAAGGGTGGTAGAAACGTGGAACTCTCTCCCTCAAAAAGCTGTGGATGCTGGGACAATTGGAACTTTCAAGACTGAGACTGTTGGGTAAGGGTATTGATGGAGTTGCAGAAAAGGCAGGTCGATGGAGTTAAGATACAGATCAGCCATGATCTAATTCAACAGTGAAGCAGGCTTGAGGGGCGGAGTGGCCTCCTCCTGTTCCTATGTTTCTATCGTTATTCATGTGTGAGCTTTGACACTGGTTACATCAGACCATCTGACCGTAGAGTACCTCAGAGCAGAACCCAATCCTATCCTCACCTCATGTCTACACATAAGCACATCCGTAAGAAGTCACACAACACCAGGTTATAGTCCAACAGTTTTATTTGAAATCACAAGCTTTCGGAGCGCTGCTCCTTCATCAGGTGAAGTGGAGAGGTGCATAAAGACACAGCTTATATAGTCAGAGAATAATGCCGGATGATTACAGGTAATCTTTCTTACTGCCATTTATCACACCTCGGCAGAGAGATAATCACAGCAATCAAAGGTGTGAATGGTGTCCAAACAGGTTAGTCAGGAAAACATTACATCAAAGAACAATGAGGTGGGGTCACAAGGGGTCAAATGTTGCAGATGCTTGACATGTATGCTCAAGCTGTCAGGAGATGCATCAACGCCAGATTCATCAGCCGCACTCACAAGACAGTCCAGAATGTCACCCAAGCACAACGCAATGCCATCCACGCTCTCAAGACCAACCGCAACATCGTCATCAAACCAGCAGACAAAGGAGGAGCCATCATCATACAGAACAGAACGGACTATTGCAAAGAAGCATGCCGACAACTGGACAACCAGGAACACTACAGACAGTTACCCGCTGGTCCGACCAAAGAACACACCCGCCAACTCAACAGACTGATCAAGACCTTCGATCCAGACCTTCAAAGCATCCTACATGCTCTCATCCCACGTACTCCCCGTGTGGGAGACTTCTACTGCCTCCCAAAGATACACAAAGCCAACACACCCGGACGTCCTATCATATCAGGCAACGGAACCCTGTGTGAGAACCTCTCTGGATACATCGAGGGCATCCTGAAACCCATCGTACAGGGAACCCCCAGCTTCTGTCGTGACACTACAGACTTCTTACAGAAACTCAGCACCCACGGACCAGTTGAACCAGGAACACTCCTCGCCACGATGGACGTCTCAGCACTCTACACCAGTATCCCCCACGATGACGGCATCGCTGCAACAGCCTCAGTACTCAACACCAACAACAGCCAATCTCCAGACGCCATCCTACAACTCATCTGCTTCATCCTTGACCACAATGTCTTCACCTTCGGCAACCAGTTCTTTACCCAAACACACGGAGCAGCCATGGGGACCAAATTCGCACCCCAATACGCCAACATCTTCATGCACAGGACCTCCAACCAACGCTATACACCAGATACATCGACGACATTTTCTTCCTATGGACCCACGGCGAAGAATCACTGAAAAGACTACACGATAACATCAACAAGTTCCATCCCACCATCAAACTCACCATGGACTACTCCTCAGAATCGATTTCATTCTTGGACACACGAATCTCCATCAAAGACGGACACCTCAGCACTTCACTCTACTGCAAGCCCACGGACAACCTCAGGATGCTCCACTTCTCCAGCTTCCACCCTAACCACGTTAAAGAAGCCATCCCCTATGGACAAGCCCTGTGAATACACAGGATCTGCTCAGACGAGGAGGAATGCGATGGACACCTACAGACGCTGAAAGACGCCCTCATATAAATGGGATATGACGCTCGACTCATCGATCGACAGTTCCGACGGACCACAGCAAAAAATCACATCGGCCTCCTCAGAAGACAAACACGGGACACAACCAACAGAGTACCCTTCGTCGTCCAGTACTTCCCCGGAGCGGAGAAACTACGCCATGTTCTTCGTAGCCTTCAACATGTCATCGATGACGATGAACACCTCGCTAAGGCCATCCCCACGCCTCCACTACTCGCCTTCAAACAGCCGCCTAGCCTCAAACAGACCATCGTTCGCAGCAAATTACCCAGCTTTCAGGAGAACAGCGGCCACGACACCACACAACCCTGCCACGGCAACCTCTGCAAGACATGCCAGATCATCAACACAGATACCATCATCACACGTGAGGACACCACACACCAGGTACATGGTACATACTCATGTGACTCGGCCAACGATGTCTACCTCATACGTTGCAGGAAAGGATGCCCCGGAGCATGGTACATCGGCGAGACCATGCAGACACCGTGACAACGGATGAACGGACACCGCGCAACAATCACCAGGCAGGAGTGTTCCCTCCCAGTCGGGGAACACTTCAGCAGTCAAGGACATTCAGCCTCCGATCTTCGGGTAAGCATTCTCCAAGGCGGCCTTCGAGACACACGACAACACAAAATCGTAGAGCAGAAACTGATAGCCAAGTTACGCACTCATGAGGACAGTCTCAACCGGGATCTTGGGTTCATGTCACGCTACATGTAACCCCACCTGAGGTAGGTTCATCCAGACTCAAGTCGTCGTTGGCTTGTTCTCTCTACACAGATGCTGCCGGACCTGCTGTGATTTCCAGCAAAAAAAATGTTTTTTTTTCTGTTTTTTGTTTTTCATACAGACCCCAGCATCTGCAACATTTGACCCCTTGTGACCCCACCTCATTGTTCTTTTATGTAATGTTTTCCTGATTAACCTGTTTGGACACCATTCACACCTTTGATTGCTGTGATTATCTCTCTGCCGAGGTGTGATAAATGGCAGTTAGAAAGATTACCTGTAATCATCTGGCATTTTTCTCTGACTATATAAGCTGTGTCTTTATGCATCTCTCCACTTCACCTGATGAAGGAGCAGCGCTCCAAAAGCTTGTGACTTCAAATAAAGCTGTTGGACTATAACCTGGTGTTGTGTAACTTCTTACATTTGTCCACCCCAGTCCAACTCCGGCATCTCCACACCATAAGCACATCCAGTAGAGGTTGTCGCACAGGGACCAGAAGGGGAAGTGTGGATGTTTTTTTTTCTTCCGTAACGTAAGGACACTATGGCCAAACACAACAATTCTAGCACCAGACCAGCTGAAATGGGAATTTAACCTCAAGCCTACCAGTGTGGTTCAGGATTTGAAACTTTATCTCTGAGTTATTAGGATTAGCTGAGAAGAAAGAAAAAAGAAAGCCATTGATATCGCAATTTTCATGACATCAAAATGCCCCAAATTGCTTTACAGCCAATCAAGTACTCTTTGAAGTGTAGTCATTGTTGTAATATAGAAAATGCAGCAGCCATTTTGAACACAGCAAGGTCCCTCAAACAGCAATGAAATAAATGACCCGATAATCTGTTTTAGTGATGTTGGTTGAGAGATAAATGACGTATTAAAACTCACTACGCACTTGGTTTGAGTATAAAGCAAGGCTTTAATCAACTTGTTTCAGAACATGGAGGTCTAGTTGTCCTTCACTAGTTCCTGTCTTACAAAATGTCCCTGGGCAAGCTGGGCCCACGCCCGAGTATTTATACTCCTTGGACGGCGCCACCAGCTGGCCGTCCAGCGTTATTTCATGAGTAGTTTCTTTATGATGATGAGATTTATAACAATAAATAAATAATAGCCTGGACACCAGGGAGAACTTCCCCTGCTCTTCTTTAAATAGTGCCATGGGATCTTTCACATCCACCTGAGAGAGTAGACGGGACCGAAAGGCGGCACCATCTGTGAGTGCAGCACTCCCTCGGCACTGCACTGGAGTGTCAGCCTAGCATTATGTGCTGAAGTCTCTGGAATGGGACTTGGAACCCACAACCTTCTGCCTCAGAGGCGTGAGTGCTACCCACTGAGCCCCAGCCACCAGGATCAGACACTGTAAGGAAAACAATGAAAGGACCATAAGCTTAGTGTTGTATAGTGTTGACTAGACAGCTAGAGAGCATTAAATTTGTGAATGAATGCAGTGCTACTATCTGCGATCAATAACAGAGAGCATTCATAAATTAACACAAAGCTAAGTCAGCATCCATTCCACACCCTGTCACTGCAGAATGGCTAGAGGTGAACAGATATCACATTTCACAACACGTTAATATGAATGGAATCGCAATCTGCATGAATAATTTAGACAGAACATACTGTCAGATGAGGAGAGATTGGGTCGACTAGACCTATTCACTAGAGTTTAGAAGAATGAGAGGGGATCTCATTGAAACGTATAAAATTCTGACAGGGCTAGACAGACTGGATGCAGGGAGGATGTTTCCCCTGACTGGGGGTGCTCTAGAACGAGGGGTCACAGTCTCAGGATACGGGGTAGGACATTTAGGACTGAGATGAGGAGAAATTTCTTCTCGCTTTCCCGCCTGATCTCCATATCCCTTGATTCCCCTGGAGTCCAAAAATCCAGCAATCTCACCCTTGAATATACTCAATGATTCAGCCCTTTGGGGTAGAGAATTCCAAAGATTCACAACCCTCTGAGTGAAGAAATTCTTCCTCATCTCAGTAGTAAATGGCCGATCCCTTATACTGAGCCTATACCCCCTAGTTCTAGACTCTCCAGCCAGGGGAAACAACCTCTCAGCATCTACTCTCCTTCAGCTTCTTCTTCTATCTTTCTTACAATGGTCTCACTTTTTAAGCTCAGCTAAAAGGCCATTGCATCACCTCCTCCATGACCATCACTCTTGCTTTTCCATTAGGTTACATTAGCTCTACATATCAAAGGCTCAAAGAGTTTTCACAGCACAGTCTTGGGATATATTACATAGAATTTTACAGCACAGAAGCAGGCCATTCGGCCCAACTGCTCCATACCGGTGTTTATGCCCTACACGAGCCTCCTCCCAGCCCTCTTCATCTCACCCCATCAGCATAACCTTTGTAGGGTTCGCAAAATTGAACATTGTCCTATAAGGGTCTATTGGCAGAAAAGGCCTTAATTTTAAAGACTGTTTTAAAAGAAGCCCAGAAAAAGGGGGCACACAAAATGGCCGCCAGACCCCGTGACCAGCTTTTTGGGACATTTTAAAATGGTTCCTGCAGTCCCCAGACAGCTTTTGTGGATTCAGCCCACAGTAAGTTCTGGAATGCAATTTCGGAGAATGCAAAACCAGACAGAACCCCATACATACAGATTGGATGCAGATCCAATCAGATCGGCCTGTAGATAAAGGCCATCAAAATGATTACCCAGACAAAGGGAAACAGCCTCAAGTTCAAAGGGGGACATCAAGACCCATTAAAGACAATACAAGGTCATTCCAGACCAGAGATGGCAGTTGCCGGCCATCCCGAAAGTATTTTAAACACAATGACTACCCCTCTGTGCTACAAGCCCGCCAAAATTTAAACAAAGACTAACCTTGATATGGCAGGAGATAAGGGCCTCCATGAGAAGTATAACTGGAGACCTGGGGTAGCCATTAGGAGTTCGGAGAGAGAGCAGTGCGGAAGAGCAAGAAGAGCAGTGTAGAGATCATTTTCGAGAGATCGTTCGGGGGTCCGAAGAAGGTGCAGTTCGGTTAGGAGTTCGGGTTCGGTAGAGAGGCCGCTCAGACTCGGAAGAAGAAGACGATTCGGTAGACGATTGGGATCGGAGACGTTTTGAAGACTCAGAGTAGCCATTGGTGGTTCAGGTTGAGTCAGCGTCCAGACCCGGGGTAGCTATCGGGAGATCATCGACAAACCCCGGGCCATTGATGAGACGAGAAGACGGCGACCCTCTAAGAGGAAACCTTATGAACATGGTCAAACAGATGGGCTCTCTCCACGCCGACGTCCAGGCCTGCTAACACCAGCCTGTCTGTGTCCATTACCTCGAGGGAGAAAAGAGTGTGTTGCAGCCCGTTGCGTTCCGCTGACCACGTGGAGACAGGACGCCTGAGAGGACCAAAACGCAGACTTCAAAACCTCTATTTTCGAACTGGGACTGGTGAGCATGTTTCTGGCCCCTCATAATCTAATCTAGCTAGGTTTAGGGGGTGGGCATTTTAGGGGATAATTAGCAATGAGTTGTTGTCCCTCGATGTTCCGTGTGTTTCCCTATTTCATGGTGAACCGCGTAAAGTGTAATATGCCTGTGGATATATTGGTTAGTACTGTCTTATGATTTGTTTTTCCCTCCCATGTACCTTATTTGGCTTACTTTCAATTTTTCCTTTATGCAATAAAATTTCACTTCGTTTCATTAAACTTGGTCTACAGAGTATTCTCTGCATTGTAGTTCCTGCCTCAAAGACCAGTGTACAGAACCTAAGGGGTGAGTGGGTCGAACCACTCGGTAAATTACTGTGCAAAAGAGAGAGGTCTCACCAGAGAGAGAGACCGAGTAAAAACCCCTTACACCTTCTTTTCCTTTCTCCCTCATGTACTTATCTAGCTTCCCTTAAAGATTGGGAGAAGGGGAAGTGCAACGAGACCTGGGTGTCCTTGTGCACCAGTCGCTGAAGGTAAGCATGCAGGTGCAGCAGGTGGTTAAGAAGGCAACTGGTATGTTGGCCTTCATAGCGAGAGCATTCGAGTACAGGAGCAAGGATGTCTTGCTGCAGTTGTACAGGGCCTTGGTGAGACCACACCTTGAGTATTGTGTGCAGTTTTGGTCGCCTTATCTGAGGAAGGATGTTCTTGCCATGGAGGGAGTGCAGCGAAGATTCACCAGGTTGATACCTGGGATGGCAGAAATGACGTATGAGGAGAGATTGGGTCGATTGGGCTTATATTCGCTCGAGTTTAGAAGAATGAGAGGGGATCTCATTGAAACTTATAAAATTCTAACAGGACTGGACAGACTAGATGAAGGACGGATGTTCCCGATGGCGGGGGTGTCCAGAACCAGGGGTCACAGTCTAAAGATAAGGGGTAAGCCATTTAGGACAGAGATGAGGAGTAATTTCTTCACCCAGAGAGTGGTGAACCTGTGGAATTCTCTACCACAGCAGGCAGTTGAGGCCAATTCATTAAATATATTCAAGAAGGCGTTAGATATATTTCTTAAGGCTAAAGGGATCAAGGGATATGGGGAGAAAGCAGGGACAGGGTGCTGAATTTGGATGATCAGCCATGATCTCATTAAATGGCGGAGCAGGCTCGAGGGGCTGAATGGCCTACTCCTGCTCCTATCTTCTATGTTTCTATGTTTCTAAAGGCATCCGCGCTAGTCGCCTCAACCACTCTTTGTGGTAGCGAGTTCCACATTCTAACCTCTCTCTGGGTAAAGAGTTAAACAGAACATAAACTACCTTACCTATTTACAGAAAACAATAAACCTATAGATGCATCCATGAGAAGATTAGAACTATCCAAGGCTATTTTATGTGATCACTGTGACCGCCTCGGAGATTTTTTGACATTCTACCGACATTGCCTGTTTTCAGCAAATCTCAGAGAAGCTGCCTTTTACCCACAAAATGTAATCTTTAACTCAAAATGGAATCTGAATACAACTTCAGCTGTCATACGTCTCTCAAATAGAATCGTAGGATGGTACACCACAGAAGGCGGCCATTCGGCCCATCGTGCCTGTGCCAGCTATTTGGTAGAGCTATCCAATTAATCCCAATCCCCTGCTCTTTCCCCATATAAATATTTTACCTTCAAGTATTTATCCAATTCTCTTTTGAATGTTGTTTTGTCAGTACCTTTCTACCTAGACACAATTAGTGCTCAGAACCCAGAGATTCAAACATGAGGCTTCTTTATTCAAATGGAAGGTTCTGGAGAGTACAGAACAAAAAGAACAGAAACCCAACCAAGAGAACAAACCCAACCATTTTACTGCTGTCACAGCGCCACCGCAGGTGGGAGGAGAACACATAATACATAACATATTCCTCCCCTCTTAAATGAAATGTCCGCATTATTCCTCAACAGGTAAGTTACTTTCAATGCACTCAACTAACCAAGGGTAGAGGTAGACTGCCTCAAACCCTGAATTTACCCTGGGGTTTATTCTGCCCCAGTCTTGTGGGTAAGTCACTAAGCCTACAGATCCAAGCGTCTTGGAGGCCGCCGCTCTCTGACAGAATACCGGCGGTCATCGCTGGCTTCCACAGCAGTAGGCATTGACACAGGCCTAGATAGAGAAGGTGCCTGTGTCAGTCGAAAGTCAGGAGTTTGCACAGGTGGAACAGTCTCTTTGACTTCCTGTGTTGGAGAAGAGCACTGTGGCAAAGGATGCTGGTTTGCGGTATCATCCGGAAACAGTTCTGGCCAACCAGCCATTGGAGCCTCTGTGGCTGTCTCTGCTCCTAGCAACAGTTGATCAGTGTGTCTTCTCCAGATGACGTCCTCAGCAGTCTCAACCGTGTAAGACACAGGGCCCGTCTGTGCGATCACCGTAGCAGGAACCCATTTCGGTCCAGTGTTGTAGTTTCGAGCTAGGACGTGCTCTCCAGGATGAAACCATCTCTCCTTGGTTCTTTTCTTTCTCCTTTCAACTTGAGCTTGTTGTTGACGTTGGACAACCTGCTCTGCCCTTGGAGGTTTGAGTAAGTCAAAACTTGTCCGCAACTGCCTCTTCATCATGAGCGAAGCGGGGGAAGTTTTGGTTGTGGCATGCGGCTCGTTCCTGTAGGACAACAGGAAGCTGTTCAGACGTTGGTGGATTGAGCCCTGACCTTGCGATGCCTTCAAGGCGTGCTTCAAAGTTTGCACGAACCTTTCTGCCAGGCAGTTAGTAGAGGGATGATAGGGTGCAGACCTGATGTGTTGGATACCATTCACTTGCAGGAAGGTTGCAAACTCCTGTGATACAAATTGTGGACCGTTGTCACTTATGAGTTGTTCCGGTGAGCCATAACGGCTGAACATCTCACCAAGTTTCTCAATTGTTTTCTCTGCCGTGGTAGACCTCATCACAGCGACCTCCGGCCACTTGCTACGAGCGTCCACAACCACCATAAACATCTTCTCTTCGAAAGGACCGGCGAAGTCCACATGTACTCACTACCACACTTCTTCAGGCCAATCCCAGGGGTGTAGGGTTGCCAGCTGTGGAACATTCCGGACCCTTTGACACGGGGAACATGTTTTGGCTTTCTCCTCATATTTCCAACGAGACCTGGCCACCAGAAGTAGCTTCTTGCCATTTCCTTCATCCGAACCATCCCACTGTGGCCTGTATGAAGTTGTTGCAGTACAGGTTCCCTCAGAGGTGGCGGAATGATGACACGGCATCGCCAGAGAAGACAACCTGCCTGGACGGAGAGCTCATTTCTTTTTGAAACGTAAGGTTTCAAACTAGGAGAATCTCCTATCGCTCTCCCTCGAATGACATCGTCCATTACCTCAGACAGGACTGGATCATTGCGGGTGTACCTTCGCACCTGAACTGCAGTGACAGGTGCTCCCTCGACTTGTCTAAAGTAGAAGATGTCTATCTGACGAGGCTCTGGGGGAGTAACAGGCAAGGGCAGCCTCGAGAGACCGTCTGCATTGCGTGCAAGTCTGATTTGCGATATTTGATGTCGTATGTGTGTCCTGACAACAGTAAAGCCCACCTTTGCATCCTGCTTGTAGCAAGAGACGGAATTCTGGTGTGGGGCCCGAAGATTGAAGTCAATGGACGGTGGTCCGTCAGGAGTGTGAACCTTCTCCCAAACAGGTACAGGTAGACTACCCTTTATCCGGACTTCCGAAAACCGAAACCCTCTAAAAACCGAAGGTTTTTTCGGTCAGCGTAAGTCGTGCGCACGACATGACCAGAGTGGCGCACGACTTACAGGCCTAGCCGGATAAGGGATAGTGTAGCATTTTTCCGCACTTCTGAAAACCGAAAACTTTATCCGCACATCCGAAACCAGAAAACCTCTGAAAGCCGAAAGTGGAGCAAAGCATGACTTCTGAAAACCGAAATGCGCACGACCACGACCCCCGCCGACCCCCACCCCCGACCCCCCGGCTGAACCCGACCCCCACCGACCCCCGACCCCCACCGACCCCCGACCCCCGACCCCCCCGCCGTACCCCACCCCCGCCGAACCCCACCCAATTTCGGATAAGAGATAGTGTACCATCCTTTATCCACACATCCGAAACCAGAAAACCTCTGAAAGCCGAAAGTGGCGCAAAGCATGACCCGATGCTGCCGATGCTTGACCCACGCAGGTGTTATGCTGCTCTGTGTGATATTTGCTGCTCTCTTAGATATTTGCTGCTATTTGCTGCTCTCTTAGATATTTGCTGCTCTCTTAGATATTTGCTGCTCTCTTAGATATTTGCAGCTCTCTTAGATATTTGCTGCTCTCTTAGATATTTGCTGGCTTTTAACAATTTGTGAAAATGCTAAAAAGAGCTGCAGATACCCCAATGGGTAACAGTGAGAAGCAGAGAAGGAAGCATCGCTCATTATCGATATCGCAGAAAGTGGAGTTATTGCAGAAGCTTGATCATGGTGTGTCTGTGCGACATCTTACTGAAGAATATGGTGTGGGAAGTACCACCGTATATGACTTAAAGAAACAGAAAGACAAGTTGTTGAAATTTTACACTGACAGTGATGACCATAAACTAATGAAAATTAGGAAAACATTGCATAGGGCAAAAAATGAAGATCTTGACCGTGTGCTGATTGAGTGGATTCGACAACGCAGAGGTGAACGTGTGCCACTGACTGGTTTGATGGTCATGAAGCAAGCTAGAATATACCATGAAGAACTGAACATTGAAGTTGAGTGTGAATATTCAGAAGGTTGGCTGCATAAATTTAAGAAGCGTCATGGTATAAGATATCTGAAAATCTGTGGTGAAAAAGCTTCTGCTGATCATGAAGCAGCTGAAAATTACATAGATGAGTTTGCAAAAATAATATCGGATGAAAACCTCGGTCCTGAACAAATTTACAATGCTGATGAAACAGCTCTGTTCTGGCGCTACGTTCCTAGAAAAACGTTAGCAACAGCTGATGAGAGTGCACCAGCAGGTTTTAAGGATGCTAAGGACAGGTTGACTGTTCTTGGGTGTGCCAATGCTGCAGGCACACACAAGTTAAAGTTGGTAGTGATTGGAAAAAGCCAACATCCGAGATGTTTGAAAGGTGTATGCAATTTACCTGTGCATTATTATGCGAGCAGGAAAGCATGGGTAACCAGAGGAATATTTTCTCACTGGTTCAATAACCACTTCGTACCAGCGACACGAGCTCATTGCAGGCAAGTTGGACTGGAAGAAAACTGCAAAATGTTATTGTTCCTGGACAACTGCTCCGCACATCCCCCTCCTGAACTTCTTGTGAAAAGTTATGTTTTCGGCATTAACTTTCCCCCTAATGTGACATCTTTAATACAGCCTTGTGACCAAGGAATTTTACGCTCCATGAAGAGCAAGTATAAAGACATTTTTTTGAACTCTATGCTTGATGCAATCAACAGAGGCGAAGGAATCCAAAGCTTCCTGAAAGAATTCAATGTTAAGGATGCCATTTATGCAGTTGCTAATGCTTGGAACGATGTTGACAAACCAACATTAAAAAATGCTTGGCACAGACTTTGGCCTTCAATGATGTTTCATGAAGATGGACCTGCAGATGGCAAGTTTGAAGGATTTCCTGTCAGTCAGGAGAAGATGATGATATCAAACCTCCTCACTTACGCCAAAGGTTTATCATCCGAAAGTGTAAATACGTTAGAGGAAGCTGACATCGAAGAAGTGCTGAACATTGACAATGATGCACCTGTTGTGAATTCGTTGAGTGATGGGGAAATTGCTGAAATGGTGTTAAATAAAGACAAGCATGAGGACAGTAGTGATGATGATGATGACATTGTGAACACAGGTGACAAAATCCCCATAGACGATATGGTGACAATGTGTGATCAGTTAATTGCTGGCCTTGAAAAACGTGCATTGATCAGTGAGCAAGAGATTATGCAAGTTTACTCAATTAAAGAGAGACTGCTTAGACAGAAACCAATGTTAATGAGACAGATGACACTGGAAGAAGTCTTTAAAAAGGCCGTCTGTCGTAGTCATGCTTCATCACTTGAGAATCCTGTTCCTGGCCCATCTTCAGATGTCCAACTCCAACCTGATGACAATGATGACAACACTGATGTACCCTCTTCTCCAAGATCCTCAAGCCAGATGTAATGCTGCTTCATCACTTGAGAATCCTGTTCCTGGCCCATCTTCAGATGTCCAACTCCAACCTGATGACAATGATGACAACACTGATGTACCATCTTCTCCAAGATCCTCAAGCCAGGTGTAATGTACCTTTATTGCATGTTTATGTACAGGTATTCAGCTTAGTTTGTACCTGTGCATGTTTGAAGTTTTACTGAATGTTTTCCTTACAAATAAACTGTACTACAGTATTTATCCCTGTAACTACAGTATTTATAGTCGTTATTTTCGGATAAGGGATAGTGTATCCTTTATCCGCACTCCCGAAAACCGAATTACCTCTGAAAACCGAAGTGTTTTCGCGCACCTTCCGAAAACCGACATTTTCCTAAAACCGAAACACGGCTGGTCCCGAGGTTTTCGGATAAAGGATGGTCTACCGTACTGATGAAATTTTCGAATTCCCAAAATGATTCCCAAGGCCTCGCGCTCAATCTGTGCATAGTTACTCTCGGCCTTGTTCAAGGTGCGTGATGCGAATGCGATAGGTTTCTCTTCACCAGAAGGCATGATGTGGGATATGACTGCTCCCTCACCATATGGTGATGCATCACATGCTAGCTGCACGGGTAGCTTTGGGTTAAAGTGTGTCAGGACTTCCGACTTCAGCAATGCTTTCTTTGCTTGGACGAAAGCTTCGTTGCACAGTTCAGTCCATTTCCATGTTTTACCTTGACATAGCAACTGATGTAGCGGCTTCAGCAATGTTGCTAAGTCTGGAATAAACTTTCCATAGTAGTTAAGCAGCCCAAGGAATGAACGTAACTGGCTCACATTCTAGGGTGCTGGGGCCTCCACGATCGCCTTGACCTTTGATGGCGCCTTATGCAGGCCAGTAGCATCAATCACATGCCCCAGGTACTCAATTGAAGACTGAAAGAATTCTCATTTTTCCTTACGAACTCTGAGTCCGTACTCTTTCAGTCGCTGTAGTGTCGCATCCAAGTTCAGAAGATGATCCTCCTCATTTGTCCCAATGACAAGGATGTTGTCCAGGTAGCACTAGACTCCTGGCAGTCCACTCAAAATCTGATCCATTGCCCTTTGGAATAGAGCAGGGGCCGACGTAATTCCAAACGGAAGGCGGCAGTACCTGTATAGCCCCTTGTGTGTCACAATTGTCAGCAACTCCTTTGATTTGTCATCGACATGCATTTGTAGATAAGCCTGGCATAAGTCTATTTTGCTGAACTTTTGCCCTCCGGCCAGGCCAGTAAAAAGATCACCAATGAGGGGAAGAGGGTACTATTCCGCAGACAGCACCGGGTTAATAGTCACTTTAAAATCCCCGCAGATTCGAACAGATCCATCCTTTTTCAGGACAGGAACAATGGGTATGGCCCATTTGCTCACACTCACAGGTTCCAGGACTCCATTCTCGGCTAAGGCCTCCAAGTTAGCCTCAACTTTTGGCCTAATTGCATAGGGTACAGGTCGGGCTTTGTGAAACTTTGGCTTGCTGTCAGATTTAATGTTCAGTCTCACGCTGATCTTTTTCATGCTCCCAAGTTCACCATTGCAGAGTTCTGCATGTTTGTTTAACACTGCAGTCAGACCTGACTCCCCTTTTGACATCATGCGGGCTGCAGGCCAGTCCAGCGTGATTTTCTCTAGCCACGCACGTCCCAGTAGAGATGGGTAATTTCCCTTTACCACATATAGTGGCAATTTCGCAGTCTGTCCGTTCAATTTAACTGTAACCTCAATGGCGCCTCTCATGGCCGCAGGTTCGCCGGTATACGTCTTTAGCACAATGTTTGTTGGCTGAAGGGTAAGATGCTTTAGCATTTTGTTGTAGACAGTGTCTGACACAAGGGACACAGCCGCGCCTGTGTCCACCTCCATCCGCACTGATTGTCCCTCCACCAGTGGTGACACCCAGTAGCCATTTGGACCACCTACAACCATCATTATGTGCACCTCTTCCTCCTCAGAGATGTCGCTCCCCTCTGTTTTGCTTGTTCCATCATACTGCACTGAATGAACACCCTTTTTCTTCTCTTGTCCAAATACAGACATTTTGCTTTCATGCATCCCAGCTCTGTCTGTTCTTTTTTTTACCTCTACAGGCACGTTCAATGTGACCCTTTTTGCCACAATTTCGGCATTCCAGCTCCGTACACCAGCAGTCATTAGCACGATGGCCCGTTTTCCCACAACGGTAACATGTGCCGTTCCGCGCACTTTTAGGCTCAGACGACACCTTGTGAACTCTCCCTGTTGAACTAAACTGATGAGCCTCCTTTTCCGCCATCTCCATGGAGACACTAACATCAATGGCCTTTTCAAGAGTAAGGTTGTCCTCAGTAAGAAGGCGCTTCTGTGTGACTGCACTTTGCAGACCACACACAAGTCTGTCTCTAATGGTGTCATTCAGCACCTCCTTGAACTCGCAGTGTTCTGACAACCTTGTTAAAGCAGCAACAAACATAGTTACTGTTTCCCCCTCCTCTTGATTCTGTTTGTGAAATCTAAATCTCTCAGCAATAACCAGAGGTTTTGGTGAAAAATGTGCTCCAAGAATTTCCACTTGTTGTTTATATGTTTTAGTTCCTGGCTTAACTGGCTGTACAAGGCTGCACAGTAAATTGAATGTTTTTGCTCCGATTATACTCAAAAAGGTAGACATGACCTTATCGCTTGCCACCGCATTCGCCGAAACAAAATAGTCAAAACGTTCCGTATAAGCGCTCCATTGCTCAACATTTTCATCAAAATCACCGATGTTTCCGAATATAGTAGCCATCTCACGTTTCAAATTTTAATTTCTGTAACTCACTGCTCCCGTAATGTTAATGTAATGCTGCAATCTCTGTTCTGAGTGTTTTGTAGTCGAAAACAAGAAAGTTCCCACAATGCAGATTCATCCGATCCTCGTCGCCAGTTTGTTGTGTCTGTACCTTTCTACCTAGACACAATTAGTGCTCAGAACCCAGAGATTCAAACATGAGGTTTCTTTATTCAAAAGGAAGGTTCTGGAGAGTACAGAACAAAAAGAACAAAAACCCAACCAAGAGAACAAACCCAACCATTTTACTGCTGTCACAGCGCCACCGCAGGTGGGAGGAGAACACATAATACATAACAAATGTTACCATTGAATCTGCTTCCACCGCCCTTTCAGGCAGCGCATTCCAGATAATAATAACTCGCAGCATTAAAAATACATTTCTCCTCATCTCGCCTCTGGTTCTTTTGTCAATCACCTTAAACCTGTGTCCTGACCCATTCTGCCACTGGAAGCAGTTTCCCCAGATTTACTCTATCAAAACCCTTCACGATTTTTCCATGTGCCTCTCGATTTCCGATCGACGCTGCCGGCAACTCAGCGTCAAGATTCATACTCGAGGGAAGAGCACTTGAGCGAGACACAGGAGGCCAACTGGTGCCTGTAGATCCAGAACTCTACAAGGAGTCAATCCCTTCAGAAGGCAAGGGTAGAAAGAAAGAAAGACAGACAGGCTTGCGTTTATATAACACCTTTCAGGGCCAGCGGACGTCCCAAAGCGCTTTACAGCCAACTAAGTACTTTTGAAGTGTAGTCCCTGTTGTAGGAAATGCGGCAGCCAATTTGCGCACACCAAGGTCCCACAAACAGTAATGTGATAATGGCCAGATAATCTGTTTTTGTTACGTTAATTAATTAAGGGATAAATATCGACACTGGGGATAACTCCCCTGCTCTTCTTCGAAATAGTGCAATGGAATCTTTTACATCCCCCTGAGAGAGCAGACGGGGCCTCGGTCTAACATCTCATCTGAAAGACGGCACCTCCGACAGTGCAGCACTCCCTCAGCACTGCACTGGGAGTGTCAGCCTGGATTTTTGTGCTCAAGTTCCTGGAGTGGGACTCGAACCCACAACCTTCTGACTCAGAGGCGAGGGAGCTACCCACTGAGCCACGCTGACACTCGTTAATAGAGAAGTGAAAGAATAATAAATATATATCGGTCCTAATGGCTTTTTTCCTGTTCTTAAGAAAGGATCTTATGTTCCTATTATCAGGTTCACGGGACTATCCTAACCTCCCTGCTTTACTTGGAGGATACAGTTAGTTAAAAGTTAAAAAATGTATAGGTTTTTTTTTCTCCTAGCCATCTCTTGTAGCCCTCTAGCTATTTACTTCTTTATTTTATAAATAATTCACGGAATTTAAAAACTGACAGCTGTGAGCTGAAATTCCTCCAGAGGTTCAGTGCAGTGTCTGCCGTTTGGAAATTGTAAAGTTACGATCTTCGGTACTGGAAGATGGAAGCACAGCTCTCTCCATAAACCTATCAATTATTTACAAGGTAAAGTTAATAAGAGGAGAAAGAGAATGTTAATTATATATGGTCACTGCTCTCGTGAGCCATTGGTGTGGGGAGGGGTGAGTTTTTACCTCGGAGAGAGTCCTCTGTAACCAATTAAAATTCTGAAGATATCACGATACCCACTTCACCAGAATGTTGCCTAATTACCAGGCTTCTATTTGTCTGTCCCTAGGGTAGATTTCTGCTCTTTTCACCAATAGAGAGTTATTGTAACATTGTAGAAAAGAGCACAGCCAAATTAAAATGGAGGATGCGCACCATTTATCTTCCAGAGTCTCTATTTGAATCTAAATTCATTTGTGTCAAGGAAAGGTGGAGCCCAAGGCTGTAAATCAAATGAAAAACACAAGAGAGCCACAATCAGTTGTTTATACAGAAGAACAATTTGAAGCCCTTTCATGGCGTGTCCGCTGTGGGTCAGCAGGTAGCACTCTCACCTCCAAGTCAAAGATTGTGGGTTCAACATAGACACATAGAAACATAGAAGATAGGAGCAGGAGCAGGCCATTCGGCCCCTCGAGCCTGCTCTGCCATTCAATGAGATCATGGCTGATCATCCAAATTCAGTACCCTGTCCCTGCCTTCTCCCCATATCCCTTGATCCCTTTAGCCTTGTGAAGAAGCTAAATTGGTGCGTAACTGGCATAGATGCTGAATACTTTCTTGATCCAACTGCAGAGAAATTTGTCCAAAAGCCCCAACAAAGATTTTACCATTTCTGGTGCGTGTCAAGAGTGACAACAATTTTACATTTATATAGCACCTTTAACTGAGTAAAATGTCCCAAGGCACTTCCCAGGAGCGATTATCAAACAAAATTTGACACCGAGCCACATAAGGAGATATCAAGGCAGGTGACCAAATGCTTGGTCAAAGAGGTAGGTTTAAAAGAGCGTCTTAAAGGAGGAGAGAGAGGTGGAAAGGTTTAGGGAGGGAATTCCAGAGCTTACGGCCCAGGCAGCTGAAGGCACGGCCGCCAATGGTGGAGCGATTAAAATCGGGGATGCACAAGAGGCCAGAATTGGAGGAGCGCAGATATCTCGACAGGTTGTAGGGCTGGAGGGAGGTTGCAGTGATAGGGAGGGGTGAGGCCATGGAGGGATTTGAAAACAAGGATGAGAATTTTAAAATCGAGGTGTTGCCGGACCGGGAGCCAATGTCGGTCAGCGAGCACAGCGGTATTGTGGTGGAAAGAACGTAGTGAATTAACTCTTTGGGCTAGAGATTTTGTTTTGAGATTATGGCTGCTGCTTCGCAACCCCAAGTCCATAGTACCCTAGAACCGTACAAGTTACAGCACACAAGGAGGCCATTCAGCCCATCATGTCTGTGCTGGCTCTCTGCTGGACTAATCCTGCTGCCCCGTGCTCTCCCCGTATTCAAACATGTATCAAATTTTCCTTTAAAAGATGCAATGGTCTCTGCCTCAGTCTCTGCCATTTGCAAAGTTCTCCATGCTCCCTGCATCAAGGAATATCTCCTAACCTCTCTCCTCAGGCTCACAGATCCAGTTTTAAATTAATTAACCCTTCATCACTGCCTTCCCAACCAGAAGGAACAATCGTCAGCAAATCTCAACTCAGGGTGACATGGAACGGGCAACATCAAATCGGCTGCCTGTTACACTCCTCGGCCGATTTTCCTTTCCATTGTCCCATGAAGGCGATTGAAAATGAGTTTGTTGAGGTAATGACCACAAGGTACATCACGGCACATTGCACAACATGTAACCAAGGTACGTCGCGTAATATCGTGCAATGATTCACACTCCAATTACTTTTGAAGTAGTCCCTCTTATCCTGTAGGTAAATGAAGCAGGCAACATGCGCGCAAGGTCCTACAACCAACAACTGAATGCCCTCCGATTCTCTCCTTTAACGTAATCTTCCCTCTGTTCACCCCACCGTTGGGGACAAAGCTTTCAGCTGCCTCGGTCTTAGTCAGTCCCTAAATCCTTTTCCTCCTTCACTTCATTCTTCTATAAAAACCTTGTTAAAGCCAATCTTTGTGACCACACTTTCAGTAACCTGTACTCTCACACAAACACTTGCACATGCACTCTCTCATACACACACAAACATGTGCTCTCACACAAACACTCACATATGCACTCTCTCACACACACAGATGCACTCTCTCACACACACATAAACATGCACTCTCACACAAACACACACACATGCACTCTCACACACACATGCACTCTCTCACACACACACAAACATGTACTCTCACACAAACACACACACATGCACTCTCACACACACACAAACATGTACTCTCACAAACACACATGTAAGGGGTTTTAGATCGCCGAGGTTTCTCTCTCTAGAGGTCTCTCTCTCTTGCACAGTAAAACCTTGAGTGGTTCGACCCACTCGCCCCTTAGATTCTGTACTCTGGACTTTGGGGCAGGAACTACAATGTAGAGAAAACTCTCGTGGACCAAGTTTGATGAAACAAAATGAAATTTTATTGCATAAGGAAAAATAAATCAAATGCAGGCAGATAAGAGAGTACATGGGAGGGGGAAAAAAACGAATCATAATGACACAATAGTAACTAAGGCAAATACAGGCATCTTCTACTCTACAAAAATCATCATGAAATAAGGAAACACACGGAACATCGAGGGACAACAACTCATGTTAATTGTACCCTTAAATCCATCCCCTTAAACCTATCTAGATCTGATTGTGAAGGGCCAGAAACATGCTCACCAATCCAACTAGGAAGTGCAAGGTTTTGAACCAGTCTGTGTTTGGTCCTTTCAGGCGTCCCGTCTCCAAGTGGATCGTGGAGCCCCAGCGAGCTGCGCCACACCTCTCTCCTGAGGTGGGGGTCAGGGGCGGCTGGACACCGGCTGGCCTGGATGTCGGCGGGGTCGGGGATCGTCGGCTCGACCCCGGTCAGAGGAGCCTTGGGCTGGCCCCCATCGTTTCTTTTGTTTATTTTGTCTCTTCTCCCAAGTTGGGAGAAGGCCTCTCATCTTCGTCAATGGCCCGGGGTTGGTCGATGATCTCCCGATGTTTGACCCCGGGGCGGGACGCCGGCTCGAGCAGTCTTCTTGATGTTGGCTTAATCTTCTTCCTCCTCCGATGGTGGAGAGGAGTTTGTTGATCTTCTCCCAAAGTGATTCCCCTTCACCCAGCTCAAAAGCTGGGCAGGCCTGCAAGCTGGAAAGCCAACCAACTGACTGAATTCCTCCCTGAGTTCAACTGTTTGACAACTGCAACCGTGACCCACTGCAACTCGAGCCGTGTGTGTGTGTGAGTGTGCGTCGTACAACTCCAACTCCTCCAGTTATACTTTTCCCCCAGAAGCTTCCACTTCCCGCCCAAAATCAGGTTAGTCTTTGTTTAACTTTTGGCGGGCTGGGAGCACAGCGGGGTAGTTATTATATTTTAAAATATTTGAGATGGCCGGTAAAGGCCCATCTCTGGTCTGGAATTACCTTCATTGTTTTTAATGTCCTGCTGATCTCGTTATCTAGTCCTGGGTGCTGTTCTCATGAATATGAAATTGTCCCCTTTTGTCTGGGTCAACATTTAGATGGCCTCTGTCTCCAGGCCAATCTTGACTGGATCTGCATCTAATCCATATGCATAGGTGGGTCTGGTTTCGTTCTCTCAGAAACGGCTTCCAGAACTTACTGTGGGTTGAATCCACAAAGCTGTCTGATGTTTTGCAGGAACCATTTTAAAGTGTCCCAATAAGCCTGTCACGTGGTATGGTGGCCATTTTGTATGCCCCCTCTTCTGGGCTTCTTTTAAAACAGTCTTTAAAATCATGGCCTCTTCTGCCATTTGACCCTTTATAAAGTAAAGTTCAATTTTGCGAATCCTACACTCCCCCCTGATGATACTGTAACTTGCTTGAAGTATCATAATTCGGGGTGAGCAAAATTTTCTGACTTTCCATAATCTAACCATCCCCAGTATTTACCTATCTATGATCCCATGACACATGCATTTCCCATTTCAGAAAAATCTAGTGTACATTGAGCATCTACAGATGGCAATACCTTGGAGTTAAAATCTAACAACTTACTTCCAGGTGTGGAGGGGGGCCTTATACCCCTACATCACCTAGTGCATACACGTTATCCTTTAATAACAACAACACATCTAATTCAAATGCAATAAGAAAAATAAAATACACACGAAAATCACAATGCACATGAATACATATCAAAATAGTACAGAGGAGGGAGGGAAAACTTTAACTTTATACAAAGCAGCAAAATCTAAACGGGTGTCTCTTCTTCTGCCTGCACATAATGCTCCCTCCATTCCCCTCTATTCTCGTACTTTTGCGAATGTTTGACCTTTTTACAGTGTACAAACAGTAAATAAACTACAATGACAACCTGGCACACTACAAGAATGTGGGAGGCTCTCCTAATCCAGGAAGGGACTTCTATATTAGTGAACAGGTCCCACCACGGTGGGGTCACTATGTCCAATATGTCTGCCCCTATCTCTAAAGTCTTCTGCTCCAGTGTGTAGAAGTGTTTCTGTGAAACAACAACGGCTTTTAATATCTTGGTGAGGTGTTCAGGGAGAGGGGGAATGATATACCCAAAATGTGCAACAAATCGCTGCAGATCGGTGAAATTCTCTTTTACAGTGATGTGAACAGTGGAAGGTTCAGGAATGGGGACAATTCGCTCTTGGGCCACTTGAACTTCTGCCCTGGGCTTGAAAAAGAAGCTGCTGTCACTGACCGGACACCAACCGTGCTGTCCATGCTGGTAGTGGGGCGCTGTAGTGGTGACACAGTATGTCCCACCTCCTATATATGCCACCTGCGGGGGCACATGGCCTTGTGCCATTGCCTCCATGGTGCAATTTATAGGCTTCGCGCCAGCAGTTCTGAACACGCACTGTGGTTTTGAATGGGCATTCAAGTGCTGGGGACACAGGATGATGTGTGCTCCCCTGCTCCAGCACCCCGAGAGGTCGGTACCCATCATTGCATGCTCCCATCGAATGACGTAAGGTGGGACCCCTGTGTAGCGAATTTGCGCACCCCCCTGAATGACTCCAATGTTCTCCACCCTGTATACCAGGGCGGGTTTTGCTGTCTTTCCCATCACCGGCATTCTTACCACTATACCCATAATGGTGTGATTAGACCGTCCACAGTCCACTGGGACTGGGTAGGCCTCTGAAGTTAGTCTGAGCTGGCACGGAATTAATGCATTCTCAAAAGGGTGGAGGGCTGCGAGGTGCTTGTTGCTGATCCAGGAGGGGACTAAACCTTGCTTTAAATCCTCCAGATTACTGCGGCCCTCGCCCAGTAACCATGCCCCGTATAGCACACAAGCTTCGTTCTGTGCCGCCTGATCGGACGCATTCCGATCCTCCCTGATGAGAGCATTTACCGTTCTGGCGTGTTTCTCCAGCTCAGCTATTATCTCTTTTAAGTGTAGTGTCATGGCCTGGTCCTCATGTAACTCAGAACCCACTGCCTTATTCTCATCAGTCAGTATCTTTCTTAACTGTGTTTTCAAACCATTGATCTGGGTTTGCAGCTCCACGTCATCTAGTGTGTTGATGACGGAAGTTCCTGTGTTAAAAGCTGTGAAAATATCATTTACTGCACCCCTTCTTTATCTCCCTATTCTGTCCAAGACCTCATGTGGTGTGGTGTACAATTCGGCTCTGTCGACATCGGCAAAGTCGAATTTGTAAAACTGTTTAAACATTTTTGATAACAGGACCTGGTACAATTGTTCCGTTTCCTTGAGGCACCACTCTGGCAATCGTACCTCGGTGAGGTTTAAAATCACCGAAGCCACCGCATAGTGCACCCCTTGGTACAGCACCTGACCTGTGGGTACCAATACCAATCCGTTCCCGGGTCCCTTTGTTGTGGTGGGGCACCCTTCCTTGAGGGCTTTAGCTACCAGAATTGTGGGCAGGGGCTTGTGGGGTCGGGTGATGAGCTCAGTGGCGTTTACTGGGATCTGAGAGTATGGGACTCCGCACGCCCATGTGCTGACGTCCCACCTCATTCCTTGTCCAGCATCCTGCCACTGTCTTTGGAAAAAGATGGAGACGCCTGTGGGGCAAGCGCGTTCTGAACCCCACATACAGATGTAGATCCCCTCATCTGGTTCCCACCATTTGTCCCAACAGACACTCAACCTCCCATGAGTTCCCATAATCGTCCGATGGGTGTTGTTACCCAATCTCTCCCATTCCACAGTGGAGTTCTTCATGGTGCTGCTCAACTTGCGCAGCCACCACCATCTGTTCAAAGGAACATGTCCACTGCACTCCAGGCAAATCCTCCTTCCTACGGTGACGCTTATTCTGGGTGCAACGATCTGCACCCTGGGGCACATCAGAGATGTCTCTCTGTACGCAAACCCCATCTGGATGGAGTATTCAGTAGAGTTCGACCCCAGCCAGCCTGGCCATCTTCCTTCATGGAAATATACGGCAGTCTCTTCAGCGTCCCGTGGGCCGGTTCCATCAGTCGCGGCGGGGCCTCTGTCACCAGAGCACCCATATATTGTGGAGTCCTTGGTGCGGCCCCGATAGGCCCAGCTCCATCCGATCGTCATGAACGCGACGAGGATCACTCTCATCTTTTCTGGCTCCTGTAACAGATTAAACAATATAGCCAGGCTCCCGAGAGATTCTGGCTTAGGTGACGGCATGATCGGGTCTTTCGACTTCGATCCAAAACAACACACATACTGGGCAGATTTCAAAGCTACTTAAACTATAATCACTTTAATATTTACACACCTTAAACTTAAACTTAACTTTTGTACAGTGCCGCCCGTCCCCGGGCGGCTTGCCTAATCCCTGATTGGACTGCAGCTCGCCGCTCCCTGCGGCGGGGCTGCAGTGACCTGTGGCTTGGTTACCCCGCAGCCTTTTGCTGTTAATTGGGGACTGCGTTTTGTCAAGTGTTGTGTCCGTGTATAATAAGACACAGACTGCAGGAGAACGGTACAACAGGTGTTTACTCAACGTGGCTCACAGTGGAACTGCCTGTACAGATTACTACTCAGTGCTATATACAGGTGTGGTCACTGCCGGTACTACAGTATACATGAGCTGTAAAAAGTAGTTCCCCCCTTAAAGGTATATACATTACAATTCCTCCCCTTTTAGATTAACAGTACCATAACACTCATTTAACAATTAAATATCAAACTAATTACAATTAACACTTTTAACATGCAACATTAGCTGAAAATAGTCTATTTATATATTCAGTCTTTGGGGAGGCTTCCTGATCCTTTCTGGATAACGCCTTTCCCGAGTGTCTTGCTCTTGGTGAGGAGGCGGTTCTGGCCCCCTGTCGTCGGTCGGTTCATCAGCTTCCGATGCTACTGTTTCTGGGGTAGATGCGATCTGTACGTCGGGTTCATCACCAGGTACGTATTGGCGAGGCATGGGGTTGACTTGTTCCTGTGATTCTAGGATCTGGTCAGCATGGCGTCTCACGATGCTCTCCCCAACGTCCACTGTGTGCATTAGAGGGCCCTGCCGTGTGCATATCGTTCCTGGCTGCCATTTTTCTGTTCGGTAGTCGTGGGCCAAGACTGGTTGCCCTACATTGAAGCTCCTTGTTGGCTTCTCATGGATGTGCTGGAATTGCTTACTCTCAACATCTCTTCGTACGTTTGGTCTGAGCAAATCCAGGCGAGATCTTAACCTTCGGTTAAAGAACATCATGGCTGGGGCCTGGTTGGTGACTGCATGTGTCGCATTCCGGTAGGCGAACAGGAAATTGTCCACCTTGTGCTGCAGCGGAATGTTGTCATTGTACATAGCCTTTATTGCCTTCTTAAAGGTTTGTACGAACCTCTCAGCCAATCCATTTGTGGCTGGATGATACGGGGCGGATGTGTAATGCCTTACCCCATTCTTTTTCAAGAACCTCCGGAACTCTTCGGACACAAACTGTGGTCCGTTGTCGGAGCAAATCTGTTCTGGCAAGCCATTCCTGGCAAAAATGGTCCATAGGACTGCAATAGTTTTCTCCGTGGTGGTGGAGGACATTTTGATGACCTCAGGCCATTTCGAGTGCGCATCCACGGCTATTAAAAACATTGAGTCCATGAATGGACCAGCAAAATCAATATGCACCCGTTGCCATGGAGATGAGGGCCACTCCCATGGGTGTAGAGTGGCCTGTGGTGGTGCATTTTGGACTTTCTGGCATTCTGAGCAGCTCTTGGTCAGGTCCTCAATTTGTTTATCGATTCCCGGCCACCACACATAAGCCCTGGCTAGGCTTTTCATTTTTACCCCTCCCAGATGACCCTCATGAAGCTCATTGAGCACTCTATCCCTTAACTTGAGTGGAATTACCACTCGGGATCCACACATCAAGGTCCCCCGGCACACTGACAGCTGTTCTCTCCTTGTCGAGAATGCTGGCAACAGTGAGTCGCCATGTGCTGGCCATCCTTTCACCGTGAAATCATATACCCGACACAGTGTCGGGTCATTTCGGGTTTACTTTTCGATACAAGCGTTAGTTACCGGTAGGTATTCAACTATAGTCGAATGGAATATTTCGACAGGATCCACTGCTGGTGCTTCCTCCGCAGTAGGCAGTGGCAGGCGTGATAGCCCATCAGCATTTCCATGCTGTTTCGTGCCCTTATATTCAATCTCATAGTGGTGCGCCCCTAGAAAAAGTGACCATCTTTTTAGTCGTTGCGCAGTCATCACCGGAACGCCCTTCTTCGGATTAAAAATGGAGACAAGAGGCTGGTGATCAGTCAGCAAGGTGAATTTCTGCCCGTGCAGATAGTGATTGAACTTTTTCACTCCCCACACTAGGCTGAGGGCCTCCCTGTCAATCTGAGTGTAGTTACGCTCGGCTGAGGTTAGTGATCGTGACACAAAGGCTATTGGCCTCTCTGAGCCGTCCGAGAATTTGTGCAACAGCACCGCTCCAATGCCGTAGGATGATGCATCACATGCCAACCGAATTGGTAATGCTGGGTTGTAATGGGCCAATACCTCTTTCGATGTGATTAGTGTTTTGCTCTTCTGGAAAGCTCGTCTACATTCATCTCTCCACTTCCATGGCACCCCAGTTTGCAGTAGGGTGTTCAGTGGGTGTAGTATTGTAGACAAATTTGGCAAGAACTTATGGTAGTAGTTTACCAGCCCGAGGATCGACCTCAGTTGTGACACATTTTCCGGTGCTGGAGCCTTGACTACTGCCTCAATCTTCTCTGGGGACTTATGTAACCCCTCTTTATTGATAACATGGCCACAATACGAGATCTGTTTTCTAAAAAACTCGCATTTGGGGCAGTTAGCTCGGAGCCCATATTCCTGCAATCTAGTGAGCACCTGCTCCAGGTTGGCAAGGTGATCACTGTCATTTTCGCCCGTGACCAGGATGTCGTCCAAATAAAACTGGGTCCCTGGGATCCCTTGCAGGACTTGTTCCATTGCCCTCTGCCAAATAGCCGGAGCTGATGCTACCCCGAATACCAGCCGGTTGTATTGGTAGAGACCTTTATGGGTGTTGATTGTGAGGTATTTTTTTGATGCTTCTTCTACCTCCATTTACAGATATGCCTGGGCCAGATCAATCTTAGTGAAGCGTTTCCCTCCAGATAGCAAGGCGAAAATATCTTCAATCCGTGGAAGTGGATATTGTACGGTGTGAAGGACCGGGTTCACTGTTACCTTAAAGTCCCCACAGATGCGAACCTTCCTTGGTTCCCCAGGCGTGCTGCTCAATGACTTTTTCATCACATGGACGATGGGTGTAGCCCACTCGCTCCAGTCTACCTTGGACAGTACACCTGAACTTTCCAGACTCTCCAGCTCTGCTTCGACGGCTGGGCGGATCGCATAAGGTACTGGCCTTAAAAAATTTTAGACTTGCGTTTTCTTCAATTTTAATCGTCGCTGTCATGCCTTTTAGTGTTCCGAGTCCTTGCTGGAACACTTCTTTCGCGTCAGTTAGGATATTTGACAGTCGCCCAGGTGCGACGTTGTCATCCTTTTTGTCAGCCACAGTCAGTGCCTGTATGGAATGCCAATCCAGTTGTATTTTCCGGATCTATTCACGTCCCAGTAATGGTGGTCCTCCATCTTGCAATACATACAGGTCTAGTTTTGGTGTTTCCTTACCGTTATATATAATGGTCACCCTTATTTTTCCTTTGGGGTAGACTTTTTGCCCCGTGTACGTCTTCAAAATAATTTTTGTGTCTCTCAAGGGTATGTGTGAGAATAGCCGCTCATAGTCCCGTCGGTTTATGACTGTTAGGGCTGATCCTGTGTCCAATTCCATCTTTACCTGGACTCCTGCTATCTTGAGAGTGACCCAAATGGTTCGGTGATCCTCCATTGTGATCACATTATGTACTTTCAGGCAACTCAGATCCCTGCTTTCGGAGTCGTTATCACTCTTTTGTTCGTCTGAACTATTCTTCGTTATCTTATGTACCTTCTTGTACTTTCTTTTGGTCAGTTTCTTATTGCTGGTTTTCTTTCCCGACCTGGAGACTCGTGCTATGTGTTCTACTTTTCCACACTGTCTGCACACTTTGTCTTTGAACCAGCAATCATTCTGGTCATGTGTTGTTCTGCCGCAGTGATAGCACTTCTCTGTTCCATATGACATTTCGTTTGTGCCATATTCTTGCAGTCTCTGTTGTATCTCTGCAGCACCCCATGCTGCTGCTTCATATGATACCGCAATGCTGAAAGCCTTTTCCAGCGTAAGGTCCTTTTCAGATAAAAGCCGTTTCTGGGTTCCTTCACTTTGAAGCCCACACACAAACTTGTCCGTTAAGGTATCTGCTAGTCCCGTTCCAAACTGGCAGTGTTTCGATAGTTTGTGCAGTGCTGTTAAATAATCAGCATTGCTTTCATCCTTATGCTGGTTCCGTTTGTGAAACTTGAATCTTTCTGCTATCAGCAGCGGTGTGGGGTTTAAGTGGTCCTGTAGGATTGACACTATGTTTTCAAAATCCTTTTCTACTGGCTTCTCTGGGGTTACTAGGTTGCGTAGTAAGCCATACGTTTTTGCACCCATTGAATTCAACAATACCAGCGCTTTCTTGTCATCTGGCACTTCATTCGCCTTGCAGTATACTTCTATGCGTTCGACATATGTCGTCCAATCTTCGACTTCATTGTCGAACGCTGTGATACTGCCAGTCTTCGGCATTTTTGGGTGTGGTTAGACTGGCTTAAAATGGCGTCTACCGCGCTTTCCTTTCTTCCCCGCTGCGGCTTAAAATGGCGTCTCCCGCGCTGCTGCCAATGCCGCTCTCGGCAGTCCTCGTGGCAAATGGCAATGCCCTGTGGGTTTCGCATGCTGCTCCTGCGCTGCTGCCAACGCCGCTCTCTGTGGTCCTCGTGGCAATGGCAGCGCCTCGTGTTTTCCTGCGCGCCTCTCTCCCCCGTTGATGCTGCTCAGCCCTTGAACACCAGCTGCGCTCTGCTCTCTCTCGTCTCTCTCCCCCGTTGACGCCACTCAGTCCTGAACACTGGCTGCGCCCTGTGCGCTCTGCCCTCTCTCTCTCCCCTGTCTACGCTGCTCGGCCTTTTTCTGTGCCACTCGGTCGGGCCCTAGCCCGCCGCTGTCCGGGAAGGGTCTGCGCAGTACCTGTTGCCAGCCCGTTTCGCTGGACCACCGTGACTGGAAAGCCAAGCCTGGCTCTCGACAGCCTCCCCTGCGATGCTCAAATCTCCGCTGGATGACTGGGCGGTTGCCCGTGGTCGACGCCCGTGCTTCTGGACTCAACCTTCTTCCACTGTTCTCCAGGAGCGAATCCCTGGGAGGTGATGCAGAGTTGCAGGTAGGTTCGAATCTGCCTCATCGCCACTGTTATGTCCGTGTATAATCAGACACAGACTGCGGAGAACGGTACAAACGGTGTTTACTCAACATGGCTCAGACTGCAACTGAACTGTACAGATTACTACTCAACGTTGTATACAGGTGTGGTCACTGCCGGTACTACAGTATACATGAGCTGTAAAAAGTAATTCCCCCCCTTAAAGGTACATTCATTACAGAAGTGTTGTAACCTACAAGGCTACGGACCAAGTGCTGGAAAGTGGGATTACGGTGGATAGCTCTTTGTGGGCCGGCATGGACAAGATGGACCAAATGGCTTCCTTCTGTGCTGCAAATTTCTATGATGCTACGATGATTCTATGATTGGAACTGGCATAACCCCAGAGGTTGACATTAGGTACACTTTTGTTCTCTCTCTCAAAATCTCTCTCTCTCTCTCTATATATATATATATATATATATACAGTACATAATTTGTACTTGGGCATTAGGAGCACTATGACATCAAATTTGGCCAATAATGAGGAGGATATAAAAGACTGATGCGCCATGGTTCCAGTGTATACTATCTACAGGATGCACTGCTGAAAATTGCCAAGGCTTCTTCGACAGCAGCTCCCAAACCTGCAACCTCCACCACCTAGAAGGACGAGGACAGCAGGTGCATGGGAACATCATCACCTGCAAGTTCCTCTCCAAATCATTCATCATCCTTCATTGCCGCTGGGTCAAAATCCTGGAACTCCCTACCTGAAAGCATTGTGGCAGCACCAGCACCTACATGGACTGCAGCAGTTCATAAGAACATAAGAAACAGAAGCAGGAGTCGGGCCATATGGCCCCTCGAACCTGCTCCGCCATTCAATAAGATCATGGCAGATCTTCGACCTCAACTCCACTTTCCCCGCCAGATCCCTATATCCCTTGATTCCCCTTGGTTCAAGAAAAAGGCCCACCACCAACTTCTCAAGGGCAACTAGAGGTTGGTAATAAAGGGCGGTCTTGCCAGCGATGGCTACATCCCAAAGAATGATGGAAAAAAAGAACTCTATCTTGCTCATTTTAGCATCCAAGGTGTATTTGAAAACCTCAAATTCTTATTCTCCACGACCCTGCCTGTCAGATTATTCCAATTTACTTCTCCCAATTTCCATTTATATCCTCAGCCTCTACTTTCTTGGTATACTATGAGGTAAGAAAGAAAGAAAGACTTGCATTTCTATAGCGCCTTTCACGACCACCGGACATCCCAAAGCGCTTTACAGCCAATGAAGTAATTTTGAAGTGTAATGTGGGAAACGCAGCAGCCAAGTTGCGCAGAGCAAGATCCCACAAACAGCCACATGATAAAGATAGTGTGGTTTTTTTTTTTAGTGACGTTGGTTGAAGGATAAATATTTGGAAGAACTTCCCCTGCTCTTCATCTCCAATCTTTCCTCGTTTGATTACTGTTGCATATTTTTGTTAAAAACTCCAAGAGCTTAGTCGGGAAGCGTGTTGCTCAGTGAGGACCTGAGCCAGACAGCTCAGGAGGGCTTGGGGCTCAGGCTCTGGTATTTGTTGATTTGGCATCCCCTGTGATGAGCTAACTCTTCGAATCTGGAGCACGCCTGGCTTCCGTGGCTTGGATCCACGCTGAGCAGGAACAATTATCATCTCAGCTTAAATAAAAGCTTGCAGCTGGTACATAGCATTCACACCAGCTCTTCGCTGGCGGTAGAGCAGAACAACTAACCATTTTTTGCTATTGTACCAAGGAAAAGTCAGGGGGGGGTCCAATATAAATAGTTTGAGCCCTCTGCCAACTGGCCCCATCTCCTTACAGTGCAAACAATAGCTCCCTGCAGCTGCCATTACGGGGAGTTCAAAAATAGCATCTCCGTCTGCTTTGGAGCAAACTCTCTGCTGCTCAGACGAGAACGTTGCTCTACAGCCGCCTCCTGAAGGCCACCTGATATGTAAGAGACCTGCTTAAAACTCTTCTCTTCTCTCTTCTTCTTCTTTACCAGGCTCTTCACACACAGTGGACAGGGAGTGCGTCTGACTTCCCAGCGTCTGCTCTCTCAGGCGGACATAAGAGATTCCATGGCACTATTTTGAAGAAGAGCAGGGGAGATCCCTCCGGTGTCCTGGCCGATAGTTACCCCTCAACCAACATCACTAAACATAGAAACATAGAAACATAGAAGATAGGAGCAGGAGTAGGCCATTCGGCCCTTCGAGCCTGCTCCGCCATTCAATGAGATCATGGCTGATCATCCAAATTCAGTACCCTGTCACTGCCTTTTCCCCATGTCCCTTGATCCCTTTAGCCTTAAGAAATATATCCAACTCCTTTTTGAATATATTTAAGGAACTGACCTCCACCGCCCTCTGTGGTAGAGAATTCCACAGGTTCACCACTCTCTGGGTGAAGAAATTCCTCCTCATTTCAGTCCTAAATGGCTTACCCCTTATCCTTAGACTATGACCCCTGTTCTGGACTCCCCGGCCTTCGGAAACATCCTTCCAGCATCTAGTCTGTCCAGACCTGACAGAATTTTATAGGTTTCGATGAGATCCCCTCTCAATCTTCTAAACTCCAGTGAGTACAAGCCCAATCGACACAATCTCTCCTCAAACGTCATTCCTGCCATCCCAGGTATCAGCCTGGTGAATCTTCGCTGTACACCTTCCATGGCAAGAACGTCCTTCCTCAGATAAGGCGACCAAAAGTGCACACAATACTCAAGGTGCGGTCTCACCAAGGCCCTGTACAGCTGTAGCAAGACATCCTTGTTCCTGCACTCGAACCCTCTTGCTACGAAGGCCAACATACCATTTGCCTTCTTAACCGCCTGCTGCACCTGCATGCTTACCTTCAGCGACTGGTGAACAAGAACACCCAGGTCTCTTTGCACTTCCCCTTCTCCCAATCTATTGCCATTCAAATAATAAACTGCCTTCCTATTTTTGCCACCAAAGTGGATAACCTCACATTTATCCACATTATAATGCATTTGCCATGTTTCTGCCCAATCACCCAATCTGTCCAAATCGTACTGGAGTTTCTCGACATGCTCCTCACAGCTTACCCTCCCACCCAGCTTTGTATCGTCTGCAAATTTGGAGATATTACATCCAATTCCCTCGTCCAGATCATTAATATATCTTGTGAACAGCTGGGGTCCTAGGACCGATCCTTGCGGTACCCAACTAGTCACTGCCTACCACTCGGAAAACGACCCGTTTATTCCAACTCTCTGCCTTCTGTCCGCCAACCAGTTCTCTATACAAGTCAATACCTTGTCCCCAATCCCATGTGCCTTAATTTTGCACGCTAATCTCTTATGTGGGACCTTATCGAAAGCCTTCTGAAAGTCCAAATACACCACATCCACTGGTTCTCCCTTATCTATTTTACCAGTTACATCCTAAAAAAATTCCATTAGATTAGTCAAGCATGATTTACCTTTTGTAAATCCATGTTGACTTTGTCCGATCCTGTCACTGCTTACCAAGTGCTCTGCTATTACATCTTTTATAATAGATTCTAGCATTTTCCCCACTACCGATGTCAGGCTTACCGGTCTATATTTCCCCGCTTTTTCTCTACCACCTTTTTTGAATAGTGGGGTAACATTAGCTACCCTCCAATTCATGGGTACTGTTCCAGAGTCTATCGAGTTCTGGAAGATGACCAGCAATGCATCTACTATTTCTAGGGCCACTTCCTTAAGTACCCTGGGATGTAGATTATCAGGCCCTGGGGATTTACCGGCCTTCAGTCCCATCAATTTTCCTAACACCATTTCCCTACAAATATTGATTTCTTTCAGTTCCACCCTTTCATCAGGCCCTATGTTCCCCGGCATCTCTGGGAAGCTATTTGTGTCCTCCTTTGTGAAGACAGAACCAAAGTGTGAATTTAGTTGGTCTGCCATTTCTTTGTTTCCCATTATAAATTCCCCTGATTCTGACGGCAAGGGACGTACGCTTGACTTCACCAATCTTTTTCTCTTCACATATCTATAAAAGCTTTTACAGTCAGTTTTTATGTTTGCTGCTAGCTTACTCTCTTATTCTATTTTCCCTTTCTTAATTAAACCCAATGATCTGCTCGTTATCTTGTTTGTTTGTGGGAGCTTGCTGTGAGCAAATTGGCTGATGTGTTTCTTTCATGACAACAGTGACTACACTTCAAAAATACTTTGTTTGCTGTCAAGCGCTTTGGGATGTCCAGAGGTCATGAAAGGCGCTATATAAATGCAAGTTTTTTTTAATGATTGAAACAAAATATATGGATCATAACAAGATTGCGGGAGTTTACAAGCCATAGATATGATAACATTACTCACATTACTGTTGCGTTTGCAAAGATAATCCAGAGACCGTAAGCAGAGTTCAGTTCATGTTGCTTTTTTAATGGCTGCCACACACCCACACTTCCAGGCAAAAGCAATCAAATACCTATACACAATACAATGATAACAGCACTATCAAACTCCATGTACTCAGGCCAAGGCAATCGAGTACCTATCACCAATGTCAGACATAACATTTCCTCCCCCCTCACAGAATTTCAAACATGAAATGTAGAGACAAAGTCCTGTAGGTGGCCAGGGCGAGAACGTGTACGAACAGGCCAAGGTGCGGACTGGTGAAGAGCAGGCCGAAGTGGGGACTGGTGAGGAGCAGGCTGAGGCACAATATCTGCTTGAGGGTTGGCTGGCTGAGCCACATGTGCATCCCGCCACTCTGTGGGTAAGACTTGGGGATTAGGTCCATATAATCCCGCATCAGGGGGTGCTGGCACCTTCCGAAGGCGGCTGGCATGCCACCGAGAGCCATCAGTGAGGCAGAAAGTGGCTGGTCCAAGTTGGCGGCTGATTTGGAGAGGGGAGGACCAGAATGACGCCATCTTATTGTTGCGGTGAGGCCTGCGGACTCTGACCCAATCGGAGACTGAGATGTTGGGCGCCTTGGCCCTCTTCGACTGGTCGAAACGGAGTTTCATCTTCTCCTGCTGTCTAGCGACTGTGGCTTGAGCCAGTGGAGCAGGGCTCTGAGCTAGCGAGGGGCGGAGCCTGCCAAGGGGCAGCATGAGATCATGGCCTAGCATGAGGGATGCGGGTGAGACCCCTGTAGTGGAATGCTGGGAGGCTCTGTAGTGCAGCAGTGTGTGGAGGAGGGCCTTGTCAAACGCACACCCCTGGGATAGGTGTGCTCTGAGGCCATTTTTTAGTGTCTGGTTAAAACGCTCCACCCCCCCATTTGACTTGGGGTGGTAGTATGCTGTGACAGATACCCTTGCTCTCAAGGTAAGAGGAGAGTTCCGAAGAGACCATTTGGGGGCCATTGTCTGTGGTGATGGCCTTTGGATGCCCCCAGCGGGAGAAGAGGGACTCAAGGATATCAATGATGACCCGAGAGGTGACGGAGCCCATGGCAGTGACCTCTGGCCATTTTGAGTGCAGGTCATAGGTCACCACTAGGAACCGTTGATGGTGGGGGACACCATGGATCTCCCCGCAGATGTCCAGCTGCAGGTGCTCCCAGGGCTGAGAGGGCCAGGCAAGGGGTTGCAGGGGTGGAGGAGCTTGGTGGCCAGTCTTGCCACTTACAAGGCAGGCTGCACAGTCCTTGACCAGGGCCTCGATTTCCCTGTCGATACCCAGCCACCAAACTAGGTCTCGGCATTGTTGTTTGAGCTTCACTATGCCCAAGTGGCCCTCATGCGCCATGGATAAAACACGTGCATGAAGGGTACTTGGGACCACAGTGCAAAGCCCACATGCAACACAGGAGTCATTCCAGCAGGAGAGCTCCTCTTTAACTCTGGAGTAGGCAGACAGTTCCTCAGGCACCTTGCGAGGCCAGCCATCTCTGGTGAAGGTGCACCGCTGGGAGAGGGCCGGATCCTGTTCAGAGGCCTCTTTGAGCTCCTGGAGAGAGACTGTGGTTTGGAGAGGCGTGTGCAGCATCTGGATGATATCCTTTTCCACATGGTCAGACCCGACGAGTGGAGCTGGGGCAGAGACAGTGCGGGAGAGCAGATCTGCAACAACATTGTCACCTCCTGGTGTGAACTGGAGACTGAAATTGTATTGGCGGAGGCGGTCAGACCAGCGGTGTAGATGCAGTGGTCTGTGGCCCTTGCCGGATGTCGACAGCAGGGCAGTGAGAGCCTGGTGATCGGTTCGCAGGGTGAAGGCACAGCCATACGTGTACAGGTGCCACTGCTCACATGCCCAGACGCACGCCAGCGCCTCACGCTCGCCTACTGAGTACTTCTGTTCGGTGGGGCTAAGGGCTCGGGAGGCAAAGGCGATTGGTTTCTCCACTCCATTCTGTATCTGCGATAACACCGCCCCCACAGCTGCAGCGGACGCGTCGCAGGTAACGAGGGTGGGGCTGGCGATGTCAAAGTGAGCCAACACTGGAGGCGACGTGAGCTGCGATTTGAGGAGGCGAACAGCTTCCGTACAGGCTCGTGACCACACCCAGGGCTCATCCTTTCGCAGGAGCTGGCACAGTGGGGCTGTGGTGGCTGAGTACTGAGGCAAAAACTTCAGGTAGTACCCAGTCATGCAAGGAAGGAGGCAACCTGTGCTGCAGAGCTGGGTCCTGGGATGCTGTGAATGGCATCCACGTTTGACTGGAGTGGGGATATACCGTCAGCCGACAACCGAAATCCCACAAATTCGATCTCTGAACAGCAAAGACACGCTTTTCGCCATTCAGTGTGAGCTTGTGTTTTGCTAGAGCCGTGAAAACTCTGTGAAGGCGTTTGTCGTGAGTGGAGGTCGAGGGCCCATGCACAACGATGTCATCCAGGTAGATGGCCACCCCAGGAATGCCCGCGAACACAGAGCACATCACCTTTTGGAAGCAGCTGGGTGCAGAGCTAAGTCCAAATGGCATCCTGGTGTACCGAAAGACGCCAGCATGTGTCACAAAAGCAGTGAGGTCCCTGCTGCTGGGGTGGAGGGGAACCTGTAGATAGCCCTGTCGAAGGTCCAGTTTCGAGAACAGGATGGAACCATAGAACTGCACTGTGAGTTCCTCTGACGTGGGCAGTGGATATTTGTCAGAGATTATGGCCATATTCACTGCTCGAAGATCGACACAGACGCGTAGACCACCTGACTTTTTCGTTGCGACCACCAGGTTGGAGACCCATGCGGAGGCATCAACTGGTTCGATGATGCCAGCTTCCAGTAGCTGCTTTAGTTCAGCTGTGACCCCGTCACGGAGAGCAAGCGGGATGCGGCGCAGTGGCTGAATGACAGGGGTAACGGTGGAGTCAACCATGGGCTGGTGGGTGAAGGCAGTCAGGCAGCCCAGACCCTCGAAGAGTGCTGGCCATGTTTGACGCCATGGTGAGGCGACGTGCAGAGTCGCAGACCCGCCGGTGTCCAAGAGAGAAAAACTCAGGTCAGTGAAAAGATCCAGTCCCATCGGGTTAGCTCCTTGGCATGCCACATGAAAACAAAAATCTGGTAAAACTTTTGTTCCATAGCGTACAGTGAGGTTGACTGAGCCCACTAGTCCAATTTTCGAATTACCATACCCGCAAAGGGCAGTGGAGGGCGCAGAGAGTGGCAGGGAGCTGAAAAAGCGTTTGAATGTGTCCACATTCAGCAGTGAGACGCTGGCACCGGTATCCAACAACAGCGGAATGCACACATCATTCAGGTTAATTGTGCATGACTTGAAAGCCACGACTGGCCCAGAGCTCACGTTGTGAATTATAGGCCAACTGCTTGAGGACTGAGAGTGTTCATTTGTAGCAACAGGGGCAGAGCGGCAGACCTTGGCAAAGTGATTTTGTTTTCCACAATTGCGACAGGCTTGGCCGCGCGCGGGGCAATTCTGTGCTCTGGTAGCATGTGAACGAGATCCGCAGTTTCCACACTGTTGCCGCGGTAGCGCGCGTTGCTGCCGTCGCGCGAGCATTACCGTGTCAGAGCTGTCGGGGCCGAGGGTGCCGTCACTGGGTGTGTGTGCTAGTTTCGCTGCACATTCGGCTGCAGACTTCACTTGAAAGGCAATGTTGACTGCCTGTGACAACGACAGATCGTCAGACTCGAGTAACAGTCTTTCACGCACTCTCACATTGTTGGTGTGCTCTATTAGTTGATCACGCACCACCTCGTCTTGTAGCGCACCGAACGTGCACGAGCTAGCTAACCCCCTCAAATTAGCCACTAATTGATGCACCGACTCACCGGCAAGTTGGTGACGCTGTCTAAAAATGAATCGCCGCAGGAGGGCACTTTGTGGGGCAGAGAAGTATGTGCTTAACAGAGCCACAGCCACATCATACGTTTGAATTGAGTCTGCTGTGCATAATGTCCCAAGAACACGCTGGCCCTCCGCTCCCAAGCAATGGGATAACAGTGCCTTTTTCCGAGCCATACTCACAGTTTCTAGTCCAAGAGCAATGAGGTAGGTTTCAAAGGACTGTAACCAGCGAACCCATGGGATCGGGGGCTCACCTGGTAGTGCAAGGAAGGGAGGAGGTGGTGGAAGAGAGATTTCAGCCATCCTTGTCGCCAAATATTGCGTTTGCAAAGATAATCCAGAGACCGTAAGCAGAGTTCAGTTCATGTTGCTTTTTTAATGGCTGCCACACACCCACACTTCCAGGCAAAAGCAATCGAATACCTATACACAATACAATAACAGCACGATCAAACTCCATGTGCTCAGGCCAAGGCAATCGAGTACCTATCACCAATGTCAGACATAACAATTACCGTATGCCAACCATGGCTCAGTTGGTAGCATGTTCACCTCGGTTGTGGGTTCAAGTCTCACTCTAGGGACTTGAGTTCAAAAAAATCTAGACTGACACTCCCAGTGCGGTACCGAGGGAGTGCTGCACTCTCGGAGGTGCTGTCTTTCTGATGAGATGTTAAACCGAGGCCCCGTCTGCTCTCTCGGGTGGACGTAAAAGATCCCGTGGCACTATTTCGAAGAAGAGCTGGGGAGTTCCCCCCGGTGTCCTGGCCAATATTTATCCCTCAATCAGCATCACTAAAAAACAGATTATCTGGTCATTATCACATTGCTACTTGTGGAAGCTTGCTGTGCGCAAATTGGCTGCCGCGTTTCCTACATTACAACAGTGACTACACTCGAAAAGTGCTTCATTGGCTGGAAAGTGATTTGGGATGGCCTGAGGTCATGAAAGGCGCTATATAAATGCACGTCTTTCTTTTTCTTTTTTGCAAACAAGTTCCTTCACTTACTTTTAACCCTGTGAGTGCATTATTGCATCGAAGAACTAAATAGCAATTACAACATGGCAATGGGTCTTTCCATCCAACCAGTCTGTGTTGGTGTTTGCTGAGCCCACCCAATTTTCTCCTGCTGATTTCAATAGGATGAAAACGGGACGTGTTCTACAAAAGATGGATGATCCAATCTGCCAGATTATCGCCTAAATTTACCTCATGGTCTCTGCTTTGATCGCTAACTCCAGCAGTGTGAAATTAAATGGTGAAAAGCTAAAACCAGTGGAGGTCCAAAGAGAATTGCGGGGGGTCCAGGTACATAGATCATTAAAATGTCATGAACAGGTACAGAAAATAATCTAAAAGGCTAATGGAATGCTGGTCTTTATATCTAGAGGACTAGAGTACAAGGGGGTAGATGTTATGTTGCAGCTATACAAAGCCCTGGTTAGACCACACCTGGAGCACTGTGAGCAGTTCTGGGCACCACACCTTAGGAAGGATCTATTGGCCTTGGAGGGAGTGCAGCGTAGGTTTACCAGAATGATACCTGGACTTCAAGGGTTAAGTTATGAGGCGAGATTACACAAATTAGGGTTGTATTCCCTAGAATTTAGAAGGTTAACGAGTGATCTGATTGAAGTTTTCAAGATATTAAGGGGAACAGATAGGGTGGATAGAGAGAAACTATTTCCGCTGGTTGGGGATTCTAGGACTGGGGGCATCGTCTAATAATTAGAGCCAGACCTTTCAGGAGTGAAATTAGGAAACACTTCTACACACAAAGGGTGGTAGAAGTTTGGAACTCTCTTCTGCAAATGGCAATTGGTGCTAGGTCAATTGTTAATTTTAAATCGGAGATTGATAGCTTTTTGTTAACCAAAGGTATTAAGGGATATGGGGTAAAGGCGGCTATATGGAGTTAGGTCGCAGATCAGCCATGATCTCATTGAATGGCGGAACAGGCTCCAGGGGCTGATTGTCCTACTCCTGTTCCTATGTGTGTCCCACCGCCACAGGAAACCTCGGTGAAAAACGATTTCTCCTGCTCTATGATCTCTGATCTCTGCGCTCCTCGAATTCTGCCCTCTTGCGCATCCCCAATTTACATTGCTTCACCATCGGTGGCCATGCCCTCAGCTACCTGGGCCCTAAACTCAGGAATTCCCTCTCTAAGCCTCTCCGCCTCTCGCTACCTCTCTCTCCACCTTTAAGAAGCTCTTTAAAACCTACCTCTTTGACCAAGCTTTTGGTCACCTGTCCTAATATAGAAATAATACAAGTTGTTGTTGCTCACTGTCCTAAGTCTCTTACATTGAATGTTATATCTGTGTCCCCTCTTGCTCATACACTTCAGCTCTCTCACCCATAGGTGGTTGCAGCACAGAAAGAGGCCATACGGCAGATCGTGTCGGCACTGGCTCTCTGCTAGAATGGGCTCCTTTCCGATTCTATGGTGGAAGTAACTGAAATGGGCAGCATGGAAGAAACTTTATCGCTGTAAATCCCCTGTTATGCTTTTCTGTGTTGCTTGTCTGTTGTAGAGAAACAATTCAAACAAGCTGATCTATTGACAAAGGAAGCTATTACCTGGTTAATACGCCAGTGCTTGGGGGACTGGCTGATGGTTGTGATGCGCCCTGCAGGAGTTTGACATTAGATTACAGACCATAATCCTCAGCGCAACTAGCAATGCACATTGACTGTGGTGCTGATGCTCTACATCTTTGTCTAACTCTGGCAGACGCTCAAGGTGCTTCTGGTTATTCTGTCTGTATTGAATGAAGACGCAGGAAGCGAGAATGGGCTGAATCCGTTGCAGCAAGAGGCTGTGTCTTTTGTTAACCATTTCTTTCCCGCTGGGCCTTGGCTGAGCAGCCTTCAGCTACTGCACGTTGGAATAAAATTTGTGCCTGTTATTTTAACAGACACGCTAACGTTCTTATTTTAATGGTGTTTATTATACAGTGGCACTGTTTTGAAGAAGAGCGGGAGAGTTTTCTCCTGTGTCCTGGTCAATATTTACCTCTCAACCAACTTAAAAACAAATTTATCTGGTCATTATCATACTTTATATTTATTTCCCATCCCTAATTGCCCTTGAGAAGGTGGTGGTGAGCCGCCTCCTTGAACCGATGCAGCCCGTGTGGTGAAGGTACTCCCATAGTGCTGTTAGGGAGGGAGTTCCAGGATTTTGACCCAGCGATGATGAAAGAATGATACTTCCAACGCAGGATAGTGTGTGACTTGGAGGGGAACTTGGAGGTGGTGGTGTTCCCATGCGCCTGCTGCCCTTGTCCTTCTAGGTGGAAGAGGTCGCGGGTTTGGGAGGTGCTGCCGAAGAAGCCTTGGCGAGTTGCTGCAGTGCATCTTGTAGATGGTACACACTGCAGCCATGGTACACCGGTGGTGGAGGGAGTGAATGTTTAAGGTGGTGGATGGGGTGCCAATCAAGCGGGCGGCTTTGTCCTGGATGATGTCGAGCTTCTTGAGTGTTATTGGAGCTGCACTCATCCAGGCAAGTGGAGAGTATTCCATCACACTCCTGACTTGTGCCTTGTAGATGGTGGAAAGGCTTTGGGGAGTCAGGAAGTGAGACACTCGCTGCAGAATACCCAGCCTCTGACCTGCTCTTGTTGCCACAGTATTTATGTGGCTGGTCCATGGCTGCTCCCACATTGCTGTTTGTGGGAGCTTTCTGTGCACAAATTGGTTGCCGCGTTTCCCACATTACAACACTTCAAAAGTACTTCATTGGCTGTAAAGCACTTTACATAGAAACATAGAAACATAGAAGATAGGAGCAGGAGTAGGCCATTCGGCCCTTCGAGCCTGCTCCGCCATTCAACGAGATCATGGCTGATCATCCAAACCCTAGCACCCGGTCCCTACACCGACAGCCATCCCACCCAAGCCCTATCCCCGTAACCCCGTAACCCCACGTATTTAATCCCCCCTAACACTAAGGGCCAATTTTTTTATCATGGCCAATCAACCTAACCCGCACAGCTTTGGACTTCCTTTAGGACGTCCTGAAGTCATGAAAGGCGCTATATAAATGCAAGTCTTTCTTTCTTGATGACTGTGTTAAAATGACGCAAATAGGAATTTCATGCAAGCATTTTAAACAGCAGGTCGCCAGAGTAAATTAATCTCCTAAGTGAATTTGTATATTTTGATTAAACGATCACGTGGGATAGAGTTTGCTGCCGCTTCATGCACACAAGTCAGCATTATAGAAATCTATCAGAGTATTGGCGCCACAACTGAGCAACGAGTGAGTCAAGGCTTAAATGCTAATCACACCAGAGAAAGGTGCTGTCACTGTCAACAAGGGACAGAGTTAAGATAATCTCAAAAAAAGAATTCGAAGGCATGTTAGAAAGAAAGCTTCCTCATACAGACGCTGGTTAGTGTGTGGAATTCTCTGCCCTAAACTACTGTTGAAGTAAATTCTTTTCAAAGGGAACTCGACTGTTCCTTGGAAAAGGGAATATTAAAGAGCATGTGGCACAAGAAGGAGAGTGGGATCAGTCTAAGTGGCTCATGTGGAGAAAGACACCAGCATAGACCTACCTGATTGGTTGAATGGCCGGTTTTTGTGGTGTTGGAAATGCTATGGTTCCACGAGCACACCCCTTGAATGGCAACAAATGAGTACAGCTTGAAATTTTCGCAATCACACTCATCAAATTTATTCTAGTTAATGGTGGGAGGGTACACATTCTAACAAAGACTTTGTAAGATTCGCAAAATTGAACATTGTCCTATAAGGGTCTATTGCCAGAAGAGGCCTTAATTTTAAAGACTGTTTTAAAAGAAGCCCAGAAAAAGGGGGCATACAAAATGGCCACCAGACCCCGTGACCAGCTTTTCGGGACACTTTAAAATGGTTCCTGCAGTCCCCAGACAGCCTTTGTGGATTCAGCCCACAGTAAGTTCTGGAAGGCCATTTCGGAGAAAATGAAACCAGACAGAACTCCATACATATGGATTGGATGCAGATCCAGTCAGATCGGCCTGTAGATAAAGGCCATCTACATGTTTACCCAGACAAAGGGAAACAGTTTTATATTCATAGGGGGAGCATAAAAGACCCATTAAAGACATCAAGAAGACATTCAAAACAATACAAGGTCATTCCAGACCAGAGATGGCCGTTACCGGCCATCCCAAAGTAGTTTAAATTATAATAAATACCCCGCTGTGTTACCAGCCCACCAAAAGTTAAACAAAGACTAACCTTGATTTGGCGGGAGATAAAGGCCTCTTTTGAGAAGTATATCTGGGAGACCCGGGGTAGCGATCGAGGTTCTGAGAAAGATCGAGGTGCTGAGGAGGTTCACAGGATCCGGGGCTTCAGCTGGGCTTCTACATCGGTACGGAGTTCAAGCGGAGACGACGGGGGATCGAGGTTCGAGATGGGAGGTCGAGTCAGCATCTAGCCCCGGGGTAACTGTCGGGAGATCACTGACCAACCCCGGGACGCTGACAAGTATAGGTGAAACCTATATGAAAACGGTGAACCAACTGGGCTGTGCGACAAAACCCATACGAGAATACTAAAACAGTTGGTCTCTCCCCGCACCGACTTCCAGGCCTGCTGACATCCAGCCTGTCCGTGACCTTCACCTCGAGGAAGAAGAGAGAGTGTCGCAGCCCGCAGTGCTGACCATGTGGAGACAGGACGCCTGAAGGATCAAAACGCAGACCTGTTTCAAAACTCTATACTTTCCAACTGGATTGGTGAGCATGTTTCTGGCCACTCACAATCTGATCTAGATAGGCTTAGGGGGTGGGCATTTAAAGGGTAATTTTAACAATGAGTTGTTATCCTTCGATGTTTCAGTGTGTTTCCCCATTTCGTGATGACTTTTGTAAAGTATAATTGGCCTGTATATATCTTAGCCAGTACCGTATTATGATTTGTTTTTCCCTCCCATGTACCTTATTGGCTTGCAGTTTGATTTGTTCCTTTATGCAATAAAGTTTCATTTTGTTTCCATTAAACCTGGCCTATAGAGTATTCTCTACATTGTAGTTCCTGCCTCAAAGACCAGTGTCTAGAACCTAAGGGGCGAGTGGGTCGAACCACTCAAGGTTTTACTGTGCAAGAGAGAGAGGCCCCGAGAGAGAGAAACCTCTGCGATCTAAAACCCCTTACAACTTATAGTAAAATTACATCTGATAAACAAAAGTTTGATGTAAAATTGTTTCTGGCAGGCAAGGAAAACTAGCAAAGGGATTGTTAATTTTTTAAAAATTTATTCATGGGATGTGGGCATCGCTGGCTAGGCTAGCATTTTCTGCCCATCCCTAATTGCCCATGAGTGGCTTGTAAGGCCATTTCAGAGGGCAGTTAAGAGTCAACCACATTGCTGTGGGTCTGGAGTCACATATAGGCCAGACCAGGTAAGGACAGCAGATTTCCTTTCCTAAAGGATAGTAGTGAACCACTTGGGCTTTTATGACAATCCCACAGTTTCATGGACACCATTACTGATAATAGCTTTTTATTCCAGATTTATTTAATTAACTGAAATTAAATTCCCCAGCTGACATGGTGGGATTTGAACTCACATCTTGCAAATTATTAATCAAGGCCTAGTAGATTACTAGTCTAGTAACATAACCACTATGCTACCGTCCCCCTACTTATACCATACAGAAAAGGACAGATCACAATGGCAACTTGCTCATAGCAACAGTAACTCCACCCTGGGTTGGCAGGAGATCATCTCAACACCTGCCTACTTAACTTGATCACATCAGCGACACGGAGAGAAAACAAATAAAGTATCAGCCAGCCTCGGAGTTGTATTAGAAGAAGCCTTTTGTTAACAAGCCACCACCCTGGCGGTGTGGTTCAAAGTTACACAAAGACTTTTATAGAGCCAAGCAGAGGTTAGAGTGGGGGCGTCACTGGTCCACCGCTTCACTGGTCCACCTCGCCTCTCGTTTCCTGATGGAGCCACCTCACCTGGCTTCATGACTGCTCGCCACCTCCCAGCTTCGTGTCTTGAGGCAGACGTACGGGTTGCTTCTGAACCAGGCTACAAGAGTAAGCCATGCTGCGCTACAACCGTATCCTTCAAGATATTCAGAGAATCTTTTTGACAAGTCTGAGCCAACCCTAAGTATATAACATTTCGTTAAAGGGTCAGTCTAAGACAGCCATTTGCTTTCCAAAAGATTATGCATTTTGGGAATTCAGAAGATGCTGCTTTCTTCTTGTTGTTAAAACAACTCTGAAAGATGCTTGAACCAAAGATGTTGTTTAATTCTAACGTTGATTTGTCCAGTGTATAATAAATTATTGTTTTCTTTGTAAAGCCATGGCTCGTGCCTACTGTTTCTTTAGGAAAAAGGGCCCATTAATTTAAATGTGAAGTGTAAAATCACTTTGTGCCTTTTTGCTCCTACACTGGGCCCGAATTTGCGATCGGAGGCTTCCGTGGGCGGATGCCTCCGATCATCAAAAGATCGACGCGTTTACCTGGTGGTCTGGGAGATACGGAGGCTTTTGATCCTGGGCCTCTCCTAGTAGAAATGTGTAGAGGCCCGCGTATCCCAGGGATGCAAGCAGTTCGCAAGCGCATCTGAGATCACATGGGCTGGCCCAACCAATGAATGAAGGGGTATAAGAACATAAGAAATAGGAGCAGGAATAGGCCACTTGGCCCCTCGAGCCTGCTCCGCCATTCAATAAGAACATGGCTGATCTTGGGCTCAGAGCCTCTTCCCCGCCCGCTCCCCATAACCCTTCACTCCCATAAGTATGAACCCCCATTCATACTTATGGGGTTTCCGTACGTACGGAACTGTCAAAAGTATGAATGGGGATGACTTAAAAAATACAAGAACACATGAAATAATTTTTTTAAATTACATATATAAAATTAATTAAAATGGCATTTAATTCAATATTTTAAACAAAAATGTAATTTTTGGAAAAAAAATGTGTATGTTTTAACGGGGCTAAAAATAAACTTACCTTATTGGACAGGGTTTTTAATGTATAAATGAGTGATAACATTTTATTTTTCTATTTTTTAAAACTCTTACGTTTTTACCAGGCGTAAGAATTCCACGGGCATTCAGCGGGCGGAAGTTGGGCAAATAGCGCAACTCTCCCCCCCGCGGAGGCCCTTCTCCCGGGGATGCAGAGGATCTGTCAAGAGGATTCTTGACAGATCGCAAGTGCCGGGTTTCAGCGCGTGCGCATCGCTCGCCCAAACCTGGCACTTGTGCGGCCCCGACGGGTGCCTGCGCACCTTGTACGCACCCGCAGGGGGGGGTCGCAAAAGACAGCCCGGTGTGTGTTTTGAAATGTTCTCCAGCTGGATACTTTGCTAGTGCTAGGCTTCGCCCTGTTAGTACAGACTGCACTTCCAACAGCTGCTGATTTCAAGAGAATTCAGCGTGGTTTACTTTGACAGCTAACGTGGGACACACGTTAACATTCTGTCCACGATGGGCACAAGCCCACATTACCATCTCATTTTTTTGCAAGCGTGGGAGCACGGCTACGCTGAACAATCATCCTGGTATTGAACCCACTGCAATTGCAAAGCAAATGATGGTGTGCATTCAAGGGTACTGGAGCTGAAACTGTATGGCCAATATCATCAATGTAAGCCAGGGAATTCGGGGATACATTCTGGAGCCTGTTTTACAAGGGAAGTGTTTATTTACAGATGATAACCTTGATTTCTGAAAGCTAAAAATCTTGTCGGTCTTTGTGGAAACGTGATCGTTGAGAGGCGTGTGATGGATATAGGCAGAGTAGAAATAAGAAGGTCTTATCTGCTTTTCTTGCATCACGTTCCCGGAGTCACAGGTGCTGACTGCACTTTACCAGATTTTCCCATGCTTCCCTACCCCCACTGTTATACTGCTCGAACCATTTAACAACAACAACAACTTGCATTTATATAGTGCCTTTAACGTAATAAAACATCCCAAGGCGCTTCACAGGAGTATTAAAAGACAAAAATTTTTAGGAACATAGCAACAGGAGTGGGCCATTCAGCCCCTCGAGACTGTTCCGACATTCAATGAGATCATGGCTGACCTGCAGCCTAACTCCATCTGCCCACCTTTGGTCCATATCCCTTAATACTTTTGGTTAACAAAAAGCTATCAATCCCAGATTTAAAATTAACAATTGATCTAGCATCAATTGCATTTTGCAGAAGAGAGTTCCAAACTTCTACCGCCCTTTGTGTGTAGAAGTGTTTCCTAATTTCACTCCTGAAAGGTCTGGCTCTAATTTTTAGACTATGTCCCCTAGTTTGATAGCTCCTCTGGACCTATCTTTTGTTTCTATATTTGTCCCATTATAACCCCCTTTTTGCCTTGCACCATCACCCCTTTTGTCATTTACTCACTCCTGCCCGACACCCTATCACAGACCTTCCCCTTTTGTTTTCCCCTGCCTCTCTCTCCCATGGCTCTACACCTTCTTAAAAGCTATTCATCTCTAACATCTTCCAGTTCTGATGAAAGGTTAACAACAACAACTTACACTGATATAGCACCTTTAACGTAGTAAAACATCCCAAGGCGCTTCACAGGAGCGTTATCAGACAAAATTAGACACCGAGCCACGTAAGGAGATATTAGGACAGGGGATCAAAAGCTTGGTCAAAGAGTTAGGTTTTAAGGAGCATCTTAAAGGAGGAGAGAGAGATAGAGAGGTTTAAGGAGGGAATTTCAGAGCTTAGGGCCTCGGCAGCTGAAGGCACGGCTGCCAATGGTGGAGCGAAGGAAATAGGGTATGCACCAGAGGTCAGAATTGGAGGAGCGCAGATATCTCAGATGATTGTAAGGACGGTGGTGGTGACAGCGAAACCCTATGTTTCTCTCTCCACAGGTGCTGCCTGACCTGCTCTGTGTTTCCAAGCATTTTATGTTTCGATTGCAGATTTCTAGCATCCGTAGTATTCTGCCTTAGTAGAAATGAGAATGGGTTTTCCACGGGTGATGCCTCGGGTAGGGATTGTAGTGACCTGACTGTGATTCATAAGGTAGTCTCAATTACTTCCCACGTGACTTTACACATGACAAGTATATACGGGTCACAAAAGTCAGCGGCTGATTTAATTTCAACTTGGGAATCTTGTGGCCAGTCTTTCTGCTCAACCTATGAAATATCAAACCTGACATTTAATTTATTTTTTAATGAAAAGATGCAATAATCTTCTTTATGCAACGAACACTGAGGCAAAACAAAACAATTCCCCGTGAGTGACTGTACCTCAAGCTGTTTATATCATTTCTTTTCCCATTTCTGAAGTGGAAAGGTGCCTGACTAAGTGAGTCATGCTCAGTGGGAATAAAAAAAAAAGATGGGCTTAAACTTTGGCAGTGAAAAGTGGAGGCTTATCGGAGGAGAGGAAATTGGAAATCAACAGAGGAACACAGGAACAGGAATAGCCCGTCCAGCCCCTCGAGCCCATTCAATTCAATCATGGCTGATCTGTATCTTAACTCCATCTACCCGCCTTGGTTCTGTAATCCTTAATACCCTTGCCTAACAAAAATCCATCAATCTCAGTTTTGCCATTTTCAATTGACACCCCCCAGCCTCAACAGCTTTTCAGGAAGAGAGTTCCAGATTTTCACTACCCCTTGTGTGAAGAAGTGTTTCCTGACATCACCCTGAATGGCCCGGCTCTAATTTCAACGTTATGCCCCCTTGTTCTAGATTTCTCCACCTTGGCAATAGTTTCTCTCTATCTACCCTTCTTCTCCTTCTTAGGCAGTCCCTCGGAACCGAGGATGACTTGCTTCCACATTAAAAACGAGTCCTCAGGTGACTGATGAGTCCAATACGGGACCTACAGTCTCTGTCACAGGTGGGGCAGACGGTGGTTGAAGGGGCGGGTGGGTGGGGTGTTCGGGTTGACGTGCGCTCCTTGCGCTGCCTGCGCTTGGCTTCTGCTTGCTCCCGGCGAAGAGACTCGGGGTGTTCGGTGCCTTCCCGGATGCTTCTCCTCCACTTTGTGCGGTCTTGGGCCAGGGATTCCCAGGTGTCGGTGGGGATGTTGCACTTTTTCCACGCGGCTTTGAGGGTGTCCTTGAAGTGTTTCCTCTGCCCACCTGGAGCTCTCTTACCGTGTTGAAGCTCCGAGTAGAGCACTTGTTTTGGGTGTCTCGAATCAGGCATGTGGATGATGTTGCCTGCCCATCGGAGCTGATCGAGCGTGGTCAAGGCTTCACCGAAGCATACGAGAGCATGGGCCTTACACTAAACATCCGTAAGACAAAGTTCCTCTACCAACCTGCCCCCACCACACAGTACTGCTCCCTGATTATCAAAATCCATGACGAGGCCTTGGACAACGTGAACCATTTTCCATACCTTGGGAGCCTACTGTCAACAAGGGCAGATATCGATGACGAAGTCCAACACCGCCTTCAGTGTGCCAGTGCAGCCTTCGGTCACCTGAGGAAGAGAGTGTTTGAAGACCAGGACCTCAAACCCAGCACCAAGCTCATGGCCTACAGAGCAGTAGTGATACCCGCACTCCTGTATGCTTCAAAGACATGGACCATGTACAGCAGGCACCTCAAAGCACTGGAGAGGTACCACCAGCGCTGCCTCCACAAGATCCTGCAAATCCATTGGCAGGATAGGCGCACCAATGTCAGTGTTCTCGCTCAGACCAACATCCCCAGCATCGAAGCTTTGTAAACGGTCTATCTACCCTATCAACTCTTTAAATCATCTTAAACACCTCAGTTAGATCAAAGCTTAATCTTCTGTATTCAAGGGAATACCAGCCTAGTCTAGGTCCTCATAATTTAACCCTTTTAGCCCCTGTATGTGAGGTATTACATTTTGGTAGGAAGAATAGGGAGGTCACTTATCACTTGGAGGGTGCGAGTCTAGGTGGGGTAGAGGAACAAAGGGATCTCGGAGTACAAATACACAAATCACTAAAAGTAGCGACACAGGTTAACAAGGCCATAAAAAAGCAAACCAAGCACTAGGGTTTATTTCTATAGAGGGCTAGAATTGAAAAGTAGAGAAGTTATGCATAACTTGTATCGAACCTTGGTTAGACCACACTTGGAGTACTGCATACAATTCTGGTTGCCATATTATAAAAAGGATATAGAGGCACTGGAGAGGTTGCAGAGGAGATTTACAAGGATGATACCAGAAATGCGAGGGTGCACCTATCAGGAAAGGATGATCAGGCTGGGTCTCTTTTCTCTTGAAAAGAAAAGGCTGAGGGGTGACAGAATAGAGGTTTTTAAAATTATGAAAGGCTTTGATAAAGTGGATACAGAGAGAATGTTTCCACTTGTGGGGAAGAGCAGAACTAGAAGCCATCAATATAAGATAGTCACCAAGAAATCCAATAGGGAATTCGGAAGAAACTTCTTTACCCAAATAGTGGTGAGAATGTAAAACTCACTACCACAGGGAGTGTTTGAAACGAATAGTATAGATGCATTTAAGGGGAGGCTGGACAAGCATATGAGGGAGAAGGGAATAGAGGGTTATGCTGATAGATTTAGATGAGGAAAGACAGGAGGAGGCTCGAGTGGAGCATAAACACCGGTATGGACTGGTTGGGCCGAATGGCCTGTTTCTGTGCCGTATATCCTATGTAACCCTATGTATCATTTTGTTCTCCCATCTTTCTGTAAACTGGGTCTGAACCCTTCTTGCTCTGCAAATTAGTTACCTAATTACATGTTAATCTACCCTATCAAGAAGGTCAACCAGATTGTGCAATGGGCAGAGTTTCAAGAGAAGACTTGCCATTTTAGTTGCCAACCTGTGAATTTGATATGAAACCTGAGTCGGAATCTGGCCTAGTGGAGACCAGAGTGGGGAAATGTAAAGCCTGCCAGTTTGTAAGCAGCATGTGCTCTGTGTTGTAGTTATTGGCTCGCTCCCTTTGATTAATGGTCTGCTCGGAAACCTTTGCACCTTTTCTCTAGCTACATTTGCATTTGAACAAGTTACTTACACCTCCCTGCCAATGTTTTAATCACAGCTTGAATTTCATTTTATTTTGGTTCGGGCACCACTGAAACGAATGGTCCATTCAGACTAAAATACATGCAATTAAATCCTTCATCAATGATACAGTTGCTGTCCAGCAGAGTTGACCGGTCACGGGAGGCTTCAACTGAGAGAACTGCTTTCACCATCTGTGGGAAGAAAGAAAAAAGAAAGAAAGAAAGAAAGAAAGAAAGAAGGAAAGAAAGAAGGAAAGAAAGAAAAAATGTTTTACTTCTACTTACTTCACCTCTTACCTTGTTAAAAGCGGGCCTTGCGCCGAGGAGCTGCCGGCTATACGCCTGCTCTTCCAGACGCAGCTGTTTCCGACTTACCTGGACTGAAGCACTGCTGAAAAAAGCGGAAGTTGCAGCCGTACGCGCTGCCTCTCCGGCGCAGGCGTTTGACCAGTGATGCCCTTTTTCCTTTGAACGGAAGTTCCGGTTTCCAGCGCATGCACAGTGTATGCGTCAAACCGGCACTTCCGTTGGCCCTATGGGTGAGTACCCAACGCGTGCACACCCGTAGGGAACGGAATTTCAGGACCAATATTGCAGAATTATCCATGCATCTACTAATTGCTGTTTGTGGAACCTTGCTGCATGCAAATTGTCTGCCTTGTTTCCTACATTATGTGGTAAACCACTGTTATTGTTGTTGTTGTTGTTGCACACTGTTGTACCTATGCATGCCTCAGCATGTCTCTGCGGGCTCCGCCCCTGGCTCCACCCACAGGCCCAAGTATAAAGGTGATTGCTCTGCAGCCCCCTGCCTTCTTGGAACCCAGTCAACCACGAGAGGCATGCTCTGTTCTTTGCTAATAAAAGCCTTTAGTTACTCTCCTAACTCTCCGTCTTTTATGAGTAATTGATAGCGCATCAATTTTATTAGCAAAACAAAATGTCGACAACAAACGCTGAGCAGCAGGCTGCTGCACCAAACGCTGAGCAGCAGGAGCTGCTGCGAGCCCTCAGACCAACATGCCTGGACCTAGACCCCCAAGAAGCGGGTTCGGCTACCAAATTCGCGCATTGGCTGCGTTGCTTCGAGGCCTACCTGCAAGCCTCAACTGTGACCCTGGACGAAAACAAGTTGGAAATCCTGGCCTCAAAGGTGAGCCACCAAGTTTATACAATAATCCAGGACGCGACGACCTACGCAGCGGCTATCGATCTGCTAAAAGGGCAATACGCACGCCCAGTAAATACAGTCTATGCCCGGCACCTCTTAAGATCCCGCAGACAGCAGCCCGGGGAATCAGTGGAGGCCTTCCTACGGGCACTACGGATACTCGGCCGAGACTGCGGTTGCAAAGAAGTATCAGCCGCAGCACACACGGAGGGACTGATCCGAGATGCTTTCGTTGCGGGTCTAAGGTCCGACTACTCCCGGCAGAGACTGTTAGAAAAGGGAGAAATGGACCTGAGAAAGGCAGTGTCCCTCGCGCTCTCGCTCGACGCGGCCCACAGGAATATGGACGCCTTCTCCCCTAACCGCTCCGCAACGTGGACGCCACAACCTTGGGTCATGGGACCGCCACCTTCAACTGCTGCTGCGATGTCCAAGGCACAGAAATGTTATTTTTGTGGCCAGGCAAAACACCCCAGAGCACGCTGCCTGGCGAGAAACGCTACCTGCTCCGGCTGCGGGAAGAAAGGACATTATGTCAGCGCCTGCAAAGGTAAAACCGCTAACGCCAGCAGCGCCGCGTGTGAACCGTGGGGGCAGCCATCTTGTCCGCCATCTTGGGCTCCCCCAGCCACGTGGGGATCGGGATCATGGGCGCCGCCATTTTGTCCGCCATCTTGGACGTCTCCAACTTCAACCACGGGGGACCCGGACTCAACCACCGCCTCATCTGACGACCACATCGACTCGCTCGACCATACGCTGGCCTCCGTGACGCTGGACCAATCTCTCCCTCATCAACTGTCCAGGTCCATGATGGACATTGCGGTAAACGGCCGCGCCACTACCTGCCTTTTTGCCAGCGGGAGCACGGAGAGCTTTATCCACCCCGACACGGTGCGCAGTTACTCTCTCCCGGTCCTGCCGACGCGCCATCGGATCTCTTTGGCTTCCAAAGCCCAGTCAGCGGACGTCGGTGGCTACTGTGTAGTGACCCTTTCAGTAAGGGGCACAGAATACAAAAATTTTAAACTCCTGGTCCTGCCCCATCTCTGCGCTGCCGTTCTACTGGGGTTGGATTTTCAGTGCCACCTCAAGAGTGTCACATTAGCGTATGACGGACCCCTCCCCCCACTCACAGTCTGCAGCCAGCAGCTTTTAAATCGCCCGCCGCGCACCATTTGCAGCCTCTCCACCCTTAAAGTTCCCCCCCCCCTCCTTGTTCGCTAACCTCACCCGCGACTGTAAGCCCATCGCTACCAAAAGCAGGCGTTACAGTGCCGGGGATAGGAGCTTCATTAAATCCGAGGTAGCGAGACTCCTGAAGGAAGGGATTATTGAAAGTAGCACCAGCCCATGGCGAGCACAAGTGGTGGTAGTGAAGACTGGCGAAAAACAGCGCCTAGTTATTGACTACAGCCAGACGATCAATCGCTACACCCAGCTAGATGCATACCCACTCCCCCGCATATCCGACATGGTCAATCAGATAGCACAATAGCGGGTGTTCTCGACGATTGATCTAAAGTCGGCATACCACCAGCTCCCCATCAGGGCTGAGGACCGCCAGTACACAGCTTTTGAAGCTGACGGTCGTCTCTACCACTTCCTCAGAGTTCCCTTCGGCGTCACCAACGGGGTTTCAGTCATCCAACGGGAGATGGACCGGATGGTTGACCAGAACGCGCTCCAGGCCACTTTCCCCTATCTAGACAACGTCACCATCTGCGGCCACGACCAGCAGGACCATGATGTTAACCTAGAGAAATTCCTCCGTACAGCCCAGCGGCTGAACCTAACATACAACAAGGACAAATGTATGTTTCGTACCAAGCGCCTTGCCATTCTTGGCTGTGTAGTGGAGAACGGAGTCATCGGCCCCGACCCCGACAGGATGCGCCCCCTTATGGAGCTCCCCCTCCCCCACTGCCAAAAAGCACTGAAGAGATGCCTAGGGTTTTTCTCGTACTATGCTCAGTGGGTGCCCAACTATGCGGACAAAGCCAGACCCCTCATCAAGTCCACCTCCTTCCCCCTGGCAGCAGAGGCCTGTGCAGCCTTCACTCTCATAAAAAGAGATATTGCGAGGGCCACGATGCACGCAGTGGATGAGTCCATCCCTTTCCAAGTGGAGAGCGACGCATCCGACTTTGCCCTAGCTGCAACCCTTAACCAGGCGGGGAGACCCGTGGCCTTTTTCTCAAGGACCCTCCAGGGCCCCGAGATTCGACACTCCTCTGTCGAAAAGGAGGCCCAGGCCATTGTGGAAGCTGTGCGACATTGGAGGCATTACCTGGCCGGAAAATGATTTACCCTGCTCACTGACCAGCGTTCAGTAGCTTTTATGTTTAATAATAAACAGAGGGGCAAAATCAAGAATGACAAGATCTTGAGGTGGAGAATCGAACTCTCCACCTACAATTACGATATCTTGTACCGGCCCGTGAAACTCAATGAGCCCCCAGATGCCCTATCACGTGGTACATGCGCCAACGCGCAGGTCGATAGACTGAAGACCCTCCACAATGACCTCTGCCACCCGGGGGTCACCAGGTTTTTTCACTTCATCAAATCCCGTAACCTGCCCTACTCCATCGAGGAGGTCAGGACCATGACCAGGAACTGCCAAATCTGTGCCGAGTGCAAACCGCATTTTTATAGGCCAGACAGAGCAAGCCTGATCAAAGCCACGCGCCCCTTTGAACGGCTGAGCGTCGATTTTAAAGGGCCCCTCCCCTCCTCCGACCGCAATGTGTACTTCCTCAACATAATTGACGAGTACTCCCGTTTCCTGTTTGCCATCCCTTGCTCAGACATGACCAGTACCACGGTCATTAAATGTCTGAATGACCTCTTCGCCTTGTTCGGTTTCCCTAGCTATATTCATAGCGACAGGGGCTCATCCTTTATGAGCGACGAACTTTGGCAGTACCTGCTCTCGAGAGGTATTGCTACAAGCAGGACCACCAGCTACAACCCCCGGGGTAATGGCCAGGTGGTAAGGGAGAATGCGACGGTCTGGAAGGCAGTCCTTTTAAACTTGAAATCTAAGGGCCTTCCGACCTCTCGCTGGCAGGAAGTCCTCCCTGCGGCGCTCCATTCCATTCGGTCACTGCTCTGTACAGCCACCAATGCTACCCCTCACGAGAGAATGTTCTCCTTCCCCAGGAAGTCCACATCGGGGATCTCGTTACCGACATGGCTGACTTCTCCAGGACCCGTCCTACTGCGGAAGCACGTGAGGTCCCATAAGACGAACCCCCTGGTCGAGAGGGTGAGCCTCCTCCATGCCTACCCCCAGTACGCTTACGTAGCGTACACGGACGGGCTGGAGGACACAGTCTCCATACGAGACCTCGCACCTTCGGGCGCCCCTGAAACACTACCATTGCCACCCACCACTACCCACAACCCAACCCCGCTAGACGGCATGCCGCAGCCCCAGGACCCGTCATTGACCACCCAACCACTCAATGAGACGCCAGATTCAACGTTGGATGCTGCACCATCACCGCCGCCACCACGACGATCAGGACGGCATACAAGGCCACCTGATAGACTTACTTACGCAAACCTTTAGTGCACTTCACCCCGCCAGACTCAATTTTAAACAAGGGGTGAATGTGGTAAACCACTGTTATTGTTGTTGTTGTTGTTGCACACTGTTGTACCTATGCATGCCTCAGCATGTCTCTGCGGGTCCCGCCCCTGGCTCCACCCACAGGCCCAAGTATAAAGGTGATTGCTCTGCCTTCTTGGAACCCAGTCAACCACGAGAGGCATGCTCTGTTCTTTGCTAATAAAAGCCTTTAGTTACTCTCCTAACTCTCCGTCTTTTATGAGTAATTGATAGCGCATCACATTATAATAGTGATTACACTTCAAAAACACACTTCATTGGCTAGGAAGTGCTTTGGGGTGTCCTGAGGTCGTGATAGGCGCTATATAAATGAAAGTCTTTCTTTCTTTCTTTCTTTCTTGCTTTCTTTCTTTCAAAGGTAAGTTTATTTTTAGCCCCGTTAAAAACTTTAATTATTTTTTCAAAAATTTAAGTTTTTGTTTAAAATAGTTAATTTATGTAATTTATAGTCATTTTTAAAATGTGATTTGTTTAAAAAATTTATTTGAAGTTTTACTTATGTTTTGGGGCTGATCTCTATTCATAGATTTGACAGGTCTTCCTATCAAATCTATGTATGGAGATTCCCTGCTCTCATTGGCTCCCCATGGCCCACGCTGCGAACTTGCTGCGCCCCTGGTATACGTGTGCCCTGCACACCGGCAGTTTGAAGAGGCACATCAACGAAATTCTATGCCGGCCCAGAGCATTTCGGTCGGCGCGTTTCGTTTGTGCAGGTCGGGGGCTTACGCCTGCGGGAAGCCTCCGACCGGAATTTCTGGTTGGTGTTATGATTAGGCCGTGTTTTTGTTGTAATTTGATATGGTGCAGGAGGGGTATTGTAGTACCCTAGTTCATAAGAACATAAGAATTAGGAGCAGGGCTAGGCCATATGGCCCCTCGAGCCTGCTCCGCCATTCAATAAGATCATGGCTGATCTTCGACCTCAACTCCACTTTCCTGCACTATCCCCAGATCCCTTGATTCCCCTAGAGACCAAAAATCTATCGCTCTCGATCTTGAATATACTCAACGATTCAGCATCCACAGCCCTCTGGGGTAGAGATTCCAAAGATTCACGTTATGAAATTGATGATATACGTACGGTACTCCCACCGCTGGGACATAAAGAAGTAAAACTGCATTTATCTGAAGGCATCTGGGACCTGACTTGGTAGTGTTAAGTATGGAAAACATGCGTCTTTCCCTACAGGGGTTGCCAACCCCCCTGATTGTCTTGCAGTCTCCAGGAATTAAGGATTTGTTTCCGAGATACTGCTGCACGCTACTTGGGAGAAACATTATGCTGGCTTTCAAAAAATGGTGTATTTAAAAAAAAAATTTCATTGACTAACGACAGCCTGCAATTATTTAGCGCCTCTAATGTACTAAAACATCCCAAGGCGCTTCACAGGAGTGTAATGAGATTAAAATTGACACCGAGCCAAAGAAGGAGACATTAGCATAGCTTTGTCAAAGAGGAAGATTTTAAGGAGCATCTTAATGTAGGAGAGAGGTGGGAGAGGTTCAGGGAGGGAATTAGGGCCTAGATGGCTGAAGGCCCAGCCGCCAATGGTGGGGCGAAGGGAGTTGAACTCCTTCATTTATTAATTGTGAAATGATTGGAGATGGGGAGAAAGGGCTGTTTAACTGGGTGGTTGGAGGAGGGAGGTCATGCGATGAAAGCTCCAGGAATACATCCAATCAGAGTTGGCGACTCTATTCCCTACTCGCCCTGAGACTGAGAGCAGTGACACACAGGTGCACTCGGGAAGGGAGGATGCCACGCAGAGGTTGCAGGCCTCTGCTCTGCCAGAGTCCTGGCACCAAAAATGACAGTGCCTTTAAATAAGCAGGGAAGCTGCAAGGGAAAGAACAGCCCTCTTGCTTAATCCATGATGCAGTTTGGTCTGTTTGAAGAGCAGTATAGAAGGATGATCAGGTCAAGCAAGGGGGGGTGCATCTATAATATCACCACATCAAGTATCAGGAAGGACTGAACAAGACCGGGGGCTCTTTTCTCTAGAAAAGAGAAGACTGAGGGGTGACCTGACAGAGGTCTATAAAATTATGAAGGACTTCAATCGAGTAGACATAGTGGCCGGAATTTTCCCACTGCCGTGCTTCTGGGCTTGGAGGCGGGTCGGCAGTAAAAGTTGCAGAAAATGGGAGCGCGTCAGGAATGCGGCATCATCCCGCCTCCTTGGGCACGTTTGCCAGCGCAGCACGGACCCGAACGGCAGAGGTGGGCGACCTAATTAAGCTCATTAAATCCTTGTTGTGAGACCCTTAACAGGGATTTTAACCAGACCTTTTGATTTTCACTGGATGACCGCGGGAATCGCGCAGCTCGGGAACCACGTCTGTCAACCTGAGGCAGATGCCCAGTGGCCATTGAGCGAGGTCATTAATGCACAGCATGGAAAGTACAATAAATACTCCCACATGACAACTGCTTACTTGCCTAAGGGAAAGGCTCTTGCTGAGTCCATTTTGAGTACAGGTTTAGGTCTCCAGAGTTTGCAAGTCTTTTCTGCAACCTCTGAGGCCACTCTCACCACATTGCTACTAACTATCACGCCATTGACAAATTGCTCCTCTGATCTCTGCTTGACCTGCCGACTATTACATCAGCATGGGTGCCGCTTGTACTGTCTCACCTTGGTCCTCAAAATCGGACCACGATGAGCCGCAACACCAGCAGCAGCAGGCACACCAGCAGCAGCAACAATACCAACCTTCTCCGCAATCACCTGATGCTCCACAGGAGAGAGGGCATCAGCGCAGGGCTGCACTGCGCCGGAGGCGATACCCCCAACACAGGATATACAGTCAGAGAATGAACTTCCTCAACATGATTGAGCAGCAGTGCCAAAGGAGGCTCAGGTTATCGCGCCACGTCATCGCAGACATTTGCAGCTTGCTGGAGCAAGACCTGCAGCCCAGAGGACCTGGTGGACATACCGTACCAGTGGCTGTCAAAGTCACCAGCGCCCTCAACTTCTTTACCTCAGGCTCCATCCAGGGATCTGCAGCAGACATTTGCAGCATCTCGCAGTCAGCTGCCCACAGATGCATCACACAGGTCACTGATGCAATGTTTAAAAAGTCAACCAATTATATCAACTTTGCCACCGATGAAGCCAATGTTACTGAGCATGATCTCGGCTTTACCACTCTGGCTGGCTTCCCATGGGTGCAGGGCATCATCGACTGCACACATGTGGCCATCAGGGCACCCCCACATCACCCCAGAGTGTTTGTGAACCACAAGGGCTTCCACTCCCTCAATGTGCAGCTGGTCTGCTACCATAGGAAGATCATCATGCATGTGTGCTCCAAATTTCCTGGCAGCTACCATGACTCTTTTGTTCTGCACCAGTCCACCCTCCCTCAGCTTTTTGCACTGCCAAACATGCATATCAGCTGGCTGCTTGGAGACAGGGGCTATCCACTGAAGATGTGGCTCATGACAGGCTTGAGGAGGCCAAGCAATGAGGCTGAGGAGCGCTATAATGAAAGCCACGTGTCCACCAGATAAGTCATAGAGCAAACAATAGGCATGCTGAAGATGCGCTTCAGATGCCTTGACAGATCTTCACTATGCAGCAGCCAGGGTCTCTAGAATTGTTGTTGCCTGCTGCACCCTGCACAACAAAGTGAGGATTAGTGTTGCATGAGGAGCAAGGCACTGAGTGCACAGCCTCTTCAGAGGAGGAGGAGGAGCATCAGCTGGAAGATGAGGAGGACGAGCAGGAGGAACCTGAGTTGGAGATGGCACCAGCAATGGAACACATTGCTGCCCGGGAGGTCTGGGATGGCCTCACCATGGCCAGATTTAATTATCTTCCTATATTGCACCCATATGGCTGCCACATGCTGTGCCAAGTTTCCCACCGCCTCCCCGCCGCAAAAAAAACCATAAAACATCCCTACAATGAACAAGCCATTCCTTTCATACTGACCCCCATTGTTGGGAGGTAATGGCCCAGAAATTTGGGTCGGGGGCTTCCCGCGGGTGCAAGCCTCCGACCTGCACTTACCTAGCGTGCCAGCCGTTGTGCTGTGGGCCCCCGTGGAATTCCGATCCTGGGCCTGCTCCAGCTTCCGGCGCACAGTGCTTGCGTATCCCAGGGGCGCAGTTAGTTCGATGTGTCCCTTGGGATTACGTGGGCCATGGAGAGCCAATCGGAGCAGGGAAATGCCCATTCATAAGTTTGACAGGAAGAACTGTTCAAACTTATGGCCTAGAAATTCAGTTGGTTGCGCCAGCCGGTAGCGCCTTAGGAGGAGTAGATGTCGGGCGCTAGGCGGCTAGCGGCCGGGCGCAGCGCGATCTGCGCCTCTCCCCAACTTCATTCATGATTTAGCGGCGGCGCAAAGTCTTTGCGCGTGCTCAGCTGCGCGCGCAGATCCTGACGTCATTTCCTCGTGCAACGCCCTTTGTGCGCCCCCAACCGGAAATTCAGTCACGACGCCCCATTGTGCGCCTGGCGCCCCTAGCGACTGGTAGAGTGGAATGGTGCTCAGTCGATGCGGGGCGCGGGGGGCGCAAATTAAAGGGCACTCCTCCTGCACTATAAAAGGCTGCCATTTCGCAGCACTCCTTCTTGAGAGACGGATCTTTGCAGAGAGACCAAGGTAGAGAGCTTACTGCTTTGGCTCAACACTCGGACAGATACTTGTGGCTTCAGGCCACAGCTTTCCACTTGTCTTTGGCTCATTGACATATCATTGTTTGCTAACATATTATGGGGGCTGCAATGGGTGCAAACGCTGGCTTTCTCCATTGCATCCAAAGGGCTCACAGACGCCGTGAGAGAGTGGCAGCCCTGGTTAGAAGGAGAGGGGGCAACAGGCGTCGGGAAAGGAGGCCTTACCCACCCAGGGTATACCGCCAGCAGTTCTCCTATCTCAACATGTCTGACGAGCAGTGTGTTCGGAGGCTGCGATTCCGAAGGGAGGTGGTCACAGAGATCTGCCACCTGCTTGGCTGTGTATTGATTTCTTTGTGGGTTCATTGACGAGACATTTAGGAAAGAGAATGGCCTAGAAATTGAGTGCCCTTAGCGCCGATTTTGCGGCGCTAGAGGGCCTAGCGCTGCATTTGGCGCCGGCGCCGAAATTGCCTGGGGCCCTTACGCCGCGGTAGACCGGTAGCGCTGCGCCGGCACCGATGACGTCATCGGTGTGCGCAGCGTCCCGGTTGCCATGCCGACGGGCCCCAGCGCCGAAATTCAGTTGCGGCCGCCTCGCCCGTGACAGCCGCAACTAAGACTCTGGCAACAGAGTCTTACGAGTCTTTGCGCCGGCGCATTAAAGGCCCCGCGGCGGCCGGCCGCTTTCCCGCCGGCCGCCTGGCCGCAGCTCCCTCCCCGGACTTCCCCCCCCCCCCCCCCCCGGAACAGAAGCAAGCCCGGCACTTGTCCAAGGTGCCGGGCTCATTTTTTAAAAGATTTTCGCGGGCCGCGATCGGGTGCAGGCAGCTCCTCCTTAAGGGAAGGAGGAGGCCTGCACTTCCCGAGCCTGCCGCACCGCATCGGGTGCCGCAGCGCCGGAATTGCGGCGCGAAACGGCAGTTAGCGCCGATTTACCGCCGCAAAGACCCTTCAGTAGCGCCGGCAGCCGTTTGGGCGCGGCCCTGCTGAATTTTTGGCGCGCGCAGGGGGACTTAGCGCCGGCACTAACTTCCGGCGCTAAAGCCCTGGCTAAGCCAAAACTCAATTTCTAGGCCAATGAGTTTTAATCTAAAGTCTGTTCAACTCTTTATACAGCTTTACAGGAGACACGATGCTAGTGATGCATCTAGAACGAAACTGAAACCAAACTAAACTGCCTTGCTTGTCTCGGTCACATGCCCTCTGCTGGTCAGGCACAAGCAATCAATACATGCAATTATGCTGGTAAGGCATGATAATCAAACAGGCAAATAACATCACTATTTGCTGATATCATTACATCTCCCTTTCTTAAAACAAAAGTATTTTACTTTTAACTAACAACATGTTTTCTTTGTATTAATCTGCATTTTAACTGTAACATTTAATGAACTTACATTATCATTATCATGATCAAGGTTTTTTACCCTTGCTTTGTGTGTTCACATGAAATATGTCAATACACTAGAACTTGAAGAAAGAATAAGATAACATTACTTCCTTCTGTAACAATAGTCCTTAAATTTGCTCAATGAGTCTCTCAGGAGGCTTCACGTGTCTTGAGGATTTTCTGATTGATTGTCCTTGAATCTGAGTTGTTGCCTCAGATGATTGGTTCTCAGCTGTGTGATCAGGTTGTTCAACAGTATCAGTCTCTTGACCTGCTGTGTCTGGTCCCATGAGATGATCTCGACGATTTCTTCTCAGAACAGCACCCTCATCTGTCTGAATGGTGTATGATCTTGGTTGAACTTCACTCAGGACAGTTCCCTTCTGAGTCCATGTGTTTGTTTTGTCTTTGAACCATACTTGGTCACCAGTGTGGAGTTCAGGTAGGTTTTGTGTTCCTCTGTCATAGTAGTACTTTTGCTTTTCTTTCTGTTGCCCTTTGAACTTCCTCACTTTCTCCCCCTCTTTTGTTTTCAGGAGGTTCTCCGAGATGGGTAGGTTTGACCTTAGCCGACGTCCCATCAGGAGTTGGGCTGGTGACATACCACACTCGAGCGGCGTTGTGCAGTATACAAGCATGCTTTGGTAGAAGTCAGTTCCACTGTCTTTTGCCTTGTACATCAGTCTTTTCACTGCCTGGACCGATTTTTCCACTAGTCCATTGGACTGTGGATAGTGAGGACTTGACGTTGTGTGGACAAAGTCCCACTCTTTGGCAAAGTGTCGGAAACTTGCATTGTAAAACTGGGGTCCGTTGTCTGTGAAGACCTCGCTTTCATCTACTGTATGGACCTTGCTTTGTTGCGCTTGGTTCTTACAGCAACGGGCATAATGGTTGTTTTTGTTGCAACTATTGCATTTTTTACCATATGTTGGACACTTCTTTGGTGGATGCTGTGTACCACATCGACTACATGTCTTTCGATTGCCCCTTTCATTTTTGTTCGCTGGCCACGCCTCTTTTTTCACATTGGCGCTTTTTGTTAAACGGTTTGTGTCCGTACTTACTCACTGCATCCACGTTGCAGCTATTGTCACTGAACAGCTCCTTTGCCTGCAACTTCACAGTCTCTGTAGCCCTACACAGTGCTATGGCTTTTCCCAGGTCTAGATCTTGCTCTCTTAGCAGTCTTTCCCTTAGACCATTATCCGGAATACCACACACCAGTCTGTCTTTTATCAGCGAGTCTGTCAGTCCCCCAAATTCACACGATTTGCTTCTGTTTCTCAGTTCAGTCACATACTGATCAATAGTCTCACCCGTTTTCTGTACACATGTGAAAAATCTGTGCCTCTCAAACGTCACGTTACTTTTAGGTATGCAGTAGGCCTCAAACTGTTCCATTATTTTATCTAGTTTCATTTTGTCTCCATCAACAGCGAATGTGAAGTTATTATACACCTCCAGCGCTTCATCACCCACGACATGTAAGAACAGTGACGATTTATTTTTATTACTTTTCTCGTCAGCTCCGATTGCCGCTAAATACAACCCCACACGTTGTTTGAATCTCCTCCAATTTTCAGCCACATTACCTGTCAACTGAAGCATCGCCGGTGGGTGTAAACCTTCCATTTTTTCACTTCGTTAGCTATTCTCTAATGGTAAGTAACGATGTTCTCTTTTGGCTTGCTAATTTGTGGAGAGCTGATTTAACTTCAGATTTTTTCTCTTCATCTCTTTCAATCACTTCTGACACCATGTATTGATTTCTTTGTGGGTTCAATGACGAGACATTTATGAAAGAGAATGAGTTTTAATCTAAAGTCTGTTCAACTCTTTATACAGCTTTACAGGAGACACGATGCTGGTGATGCATCTAGAACGAAACTGAAACCAAACTAAACTGCCTTGCTTGTCTCGGTCACATGCCCTCTGCTGGTCAGGCACAAGCAATCAATACATGCAATTATGCTGGTAAGGCATGATAATCAAACAGGCAAATAACATCACTATTTGCTGATATCATTACAGGCGGTGATCTGCAGCCACAGCTGAGGAGCAGGATGTCTCTGTCGGTGGCAGTGAAGGTGACGGTAGCTCTCAACTTCTATGCCACCGGCTCCTTCCAATCCGCTACTGGGGACATTTCCAACATCTCCCAGTTCGCCGTGCATTGCTGCATCCGCCAGGTGACCAATGCCCTTTTCAAAAGGAGACGTCAGTTCATCTCATTCTCCATGGCCCTTGCCAAGCAGCAACAGCGTGCAATGGGCTTTGCAGCATTCGCGGGCTTCCCCATGGTGCAGGGCACCATTGACTGCACGCATGTGGCTTTGCGGGCACCTCTGGAGAATGCCGAGGATTACCGCAACCGGAAGGGCTACCATTCGCTCAACGTCCAGCTGGTGTGTGACCACAGGCAGCTCATCCTAGCTGTCAATGCCCGCTTTCCAGGCAGCAGCCACGATGCCTTCATCCTGCGCCAGACTTCTGTGGCAGACATGTTCCAGGCCCAGCCTCACCCACGAGGATGGCTTATCGGGGACAAAGGCTATCCTTTGTGTACCTGGCTGATGACCCCGCTCCGTGCGCCCAGCACCCCTGCTGAAGAGGGATACAACGATAGCCATCAAGCGACCAGGAACATCATCGAGCAAACAATCGGCGTCCTCAAGCAACGGTTCCGCTGTCTGGATCGTTCCGGTGGAGCCCTACAATATTCGCCGGAGCGAGTCTCCCATTTCGTGGTCGTTTGCTGCATGCTGCACAACCTGGCTATCCGCAGGACTCAGCCACTGCCACCAGAGATTGGAGGGCCACCTGAAGAGGAGGAGGAGGAGGAGGACCAGCACAGGAGGGAGGCAGAAAGTGCAAGGGCCGCCCGTCGCCGGCTTACTGAACGTCGGTTCTAGGCCCCCTCTCAGGGAATGGCTTGTGCCAATGTCAGCAGATGAATGTAGCCGCTCCACAAGCCCTCAGCCGAGCAGGGCAACCAGGACTTGACAAAAAAACCATGCACAGTGCAATTTAAGAACATTAACTTATTGCAAACCTCTGCCCTTCCCACATTACAACCTCATGTGGAGAAGCCCCCTCCAAAAACACAAAACTAACAGTCTCGGCCTTACAAAAACAAAGAAAGACACAAGTCTCGGCCTTACAAAAACAAAGAAAGACACCAGTCTTGGCCTTACAAAAACAAAGAAAGACACCAGTCTCGGCCTTACAAAAACACAACTACACCAGTCTCGGCGTTACAAAAAGCACCAGCCATTTGTGCAGACCTTCTACTTTTTGCCCTGCAAGGGCGATGCCTTTCGCATCCTTGCCTGGCCCCTGCCCGCCCTGCAGCTCCTCCTCAATGGGAGCCCAGTGGCTGCAGCAAGGCTGGGGGAAGGCTGCTGAGGGTCAGATGGCGAGACGGCAGATGCCCTTGGGGGTCGGCCTGTACCAGCTCTGGCCCTGGAGGGGCCGGCTGCTGACTGCTCCAACTTTGCTTGGGCGGCATCAGTCTGTCCAGCGGCTCGTGGCAGCTGCAATGGCGGAGTGGCAGTGTCGGCTGCACGAATGGTGCCAACCTGGCAGGTCGCAGGTGCTCGCTGGTCGCCTGATACATTGGCACTCGCACGGGCCAGCACTGCAGCATGCGCAGTAAACAGCTGAAGAACAGACTGCTGAGCTGCTGCTGCGCGGCAGGTGCCCTGGCGATGCCTGGCTGATCCAGCGAGGGTGGCAGCAGTTAGTGCCCGTGTGGCCCTGGTCTGTGTCCGCATGACAACAGCCAGTGAATGGACGGCACGACTGAGCACTTGGCTCGAAGCCGCCTGTGCTACCGCGAAGTCCTATAGACTCCTGGCCTGTGCTGCTCCAAATTGCTGCACACTCCTTGACAAAGACTCAATGGAGTCAGGCATCCTTGCCACTGCAGCCATGAGCTCATTGTGCCTGCGCTCAGCCTGGACGGCCATTTCTTCCAGGAGCCGCACCTCCTCTGCGCTGACCGTCGCAGGACTGGAGGCCGCACTCACCCTCTGGGGAGAAGTCCGCCGAGCTTCCCCACCCCTCCCGCGTTGCTGCAGCCCGCTGGGCCCCGGAGCTTCACTCTCCTCCGACCCTTCCCCCCGGCTCCCCTCCAGGGAAGACGTGTCCCCTTCATCGCCATGGGCTGGCGCGGCTGAGGGTGGCACTGATGGGCTGGCTTCCTCTTCCTCCTCCTCTAATTTGGAAGCGCTGACAGTGGCAGCTTGAGGGCCCGCCTCCTCACCTGGCGATTCACCATCTGAAAGCAGGAAGGCACAAGAGTAGCTTTAGAGTGAGGACAGGGTGGCAGCGAGGGAGGCATGAGTGGTGCCATTCACTGCATTGGTCGGACAGTGGCAAAGGATGCTGATCTGAGGCGCAAGTGGAACGAGAGAGGTCAAAAAGGTGATGCCCTTACCATTGGTGCCCAGAACAGGGTCGGCATCTCCACTGGCGACGGGGCCAATCAGCCAGCCTGCCATAATGCGCTCCACATGCTGGTCGAGGTCGGAGAGCTCTTTGATGTCAGGACGGCCTCCCCCGGTCTCAGTTCGTTTCCGCCGGTTGTGCGCCACCACACGGCCTCTAAGTACAGTGTGAAGCCCTGATCTTGTCTGCACTGCCTCCCATGGTCGAATAGCTTGTACAGTGTGAAGCCCTGATCTTGTCTGCAATGCCTCCCATGGTTGAATAGCTTGTACAGTGTGAAGCCCTGATCTTGTCTGCAATGCCTCCCATGGTCGAATAGCTTGTACAGTGTGAAGCCCTGATCTTGTCTGCAATGCCTCCCATGGTCAAATAGCTTGTACAGTGTGAAGCCCTGATCTTGTCTGCAATGCCTCCCATGGTCGAATAGCTTGTACAGTGTGAAGCCCTGATCTTGTCTGCAATGCCTCCCATGGCCGAATAGCTTGTACAGTGTGTAAAGTGCTGAATGTGCAAGTGATTTTCATGCCAGTCCCATAGCTGCTGGATGAGGGCTGGCCATTAGGGCTTTCAGGTCCCTTTGACCATAAAGTTAGGTGCACATGCAGGGATGAGGAGGACACTGGAAAGTGTACTCACCCTGACAACCCGAGTGAGGTCGTTGAACTTCTTCCGGCATTGCACAGGAGTCCTGGCAACCACGCTGTTGGAAGACACCCTGTTTGAGACCTCCCTCCAGGCTTTCCGGTAGGCGCTGGGCAGCGGCCTCTTGCCACCTTCTGGGAACAGAACATGGCACCTGCGCTCCACTCCGCCAACCAGCAGCCTCAGGTCACCGTCGCTGAAGCGCTGCGCTCTCTCCCTGGCCGTCTCCATAGCCCTGGGCGTTGTGCAGATGAAGCTGAACTGGTCAGGCCTAGGTTGAGGGCTGCAGTGTGCAGGGCGTGGCAGGCAAACAAATCCACCCTCCACCTTTAAGAGCTGACCGGCGCCAGAGTGTCTGCCGTCAATCAACAACTCGCTGCACCGGCACTGTGCCCGGCCTCGGGGGTATCGCTCTGCACCGCCGGCTTAGCGCCTAAAGATAGTCGTGCATCGCCTGTTTTAGCGCAGCAGCAACCTCTTGGGGCGATGCGACTGAATATCGGCGAAGGTGGCGCGACTTTGCGCCGGGCGCAAACTTTAGCGCCCGCCCGACTTTAGCGCCCCAAAAGTGGCTATACTGAATTTCTAGGCCTATAAATACTATAAGCCCCAAAACATCACTAAACCTTCAAATAAATAAAAAAAACATCACATTTTTTAAATAAACTATAAATTACATGAAATAACTATTTTAAATAACTTAAATTTTTGAAAAAAAAAAATATTTTCTAACGGGGCTAAAAATAAATTTACCTTTCTTTAAAGTATTTAAAAATAATAAACCTGTGGAAAAAATGTTTTAATTTTAATTAATTCACCACTTACCTTGTAAAAAGCAGGCCTTGCGCCTGCTTTTTAAATGTGTAACTTCTGGAGACTTACCCTCCCGGGAAAACCTGCAAGATAAATGTAAGTTCGATGCGCACGCGCAGCCTCTCCTGTGCATGCATTCGAACACTGAACCCCTTCTTTCAGTGAAACGGAAGTGCCGGTTTCCCGCGCATGCGCAGTGCATGCAGGAAACCGGCACTTCCATTGGGCCTACGGGTGAGTACCCCGTGCGTACGCACCCGTGGAGGCCCGAAGTTCTGGGCCATTGTTATGTCTCACCATTCATTCCAACTCACAAAGCCACTTTCAAAGTAGCAGACAAAAATGGGCATGACCGGAAAGTGGTGAAAATAAATAGATTTATAAGTGTGATAACAGTAATGGAACCTTAACAATAACATTTCTTTATATACCCATTTGCTTACCCTTGTGCATCTACTTCGGCATCATTTTTATTTTATGTGTGCTTCTGTGAGGTGCACCCCCTATGGCTTCAGCAGAGGTAGAGACAGCCTGCTCACTTCCCTGCTGCGACTGCTTAGACACTTTTGGCCGACGTCCTCTGGGTTTTAGAGCCTCTGATGACCCTGCCAAAGTCTGCTCCTCCTGCAACTGTGCAGAGGCAGACTCGGCCATCGCTGTCCGAGGAAGCATCTGGGGCTCTGACTGAGGGTGTGCGGCAACCAGATTTGGGCGCGAAGATAAGGGCACCCAATGTGGTATAAAGGTAGCTCCTCAGGAAGCCATTCTCTCTCTCTCTACTGCCTCGCCTCCGGTGCCCTACCTTCAAAAGGATCGTCACAGCCCGCCCAAGGAAGTGGAATACCCGCAGTTACTTTTGAATTACTGGGGTATCTCCACTTCGGGCGATAAAAAATCCAAGGCAGACTGCAGGGCATGGAGCAGATGTTTCAACATCGTAGACTGGTGAGCATAAAACTTTCTGGCCCATTACAAGCCAACCTAGATAGGTATAAGGGGTGGGAACTAAAGGGGAATTTTGTTAAATTGTAATTTTAGTCAATTTTCCCTCGATGTGTCCGTCTTTTCTCCTCCCCGTTACGTAAAAGTGTGCTGTATTCATAAATATTTTCACTGAATAGCAATTCATTCTTTATTATTTCAATAAAACATTGGTTTTCTTTGCACCAAACCACTGGTCTCGTTTTGTCCATATCGCTACTGAAATAAATCCGGTGGTCAGAACCAAAGGGGAAGCGATTCGAACCGCACGGGGCTGGAACAGCTCAGACACACGGCTGACTGACCAGGCAAAAAACCCCAAACCAAAACCCCCTTCATGGGTGTGAATTGAGGCCTGCTGAAGGTGCACCCTCAGAGGCTGGAGGCTCCCCTGAGGAGTCGTCTTCCTCCTTTAACTGGACAATGGTTGGGGGGGGGGGAGGGGTGTGCGGCCCTTGATGGACTTGTTGGAGAGTAAAGAGATGATTTAGAAATGTTATCTTAAGAATGGGTAACGATTCACATGATGAACATTATGCACATGATGAACATCCACTGGCTGCTGACATCAGTCACCATATGAGTGACCGCTGTATGCCATGTGGCTGTATGAGATGTAATTCTGTCACCAGGTTGCTGAGAGATCCCCCTCTCCCTATCTCCCACTGCCAGCAGCTCTGCAACTCTCGACACCTCCAGGGCAGCCTCCTCTCCTGGAGTTAAAGTGCTGAAGGATGGAGGGCCACCTCCGGTGCTCTCCCTCTCCCTCTCCCTGTTGTTGTGCGCTCTCTTCTCCTGTAAGGAGGGAAAGAAGATAAATTTGAGCGAGAGTGTAAAGAATGTATGGATTACATCATGGTATGACTGCATTAGGATGAGAATGAGTGTGCGGGGTGGTTAGTCAAAGTGGGATGTGAGTATGTAGATAGAGAGAGAGGGATGGGTGGACGTGCAAGGTATGTTGGTGTGAGTAATGATGTGCAGGAGTAGGGTGGGGAAGGTAGAGTGATGGGGATGTGATGAGAGGCACAGCAGGATGAAGTTGAGTGTGGCTTTGCACTCACCTTTCCTGATCTCATCAGATCAGTGAAGCATTTCTGGCACTGCACCCGGGTCCGCCTCACCACATCCCTGCTGTTCAGCTGCTCAGCTATTTGGAGTCAGGCTGTATTTTTCTCTTGGGGAGTTCTCTTCCGCCCATCAGCAGAGAAGAGGACCACCCTGCGTGCTCTGACTCCCTCCACAAGAATAAGTAGGGAGTCATCGGAAAACCGGGGTGCAGCCCTCTGTCTTTGGTAAGTTCTGGTGGGAAATCTCAGCCGTAACAACATCCTCCAATATCCTCCCTCCGCACTCCTAGATGAACCTTCGAATGCGATGAGGCCAATATGTCCCCACTGAAAATGAGTCGTCGATGACATCATCAGACCCACACCATTTAATAGGGCCGGGAAACGGGCGTGTCTGCCTTAATAGGGGCCATTACGCTAAAGTTGCTCTGAGGAGCGGGCTGATCAATACACCGCGGTAATGACCCACCACGTGGCCCGCACACACCTGACCCGACCCGGTAAGGAAACCTCCGGCCAGAGAAGATACTTCCACTTTTCGAGGAGTCCAAAATTAGGATCCATAAATATAAGGTTATCGCTAATAAATCCAATAGGAATTCAGGAGAAACTTCTTTACTCAGAGAGTGGTTAGAATGTGGAACTTGTGGCACTGCGGTGCCCAGAATTGAACACGATACTCAATCTGAGTCCTAACCAGTATTTTATAAAGGTTTAGCATAACTTCCTTGTTTTTGCACTCTATTCCTCTATTAATAAAGCCAAGGATCCCATATGCTTTTTTAACAGCCTTTTCAACTTGTCCTGCCACCTTCAAGGATTTGTGTACATATACCCCCAGGTCTCTCTGTTCCGGCGCCCCCTTTAAGATTGCACCATTTAGCTCATGTTGCCTCTCCTCATCCTTCCTACCAAAATGTATCGCTTCACACTTATCTTTGGCCCCTCAACTACTTCAGCTCACTCTGGTGCAACAACACGAGGGAGAAAGGAATAGAAGGATATGGTGATAGGGTGAGATGAAATAAATAGAGTGAGAGGAGGCTCGTGGGGAGCGTAAACAACGATAGAGGCCGGTTGGGCCGAATGGCCTGTTTCTGGGCTGTAAATTCTACATAATTCAATGTAACTCCGAACACTGCTTCAGTCAGTCCAACCGTTCTATCTGCAGCAGCGAGCATGACAGCTGTCTTGAATTTTTTTCAATTCTGGATTCTTCCAGGCTCTTGGGGGGGGGGGGGAGCCCATATTGGCATCGCTAGCAACACGATGTCAAATTATATCCAGTAACTGCCTGAAGCACTCATTGCATGTTCCTCCAGTATCAATCATCGAGATAACATGCCCTCTCACATTCTGGGCCTCCACATCAACCACAAGGAACTTCACTCCTTCAGCAGAAAGGTAATTGTGTGCTGCACTGGTTATAATACTCATTACATCAAAATGCCCTGGATCGATGTGTGTTTTTCTTCCTTTTATATAAGACATGTGTAGCTATGTTTCCTGAGCTGACCACCAGGGGTTTGACTGGTCTTACTGACATATCCTGGAGTATGTCAGCAATTTCCTGTGTCGGATTGAAAGTGTCAAACAATGAAAGTTTACTAATAAGGATTTTCCAGGGGGAAAAAAAGTAACATTTTACTTCTTTGTCGAATTTACTTCCAACTTAATAAAGGCTCCTTTGCAGAATTTGCTCAATCAAATAAAGGATATGCAATTAGAGACACAGGAACAATACTACAAACACATTTCTTGCGTTTCTATAGCACTGCACTGTGTCAAAATGCACCAGACAACAACAACAATAACAACTACTTTTATTTATTTGGCGCCTTTAACATAGTAAAACGTCCCAAGGCGCTTCACAGGAGCGATTATCAAAGAAAATTTGACACAGAATCGTAGAATCATAGAATGGTTACAGCACAGAAGGAGGCCATTCAGCTGGTCGAGCCCATGCCAGCTCTCTGCAAGAGCATTTCAGCTAGTCCCACTCCCTCGCCCTTTCACTGTAGCCCTGCAATTTTTTTCCCCTCAGGTACTTATCCAATTCCGTTTCAAAAACCACAATTGAGTTGGCCTCCACCACCCTCTCAGGCAGTGCATTCCAGATCTGAACCACTCGCTGCGTAAAAAAGTTTTTCCTCATGTCGCCTTTGGTTCTTCTGCCAATCACCTTAAATCTGTGTCCTCTAGTTCTCGACCCTTCCGCCAATGGGAACAGTTTCCCTCTATCTACTCTGTCCAGACCCCTCATGATTTTGAACACCTCTATCAAATCTCCTCTCAACCTTTTCCGCACTAAGGAGAACAATCCCAGCTTCTCCAGTCTATTCACGTAACTGAAGTCCCTCATCCCTGGAACCATTTTTGTAAATCTTTTCTGCACCCTCTCTGAGACCTTCACATCCTTCCTAAAGTGCGGTGCCCAGAATTGGACACAATACTCCAGTTGAAGCCGAACCAGTGTTTTATAAAGGTTCATTATAACTTCCTTGCTTTCGTACTCTATGCCTTTATTTATGAAGCCCAGGATCCCGTATGCTTTCTTAACCACTTTCTGAACCTGCCCTGCCACCTTCAACGATTTGTGCACATATACCCCCAGGTCTCTCTGTTCATGCACTCCCTTTAGAATTGTACCCTTTAGTTTATATTGCCTCTCCTCGTTCTTCCTACCGAAATGTATCACTTCATTAAATTTCATCTGCCACATTTCTGCTTATTCCACCAGCCTGTCTATATCCTCTTGAAGTCTATTGCTATCCTCCTTACTGTTCACTATACTTCCAAGTTTGCTGCCAAGCCTATTATGTGGCACTTTATCAAACGCTTTTTGGAAATCCATGTACACCACATCAACCACATTGCCCTCATCAACCCTCTCTGTCACCTCATCAAAAAACTCAATCAAATTAGTTAAACACGATTTGTCTTTCCCTGATTATCATTTCTTAAAGCTTCCCCACTACCGAGGTTAAACTGACTAGCCTGTAGTTTCTGGGTTTGTCCTTACGCCCTTTTTTGAACAAGTGTGTAACATTTGCAATTGTCCAATTCACTGGCACCACCCCTGTATCTAAGGAGGATTAGAAGATTATGGCCAGTACCTCCGCAATTTCCACCTTTACTTCCCTCAGGGTCCTAGAATGCATTTCATCCGGTGATTTATCTACTTGAAGTATAGCCAGCCTTTCTAGTACTTACTCTTTATCAATTTTTATCCGATCCAGTATCTCAACTCCCTCCTCTTTCACTATAACTTTGGCAGCATCTTCTTCCTCAGTAAAGACAGATGCAAAGTACTCATTTAGCACCTCAGCCATGCCTTCTGCCTCCATGCGTAGGTCTCCATTTTGGTCCTTAATCAGCCCCACCCTCCTCTTACTACCCATTTACTATTTATATGCCTATAGAAGACTTTTGGATTCCCTTTTATTTTAGCTGCCAATCTATTCTCATACCCTCTCTTTGCCCCTGTTATTTTCTTTTTTCACTTCCCCTCTGAGCTTTCTATATTTAGCCTGATTCTTACTTGTATCCTCAACCTGACATCTGTCATACGCGTTCTTTTTCTGCTTCATCTTACTCTCTATCTCTTTCGTCATCCAGGGAGCTCTGGCTTTGGTTGTCCTGCCTTTCCCCCTTGTGGGAATGTACCTTGCCTGTACCCGAACCATCTCCTCTTCAAAGGCAGCCCATTGTTCAATTACAGTTTTGCCTGCCAATCTTTGATTTCAATTTACCTGGGCCAGATCCATTCTCCACCCATTGAAATTGGTCTTCCTCCAATTAAGTATTTTTACTCTAGATTGCTCCCTGTCCTTTTCCATAGTTAATCTAAACCTTATGATACTATGATCACTGTTCCCTAAATACTCACCTACTGACACTTGCTCCAGTTGACTTCGCTCATTCCCCAGAACCAGATCCAGCAATGCCTCCTCCCTCGTCGGGTGGGAAACATACTGATCAAGAAAGTTTTCCTGGACACACTTCAGAAATTCTTCCCCCTCTTTGCCCTTTACACTATCATTATCCCAGTCTATATTAGGATAGTTGAAGTCCCCCATTATCACTACACTATAGTTTTTGCACCTCTATGTAATTTCCCTGCAAATTTGCTCCTCTATAGCCTTCCCACTACAGGAAACTTTGTGTTATCCGGAGGCAAACCGTCCGGCAAGCTGGAGCCACCGGCAAAAATCAGGAGCCGTTTTTTTTCTTTTCGTTTCTTTCTTTGCTTTTTTTGAACAGTCAAGCTCTGCAACGTCTGTAGCTAAGCAACAGCTTCAGCTAGAGACACTACAGAGATGCTTGCCGACTGTTTAGAGGCTGTTGCTAAGCAACAGGGTTTGTTGATTCATACGGAGATGAAAATCTCCGTATGTTTCAACATTAGCTCTGGAGTGTACGGCAGTTTTGAAGGAACGGCAGCAGCTCGGTCCCGTAGCACAAAGTTTCCTGTAGTTGGTGCCAATAGAATACACCTAGTAATGTAATGGCACCTCAAATGTTTCTTAACTCTGTCATTGAACCCTCCAGGACATCCTCTCTTTCCAGTACTGTAATATTTTCCTTAGTCAATACTGTCACCCCACCTCCGTTCTTTCCTTCCCGATTTTTATTGAACACCTTATAAGGAATATTTAAAACCAATCCTGCCCTTTTTTGAGCCAGGTCTCCATTATCGCCACAACATCATATTCCCACGTGGCTATTTGCGCCTGTAAGTCGCCATCTTTAGTTACCACACTTCATGCGTTTACACACATGCACGTTAAACCTCTCTTAGACCTTCTTGTATTCTCTTTTAGTCTGACCCCACCTAATACTGTTATGTCCGTGTATCTTAATGTTGTGTCCTTCAATAATCAGACAACAGACTGCAGGGAACGATTCAACAGGTGTTTACTGAATGAGGGTTACTCTAGAACTAACTATACAGATCACTACTCAGGGTTTATATACACGTGTGGTCACTGCCGGTACTACAGTATACAGGAGCTGTAAAAAGTAGTTCTCTCCCTTAAGGTATATATACATTACATACATTACAATTCCTCCCCTTTTAGATTAACAGTACCATAATATTCATTTAACAATTAACATTTTTAATATACAATGTTATATGAAAATAGTCCATTCATATATTCAGTCTCTGGGGAGGCTTCCTGATTCTTTCTGGATAACGCCCTTCCCGAGTGTCTCTCTTGGTGCGGAGGCGATTCTAGCACCCTGTCGTCAGTTGATTCATCAGCTTCCGATGCTACTGTTTCTGGGGTAGATGCGACCTGTACGTCGGGTTCCTCACCAGGTACGTATGGCCGAGACATGGGGTTGACTCGTTCCTGTGACTCTAGGATCTGGTCAGCATGGCGTCTCACAATGTTCTCCCCAACATCCAGTGTGTACATTAGTGGCCCCTGCCATGTGCATATTGTTCCTGGTTGCCATTTCTCTGTTCGGTAGTCGCGGGCCAAGACTGGTTGCCCTACATTGAAGCTCCTTGTCGGCTTCTCATTGATGTGCTGGAATTGCTTACTCTCAACATCTCTTCGTACATTTGGTCTGAGCAAATCCAGACGCGATCTCAACCTTCGGTTAAAGAACATCATGGCCGGGGCCTGGTTGGTGACTGCATGTGTCGCATTTCTGTAGGCTAACAGGAAATTGTCCACCTTATGCTGTAGTGGAATGTCGTCAGCGCACATGGCCTTTACTGCTTTTTTAAAGGTTTGTACGAACCTCTCAGCCAATTCATTTGTGGCTGGATGATACGGGGCGGATGTGTAATGCCTTACCCCATTCCTTTTCATAAATCTTCGGACACAAACTGTGGTCCGTTATCAGAGCAAATATGCTCTGGCAAGCCGTTCCTGGCAAAAATGGTCCATAGGACTGCAATAGTTTTCTCCGTGGTGGTGGAGGACATTTTGATCACCTCAGGCCATTTCGAGTGCACATCCACGGCTATTAAAAACATTGAGTCCATGAATGGACCAGCAAAATCAATATGCACCCGTTGCCATGGAGATGAGGGCCACTCCCATGGGTGTACAGGGGCATGTGGTGGTGCATTTTGTACCTTCTGGCATCCTGAGCAACTCTTTGTCAGGTCCTCGATTTGCTGATCAATCCCCAGCCACCACACATAAGCCCTAGCAAGGCTGTTCATTTTCACCCCTCCCAGATGACCTTCGTGAAGCTCATTGAGCACTCTCTCCCTTAACTTGGGTGGAATTACCACTCGGGATCCACACATCAAGGTCCCCTGGCATACTGACAGCTGTTCTCTTCTGGATGAGAATGCTGGCAACAGTGAGTCGCCATGTGCTGGCCAGCCCTTCGCCGTCAAATCATATACCCGAGACAGTGTCGGGTCATTTCGGGTCTCCTTCTCTGTACCAGCGTTAGCTACTGGCAAGCATTCAATTATAGTCGAATGAAATATTTCGACAGGATCCACTGCTGGTGCTTCCTCCGCAGTAGGCAGTGGCAGGCGTGATAGCCCATCAGCGTTTCCATGCTGTTTCGTGCCCTTATACTCGATTTCATATCGGTGCGCCCCTAGAAAAAGGGACCATCTTTGTAGCCGTTGCGCAGTCATCACCGGAACGCCCTTCTTTGGATTAAAGATGGAGACAAGTGGTTGGTGGTCAGTCAGCAAGGTGAACTTCTGCCCGTGCAGATAGTGATTGAACTTTTTCACTCCCCACACTAGGCTGAGGGCCTCCCTGTCAATCTGGGCGTAGTTACGCTTGGCTGAGGTTAGTGACCAAGACGCAAAGGCTACTGGCCTCTCCGAGCTGTCCGGGAATTTGTGCGACAGCACCGCTCCAATGACATAGGGTGATGCATCACACGCCAACCGAATTGGTAGTGCTGGGTTGAAATGAGCCAACACCTCTTTTGATGTGATCAATGCTTTGCCCTTCTGGAAAGCTCGTTTACATTCGTCACTCCACTTCCATGGTACCCCGTTTGCAGTAGGGTGTTCAGTGGGTGTAGTACGGTAGGCAAATTCGGCAAGAACTTATGGTAGTAGTTCACCAGCCCGTGGAACGACCTCAGTTGTGACACATTTTCTGGTGCTGGAGCCTTGACTACTGCCTCAATCTTTTCAGGGGACTTATGTAACCCCTCTTCATCAATAACATGGCCACAATACGAGATCTGCTTCTGGAAAAACTCGCATTTGTGGCGATTAGCTCGTAGCCCATATTCCTTCAATCTAGTGAGCACCTGCTCCAGGTTGGCGAGGTGATCACTGTCATTTTCGCCCGTGACCAGGATGTCGTCCAAATAACACTGGGTCCCTGGAATCCCTTGCAGGACTTGTTCCATTGCCCTTTGCCAAATAGCCGGAGCTGATGCTACCCCGGACACCAGCCGGTTGTATTGGTAGAGACCTTTATGAGTGTTGATCATGAGGTACTGTTTCGAGGTTTCTTCTACCTCCATTTGCAGGTACGCCTGGGCCAGATCAATCTTAGTGAAGCGTTTCCCTCCAGATAGCGAGGCGAAAGTATCTTCAATCTGCGGAAGCGGATATTGTACAGTGTGAAAGACTGGTTTCACTGTCACCTTAAAGTCCCCACAGAGGCGAACCTTCTTTGGTTCCCCAGGCATATTACTCAACGACCTCTTCATTACAGGAACGATGGGTGTAGCCCACTCACTCCAGTCCACTTTGGACAGTACTCCTGAACGTTTCAAACCTTCCAGCTCTGCTTCGACGGCTGGGCGGATCGCATAAGGTACCGGTCTGGCCTTAAAAAACTTTGGGCTTGCATTTTCCTCTATTTTGATCATCGCTGTTATGCCTTTTAGTGTTCCGAGTCCCTGCTGGAACACTTCTTGTGCGTCAGTTAGCATTTTTGACAGTCGTCCAGGTGTGACGTCGTCATCCTTTTTGGCATCTACAGTCAGTGCTTGTATGGAATGCCAATCTAGCTGTATCTTCCGGATCCATTCACATCCTAGTAGTGGTGGTCCTCCATCTGGCAATACATAAGTGCATTTTTGGTGTTTCCTTGCCGTTATGTATAACGTTCACCCTTATTTTTCCTGTGGGGTAGACTTTTTGCTCCGTGTACGTCTTCAAGACAATCTTTGTATCTGTCAAGTGTATATGTGAGAATAGCCGCTTGTAGTCCCTTCAGTTTATGACTGTTAGGGCTGATCCTGTGTCCAATTCCATTTTCACTTGGACTCCTGCTATCTTGAGCGTGACCCAGATAGTTTGGTGATCCTCCGTTTTGATCACATTATGTAGTTTCAGACAACCCAGCTCCTTGCTTCCAGAGTCTGTATCACTCTTCTGTTCATCTGAACTACTCTCAGTCACCTTATGTACCTTCTTGTACTTCTCCTGTGGAGATTTCTTGCTGCTGGTTTTCTTTCCCGACCTGCAGACTCTTGCTATGTGTCCTACTTTTCCACACTGTCTGCACACTTTGTCCTTGAACCAGCAATCATTATGGTCGTGTGTTTTTCTGCCGCAGCGATAGCACTTCACTGTTCCGTGTGACATTTCATTTGTGCCATATTCTTGCGGTCTCCGTTGTATCTCGACAGTGCCTCGTGCTGCTGCTTCGTGTGATACTGCAATGCTGAAAGCCTTGTCCAGCGTAAGATCCTTTTCTGATAGAAGACGTTTCTGGGTTCCTTCACTTTGAAGCCCACACACAAACTTGTCCCTTAAAGTATCTGCTGTCCCGTTCCAAACTGGCAGTGTTTCGATAGCTTTTGCAGTTCCGTTAAATACTTGGCACTTCTTTCATCTTTATGCTGGTTCCTTTTGTGAAACTTAAATCTTTCTGCTATCAGCAGCGGTGTGGGGTTTAAGTGGCCCTGTAGGATTGACACTATGTTTTCAAAATCCTTTTCTACTGGCTTCTCTGGGGTTACTAGGTTTCGTAGTAAGCCATACGTTTTTGCACCCATTGAATTCAACAATACCAGCGCTTTCTTGTCATCTGGCACTTCATTCGCCTTGCAGTATACTTCTATGCGTTCGACATATGTCGTCCAATCTTCGACTTCATTGTCGAATGCTGTGATACTGCCACTCTTCGGCATTTTTGGGTGTGGTTAGACTGGCGTAAAATGGCGTCTCCCGCGCTTTCCTTTCTTCCCCGCTGCGGCTTAAAATGGCATCTCCTGCGCTTTCCTTTCTTCCCCGCTGTGGCTTAAAATGGCGTCTCCCGCGCTGCTACCAACGCCGCTCTCAGCGGTCCTCATGGCAAATGGCGATGCCCTGTGGGTTTCATGCGCTGCTCCTGCGCTGCTGCCAATGCCGCTCTCTGCGGTCCTCGTGGCAATGGCAGCGTCTCGCATTTTCCTGCGCGCCTCTCTCCCCCGTTGAGGCTGCTCGGCCCTTGACCACCGGCTGCGCTCTGCTCTCTCTCGTCTCTCTCCCCCGTTGACGCCGCTCGGTCCTGAACACCGGCTGCGCCCTGTGCACTCTGCCCTCTCTCTCTCACCCGTCGACGCTGCTCGGCCTTTTTCTGTGCTGCTCGGTCGGGCTCTAGCCCGCCGCTGTCCGGGAAGGGTCTGCGCAGTACCTGTTGCCAGCCCGTTTCGCTGGACCACCGTGACTGGAAAGCCAAGCCTGGCTCTCGACAGCCTCCCCTGCGATGCTCAAATCTCCGCTGGATGACTGGGCGGTTGCCCGTGGTCGACGCCCGTGCTTCTGGACTTGACCTTCTTCCACTGTTCTCCAGGAGCGAATCCCTGGGAGGTGATGCAGAGTTGCAGGTAGGTTCGAATCTGCGTCGTCGCCATGTTATGTCCGTGTATCTTAATGTTGTGTCCTTCAATAATCAGACAACAGACTGCAGGGAACGATTCAACAGGTGTTTACTGAATGAGGGTTACTCTAGAACTAACGGTACAGATCACTACTCATGTTTTATATACAGGTGTGGTCACTGCTGGTACTACAGTATACAGGAGCTGTAAAAAGTAGTTCTCTCCCTTAAGGTATATATACATTACATACATTACAGAGGAAAGAGAGGCAAAGAGGCGGAGAGGTTTAGGGAGAGAATTCCAGAGCCTTAGGGCCCAAGCAGCTGAAAGCACGGCTGCCAATGGTGGAGCGATGAAAATTGTGGATGCTCAAGAGGCCAGAATTGGAGGAGTGCAGATATCTCGGGCGGTGGTGGGGCTGGAGGAGGTTACAGAGATAGGGAGGGGCGAGGCCATTTGAACACAAGGATGAGAATTTTAAAATCGAGGTGTTGCTCAACCAGGAGCCAACGTAGGTCAGCGAGCACAGCGGGTGATGGGTGAACGAGACTTAGTGTGAGTTAGGACACAATTAATTACTTTTGATGTGCAGCATCTGTTGCTATGTAGGCAAACAGGGAAGATATTTAATGTAGCCTTGAGATTATTTTTGGTGTTGGTTGTAATGGCCATCACACTGAAATGTGCAGAATTATGTGCATTTTCTTCATTTTACATAAGAGTGGCTATGTTATTTAAGTCGCTCACTACAAAGAAAAGAAAAAAAACTTGCATTTATATAGCGCCTTTCTACATCCAATGAAGCACTTATTAAGTGTAATCACTATTGTAATTTAGGAAAAGCAGCAGCCAATTTGCGCACAGCAGTGTCCCACAGCAATGAGATGAATGATCAGATAATCTGCTTTAGTGATGTTGGTTGAGGGATGAATATTGGTCAGGACACCGTAAGAACTCCCCATGTTTTTCTTCGAAATAGTGCCGTGGGATCTTTTACAACCACCTGAGAGGGCAGGTAGGGCCTCGGTTTAACATCTCTTTCGAAAGAAGGCACATCTGACACTGCAGCGCTCCCTCAGTAATGCACTGGGTGTGTCAGTCTAGATTCAGTGCTCAAGTAACATTCATGCCACACAAGTGCCAAGCAATGACTATCTCCAACAAGTGAGAGCCTAACCACTGCCCCTTGACATTCAATGGCATTACCATCGCCGAATCCCCCAGCATCAATATCCTGGGGGCCACCATTGACCAGAAACGTAACTGGACCAGGCAAATAAATACAGTGGCAACAAGAGCAGGTCAGAGGTCAGGCATTCTGCGGCGAGTGTCTCACCTCCTGCCTTTCCACCATCTACAGGGCACAAGTAAGGAGTGTGATGGAATACTCTCCACTTGCCTGGATGAGTGCAGCTCCAACAACACTCAAGAAGCTTGACACAATCCAGGACAAAGCAGCCCGTTTGATTGGCACCCCATCCACCACCTTAAACATTCACTCCCTCCACCATCGGCGTACCGTGGCTGCAGTGTGTACCATCTACAAGATTCACTGCAGCAACTTGCCAAAGCTCCTTCGGCAGCACCTCCCAAACTTGCGACATCTACCTCCTAGAAGGGCAAGGGCAAGGGCATCGGGTGCATGGGAACACCACCACCTCCAAGTACCCCTCCAAGTCACACACCATCCTGACTTAGAAGTATATTGCCGTTCCTTCATCATCGCTGGGTCAAAATCCTGCAACTCCCTCCCTGACAGCACTGTGGGAGTACCGTCACCACACAGACTGCAGTGGTTCAAGGCGACGGCTCACCACCACCTTCTCAAGGGCAATTAGGGATGGGCAATAAATGCCGGCCTTGCCAGCGACGCCCACATCCCAGGAACAAATATAAAAAAAGTCTCTGGAGTGGGAAACCCGGCAGCTAAAGGGAGGCGAGGACTGCTGGATCCAGGAGGTAAGTATCTTTTCAATTACCTGTTGGATCGGACACCCAGATAACCATAGCGATCCCCTCACCCCGACCCTGCCAATCTCCCCACCCTCCACCCCACTGAGGCCTCTGATCGCCTCCACCACTGATTCTTCCGATCTCTCTCCAACGAGGCCCGATGCTGCTGGTGTTGGGGCTGGTCATGGTCAGATTCTGAGGACCAAGGTGAAACAGTATAAACCGTACCGATTCTGATGTAATAGATGGCAGGTGAAGTTGAGATGACAGAAGCGATCTGTCAATGGTGAGAGAGGTTGTTCCAATGAGGTGACACTGGAGAGAGAGTTTGCTCCAAACACTTGCAACCTGCATAAAGCTCAATCTGTCTTCCAAATGCAGTAAGCAACAGCTTCTGAGCTTGGAAAGTGAACAGCTATAAGATGGGAGCTTTTATACCACATTTGCAGCTGTCAAGTAATGAGATGATTCCATGGTCATACAACTCCCAACCTGTTTACCTGATGTGATCCCCGAGCAGCATGGATCCCATGGGCGACCTGGTAAACTCCAAAGGTGAGCTGACAATAGTTCTTAATGGGCTGTTAACAAGGTCATAATGACCTTAATTACCTCCGCTGTGTATTGGGTCTGCTCAGCGCTGACAGACCCGACATTTGGGAAAGGCGCATGGCCTTTCCCAAAAATTCTCACCCGACCCGCCACCGATCGCACCCGCTGACCTCCCGGGAAATTGCCCCCCACATCTTCAGTACATCTACCCTATCAAACCCTATCATTGGCCCATAAATTCCGTTCCCTTCAGGTGTGTACGCGCTGTGTACTCACCCGTAGGGCCAACGGAAGTGCCGGTTTTAGGCATGCACTGCACATGCACTGGAAACCGGAACTTCCGTTCTGTGAAGAAAGGGGTTCACAGGTCTAATGCCTGCGCCGGAGAGGCAGCACGTACGGCTGAAACTTCCGTTTTTTTCACAGTTGCTTCAGTCCAGGTAAGTCGGAAACATCTGTGCCTGGAAAAGCAGGCGTACAGCCGGCAACTCCTGGGCGCAAGGCCTGCTTTTACCTGGCTAAGAGTTGAAGAAAGTAAAAAAAAAAAATTTCCACTGATTTATCATTTTAAAATACTTTAAAGAAAAGGTAAGTTTATTTTTAGCCCTGTTAAAAACTTTAATTATTTTTTTCAAAAATTAAAATTTTTGTTTAAAATAGCTAATTTATGTAATTTATAGTCTTTTAAAAATGTGATTTTTAAAATAATTTATTTGAAGTTTTACTTTGTTTTTGGGGCTAATCTCTATTCATAGATTTGACAGGTCTTCCTGTCAAATCTATGAATGGAGATTCCCTGCTCTGATTGGCGCCCCATGGCCCACGTGATCCCAGGGATGCTGCGAACCGCCTGCACCCCTGGGATACGCGTGCCCTGCGCACCGGTAGTTTGAGGAGGCCCAGCAAAGGAATTCTGCGCTTCCCGGGAGCCCTCCAGTCCAGGCGGCGATTTTTCCAAATCGCAGCCCTACTTCTGTGCCATTATCTTAAAAATGTCTATTGGATCACCCCTCAGACTCCTCTTTTCTAGAGAAGTCTGCTCAGTTATATTCAATATTAAATTTGATAGAGCATCTCTCTTGTTGATGTTGTCAAATGGAAGTTTGCACTGGAATTCAGTCTTCAAGCAGAAACAGTTCATGTGGTTAATTATTTTCCAATCCTTGCACATACATAAAGTGAACACACAAGCATGATTAGAATGTAAAAGAGGAACTGAAATATTCATGCCACGCACTTAGTACTGAAATATTATCTGAGAATCATGAAACTGTTAAGTTGAATGAATAGTGTGTCAAGACCATCCGTTATTATTATTATTTAGTGTGTGCAGACTCGGCAAATAATTCCAGCCTTCCTACAGCTAAGCATGCTAAACACCAGATAGTTAATGTGTCAGCTGTGGCTCAGAGGGCAGCAGTTTGAGTCAGAAGGTTCAAGTCTGCAGAGATTTAAGCACAAAATCTAGGCTGCCGCTTCAATGCAGCACTAAAAATGTTATGTCCGTGTATCTTAATGTTGTGTCCTTCAATAATCAGACAACAGACTGCAGGGAACGATTCAACAGGTGTTTACTGAATGAGGGTTACTCTAGAACTAACTGTAAAGATCACTACTCAGGGTTTATATACAGGTGTGGTCACTGCCGGTACTACAGTATACAGGAGCTGTAAAAAGTAGTTCTCTCCCTTAAGGTATATATACATTACATACATTACAATTCCTCCCCTTTTAGATTAACAGTACCATAACACTCAGTTAACAATTAAATATCAACTAATTACAATTAACACTTTTAACATGCAACATCGCTGAAAATAGTCTATTTATAAATTCAGTCTTTGGGGAGACTTCCTGATCCTTTCTGGATAGCGCCCTTCCCGAGTGTCTTGCTCTTGGTGCGGAGGCGATTCTGGCCCCCTGTCGTCAGTTGGTTCATCAGCTTCCGATGCTACTGTTTCTGGGGTAGATGCGACCTGTACGTCGGGTCCTGACAACTATGTGTGCAGGAAGTGTGTCCAGCTGCAGCTCCTAGCAGACCGCATGGCGGCGCTGGAGCTGCGAATGGACTCACTCTGGAGCATACGCGATGCTGAGGATGTTGTGGATAGCACATTCAGTGAGTTGGTCACACCGCAGGTAAAGGCTAGCTCAGACAGTAAATGGGTGACCAAAAGGCAGGGTAAAGGCAGGAAGGTAGTGCAGGAGTCACCTGCGGTCATCTCCCTCCAAAACAGGTTTACCGTTTTGGGTACTGTTGGGGGAGATGACTTATCAGGGGAAGGCACCAGCAGCCAGGTTCAGGGCACCATGACTGGCTCTGCTGCACAGAAGGGCGGGAAAAAGAGGGATAGGGCTATAGTGATAGGGGATTCAATTGTAAGGGGGATAGATAGGAGTTTCTGTGGCCGAGACCGAGACTCCAAGATGGTATGTTGCCTCCCTGGTGCAAGGGTCAAGGATGTCTCGGAGCGGGTGCAGAGCATTCTGAAGGGGGAGGGGGATCAGCCAGTTGTCGTGGTACATGTAGGTACCAACGATGTAGGTAAAAAGAGGGAGGAGGTCCTACAAGCTGAATTTAGGGAGTTAGGAGCTAAATTGAAAAGTAGGACCTCAAAGGTAGTAATCTCTGGATTGCTACCAGTGCCACGAGCTAATAAGTTTAGAGAGAGTAAGATAGATAAGCTAAATACGTGGCTTGAGCAGTGGTGCAAGGGAGAGGGATTTAAATTCTTGAGGCATTGGAACCAGTTCTTGGGGAGGAGTGACCTGTACCAAGGGGACGGTCTACACCTGAACTGTGAGGGAGCCGATGTCCTCGGGGTAATATTTTCTAGGGCGGTTCGGGAGGATTTAAACTAATTTGGCAGGGGGATGGGAACCTAGGTAGTGGAAAAGAGGGAAGTCATACGAAGTCAGAAATAGATGGTAGAAAGGTGAGAAGCAATAAGCAAAGGAGAGAAACACAAAGGGCCAAACTAATTCATAATGAGAGTGTGAAAAAAGCAAGCCTGAAGGCTTTGTATCTTAATGCTAGAAGCATTAGGAACAAGGTGGATGAATTAGTTGTGGAAATAGAGGTAAACAAGTATGATTTGATTGGGATTACAGAAACGTGGCTGCAGGGTGGGCAAGGCTGGGAACTTAACATCCAGGGATATACAATATTTAGGAAGGATCGGCAAAAAGGTAGGGGAGGTGGGGTAGCATTGCTGGTAAAGGAGGGGATTAATGCAATGGAAAGGAAGGATATTAACTCGGATGAAACGGAATCTGTATGGGTAGAAATGAGAAATAGCAAGGGGAGGAAAACGTTAGTGGGTGTGATATATAGGCCTCCAAATAGTAATATGGAGGTGAGGGAAGGCATAAAAAGGGAAATTAGAGAAGCGTGCGATAAGAGCACAGCTGTCATCATGGGTGACTTTAATTTACATATTGATTGGACTACCCAAATTAGTAAAAATTCTGAGGAGGAGGAATTCCTGGAATGTTTTCGGGACGGTTATCTGGACCAATATGTCGAGGAGCCGACTCGAGATCAGGCCATTTTAGACTGGGTATTGTGCAATGAGAAGGGACTTATCAACAATCTTCTTGTACGAGGCCCCTTGGGTCAGAGCGATCATAATATGATCGAGCTCTCAGTCGAGATGGAGAGTGAGGAAATTGAATCAGAGACTAAGGTCCAGAACTTAAATAAAGGGAATTACGAGGGTATGAGACGGGAATTGGGTAAGATTGATTGGGTGGTGTTTCTGGGGGGATTGACAGTGGATAGACAATGGCAAGCATTCAAAGATAGAATGGAAGAATTCCAGAACATGTTTATACCGGTTTGGCATAAAAATAAACCTAAAAAGGTGGCTCAACCGTGGATAACGAGGGAAATTAGGGACAGCATAAAATCAAAAAAAAGGGCATATCAACTGGCAAAAAAAAGCACCAGACCGGAAGATTGGGGGCAGTACAGGATACAGCAAAAGAGGACAAAGGGATTAATCAGGAAGGGGAAAATAGAATACGAAAGTAAACTTGCAGCAAACATAAAGACAGACTGCAAAAGCTTTTATCGGTATATCAGGAGGAAAAGACTGGTAAAATCCCAAGTCGGTCCCTTGCAGTCCGATTCGGGAGAATATATAATGGAGAATAAGGAAATGGCAGACCAATTAAACTCATACTTTGGTTCTGTATTCACAAAGGAGGACACAAATAACCTCCCAGGAATATCGGCAAACATAGGGACTAATGAGAGGGAGGAGCTGACAGAAATTAGTATCTCTAGGGATATGGTGTTGGGTAAGTTGAGGGGACTGAAGGCCGACAAATCCCCGGGGCCTGATAAACTACATCCTAGGGTACTTAAGGAGGTGGCCCTGGAGATAGCAGATGCTCTAAGGATCATCTTCCGGAACTCCATTGACTCGGGAACAGTACCCGTGGATTGGAGGGTAGCTAATGTTACCCCAATATTTAAAAAGGGGGGTAGAGAGAAAGCAGGGAATTATAGACCAGTAAGCCTTACATCGGTTGTGGGCAAAATGCTAGAGTCCATTATTAAGGATAAAATAGCGGAGCACTTGACAAATGGGGAAAGGATCGGACAGAGTCAACATGGATTTACAAAGGGTAAATCGTGTTTGACTAATCTGCTGGAATTTTTTGAGGAAGTAACTGGTAAAATAGATGGGGGAGAGCCAGTGGATGTGGTGTACCTTGACTTCCAGAAAGCCTTCGATAAGGTTCCACACAAAAGATTATCATGCAAAATTAAGGCTCATGGGATTGGGGGCAAAGTATTAACGTGGATAGAGAACTGGCTGGCGGATAGAAAACAGAGAGTTGGAATAAACGGCTCGTTTTCGGAGTGGCAGGCAGTGACCAGCGGGGTGCCGCAAGGATCTGTCCTGGGACCCCAGCTGTTCACAATATATATAAATGATCTGGATCAGGGAATTGGATGCAATATTTCCAAATTCGCTGACGACACTAAACTAGGAGGAGGGGTGGGCTCTGATGAGGATGTCAGGAGGCTACAGTGCGATTTGGACAGGTTGGGGGAATGGGCGGATACGTGGCAGATGCACTATAATGTGGATAAATGTGAGGTTATCCACTTTGGGGGTAAAAACAGGAGGGTAGATTATTATCTAAAGGGCAATAGATTGGGAGATGGGGAAGTGCAGAGGGACCTGGGTGTTCTTGTGCACCAGTCACTGAAGGAGAGCATGCAGGTGCAACAGGCGATTAAGAAGGCAAATGGTATGTTGGCCTTCATATCAAGGGGGTTCGAGTATAGGAATAGGGATACCTTACTACAGCTGTACAAGGTGCTGGTGAGACCGCATCTGGAGTATTGTGTACAGTTTTGGTCGCCCCATCTGCGGAAGGATGTTCTTGCCATGGAAAGAGTGCAGCGGCGATTCACCAGGCTGATACCTGGAATGGCGGGAATGACCTACGAGGAGAGATTGAATAGTTTGGGCTTGTACTCACTGGAGTTTAGAAGATTGAGAGGGGATCTCATCGAAACATATAAAATTATGGCAGGCCTGGACAGGCTGAATTCAGAGAGAATGTTTCCAATGGCAGGGGAGCACAGAACCAGGGGCCACAGTCTAAAAATAGCGGGCAAATCATTTAAAACAGAGATGAGGAAGAATTTCTTCACTCAAAGAGTGGTGAGCCTGTGGAATTCCCTGCCACAGAGGGCTGTGAAGGCTAATTCAATAAATATTTTCAAGAGAGAATTGGATATATTTCTGAAGGCTAAGGGGATTAAGGGTTACGGAGAAAAGGCGGGGACGGGGTACTGAACTGGTAAGATCAGCTAAGATCTCAGACGAAGATCAGCCATGATCTCATTGAATGGCGGAGCAGGCTCGAAGGGCCGAATGGCCTACTCCTGTTCCTATCTCTATGTTTCTATGTTTCTATGTTTCCTCACCAGGTACGTATGGCCGAGACATGGGGTTGACTCGTTCCTGTGACTCTAGGATCTGGTCAGCATGGCGTCTCACAATATTCTCCCCAACATCCACTGTGTACATTAGTGGCCCCTGCCGTGTGCATATCGTTCCTGGTTGCCATTTCTCTGTTTGGTAGTCGCGGGCCAAGACTGGTTGCCCTACATTGAAGCTCCTTGTCGGCTTCTCATTGATGTGCTGGAATTGCTTACTCTCAACATCTCTTCACACATTTGGTCTGAGCAATTCCAGTCAAGATCTTAACCTTCGGTTAAAGAACATCATGGCTGGGGCCTGGTTGGTGACTGCATGTGTCGCATTCCAGTAGGCGAACAGGAAATTGTCCACCTTGTGCTGCAGCGGAATGTTGTCATTGTACATAGCCTTTATTGCCTTCTTAAAGGTTTGTACGAACCTCTCAGACAATCCATTTGTGGCTGGATGATACGGGGTGGATGTGTAATGCCTTACCCCATTCTTTTTCAAGAACCTCCGGAACTCTTCGGACACAAACTGTGGTCCGTTGTCGGAGCAAATCTGTTCTGGCAAGCCATTCCTGGCAAAAATGGTCCATAGGACTGCAATAGTTTTCTCCGTGGTGGTGGAGGACATTTTGATGACCTCAGGCCATTTTGAGTGCGCATCCACGGCTATTAAAAACATTGAGTCCATGAATGGACCAGCAAAATCAATATGCACCCGTTGCCATGGAGATGAGGGCCACTCCCATGGGTGTAGAGGGGCCTGTGGTGGTGCATTTTGGACTTTCTGGCATCCTGAGCAGCTCTTGGTCAGGTCCTCGATCTGTTTATCGATTCCCGGCCACCACACATAAGCCCTGGCTAGGCTTTTCATTTTTACCCCTCCCAGATGACCCTCATGAAGCTCATTGAGCACTCTATCCCTTAACTTGGTTGGAATTACCACTCGGGATCCACACATCAAGGTCCTCCGGCACACTGACAGCTGTTCTCTCCTTGTCGAGATTGCTGGTAACAGTGAGTCGCCATGTGCTGGCCATCCCTTCACCGTCAAATCATATACCCGAGACAGTGTCGGGTCATTTCGGGTTTCCTTTTCGATACAAGCGTTCGTTACCGGTAGGTAGTCAACTATAGTCGAATGGAATATTTCGACAGGATCCACTGCTGGTGCTTCCTCCGCAGTTGGCAGTGGCAGGCGTGATAGCCCATCAGCATTTCCATGCTGTTTCGTGCCCTTATATTCAATCTCATAGTGGTGCGCCCCTCGAAAAAGTGACCATCTTTGTAGTCGTTGTGCAGTCATCACCGGAACGCCCTTCTTTGGATTAAAAATGGAGACAAGAGGCTGGTGATCAGTCAGCAAGGTGAATTTCTGCCCGTGCAGATAGTGATTGAACTTTTTCACTCCCCACACTAGGCTGAGGGCCTCCCTGTCAATCTGGGCATAGTTACGCTCGGCTGAGGTTAGTGATCGTGACGCAAAGGCTATTGACCTCTCTGAGCCATCCGAGAATTTGTGCGACAGCACCGCTCCAATGCCGTAGGGTGACGCGTCACATGCCAACCGAATTGGTAATGCCGGGTTGTAATGGGCCAATACCTCTTTCGATGTGATTAATGCTTTGCTCTTCTGGAAAGCTCGTCTACATTCGTCATTCCACTTCCCTGGCACCCCAGTTTGCAGTAGGGTGTTCAGTGGGTGTAGTATTGTAGACAAATTTGGCAAGAACTTATGGTAGTAGTTTACCAGCCTGAAGAACGACCTCAGTTGTGACACATTTTCCGGTGCTGGAGCCTTGACTACTGCCTCAATCTTCTCTGGGGACTTATGTAACCCCTCTTTATCGATAACGTGGCCACAATACGAGATCTGTTTTCTAAAAAACTCGCATTTGGGGCGGTTAGCTCAGAGCCCATATTCCTGCAATCTAGTGAGCACCTGCTCCAGGTTGGCAAGGTGATCACTGTCATTTTCGCCCGTGACCAGGATGTCATCCAAATAACACTGGGTCACTGGGATCACTTGCAGGACTTGTTCCATTGCCCTCTGCCAAATAGCCGGAGCTGATGCTACCCGGAATACCAGCCGGTTGTATTGGTAGAGACCTTTATGGGTGTTGATTGTGAGGTATCTTTTTGATGCTTCTTCTACCTCCATTTGCAGATACGCCTGGGCCAGATCAATCTTAGTGAAGCGTTTCCCTCCAGATAGCGAGGCGAAAATATCTTCAATCCGCGGAAGTGGATATTGTACGGTGTGAAGGACCGGGTTCACTGTTACCTTAAAGTCCCCACAGATGCGAACATTCCTTGGTTCCCCAGGCATGCTGCTCAATGACTTTTTCATCACAGGGATGATGGGTGTAGCCCACTTGCTCCAGTCTACCTTGGACAGTACACCTGAACGTTCCAGGCTATCCAGCTCTGCTTCGACGGCTGGGCGGATCGCATAAGGTACCGGTCTGGCCTTAAAAAACTTTGGGCTTGCGTTTTCTTCAATTTTAATCATCGCTGTCATGCCTTTTAGTGTTCCGAGTCCTTGCTGGAACACTTCTTTCGCGTCAGTTAGGATCTTTGACAGTCGCCCAGGTGTGACGTCGTCATCCTTTTTGTCAGCCACAGTCAGTGTCTGTATGGAATGCCAATCTAGCTGTATCTTCCGGATCCATTCACGTCCTAGTAGTGGTGGTCCTCCATCTGGCAATACATATAGGTTCATTTTTGGTGTTTCCTTGCCGTTATATATAACGTTCACCCTTATTTTTCCTTTGCGGTAGACTTTTTGCTCCGTGTACGTCTTCAAGACAATTTTTGTATCTCTCAAGGGTATATGTGAGAATAGCCGCTTGTAGTCCCTTCGGTTTATGACTGTTAGGGCTGATCCTGTGTCCAATTCCATTTTCACTTGGACTCCTGCTATCTTGAGCGTGACCCAGATAGTTTGGTGATCCTCCGTTTTGATCACATTATGTAGTTTCAGACAACCCAGCTCCTTGCTTCCGGAGTCTGTATCACTCTTCTGTTCCACTCTTCTGTTCATCTGAACTACTCTGTCACTTTATGTACCTTCTTGTACTTCTGCTGTGGAGATTACTTGCTGCTGGTTTTCTTTCCCGACCTGCAGACTCTTGCTATGTGTCCTACTTTTCCACACTGTCTGCACACTTTGTCCTTGAACCAGCAATCATTATGGTCATGTGTTGTTCTGCCGCAGCGATAGCACTTCACTGTTCCGTATGACATTTCATTTGTGCCATATTCTTGCGGTCTCCGTAGTATCTCTGCAGCGTCCCGTGCTGCTGCTTCGTGTGATACTGCAATGCTGAAATGTAAGATCCTTTTCTGATAGAAGCCGTTTCTGGGTTCCTTCACTTTGAAGCCCACACACAAACTTGTCCCTTAAAGTATCTGCTAGTCCCGTTCCAAACTGGCAGTGTTTCGTTAGCTTGCGCAGTTCCGTCAAATACTCAGCATTACTTTCATCTTTATGCTGGTTCCTTTTGTGAAACTTAAATCTTTCTTCTATCAGCAGCGGTGTGGGGTTTAAGTGGTCCTGTAGGATTGACACTATGTTTTCAAAATCCTTTTCTACTGGCTTCTCTGGGGTTACTAGGTTTCGTAGTAAGCCATATGTTTTTGCACCCATTGAATTCAACAATACCAGTGCTTTCTTGTCATCTGGCACTTCATTCGCCTTGCAGTATACTTCTATGCATTCGACATATGTCGTCCAATCTTCGACTTCATTGTCGAACGCTGTGATACTGCCACTCTTCGGCATTTTTGGGTGTGGTTAGACTAGCTTAAAATGGTGTCTCCCGCGCTTTCCTTTCTTCCCCGCTGCGGCTTAAAATGGCGTCTCCCGCGCTGCTGCCAACGCCGCTTTCGGCGGTCCTCGTGGCAAATGGCGGTGCCCTGTGGGTTTCATGCGCTACTCCTGCGCTGCTGCCAATGCCACTCTCTGCGGTCCTCGTGGCAATGGCAGCGCCTCGCGTTTTCCTGCGTGCCTCTCTCCCCCGTTGACGCTGCTCGGCCCTTGACCACCGACTGCACTCTGCTCTCTCTCGTCTCTCTCCCCCGTTGACACCGCTCGGTCCTGAGCACCGGCTGCACCCTGTGCGCTCTGCCCTCTCTCTCTCCCCCGTCGACGCTGCTCGGCCTTTTTCTGTGCCGCTCGGTCGGGCTCTAGCCCGCCGTTGTCCGGGAAGGGTCTGCGCAGTACCTGTTGCCAGCCCGTTTCGCTGGACCACCATGACTGGAAAGCCAAGCCTGCGATGCTCAAATCTCCGCTGGATGACTGGGCGGTTGCCCGTGGTCGACGCCCGTGCTTCTGGACTCAACCTTCTTCCACTGTTCTCTAGGAGCAAATCCCTGGGAGGTGATGCAGTGTTGCAGGTAGGTTCGAATCTGCGTCGTCGCCAATGTTATGTCCGTGTATCTTAATGTTGTGTCCTTCAATAATCAGACAACAGACTGCAGGGAATGATTCAACAGGTGTTTACTGAATGAGGGTTACTCTAGAACCATCTGTACAGGTGTGGTCACTGCCGGTACTACAGTATACAGGAGCTGTAAAAAGTAGTTCTCTCCCTTAAGGTATATATACATTTCATACATTACAAAGAACGTAAGGACTCTGGAGCAGAAGTAGTCCACAAGGCCCCCGAGCCTGCTTCGCCCTGTTCCCATTTTCCTGATTCCCTAGTGCCCAAATATCTATCAATCTCAGTCTTGAATATAATCATCGACTGAGCCTCCACAACCCTCTGGGGTAGAGAAAATTCCAAAGAAATTTCTCCTCATCTCAGTCCTAAATGGCTGACCCCTTATTCTGAGACTGTGACCCCTGGTTCTAGACTCCCCAGCCAGGGGAAACATCCTCCCTGCATCTACCCTGTCAAGCCCTGTAAGAATGTTTCAATGAGATCACCTCTCATTCTTCTAAACTCCAGAGAATACAGGCCAAGTGTACTCAATCTCTCCTCATAGGACAATCCCCCTATTCCAGAATCAGTCTGGTGAACCTTTGTTGCGCTCCCTCTATGGCAAGGTATATCCTTCCTTAGGTAAGCAGACCAAAACTGAACACAATACTCCAGGTGTGGTCTCACCAAGGCCCTGTATAATTGCAATAAGACGTCTTTACTCTTAGACTCAAGCTTGGCCCGCGGTGGCACTGCCCGTTTTCGGGCTTAATCGAAATGCTAGGCCTTGCTCTCCTTACCGCCTCCAAGGCAAGGATTATACTTGCCTTGGAGGCGGTGCAACAAATTTTCACTAGATTGATTCCTGGGGATGAGAGGGCTGTCCTAGGAGGAAAGATTGAGTAGATTGGGCCTATACTCTCTGGAGTTTAGAAGAATGAGAGGTGATCGCATTGAAACGTCTAAAAATTCTCTGAGGGCTTGACAGGGTAGATGCTGCCTGCTGATTTAAATGAGTGCAGCACAGAACCTCCGGGGCAACGCGCTCTTTCAGGTGGTAAGATCAGCAGCAGGCCGAAGGTCGGGCCTAAAGTGTCTGTGCGGCGCTATCAGGAAATCGCGATGGATGAAAGCGAAGTGCAATGTTTCCAGTTATGTTTCTCGATCGACAGAGAGGGTGGGCAAGATAAATCAAAAGCGTAAAAAAGTACTAATCTGTCATATCTTAAAGAATGCAAACAATATTTCCGATTCTGCTCCCTAGTATACAAAAAAAAGTTATTTGTTCTTTTCAATGCATATACAAAGCGAATAAGCTTTGTTATTACAGAGGCTTTTCACCGTAAATCCTTTTCTCTCTAGAAAGTACCCAGATAAGCATTTTGAAAGGGCAATGGTGCCCTGGAATTGGGAGCTTTGTTTTGCAATGCTGGATATTAGAGCCGGTACAGGTGATCCATGATTCCTCCCTGAATAGACGAAGAGAGGCGAAAAAGTTTACATAAGAATCAGAATTAGGAGCAGGTGTTGGCCATTCGGTCACTCGAGCCTGCTCCGCCATTCAACATGATCATGGCTGATCTTCTACCTCAACTCCACTTTCCCCGCCCGATCCCCATATCCCTGAATACCCTGAACACCTGAATATCGATGCGAGTGATTGCAGATGTACAAATTCCTTCAGAAACAGGAAAAAGTCGTTCAGTCTCCTTTAATTGAAAATGCAACAATCACACACCTGTTACTTCAGAGGAACAGGGTGCATCTTCAACACGGATGTTCATAACAATAACACTAAACATTTACAAAGCTCAAATATCACATCATTTCCAGTTTACTGACCGACAAGAATCAACTGAGCGGCCTGCGGGTGGCGCTGTCCAGGGAGAGTATAAATACTCGGGCACGGGCCCAGCTTGCGCAGGGCATTCTTAACAGGAACTAGTGAAGGACACAACTAGACCTCCATGTTGTAAAACAGTTGATTAAAGCTTTGTTTAACGCTTAGACCAAGTGCCTAGTAGTTTTCTTACATCAATGACACACTGCAAGTGCTTATTAGTAAGATTTCAAAATCTGGTGTACAATTGTACGTCTTGCATTACACAATTGACCCACAGTAATGGATGCAGTACAGGTCCCCCATTGTAACCATATGCTGCTCCGTACACATCACGTGCCAGCACTCCCTGAGCTGCTCTGATTGAGCGCTGGCGACTAACGTGTATAGAACAGGCATCCAATCCGCTGATGTGTTTCTGCAGCAAGCACCATGAGACATCTCACTGGCCTGAGCATACTCTGCAGGGTTGTCGAAGGCTTTGGCGGAAATATCTATAAGTCTCCGCCGCTTTCTCCCGGTTCTTCGCTCTGGCGATGGCTGCACACACGGGTGTGCTTTGGAGAGGGCGGTGACATCGAAAATCGTTCAGCGTGCGTCAATTAGCAGTCGCACGACGATTGACGTCACGCTCCTGCTTATATTATTATATTTGAGGCAAGCGCAGGCTACGGCAGCCCTGCCGACCTGCCCAACATGGCGGCCGCTGCGTTCCGTGCTGGAAATGGGCGGAAGCGAGGCAGTCGCCATTTTTTCTTCAAAATCAGCCTTCAAGGCCGGCGCTACCACGGAAGACAGTTGAGGCCAATTCATTAAATATATTCAAGAAGGATTTAGATATATTTCTTAAGGCTAAAGGGATCAAGGGATATGGGGAGAAAGCAGGGACAGGGTACTGAATTTGGATGATCAGCCATGATTGCATTGAATGGCAGAGCAGGCTCGAGGGGCAGAATGGCCTACTCCTGCTCCTATCTTCTATGTTTCTATGTTTCTAAAGGTTCCAATTTGTAGGCCCAAAACTGTACACAATACTCCAGCTGTGGTCGCACCAAAGCCTTATATAATTGCAGCAAGACTTCCTTGCTGTTATACTCTAGCTCCTTGTAATAAAGGCTAACATACCATTTGCCTTCCTAATTGCTTGCTGTATCTGCATGTTAACTTTCTGTGTTTTGTGTACAAGGACACCCAGGTCCCTCTAAATATCAACATTTCCCAGTCTCTCACCTTTTGAAAAACATTCTGATTTTCCATTCTTCATGTCAAAGTGGATAATTTAACACTTCTTCACATTATACTCCATCTGCCACCTTCTTGCCCAATCACTTAACCGGTCTATATCCCTATGTAGCCTCCTTATGTCCTCCTCACACCTTGCTTTCCCACTTAGCTTTGTATCGTCAGCAAATTTAGATATATTACACTCGGTCCCCTCATCTAAGTAATTGAAATAGATTGTAAATAGCTGAGGCTCAAGCACTGACCTTGCAGCACCCCACTAGTTACAGTCTGCCAACCCAAAAATTACCCTTTATTCTTACTCTGTTTTCTGTCTTTAACCAATCCTCTGTCCATGCTAATATATTACCCCCAATCCCATATGTCCTTATCTTGTATAATAACCTCTTGTGTGGCACCTTATTGAATGCCTTCTGAAAATCCAAATATACTACATCCACTAGTTCCCCCTTATCTACTCTGCTAGTTACACTTTGAAAAAACTCTAATCGATTTGTCAAACACGATTTCCCTTTCATAAAACCCTGTTGACTCTGCCTAATTATAATGAGGAATGATATTTATGGATTGCAAGGTGCTTGCAAGATTTTGGCTACAGATTTCTTTTCTTCATGCTTTTGACCATTGAAAGGTAACACCTGGAGTGTGGCTGTTGGGAGTGTGAAGCTGGAACATGTATAGAGAGTAAGCACTGGCCAATGGTCAATGGGAGGATGGAAGGCTGCCAAGAAAGATTCTATGGCCTGCTCTGGCTAACGTTTCCATTATTCTGGTCATCAGTTACATGGACAGAGACACAGATATCTATTGTGAGGGAGCACTGGGCAGCGGCTGTGAAAACACTCCGCCTGGTTGTGCCAGATGGTGAAGCAGAGAAGGCCCCAAAAGGCAAGTACAGAAGCATTTTTTGTGGGGCCAGGAGGAGCCTTTGCCAACCGGGCTTTCCCCTCCTCCCTGCTTCCGCGATCGGTACCGCTTCCCTACCGCATCCCCCCCAATTTATCCAGGCTCAGGATCTCCTGCCCGCCGCTACCAGGAGGACAGCTGGCTCGCTCCGCCTCCCGAGAGTGAGATTCTCCCTCTACGTCTTCTGACTGGGCGGTGGGGGCGGTGGAGGGTGGCGGGGCGGTCAGGGTTATCAATTTCAAAGTGCGAGGAGAGACGTAAGGCCGAAATCTCTTTATACAGAGGGTTGTTGAATGCTTTGTCACGGAAAACAGTTGGGGCAGCTGTCAAGGGACGATCTGAAGAAGTGGATAAATATCTGAAGTAGAGGAAGTTACTGTACGAACACTGGGATTGATATCCTGACAAGAATACTCATCAAGGGTGTTAGAAGACTTCTTAACCTCTTCACCTTAGCTGCTTGTCAACAAACCACCTGGGCTTTACCACTCAGTCCATGCCCAGGAGTTAACCATACCTAAAATTCAACTCTCCAATTCTCTTATATTAACCAGTTCAGATTATATTAGCATTTACATTCAGCCATGATCTTATTGACTCACCGAGCAGCCTTGAAGGGCCAAATGGCCTACTCCTGCTCCTATTTCTTACATCACCAACCACCCATCAGATTCTAAGCAAGCTACTGAGTGATTGAATGAACCCTTTCTTGCCAATCATCAAAGAGTTTTTTTTTTGCATTGCCTGAAAGGGCGGTGGAAACAAATAAATTGGTAACTTTCATAAAGGGCGACACCCACACCCCTGCCATCTTAACCCCCTTCCTACATTGTTAATGCCGGGCGGGAGGCTTAAAATCTAGCCCTTTGGATAGCTGATAAGTTAACAGTATTGGATAGCCAGTTTATTGAATAGATTATGGTCTATACCCTTCTAATTAATAATGTCTTCAGAACTTATGAGTTGGGGTGCACTGGTTGCCTCGCCTAGTCTACTAAGACTTCAGCGTGCTGACTTCTGTCTATAGGCATGCTGTCCTTTCCTCCGAGATCCTATTTGCCTTTATGTTTCCATGGAATGAAATTCAGCCAGGTTCTATAATTGACGGGTCATTTGCCTCACCAGATTACAGCCCGGGTAAAGAAGACATTGGCCCATAATTTCCGATAGGGGGCTTCCGGCGTGTGGATGCCTTCTATCGGAAAAAAATCTGCGCTCTTACCTGAGGGCTCCCGAGGTCCGGATACTTCCGCTCCTGGGGCCTCTCCACAGTCGAAATGCGCAGGGCCCACGTATCCCAGGGGCGCAGGCAGTTCACTGGGATCAGAAGGGCCATGGAGAACCAATGGGAGAAGGGAATCTCCCTTCATACTTTTGACAGATAGACCCGTCAAATATTTGAATGGAGATCACCCCAAAAACACACTAAAACATTAAATAAATTTTAAAAAAAACCATCACCTATTTAAAATGAGTTAAAATTACAATAAATTAAATATTTTGAACAAAAATTTAATTTTTTGCAAAAAATAAAAGTTTTTTGCAGGGCTAAAAATAAACTTACCTTTTTTAAAAGTATTTTAAAATTATAAATGAGTGAAATTAAAAAAAAAAAATTTCTCAACTCTTATGCTGGCAAAAGCAGGCGTAAGATTTCTAAGGTTTTTCTACAGGTGGAGGTTCTGCGGAAAGCGGAACTTTCCCCCCCACAGAGGCCCTTTCCCAGGGCAGGCGTGGGGTCTGTCAAGAGGCTTCGCATGCCTGAAACCGGAATTTCCGATGTCCCTACGGGTGTGTACACAGCCCGTACACACCCGTAGTCATCGGAAAATATGGGCCATTATCTTCCCAACAGTGACCAGAGCACCCATTCCACCTCCAAGTGCCCAACCCGCCCACCGCCCCCCTATCCCCGCACACAGGCATCTTTAGTACAAAGGCGCCCAAGCTTTTGTGTTCATGGATTGCAAGGTTTAAATTCACGTTGCTGTTAACTTGTATATCTCTCTTGCTCATGTGTTCTTGCTCAAGCCAACATCCCCAGCATCGAAGCTTTGACCATGCTCGATCAGCTCCGATGGATGGGTCACATTGTCCGCATGCCCGATACGAGACTCCCAAAATAAGCGCTCTACTCTGAGCTCCGGCACGGCAAGAGAGCCCCAGGTGGGCAGAGGAAATGCTTCAAGGACACCCTCAAAGCCTCCTTGAAAAAGTGTAACATCCCCACCGACACCTGGGAATCCCTGGCCCAAGACCGCACAGAGTGGAGGAGAAGCATCCGGGAAGGCGCCGAACACCTCGAGTCTCATTGCTGGGAGCAAGTGGAAGCCAAGCACAGGCAGCGGAAGGAGCGCACGTCAACCCAAGCACCCCACCCACCCGCCCCGTCAACCACCATCTGCCCCACCTGTGACAGAGACTGTAGGTCCCGCATTGGACTCATCAGTCACCTGAGAACTCATTTTTAATGTGGAAGCAAGTCAACCTCGGTTCCGAGGGACTGCCTAAGAAGATCTCTCGAGTGGGAAATGCTAACAAATCATGGCGTTCTCACTTGTAATCTATCCACCAATTGAAGCAACGGGGCTAAGAACCTCCAACATTTAAACCAGACAAAGAAATATAAGCCATGGATCAGTGGGTAGCCCACTCGCCCTTGAGCCATGAAGGTTGTGGGTTCAAGTCCCACTCCAGAGACTTAAGTGCAACAAAGCTAGACTGACACTCCCAGTGCAGTACTGAGGGAGTGCTGCACTGTCGGAGATGCCGTCTTTCGGATGAGAACATTGAATCAAATGGACAAAAAAAATTCCCACAGCACTATTTCAAAGAAGCGCTGGGGAGTTCTCCCCAGTGTTCCTGGGCCAATATTTACCTCTCAACCAACACCACAAAAACAGATTATCTGGTCATTATCTAATTGCTGCTTGTGGGAGCTTGCTGTGCGCAAATTGGCTGCCGCGTTTACCTACATTACGACAGCGACTTCAAAAAAGTTCTTAATTGGCTGCAAAGTGCATTGGGACGTCGTGACAGGCGCTACAGAAATGCAAGTCTTTCTTTCTTTTGGAATTGTCTGGGCTTCGAGGGGCCGTATCGTCCTGGATTGGCCGGGGGGGGGGGGGCCGCGTGTGGCCCTCGGGTCACAGGTCAGACACAAGCCTGCTTCAGAACAACCTCCCGTTTTGCGCGCGGGGAGAGAACACCAAGAAGAAAGATAAACCCCAGCTGTTTTATTTTTGTATTACAGTAAACAAGTCCATTAAGAGTAAATCTTGCACACGCATTTATTTTCCCTCTGACCGACAAGGGGTCTACACTGCTCAGCCAAGTGAGTTTTCACCTTACCACAGGACCGCATTCACTACATTACCCGAGCATTTTCAATTAACTCCTAGCAGCATTTCTGACAGCATAATTTGCCTGACTCGTCATTTCCAGGATCAATACAAGTACGTTCTGTTACTGCTGTGAGAGGGGCCTACATAACTCGTTGGTCTCCCTCTCCAGGTGACACAACACATATTAGCCATGTGCATCGATCAATGGGGAATTCTGCTGCACCTCACCCTGGTTCTGCTGGCGCTCAGACTCTTATGGTCGTGATCTATGCTTTCTATAAACAGCTTGTGAAGCTTTCACGCCCAGCAGGCATGTTTGAGCGCAGCAATGTATTTTGTGGCAGTCACCAGACAAGGTGATTTACAGTTCCGCTGCGATGGCAAACTATTTATATCCCTTTTGACAGATTTTTCTGGCCTCCATTTTGAGGAGGGCGCAATAAGCCACATCAGTCACGGAGTCAAAAAAGACTCCAAAATGCAAAGTAGCTGATAAACGTTTAACTTATGGTTGCTCCTGCTTTTGGCTTATTGCTTTCCAGAGGTTCGCGGCAGTGCCTGGGAAAAGTAACTGACCTGTTTTCTCAATGTGTAGAGAGTGACACAATTGGCTTGGCCGTGCACCTGCATCCCAGATGGAGAGAGTTCTTGTAGCAGCTCAATGTACAGTCAAGGTATGGAGGCTACTCGGTAGCAATGTTCCCTCTAAATTTCCTTTGTACCGGGGCAGGCGACAAACTCCTCTGAGCACTGCTTTTTTTTGTCCGTGGGCAGTTTAAATTGCCCGGCGACGCAGGCCACGACAAAGTTGTGAGCGGCTGGTTTATTTAGATGCGCTTCAGTACAGCCCTGACCGTGTGCCCAGATTTGCACTTGTCTGCTGCATGTTGCACAACTTCTCAACAATGATGGGCTACCCTTTACCACTACCTGGGCAGCAAGAAGTGGAGGGTGTGGAGGAAGAGCAGGAACAACATCGACCACCAGTGTCCCTAGCTGTCAGAGCTCTTGGGAAGCAGCTCATCCAAGAGCGCTTTACATGAACCATCATCTCTCCCATCTCGAACACAATCCTTATCCCCACCGACCTTACTACCACCGCCCAATGACCTTCCTTCGGTCCATCCTTATGGGTCTTGCCCTCACTTCACTACAGATAGATTGGCCCAGACATTCGGGTCGGGGGCTTCCCGCGGGTGCAAGCCCCCGACCTGCACTTACTTAGCGCGCTGGCCGTTGTGCTGTGGGCCCGCGTGGAATTCCGATCCTGGGCCTGCTCCAACTGCCGGCGCGCAGTGCTTGCGTATCCCAGGGGCACAGTTAGTTCGATGCATCCCCTGGGATCACGTGGGCCATGGAGAGCCAATGGTAGCAGGGAATGCCATTCATAAGTTTGACAGGAAGACCTGTCAAACTTATAAATACTATGGGCCCAAAACATCACTAAATCTTCAAATAATTTTTTTTTTAATCACATTTTTTAAATAAACTATAAATTACATGAAATAACTATTTTAAACAATAATTTAAATTTTTGAAAAAAATAATTTTATTTTCTAACAGGGCTAAAAATAAACTTACCTTTCTTTAAAGTATTTAAAAATAATAAGCCTGTGGAAAAATGTTTTAATTTTAATTAATTCACCACTTACCTTGTTAAAAGCAGGCCTTACGCCTGCTTTTTAAATGTCTAACTCCTGCAGACTTACCCTCCAGGAAAACCTGCATAAAAAATGTAAGTTCCAGGCGCACGCGCAGCCCCTCCCGCACACGCGTTCCACCTTTTAACCCCTTCTTTCAGGGGAACGGAAGTGCCGGTTTCCTGCGCATGCGCAGTGCATGCAGGAAACCGGCACTTCCATTGGGCCTACGGGTGAGTACCCCGTGCGTACTCACCCGTGGAGACCCGAATTTCTGGGCCATTGACATGGCAGTGCAGGCTAAAGTCCAATTCCACAGAAGCAGGCTCAACCATATCTATTGACATTCTCCACAAGTTAAACTTGGGTGTGCATTGGCTCTGACAGATCAATACTGCAAGAATGTGTGCTTTGTATTTCCCAAGTATATGTCTGATTTCAGATGCTATAGAAATGTTAATGTTTCCTTCCGAAGTGCACTGCTCACAAACTGATTTCTTGCCCCAAGTTGTTATATTTCAGTATTCTCTGCTGTAATTGTGATTCCCTGAAGCGAAGTGTTTCAGCCTTTGCATGTTAAAATTGGGGAACATAGTGAATGTCCCCAAAACTGGTGTCAAATCAAACAGTTGATCCAAAGCATTTGAGCCTTAAACAAAGGGTAATAGTTATATTTGGGGTAACTACTGCAGAATCATTGGCATCAATGGCACAGTTGTTTTTGAAGGGCCTATCAGCTCCCTTGTAAAGGGGGACTGATTTTCTGGTAATGCTTGCATTTTTGGCTAAGACCCGTGCCTGGACCCTCTGGCTAATAGCTGGTTAATGCAGACATAGAATCATAGAAACATAGAATTATAGAATGGTTACAGCAAAGAAGGAGGCCATTCGGCCCATCGAGCCCGTGCTGGCTCTCTGCAAGAGCACTTCAGCTAGTCCCACTCCCGCCCTTTCCCCGTAGCCCTGCAAAATATTTTCCTTCAGGTACTTATCCAATTCCCTTTTGAAAGCAATGATTGAATCTGCCTCCAGCACCCTTTCAGGCAGTGCATTCCAGATCCTAACCACTTGCTGCGTAAAAAAGTTTTTCCTCATGTCGCCTTTGGTTCTTCTGCCAATCACCTTGAATCTGTGTCCTCTGGTTCTCGACCCTTCCGCCAATGGTAACAGTTTCTCTCTATCCACTTGATCCAGACCCCTCATGATTTTTGAACACCTCTATCAAATCGCCTCTCTACCTTCTCCGCTCTAAGGAGAACAACCCCAGCTTCTCCAGTCTATCCACATAACTGAAGTCCCTCAGCCCTGGAACCATTCTAGTAAATCTCCTCTGCACCCTCTCTAAGGCCTTCACGTCCTTCCTAAAGTGCGGTGTCCAGAATTGGACACAATATTCCAGTTGAGGCCGAACCATTGTTTTATAAAGGTTCATTATAACTTCCTTGCTTTCGTACTCTATGCCTCTATTTATGAAGTCCACGATCCCGTATGTTTTTTTAACCACTTTCTCAACCTGCCCTGCCACCTTCAACGATTTGTGCACATACACCCCCAGGTCTCTCTGTTCATGCACCCACTTTAAGATTGTACCCTTTAGTTTATATTGCCTCTCCTCGTTCTTCCTACCTAAATGTATCACTTCGCACTTTTCTGTGTTAAATTTCATCTGCCATGTGTCTGCCCATTTCATCAGCCTGTGTATGTCCTCTTGAGGTCTATCACTATCCTGCTCACTGTTCACTATACTTCAAGTTTTGTGCCATCTGCAAATTTTGAAATTGTGCCCTGTACATCCACATCTAAGTCATTAATATATATCTAGAAAAGCAGTGGTCCCAGTACTGACCCCTGGGGAACGCCACTGTATACCTTCCTCCAGTCCAAAAAACAACCGTTCACCACTACTCTGTTTCCTGTCACTTAGCCAATTTTGTATCCATGCTGCCACTGTCCCTTTTATTCCATGGGCTTCAACTTTTCTGGCAAGCCTATTATGTGGCACTTTATCAAACGCCTTTTTAAGTCCATATACACCACATCAACTGCATTGCCCTCATCAACCCCCTCTGTTACCTCATCAAAAAACTCAATCAAGTTAGTTAAACATGATTTTTCTTTAACAAATCCATACTGGCTTTCCTTAATTAATCTACACTTGTCCAAGTGACTGTTAACTTTGTCCCTGATTATCGTTTTCAAAAGCTGGGCACTTAGAAACTAATAGTAAGATTGGGCAGAGTCAACATGGATTTATGAAAGGGAAATCCTATTTGACAAACCTATTGGAGTTCCTTGAGGGTGTAACTAGTGGAGTAGACAAAGGGGAACCGGTAGATGTGGTGCATTTGGATTTTCAGAAGGCCTTCGATAAGGTCTCACACAAGAGGTTGGTGAACAAAATTAGGGCACATGGAATTGGGGGTAATATACTAGCATGGATTGAGAATTGGTTAACAGACAGAAAACAAAGAGTAGGGATAAACGGGTGTTTTTCAGGATGGCAAGCTGTGACTAGTGGGGTACCGCAAGGATTGGTGCTTAGGCCCCAGCTATTCACAATCTATATCAATGATTTGGATGAGGGGACTAAATGTAACATTTCCAAATTTGCTGATGATACAAAGCTAGGTGGCAGTGTCAGTTGTGAAGAGATGGACGTGAAGAAGCTTCAAGGGGATCTCGACAGGCTCAGTGAGTGGGAATATAATGTGGATAAATGTGAAGTTATCCACTTTGTTAGAAAAAACAGAAAGGCAGAGTATTTCCTAAATGGTGGAAGATTGGGGAATGCAGATGCTCAAAGGGACCTGGGTGTCCTTGTACATGAGTCACCGAAAGTGAATGTACAGGTGCAGCAAGCCATTAGGAAGGCAAATGTTATGCTGGCCTTCATTACAAGAGGATTTGAGTACAGGAGTAAAGAAGTCTTACTCCAATTATATATTATCCAATTTTTTTTCTCTTCCACATGGCAGCTGTCTCCCATTCTGCCAGCACATTTCACACCTAATCTAGAGCCGTCTTTTGTCTCCACTAGTCCTATCACCATCTCGTCTCGTTTTGAATTCCTCTTAATGTCTCTTCATTTCTGTTTTGTTCTCTCCCAGCCTGGCCTCTTAATCTATTTCATTTCCTGTGCCTTTCCAGTCTCGACAAAGGGTTTGCCCCGAAACGTTGACTCTATTTTCTCTCCATGGATGTTGCCTGGCCTGCTGAGTTTTTCCAGCATTTTCTGTTGTTATTTCCAATTATATAGGGCCTTGGTGAGACCACACTTGGAGTACTGTGTACAATTTTGGTCTCCTTACCTAAGGAAGGATATACTTGCCATAGAGGGAGTGCAATGAAGGTTCACAAAATTGATTCCTGGGATGGCGGGACTGTCGTATGAGAAGAGATTGAGTAAACTATGCCTGTATTCTCTTGAATTCAGAAGAATGAGAGGGGATCTCATTGAAGCATACAAATCTATTACAGGGCTTGATAGGGTGGATGCTGGGAGAATGTTTCCATTGGCTGGGGAGTCTAGAACAAGGGTTTAACATTTGCAATTCTCCAGTCCTCTGGCCCCACCCCCCGTATCTAAGGAGGATTGGAAAATTATGGCGAGTACCTCTGCAATTTCCACCTTTACTTCCATCAGGATCCTAGGATGCATCCCATCCACTCCTGGTGACTTATCTACTTTAAGTACAGCCAGCCTTTCTAATACATCCTCTTTATTAATTTTTATCCTATCAAGTATCTCCACTACCTCCTCCTTTACCAAGTCTATGGCAGCATCTCTTCCTTGGTGAAGACGGATGCAAAGTATTTGTTTAGTACCTCAGCCATAGCCTCTGTCTCCATGCGTAGGTCTCCTTTTTGGTCCCTAATCGGCCCCACCCCTCCTCTTACTACCCGTTTCCTATTTATATGCCTATAGAAGACTTTTGGTTACCTTTTATGTTGGCTGCCAATCTATTCTCATACTGTCTCTTTGCCCCTCTTATTTTCTTTTTCATTTCACCTCTGAACTTTCTATATTCAACCTGATTCTCCCTTGTATTCTCAACCTGACATCTGTCATAGGCGCTCTTTTTCTGCTTCATCTTACTGTCTATCGCTTTCGCCATTCAGGGCGCACGAGGCCAGAATTGGAGGAAGGCAATGATTTTGGAGGGTTATAGGGTTGGAAGAGATTACAGAGATAGGATGGGGCGAGGCCACGGAGGGATTTGAAAACAAGGATGAGAATTTTAAAATCAAGGCCTTGTCGGACCGGGAACCAATTTAGGTCAGCGAGCTCAGGGGGTGAATGGGACTTGGTGCGTGTTAGGATATGGGCAGCAGAATATTTCCCTGGACTAAAAGACTGAAGGCAACCAATTGCATGGGGTGGAGGGTGTGTGGGGGTCTCCCTTGTTCTGCTCATCAACAAACTAGTCTCAGGCCAGATTTTCTTTTTTTTTGCTGCTCCATTGATCCAAGCTGCAGCTGTTCTGTTCCGCGCCACCGACATCAGACTCCTGTTATTCTTTCTGCATTACAAGCTTCTGACACTCAAAATTTAAAAATGGAAAATGCTGCAAATGCACAGCAGCTTTGGTCAACTCAAATTTCTCTCCACAGATGTTGCCTGACCTGCTGAGTTTTTCCAGCATTTTCTGTTTTTATTTTGCATATATCAATATATTATCTTCTTTTCCCAGAGAGTAGTGACCCTCTGGAATACATGGCCGGCTGGTGCAGTGGGCGCTGACTCTCTGTCTGCCTTTAAAAGAGAGCTGGACCGGTTCCTGACTGGGGCAGAGATACCATCATGTAGAAGGTCAGTGTCTTTACAGAAACATTTAGTGCGTGTGATCTCCTGGACTGGTTTCAATCACCTGAGGGGATCGGAAGGGAATTTTCCAGAGTACTTTTTCCCTTATATTAGCCCTGAGTTTTTTCTCTAGTTTACAAGCAAGTACAGAGGCAGGTGAAAGAAGGCAGGAGAAAATGAAAAGGGAGCGGTCTGTGATGGGGTGGCGGGCAGGAGTGATTAAATGACAAAAGAGATGATAGGAACATAGGGACAGGAGGAGGCCATTTAATCACTCGAGCCTGTTCACCATTCAATGAGAACATGGCTGATCTGTGACATAACTCCATGTACCTGCCTTTGCCCCGTATCCCTTAATATCTTCGGTTAACAAAAATCTAATAATCTCAGATTTAAAATTAACAATTGATCTAGCATCAACTGTCGTTTGTGGAAGAGAGTTCCAAACTTCTACCACCCTTTGTGTGTAGAAGTGTTTCCTAACTTCACTCCTGAAAGGACTGGCTCTAATTTTTAGACTATGCACCCTAGATGATGGCGCTAGGCAAACGTGGGTGACAATATACCGTGGCTACATGAGCAGGTCAGAGGCTGGGTATTCTGCAGTGAGTGTCTCACCTCCTGACTCCCCAAAGCCTTTGCACCATCTACAAGGCACAAGTAAGGAGTGTGATGGAATACTCTCCACTTGCCTGGATGAGTGCAGCTCCAACAACACTCAAGAAGCTCAACACCATCCAGGACAAAGCAACCCGCTTGATTGGCGCCCCATCCACCACCTTAAACATTCACTCCCTCCACCACCGGCAACCCGCCAAGGCTTCTTCAACAGCACCTCCCGAACCACCTTAAGGAACAAGGGCAGCAGACACATGGGAACACCACCACCTCCAAGTTCCCCTCCAGGTCACACACCATCCTGACTTGGAAATATATCGGCCGATCCTTCATCGTCGCTGGGTCAAAATCCTGGAACTCCCTCCCTAACAGCACTGTGGGAGCACCTTCACCACACGGACTGCAGCGGTTCAAGAAGGCGGCTCACCACCACCTTCTCAAGGGCAATTAGGGATGGGTAATAAATGCTGGCCTTGCCAGAGGCGCCCACATCCCATGAACAAATTTTTAAAAATGGGACAAGTAAAGAAACAAAAGGTGGGTACAGAGAAGGTGTAAATGCTACATACAGTTTTTATTTCAGATTTCCAGCATCTGCAGCATTTTCCTTTTTGCATTATTTAATATGTTGTTAGATCAGTAATCTCTTGCAGATTCATGAATATGAATGTATTTATACTGGAATCTACTGTTTTGCATATTAAAACTCCTCATTTTCTCTGCGTACGTGAATTGCAAACCAAAACTCGAGCCGTGTGATAGACAAACCACAGCTAATCCCTGACTGTAGGCGGAGTGAGTCATCTCAACATCGCCTCGAAATGGAAACTGAAATCGGACGTAGTGTAAAATGGCAACCCGACCCGGTGCAGACAGTTTCCTGGCAGGCGGATTAGGCTAAAATTACTCCCAGTCGATTTACGACAGAGAAGACCATGCAAACATTCAAACGTTTGGATCAAAATGCCAAACAAGGTGCTGAAATGAAACGGGGAGAAATGGCAGGATGCAATATTGGTTTCCTCAGTGTGTTGTATCAGTTTATGCACTGGGCGATATCAGTGTCAGCCATGGCTCAGTTGGTAACACTCTCATTTTCTATCTCAGAAGGCTGTGGGTTCAAATCTTTGCCTCCCTGAGACTGGAGCGCAAAAATATAGGCTGACACTCCCAGTGCAGTGCTGAGGGAGTGCTGCACTGTTGGTGCCATCTTTCCGATGAAATGATTAAACTGTCTGCTCTCTCAGGTGAATGTAAAAGATCCCGTGGCACTATTTCAAAGTGAGAGCTGGGGAGTTATCCCCAGTGTCCTCGCCAATATGTGTCCCTCAATCAACACACAGTTAGCTGGTCATTATCACATTGCTGTGGGAGCTTGCTGTGTGCAGCTTGGCTGCTGAGTTTCCCACATTGCAACAGTGACTACTCGTCAAAATAGTACTTCATTGGCTGTAAAGCGCTTTGGGATATCCAGTGGTCATGAAAGGCGCTATAGAAATGCAAGTCTTTCTTTTTTTCAGTTACTTACCTTTAACAACGGTATCTGTTGCTAAATTTAAAACCCGGCCCTTTTTAGGTATTTTTTTTTTTAAACTGGGAGAAATTTAGGGGAAAGATATTTCGGGCAGAAAAAAAATTCAGAAAAGATCTGTAAAAAATCGCTCTTGAACATCACGAAAGCTCAAGAAAACAAGCAAGCGACTAACAAGGCAGAGTTAAGCGGAAAGACAATCAGCGATTGTTTACACTTCCCGCAGATGCCACCCTTTATCAGCCTCAACAGCAGTTCCAAAAGTAATAATGTAACGTGTATACACGATCACAAGATATGGTCAAACTATTTCAGAAGCAAAATACATTCAAGGTATCTGTGAATGGTCTCGGCACCGCAAATGATTGCCTACTAAAATGAATAATTTGACGCAGCCCATCACTCCCAAGACTGACAGTCATTTACGGGACAATTATATGACAGTTCTACTATCGTGAAGCACAAAGCAAAGAAGTCTGACTGAAAGATGGGACGTTTGATGCTAACCTTTCATTTTGCAGTGTGTGCTGCAGATTGTAATCATGTTCTGCAGTGTAACCATTTTGTTAATAGCTTTGCTGTAACCATTATCAAGAGCCTTCGCCCTAACATTGCGGGTACAGGGAGCATGTATCGCCGCCGCACCTCAGTATTGGTAGGAAAAAAAATGGGAAATTTCAGAGATTTTTTTCCCTCAAAGTCCGAGGAGGAAATCATTTTTTTTTATGTCAATTCACCACCCGAGTTAAATCCAGGAATTTACCAGTGGAAATCAGCCAAGACTGATTTTAAAGGTCCCAAATATCAGTTTGCACACTATCCAATATGACTATACACAATGTGCAATATTAAAATCTTAGGGCTAGATTTTCAGTTGCTTGCGCCAGCAGTTAGCGCCTTAAGAGAAGTGATTTCCGGGCGCTATGCGTGTAGCGCCCGGGCGCAGCGCAGTTTGCGCCCCGCCCCAAATTAAGTTGCCCGTTAGCGCCGGCGCAAAGTTTAGCGCCCGCCCGGATGCGCGCGCAGAAAATGACGTCACATCCTCGTGCAACGCCCTTTGGCCGCCCCGATTGCAAACTTCAGTCGGACCGCCCCATTGTGCGGCGGGCGGCCGGAGCGTTTGGAAAAAGGAACGCAACACAACCAGCGCGGGCCCCGGGGGGCGCTAATTAAAGGGAACGTCCTCTCCAGTATAAAGGCCATCCTTTTTTCAGAAAACAGTCTTGTGCAACGCATTTCTGGAGACACAACAAGGAGGATAGCTAACTGGTTTCAAGCAGCAAGAGGCAGGTATTTTTGGACTCAGGCAACAGCGCTGCAAGTGGCCATTTGGAAATTAGAGTGTTTGCCAGGATTTGATGGGGGTTGCATGGGGTGCCAACGCGGAGCTGCAGCTCCATGTCCGTAGGGCTCGCAGACGCATTGTGAGAGGGGCAGCCCTGGCTAGAGGCAGAGGGGGCTACAGGCGTCGGCCACGTAGGCCTTACCCAGTCAGGCTATACCGCCAGCAGCGCTCCTACCTAAACATGAGTGCCGCGCGATGTGTTAAAAGGCTCCGATTCCGAAAGGGGGTGATTGCAGAGATCTGCCACCTGCTTCGCCGAGATCTGCGGCCAAAGCTCAGGTGCAGGACGTCTCTGTCGGTGGAAGTGAAGGTGACGGTGGCATTGAACTTCTATGCCACCGGCTCCTTCCAATACGCTGCTGGGGACATAGCAAACATCTCCCAGTACGGAGCGCATCGCTGCATCCGCCAGGTGACCGAAGCACTGTTCAGAAGGAGAAGCCAATTCATCTCCTTCCCCATGGCCCTGGAGAGCCAGCATCAGCGCGCATTGGGATTTTCCAGACTCGGGGAATTCCCCTTGGTGCAGGGCGCCATTGACTGTACGCATGTGGCTTTGCGGGCCCCTCTGGAGCATGGCGAGCAGTATCGCAACAGGAAGGGCTACCATTCTCTGAATGTGCAGCTGGTCTGTGACCACAAGCAGCGCATCATGGCAGTCAATGCCAGCTTCCCAGGCAGCAGCCACGATGCCTTTATCCTGCGGCAGAGTACTGTGCATGACATGTTCCAGGCACAGCCTCCCCCAAGAGGATGGCTACTCGGGGACAAAGGCTATCCTTTGTGCACCTGGCTCATGACCCCGCTCCGCGCGCCCAGGACCGCTGCTGAAGAGGCCTACAACGAGAGCCATCAAACCACCCGCAACATCATCGAGCTAACTATTGGGGTCCTCAAGCAGCGGTTCCGCTGCCTTGATCGCTCCGGAGGAGCTCTCCAGTATTCGCCGGACCGGGTCTCCCAATTTGTGGTGGTTTGCTGCATGCTACACAACCTGGCTATCCGCAGGACTCAGGCACTGCCACCTGACGTTGGACCAGCACCTCAGGAGGAGGAGCAGGAGGAGCATGAGGAGGAGGAGGAGGAGGAGGAGGAGCAGGAGTACGTTCCCAGGAGGGAGCGACCAGGGCCAAGGGCCGCACGACGCCACCTTATTACACGGTACTTCTAAGCCCCCTGTCAGGGAATGGCCAGGGGCCATGAGGGAAGATGAATGCAGCCGCTCCGCAAGCCCTCAGCCGGCGAAGCCAACAAACACTAAGAAGAACAACCATGGAGACTGCATGAATAAAGATAATTTTTTATTAAACAAAAATGAAAAGCCCTTCCCACATGAATCCCCAAAAACAATAAACGGGCCCCACAAAAAGCCCAACAAACGACTCACTCCCACAAACTGGGGAGGAGCCACTCCACCTTTATTGAAACCGGGCCTCAACGTCGGCCTAACGCAAAAAAAAAGCCCTCCAAAAGCACAACCATGGGCAAAATAAAGATGGCCACCGCCATATTAAAGGAAAGCTGGCCACACCCTCTACTGAGTGGCCCGCGAGGGCGAGACCTTGGCCAGCATTTTGCCTCCCCTGCCCTGCCTGCTGCTCCTTCGCAAGCTCTGCCCAGTGGCTGCTGCGAGGCTGGGGGAAGGCGCCTGAGGCTCAGATGCCCTTCCGCCAGATGCCGCTGGGGGGCGGCCTACACGGCGTTTGGGCCTCGAGGGGCCGTCTCCTGAGTGGCGCACCTGAGCCTGGCCACCATCAGCTGCAGCCGCTTGCCCTTGACGCCCCAGAGGGGGAATGGCGGCGACGGATGGCGCAATGTGGGCCAGCTGGCGTCTGGGATGCGCTGGCTGGTGCTGTGGCGCGGTGGCACTCGGCCGGGCCCGCACTGCAGGATCCGCAGCAATCAGCCGACGGCCGGCTTGCTGGGATGGTCCAGTGCGGCGCCTGCCCTGGCGATGCCTGCCTGAGACAGCGCGTGTGGCAGCAGTGAGTGGCCCTGTGGTCCTGGTGTGCGCGCGCATCACATCCGCCAGGGTCTTGACGGCATCAGTTAGCATGCGGCCAGTCGCGGCAGTTGCTGCCCCGAACTCGCGCACACTGGTCGCCAGCGACTCGATGGCCTCAGGCATGCGCCCCACCACGCTCATGAGCTCCGTGTGGCGCCGGTCCGAGTCGTCGGCCATCTGATCGAGCTTCCGCACCTCCTCCGAAGTGAAGGTGTCCGGACTGGAGTCGCGACTCTCCCGCTGGGGAGGAGGGGGCCGAACTAGGGGACCCTTGCCGCGTTGGTGACGGCGAGTGTGCCGAGCAGCAGCACTCCCCTCTGATCCTTCCCCCCTTTGGGGGGAAGGCCGCGGGCCACGCGCACGGCTGCTGGGTGGCTGGACGCCACTGGTCCCAGAAGCTGCATTGCCCTGCGACAGTTCCTCCAGGCACTCGTCCAGTGAGGAGGTGTCGAGCATTTCCTCCTCTCCTGCGGGACGTGACTGTTCCCCCGAAGGTCCGGCTTGCTCCTCCTCCTCCTCCTGGTTGGAGGTGCTGTCACTGGCAGCCTCAGGGTCCTGGTCGTCACCAGCTGAAAGCAGGAATGCACAAGAGTAGCTTCAGAGTGAGGAGACGGCGTCAGCGAGGGAGTTAGGACTGGTGGGATTCAGCGCATTGGTGGGACAGTGGCAAAGGAGGTAGCTCGGATGGGCCAGTGCGACGCGAGAGGGCCAAAAGGCGAGGTCCTTACCATTGCCGGGCAGTGGAGGGTCGGATACACCGCACGCTGTGGGGACAATCACACGGGCTCCCATGAGCACACACACGCGCTCCTCCAGCCGAGTGAGCTTCTGCAGCTTGGCGCGGCCACCCCTGGCACGGGCCTGGCGATTAAACGCTACTTTAGCCTGCAAGAGAAAGGACGGGCTGTAAGTGCGCAGTGAAGCCCTGATGTAGTGTGCACTGCCTCCCATGGTGGAATAGCTTGGACAGAGTGAAGCCCTGATGTAGTGTGCACTGCCTCCCATGGTGGAATAGCTTGGACAGAGTGAAGCCCTGATGTAGTGTGCACTGCCTCCCATGGTGGAATAGCTTGGACAGAGTGAAGCCCTGATGTAGTGTGCACTGCCTCCCATGGTGGAATAGCTTGGACAGAGTGAAGCCCTGATGTAGTGTGCACTGCCTCCCATGGTGGAATAGCTTGGACAGAGTGAAGCCCTGATGTAGTGTGCACTGCCTCCCATGGTGGAATAGCTTGGACAGAGTGAAGCCCTGATGTACTGTCCACTGCCTCCCATGGTGGAATAGCTGGGCCAAAGTGTAGAGTGCCGAATGGCCATTTGATGCTCATGACTGTCCCAATGCTGCTGGCTGAGGGCTGGCCAAAAGGACTTTCAGGTCCCTTTGCCCATCATGTCAGGTGTACATGCAAGAATGAGGAGGAGACTGGAAAGGCTACTCACCCTCACAATCCTGGTCAGATCGTTGTATTTCTTACGGCATTGTGTGTGGGTCCTGGGGGCCTCGCCGGTGAACGTCACCCTCTGGGCGATCTGCTTCCAGGCTTTGGTGTAGTCGTGGTGGGTTGGATTCCTCCCACTCTCTGGAAACAAGATCTTGCGCCTCACCTCCAGAGCTGTGACCATTATGTCCAGATCACCCTCTGAGAAGCACAGGGCACGCTGACGGGCCTTCTCTGGCGTTGCCATGACTCCCTGGGGCTGAGCAGTAGTGTTGAGGCCTCTTTGCAAGGCTGCAGTGTGCAGGGCGTGGCAGCAGACCAATTCGTCCCTTCCCCCTTTAAGAGCTGGTCGGCACCACGGGGTCTGCTGTCAGTGCAAAAATGACCGCACCCGTGCTGCGCCCCGCCTGGGCGCTATCCCTCTGGACCGCCGGCTTAGCGCCTAAAGAGAGTAGTGGAACGCCTCTTTTAGCGCTCCACCAACCTCTTAGGGCGAAGCCACTGAATTCCCGGCAACGGGGCGCTACTTTGGGGCGGGCGCTAACTTCGGGCGGGCGCTAAGGTTAGCGCCCCAAAACTGCCTATACTGAAAATCTAGCCCATAGAATATTACAGCACAGAAGGAGGCCATTCGGCCCATCGAGTCTGCGCCGGCTCTTTTGAGGAGCAATCCAGTTAGTCTCACTCCCCCCGCTCTTTCCCCAGATCCCCGCAATTTTTTCTCCTTCAAGTATTTATCCAATTCCCTTTTGAAGGCGACTATTGAATCTGTATCCACCGCCCTATCTGGCAGCGCATTCCAAATCCTAACCACTCGTTGCGTAAATATGTTTTCCCTCATGTCGCCTCTGGTTCTTTTGCCCATCACTTTAAATCTGTGCCCTCTCCTTATCCACCCTTCAGCCATTGGAAACAGTTTCTCTTTATTTACTCTATCTAAACCCTTCATGATCTGAAACACCTCTGTCAAATCTCTTGTTAACATTCCCTGCTCCAAGGAGAATTTTATATTAGTATGTTAGTATAGACACTGTGCAATATGGGTTAATAAATTAAAATTAGTACGGATTTGTTGACGAACTTGATTGAGTTTTTTGATGAAGTATCGGAGAGGGTTGATAAGTGTAGTGTGGTTGATGTTGTGTATATGGACTTTCAAAAGGCGTTTGACAAAGTACCACATAATTGCTGAAAAGGACAGTGGCGGCATGGATACGAAACTGGCTAAAAGACAGAAAGAAGAGAGTAGCGGTGAACGGTTGTTTTTCTGACTGGAGGGAAGTGTGCAGTGGTGTCCCCCCCCAGGGATCGGTGTTGGGGCCACTGCTCCTTTTGATATATATTAATGACCTGGAGTTTGATATACAGGGCATCATTTCAAAGTTTGCAGATGACACAAAACCGTAAATCTAGTAAACCGTGAGGAGGATAGCAAAAGACTTCAGTAGCACATATCAATTCTATGGTGAAATAGGCAAAAATTTGGCAGATGCAATTTAACGCAGTGAAGTGTGAAATGATACATTTTGGTAGGAAGAATGAGGAGAGGCAATATAAACGAAATGGTATGATATTAAAGCGGGTGCAGGAACAGAGAGAGCTGGGAGTGTATGTACACAAGTGTTTGAAGGTGGCAGGGCAAGTTGAGAAGGCTGTTAAAAAGGCATAAGTGATCCTTAGCTTTATTAATAGAGGAATAGAATACAAAAGCAAGGAAGTTATGCTAAATCTTTATAAGTCACTGGTTAGGCACCAGCTGGAGTATTGTGGCTAATTCTGGGCACCACACTTCAGGAAGAATGTCAAGGCCTTGGAGAGGGTACAGAGGAGATTTACTAGAATGGTACCAGGGATGAGGGACTTCAGTTACGTGGTGAGACTGGAGAAACTCGGGTTGTTCTCCTTAGAGCAGAGAATGCTAACAGGAGATTTGATCGAGGTGTTCAAAATCATGAAGGGTTTTGTTACAGTAAATAAGAAGAGACTGTTTCCAGTGGCAGAAGGGCCAGTAACTCGCCAAGGCTTCTTCGGCAGCACCTCCCAAACCCGCCACCTCTTCCACCTAGAAGGACAAGGGCAGCAGGCGCATGGGAACACCGCCACCTCCAAGATCCCCTCCAAGTCACACACCATCCTGACTTTTAAATATATCGCCAATCCTTCATCGTCACTGGGTCAAAATCCTGGAACTCCCTCCCTAACAGCACTGTGGGAGCACCTTCACCACACGGACTGCAGCGGTTCAAGAAGGCGGCTCACCACCACCTTCTCAAGGGCAATTAGGGATGGGCAATAAATGCTGGTCTTGCCAGCGATGTCCACATCCCATAAACAAATTTAAAAAAAACAAAGGACACTGATTTAAGGTGATTGGCAAAAGAACCAGAGGTGACAGAAGGAAACATTTTTTTTACACAGTGAGTTGTTATGATCTGGAATGCATTACCTGAAAGAGTGGTGGAAGCAGATTCAATAATAACTTTCAAAAGGGAATTGGATGAATACTTGCAGGGGAAAAAATTGCAGGGATATGGGGAAAGTTCAAGGGAGTGGGACTAATTGGACAACTCTTTCAAAAAGGTTAATGCTACCTTTAAAATAGCAGACAAGAGGATTTCATACAAATGGGTTAAAGTATCGATATGCTAACATTGCGCCGAACAATTTCACTGGAGAAGCAGTTGGATATTAGGCGAGGGGAGTTAGAGTACTATAAGGCGACGCATTGATGTCATAGATCTCTGCCCATTTCTCCAATCGGTTACGCCCACTTTCATAAGGTATTAATCAGCTGCAACCAACTGGGAAATCAACTTATTAAATCCAAATCTCTCGCAGTTTGAAAACCTTGCAAGAAATTGGACTTCAGCCTTACATCAAGGCAACTGTACTTTAAAAATGTGAAAGTGCCTTCTGTACACAACACTGCGTTGCTAGGTAATTAGACCATAAATAGACTGCCGGGGAATTGGATACATATTACCATGTCTTTCAGAGAGTTGAAAACAGGCCACTATAAGCCTGTCAGAGATGTTGAAAAAGCACCATGATTGCCAGTAATTTATGGCACAGTTATACAGTCTCTTTTCCGCAGATGGAAAGCAGCACATAGAATTGCATCGAATCTACAGCACAGAAACAAGCCATTCGGCCCAACTGGTCCACGCCGGTGTTTTTTGCACCACTCTCCCACCCTCTTCATCTCACCGTATTAGCAAATGCTTCTATTCCTATCTCCCTCATGTCTTTACCTAGCTTTCCAGCTTAAATACGTCTATGCTATTCACCTCACCTACCGCGAGTTCCACATTCTAACCACGCTCTGGGTAAAGAAGTTTCTCCTGAACATAAAAAACCATAAGAAATAGGAGCAGGAGTAGGCCATTCGGCCCTTCGAGCCTGCTCCGCCATTCAATAAGATCATGGCTGATCTTCTACCTCAACTCCACTTTCCTGCACTATCCCCATATCCCTTGATTCCCTTAATATTCAAAAATCTATCGATCTCTGTCTTGAATTTACTCAATGAGGGGTTACGGGGATCGGGTGGGATATGTGTCGGTGCAGGCTCAATGGGCCGAAATGGCCTCTATCTGCACTGTGGGGTTTCTGTGATTCTGTGAATGACTGAGCCCCCACAGCCCTCTGGGGTAGAGAATTCCAAAGATTCACCACCCTCTGAGTGAAGACACTTCTCCTCATCTCAGTCCTAAATGGCCAACCCCTTATTCTGAGACTGTGACCCCTGGTTCTAAACTCCCCAGCCAGGGGAAACATCCTCCCTGCATCTACCCCGTCAAGCCCTGTAAGAATTGTGTATGCTTCAATGAGATCACCTCTCATTCTTCTAAACTCTAGAGAATATAGGCCTAGTCTACTCAATCTGTCCTCATAGGGCAATCCCCCCATCCCAGGAACCAGTCTGGTGAACCTTCGTTGCACTCCCTCTATGGCAGTTAATTCCCTATTGGATTTATTAGTGACTATCTTATATTTATGGCCCCTATTTTTTGACTGCCCCACAAGCGGAAACATCTTCTCTATGTCTACCCAGCAAACCATTTCATAATCTTAAAGACCTAGACAGGAAGCCTAGAGTCCATCTGCCAATACGACTGAAGACGACATTAAAGGCAAGCAGTCACGTACTGCTGGGCTTCACCCTAGGCTCAGTCCAGTTTGAAGCCTTTTGAAAGTTAATTATGAATATTTCTTACTGGGGAAACCGGCTGGACTATCTGCGCTCTCCCAACATGCAATTTTAACCAGCATTTGGACAGCTGGCGAAAGAGGCGCAGGAGTGTAACTAAAGTCTGCTCACCCTGGTCACCTGTGGCTCAGTTGGTCGCATGCTTGCCTCCGAGTCAAAAAGCTGTGGGTTCAAGTCCCACCCCAGAGAACTAAGCACATAATCTCGGCCGACACGCCAGTGCAGTACTGAGGGAGTGCTGCACTGTCGGCAGGGCCGTCTTACGGAGGCCCTGCCTGCCCTCTCAGATGGACGTAAAAGATCCCGTGGCACTATTACGAAGAAGAGCAGGGGTGTTCTCGCTGGTGTCCTGGCCAATATTTATCCTTCAACCAAGGCCTAAAACAGATTTTCCGTTCATTTAGCTGTTTGAGGGACCTTGCTGTACGCACATTGGTTGCCACATTACAACAGTGCTCGCACTTCAAAAATACTTAATTGTCTGTAAAGCACTTTGGGATGTCCTGAGGTTGTGAAAGGTGCTATAGACATGTAAGTTCATTCTTTCCTTTTCTTGAATTTTCTTTCCTTTAATTTCCTTTCCTTTCCTTTTTTTCATTCTTTCCAGGCACCTCCCTGGCTGGCTGTGTCTGCAGCAATGGAAATCTATATTCAATGATTGGTAAAAATGAACATTCTTTGCTTTTGATTCTATTTTCTCGCCCTCCCCTCAAAGTACCCAGCCCTTCCCTTCTGCCTCTCACAGCTGAAAAGAAACCCAGTACTCTCCAATCAACGCCGACCCCTAATACATAAGAAAATAGGAGCAGGAATAGGCCACTTGGCCCCTCGAGCCTGCTTCCCCATTCAATAAGGTCATGGCTGATCTTGGGCTCAAAGCCACTTCCCCGCCCACTCCCCATAACCCTTCACTCCCTTATCTTGCAAAAAATCTGTTTATCGGCAACTTAAATGTATTTAATGACCCAGCCTCCACGGCTCTCTGGGGCAGAGAATTCCACAGATTTACGACCCTCTGAGAGAAAAAATTCCTCCTCATCTCAGTTCTAAAAGGGCGACCCTTTATTCTGAGACTGTACTCCTGAGTTCTAAATTTCCCCACGAGGGGAAACATCCTCTCTGCATCTACCTTGTCGAGCCCCCTCAGTATCTTATATGTTTCAATAAGATCACCTCTCATTCTTCTAAATGTGGAATGATAGAAAAGATGTGCATCTTCTAAATAAAAAGTAATTAAAACATTTTGGTCAGTAAGTTATTGGCCCAGAAATTCGGATGGGGGGCTTCCCGTGGGTGCAAGCCCCTGACCTGCACTTAACTTGCGTGCCGGCCGTTGAGCTGTGGGCCCGCATGGAATTGCAATCCTGGGCCTCCTCCAACTGCCGGCGCGCAGTGCTTGCGTATCCCAGGGACGCAGTTAGTTCGATGCGTCCCCTGGGATCACGTGGGCCATGGAGAGCCAATGGTAGCAGGGAATGCTTCATTCATAAGTGTGACAGGAAGTCCTGTCAAACCTATAAATACTATAAGCCCCAAAACATCACTAAATCTTCAAATAATTTTTTAAAAAAGCATCACATTTTTAAAATAAACTATAAATTACATGAAATAACTATTTTAAACAATAATTTAAATTTTTGAAAACATTAATTACATTTTCTAACGGGGCTAAAAATAAACTTACCTTTCTTTAAAGTATTTAAAAATAATAAACCTGTGGAAAAAATGTTTTAATTTTAACTAATTCACCGCTTACCTTGTAAAAAACAGGCCTTGCGACTGCTTTTTATGTCTAACTTCTGGAGACTTACCCTCTCGAGAAAACCTGCAAAAAAAACGTAAGTTTGATGCGCACGCGCTGCCTCTCCTGCGCACGCGTTCGACCTCTGAACCCCTTCTTTCAGGGGAACGGAAGTGCCGGTTTCCCGCGCATGTGCAGTGCATGCAGGAAACCGGCACTTCCATTGGGCTTACGGGTGAGTACCCCATGCGTACTCACCTGTGGAGACCCGAATTTCTGGGCCATTATCAATAAGCTATAAAAATAAGCACTTGCTACTGCAAATCTATTGACCATTTAATAAGCTTAATCAGCAGCTCCAGTGATTCGAATCAGAGGGTGATTCATATCTGATTAATGAATGGATAAGGAGCTAATTCGATTCTTGACAAATAAGGAACAGCTCTAATGGTTCTCTACGATTTTTCTGCTTGAGTCGATGATAAATGCACTGCTCTCTAAATGCTCCACAAAAGCGATGCATTTATGTGGCACTCAGCCCAGTGTAAACACTTTAGAAGTCTGAATGTTGTCTATTTTTATGTAAAAGTTAAACTTCAGCCATTTGGCATTTTGTTGTTCAGTACGGAAATTCTGCCTTTATTAGCTGGTTGCAACATGCCCAGGTTCGATTCCCAGATTGTGTTGGGTTTGCCTGGTTAGGGACGCGACGACTGGACTCGTAGCCCCCTAAGCTGGCGTGGTGGAAATGCCAGTCAGGATTCCCAGTCCTGATCAGTTGTCCGGTGACCCCTGTCGTTACCCTTTAAGGGGCTAATGTATCCATTAAAATAGCAGTCAGAGGAGCGACACACAGACAAATTCATCGAATAATCAAAATAATTTCTCGGTTTAAATTGTTATACATATCATGTCTGACTAACCTGATTGAGTTCTTTGATGAAATAACAGAGCGGGTTGATGAAGGTAATGCAGTAGATGTGGTTTATATGGATTTTCAAAAGGCATTTGATAAAGTACCGCATAACAGACTTACTCGGAAAATAGAAGCACTTGGTATTAAAGGGACGGTGATAACTTGGGTATGAAATTGGCTAAAGGAGGCAGTGAGTAATGGTGAACGGAGGTTTTTCTGACTGGAGGGAAGTATGCAGTGGGGTCCCCCAGGGGTCGGTATTGGAACCATTGCTTTTCTTGTTATATATAAATGACCAGGACTTAGGTATAGGGAGTACAATTTTGAAGTTTGCAGATGATACAAAACTTGGCAATGTAGTAAATAGTAAACAGGATTTTAGGAGACTTCAGGAGGACGTAAACAGACTGGTGAAATGGGCAGACACATGGCAGATGCATTTTACTGCTGGTAAGTGTTAAATGTTGCACTCTAGAAGAAACAACATGGAGGGGCAGTATAATCCCTTCCCTTCCTCGACTTCTCAATCTCTATTTCTGGGGATAGGCTGTCGACCAATATCTATCATAAGCCTCCCACAGCTACCTTGACTATACTTCTTCCCACCCTGCTTCCTGTAAGGACTCTATTCCATTCTCCCAGTTTCTCCATCTCCGTCGCACCTGCTCTGACGATGCCACCTACCATACCAGTGCTTCTGATATGTCTTCCCTTTTCCTCAACCGAGGATTCCCCTCCACTGTGGTTGACATGGCCCTCGACTGTGTCCGTCCCATTTCCTGCACTTCTGCCTTCACCCCTTCCCCTCCCTCCTGGAACCACAATAGGGTTCCCCTTGTCCTCACCTTCCACCCCACCAGCCTTCACATTCAACGGATCATCCTCTGCCATTTCTGCCACCTTCAGCGTGATGTCAGAGTTAACGTTCCCGGTCGAGGGCCTTTCGTCAGAACTGGAAAAAGTTAGAGATGTAACAGGTTTGAAGCAAGTACAGAGGCAGGGAAAGGGGGCAGGGGAGGAAGGAGCAAAAGAGAAGGTCTGTGATAGGGTGGAAGGCAAGAGAGATTAAATGACAAAAGGGATGATGGTGCGAGGCAAAAGGGGTGATAATGGGAGAAGTAAAGAAACAAAGAATGGGTCCAGAGGAGGTGAGTATCTCCAGCATTTTCTCTTTTTACTTCAGATTTCCAGCATTCACAGTATTTTGCTTCTGATTCTCAATCCCCTGACACCTGATCAGCTGGCCTGCTTCCACACGCACCTTCTGTTTCCTGAGCACGGGATGAATTTTAACAAGCACATAACACGTCTTTATAAGCTACGAAAAAGGCCTATGCTAGATAAAAGTATTAGCTCGGTAGCTCTCTCATTCCTATAAATCTCCTGTAAATAACAAAGCGGTTTGAGGTAAAAACTGACACCATAATATGTTGTAGCTGGAGGAAATAATTAAAGTAGGATCTTGGGATTTGATAGTAGAGTTACAATTGCTCATGTAAGCCTGGATGACCCTCAATTGGGAATATCTGGATTGCCAGACCGTCTTTCCAAAAGAATTTTTATTAATGATTATAAACTCCACCTTCCCACAATGAAGGAACTCGGAGTGATTTAAATAAGCAACATTGATATTTTGTACTCTCGAGTGACATCTCCAAAACAATTACTAGGAACTACTTATCCTTCTATCTGACAATGCGGTACAGAAGTAACGGCTAACGGCTGACTGCTTAATTGGTTCCCATGGAAGGCCAAAAACACAAGTAAATGTTGACCACGTTTAGTTTCTAAAAATTGTTTGTAGAGTTTGGTCAAGGAACTGCATGTGTAAATTGTACAGACGGTGCAGAATAGGGGTATTTTATGCCTCCGTGGAGCCCCTCGAGATCTTCTTCCTCGTTAAAGGTGCTATGTAAAGGCAAGCTGTGGTTGGTTGACGTTGTCGCAAAAAATGAAACATAAGAATGAAGAACAAAGCCAATTTGTGAGAGAGGTCAATGTGCAGCAAGCCCCAAAGACTCCAATGACCAGAAAACGCAACTTTTCCTACGCACATGCATATGCAAACATGTATGCACATGCACACGCACAATCATATGCACACAGTAGTCAATTTATCCCACAAATAACAACGCGATAATCACCACATAATCTGTTTTAGTGATGTTGATTGAGGAATAAATATTGGCCAGGACACCAGGGAGAACTCCCCTTGCTCTTCTGCGAAATAGTGGCCCTGGGGATCTTTTACGTCCACCTGAGAGGGAAGATGGGGCCTCGTTTTAACATCTCATCTGAAAGACGGCACCTCTGACAATGCAGCACTCCCTCAGTACTGCACTGGAGTGTCAAACTAGATTTTATTCTCAAGTCGAGATGCACACACACGCACACACATACACGTATGTGCACACATGCACACATACATGCACACACGCACACACATACACATATGCGCACACATACATACACACACACATGCACACACACATATGCGCACACATACACATATGTGCACGTATGCACACAAACACACACACAGACACGCACACACATACACGTATGTGCACGTATGCACACATACACACGTACATGCACACACATACACATATGCGCATACATACACAAGCACAGGCACACACGCTTGGAAAAGAAAACCAGGCGAGTTATAAAACGGGCTGTTGTCATGCCAACTGTGCAGGGTGAGGGAGAGGTGTGAAGTGACAAAGAGGATTAGGTATAAAAGAACCCTAGACAACATCTGCCCCAGCGGTGCCAGTGGCCACGGCTTCCCCTCTGCCCCTTCCCATAATGGCCAGCACACTCTCTTCAAGGGGGGAGAGGGTGTGCAGGTGCACTCCTCCTCCTCCAATGGCAGGCTTTCGCCTGGTGTCGTGCGCAACCATCTCCTGGAAGAAAGAAGGAAAACATATCAGTGAGAGTATCGTGATGTGTTTGGAGGGTGTGGCTGTCATGGTGGAATAGGTGATAGTGTGTGTGTGAGATGTGAGTTGTGGAGAAGTGAGGGTTGTAACAGTGGTGAGTGTGCGTGCATGATGAGAAGGAGGTACAGGGTAGTGGGGGATGGCAGTGTTGTGAGTAATCAGGATGTGAGTGGTGCAGCTTTGACTAAAAAGTATGGGCGTATATCTTCTTACCTTAAGAACTCTAGTTAGATCATTGGTTTTTTTTCTGGCATTGCAGCCATGTTCTTGGCATTGATCTACCCAGCACTCTTTTCCCACTGCCTCCTGAGCAGATGTCCGGAGGGCCCCTTGGAGGAAAAAGGATGTCCCTCTTCCTCTCCACTGCCTGCACCCAGGTCTTGAGGGTGGCATTGGTGATCCTTGGTGCCCGCTGTCTCTCTCCTTCAGCCGTTTGTTGCTCCTCAAGTTGTTCCACAGTCTCTGCAGCCAGGATGCAGCAGATATCGGGCCCCTTTGATAGGCAGGGAGCCAATGAATAGCACAGATATTGCACGCTGACTGCATTCACATTAACGGGCACGGGCAGTCTGTGCTCCACCCCCTGCGCCACCAATTTCGGGCGCGATCCAATTTGTGGGCCTGCGAGCCAATCAGCCTCTGAAAAGGAAGGTAGGTCAATGTTTCATTGTGACAAGTTCTGATGAAAGGTCTCACTCTAAATGTGGTGGAAGCAGGTTCAATAAGAACTTTTAAAAGGGAATTGGATAAATACTTGAAGGGGAAAAATTTGCAGGGCTATGGGGAAAGAGCAGGGGGAGTGGATCTAATTGGAGAGCTCCTTCAAAGAGCCGGCACAGGCACGATGGGCTGAATGGCCTCCTTCTGTGCTGCATCATTCAATCATTCCATGCTGACTGATCTGCTGCATGATTCGGGCTCATTGGAACATGGGGACACTTTAGCACAAGCATCGACTCAGCGAGAGACCGTAACTTCATATAAAAGAGAACTGGATAAATATTTGAAAAGGAAGACCAGGAAATGATTCAGGAAAACGGCAGGGAAATGGGATTTGAGCAGTTGAACTTCGAGCACTGGCACAGGCCTCATAAAAGGAAAAAAAGGCTTGATTTTATATACTGTTGCAATGTAGGAAACGTGCCAGCTAATTTGCGCACAGCAATCCCCCACCAATAGCATTGTTATATTGACCAGATAATCTGTTTTGGTCATGTTGATTGAGGGATAAATATTGGCCGGGACACCGGGGATAACTCCCTTGCTCTTCTTCGAAATAGTGGCCATGGGATCTTTTCCGTCCACCTGAGAGAGCAGACGGGGCCTCGGTTTAATGTCTCACCCGAAAGACGGCACCTCCGACAGTGCAGCGCTCCCTCAGCACTGCACTGAAGGAACAGCCGAGACTTTGTGCTCAAGTACCGGGAGTGGAACGCAACCTTCTGACTCCGAGGCGAGCGTGCTACCAACTAAGCGACAACTGACACCTCCCGATGGAAGCCGTGGATTGAATGGTGATGAAATTTGTATAATTTTCTGTTGGTCCTTTCTAATTTCAGATTTCCTGCATATCTGCATTTTGTTCAACAGCACCAACGGCACCCAATGTTGATCTAACGCTTTCCAACGTCTGGCCCATGACTTCTTTTTCCATTAACCGGTCTCTCATATGGCAGAATGAATCAATGGATTTTGCTAACACAATTAATTCTTCTTTTTCCACCTTAGGTAGTAAGCAACTGAAAGCTCAGTCACAAATTGCACTATTGATTGACACCACAGCTAGGCAGCGCCCGTGATGTGAATGCCACCAACAGCAGCAGTGCAGTCTGTGACGGGAAATGCTGATCAATGAGAAAATTACCTTCGGTATTTTAGATCTGACTGCACAGCATTCCTTTCAATAAATGTAAGTTTTCACAAATGTAATTTATTTCAAAACAGCATCTCATACATCACTATTGTGCTGCTGATTACTTTACTTACAGGGATGTGATACAATGGGCACTGGTCACCTTCTAGTATCGCGCTCCAGTCGTATAGAATTATGGAATGATACAGCACAGAAGGAGGCCGTTCAGCCCATCGGGCCTGTGCCGGCTCTTTGAAAGAGCAGTCCAATTAGTCCCGCTCCCCCTTCTCTTTCCCCACAGCCTTGCAAATATTTCCATTTCAAGTGTATATCCAATTCTCTTTTGAAAGTTACAATTGAATCTGCTTCCACCGCCCTTCAGGTAGTGCATTCCAGATCATAACAACTCACTGTGTAAAATAATTTCTCCTCATCCACCCCGGCTCTTTTGTCAATTATCTTAAAATCTGTGTCATAAGAACATAAGAAATAAGAGCAGGAGTGGGCCATCCGGCCCCTCGAGCCGGCTCCGCCATTCAATAAGATCATGGCTGATCATCGACCTCAACTCTGGTTATTGACCCGCCTGCCAGTGGAAACAGTTTCTCCCTCTTTACTCTATAAAACCTTTCATCATTTTGAACACCTCTATTAAATCTCCCTTTAACTTTCTCTTATCAAAGGAGAACAATCTCACCATGTAACTGAAGTCCTTCATCCCTAGTACCATTCTTGTAAAGCTTCTCTGCACCCTCTCCAAGGCCTTGACATCCTTCCTAAAGTATGGTGCTCAGAATTAGACACAATGCTCCAGCTGAAGTCTAACCAGTGACTTATAAAGGGGCACATAGGAACAGGAGTAGGCCATTTAGCACTTTGAGCCAGTTCTGCCATTCCAATAGATCATGGCTGATCTGTACCTCAACCTCATTTACCTGCCTTGGACGCAAATTCCTTGACACCCTTACAATGGGATCCAAGCTGTGATGGGGCTGGTAGCCTACTTGACTTTCGGAGGTAGCCTGCTCTTGCACTCATCGGGCATCCACAAATAGACACTCCCATCAAGGGGTCATAGGTAAGGACTGGGAATGTTAGTCCACTGAGGGGAATTACAGCTCACCCGAACCCTACTGCCCGCTCAACCGAGATCAGCTAAGTCAGGACAAACTAAGGATTTAAATATGCAATCTTCCTGCTCTGTATGGCTCAACTAGTGGAGTCATTGGGAAGTTTGAAGGTTACCATCAATTGCAACTACAAGTATTTACTGTTGAGAATATACAGTCCTGTGAAGAATTGGTTTATCCACAATACTTTTATCTGTGTAATTCACATGGGAGGCAGGCAACAGGACCTCTGAAACTTGACTCGTGACACAAATGTTAATCGCCTTTTCACTGCCTGGGGCAGATCTTTTTTATTCCTAGAAAGAAAGACTTGCATTTATATAGCACCTTTCATGACCACCAGACGTCTCAAGAGCAGACGGGGCCTCGGTTTAACGTCTGATCAGAAAGACGGCACCTCCGACAGTACAGCACTCCCTCAGCACTGTACTGGAGTGTTAGCTTAACTTTATGTGCTCAAATCCCTGGAGTGGGACTTGAACCCACATCCTTCTGATAGCAGAGGCGAGTGTGCTACCCACTGAGCCACAGCTGACACTGCTGGGGCGTAAGAATGGGTGATAGCGAATCAATCGAAATAAAAATCGGGAGAGGAGTAAAACGGGGCCGCTGCCTTGCCAATCCCTGACCTTTTCCCGTGTTCTTCATTCGCGTGTCATCATTTGGTTCAACATTTGTAAGATGGGGAAATTCCCTCTCTGAGGTTCCAGCAGCTGACAGGGAGGACCCCGGAAGAAATTCCCGGAGTTAGAACTGTGGTTAGAACTCTCATTAGATTCCCTGTTTCTTTCTCCAGAGCTCCTGGAGATATATTTAGTGAAGCGTTTGAACTCTGTGCAAAACGATTATGTTTCCTCATCATTCAGATGAACCGACTTTTGCATTTGGGATTTCATTTTAGACTTTGCGTTTGGGATTTTATTTTATCCAGGTGCAGGTGGCTAAATATCATCACCAGAAGTGCGTCCAAAGACACAGGCTACGCAGCCAGAAGGGGAGTTGCGGCAGCTCAGCTCGGTTAGTTGCTAATCTTGACTTTTGGTCGAAAGGCTGTGGCTCATTGGCAGCCGCTCCAATGCAGGGCCAAGGGACATTGCTCATTGCCGGGACATGCACTCCTCCATTAAGCCGCGGGGCAGACATTAGACATCATCATTGAAGAATAGCAGTGAATTTTCGCGTTGGCCTGGCCACCATCGATTTCCTCAGCCCACGCACCTATAAACAAAACCCCCGGTCATCCCATTGCTGTTTGTGGGAGCATATTAAGGCACTTCAGAAATTGATCATGAGAAAGGTACGGAGGAGGAAGACCCTTCAGCCCATCATTCATCCAGGGATCAAGGGATATGGGGAAAAGGCAGGGACAGGGTACTGAATTTGGATGATCAGCCATGATCTCATTAAATGGCGGAACAGGCTCGAGGGGCCAAATGGCCTACTCCTGCTCCTATCTTCTATGTTTCTATGTTTCCTACAGCCTCCCCAATTCTAGCATTCTGTTGTTTATTACAGGATTCCAGGGTATTCACCCTTTGCTAATCTATCTGGAAGCCCATTAAAGATGTTGCTCACTCATTGCGGGGGCGGGGGGGCGGGGTGGGGGGAGAACAATTTTAACTTCACCTGTCGGCGAGAAGCTGACGGGACTTGTTGCAATGTCGTTGTGACACCCTGGCCCATTTTACCCTCCTTTACATAGAAATTACAGCACAGAAACAGGCCATATGGCCTAACGGGTCTGTACTGGTATTTATGCTCCACACGAGACTCCTCCCATCCTCCTTCATCTAACCCTATTAGCATATCCTTCTATAAAAAAATAGCAAAATACTGCGGAAGCGGGAAATCTGAAATAAAAACAGAAAATGCTGGAAATACTCAGCAGATCAGGCAGCATCTGTGGAGAGAGAAACAGAGTTAACGTTTCAGGTCGATGAACTTTAATCAGTTCTAACGAAAGGTCATCGACCTGAAACGTTGACTCTGTTTCTCTCTCTACAGATGCTGCCCGACCTAGTCATAACATAGAGTCATAACGGCACAGAAGGAGGCCATTCGGCCCATCAAGTCCGTGCCGGCTCTCTGTAGAGCAATCCAGTCAGCCCCATTCCCCCGCTCTATCCCCGTAGCCCTGCAAGTTTATTTCCCTCAAGTGCCTATCCAGTCTCCGTTTGAAAACATTGAGTGTCTCCGCTTCCACCACTTCCATCGGCAGCGAGTTCCAGGTCCTCACCACTGGCTGCGTAAAAAAGATTTTCCACACATCCCCCCTGTATCTCTTGCCCAAAACCTTAAATCTGTGTCCTCTAGTCCTTGTACCATCAACTAGTGGGAACAGCCTTTCCCCGTCCAGCCTATCCAAACCCGTCATAATCTTGTACACCTCTATCAAGTCACCCCTCAACCTCCTTTGCTCTAATGAAAACAAATTCAGCTTCTCCAACCTGTCCTTGTATCTAAGATCCCCCATCCCCGGAACCATTCTGGTAAATCTCCTCTGCGCCCTCTCAAGGACCTTCACATCCTTCCTAAAGTGTGGTGACCAAAACTGGATGCAATATTCCAGTTGTGGCCTAACCAGTGCTTTATAAAGATTCAGCATAACTTCTCTACTTTTGTACTCAATACCTCTATTTATGAAGCCCAAGATCCCATATGCTTTGTTAACCACTCTCTCAATATGTCCTGCCACCTTCAGGGACCTATGCACATTAACGCCCAGAACCCTCTATCCCTGCACTCTCTGTAAAACTCTGCCATTAAGTGTATATTGCCTCTCCCTGTTCCTTCTGCCAAAATACATCACCTCACACTTCTCTATTAAATTCCATCTGCATTTAGGGTCTGGAAAGTGGCAAATGTGACACCATTGTTCAAGAGTGGAAGGACAATCCTAGTAACTACAGGCCGGTCAGTTTAACATAAATGGTGGGTAAAGTTTTAGAAACAATAATCAAGGAAAAAATTAACGGGCACTTGGAGAGGTTTAAGCTAATTAAGGAGAGCCAACACGGATTTGTAAAAGGAAGATCGTGTTTGACTAATCTAATTGAATTTTTGATGAAGTAACAGGGAGGATCGATGAAGGGAAGGCAATGGATGTTATCTACATGGATTTTAGGAAGGCATTTGACAAAGTACCACATAGAAGGCTTACAAAATTGAGGCTCATGGAATAGGTGGGTCAGTGGCAGATTGGATAAGGAATTGGCTTAATTCAATTCAATTCAATGCAATTCAATGTTATTTGTCATATATGCAGCAGACGTGTGTACTGCACAATGAAATGTTGATTTTTACGAGTCCTCCCAACATTGGAATAAATATGGCATAACAATGATAAAAATACTAATAGAAATACTAATAGAAAGACAGTAATAATAAATAAAACAACAGTAATAAATAATAATAAATTAATTGTTCATGAGTCTTATGGCCTGGGGGTAGAAGCTGTTTTGAAACCTATTGGTACGAGACCGTATGCTCAGCACGGTGGCATAGTGGTTAGCACTGTTGCCTCACAGCGCCAGGGACCCGGGTTCGAATCTGTCCTCGGGCGACTGTCTGTGTGGAGTTTGCACATTCTCCCCGTGTTTGCGTGGGTTTCCTCCGGGTGCTCCGGTTGCCTCCCACAGTCCAAAGATGTGCGGGTTAGGTTGATTGGCTATGATAAATTGACCCTTGGTGTTGGGGGGATTAAATACGTGGGGTTACGGGGATGGGGTGGGATATGTGTCGGTGCAGGCTCGATGGGCCGAAATGGCCTCTATCTGCACTGTGGGGTTTCTGTGATTTACCGGACGGGAGCAGGGCGAAGAGGTTGTGGCTGGGGTGACTCACGTCTTTAATGATTCTCAGGGTCTTCCCCCGGCACCTCTCGGGGTAGATATCCTGCACTGCAGGTAGTTTAACTCCTATAGTGTGTTGTGCAGCTTTCACTACCATCTGTAGAGCCTTGCAGTCTGTGGCGGTGCAGTTGCCATACCAGGTAGTGATGCAGCCGGACAGGATACTCTCGATGGTGCACCGGTAGAAGTTGGTGAGAATCTGGGGGGCCTTTCCAAATTTCTTCAGTCTCCTGAGGAAGAACAGAAAACAGCGACTTGTGGTAAATGGTTGTTTTTCAGACTGGAGGATGGTAGGTAGTGCTGGGGCCTCTGCTTTTTTTGATATATATAAATGACCTGAATATTGGAATACAAAGTGGAATTTCTAAATTTGCCAATGACACCAAACTTGGGGGTGTGGCAAACAGTGAGGATGATACCAATCGACTGCAACAGGACATAGAAAGGCTAGCAGAATGGGCAGACGGCACAGAAGGAGGCCATTCAGCTCATTGAGTCTGTGCTGGCTCTGTGTAGAGCAATCCAGTCAGTCCCATTCCCTTGCTCTATTCCCGTAGCCCAGCAAGTTTATTCCTTCTATTCTATTCCTTTCTCCCTCATGTGTTTATCTAGGTTCCCCTTAACTGCATGTTGAATTCAATCAGGCGGGGCTGATAAATCGGCGTTGGGTCTAATCCTGTCAGTATCTCAGAGGAAACGTTTGGTTAAAGTTGCCCCACATTGTGCGAAGAACAATCTCCTGATATCGGTAATAAATTTAACTTGTCCTACTCATGCAGTTTAATTTAAAGCAATTGAAAATGGACGCAGCGCTACCCGAGAAAAATTCACGCTGGGGCTAAGAAGTTTTAGCCCAGCATTAACTTACATTGTATCGTCCCCATGGTGGCATTAGTGCAGGCATGGGTGGCGAAGTTCCCCTCCTGAAGTGGCGTTCCTACTTCTAACAGCCTCTGGGAGCGAGGCTGTGGAGTTCGCAAGGAATTGTGAGCAACTTCATGGACTATGAATTAAAGGGGCAAGGCATTCAGAACTAATACAAATTACAATGAAGTGAAAAAATGCAGTTTTCAGCCCTTTGGCTTTCTACAATATAGGCTTCATTAATTTTTATTCATAAGTCCGTTCTTGGGACGTGGGCATCGCTGGCAATGGTGGCATAAGAACATAAGAAATAGGAGCAGGAGTAGGGCATTCGGACCCTCGAGCCTGCTCTGCCATTCAATAAGATCATGGCTGATCTTTGACCTCACCTCCACTTTCCTGCACTATCCCCATATCCCTTGATTCCCTTAATATCCAAAAATCTATCGATCTCTTCCTTGAATATACTCAATGACTGAGCATCCACAACTCTCTGGGGTAGAGAATTCCAAAGATTCTCAACCCTCTGAATAAAGAAACTTCTCCTCATCTCAGTCTTAAATGGCCGACCACTTATACTGAGACTGTGACTCCTGGATCTAGACTCCCCAGCCAGGGGAAACACCCTCCCTGCATCTACGCTGCCAAACCCTGTAAGAATTTTGTATGTTTCAATGAGATCACCTCTCATTCTTCTAAACTCTAGAGAATATAGGTCTAGTCTACTCAATCAGTTTGATGAACCTGTGAAGGAATAGCCATGATTCAGAGAAATACACGATAACATGAACAAATTTCTAATATTATTAATACATGATATATTGGGTTTAAAAATCTAAAGCCTCAGAGACACAAGCTGCAAAACCTCAGAGACATAGGCTGTAAACAGAGAACAGGCTTCTGAGATAAAGATCAGTTGATAACAAAGTTGTAAACAAGCTTTGAAATGGGAATTAGTTAAATATTCTAAAACAATGAAAGATTGAAGCAAACAATTGGTGCTTCCGAAAGGTCTAGAGTTTGGAGGTAACACAATGAGAAGACCCAGTTTAAAGTGTTAAGAAATAACACATTGAACAGAAACACAAACATTAAAAGAACCATGTGCCTTTGAAACATGACATAAAGTAAAAGAAACACCTGCTGGTCCAATAGTTTTTATGTTAAACTTGGATGACAGGAAAAATGATTAAATATGAAACTAATTGAAACATAGAAGATAGGAGCAGGAGTAGGCCATTCGGCCCTTCGAGCCTGCTCCGCCATTCAATGAGATCATGGCTGATCATCCAAATTCAGTACCCCGTTCCTGCCTTCTCCCCATATCCCTTGATCCCTTTAGCCTTAAGAAATATATCCAGCTCCTTCTTGAATATATTTAATGAATTGGCCTCCACTGCCTTCTGTGGTAGAGAATTCCACAGGTTCACCACTCTCTGGGTGAAGAAATTCCTCCTCATCTCAGTCCTAAATGGCTTACCCCTTATCCTTAGACTATGACCCCTGGTTCTGGGCTCCCCGGCCACCGGGAACATCCTTCCTGCATCTAGTCTGTCCAGGCCTGACAGAATTTTATAGGTTTAGATGAGATCCCCTCTCAATCTTCTAAACTCCAGTGAGTACAAGCCCAATCGACCCAATCTCTCCTCATACGTCATTCCTGCCATCCCAGGTATTAGCCTGGTGAATCTTCACTGCATTCCTCACAGTACTCAAGGTGCGGTCTCACCAAGGTCCTGTACAACTGCAGCAAGACATCCTTGTTCCTGTACTCGAACCCTCTTGCTACGAAGGCCAACATTCCACTTGCCTTCTTAACCGCCTGCTGCACCTGCATGCTTGCCTTCAGCGACTGGTGCACAAGAACACCCAGGTCTCTTTGCACTTCCCCTTCTCCTAATCTATTGCCATTCAAATAATAATCTGCCTTCGTGTTTTTGCCACCAAAGTGGATAACCTCACATTTATCCATATTATAGTGCATTTGCCATGTTTCTGCCCAATCACCCAACCTGTCCAAATCGTATTGGAGTTTCACAACATCCTCCTCATAGCATACCCTCCCACCCAGCTTTGTGTCGTCTGCAAATTTGGAGATACTACATCCAATTCCCTCGTCCAGATCATTAATATATATTGTGAACAGCTGGGGTCCTAGGACCGATCCTTGCGGTACCCCACTAGTCACTGCCTGCCACTCGGAAAACAACCCGTATATTCCAACTCTTTGCTTCCTATCTGCCAACCAGTTCTCTATCCAAGTCCATACCTTGCCCCCAATCCCATGTGCCTTAATTTTACAAGCTAATCTCTTGTGCGGGACCTTATCGAAAGCCTTCTGAAAGTCCAAATACACCACATCCACTGGTTCTCCCTTATCTATTTTACCAGTTGCATCCTCAAAAAATTCCAGTAGATTAGTCAAGCATGATTTACCTTTTGTAAATCCATGTTGACTTTGTCCGATCCTGTCACTGCTTTCCAAGTGCTCTGCTATTACATCTTTTATAATGGACTCTAGCATTTTCCCCACTACCGATGTCAGGCTTACCAGTCTATAATTCCCCGCTTTTTCTCTATCACCTTTTTTGAATAGTGGGGTAACATTAGCTACCCTCCAATCCATGGGTACTGTTCCAGAGTCTATCGAGTTCTGGAAGATGACCAGCAATGCATCTACTATCTCCAGGGCCACTTCCTTAAGTACCCTAGGATGTAGATTATCAGGCCGTAGGGATTTATCGGCCTTCAATCCCGTCAACTTCCCCAACACCATTTCCCTACAAATACTGATTTCTTTCAGTTCCTCCCTTTCATCAGACCCTATGTTCCCCGACATCTCTGGGAGGTTATTTGTGTCCTCCTTTGTGAAGACAGAACCAAAATATGTATTTAATTGGTCTGCCAGTTCTTTGTTCCCAATTATAAATTCCCCTGATTCTGACTGCAAGGGTCCTACGCTTGACTTCACCAATCTTTTTCTCTTCACATATCTATAAAAGCTTTTACAGTCAGTTTTTATGTTCCCTGCAAGCTTACTTTCATAATCTATTTTCCCCCTCTTAATTAATCCCTTTGTCCTCTTTTGCTGAATCCTAAACTGCTCCCAATCCTCAGGTTTGCTGCTTTTTTTGGCCAGTTTATATGCCCTCTCCTTGGATCTTATGCTATCCCTAATTTCCCTTGTTAGCCACGGTTGAGTCACCTTTTTTGATTTATTTTTATGCCAAACTGGGATAAACAAATTCTGTAGTTCATCCATGTGATCTTTAAATGTTTGCCATTGCCTATCCACTGTCAACCCTTTGAGTGACATTACCCAATCGATCCTACCCAACTCGCGTCTCATACCATCATAGTTCCCTTTATTTAAATTCAGGACCTTAGTCTCTGAGTCAACTACTTCCTTCTCCATCTTAATGAAGAATTCGATCATATTATGATCGCTCTGACCCAAGGGGCCTCGCACAACATGATTGCTAATTAATCCTTTCTCATTGCATAATACCCAGTCTAAGATGGCCTGGTCCCCAGTTGGTTCCTCGACATATTGGTCCAGGAAGCCATCCTGTATACACTCCAGGAATTCCTCCGCCACAGTATTGTTACTAATTTGGTTAGCCCAATCTATATGTAGATTAAAGTCACCCATGATAACTGCTGTGCCCTTATTGCACGCTTCTCTAATTTCCCTTTTAATGCCATCCCCAACCTCTGCATTACAAACTAATTGGGATAGCTAGAAATGCATGAAACATTCAGATGAAGTGTCTTTAATTTATATACATAGTAAATATGATACCAACAAGGACACTTTGAAGATATAACTTCAATAGAGACACCAAGCAATTACACTATGTTTGTATTAAACTTGGAGCAGTACGGGGAGTCACAACATCTGCTAAAAACCAGTAAAGCCAATATTAAGAATTGAATGAAGAATCTTCAATAAGAATGGCATCAAACAGAAACCATTGCTGTCATTGTTTTTATGATGGTTTTTGGAACACCTAAAGGTAGAGAAATAATTATGCATGCAATAGTTGAATAAGATAGAAAGCATTCAAACAGAGGTATCAATAAAGACAATTAGCTGACATCAGCAGAAAACATCAAAGAAGAAACCACTGCCAAAAGAGTATAAAAATAGACGTTTTCAACAGAAAGGCAGAACTCGCTGAATGGGCAAACCGTTTCACAACTCTTCAGAGGCATCTCTGTAAGTCTTTAACTTTGAGTCTCGGGTGATCAAAGAGGTACTATTATTTGATTTTGGTGGATGTTCTGGATTTAGAAATAAGTAAGAAAAGTAGAAATGTAACGAAGTTAAGATTTGAGAAGAAGGATCTCTGAGAAATAAGAAACAAAAGCTAATTGTTTTAGAACTGTAATGCTGCAATGGACACACCAGCTGTTAACTACATGTCAGTTCTTTAATGTGTTTATATATTTTTAGAATTGTCTCACAGAGTAATTTCTGTATCAACCTCGCAAACTCAAATCTCTGTATATTCTCTGGTGAAGAGTTTCAGAGTTCTGGGGGGTATTCCGGACCCTCATAATATCCAGAAAGTTACAGTCTAGTTAAACTTATTAAAAATGCTATCCAGAGGATGGTGATATCTTCAGGTCATTCCTTTCCTTTAGGGAGAGATAGCCTGAACCTTTAGATTCATTTAAGCATCTTGTGGAGTTCGGCTGTCTCTAACTTTGGTTGAGGGTGAACGTCTGGGGAGTACACCTGATCTGAGGTAGTCGAAAGGGCTAGGACTTGTAATTATCCCTTCAAACCTTTGTTGCACTGCCTCTATGGCAAGCATATCCTTCCTTAGGTGAGGAGACCAAAACTGTACACAGTATTCCAGTGTGGTCTCAACAGGCCCCTATATAATTCAATTCAATACAATTCAATTTTTTATTTGCCATATGTACTAGTACAATGGAATGCTTACTCCCCGTAGGGACACGTCAGCTATTTTTACAGCGCCGTGTTCAGAAAGTCAATTCTTTGGCATCCAGTGGCAGTGGGAGCATGATGTCCCTCAGCCGCTCCGTCCTCCTCGTCACCGCGGCCTCCACCTCACCGTCGCCGGCTCTACGGTCCGACGGCCCAGGCCTGCTTCTCCCGCTTCCGGCCCAGCCTCTGGCCGCCATGCTCGGCTCCCCTCCTCCCAGTCGGAATGCTTCCCCGCTGAGGAGCAGCCGGCCGACGTGCTCTAGCGGGTCGACGTGGCTGCTGCTGCATCCCGATGCACTGCACTGCCTCCGCCTGACTCGCTTAATTGCAGTAAGACGACTTTACTCTTATACTCAAACCCTTTTGTAATAAAGGCCAACATACCATTTGCTTTGAAATTGCTTGCTGTACCTGCATGTTAACCTTCAGTGATTCGTGTACAAGGACACCCTCTGAACACCAACATTTCCCAATCTCTCACCATTTAAAAAATACTCTGCTTTTCTATTTTCCTACCAAAGTGGATAACTTCATATTTCTCCACATTATATTACATTTGCCATGTTCTTGGCCACTCGCTTAACCTGCCTATTTCCCCTTGCAGATTCATTGCATCCTCCTCACAACTTACATTCCCACCCAGCTTTGTACCATCAGCAAACTTGGATATATTACATTTGGTCCCCTCATCCAAATCATTGATATAGATTGTAAATAGCTGAGGCCCAAGCACTGATCCTTGCGGTACCCCACTAGTTACAGACTGCCAACCTGAAAATGAACCATTTATTCCTACTCTCTGTTTCCTGTCCATTAACCTATCCTCAATCCATGCTATTATATTACTCCAATCCTATGAGCCCTAATGTTGTTTAATAACCGCTTGTGTGGCACCTTTGCGAATATCTTCTGAAAATTCAAATACACCACATTCACTGGTTCCTCCTTATCTATCCTGCTATGTACGACCTCAAAAAACTCTACCACATTTGTCAAACACAATTTCCCTTTCATAAATCCATGTTGACTCTGCCCAAACCTATTATTACTTTCTAAGTGTCCTGTTACCACCTCCTTAACAATAGCAGAAAATGCTGGAAATACTCAGCAGGCCAGGCAGCATCCGTGGAGAGAGAAACAGAGTTAACGTTTCAGGTCTGGGACCCTTCATCAGATCTACCATTTTCCCTATTAATGATGTCAGGCTAACTGGTCTGTAGTTCTCTGTTTTCTCTCTCCTTTCTTAAATAGTAGGGTTACATTTGCTACCTTCCAACCTTAGGGAACCGTTTCAGAATCCAGAATTTTGGAAGATGACAACCAGTGCACCCACTATCTCTATAGCCACCACTTTTAAAACCCTAGGATGTAGGCCATCGGGTCCAGGGGATTTATTGGCTTTCATTCCCATTGATTTCTCCAGTACTATTTCCTTACTAATACTAATTTCTTTCAGTTCCTCATTCTCACTAGATCCTTGTTTCTCCACTATTTCCGGGAAGTGTTATGCGTCTTCTTCCGTGACACAAAGTTTTTAATTGATTTGGACAATTGTGTTGTCAGTGTTCTATAGCATTGAGGTGCTGCAAACACTGACAAGCACTGCACAGAGGTGCAGGGCTGCACCCAGGCTCTCCCCTGACTCCCTCCATATGCATATGCTTATGGAGGAAGTCACAGCATGCAGTCACCCAATGGGTGGAAAAGACCTCCCCAGGAGATCAACACAGCCTGGTTGCACATTGCACAGGAGGACACAAGCAGGGATGTCGTCAGGAGGACCAGGCTACAGTGGCGCAAACCTTTCAATGATCTCAGTAGATCACGAAACATTACTGCAAAGCCACACTCAGCCTCATCCTGCTGTGCCACACATCACATCCCCATCACTCTGCCTTCCGTACCCTACTCCTGCTCATCCTTACTCACAACAACTTACCTTGCACCTCCACCTATCCCTCCCTACACATTATCACTTCCCCATCTCACTAGCCACCCCTCACACTCACCCTCATCCTAGTCCAATCATATCAACTAACAACACACAAGGGTAGGCATTTGGGTGTTTTAGCCAATGTTCATGTAAAGTTTCTGTTAATTTGGTGTCAAACATTGAAACCTTTATTTTCAACACTTTGCGTTCTTGGACAGATCTGTGTGCACCTTAGTGAGTTGCAGTGAATGGTGAGACATAACGGTACCCCCTGCAATGGTGGTGAGTGTCAAAGGAATGGCTTGGGCATTGTAGGAATGCTTTATGATGTTGGTTTGGGGTGGTGCCAACCTGACACATCATGTGGCAGCAAGGATGTACAGTGTCAAGTGAAGTAAACCTGGCCATGGTGAGTCCATCCCTGGCGTCCCGGGGAGCAATGTGGTCGGGTGCTGATGCTCTGTTTCGTGTGCAGCACCAGCTGATTGCGGAGAAGGCTGGTGTTGTTGTTGGTGCTGCTGGTGTGCCCGGAGATGCTGGTGTTGGGGCTGATCATGGTGGGATTCTGAGGACCAAGGTGAGATAGTTTAAAGGGCACCAATGCTGATGTAATAGATGGCAGATGAACTTGAGATGACAGAAGCGATTTGTCAATGGTGAGAGAGGCTGTTCCAATGAGGTGACACTGCATACAGAGTTTGCTCTAAACACTTGCAAGCTGCATAAAGCTCAACCTGTCTTCTAAATGCAGTAAGCAATAGCTTCTAACCTTGGAAAGTGAACACCTATGAAATGGGAGCTTTTATAGACCATTTGCAGCTGTCAACTTCAGAAATCATCCCATGCTGACACAACAACCGACCTCCTTACCTGACGTGATCCCCGAGCAGCAGGGAAGCCGTTGGCGAACGCTAATAATCTAAAGGTGAGCTTAAAATACTACTTAATTGCCTCTTAACAATCCAGCTATGATGTAAATTGCCCCCCCCCCCCACCGCTTGGTGTCTGGTCTGTTCTGCGATGACAGACCCGACATCTGGGAGACTAGCGTGGAGGCAGGATGACAGCGGGTTCCCTACCCACTGTCAAAAAAAAACATTTTCCCAGCCGACCAACCACCTAATGTGCCCCTGAACACCACCCCCCAAAAAAAAAATTCCAGCCCAAGTTCTTCTCCAGTCGCGATGAGATATCCTTAACCCTGGCACCGAGCAGGCAACACAACCTTTGGAACTCCCGGTCGTGACTGCAGAGAACAGTATCTATCCCCCTGACTATACTGTCCCCTACCACAACTACATTCCCTTTCACTCCCCACCACTTGAATGGTCTCCTGCACCATGGTGCCATGGTCAGTTTGCTTATCCACCCTGCAGCCCTTGTTCTCATCCACACAGGTAGCATCCCGAGTTCCCCTCGACAAGGTGGTGGTGGGTCTTTGTTCTTGATATACTTGTGATACTCATGTCTTATTTTTATTTTCATCACCCTACATTTTAAAATCGCTGCGCATTATAAGTTGCAACACAAATGTACAGCCCGTTATAATAGCGCAGGCATTGTAAATGAATCTCAAACCCTTTATATCACATCGTCATCTTCACAGGAACTAACATGTGACAGGTTTCCCTTAAGCAACAGCAACTGTTATCAAATATAGCAGCTTCAGTCTCACAGCTAAAAAAGGAACCTTTGTAGCTTGACACACGCAGTCTTGTTAAATGTCCCACTTAGCAAAGAACTCAACTTTAATTTATCGCAGAGTTTCAGCAACTATATCAGACGGCATTGATTTTTATCGATTTAACTTTGCTGATAATGAAAGTCAAGTTTAACACAGCTTGCCAACTGCCAAATAAGAAGTCAAGCTTGCGTTTCACTGCCAAACTGGCGTTGTCTTTATCTTTAGCTTTTACATTTCGAACTTGTGCCATTTTTGGAGCCTTACTGATAATTGCCTTACTTTTAGTTGTTTTTCTCCGTGCCTTGCTTTATGAGCTGTCCTGGCTCTACTTAGAGTGCTTCGGGTGAAATTCCTTTTCAAGAGTGGCGGACAAAGCAATTCAGCTAACTCAGGGTGCAATCAGGCTGCGCATTCCTCTCAATTCAAAGTGATTTTCATGGAAGCATAGGCTCTTACAGCACAGGAGGAGGCCATTCAGCCCATCGTGCCTGTGCTGGCCCTTTGAAAGAGCTGTCCAATCAGTCCCACGCCCCCTGCTCTTTCCCCATCGCCCTGCAAATTTTTACTTTTCATGTTCCAATTCCAACCCAATTCCTTTTCAAAAGTTACCATTGAATCTGCTTCCACCACCCTTTCAGGCAGCGCATTCCATGGCACAACATCCCACTGCGAAAAAATAATTCTCCTCGTCTTCCCCCTGGTACTTCTGCCAATTATCTTCAACCTGTGTCCTCTGGTTACTGACCCTCCTGCCAGTGGAAACAGTTTCTCCCTGTCTACTCTATCAAAACCCCACCATGGCACATTGTATTTATCCAATGAGGAATGCACCAACACAAAAAGTGGCCGCACAATCTGATCCAAAATCTGGTAGCTGAGGCCCCAGAGTCACACGGTACGAGATTCTCTCCATTAAGCTGACTCACATCAGTTTGTGTTTGTTCCAGCTTAGATCTAGCTCCAACCCACTGCTAAAACCACGTTAGAAAAGAAAAGAAAGAACTCAGATTTATATAGGAACTTTCGCAACTTCAAAACGCCCCAAAGCGCATTACAGCCAATGAAGTATAAGGATTCCGTGGTGGCTTTTAGACCTTGGAGTGGAATCGTTTTAATGTTGTAAGAGAATACATACAAAATCCAGGCTGACAATCCAGTGCAGCACTGAGGGAGTGCTGCACTGTCGGAGGTGCCGTCTTTCGGATGAGACGTTAAACCGAGGCCTCGTCTGCCCTCTCAGGTGGATATAAAAGATCCCACAGCCACTATTTTGATGAAGAGCAGGGGAGTTCTCCCCGGTGTCCTGGTCAATATTTATCCATCAACCAACACCACTAAAAACACAGATTATCCGGTCATTATCCCGTTGCTGTTTGTGGGAGCTTGCTGTGCTCAAATTGGCTGCCGCTTTTCCCTACATTACAACAGAGACTACACTTCAGAAAAGCACTTCATTGGCTGTGAAGCGCTTTGGGACGACCTGAGGTGGGTAAAGGCACTATAGGAATGCAACTTCTTTCTCCACCTGCTCCCACGGACAAAATCTTACAATGGAGGAGAGGCCTGTGCATGACTCCGTCGACACTAAGCTTGGAGCAGATCCTTCATCGTCGCTGGGTCAAAATCCTGGAACTCCCTCCCTAACAGCACTGTGGGAGCACCTTCACCACACGGACTGCAGCGGTTCAAGAAGGCGGCTCACCACCACCTTCTCAAAGGCAACTAGGGATGGGCAATAAATGCTGGCCTTGCCAGTGATGCCCACATCCCATAAGCGAATTTAAAATAAAGGTTAGTCTGCAGTGTACCGATTCATCACAAGTACCACTCTTCCATTGGTAGCTGCAATGTCAATGCAGCCCTGGTTGCCCTATATTAATATGTTATCAGCAGATACATTCTTTTAAGAAAAATAAATGACTGGTTCACCAGTACATTAACAACAACTTTTATTTATATAGCACCTTTAATGTAGTAAAACGTCCCAAGGCGCTTCACAGGAGCGTTATCAAACAAAATTTGACACCGAGCCACATCAGGAGATATTAGTGCAGATGACCAAAGGCTTGGTCGGAGAGATAGGTTTTAAGGAGCATCTTAAAGGAGGAAAGAGAGGCAGAGAGGCGGCGAGGTTTAGGGAGGGTATTCCAGAGCTTAGGGCTTTGGCAACCAAAGGCACAGCCACCTATGGTTGAGCGCTTAAAATCGGGGAAGCTCAAACACCAGAGTTAGAAGAGCGCAGAGATCTCGGTGGGTTGTAGGGCTGGAGGAGATTGCAGAGATAGGGAAGGGCGAGGCCATGGAGGGATTTGAAAACAAGGACGGGAATTTTAAAATTGAGGCATTGCTTAACCGGGTACCAATATAGGTCAGCGAGCACAGAGGTGATGGGTGAACTGGACTTGGAGCGAGTTCGGACACTGGCAGCAGAGTTTTATCCAGAATAAAGCCCTTGAATACCTAGTACCACTGAGGGTATACCCATTAATGGCTATGGATGATCCACAGTTTCTCTGCTAAATGGGGGATTTCAAGCTAATTACAGTAATTGCGACTTTGGGCGATAGTGTCAAAAGAGCAAAATGAATTTAGCCACCCGTTATACACCTCTCCCAATTTTTATTACTGTAAGAAGTCACACAACACCAGGTTATAGTCCAACAGCTTTATTTGAAATCACAAGCTTTCGGAGCGCTGCTCCTTCTTCAGGTGAATTTTTATTACCATTGAGATCAATTGAAAAGAAAATGGGGAGAGGTTTATAACGAGCAGTTGATCCGATATTGTGTGTTTGACACTGTCATCCAAAGTCAAGATTACCACCTCAGCTACTCGTTCATAGTTCGATCACTTCTTGCCCCCACTCCACTGTCGGACCCACTAGATCCCTCCAATGAATAATAGCCTTGACTAACTGAAGCAAACAAATCCTTGCTCTTAATTTGGCTCTTCACAGTTCTAATTTGCTGCATTATGACAAGAGAATGTATTGCATTGTCACAGAGCAGTGGGGACAGACGGCGGCGAGATATAAAGAGTGAATGTTATTTAATGCCGCTGGTTTAATGACCATTTGGGGCCTGATAGCTTGTGTGCCAAATACGTTGACACTGAAGGACTGGCTCTATTCCCCAGGCTGTGATTATTTCTTGTTTGTCGACATTGTTTGTAGTGAACAGAGATGCAGCATTATTACCTGACTGATTTCATCAGTGCAGGAAGGAGTTGTACAGACAGCCTGACTCACCCTAATCAAAGAGCTATAGACTAGCTCATTCACTCTAAGTAATGAAATTGAAAACTGTGGTCTATCAGCGATCACAGCCATTACTTATCTAAAAGCTAACAACAGATATTCTGATGGACTGCGCAAGGAAGTCAATCACAGGTGCCAGTGCAGTTTTAAAACAGATCTGACATTAGGAAGAGCATGTACTGATACTGGCGACAGCAATCAATAGGCACTCATCTATAGCCAAGAGATGAGTCAGAGGGTAGAAACTCTGTAGTGAGAGTTACAAATTATGATCAAATCACTCGTTCCATCACTGAAGAGCCCCTTGATTGCAGAGCTGAGCGGTACTGTAGCAATGTAGAGTTAGAATCATAGAATGACACAGCAAAGAAGGTGGCCATTCGGCCCATCGTGCCTGCGCCAGCTCATTGAAAAAGCTCTCCAATTGCCCCTACTCTTTCCCCATAGCCCTGCAATTTCTTTCCCTTCGAGTATTTATCCAGTTCTCTTTTGAAAGTTGATATTGAATCTGCTTCCCCCACCCTTTCAGGCAGTGCATTCCAGATCACAACAACTTGCTTTGTAAAAAAATTATCTTCACTTCGCCTCTCGTTCTTTAACCAATTATCTTAAATCTGTGTCTTCTGGTTACTGACCCTTCTGTCACTGGAAACAGGTTCTCCTTATTTACTCTTATCAAAACACTTCATGATTTTGAACACCTCTATCAATGCTACCCTTAACCTTCTCTGCTCTAAGGGGACCAGTCCCAGCTTCTTTAATCTCTCCACATCACTGAAATCCCTCATTCCTGGGCCCATTCTGTTAAATCTCCACTGCACCCTCTATTACTCTCCTTATTGCTCTGAACTGGTGGAGAAATACTACATAGACAGACCTTGTAGTTCAGGCTAAAGTATATATTAGAATTTATTGGGGGGCAAATTCTTACAGAAGCCAGAATAAATCAGCAAATTAGAATAACTTAGTGACAGATCTCCCTATTCCTGCAGCTGAGGCATATTGAATTCCCCATGGGACACTAAATGCTGCTCTTACCAGTGACACCCACATCCCTTGAATTAATAGTAATTAAAAAAAATTGCCTGGGTGCAGCAAATACAGGAAAATCGGATGTAGAGGGACACAAGCTAATGAGGAAATGCCGTTAAGATCGCAGGGTCTCCTTGTCTAGGTCTTAGGGCTCTTCGGCCATTTTCGGCCTGCCCCGCACCCTCCTTGGCTCGCCGTAAGTAATGTTACTCCGGAAATGCTAACACAATTACTTTTGTACAAACATGGGCTCCCTTTTGTTGGTCAGTTATCGGTCAGTGGGTAGCACTCTTGCCTCTGAGTCTGCAGGTCGTGGGTTCCAGTTCCAGTCCAGAGACTTGACCACGAGACTAGTGGATGAGACAGTAAACCGGAGGCCCCCGTCTGCTCTCTCAGGTGGACGTAAAAGATCCCATGGCACTATTTCGAAGAACAGCAGGAGAATTCTGCCTGGTGTCCTGGGGCCAATATTTATCCCTCAATCAACATCATTAGGAACATAAGAATATACGAGCAGGAGTTGGCCATAGGGCCCCTTGAGCCTGCTCCGCCGTTCAATAAGATCATGGCTGATCATTGACCTCAACTCGCAATTTCCTGCCCGATCTCCATATCGCTTGATTTCCCTAGAGTCCAAAAATCTATCTATTAAAAAACAGATTATCTGGTCATTATCTGGTCATGTTTGTGGGAGCTTGCCGTGCACAAGCTGGCTGCCGCATTTCCCGACATTACAACCGTGACCACATCTCAAAAGAACTGCATCATTTGTAAAGCGCTTTGGAACACCCTAGGGTTGTGAAAGTCATTGTATAAATGCAAGTCTTTCTTTCTGTTTCCTTAATTGCGAGATCAGACAATTTGGCCTGCTTCATCTGGCACAGCATGAGCCCATTCTCCTCAGGTGACCTGTAGCCAGTTAACAGCTCACGGGTGCATCAAGAGGTCGCCGATGCTCTTTCAGAATGAAAGGCGATTACAGAGAACTCATTTACGGGCCTCGTGCAGATTCAATTTGCAATGAAATTAAAAGTTTCAATTAAGAAAATATCTAGCCAGCACTTTACTCCGCAGGAACCCAGTGCAAATCCTAATCTGAGGCTACATAAAATATTAATAACACACACAGCTTTTCCAGTGGTTGGCGAGCAGGCAGAATTAAATTATAGTTGTCTGCAAATGGTCTGGGCATGTTCCAAGTTAAATATCACTTTGGAAAGAAATAAAAATAAATTTTGCTGTAATGCCCACATGAAATTGTTTTCTTAAACCTTCCCAAAGGATAGTGAAGGTTGAAATGTTGCATTAAACGTGTCAGCAATTTAAGTACATACATTACTTAAGAAGGAACCTGAAACCACATCCAATGTCAATTAGCAGGTGAGGGCTGGCGTGCCAAATTTCTGCCAAACTAGCTAACCTCTTCATTTCAGTATTCTCCCCGTGCATGCTGTCCATGGGCAGCGAGGCAGGCCCATATTTTGGGTAGGTGGGCCAGCAGCTCTTAAAGGGCTGGTGCTTGCCATTGAAGGGCAATTTTCTATCTTACTGCCTCACAGTAAGAAAGAACTTGCATTGATGTAACGTCGTCCATGACCTCATGATGTCCATTTTCAGCCAGCGAAGTACTATTCTGAAGTGGAGTCACTGTTGTAATGTAGGAAATGTGGCAGCCAATTGGCGCACAGCAAGCTCCCACAAACAGCAATGTTATAAATGTTTTAGTGATGTTGGTAGAGGGAAAAATATTGGATCTCCCCTGCTCTTCTTCGAAATAGTGGCCGTGGGATCATTTACGTCCACCTGAAAAGGGCAGACGGGGCCCTCGGTTTAACATCTCATCCGAAAGACGGCTTACCTCCAACAGTGCAGCACTCCCTCAGTACTGCATTGGAAAGTTAGCCTAGATTATCTGCTCAAATCTCTGGAGTGGGATTTGAACCCACAACTTGCAGTGCAGGAAATTCTTAGCAGCCTGAAGTTATTTGATAAATATACAGCACAGACAAGGATGGTGACACAGAACACAGAAACCATAAGCGCCACTGCACCGTGCAGTAAGTAGGAAGAAGTGATCTGGAATGCACTACCTGAAATGGTGGTGGAAGCAGATTTCTTTCAAAAGAGAATTGGATAAATACTTGAAGGGAAAAAATTTACCGGGCTATAGGGAAAGAGCGGGGAAGTAGAATTAATTGGCTAACTCAACAACAGACACAATGGGCCAAATGGCCTCCTTCTGTACTGTATCATTCTATGATTCTAAGTGATGTGGTTCAGTAAAGGCTAGGGGTAGTTTTGGGGGATTCTACCATCCAAGTAGATAAATAGCCTTTTCTATTTCTCAGCACGGTGGCATAGTGGTTAGCACTGTTGCCTCACAGCGCCAGGGACCCGGGCTCGAATCCGGCCTCGGGTGACTGTCTGTGTGGAGTTTGCACATTCTCCCCGTGTTTGCGTGGGTTTCCTCCGGGTGCTCCGGTTTCCTCCCACAGTCCAAAGATGTGCGGGTTAGGATGATTGGCTATGATAAATTGACCCTTAGTGTTAGGGGGATTAAATATGTGGGGTTACGGGGATAGGGTGGGATATGTGTTGGTGTAGGGGTTACGGGGATCGCGTGGGATATGTGTCGGTGCAGGCTCGATGGGCCGAAATGGCCTCTATCTGTTCTGTGATTTCTGTGATATAGCTGTGACCAGGAGTCTTTAATTGTCTTTTGCCTCCCAGATGCCCAGGTTAGGGGGCTTAATGAACCAGATGGAGATGATTCTGGAAAGAAAAGTGAACAGCCAGAAGCTTTGACCCTGGGTGCTGTCTTGAAATGTTATTCCATTTAAGCCGTAGTTAGTTTTGCAAGACTACAATCAACAGCGGAGCTGCAACGCATAAAGCCCTAGGCATCACTGCCACACGGACAGCTTGATTCCCTTGCCAGACTTTTAAAGTGCATTCGGTATAATTCACTGGCTCGGAGGGTAGCACTCTTGCCTCTGAGTCAGAAGATTGTGGGTTTAACATAGAAACATAGAAGATAGGAGCAGGAGTAGGCCATTTGGCCCCTCGAGCCTGCTCCGCCATTCAATGAGATCATGGCTGATCATCCAAATTCAGTACCCTGTCCCTGCCTTCTCCCCATATCCCTTGATCCCTTTAGCCTTAAGAAATATATCTAACTCCTTCTTGAATATATTTAATGAATTGGCCTCAACTGCCTTTTGTGGTAGAGAATTCCACAGGTTCACCACTCTCTGGGAGAAGAAATTCCCCCTCATCTCAGTCCTAAATGGCTTACCCCTTATCTTTAGACTGTGACCCCTGGTTCTGGACTCCCCCACCATCGGGAACATCCTTCCTGCATCTAGTCTGTCTAGTCCTGTTAGAATTTTATAAGTTTCAATGAGATCCCCTCTCATTCTTCTAAACTCTAGCGAATACAAGCCCAATCGACCCAATCTCTCCTCATACGTCATTCCTGCCATCCCAGGTATCAGTCTGGTGAATCTTCGCTGCACTCCCCCCATGGCAAGAACATCCTCACTCAGATAAGGTGACCAAAACTGCCCACAATACTCAAGGTGTCCTCGAATCCTCTCACTATGAAGGCCAACATACCATTTGTCTTCTTAACCGCCTGCTGCACCTGCATGCTTACCTTCAGCGACTGGTGCACAAGGACACCCAGGTCTCGTTGTACTTCCCCTTTTCCCAATCTATTGCCGTTCAGATAATAATCTGCCTTTCTGTTTTTGCCACCAAAGTGGATAACCTCGCATTTATCCACATGATACTGCATCTGCCATGCATCTGCCCAATCACCCAACCTTTAAGGTTGAGTTTAAGTCCCACTCCAGTGACATGAGCACAGAAATCCAGACAGTCACTCCCAGGGCAGTACTGAAGAATAAGTAAGACATTAAACTGAGTCCCTGTCTGCTTTCTCAGGTGGATGTAAAAGATTCCAAGGCACTATTTCGAAGAAGAGCAGGGGAGTTAGTCCTGGCCAATATTTATCCCTCAACCAACATCACTCAAAAACCAGATTATTTGTCATTACTCATTGCTGTTTATAGGACCTTGCTGTGTGCAAATTGGCTGCTGCGTTTCCCCGACACTACAAAAGGACTTCACTGGCTGTAAAGTACTTTGGGATGTCCGGAGGTTGTGAAAGGTGCTATAGAAATTCACGTTCGTTCTTTTTCATTAATGTTCTAGGTTTGCCTTGTTAATCCATTTGGTATAGTTCATTCATGCATTAGGTGTACTTCAGTAATACATTAGAGATACCTTGTACTTTATTAATGTGTTAGGAATGCTTGATTAACACATTGGGCGAAGTCCCTATCAACACCACTGTGTCAGCCAATGAGTTGGAGGCGAGGCGGGACTTATGGCAGGACTCACAGGAAACAGTCTATTTTACAGCAAACAACGTTTATTTACTCAGCAAACAGCAAAGCAAACAAAGTCTATTTACAGAGTCTATTTACAAAGAGTCTCTATGAACTGCAGCAAACTGAACTAGTGACCTAAACTACAGCAACTCCTCCCAATAAAAGCAGGGTGATTTCTCCAGCAAAATGCAGTCAGTGGAGGATAGTTACACAATACAAATTATGTGCGTAAAATTAATCCCAGTCACTTAAAGCAGTCACTTACTCCAGGGATGATTAATGGGGGAATTACCCAATCATCTCGATTCTGGTCGAGAATAGTGGTGTCACTATATGCAGGCTATACTGGGGAGTAATTTTTTAACTTAGTGCCGGAGTGTAAATCTGGCATTGTGGGTCGGGCGCCAATTATAAAAGCGGGTAAATTTTTAATGGGCATATCATACACTTCCTAGTGTCAACCGTGGCTCAGTGGGTAGCACTCTCACCTCTGAGTCAGAAGATTGTGGGTTCATGTTCCATTCCAGGGACTCGAGCACAAAAAGCTAGGCTCACACTCCCAGTGCAGTACTGAGGGAGTGCTGCAGTGTCAGAGGTGCTGTCTTTTGGATGAGACATTAAACCGAGGTCCCGTCTGCTCTCTTAGGTGGATGTAAAAGATCCCATGGCACTACTTTGAAGAAGGGCAGGGGAGTTATCCCCGGTGTCCTGGCCAATATTTATCCCTCAACCAACATCATTAGAAACAGATTATCACGTTGCTGTTTGTGGGAGCTTCCTGTGCGCAAATTGGCTGCCACGATTCCTATATTACAACAGTGACTACACTTCAAAAAATGAATTCATTGACTGTAAAGCACTTTGGGATGTCCTGAGGTCGTGAAAGGTGCTATATAAATGCAAGTCTTTTTCATCAATGTATTAGCTGTGCTTTTCGTTAATAGATTAAGGATACCCTGTACTTCAAGAATATACTACGTGTACTTGGTTAGTGCATTAGGTGCACCCTGAGATTTATTAAGGCATGAGGTATACTTCTACAGTACATTTGGTATACTTAGTACTTCACTAATGCATTAGGGATGCCTCATTTATGCATCAGATGCACTTCATTAATATATTAAGTGTTCTTTAGGGTCAATTTTCTCAGTGCTTGCTGCTAGCAGGGAACATGAGCTACCGGCCATGGATATCAGGGTGTCACCTGCCATTTTCTAACGACAGAAAATATCTGTTATTTAACACTAGAATGAATCTAGTAAACATTTTTTTTTTTGCCCACATAAACAGAAGCAAAGTTTGAAATAGGAACATAGGAACAGGAGTGGGCCATTCATCCCCTTGAGCCTGTTCTGTCATTCAGTGAGATCAAGGCTGATCTGTGACCTAACTTCATGTACCCGCCTTTGCCCCATATCTCATAATGCCTTTGGTTAGCAGCAATCTATCAATCAAAATTAACAATTGACCCAGCATCAACTGCCATTTGCAGAAGAGAGTTCCAAACTTCTACCACCCTTTGCGTGTAAAAGTGTTTCCTAACTTCACTCCTGAAAGATCTGGCTCTAAGTTTTAGGCTATGTCCCCTGGTCCTAGCCTCCACAACCAGCGGAAATAGTTTCTCTCGATCTACCCTATCAGTTCCTCTTAATATCTGGAAAACTTTGATCAATTCACCCCTTAACCATCTAAATTCCAGGGAATACAGCCATAGTTTGTGTAATCTCGCCTCGTAACTTAACCCTTGGAGTCCAGCTATCATGTTTTGAGATTTTTTTGATAAAATGGTAAGATACTGATGATTAAAGGATCTGATAGGGTAGATAGAGAGAGCAACTATTTCCCCTGGTTGGGGGAATCAAGAACAAAGGGTCATAACCTCAAAATTAGAGCTAGGCCGTTCAGGGATGATGTCAGGAAGCACAAAGGGTAGCAGAAATCTGGAACTCTCTCCCCAAAAAGCTGTTGAGGCTGGTGGGGGGGAGGGGGTGGGTCAATTGAAAATTCAGAACTGAGATTGATAGTTTTTTGTTAGGCAAGTATGTTAAGGGTTATGAAACCAAGGTGGGTAGATGGAGTTAAGATACAGATCAGCCATAATCTAATTGGATAGCGGGACAGGCTCGAGGGGCTAAATGGACTCCTCTTGTTCCTATGTTCCTATGCTGTATTCAAAGAGGGAAATTTAACTTTGCCAAAGTCCATTTTCCACCACTGCCGTAGTTGAATTCCACCCCCACAGACTATTCTGAGGGTTAATTGTCTGATTCTATATTCCCAAGGGAAGCTGTGTTTGCAAGGAACGTGGGACAAAGAATCGGAGCCACAGCACTGTATCTTTATCTTTGACCCAACGCTTGAAAAGGAAAAATTTGCATGGCTATGGTGGAAGAGCAGGGGCGTGGGGCTAACTGGAGAGCTCTTTCTAAGAGCTGGTGCAGGCACGATGGGCCGAATGGCCTCCTTCTGTGCTGTTTGATTCTATGATCCTGTGAATGAGATTGTACAGCGATATTGGTGTTCACCACCATTAATTGGTGGACACCATACATGCCTGAATTTTCAACCTGTGCTCCCAATGGATGAGGCTCCCCACTGGGAAGGGTGAGGTCAGAAAATGATCCCCACGTTGCTCTTATGAAGCTTAACTGTCTCGAAGCACCATTTGGTGTGTTGGCTGCTGTAATTGGCAGCCATTTTTGCAACCAGGAGAATTCACACAAACAGCAATGAGGTAAATGACCAGTTCATCTGTTAATTTTTTGGTGGTACTTTGTTGAGGGAGGACTTTTGGCCAGGACACCAGAGAGCTCACCAGATGCAGACACAATGATGCAATTCATGTAAAATGCTTTTACGTAGAATTTACAGCACAATTTCGGCCCAACTGGTCCATGCCGGTGTTTATGTTCCACATGAGCCTCCTCCCACCCCTCATCATCGAACCCTATCAACATAACCTTCTATTCCTTTCTCCCTCATGTGTTTATTCCCCTTAAAAGTATCTATACTCCTCGCCTCAACTACTCCTTGTTTTTTTTAAATTCATTCGGGGGCCAGCATTTATTACCCATCCCGAACTGCCACCATTTCAGAGGGCAGTTAAGAGTCAACCACAGTGCTGTGGGTCATAAGAACATAAGAACTAGGAGCAGGAGTAGGTCATTTGGCCCCTCGAGCCTGCTCCGCCATTCAGTAAGATCATGGCTGATCTGATCTTGGCCTCAACTCCACTTCTCTGCCTGCTCTCCATAACCCTTGACTCCCCTGTTTTTCAAAAATCTGTCGATCTCCGCCTTGAATATATTCAATGACTCCACCTCCACAGCTCTCTGGGGTAGAGAATTCCACAGATTCACGACCCTCTGAGAGAAGAAATTCCTCCTCATCTCCATTTTAAATGGGCGACCCCTTATTTTGAAACTATGCCCCCTAGTTTTAGATTCCCCCAATGAGGGGAAACATCCTACCTTGTCGAGCCCCCTCAGCATCTTATATGTTTCAATAGGTTCACCTCTCATTCATCTAAACTCCAATGAGTATAGGCCCAACCTATGGAGTCTGGAGTCGCATATCGGCCAGTCCGGGTAAGGGCGACAGATTTCCTTCCCTGAAGGACGATAGTGAATCAGATGGATTTTCATGACAATCCAGTCATTTCATGGTCACAATATTAGCTTTTTTTATTCCAGATTTATTGAATTAACTTAATTTAAGTTTCACCAGCTGCCTTGGTGGGATTTGAACTGCATGACCATTAGACCAGGCCTCTGCATTACTAGTCCAGTAGCATAACCACTATGCTACCGTACCCATACCAGTAACGCGTTCCACATTCTAATCGCTCTCTGGGCAAAGAACGTTCTCCTGAATTCCCTACTGGATTTATTGATGGTTGTTTTAATGGTTATGTCACAAAAAACAACATTGCCCAAAACTCTGTAATATTTTGAGAGCAAGAATGGGACCGGTCCGAAATAGAAGGCAGGAAATTAACGCGAAAGTCAGGTAACACCTCCCAAGTTGCATTAGTTCTAAAATATGTGCTAAACTCCAGTGGAACCGGGCGCTGGCAAAAAACGGGCCCCCCGCCACCGCCACCCCCCCGCCCCCAAATGGGTGCCAGCACGTACATGACAGGGTAATGAGGGCGTAACCTCCTTTCCCAGAAATGTCAACATTTACACCAGACTTGCACTTGACTTAAGCTGAGCCTGTAGAAAAGGGTGGCAAGTTACCTGAATAACTCAGCAAATCGAGGAGTGGTTAAGTTCAAAAATAAAAACAGAAAATGCTGGAAATACTCCGCAGCAAGGTTCACTTTAAGCTGCGCGGTCCCGTGCAGCTGTCTCGAGGTCCCGCGCAGCTGGTGAGCCAGCTTCCCAACGCAACAAACCGCGCGCGCACGGAAGTTTGAATGAGCCGCACCACCCGTTAAAGGGGCCGCGGGGCCTGAAAACAAATTTAGGGGGAGCCTTGCTCACCGGGTCAGGCAGCATCTGTGGAGAGAGAAACAGTTATAGAAATAGAAAAATAAGAGCAGGGGTCAGCCATTTAGCCCTTCAAGCCTGCTCCGCCATACAATATGATCATGGCTGATCCTCTCTCTCAATACCATATTCCCGCTCTCTCCCCATACCACTTGATGCCTTTTGTGTCTAGAAATCTATCTCTCTCTTTCTTAAATATATTCAGTGACTTGGCCTCCACAGCCTTCTGTGGTAGAGAATTCCACAGGTTCACCACCCTGAGTGAAGAAATTTCTCCTCATTTCAATCCTAAATGTTTCAGGTCGATGACCCTTCATCAGAACTGGAAAAAGTTGGAGATGGAACAGGTTTTTAAGCATGTGCAGGGGCAGGGAAAGGGGGGAGGGGGAGAATAGAACTAAAGGGAAGGGCCTAGAAATTCAGTCTGGACACTTTTGGGGCGCTAAAGTCGGGCGCTCGCTAAAGTTAGCGCCCGCCGGAAAGTGCAGGCCACCTCGCCGAAATTCAGTAGAGTTGGCCAAGAGTTTGGCCGAGCGCTGAAACTGGCGTTGCAATGCTCTGTTCAGGCGCTAATCCGGCGATGCGGCCTGATAACGCCGAGGCCGGGCGCAGCGCAGGTGCGGTCATGTTTTGATTGACAGCAGACACCCTGACGCCGGCCTGCTCTTAAAGGGGGAAGGGTCGACTTTGACTGCTGCCACGCCCTGCATACTGGAGCCCTGCAGCTAGGCCTCAACACTGCTGGTGGGCCAAAATAGCGCCAGGAGACATGGAGAGGGCCCGTGAACGAGCGCAGCGCTTCTCCGAGCATGCTCTGAGGGTGCTCATTAATGGTGTGGAGGACAAAAGACAGATCTTGTGCCCGGACAGTGGCAACAAGGCTCCCAGGAGCGAGTACAGGAAAGCCTGGAGGAGAATCGCCCGCAGGGTGTCATCCACCTGCGATGTCCCCAGGAGTGCGGACCAATGCCGCAAGAAGTTCAACGACCTCACTCGGTTGGTGAAGGTGAGTACCCTTTCCAGTGTCCTCCTCATCCTTGCATGTGAACCTCACATTATGGGCAAAGGGACCTCAAAGGCCTAATGGGCAGCCCTCCTCCCGCAGCAATGGCACTGGCATGATCATCAATAGCACTTTCTGCACTTACCACACTGGCCAAGCTATTCCACCATGGGAGGCAGTGCACACAGCAACAGGGCACCACACTGGCCAAGCTATTCCACCATGTGAGGCAGTGCACACAGCAACAGGGCACCACACTGTACTTAGAGTCCGTCCTTTCTCTTGCAGGCCAAGCTGGCAAGGAATTTGAGGAGCCAGACTGTCACCGGTGGAGGCCGTCCCCAGTACCAGGCGCTCACTGATCTGGAGGAGAGCGTGGCTGGACTCATGCGTTCCCGGGTGACTGGCCCTGTTGCGATCGGAGATGCGGACCCTGTACTAGAACCCACTGGTAAGGACATGACCGGTTGGACCTCTCTCGTTGCCCTAGCGCTTCAGATCTAGATCCTTTCCCACTGACCGACAAATGCGCATAATACCACCACTCAGGCCTCCCTCGCTGACGCCGTGTCCTCACTCTAAAGCTACTCTTATGCCTTCCTGCTTTCAGCTGCTGAGGAGGAGGTGGTCCCTGAAGCTCCGAGTGCCAGGCCCTTGGAGGAGGAGGACGACGAGGACCAGGAGGAAGGCGGCACATCGGGGGAACCCTCAGCCGCGCCAGGGGATGGCAATGGAGGGGGGACGTCTGGCCTGCAGGAGAGCCAGGGGGAAGTGTTGCAGGGGAGGGCAGATCCTGTGGCCAGTGGGGTTGAGGCACATGGGAAGGGTCCGGCAGCACGCCGGCCTGCTCCCCAGAGGGGGGAGGTGTTGCAGGGGAGGGCAGATCCTGGGCGCAGTGGGGTTGAGGCACGCGGGAAGGGTCCGGCAGCACGCCGGCCTGCTCCCCAGAGGGGGGAGGTGTTGCAGGGGAGGGCAGATCCTGGGCCCAGTGGGGTTGAGGCAGGCGGGAGGGTTCGGCCAGCTCGGCCGCCTTCTCCCCAGAGGGAGAGTCCTCCCTCCAGTCCGGAGAGGGTCCTCGCCCAGGAGGTGCGCCTCCTCGAAGAGATCTCGGCGGCCTCTGAGCGGCGCCACCAGGAGTTCATGGGGGTTGTGGACCAGATGCCTCAGGCCATTCAGTCCCTGGCTCAGAGTGTGGTCGCATTCGGGGAATCACAGGCCAGGGGGGTGGAACAACTCGTGGCAGCCCATGACAGGGGTGTCCAGCATCTCGCGGCAGTGCAGGACGTGACTCGCGAGATGAGTGGTGCCGTCCAGACACTGGCACAGCTGATGCGGCCACATACCAGGGCAGTTCGGGCACTCACTTCTGCCACACTCGCTGTGGCGCAGAGGCTTCGCCACGGCACCCGCCGCCCTGCTGCAGCACAGCGGTCTGGCCTCCACCAGATACCACCTGCTGCACTGCCAGGCCGGCCGAGTGCCAGTGTCTCTGGCGAACATCGCGCGCCTGCCATCAGCCAGCTTGCCCCCCTTGGTGCAGCTGACACTGCCACTCCCCCAGCCAAGGTGCGATGAGCTGCTGCTGGCACTGATGCTGGCCAGCGACAGCTGCAGCAGTCAGCAGCCGGCCCCTCCCGGGACGTGCGTCGTCTAGGCCGACCCCCAAGGGCATCTGCCGACACGCCTCGGGGCCCTCATGAGCCTTCCCCCAGCCTTGTCCCAGCCACAGGGCCCAGGTTGAGGCGGAGCAGCAGGTCGGGCAGGGGCCGGGGAAGGCTGTCTAAGGACTCGCCCTCTCGGCACACCCACTAGAGTGTGGTGAGAGCGGTTTTTTATATACGGGGGGGCTTGTGTTTTGGGGGGGATTATTTTGGGAAGGCCGAAGATCAAGGCCTTGTTTGTTTTTATGGGGGTGTTTGTGTTGTGGAGGGGGGCCCTTATTTTTGTAAGGCCGATGTTGAAGGCCATTTGGATGGCCAAGTTTTGTAAGTCCTCCCCAGGTTTTGGGAGCAACAGATGTTTTTGACTGTTTTTTGGGGCTCTTGTCTGTTTTTCTGTTTCATGTGGGAAGGGCCCTGAGTTTGTGAAATAAAGCGTTTTATTTATTCAGCATGTCCAGGTGTCATGTTTCAAGTGGTTGTTGCGTTAACCGGCTGAGGGCTTGCGGAGCGGCTGCCTTCAGGTGCGTACATTTCCACAGCCCATTCCCTGACAGGGGGCCTAGAAGTGTCGAGCAATAAGCCCCCGGCGGACGGCCCTTGGACCTTGTGGCTCCCTCCTGGGCTGGTACTCCTCCTCCTCCTCCTCCTCCTCCTCATGGTCCTCCTGCTCGTCCTCCTGAGGTGGTGGTGCAATGTCAGGTGGCAGTGCCTGAGTCCTGCGGATAGCCAGGTTGTGCAGCATGCAGCACACGACGACGAACTGGGAGGCTCTATCCGGCGAGTACTGTAGAGAGCCGCCGGAACGATCCAGGCAGCGGAACCGTTGCTTGAGGACGCCTATCGTTTGCTCTATGATATTCCTTGTGGCTTGATGGCTTTCGTTGTATGCCTCCTCCGCTGGGGTCCTGGGCGCGCGGAGTGGGGTCATGAGCCATGTACACAAAGGGTAGCCCTTGTCCCCAATAAGCCATCCCCTTGGTGGAGGCTGTGCCTCGAACATGTCAGCCACAGTAGTCTGGCTCAGGATGAATGCATCGTGGCTGCTTCCTGGGAAGCGGGCATTGACAGCTAGGATGCGCTGCCTGTGGTCACACACCAGCTGTACATTGAGGGAATGGTAGCCCTTCCGGTTGCGGTAATCCTCGGCATTGTGGATAGGTGCCCGCATAGCCACATGCGTGCAGTCAATGGCGCCCTGCACCATGGGGAAGCCCGCGAACCTGCCAAATCCGACTGCATGCTGCTCCTGCCTCTGCCGGGTCATGGGGAAGGAGATGAATTGGTGTCTCCTCGCGAAAAGTGCATCGGTGACCTGCCGGATGCAGCGATGCGCGGCAAACTGGGAGATGTTCGCTATGTCCCCAGCAGCGGCTTGGAAGGAGCCGCTTGCATAAAAGCTCAGAGCCACCGTGACCTTCACTTCCACCGAGAGAGACGTCCTGCACATCAGCTGTGGACGCAGATCTCTGTGAAGCAGCTGGCAGATCTCTGCAACCACCTCCCTTCTGAAGCGCAGCCTCTTAACACAATGCGCCGCAGTCATGGTGAGATAGGACACCTGCTGCCGGTATTGCCTGAGTGTGTAAGGCCTACGTTGCCGACGCCTGATGGCCCCTCTGCGTCTAGGCATGGCTGGCCCTCTCTCACAGCGTCTGCGAGCCCTTCGCACATAATGCTGCAACTCAGGGTTGCACCCCCATACAGCCCCCATAATGTAGTTGAAAACAGTGAAATCACAATGAGTCAAATGTCAAAGCACTGGCCAGAAGCCAAAAATACCTCTCCTATGTTGTCCCAAATCAGTTAGCTCTGTCCCTTGGTCTCTGTCCAGAAATCCAAAGCAGTAAAGTCATTGCAGCAAAATGGCTGGGCTTTATAGGTCAGTGTAAGTGCCCTTTAATTAGTGCTCCCCGAGGCTCACAGGGCCTCTGTTGCGTTCCACTTCACAGTTCTTAGCAGCGCCACGCCCACATTGGGCGGGCGCCACTGAATTTCCGGTTTGGGGCGCACAAACAGCGTTGCGCGACGATATGACGTCATAAGCTGCGCGCGCACCTGAGCGGGCACAAACACTTTGCGCCGGCGCTAAATGCCAACTGAATTTGGGCGTCGGCGCGGATCGCGCTGCGCCCGGGCGCAAAGTGCCTAGTGCTGGAAGTAGACCCCTCTTATGGCGTTAACGGCTGGCGCTATCCACTGAATTTCTAGGCCAAAGGCCTAGAAATTCAGTTAAGGCCCGCCAGCAGGCTAACGCCCAAAAGTTAGCGCTGCGCGCGGAGCCAGGTGCGCCCGTCAGATATTCGGCTTTTGCGCCCCAAGTCGGAACCGGGCGCTATTCCAGGGTGTGCCCGCCCCCGCTTGGGACGCTGAAACTGAATTTCTGCGCTGTAGGCCCCGCTGCGCCACCCGGTGCGGTGTGGCAGGCTGCGGTACTGCAGGCCTCCTCCTTCTCTTAAGGTGGAGGTGCCTGCAACAGCGAGATCGCCGCCGGATTGTGCCGGCAAATGAGCCCGGCACCACGGAGAAGTGCCGGGCTCGCGGAAAGCAGCCGGCAATGCCGCGGGGGGGGGGTGGAGGAGGCCGGGGAAGGAGGTGCGGGCAGGCGGCCGCTGAAAAAGCGGCCGGCCGCACCTCCACCTTAAAGCGCCCCAGTAGCGCAGCAGTACGACCCCGTTTTTCAATCGCTGTTTGCGGCCGCTGCAGAAGAGGCGGCCGCAACTAAAAATGGGGTTTGGGCCGGAAGCGGGGCGGAACCGGGGCACTGCGCACACCGATGACGTCATCGGTGTTGGCGCAGCGCTACCGGCTTCCGCCGCCATTACCGCAGCGCTGAATATCAGCGCACCCTCTTACACTTGCGCAGAAGCCCTCTTTGGGCGGTAACTGGGCGCAAAGCCCACTGAATTTCTGGCCCAAAGTGTATTTCCAGCATTTTCTGTTTTTATTTCAGATTTCCAGGAGGACCTGCAGTATTTTGCTTTTGTATTAGTGGTTAAGTTCACAACCTCTGAAATGTCTACAAGATTTGACTGAAGCGATTAGAATAAATCTTTCCTCAGCTGTGCAACAAGAAAAGGATTCAGCAAAAACTGCCTTTCAGCAGTCTCAAGCTAATGGAAATTTTCTGCCTCTCACTCTTTTGTCATGGAGCCCTTACCATGTGGTGTATTCCCATATGGTAGATGGTGCCTTTCTACCATCTACAAGGCACAAGTAAGGAGTGTGATGGAACACTCTCCACTTGCCTGGATGAGTGCAGCTCCAGCAACACTCAAGAAGCTCGACACCATCCAGGACAAAGCAGCCCACTTGATCGGCACCCCATCCACCACCTTAAACATTCACTCCCTCCACCACCGGCGTACCGTGGCTGCAGTGTGTACCATCTACAAGATGCACTTCAGCAACTCGCCAAGGCTTCTTCAGCAGCACCTCCCAAACCCGCAACCTCTTCCACCTAGAAGGACAAGGGCAGCAGGCGCATGGGAACACCACCACCTCCAAGTTCCCCTTCAAGTCACACACCATCTTGACTTGAAAGTATACCGCCGATCCTTCCTCATCGCTGGGTCAAAATCCTGGAACTCCCTCCCTAACAGCACTGCGGGAGTACCTTCACCACATGGACTGCAGCGGTTCAAGAAGGCAGTTCACCACCACCTTCTCAAGGGCAAATAGGGATGGGTAATAAATGCTGGCCTTGCCAGCGAAGCCCACATCCCATGAAGAAAATTTAAAAAAAAAAATATATATATATGTCCTTGTAACAAAGGCAGAACAGGAGCATAAGGAAGAGGAGCTTAAGAGGCACAACAAAAACTTACATTTATATAGCACCTTTAACATAGTAAAACGTCCCAAGGCACTTCACAGGAGCGTAATCAGGCAAAATTTGACACCGAGCCACATAACGAGATATTAGGACAAGTAACCATGCTCTTGGTTGAAGAGGTAGGTTTTAAGGAGCGTCTGAAAGGAGGAGAGAGAGTCGGGAAGTTTTAGGGAGGAAATTCCAGAGGTATTCCAGGAAATTCCAGAGATATGAAATATTAGGAAATGAAGGATCCAAAGTCACAGTTAAAGAGATAGGTTTTTTTTAATGAGGCTTTTGAAGAAAGGGGAGAGAGCTGTTCATACAATGTACTCTATAATTCTGCCCTGCATCAATGGAATAAATTTGCTTTTTTTGGAAAATAGTTGGAAGCGTGCAGTGAAATCACCTTTCAGATATCTCGATATTTATCCTTTCTCATATTAGGACTACTAGAGCTAAGCAACAGCTGTGAACTCGTTCACCTTAGCACCTAATGAAATATGACAGCAAGGCCGTGTAGCCTGATCCTGCTCCTATTTCGTGTGTCTAATTCTGTTAGATTCAGGAGATGGTTCTGTGATAGTGAATTGGTGGTTAGGATCAGATCAGCCATGATCTTATTGAATGGCGGAGCAGGCTCGAGGGGCCGATTGGCCTACTCCTGCTCCTATTTCTTATGTTCTTATGTTCTTATATGGCTATGTACAACCATCTTAACATATTCAGTTTTGGCAGCAAGCCTCCTGACATCGACTGGTCTTAGCCCACATCAAAGCCAGTGTTCCTGCCTCTCTTGACCAACACCAGTTTGCCTATCGTGCAAACAGATCAACGGAGGATGCAATCACAACTGCTCTACACTCGGCACTGAATCACCTAGATGGTAAGGAGACCTACATCAGAATGCTGTTCATAGACTACAGCTCAGCATTCAACACTATCGTCCCCAACAAGCTGGCCACCAAACTCCAAACTCTTGGCCTGAACACTTCCCTCTGCAACTGGACCCTGGACTTCCTAACAAACAGACCCCAGCCTGTCAAATTAGGTAACCACACCTCCCCCCCCCCGACCCTGAACACGGGGGCCCCACAAGGATGTGTGCTGAGCCCCCTCCTCTACTCCCTCTTCACCCACGACTGTGTGGCTGTTAATGGTTCCAACACCATCATCAAGTTTGCGGATGATACCACGGTAGTAGGCCAGATCACCAACAACGATGAGTCAGCCTACAGGGAGGAGGTCCAGCATCTCGTGAAGTGGTGCGCCGATAACAACCTGGCCCTTAACACCAAGAAAACAAAAGAAGTAATCGTGGACTTCAGGAAGTCCAAAGGCGGAAGTCACACCCCCATCCACATCAATGGGGCTGTGGTGGAAAGGGTGGACAGCTTTAAGTTCCTCGGAGTCCACATCACGGAAGACCTCTCCTGGTCCCTCAGCACCTCCTCTCTGGTGAAGAAGGCCCAGCAGCGCCTATATTTCCTAAGGAGGCTGAAGGGATGTAATCTGTCACCCCTGATCCTCTCTAACTTTTACCGCTGCACTATAGAGAGCATCCTGACAAACTGTATCACAGTATGGTATGGCAGCTGTAGCTACTATGACCTGAAAGCCCTGCAGCAGGCAGTCAAAACTGTCCAACGCATTACCGGCACCCGGCTACCGACCATAGAGCACATATACCAGAAACGCTGTCTACGGAGGTCACGGTCCATCATCAAAGACCCTACCCACCCCAGCCACAGTCTGTTCGCCCTCCTGCCATCTGGGAGACGCTACAGATGCATTCGCACCCGTACGACCAGATTTAGGAACAGCTTCGTTCCCAGGGCTGTCATCCTACTGAACTCCACAAATAAACTCTAAAGCCTTATGTTAATATACTACAAGCCAAATGTATGTTGAATGTTTAAATGTCTTAATCCAAATGTACACTCTCGGGAGCCGCAAGCCTACATTTTGTTGTACTGCACTTGTGCACTAACAATGACAATAAAAGTTGATTTGATTTGATTTGATTTGATTTGAGATGAATTGGCTATGAAGTAATCTCGGACAGACTACCTTGGCCGCAAAATCCGGCTCCTTTGTGCCTGCCGCTAATGCAGCACACGACCCATCGGAGGCACTGCAAAGCGCACAGCGTCCCCCTCCCCTTTAACGGAAGGGAAGGGGTGCTGAAACGTGACCGCGCTTTGCGCCCCCCCCCAACACCGCCCGAGAGGAAGTGGAGCGCCCGAGATAGCGCTCCACTTCCTCGCCAGGGTGGTAAGCCGAATTTCACCCCATCCTTATATTTAAAAGTATTTTCTCTCCAAAGATGAATCGGAACAATACAGAATACAGATGAATTGCTTTGTCACCATTTGTAGCGTCTGAGACAACACATTTTCAGAAGTGTTTCTTGTTACTATGAAATGTATGTAAACTATTGTATTCCTCTACATTGGCCAATGAAATAGGTCCTGATATAATCTCCGGTCTAATGTGCAGAGACTAGAAAAGCTGGGATTGTTCTCCTTAGAGCGGAGAAGGTTAAGAGGAGATTTAATTGAGGTGCTCAAAATTATGATCTGGAAGGTGTAATGATATCAGCAAATAGTGATGGTATTTGCCTGTTTGATTATTATGCCTTACCAGCATATTTGCCTGTTTGATTATTTATGCCTTACCAGCAGAGGGCATGTGAGAGAAGCAGTTTAGTTTGAGTTTCGGTTTTAGATGGATCTCTAAGATGGTGTCTCCTGTAATGCTGTTAACATAGTTGAACAAACTTTAGATAAAAAGACATTCTCTTTCATCAATGTGTCGTCATTGAACCCACATAGAAACCAATACATGGTGTCAGAAGAAGTGATTGAAAGAGATGAAGAGGAAAAATCTGAAGTTAAATCAGCTCTCCACATATTAGCAAGCCAAAAGAGAACATCGTTACTTACCTTTGAAGAATAGCTAACAAAGTGAAAAAATGGAAGGTTTACTCCCACCGGCGAAGCTTCAGTTGACAGGTAATGTGGCTGAAAATTGGAGGAAATTCAAACAACGTTTGGAGTTGTATTTAGCGGCAATCGGAGCTGACGAGAAAAGTGATAAAATGAAAGCGTCAGTGTTCTTACATGTCGTGGGTGATGAAGCGCTGGAGGTGTATAATAACTTCACATTCGCTGCTGATGGAGACAAAATGAAGCTGGATAAAATAATGGAACAGTTTGAGGCCTACTGCATACCTAAACATAACATGACGTTTGAGAGGCACAGATTTTTCACATGTGTACAGAAAATGGGAGAGACTATTGATCAGTATGTGGCTGAACTGAGAAACAGAAGCAAAACGTGTGAATTTGGGGGACTGACAGACTCGCTGATAAAAGACAGACTGGTGTGTGGTATTCCAGATAATGGTCTAAGGGAAAGACTGCTAAGAGAGCAAAATCTAGACCTGGGAAAAGCCATAGCACTGTGTAGGGCTACAGAGACTGTGAAGTTGCAGGCAAAAGAGCTGTTCAGTGACAGTAGCTGCAACGTGGATGCAGTGAGAAAGAACGGACACAAACCGTTTAACAAAAAGAGCGCCAATGTGAAAAAAGAGGCGTGGCCAGCGAACAAAAATGAAAGGGGCAATCGAAAGTCATGTAGTCGATGCGGTACACAGCATCCACCAAAAAAGTGTCCAGCATATAGTAAAACATGCAATAGTTGCAACAAAAACAACCATTATGCCCGTTGCTGTAAGAACCAAGCGCAACAAAGCAAGGTCCATGCAGTAAATGAAAGCGAGATAGAGGAGTTCTATGTAGATGTTGTCTCTGAAAACAAAAAAGAAATAAGAGACTGGATGTTGACACTAAAAGTGAATGACATACACATTTCATTTAAATTGGATACTGGAGCACAAGTTAATGTGATATCAGAGACTGATTTTAAGAAAATTAGACCCAGGCCAAAGATACATGGAATAAAAGTGAAAGTGACAGGATACTCAGGTACTGATATACCAGTGAAAGGAAGATGCATTGTCAAAGTGACACACAAGGACAGAGAGCACACGTTAGCATTAATCGTGGTGCCAAAGGATGTGCAGGCCATACTAGGTTTAATAGCCTGTGAGAGACTGAACCTGGTAAAGAGAGCCCTCATTGTGGAAAGCGAAGGAGAGACAGTCTATGATGAACTCATGAAAGAGTACAACGACCTATTTCAGGGTCTAGGCTGCCTTCCAGGAGAACACACGATCAGAGTAGATATAAGTATGACACCAGTCATACATCCATGCAGAAAAGTTCCGTTTGCTCTTCAAAAGCAACTGAAGGCAGAGTTGGACAGGATGGAAAGCCTGAACGTGATTCAGAAGATAGATGAGCCAACTGAGTGGGTGAGTTCCCTCGTCGTTGTGGACAAAAAGAATGGAAAGCTCAGAATTTGCCTGGATCCAAGAGATCTAAACAGAGCAATAAAGAGAGAGCACTTCAAGCTTCCTACACGTGAGGAAATCATGTCACAGTTTGCAAATGCAAAGTATTTCAGCAAGTTAGATGCATCATCAGGATTTTGGCAGATGAAACTGGACGAGGCAAGTTCAAGACTGTGCACGTTCAACAGTCCATTTGGCAGATACAGATTCCTAAGGTTACCATTTGGCATTGCCTCAGCTCCTGAAGTGTATCACAAAACTATCCATATGATCTATGAGCACCTGGAGGGAGTTGATACATCAATGGATGACATCATAGTATGGAGAACCACAAGAACTGAGCATGATGAGAGACTGAAAAAAGTGCTGGAAGCAACAAGGAAAACAAACCTGAAGCTGAATAGAGAGAAATGCCAGCTCGGGGTGACAGAACTGACATTCGTGGAAGATATCCTTAGCAGTGAGGGCATCAGACCAGATCCCAGAAAGGTGTCCGCCATTGAGAATATGCCAAAGCCACAATGCAAAAAGGACGTGCAGAGGTTTAATGGAATGATCAACTACATGGGTAAATTCATATCCAACATCTCAGAAAAGATGGCGCCACTGAGAAGACTAACTGAAAAGAACATAGAATGGGAATGGAATCATGAGCATGAGAAGTCATGGAGCGATCTAAAGAAACTGCTCAGAGAGGAACCAGTTCTGAGGTTTTATGACCCAGCGAGACCCATCAAGATATCATCAGATGCATCACAGAGTGGGCTCGGTGCTGTTCTTCTGCAAAAATATGATTACTGGCAACCTATTGCATATGCATCACGCTCAATGACAGACGCGGAGACGCGATATGCTCAAATAGAAAAGGAGCTGCTCAGCATCACATACGCCTGTGAAAGATTTCACCAGTTTGTGTCAGGACAAGCAATCAGTGTAGAGACTGACCATAAGCCCTTGATTGCATTGTTCCAAAAGCCACTAAATAGCTGTCCGCTTAGAATACAAAGAATGATGATCAGGCTGCAACGCTATACACTGAATGTTGCGTACACACCGGGTAAGCTGATGTATACAGCAGACACGTTGTCCAGAGCTGTTGACCCAAGAGAGCCCGCAAACACCAAAATGGATGAAAAAGTGAACGCCTACGTGGACATGATCACAAGTGCACTGCCCATAGCAGATGCAAAAATGGAGCTCATAAAGACTGAGACAAACAAAGATGAAACACTGAGACGACTGAGGAAAAGCATCTTGGATGGATGGCCCAACATGAAGCAAGACTGCTCACCTGACATGGCAGAGTACTGGAACTGCAGGGCGGAACTATCACTGGTCGAAGACATCATCTACAAAGGAAGTAAAATAGTTAGCCCAAAGAGTCTGAGAAAAGAGATGCTAAAAAGGATCCATGGAGGACATCTGGGAATCGATAAGTGTAAGAAAAGAGCACGAGAGGTGATGTACTGGCCACGAATCAACCAAGATGTGACAAATGAGGTGTCAAACTGCACAATATGCCTGAAGTATCGAGCAAGCAATCCGGTAGAACCACTAAAGCCACACCCAGCGCCAGACAGACCTTACCAGAAGGTAGGCGCTGACCTATTCGTATGTCAAGGGAAGGACTATCTTGTAGTCACAGACTATTACTCCCTGTATCCAGAGGTTTGTAGACTGTACACCACCACTGCAGAAGCTGTGATAACATGTATGAAAGCCATATTCTCCAGACATGGCGTGGCAAGCGAGGTCTTCACAGACAACGGACCCCAGTTTTACAATGCAAGTTTCTGACAGTTTGCCAAAGAGTGGGACTTTGTCCATACAACGTCAAGTCCTCACTTTCCACAGTCCAATGGACTAGTGGAAAAATCAGTCCAGACAGTGAAAAGACTGATGTACAAGGCAAAAGACAGTGGAACTGACTTCTACCAGAGCATGCTTGTATACCGCACAACACCGCTCGAGTGTGGTATGTCACCAGCCCAACTCCTTATGGGACATCTGCTAAGGTCCAACCTACCCATCCCGGAGAACCTCCTGAAAACAAAAGAGGGGGAGAAAGTGAGGAAGTTCAAAGAACAACAGAAAGAAAAGCAAAAGTACTACTATGACAGAGGAACACAAAACCTACCTGAACTCCACACTGGTGACCAAGTAAGGTTCAAAGACAAAACAAACATATGGACTCAGAAGGGAACTGTCCTGAGTGAAGTCCAACCAAGATCATACACCATTCAGACAGATGAGGGTGCTGTTCTGTGAAGGAATCGTCAGGATCTTCTCATGGGACCAGCCACAGCAGGTCGAAAGACTGATACTGTTGAACAACCTGATCACACAGCAGGTCAAAAGACTGATACTGTTGAACAACCTGATCACACAGCTGAGAAACCATCAACTGAGGCAACAACTCAGATTCAAGGACAATCAATCAGAAAATCCTCAAGACACATGAAGCCTCCTGAGAGACTCATTGAGCAAGTTTAAGGACTATTGTTACAGAAGGAAGTAATGTTATCTTATTCTTTCTTCAAGTTCTAGTGTATTTACATATTTCATGTGAACACACAAAGCAAGGTTAAAAAACCTTGATAATGATAATGATAATGTAAGTTCATTAAGTGTTACAGTTAAAATGCAGAGTAATACAAAGAAAACATGTTGTTAGATAAAAGTAAAATACTTTTGTTTTAAGAAAGGGAGATGTAATGATATCAGCAAATAGTGATGGTATTTGCCTGTTTGATTATTATGCCTTACCAACATATTTGCCTGTTTGAATATTTATGCCTTACCAGCAGAGGGCATGTGAGAGAAGCAGTTTAGTTTGAGTTTCAGTTTTAGATGGATCTCTAAGATGGTGTCTCCTGTAATGCTGTTAACATAGTTGAACAAACTTTAGATAAAAAGACATTCTCTTTCATCAATGTGTCGTCATTGAACCCACATAGAAATCAATACAGAAGGCGCTGCCTGAAAGGGCGGTGGACGCAGATTCAATAGTAACTTTCAAAAGGGAACTGGATAGATAGGTGAAAAGGAAAAATTTGCAGGGCTATGGGGGAAAGAGCTGGGGGGAGTGGGACTAATAGGCTACCTCTTTCAAAGAGCCGGCACAGGCACGATGGGCCGAATGGCCTGCTGCTGTGCTGTATCATTCTATGATTCTATGAAATCAGCACACACCAGGAATTGAAGATGGGCCCTTCCTTGCTGGCCCATGCTACTCACTGCCTAAACCCACTAAACCGTTAACCCACTCCACATGGGTTTCTATGCGACTCCATGAGTGATTCTTCCTGATTAAAAATATCTTAGCATAGAAAGTTACTCGTATATCTGCTACGACCCTGAGGCTCCCAAGTGTAATGAGCTCACAATTGCTTTTCAGGACTACTAGAGCTAAGCAACAGCTGTGAACTTGTTCACCTTAGCACCTACTGAAATATGACAGCAAGTACCTGGCTTAAAAATACTTCTAGCATAAAATGCTGTTCACTAACATGATTGTATTACCAATTAAGCATAAAAAAGGAAAATTAGATTGCACGGTATGCACCATTGGACCACTAATGCAGTGAGGCTTTACTGGACAAATGGTTTGGAATAAGTAACATTAACCTTCGATGAGGAGAAATTTAGCATTGCCAATAATGAGCAAACTCAGGTTACGCATTTTACATAAGCACTCATTAGATATTCTAATACAACCCTAAGCATGTTCAATAATAATATAGATAATGAATGCAATTGAAAACTCAGGTTGCGCATTACTTGATGTGCAGTGATAGAATCATAGAATGATACGGCACAGCTGGAGGCCATTCGGCCCATTGTGCCTGTGCCGGCTCTTTGAAAGAGATCTCCAATTAGCCACGCTCTCCCACTCTTTCCCCATAGTCCACCAGATTTTTCCAAGTATTTATCCAATTCCCTTTTGCAAGTTACTATTGAATCTGCTTCCTCCACCCTTTCAGGCAGCGCATTCCAGGTCATAACAACTCGCTGCAGAAATGTTTTTTTCCTCATGTCGCCTCTGGTTCTTTTGCCGATTACCTTAAATCTGTGTCCTCCGCTTCTGCCACTGGAAACAATTTCTCCTTATTTACTCTATCAAAACCCTTCATGACTTTGAACACCTCTATCATATCTCCTCTTAACCTTCTCCGCTCTAAGCAGAAGAACCCCAGCTTCTCTAGTCTCTCCACATAACTGAAGTCCCACATCCCTGGTACCATTCTGGTAAATCTCCTCTGCATCCTCTCCAAGACCTTCACATTCCTTCTATAGTGTGGTGCCGAGGATTGGCCATAATACTCCAGATGGGGCCTAACCAGTATTTTATAAAGATTTGGCATAACTTCCTTGCTTTTGTATTCTATTCCTCTAGTTATAAAGCTAAGGATCCTGTCTGCCTTTTTAACAGCCTTCACAACTTGTTCTGCCACCTTCAATGACTTGTATACTAGACCCCCAGGTCTCTCTGTTCCTGCACCCACTTTAAAATTATACCATGTAGTTTATATTGCCTCTCCTCATTCATCCTACCAAAATGAATCACTTTGTAGGAATCAACAGATTCCTATCTAAATCACTGAGGTCGAGGCAGTTCAGTAAATTAACCGAATTTAATTAAACTGGTGAACAAAACAAAAACATGCAGGAGCAACAGCAAACAGGTCTACACAGTAACTTGTTCCACGAGGTCTGAACTCAGAACCTCCCACCTCTGACGTCATGACGTCATCACATTTCCCGCCACTCGGGGCACCACGTGACCAACGGGATGACGTCATCGCGTTGTTTCAGGGTTTTTACAGAAAGCTTGTTTACACTCAGCAAACGGACATAGGTGCTGTAACATTGCTTTAAAGACAGTTATTCATTTGTACAGGAGTTCATTGGTGGTTTTACCACATGCGCCCCCCCAGAAGTGTCTTTAATCATCAAAGTCAATCGCAGAGGAGGTCGGACAATACTGTCAGAGCGACTCCGATATTCCCGGAATCACCAACTGTCATTGTGGAGGCGAACCCGACCTCGGGGCTTCCCTTCTGGTCGCGCAATCGGTGTTGCTGCTTTCTCGGTACCGGTGGCACGAATTTACACGGGGGTCGGCAGCATCTGGCTTTCTGACCGAAACGGGCATGGTAGTAGCTAAAGCCGGTCTGTGGAGGTGCCGAGGTGGGGTTCTTGGAGGCGGGGCGCGTCGAGCTGGTGCAATACTGTTGTATCACCGCGTAAATGGTGTCGGCTTCGGCCGCGAGCGCCACACCGTCCGTAGCCGTCGACCTGGCCAGGGCTGCTTGTACCTGCTCAGGGAGTTGGCTGAGGAACAGTTCACGAAATATAAAACACTGCGGCTCAGACCCGAGGAGGGTGAGCATGTGGCTCATCAACTCGGAAGGTTTAGCATCGCCTAACCCGGGGAGTGCGAGCAAGCGTCGTGTGCGCTCCGCCTTTGTGAGACCGAATACTTGCATGAGGCGCGTCTTGAGCGTTTCGTACTTGTTCTCCACGGGCGGGGTCTCCAGCAGGCTGATAATGCGGGAAGCCGTCGAGCTGTCCAATGCGGAGACCACATACAGGTAACAGGTCTGATCCAGCACTATGTTTCGCAGCTGGAACTGAGCCTCCGCTTGAACGAACCAGGAGGCTGCCTGTTGTTCCCAAAATTGAGGGAGCTTCAAACTCACTGCATTTACATCCATCTTGTTCTCGAGTTTGTCTCCGCGAAAATCGTCCACGAAGCTTCGGGGTCACCAATGTAGGAATCAACGGTAGTGCAGGAGTCACCTGCGGTCATCTCCCTCCAAAACAGGTTTACCGTTTTGGGTACTGTTGGGGGAGATGACTTATCAGGGGAAGGCACCAGCAGCCAGGTTCAGGGCACCATGACTGGCTCTGCTGCACAGAAGGGCGGGAAAAAGAGGGATAGGGCTATAGTGATAGGGGATTCAATTGTAAGGGGGATAGATAGGGGTTTCTGTGGCCGAGACCGAGACTCCAAAATGGTATGTTGCCTCCCTGGTGCAAGGGTCAAGGATGTCTCGGAGCGGGTGCAGAGCATTCTGAAGGGGGAGGGGGATCAGCCAGTTGTCGTGGTACATGTAGGTACCAACGATGTAGGTAAAAAGAGGGAGGAGGTCCTACAAGCTGAATTTAGGGAGTTAGGAGCTAAATTGAAAAGTAGGACCTCAAAGGTAGTAATCTCTGGATTGCTACCAGTGCCACGAGCTAATAAGTTTAGAGAGAGTAAGATAGATAAGCTAAATACGTGGCTTGAGCAGTGGTGCAAGGGAGAGGGATTTAAATTCTTGAGGCATTGGAACCAGTTCTTGGGGAGGAGTGACCTGTACCAAGGGGACGGTCTACACCTGAACTGTGAGGGAGCCGATGTCCTCGGGGTAATATTTTCTAGGGCGGTTCGGGAGGATTTAAACTAATTTGGCAGGGGGATGGGAACCTAGGTAGTGGAAAAGAGGGAAGTCATATGAAGTCAGAAATAGATGGTAGAAAGGTGAGAAGCAATAAGCAAAGGAGAGAAACACAAAGGGCCAAACTAATTCAAAATGAGAGTGTGAAAAAAGCAAGCCTGAAGGCTTTGTATCTTAATGCTAGAAGCATTAGGAACAAGGTGGATGAATTAGTTGTGGAAATAGAGGTAAACAAGTATGATTTGATTGGGATTACAGAAACGTGGCTGCAGGGTGGGCAAGGCTGGGAACTTAACATCCAGGGATATACAATATTTAGGAAGGATCGGCAAAAAGGTAGGGGAGGTGGGGTAGCATTGCTGGTAAAGGAGGGGATTAATGCAATGGAAAGGAAGGATATTAACTCGGATGAAACGGAATCTGTATGGGTAGAAATGAGAAATAGCAAGGGGAGGAAAACGTTAGTGGGTGTGATATATAGGCCTCCAAATAGTAATATGGAGGTGAGGGAAGGCATAAAAAGGGAAATTAGAGAAGCGTGCGATAAGAGCACAGCTGTCATCATGGGTGACTTTAATTTACATATTGATTGGACTACCCAAATTAGTAAAAATTCTGAGGGGGAGGAATTCCTGGAATGTTTTCGGGACGGTTATCTGGACCAATATGTCAAGGAGCCGACTCGAGATCAGGCCATTTTAGACTGGGTATTGTGCAATGAGAAGGGACTTATCAGCAATCTTCTTGTACGAGGCCCCTTGGGTCAGAGCGATCATAATATGATCGAGCTCTCAGTCGAGATGGAGAGTGAGGAAATTGAATCAGAGACTAACGTCCAGAACTTAAATAAAGGGAATTACGAGGGTATGAGACGGGAATTGGGTAAGATTGATTGGGTGGTGTTTCTGGGGGGATTGACAGTGGAGAGACAATGGCAAGCATTCAAAGATAGAATGGAAGAATTCCAGAACATGTTTATACCGGTTTGGCATAAAAATAAACCTAAAAAGGTGACTCAACCGTGGATAACGAGGGAAATTAGGGACAGCATAAAATCAAAAAAAAGGGCATATCAACTGGCAAAAAAAAGCACCAGACCGGAAGATTGGGGGCAGTACAGGACACAGCAAAAGAGGACAAAGGGATTAATCAGGAAGGGGAAAATAGAATACGAAAGTAAACTTGCAGCAAACATAAAGACAGACTGCAAAAGCTTTTATCGGTATATCAGGAGGAAAAGACTGGTAAAATCCCAAGTCGGTCCCTTGCAGTCCGATTCGGGAGAATATATAATGGAGAATAAGGAAATGGCAGACCAATTAAACTCACACTTTGGTTCTGTATTCACAAAGGAGGACACAAATAACCTCCCAGGAATATCGGCAAACATAGGGACTAATGAGAGGGAGGAGCTGACAGAAATTAGTATCTCTAGGGATATGGTGTTGGGTAAGTTGAGGGGACTGAAGGCCGACAAATCCCCGGGGCCTGATAAACTACATCCTAGGGTACTTAAGGAGGTGGCCCTGGAGATAGCAGATGCTCTAAGGATCATCTTCCGGAACTCCATTGACTCGGGAACAGTACCCGTGGATTGGAGGGTAGCTAATGTTACCCCAATATTTAAAAAGGGGGGTAGAGAGAAAGCAGGAAATTATAGACCAGTAAGCCTTACATCGGTTGTGGGCAAAATGCTAGAGTCCATTATTAAGGATAAAATAGCGGAGCACTTGACAAATGGGGAAAGGATCGGACAGAGTCAACATGGATTTACAAAGGGTAAATCGTGTTTGACTAATCTGCTGGAATTTTTTGAGGAAGTAACTGGTAAAATAGATGGGGGAGAGCCAGTGGATGTGGTGTACCTTGACTTCCAGAAAGCCTTCGATAAGGTTCCACACAAAAGATTATCATGCAAAATTAAGGCTCATGGAATTGAGGGCAAAGTATTAACGTGGATAGAGAACTGGCTGGCGGATAGAAAACAGAGAGTTGGAATAAACGGCTCGTTTTCGGAGTGGCAGGCAGTGACCAGCGGGGTGCCGCAAGGATCTGTCCTGGGACCCCAGCTGTTCACAATATATATAAATGATCTGGATCAGGGAATTGGATGCAATATTTCCAAATTCGCTGACGACACTAAACTAGGAGGAGGGGTGGGCTCTGATGAGGATGTCAGGAGGCTACAGTGCGATTTGGACAGGTTGGGGGAATGGGCGGATACGTGGCAGATGCACTATAATGTGGATAAATGCGAGGTTATCCACTTTGGGGGTAAAAACAGGAGGGTAGATTATTATCTAAATGGCAATAGATTGGGAGATGGGGAAGTGCAGAGGGACCTGGGTGTTCTTGTGCACCAGTCACTGAAGGAGAGCATGCAGGTGCAACAGGCGATTAAGAAGGCAAATGGTATGTTGGCCTTCATATCAAGGGGGTTCGAGTATAGGAATAGGGATACCTTACTACAGCTGTACAAGGTGCTGGTGAGACCGCATCTGGAGTATTGTGTACAGTTTTGGTCGCCCCATCTGCGGAAGGATGTTCTTGCCATGGAAAGAGTGCAACGGCGATTCACCAGGCTGATACCTGGAATGGCGGGAATGACCTACGAAGAGAGATTAAATAGTTTGGGCTTGTACTCACTGGAGTTTAGAAGATTGAGAGGGGATCTCATCGAAACATATAAAATTATGGCAGGCCTGGACAGGCTGAATTCAGAGAGAATGTTTCCAATGGCCGGGGAGCACAGAACCAGGGGCCACAGTCTAAAAATAGCGGGCAAATCATTTAAAACAGAGATGAGGAAGAATTTCTTCACTCAAAGAGTGGTGAGCCTGTGGAATTCCCTGCCACAGAGGGCTGTGAAGGCTAATTCAATAAATATTTTCAAGAGAGAATTGGATATATTTCTGAAGGCTAAGGGGATTAAGGGTTACGGAGAAAAGGCGGGGACGGGGTACTGAACTGGTAAGATCAGCTATGATCTCAGACGAAGATCAGCCATGATCTCATTGAATGGCGGAGCAGGCTCGAAGGGCCGAATGGCCTACTCCTGTTCCTATCTCTATGTTTCTATGTTTCTATCTAAATCACTGAGGTCAAGGCAGTTCAGTAAATTAACCGAATTTAATTAAACTGGTGAACAAAACAAAAACATGCAGGAGCAACAGCAAACAGGTCTACACAGTAACTTGTTCCACGAGGTCTGAACTCAGAACCTCCCACCTCTGACGTCATCACGTCACCATGTTTCCCGCCACTCGGGGCACCACGTGACCAACGTGATGACGTCATCGCGTTGTTTCAGGGTTTTTACAGAAAGCTTGTTTACACTCAGCAAACGGACATAGGTGCTGTAACATTGCTTTAAAGGCAGTTATTCATTTGTACAGGAGTTCATTGGTGGTTTTACCACAACTTCATAGTTTTCTGCGTTATTTCAGCTACTTTGTGTCTGCCCATTTTACCATTCTGCCTCTTTTATTTAATTTATTAGGAAATTCAAACGATTGCTTTATTAGGGGAAATAATCCTATTCCTGTACCTCCACAAAACCAGGTGATAATTTTTGAAACTATAGTAATCTGGGATGTAATGTTTAAGTTATCCACCAGATGGAGCCAAAGATTAAGGGATCATATTCACCAGTGTTTAAGGTAATGTCCTGGTACACCAGTTAGTATGGTAATGTGGCAATGCATTATGGGTATGACTCAGAGGTGAATCCTCCATCTTGCATCGTGCAGTTAGAAATACTGGGGGGAAAATTGGGTGAATTGCGCCACCTCTTAGCGCCTAAAGAGGCAGTCAGTGGCTGTAGCGCCACTGGCTGCGCCTCCCACAATATTCAGCAGGGGCGCTAATGGTGGCGTTAGCCGTTTGCGCTGCGCCGCCACCGATGATGTCATCGGTGTGCGCACCGCCCCATTTGCGCCCCGTTCGCGATATTTGGTAGCGAGCACTGCAGTTGCGCCATTCGCTACCCGCGCACGGTTCACGGGGCCTTACTGTGCCGGCAGCGGCGCAAGTTAAGGTGGAGGTGCGGGGCGGCCGCCTTTTTCGGCGGCCGCCTGCCAGCGCCTCCGTCCCCGGCCTCCTGACCACCACCCCCCCGTGGCATTGCCAGCTGTTTCCCGAGAGCCCGGCACTTCTCCTTGGTGCTGGGCTCGTTTGCCGGCACTCGCGAGCGGGGATCGCGCTGTTGCAGGCCGCTCCCCCTTAACAGTGGGAGGAAGGCCTGCAGTAACGCAGCGTGCCGTACCGCAGCGTGTGGCGCTGTGGCACGTTGCGCTGCGATATTCAGTTTCAGCGCCCTAAGAGGGACGTGGAGCGCCTCGAGCCGCGCCCCATCTCCCTCTAGGGGCACTTCAATTGAATTTGCGGCGATCGCTAATGTGGCGATCGCGGCGCAAATTCCAGCGCACAAGCGAACTTTCTGCCGCTTGGGCGCCTCAGGCCAATTTCTAGGCCACTGTGTTTTGCTTGCAGCCTGTAAGAGCTATGTCTCTCTGCTACACTGTGTAATAAACAGTTGGGTTTTGTTCCTTAAGATCTCGCTTCTCTCAGTTTCGGACCTTGCCACTCGGGTATCACATATTGGCGACGAGGATCAGCTGATCACATCGTGACGAAGAAAAAATATAAAAGAGCGCTGAAAAAACGATCATGGCTGCTATGGTAGGAAAGATCTCTGCTTTTGATGTTCAGACTCAGATCTGGGATGAGTACTGCGAGGTGCTGATGCATTTCTTTGAAGCAAATGATATAGATGATGTCGGAAAAAGGAGAGCTATTTTGCTCACTTCCGTGGGAAGTCAGACATATAGTTTAATGAGAAACTTATGCAGTCCTGCAAAGCCAGGAGACAGTACATTTGCTGAATTAGTGGCCTTGCTGAAGGAACATTTCAATCCCAGACCGAGTGAGATTGTACAGCGTTTCAAATTTAATTCACGGAACAGGAAACCAGGAGAGACTGTATAGGACTATGTAGTGGTGTTGAGAAAATTGGCACATGATTGCAATTACGGGAACAACCTGAAAGACATGCTGAGAGATAGGCTAGTTTGCAGAATAATGGATAATCGAATGCAGAGGGGATTATTGTCCGAGACTGGGCTTACGTATGAAAAAGCGTTGGAACTTGCTCAAGCCATAGAGACAGCAAACCGAGATGTAAAAGAAATACAAGGTTCCGGCTGGGCTACTACAAAGCAAGTTGCAAGTCAGGTTGCTGTGCACAAGTTAAATATGCGTCGGATACCACAACGTGAGCATGTAAAGGCATGTTATAGATGCAATGGCGATCACCTGGTGAGGGAATGCAGGTTTTTGGAGGAAAAGTGCCACAAGTGTGGGAAAAAAGGACATATAAAATGTGTAAGCAGGGCAAAAGCAGCCGTGGAGGAATACAAACCAAAAGGGGGAGAAAAGCAAAACCTAGGAAGAGAAGTGAAAAAACAGGGAGCACATCACATCAGCGGAGAAGCTGAGAAAGAAGACGACATGTTCATAATGCATAGTATGGTAGAGAACATTCCGAAAGTGGATCCTATCACTTTGCAACTGACAGTGAATGACTCTAAGGTCAACTTTGAAGTGGATACAGGATGTGGCGTAACCATAATGAACAGGGAGGAATATTCAAAATTGTGGAACCGTGCAAAAGTTCCAGAGTTAAAGTCTTGCTCTATGCAGCTTAAAACATATACCGGTGAATGAGTGGCGACATTGGGTGCAGCTACTGTAACTGTGCAACACAGGGACACCGTGGAACAGCTACCTGTAGTTGTAGTAGCGGGTTCTGGACCAAACTTGCTAGGTCGGGGCTGGATACAAGAACTTAAATTAGATTGGGGAGCAATAAATCAAATAGAGGGAGGCAAACAATTGTCTTTGCAAGAAGTGTTGATTGAACATGAGAACGTGTTCAAGGAAGAACTTGGCACATTTAATGGCCCCCCAGCTAAGATTTATGTAGACAAGGAGGCACTGCCAAGGTTTTTTAAACAACGACCTGTGCCGTATGCCATGAAACCGAAGGTAGAGGCTGAGCTTGACCGTCTTTTGAGAGAGAACATTCTGGAACCCGTGAAATGTTCAGAATGGGCAGCTCCCATTGTACCTGTTTTAAAACCGGACAATTCGGTAAGACTCTGTAGAGATTATAAATTGACAGTAAATAGGGTGTCTAAACTAGAACAGTATCCTATTCCCAAAACAGAGGATCTCTTTGCAAACCTGGCTGGAGGGAAGAAATTCATGAAGCTGGATATGAGTCATGCATACTTGCAGATTACACTAGATGAGGAATCCAAGAAGTATGTAACCATAAATACACATAAGGGTTTGTTTACCTATAACCTCTTACCATTCGGTGTCTCATCTAGTCCAGCTATTTTCCAGAGGACTATTGAGGGTGTACTGCAAGGGATCCCACATGTTTCAATCTATCTGGGTGACATTCTGGTGACGGGAAGAACCGACCAGGAGCATCTGAGCACTCTGAGAGAGGTACTACAAAGATTGGATAAGGCTGGGTTACGGCTCAAGAGGAGTAAGTGTACTTTCCTGGGGAATGAGGCCGTGTTCCTGGGACACAGAGTGGATGCCACCGGGCTCCATCCAATCAAGGAGAAGGTACAAGCACTGCAGGAGGCCCCAGCTCCTACCAATGTGACTGAGTTAAAAGCTTACCTGGGACTGCTAAACTATTGTAACAGATTTTTACCAAACTTGGTAACAGTGTTAGCACCTCTTCACAAACTTCTGTGCAAGGAGACACAGTGGCAGTGGGAAGAAGAACAGAGGGTTTCATTTGAACAGTCCAAGAAACTGATGCTGTCCTCGGATGTGCTGGTTCACTACTATGCAGAGAAAGACATCATTCTCTCTTGTGATGCTTCACCTTACGGGGTGGGAGCGGTTCTTTCACACAGCTTGGAAGATGGAACAGAAAGACCAATAGGGTTTATGTCTCGAACTCTGACCAGACAAGGAGAAATCGAACTGGAGGTTCCAGAGGAGATGTCGGAGGACAAGTTGGCCCCCAGTTATCCAAATGCATCGGTGGTACCACCACCATGAACAGAGCCAGTTCCACCTGGACCCCTTAGTCAAGAGGAAACCATCGTAGCAGAGTCAGATACTCTGAGTACTACTCAGGAGCAGCAGGTGGCTCTATCACAACCAAGCAGGGACTTGACTGTAAGACATTCACCAAGGTCTCGCAAGCCACCAGAGAGATTGATAATGACCTGCTAGGTTCGTTCAGTATGGACTATCGTTAAAGGAGTTTCCTTATGAGACTTTTTAAGAATGTTGTCAAGAAGTTAATGTAAACTTAAGAGGGGGGGATATAGTAATCTGGGATGTAATGTTTAAGTTATCCACCAGATGGAGCCAAAGATTAAGGGATCATATTCACCAGTGTTTAAGGTAATGTCCTGGTACACCAGTTAGTATGGTAATGTGGCATTGCATTATGGGTATGACTCAGAGCTGAATCCTCCATCTTGCATCGTGCAGTTAGAAATACTGTGTTTTGCTTGCAGCCTGTAAGAGCTATGTCTCTCTGCTACACCGTGTAATAAACAGTTGGGTTTTGTACCTTAAGATCTCGCTTCTCTCAGTTTTGGACCTTACCACTCGGATATCACAGAAACAGAAGGCTTTGATGCCGAAGGAGCCGTTAGAACTCATGGCACGATTGATGTTGATCCCCAGAACCAGGGGATACAGAATATCCTGTGGGATAATCAAACAAATACTTCAAATCCACTAAATTCCTTCATGATAAAGTGCACACCCCCACAATTGGGAGGCCTAATGAACGGTGCCCTACAAGGTGGTGGCAACCATGGAAGAATAGTAGGACCCGGACCAGCCTATGCTCCTGGGGGCCATGGATTCTGGTTAAGGTGGCAAGCACATGATGAAATAAATGACCCCAATCTTCGAGAAAACTATAGACAGCTTAGAATCCATTATAATCAGTGCCGACAGGCACTAGCTCAATCTTATCTAAATGCTGGAGGCGCAATGATTACTGGTCCAGTAAGTCAACCCCAGCAATCACACATTGCGCCCCTAGGTCAAGTAAACCTGAGCTCTATCTACACAATGTGTGGTAGACCGGGAAACACCAGCCAGGAAAAAACCTGCTGGATTCTAACTAACCTTGATAAATTAGAAAGCTGTTGTCAAGATTGGAATGCCCAACACCTGAGGCAACTACTAAAACGATACTAAGTTCAGACTTAGTTCCCCCATTAAACCAGTGTAAATACTGGGTTCAAATATATGCTTATGTTCTCATGGCAACTCAAGGAGGGCATGTAATGGGTTCCATCAAGGAAATACTCACTAATACAGCCACAACTAAAGGGCTGGTAGCTGCCTACAGAATAGGCAAAGTACTTAAACAGAATAACTGGGAGATTGTCCATGGTTGCCTGGCCAATCAATACCAAAATACAGCCCTTAAACTTGCCTGTGAGGGTGCTCTAAATGATTATCGAGATAACCAACAAAGATGGGATAATGTCAATCACATTATCCAATTAAATCATGACCTCTTAGGTCTACCCCAAATTAAACCTATAATGAGATCAGCAACTAGGGATAAAAAAACTGGAGAAGGTACCTTTGGTACTCAGAACGAAGGACTATATAGACCCAAGTCTCAAGTTCACCCCGCCCAGACACAAACTCGTGGCTCGGGACCCCCAAGAGGGTATTCCAGAAGGTTTACACCCCCAACTCGCCCACAATACAAGAAAGATTTCTCCCCGGAAAGATGGGTTAGATGAGGGGCTAGACCTCGAATGGAAAGCAAAGGACAGTGGACTCCCTATGGGGACAGCTTTTACACTGGCCAAAACTATCAGAGAGCCATGGGAAGATACCAAGAAAACCAAAATGGAGTTCAAAAAGATTCCCGGTAGAACCAACGTCCACCCCAACAGGAGGATCGTCAAGATAATAAATGGTCTGACAAACCCCCTAAGGGATCTGGAAAACATGATACCCCAAGAGGGAGGAACAAAAATCAGTTAAAATAATTAAAGACAAAGCAGCAAATGAAACTCAGGATCCTGAGGTTGAACAATTCCAGGATTGAAGGCCTGGCACCTAGCCAGGGCCTCTTGAATTCCCCTATGCCCTGACAACCTTGCCCACAAACACACAAGTGAAGGCCCTGTTTGATAAGGGAGCTGATTACACCGTAATAGATCCTGCAATTATAAAAGCTAAGTGGACAGATTTGGGGAGCCCAATTTGTAAAAGACCATTCAGGGGATTCACACAAGACAAAACCAAAATAATTAATTTTTACAAAATACCTATTACCATATATGGAATCACGGTGACCCTCGATGTAGGACTGGTACCACAATTGGCCTGTTCCCTCATTATAGGACAACCAGACATGAATCATTACCTTAAAATCTCAACCAGACCTGTACAAGCATCCACAGATCAGGGTGACAGGGAAAAACATGTTCGGACACAGCTTGATCGAACTTGCCTAGAGGGGGGAGGCAAAGACCTCCTCAAGCAACTCATTAATAGACACTACCCTTATCTACAACGCCATCCAAATCAATCTGGAAAGGTAGACATCAAACCCCACCCACTTGATGCTGGCTGGCACAAACCTAAAAATCAATGGCCTATTCAAGACCACAAAAGAAAAATAGATCTCCTAACAATGCTCAAAGAACTAACAGAACAAGGTGTCTTAATCAAAATGGCATCTAGAACTAATTCACCATTGTTTGGTGTTGCTAAACCAGATGGGAGGTGGAGATTAGTGGTCGATTATACAGCCTTAAATAAAGTAACGGCCCCACATACTGCACAACAGCAAAATTCCACAGCCCTTCTCTCTGGAATCACGAGGGAAAAATATAAATCTTGTATTGATCTAGCAAACAGCTTCTGGTCACATCCAATTGGCCAAAAACAGCGATGACTGGACCCGATGGTTATCAGTACTGCTGGACCAGATTGCCCCAGGGATTTCAAAACAGTCCCGTTCTCTTTTCAGCCCACATCATTGACTTTTTAAAAGACCTACACGTCAATTCTTATGTGGACGATATATATCTGCCACATGACAATCTCCAAGAGCACTTGAAAGCCATTGATAGTGTTTTATCCAGACTTACAACTACTTAATCAACATAAAAATGAGTCAACTAGTTAGGGAAGAGGTAGATATTCTGGGCCTGCGAATAACTGGAAACAGTAGAGGATTGACTCAATCCTATAAAGAAAAATTAGCCACCATTCAATATCCTAAAACTCTGAAAAATCTGCAAGCCAGTTTAGGACTCCTGAATTTTGCTCGATTCTTTACGCCAACCTTTGCCGAGCTCTCAGCACCCCTGTATGCTAGAGTGGGCGAAGCAGCAAAAGGACCATTCATATTTTCACCAGACGATTACTCAAAATTGCAACAATTATGCTGAGAGGTACAAAAAGCCATTGACCTGGAACAGAGGGACCGACAAGCTCCCCTCAATATTCATCTCAGGTCATCACCTAAAGCGGCAGTTGTCGTTCTCTATAATGAAAAGAGCATAGTGCCCAGTCAGTTCCATTCTTATAACTTTTCCAATGTCGAAAGGAGGTACATTAAAAAAGAAAGGGTCACGGCTATGGTAGTCCAATGCCTCATCAAGGCACGAACACTTCAAGGGAATTACCTCATTACCATCTATACTGAGATTCCCGGTTTAAGATCAGTATTGAGGATGGCCTCTGATGAAAAAAGAGCTACCCAGATTCGATATGATAAATGGGCATCGTTCTTGAATGATCCTACACTTATTTTTAAATTCCTCTCCCCGGAAATGGACGTAGAGCATCTCCCCATCATGGAGGATGATGATACGGAGGAGGGAATCAGACAACTACCTATGAGACCACTTATAGAATACCATCAAGTCATTTACTGTGATGGATCTTCAATGATGATTAAAAAAGGGACATTCCAACAATCCTCAGCTGGGATGGGGATAGTAGTAGGGACTTTTCAAGATTTCTATTCTTTTTATCCAGAAGAATTACTGTCCATACCCCTTGGCCATAAGACAGATAAGACAGTGCAGTATGCTTTAGAAAAGGCAGACCCGATTAAACCCACACTAATCTGTACAGATAGTTGTTGTGTATGTACCTTTAAGAGAATAACTGGTCTCAGACTGCAGTACCGGCAGTGACCACCCCTGTATAAAAGGCGCTAGAGAGCCTCTGTTGTTTAGTTTCACTACTGACTTCCACCAGTAAAGATTGTTTGTTTTCGCACCTGCTGGTCCGTGTTTCAATCATTCACGGACTTAACACTGGCGACGAGTAAGAAACGAACTTACCTGCAACTCAGCAGCAGCTCCGACGACGTTGTTGAAGGTCGGAGCCAGAAGAAAGAAAAAAAAAAGAGGCCATTGAAACTCGAGAAACGGGCGTCGACCGTCAATCATCGGTTTAAAAACTTGCAGGAGAGACTGTCCAGAGCCAGGCTGGGTTCCTCGGTCCGTGGTTTCCCAGCTAATCGGGCTGGTGGCAGGTAGTGCTCTGATCCTTCCTGGGCTGCGGCGGGCTGAAGCTCGATCGGGTGGCTTTTCAACGGGGCCGGGCAGCGAGTCGGGAAGCAAAGAGAGAGAGAGAGGGTGGAGCACACAGGGCGCGGCCAGTGCTTCGAAGCCGGGCAGCGTTCGGACCTAAAAAGAGGGAGGGAAGTGTCCCAGAGGGTCCGCTCCACGACGGGAAAATAATAAAAGAAAAAGAATCAATATTTAACCGTGGAAAGCAGCGCAAACAACAGCGGGGAAGAAGACAAAGCGCGGGAGGCGCCATTTTGTTAAATCGGGGAAGAAGGCAAAGCGCGGGAGGCGCCATTTTAGATTTGCAAGATGCCGAAGACTGGCTGTATCACTGCTTTTGATAATACATTAGAGGACTGGACAACGTATGTGGAAAGAGTCGAGGTATATTTCGAGGCAAACGAAATAGCGGAGGGGAAAAAGGCATCGATATTGCTAAACTTAATGGGCGCTAGAACGTACGGCCTATTGCGGGATCTGATTACACCAGCCAAACCGAAGGCGAAGAGTTTTAACGAAATTGTTGCTGTCCTACAGGAACACTTAAACCCTGCACCGCTGTTGATAGCAGAAAGATTTAAATTCCACAGGAGAACTCAGCACAAAGATGAGAGCAATGCTGAGTATCTTACGGAACTACGCAAGCTATCAAAGCACGGCCAGTTCGGAGCAGGACTGGCAGATACCCTATGGGACAACTTTGTCTGTGGACTCCTGAGTGAAGGAACACAGAAGAAGTTACTCTCAGAAAAAGAGCTGACGCTAGATAAGGCTTTCAGCGTGGCAGTATCATATGAAGCAGCAGCCAGGGGAGCTGCAGAAATTCAACAAAAACCACAGGAATACGGCACCCACGAAATGACACGGGGATTTGCAAAATGTTATCGCTGCGGCAGAACTAACCATGACCAGAAGGACTGCTGGTCCAAAGACAAAATATGCAGACAATGCGGGAAGATTGGACACATTGCACGAGTTTGTAGGTCTGGGAAGAAGACCAGCGACAACAAAAAGGCTACTAAGGAACCGTACAAGAAAGTACAAAAGATGACGGACAGTAGTTCCGAAGACCAGATGAGCGATAGTGAATCCGGAAACAGGAGACTAAGCTGTCTCAAACTTCACAATGTAATCGCAAAAGAGGATCACCGAACCATTTGGGTCACTCTCACAATAGCAGGGTCCCAAGTTAAAATGGAATTGGATACAGGATCAGCGCTAACCGTCATGAATCGACGAGATTACGAGCGGCTATTTTCACACATACCCTTGAGAGAGACATCCATCGTCCTGACGACGTATACGGGGCAAAAAGTATACCCCAGAGGAAAAATAAGGGTGCCTGTCGAATACAATGGCAAGAAAATACGGAAATTGTATCTCTACATACTGCCAAATGGTGGACCACTGTTATTGGGACGGGAATGGATCAGGAAGATAAACTTAGATTGGCATTCCATTCATGCAATGAAGGTGGACAGTAAAAAATGATGATGACGTCACTCCTGGACGATTGTCAACAATCTTAGCTAACGCCGAAGAGGTATTTCAACAAGAACTGGGCACGCTTAAAGGCGTACCCGCCTCGTTAAAAATAGAAGAGAATGCATTTCCCAAGTTTTTCAAAGCGAGACCGGTACCATATGCAATTCGCCCAGCCGTCGAGGCAGAGCTGGGGAATCTGGAGAAGGCGGGCGTGTTGTCTGAGGTCGACTGGAGCGAGTGGGCGACACCCATCGTTCCTGTCATGAAGAAAACGTTAAGCAATAAGTCCGGAGAGCCAAGGAAGATTCGCATCTGTGGGGATTTCAAGGTGACGGTGAACCCTGTCCTTCACACAGTACAATATCCTCTTCCAAGGATAGAAGACATCTTCGCCTCACTGTCTGGAGGGAAGCGTTTTACGAAAATTGAATTAGCACAAGCATATTTACAGATGCAGGTTGAAAAGTCCTCTAGGAAGTATCTCACGATAAACACTCACAAAGGTCTTTACCAGTATCATCGATTGGTATTCGGAGTAGCATCGGCTCCGGCGATATGGCAAAGAGCGATGGAACAAGTCCTGCAAGGGATTCCGGGGACTCAGTGTTACTTGGACGACATCCTTGTAACAGGTGAAGATGACAGTGAACACCTTAACAACCTAGAACAGGTGCTCACTAGGCTACGGGAACATGGGCTGCGAGCCAACCGCCCCAAGTGCGAATTTTTTAAGAAACAGATATCGTATTGTGGCCACGTGATTGATGAAGAGGGGTTACATAAGTCCCGTGACAAAATTGAAGCGGTTGTTAAGGCCCCAGCGCCTGAAAATGTGTCACAACTGAGGTCATTCCTCGGGTTGGTGAATTACTATCATAAGTTTTTGCCGAATTTGTCGACAATTCTAAACCCACTGAACACCCTGCTACGAATGGGGGTAGCATGGAAATGGAATGATGATTGTAAGCGTGCTTTTCAGAAGAGTAAGGACTTAATCACTTCAAGGGAAGTATTGGCTCACTACAATCCAGCACTGCCAATCAGGCTGGCGTGTGATGCGTCTCCCTACGGCATTGGGGCGGTACTGTCACATAAATTCCTTGATGGTCTAGAGAGGCCGATAGCTTTTGCGTCACGCTCGTTAACTTCTGCCGAGCGTAACTACGCCCAAATTGACAGAGAGGCCCTCAGCCGAGTGCGGGGGTGAAGAAGTTCAATCACTATCTGCACGGTCAAAAATGTACTCTACTAACCGATCATCAACCTCTTGTCTCCATTTTCAACCCTCAGAAGGGCGTACCGATAATGACAGCACAACGGCTGCAGAGATGGTCCCTTTTCCTAGGGGCACACCAATATGACATCGAGTACAAAGGAACTAAACAGCATGGAAATGCTGATGGATTGTCACATCTACTGTTGCCGACGGTGGAAGAAGAAGACCTTGCAGTGGATCCAATGGAGTTATTCCACTCGACCATAGTCGAATGTCTCCCTGTGATGAACGCAAACATAGAAAAGGAAACACGGAATGACCCGACACTATCACGGGTCTATAATTTAATGGTGAAGGGATGGCCAGCACATGGCGAACCACTGCTGCCATCATTCTCGCCGAGAAGAGAACAGCTGTCAGTGTGCAGAGGAACCTTGATGTGTGGATCCAGAGTAGTAATTCCACCTAAGTTGACGGATAGAGTGCTCAATGAGCTTCATGAGGGTCATCTGGGTGGGGTAAAAATGAAGAGCTTAGCCAGAGCGTTTGTGTGGTGGCCAGGAATCGATAAAGAAATCGAAGAGATGACCAAGAGCTGTGCAGGACGCCAGAAGGTCCACAACGCCCCACCACAAGCTCCTCTGCATCCATGGGAGTGGCCCTCATCTCCATGGCAAAGGGTGCACATTGATTTTGCTGGTCCCTTCATGGACTCAATGTTTTTAATTGCGGTGGATGCACATTCAAAGTGGCCAGAGGCAATAAAAATGTCCTCAACCACCACGGAAAAAACTATCACAGTTTTACGAACCATATTCGCCAGGAATGGGCTGACTGAACAGATTTGCTCTGACAATGGACCACAGTTTGTGTCTGAAGAGTTCCGGAGGTTCTTAAAGAACAATGGTGTTAATCATTACACATCTGCCCCATATCATCCAGCCACTAATGGATTGGCCGAGAGGTTTGTCCAAACATTCAAGAAGGCTATCAAGGCAATGTGTAATGAAGATATACCCCTACAACACAAGGTGGACAACTTCTTGTTTGCCTACCGGAATGCGACACATGCGGTTACCAACCAAACTCCAGCCATGATGTTCTTCAATCGAAGACTACGATGCCGCTTGGATTTGGTTAAGCCAAACGTCCGAAGAGATGTGGAGAACAGGCAGTTTCAGAATATGAATGAAAGGCCGACCAGGAGTTTTAAGATAGGTCAACCAGTTTTGACCCGGGACTACCGCACTGAGAAATGGCAGCCAGGAACGATTTGTACACGACAAGGACCTCTCATGTATACTGTGGACGTTGGGGAGAGCATTGTAAGACGCCATGCTGACCAGATTCTAGAGTCACTGGAAAACGTCAACTCCACACCACGATCTGATACACCTGGTAATGAAATTGACGTTCCAATTGCAGCTACCGCAGAACCGGTAATATTGGAAGCAGATGAACCAAACAAAGACATTGATCCCGACGCAACATTGCCAGAAGAACCTGATACCCCAAAGAGGCGTTATCTAGACAGAATCAGGAAGCCTCCTCAAAGACTGAACTTATAATTGCTTAAACTTAACCAATGTATCTAGCAACAGTAATTGTGATTGTAATTCGTTATCATTTAGTTGTTAAATGAATGTTATGTACTGTTTATCTAAAAGGGGAGGAATTGTTGTGTATGTACCTTTAAGAGAATAACTGGTCTCAGACTGCAGTACCGGCAGTGACCACCCCTGTATAAAAGGCGCTAGAGAGCCTCTGTTGTTTAGTTTCACTACTGACTTCCACCAGTAAAGATTGTTTGTTTTCACTCCTGCTGGTCCGTGTTTCAATCATTCACGGACTTAACAATAGTGACTACTGTAAAAGAGGATATAACCAAGATCCAGTTTTCTGGGAGCAAACACATTTTACCAAACATAAGAGTAAACCCATAAAACATAAGTAATTGTGGGAAGACATTCTCAATTCGAGAATGGAGAAACAGAATTGTCAGGTGATTCATGTAAACGGGCATACCACTCAAACATTACACTCAAAAGGAAACAGTCTTGCAGACGAACAAGCGAAACATTCGGTGTGCATGACAACCCCTTGAGAGGGGCCTGCCAATATTAGTGTAGTCACTAGGGCAGAACGGGCAGCTAATCAGGATGAGGAACTGATTCAGCTATTAGACCCAACAAAAGAGAATCCACCAGGATATCCACCAAAGTACTTTTAGTCAGAAACCCCTATGGGTATTGTGCTAGTTAAGTTGCCCAAGGGAAACCGAGAAGTACCCCTGAGACACAAACAAGAACAGTTTGTAAAAGAAGCTCACAAGGGCATAGGTCAAGCACATTGTGGTGCCAGAACAACATTCTGCAAATTGACCCCCTTATATTGTAAAGGAAATAGCCATATTCCAAGAGATACACCATCCTATGAACGGAATTTTGACTTTATTAAAACATGAAAACTGGGTTAAAATATCTAAAAGCCTCAATGACACAGGCTGCAAACAGAACACAGGCTTTTGAGATAAGATCAGTTGTTAACACAAGCTGTAAACACCACACAAGCTTTTGAAATGGGAATTGATTGTTAATACTAAGACAATGGCCCTATTGAAGCAAAGGGTTGTAGGTTCCTCTATGTCTAAACATTGGAACCAACACAATAGCAATGCCCAAGTAAAGTGTTAAAAACTCACACTTCAAACCGGAACACAGAATATTAAAAAATCATGTGCCTTTGATAAAAGTAACATCAAATGAGAAACAGGAAGCATGATTATATATACAACCATTGAAGTAGCTAAGAAATGCATGGAACACCCTAGTTGAAGTGTTATTAATTTACATGTGTAAATAAGATACCAACAGAAGACATTGAAAATATGACTTCAATAGATGACACCAAGCAATCACATTGTGTTTGTGTTGAACTTGGAACACATAGGAGTCAGGACATCTGCTTCCAAACAGCTCAGTGATTTTAGAATTGAATGGAAGAACTTCGATTAAAATGGCATCAAATAGATGCATAAGTTATAACCATTTTTATGATATGTTTTGAACACCTAAACAACAGACAGGATTCTGAGAGTTGGCAGCTGAAATGACAGTAAGAATAGAAAAGAATTCAATAGCGAATGACTAGAGATAATTAGCTTACATCATTAGAAAACTTCAAAGATTAAACCACTAAAAAAAGGTATAAAAATAGAGCTTTTCAGATGGAAAGTCAGAAGTCGCTGGAAAGGGGCAAAGCGATTCTTTCACTCTTCAGAGGCATCTCTGTAAGTTTTTAACTCTTTGAGGCTCGGGGATCAAGAGGTACTCTTATTTGATTTTGGTGGATATTCTGGATTAGAAATAATAAGAAATGTAAAAATTTATGAAGTTAAGATTTGAGAATAAGGAACTCTGTGAATAAGAAATGTAAGCTATTTGTATTTTGAACTGTTAAAGTCGCGATTGACTCACAAGCTGTTAACTGTATATCGGCTCTTAAATAAATCTATATATTTTTAGAATTGTCTCAAGTAGTATTTCTGTATCAAACTTGCAAACTCAATTTCTGTACACTCTTTTGTGAGGAGTTACAGAATTCTGGGGGAGTATTCCGGACCCTCATAATATCCGGAAGGTTACAGTCTAGTTAAACTTATTAAAAGTGCTAACTGGAAGACGGTAACATCTTCAGGTCATTCCTTTCCTTTAGGGAGAGATAGGCTGGACCTTTAGACCCAATTAAGCATCTTATAGAATTCGGCTATCTCTAACTTTAGTTGAAGGTGAACCTGGGGAATACACCTGATCTGGGGTAGCCCAAAAAGGGCTAGGACTTGTAATTATCCCTTCAATATTGGTGGCCAGGCATGCTTAAGGCCTGTAAAACATATGTGGCAAATTGTGAGCCATGCTATTTAACCAATAAGTCATCACTAATTAAGCCACCACCATTGGCTCCTGTGAAAGCTGATGAGCCAATGGGAAAATTCTTTATTGACTTTATTGCACCACTTCCCCCGTCTTTGGGATGCAGGCATGTTCTCGTTTGTGTAGATGGATGCACTTCCTTCTGCTGGCTGGTCCCCACAAAAACTGTTTCGGAAACCGCACTCGGCAAGGCTATTACTGACATAATTACTGTAGCTGGTGCACCCAAAACCTTACACTCCAATCAAGGTGGAGCCTTTGTCGCCAAGGTCTTCAAAAATGACTGTGAACAAAGGGGGATTGGGTTAGAGCACAGCACGCCACGTCATCCGCAATCAGCGAGGCTGGTGGAATGTTAAAACCAGGAAGTAAAAAAGCTATTGGTCAAAATGTTGAGAATCAGGGGAAATAAGTGGACCACTGTCATTCCACAGGTGCAGCTATCACTTAATAATGTGCCCGCATCTGCATCAGGGACAGTGTCCCCTAAAACTCCATATTATCTGATGTACAGGGTTGAGAGGCATACACCACTTACCCATAGTTGTTTTATTGCCTCTACACTCTCTGAGTCCTTGACCCGACAGCGACAGTTAGATTTGAAAAAAGAAGTAACAGAGGAGATTCATCAAATTGACTAGAGGGTAAGGGAGGCAAATAGGCAGAAAAAATTGACAAACAAAGTATGGCAACCCCTAGCAGGAGAATGGGTACAGGAAAAGAAGTTCAAGCAAAAACCTGGTTCAAGACCAAAGTGGAAAAAATCTGTTCAAATACATTCTGTTATTAACGAAAGAACAGTTAAAATACATATTAATCAGCTGAATGGCAAGCATACTCTTAAAACTGTCTCCATAGACAATCCTGAAGGATACCGAAAAGGAGGAACAATACAAGGCGCAGTCGTACACTGTCTTTCAAGACCCAGCTTGGAGCACGACACAGGAAATGGATGCGATTGAATTACTGACGACGGTCAGTCAGATGGTGTCACCGGTTCCTCCACACGATGCTTGGCAAAGCCTCAGGAATTGGATTCGCGAAAAGCAACAGCCGAAACAAGGAAAGATCAACGAGTTACTTCAATGAAGGAGGAAGACACCACGGATGAAGAAGGAATCAACTGAGCGCCTGGCAAGGCCTTTATGAAAACAAGACTCTGTCCACACGCCGGATCGAAGGGACAGCGTGTCAAGCTTCAGCTAATTCCAAATGACGTCTCCTTGACTCGTATGAATAACTCACCACTACGGAACCTACATCTGCCGATTGGACATTCTAAGTACATGTTCTTTCGCTAATTGCATGACTATGTACCTATCATCCTTTTAAATTGTGTTCAATTTAAAATAAGGCAAAACATTGTCCTAGGATGACTTAAAAGGAATTTTCATGTAGCACATGATTGTGAATCTCATGAAATTAATGTGCTATTGTAACCGTATTAGTAACATTGACCAAACTCTGTCTTGATGCTCCAGTTCATTTTTTGGTCAAGAGGGGGTTGTGAAGGAATAAGCAATATACCTATTCAGAAAAATACACCATTCTATAAAGGAATTCTGACTTTATTAAAACATGACATACTAGGTCTGGAAATCTAAAAGCCTTAAAATGGAGAAGCTGTGAACAGCATACAGTCTATTGAGATAAGATAAGTTGTTGACACTGAATCAATAGCCTTATTGAAACAGGAGTTTGGAGGTTCCTGAAAGTCTGCAGCCTTGTAAAGAACACAATGGTACACACTGTTAAGGTGTCTTAAACCAACACTTCAGAAAGAATCACATAAGATTAAGAAACACATGCCTTCGCAAAAATGACATCAAATGAAACACGGGAGACATAATTCTGTGTTACAGCCAGCTGAGGTGACATAAGAATTGCATCAAAGACGTTGGTAAGAATGACATCAAATAAATGCACCTGCTGCTACATTCAAACACCTAAAGGAGAGACACGAGTCTGCATTGCTACCAGCTGAACTAACTGTAAGAATAGTAGGGGCCAGTAGAAAAATGACCCGAGATAATTAGCTTACTTCAGCAGAAAACTTCAAAGAAAATCCACTGAGAAAGGATATAAAATTGAACTTTCAAATGGGATGAGAGATTCGCTGTAAAGGGGCAAAGCGATTCTCGGCTTCAGAGGCAAGCTCTGTAAGTTTTCAACTCTTTGTATCTCGGGGATCAAGGTATTGTATTTGATTTTGGTGGATACCCTGGAATAAACTGAGAACTGTAAAACTAGTGAAGTTAAGATTTGAGAATAAGGATCTCTGATAATAGAATTGTAAGATTTCTGTTTTTGGAACTGTTAATGTTGCGATTGAATCACCAACTGTAAATTACATGTCGGTTCTTTAATAAATCTATATATTTTTAGAATTGTCTGACATAGTACTCCTGTATCAAACTCGCAAACTCAATCTCTGTACGCTCTTTGGTGAGCAGTTGCAGAATTCTGGGGGAGTTTTCCAGGCCCTCATAATATCCAGAACGTTATAGTCTAGCTAAACTTATTAAAAGTGCTATCTGGAGGACGGTAACATCTTCAGGTTATTCCTTTCCTTTAGGGAGAGATAGTCTGGACCTTTAGACCCAATTAAGCGTCTTTAGGATTCGGCTACCTCAAACTTTAGTTGAAAGTGAACGTCTGGGGAATACGCCTGATCTAGGGTAGCCCTAAAGGGTCTAGGACTAGTAATTATCCCTTCAGTACTTTTCTGCATTGTTTCAGCTACCTTGTGTCTGCCAATTTTACCATTCTGTCTATGTACTCCTGAAGACAGTTACTATCCTCCTCACTGTTTTGCTACATTTCTGAATTTGTGTCATCTGCAAACTTTGAAATTATGCCCTGTGTACCCAAGTCCAGGTCATCCACATATATCAAAAAGAGCAGTGGTCCCATCACCGACCCCTGGAGGTCACCACTGCACACTTCCCTTCAGTATGATAAAACAACCGTTCTCCGCTACTCTCTGCTTTCTGTCACACAGCCAATTTTGTATCCACGCAGCCAGTGCCCCTTTAATTTTGCTAACAAGTCTATTGACGTAAGAAAACTACTAGGCACTTGGTCTAAGCATTAAACAAAGCTTTAAATGACTGTTTTACAACATGGAGGTCTAGTTGTGTCCTTCACTAGTTCCTGTTAAGAATGTCCTGCGCAAGCTGGGCCCGTGCCCAAGTATTTCTACTCTCCCTGGAGAGCGCCACCCACAGGCCACTCAGTATTATTTCATAAGACTTTCTTTCATGAATGACTGATTCATGTCATCCATTTTATCAAACGCCTTCGAAAGTCCATATGCACAACATCAACCGTATTACCCTCATCATCCCTCTCCAATACTTTCCGACATCAACTGTGGATCATTTGGTTAGTTTTGCTTTCACTTTACACAGCAGCAGCAGGATATACAATAAATGGTTTGTACCTTGAGGGGTGTTCAGTGAATTGGAAGAGGAGTTGCTCTGTTTTTGCATCATCCTTTATGAGGCGTGATGTTCCATTTTCTTTCAGTATGATTTATTCCCCCATCTTCTCTCCGGCAGGTACAGACTCTTGCAAGGCTTTAGTTCCACAGTTGTCGACAGTTCTCCAGTGTGTTGGTCGGCTATTTGATCATCTAGCCAAGCCTGATTGCTTCCTCAACTGATGTTCGCCCTCATGCACCTCCAGTTGGGATTGCTATATATCAACCAGTAAAGGAACTCCGGTTTTGATTTTTTTCTTCCTCCCTAATCCAGGGGTACTCAAGCCAATTGCAGGGACGCTACTGCTGTTCCCAAGTGAGATTAGCAAACTCAGACCAGACCTTGGATTGGGTGTGGCAGCATGGTGGTTCTGTAAATGGACTAGAAAACTAGACATTGATCTCACCATGTCCTTGCTTTGTTAGGCCAGAGCAAACTGAGCATGCTCATACTAAACCATGTGACAAATCATGTGATAATACATTACACTGCTTTCCCAACATGCCTTCGCATCCAGCAGAGGCGGGGGTCCCCAATGGGGGATCTCTATGCAGGAGTTCTCCCTTTATCTATTGGGGACTTGGTCTGGAAGGTGTTGCACGGAGCAGTCCCGTGCAAGGTTTTAAGTCGGTTCACGGACTCCCAGGCTGCCTGCCTTTTCTGCGGCCTGGAGGAGTCCGTGTTCCATACATATATATGTTGAATGTGAGAGGTTGCAGTCCCATCTTCCATTATTTGAAAGGGCTGCTCCTTGGTTTTTGGCTGCACTTCAGTCCCACGCTCCTGACATTTGTTCACCCGGTGCAGAGGGGAGTGGGCAGATCGGGGGACCTCCTTGTAGGACTGTTCCTGGGCCTGGTCAAAGTGGCCATCAACTGGTCCAGGCAGCGGGCGGTCGAGGGGGTCGTTCGGTCCGACTGCCTGCCTCTCTTCCGCGGCCATGCTGGCGCCCGGGTAGCCCTGGAGATGGAGCACGTGGTGTCTGCTGGCACACTCGAGGCCTTCGCGACCGGTGGGCACTGCAGGGACTGGAGAGCATCATCACCCCCAGTAACCAAATTTCAATTTAATTTGCTAAGTTTCATTTACTGTATTTTTGTTAAGTTACAGTTTATTTGTTTATGGGTTGCTCAGAAGAGTACACTGCTTTTCCCTTAAAAAAATGTACATATTCCCCTCTCAAGTACAACAATACGATGGTCCCACTTTTCCCAGCATTACATGTACCTCAGAACAAAAACTCCTGGCTTTTCTCTTTTAAATGAATTACAAATGCTACAAATGAACTACAAATCCAGTTTAATTACAAGTTTGCGGAGCCTTCCTGATCTCCTTACAGAAGGTTTTGGTGTTGAACCAATTGTCGGGCTGTTTTGTTTTGGTTCCGAACTCAAGGATGATCCTGTTTCTATCTCAGACTTGTTTGAACTTGGTACTTTGGTTACTGAAGTCTGAACTGAGTCAAGCTCATTTATGAGTTCTAGATCAAGTGGTTCAAGATCACGGTCCAATCCAGGCCAGTAAACAAAGCTTCTTGCAATTGGTTTCGTACTGACGATCCCTGGATGTTCAGGATGAAGTTCGGCCAGAATTCTATCTCTCAAAGAAGCAGGTGCCACCACTCTGTTTCCCCACTCCCTGGTTATTGTTTCGGCCTGAACCAGACTGTTTACAACCTCAGCATTCCTATTTGACCCAGGGCTGAGCCTCATATCATCTCCATCATCCAGACTGCCTCCCTCTACCTCCGTAACATCACCCATCTCTGCCCCTGTCTCAACTTATCTGCTGCTGAAACTCTTATCCATACTTTTGTAAGCTTCAGACTCGCCGATTCCAAAGCTTTCCTGGCCAGCTTCCCACCTTCCACCCTCCATAAACTTGAGTTCATTTAAAACTGCTACCCGTATTCTATTCTGCAGCAGTACAAATTTCTACATGATTTATGCCCCTAAAATAGTATTGGCCCAGAAATTCAGCTCTCCCCAGGTGAGTACGCACGGGGTACTCACCCATAGGCCGAATGGAAGTGCCGGTTTTCTGCATGCACTGCGCATGCGCGGGAAACCGACACTTCCGATCCTCTGAACGAAGGGGTTCAGAGGTCGAACGCGCACACAGGGGAGGCTGCGCGTGCGCATCGAACTTAGGTTTTTTTTGCAGGTTTTCCCGGGAGGGTAAGCCTGCAGGATTTACACATTTAAAAAGCAGGCATAAGGCCTGCTTTTTGCAAGGTAAGTGGTAAATTAATTAAAATTAAAACATTTTTTCCACAGGTTTATTATTATAAATACTTTAAAGCAAGCTAAGTTTATTTTTAGCCCCGTTAGAATATAAAATTATTTCTTCAAAAATTTAAATTATTGTTTAAAACAGTTATTTAATGTAATTTATAGTTTACTAGATGAAGTGCCCGGCGGTGCCGAGGCTTTTTCGAGGGCATGTTGTTGTTGGAAGAGAGAGAGAGAGAGAGCGACTGGGGGGGAGGGAGGGGGAGGGCGGGGGGAGGGAGGGCTGGGGGAGGGGGGTGGGGGGGAAGGGAGGGCGGGGGGGAAGGGGGGAAGAAGGAAGGGGGGGCGAAGGAAGGGGGGGAAGGAAGGGGGGGAAGGTGGGGGGAAAGGGGGGGAAGGGGGGGAAGGGAGGGCGGGGGGGAAGGGGGGGAAGGGTGGGAGGGGGGGTGGGAGGGGAGGGGGGCGGGGGGAAGGGAGGGGGGAGGGGAGGGGGGCGGGGGGAGGGAGGGGAGGGGGGGCGGGGGGAGGGAGGGGGGAAGGGAGGACGGGGGGGAGGGGGGAAGGGAGGGAGGGAGGGGGGTGGGGGGGGAGGGGGGCGGGGGGGGAGGGAGGGGAGGGAGGGCGGGGGCTCCCCCGAGGGTCGCGGCCCCCCCGAGGGTCGTGCCCCCCCCGAGGTTCGCGGCCCCCCCGAGGGTCGCGGCCCCCCCAGAGGGTCGCACCCCCCGAGGGTCGCGGCCCCCCCGAGGGTCGCGCCCCCCCCCTGAGGTGAAGACCGCCGATTGCGGCTGTGCGAGACGGCCGGCGGGCCCGGTTGCCAGGGTAACCGTTGACGCTCAGCAAGCCCCGCCCCCCGGCCGAGCCAGAGAGAGACGCCGCATCTCAGCTCCTGCTGCGCGCGCACCCTTTAGTAAGGTAGCGGCGCTGGGCTGAGGCCCGCCTCTGCAGCCTTCGAGTGGGGCCGGGAGGTGCCTAGCTCGGGCGTGGGTGCGGAGGAGAAGCCGAGGCTTCGAGGCCTACCTGGAAAAACGGGTAAAGGTAGGAAAATTAATGAGATTAGATAAGTTAATTCGTTTCTAAATCATTTTTTTAAAAAACAATATGTGTTTTAAAAGCAACGTTTTTTTTAAAGACGCAGAAAGCGGGAAAAAGAAAGGAAAAGTTTGGAATCAAGATGACGGCGACTCACCTTGGTTCAGAATGATAAGGCCCGCCCACACACGCACCGATTGGCCCAGCCACACGCGGCAGCAAGCCGCCGTACGATTGGTCGACCTCGAGCTCACTCTGTTGCTAATGAGCGGATAATGAGATGCTAATGAGCGGAATGTTGAAGGTTTTTGGGATACCGCGGGCGCGATTTTAGCCCGGCCGAAACGTAAATACGCTTAAAACCGTCTCGGAAGCGTAAGCTTTCTTTGGAGGTAACGCGCGCGTAGGTACGCCCTGTAACTTTCGAGCGCATAGCCCGCCAGACGCACACGCGATGACAGACAGAATGACAGACAGAATGACAAAATGACAGACAGAATGACAGAATGACAGACAGAAGTACCGATTTATATATATAGATTTAAAAAGTGTGATTTAAAAAAAAAAATTATCTGAAGGTTTACTGCTATTTTGGGGCCCATAGTATTTATAAGTTTTGACAGGTCTTCCTGTCAATCTTATGAATGGGCTTTTCCCTCCTCCGATTGGCTGCCCATGGCTCACGTGATCCCAGGGGACGCATCGCACTAACTGCGCCCCTGGGACACGCAAGAACAGCGTGCCGGCAGCTGGGCCAGGCCCCGGAGCGGAATTCCACGGGGCCCTACGGCTAAACTGCCGGCGCGCAAGTTAAGTGCGGGTCAGGGACTTACACCCGCGGGAAGCCCCCGACCCGAATTTCTGGGCCATTAACTGTTTGGGTGGATCCATTATTCAAAGGATCGTGCGCAGACTTGGAATCTGGATCGGGGTCACAAGGAAATTGGATCCTTTCCCAGGAGCCTGTGCTGAAGGCTTCCAGAGGAGTGGGGAATGTTGTAACACCAACATCCCGGCTCTGAGAGGAAGAAGGTTTTGTTAGATCCGTGTATTTTTGATGTAGTGTGTCCTTCAATAACTAGACATGAGACTGCAGGAACAATCAACAGGTATTTACTGGATGAGGGTTACTCGAAAACTAAGCGTACAGATCCCTACTCAGGGTTTATATACAGGTGTGGTCACTGCTGGTACTACAGTATACAGGAGCTGTAAAAAGTAGTTCTCCCCTTAAAGGTACATACACTACAATTCCTCCCCTTTTAGATTGACAGTCGTCCAGGTGTGGCGTCGTCATCCTTTTTGGCATCTACAGCCAGTGCTTGTATGGAATGCCAATCTAGCTGTATCTTCTGGATCCATTCACATCCTAGTAGTGGTGGTCCTCCATCTGGCAATACATATAGGTCCATTTTTGGTGTTTCCTTACCGTTATATACAATGTTCACCCTTATTTTTCCTTTGGGGTAGACTTTTTGCCCCGTGTACGTCTTCAAGACAATCTCTGTATCTCTCAAGGGTATATGTGAGAATAGCCGCTTATAGTCCCTTTGGTTTATGACTGTTAGGGCTGATCCTGTGTCCAATTCCATTTTCACTTGGACTCCAGCTATCTTGAGCGTGACCCAGATAGTTTGATGATCCTCCGTTTGGATCACCTTATGTAGTTTCAGACAACCCAGCTCCTTGCTTCCGGGGTTCTGTATCACTTTTCTGTTCGTCTGAACTACTCTCCGTCACCTTATGTACCTTCTTGTACTTCTCCTGTGGAGATTTCTTGCTGCTGGTTTTCTTTCCCGACCTGCAGACTCTTGCTATGTGTCCTACTTTTCCACACTGTCTGCACGCTTTGTCCTTAAACCAGCAATCATTATGGTCGTGTGTTGTTCTGCCGCAGCGATAACACTTCACTGTTCCGTATGACATTTAATTTTCATGACATTTCATTCATGTATGACATTTCTTGCGGTCTCCGTTGTATCTCTGCAGCGCCCCGTGCGGCTGCTTCGTGTGATACTGCCATGCTGAAAGCCTTGTCCAGCGTAAGGTCCCTTTCAGATAAAAGCCGTTTCTGGGTTCCTTCACTTTGAAGCCCACACACAAACTTGTCCCTTAACGTATCTGCCAGTCCCGCTCCAAACTGGCAGTGTTTCGATAGCTTACGCAGTTCCGTTAAATACTCAGCATTACTTTCATCTTTATGCTGGTTCCTTTTGTGAAACTTAAATCTTTCTGCTATCAGCAGCAGTGTGGGGTTTAAATGGTTCTGTAGGGTTGACACTATGTTTCCAAAATCCTTGTCCACTGGTTTCTCTGGGGTTACTAGGTTTCGCAGTAAGCCATATGTTTTTGCACCCATGGAATTCAACAATACCAGTGCTTTCCTCTCATCTGGCACTTCATTCGCCTTGCAGTACACTTCTATGCGTTCGACATATGTCGTCCAATCTTCGACTTCATTGTCGAACGCTGTGATACTGCCACTCTTCGGCATCCCTGGGTGTGGTTAGACTGACTCAAAATGGCGTTTCCCCGTGCTTCCCTTCTTCTCCGCTGTGGCTCAAAATGGCGTTTTCCCGTGCTCTCCCTTCTTCTCCGCTGCGGCTCAAAATGGCGCTTTCCCGCGCTCTCCCTTCTTCTCCGCTGCGGCTCAAAATGGCGTTTCCCACACTCTCCCTTCTTCTCCGCTGCGGCTGCTCTGCCCTTGAACACTGGCTGCGCTCTGTGCGTTTCCCTTTCTTCCCCGCTGACGCTGCTCATCCCTTGAACACCGGCTACGCTCTGCGCGTTTTCTTTCGCTCCTCTCTCTCTTCTCCCGTCGATGCCGTTCGGTCCTGAACACTGGCTGCGCCCTGTGCGCTCTACCCTCTCTCTTCTCCTGTCGACGCCATTCGGTCCTGAACACCGGCTGCGCCCTGTGCGCTCTACCCTCTCTCTTCTCCCGTCGACGCGGCTCGGTCCTGAACACCGGCTGCGCCCTGTGCGCCCTACCCTCTCTTCTCCCATTGACGCTGCTCGGCCTTTTCTGTGCCGTCGGTCGGCTCTAGCCGCCGCTGTCCGGGAAGGGTCTACGCCGTACCTGTTGCCAGCCTGTTTCACTGGACCACTGTGACAGGAGAACCAAGCCCAGCTCTCAACAGCCTCCCCTGCGATGCTCAATCTCTGCTGGATGACTGGGCGGTTGCTCGTGGTTGACGCCCGTGCTTCTGGCCTCAACTTTCTTCCACTGTTCTCCAGAAGCGAATCCCTGGGAGGTAATGCAGAGTTGCAGGTAGGTTCGAATCTGCCTCGTCGCCACTGTTAGATCCGTGTATTTTTGATGTAGTGTGTCCTTCAATAACTAGACATGAGACTGCAGGAACAATCAACATGTATTTACTGGATGAGGGTTACTCTAAAACTAAACGTACAGATCCCTACTCAGGGTTTATATACAGTTGTGGTCACTGCCGGTACTACAGTATACAGGAGCTGTAAAAAGTAGTTCTCCCCTTAAAGGTACATACACTACAGGTTTCTAAAGAGAATGATTCTTTGTTCATACACGGATAGGTAGTACTATCATAATGGTCGATATTGCTCTGTGCAATATAAGGAAGACAGTCCTTCTTATTTCATTCTTGGGATGTGGGCGTCGCGGGCAAGGCCGGCATTTTTTGCCCATCCCCAGTTGCCCTTAAGGAGGTGGTGGTGAGCCGCCTTCTTGAACCCCTGCAGTCCGTGGTGAAGGTGCTCCCACAGTGTTGTTAGGGAGGGAGTTCCAGGATTTTGACCCAGTGACGATGAAGGAACGGCCGATATATTTCCAATTCGGGATGGTGTATGACTTGGAGGGAACTTGGAGGTGGTGGTTTTCCCATGCATCTGCTGCAATTGTCCTTCCAGGTGGCAGAGGTCACAGATTTGGGAGGTGCTGTCAAAATATTTGTATGCAATTCCTCAGTCCACTATTTTAACAAATATGCTCACTCGAAACAAGATACTATAGTGTATAGCCCATGAAGTAGAACATAAATTGCAAGGGTATAAAACTGAGCAAAGTAGTCAACCCAGAGGGCACTCATGTCCCTGCAGAGCTGCACCACAACACGGTCAAGTGAAGAGGTACAACATTTTTTTCTTTTCCTTATCTTTATTAACTTTCAAATTTTAACCAAAGTATAAATTTGAAAGCGCACTTTATTCACTTTTAAAAACTTAGAACAAAATTAGGAAGGAAGGGAAGCTGGCTCCTTAAATGGATTATAGCAGCTTGTACCTAATTAAAGTTAATCCTGGGAATGCTGTTGCAGTTCCTCGTCAACCATTAAATAGTTACGTTTAACTAATCTCACCATCGATCAAGCCCACTCCAATTCTCTCTGAGGCTCATCGCTCTCCTGAAATAGCTGATGCTTCAGCTTCTCTGATCCCTTCAGGTCTTTTTTTAAATTTGTTCCTGGGATGCGGGCAAGGCCAGCATTTATTGCCCATCGATAATTGCCCTTGAGAAGGCGGTGGTGAGCTGCCTTCTTGAACCGCTGCAGTCTGTGTGGTGAAGGTGCTCCCACAGTGCTGTTCAGCAGGGAGTTCCAGGATTTTGACCCAGTGACGATGAAGGATCGGCGATATATTTCCAAGTCAGGATGGTGTGTGACTTGGAGGGAAACTTGGAGGTGGTGGTGTTCCCATGTGCCTGCTGCCCTTGTCCTTCTAGGTGGAAGAGGTCGCGGGTTTGGGAGGTGCTGCCGAAGGAGCCTTGGCGAGTTGCTGCAGTGCATCTTGTAGATGGTACACACTGCAGCCACGGTACACCGGTGGTGGAGGGAATGAATGTTTAAGGCGGTGGCTGGGGTGCCAATCAAGTGGGCTGCTTTGTCCTGGATGGTGTCGAGCTTCTTGAGTGTTGTTGGAGCTGCACTCATCCAGACAAGTGGATTTGCAGCTGTACGGTTCTTTTGAGGGTTATTTTAGCCAAAGGGTGAAAACGAGTGCTAAATGGGTGACGTGTAAATAGGACTGGCCTGTTTGAAAGTCTGGATTTAGCAAACAGTTTTGGTCCTAATTGCTGATTACCATAATTTGAAATTGCCTGGGGGCGCTAAACCAGAAACCTGCACTCAAGTGCTGATTAGATGCAATTTTCGTGGAGCGGTGTATGTGAGCTCCTCACACCCACTTCCACTGAAGGTGTGGAATGCTCTGGCTGGCACACAGCAGCACGTTGCAGGATGGCTCAGGGACCGAGGGAGAGGACGCACAGGTTCTTGGATGTGGCACTGGAGGTCCTGGTGGGGGAGATCCAGAGGAGGAGGGATGTCCTGTACCCGCAGCGGGGGGGTAGGATGCCACCTCGTCCTCCTGCCCCGCTCACCTGCAGCAGCTGGGGCGGCTCGGCATCTCCTCTTCCCATTCCTCGTCCAAACCAAGGGAGACCCCCTAGCAAGATACCCGTGACCAAGCACTCCCTTTCCCTTGGTGACTCCCACAAAGTGTCCAATAAGGTAGAGTAACACTCACTCTTTTTAGGTGATGTCCTCAGAGAATTTGTGGAATAAATGTTGTTCGAGTGTTGGTGAAGTCTTGACAAAGTGTCCCAGAGAGTCTCCCGATGTGTTTCAGAGGTGCTCTTCTCAGCTCCAGCAGCAAGTGAACATGAAAAGGTGTTTATCCCTTTAAGTAGCGCTTGAAGTCGACATCAACGCCATGTTTACTGCCAATCAGCTGGTCGCTGTTAGGAGAGGACAAGCGCTAGCCACAAAATGCCACGCAGCCTCCTTAATGAGCATTTTAACTGGCAGTCATTCCCTTAACAATCCTCCGGGCAGCCGTTCCTAGCTCACGCTTCAACTCCTTTACCAAGATGGCGCCTTGCGCTTAACGTGGGCTAATCCGGCATTTCATCTCAAGGCCCCATCTTGGCCACTTCAGAGGATCGTTAGCGCCTCAACACGCTGTCGAAAGTCGCACCCATTAGTGTCTGTTTCATACCTGGTCGAGCTCTGGGGAATTTAAAATCTCTGAGCTACCTCGCTGATTAACAATGTAATTTATTTTAAACACACCTGAATAGTTTGGTTTCTCAATCCATTGCTTTGGGTTCCCAATTCTTTATATCAGGTCCCTGCCATATTCCAGTTTCTGATTCGACTCGTATGGGGCAGAGCTTCCGTCCTCCGTAACAAGAAAGACAGACTTGCATTTGTATAGCGCCTTTCACGATCTCAGGACATCCCAAAGCGATTTATAGCCAATGAAGCATTTTGAAGTGTAGTAATTGTTTTAATGTAGGAAACGCAGCAGCCAATTTGCACACAGCAAGCTCCCACAAACAGCAAGGTGTTAATGACCAGATAATCTGTTTTATTGATTTTGGTTGAGGTTTAAATATTGGCCAGAACACCAGGGGGAACTCCCTTGCTCATCTTAGAATAATGCCATGGGATCTTTTATGTCCACCCGAGAGGTTTAACACCTCATCCGAAAGACGGCACCTCCGACAGTGCAGCACTCCCTCAGCACTGCACTGGAGTGTTAGCCTAGATTTTTGTTCTTGAGCCTCTGGGGTGGGACGTGAACCCATAACCATTCATGCCTCAAATGCAAGAATGCTACCCACTTTATTTTTATATATTATTTATTAAATATTAAAAACATTTACAACATCGTGATCATTCCATTTTATCATACAAATCCATTCCGCCACTCTGCACAGCCATTCCTCCACCACATATTGGCCCAGAAATTCGGGTCGGGGTGCTTCCCGCGGGTGCAAGCCCCCGACCTGCACTTACCTAGCGCGCCGGCCGTTGAGCTGTGGGCCCACGTGGAATTCCGATCCGGGGCCTGGTCCAGCTGCCGGTGCACAGTGCTTGCGTATCCCAGGGGCGCAGTTAGTTTGATGCGTCCCCTGGGATCACGTGGGCCATGGGGAGCCAATCGGAGCAGGGAATGCTCCATTCATAAGATTGACAGGAAGAGCTGTCAAAACTTACAAATACTACGGCCCCAAAATAGCACTAAATCTTCAAATACATTTAAAAAAAATCACATTTTTTAAATAAACTATAAATTACATTAAATAACTATTTTAAACAATAATTTAAATTTTTGAAAAAAATAATTTTATTTTCTAACGGGGCTAAAAATAAACTTACCTTGCTTTAAAGTATTTAAAAATAATAAACCTGTGGAAAAAATGTTTTAATTTTAATTAATTCACCACTTACCTTGTAAAAAGCAGGCCTTATGCCTGCTTTTTACATGTCTAACTTCTGCAGACTTACCCTCCCGGGAAAACCTGTAAAAAAAACGTAAGTTTGATGTGCACGCGCAGCCTCTCCCGCGCACGCGTTCGACCTCTGAACCCCTTCGTTCAGGGGAACGGAAGTGCCAGTTTCCCGCGCATGCGCAGTGCATGCACGAAACCGGCGCTTCCATTGGGCTTACAGGTGAGTACCCCGTGCGTACTCACCCGTGGAGACCCGAATTTCTGGGCCATTAACATCAAATTCTGAAGTTTAATTTGCCTCCCATAACATATATTAATCTATTGTACTTTAAAAATTGATCAGTACTCATGGCTCTGAATAAGGGAAGTGTGCCTGATAATCCCCCATCATTTAATCTCTGGCCCTTCCCTCCTCTCATGCTCCTTCCCAACCTTTCGGGCAGCTGTTGCTTTTTCCTGCAGCCTCCGGCTCTTTTTCACCTCCTGTTTGAACCTTCCCTGCAGTTTCAGCCTCTTCCTTACATTAGGTTTGGGCCGAGGAGCTGCCCCTTCTCCCTCCTTCTGCCCCTCACTAACCTTTCCCTTTCCACACGATGCCACCCCACCCCCCGATTCCATGTCTCTGTCCCCCTCTGACTCCTCACTCTCGAGCTCTTCTGTAACCTCCTGTCCCTGCTCCCCATCAGATACATAATCTCCCTTAGAGAGTCTTCCTGCTATCATGCTTTCTGCAACAGTGCCACGCCCTTCGGCCTCATCACCCCGTTTCTTCTCTCTCTGGGACAATGATGCATCTGTACCTATCTTGCTCCCTTCTGGCGTCTTTGTCTCCCACTCCCATTCTGCTGCCCCTTTAAGGCTCTTGTGAAGGGATAATTACTAGTCCTAGCCTCTTTAGGGCTACCCCAGATCAGGCATGTTCCCCAGACGTTCACTTTCAACTAAAGTTTGAGGTAGCCAAATCCTAAAGACGCTTAATTGGGTCTAAAGTTCCAGACTATCTTTCCCTAAAGGAAAGGAGCAGCCTGAAGATGTTACCATCTTCCAGATAGTACTTTTAATATGTTTAGCTAGACTGTAACCTTCCGGATATTATGAGGGTCTGGAAAACTCCCCCAGAATTCTGCAACTCCTCACCAAAGAGTGTACAGAAATTGAGTTCACAAGTTTGATACAGAAGTACTATGTGAGACAATTCTAAAAATATATAGATTTATTAAAGAACCGACATATAATTACAATAGGTGTTTCAATCGCAACATTAACAGTTCCAAATACAAAAATCTTACAATTCTATTATCAGAGATCCTTATTCTCAAATCTTAATTTCGCTAGTTTTACAGTTCTTAGTTTATTGCAGGATATCCACCAAAATCAAATACAATACCTTGATCCCTGAGATACAAAGAGTTGTAGGCCTAGAAATTCGGTATAGCTGCGTTTGGGGCGCTAGTCCTGGCGATGCTCAAAGTTTAGCGCCAGGCGCAATTTAGCACCACCTAGCGCGATATTGGGTTGCAGCGCCCCTAAAGGTGATTGCGTCGCTAAATCAGGCACTGCACGCTACTCTTAAGGTGCTAACCCGGCGGCGCAACCCAATTTCACGGTGGCGGGGCGCAGCGAGGGTGCTGTCAATTTTTCAAGCCCCAAGGAGGCGGGTTTGGAGGCAGGAGTGGTGGGAAAATTGCAGAATCGGGGGGCAGGAACCCATCCTGCCCCCAACCCGCCTCCATGCCAATGTCCCAGGAGGCGGGTACCCGACCTGTGCTGGGAGCCGCCTCCCCGAGGCGGGAAGGGGATTAATGCCAATTAACTGCCTGTTAACAGGTAGTTAACAGGCAGTTTTTTTGCCTAATCCCTATTTTTAGCCCTGAAGTGTGGGCTTCCCGATGGCTCTGAACCACGCCAAGTTAGCGAGGCGGACCGTCAGTCTGCAGGAGTTGGAGGGGTCGAGATGTCCGTTGTGCAGGTGAGTGATGGGTGCATGTGTGCAGAGGTAAGTGTGTGAGGTAAGTGTAAAGCGTTTTAATAAGTTTTACTTGCCTTTACTTCCTCCTGCAGACTTCCTTCCTTCAGTACTCGGGAGCCCCTCAGCTCACTGGCACAGAAAGCAGAATGGCCGCTGAACTGTCAAAAGCTGCAGCCTCTGCTTTCTGGTCTGGAGAGATCTCTAACTGAGTCTGAGTAGAAGGACTCAAGTTAGAAGATAGATTGTCCGTGTTTGACAGCTTCACAGAGCTGCCAAATGCTGATTTTCCATCTGTCAAAAGCTCTTGTTGCGTGGGTTGGCCACAAGTCGATGGAGGCGAGACTACAACCCAAAAAGTGGGAGCCCCGCCTCCAAAAGCTCCCCATTGACAAAATCCAGCCCAAAGTATCTGCAAAGGGATATAGATAGGTTAAGTGAGTGGGCAAAAACTTGGCAGATGGAGTATAATGTGGGAAAATGTGAGGTTATCCACTTTGGAAGGAAGAATGAAAAAACAAATTTTTATTTAAATGGAGTGAGACTACAAAATGCTGGGGTACAAAGGGATCGGGGGGCCCCTGTACATGAAACACAGAAAGCTAGCATGCAGGTACAGCAAGTAATTAGGAATGCTAATGCAATGTAGGCCTTTATTGCAAGGGGTATAGAGTATAAAAGTAGGGAAGTTTTGATGCAACTTTACAGGGCGCTGGTAAGACCGCACCTGGAGTACTGCGTACAGTTTTGGTCTCCATATTTAAGGAAGGATATACCTGCATTGGAGGCAGTGCAGAGAAGCTTCACGAGGTTGATTCATGGGATGAAGAGGGTGACGTATGATGAAAGGATGAGCAGGTTGGGCCTATACTCATTGGAGTTTAGAAGAATGAAAGGTGATCTTATTGAAACATATGTAGGGTAAATTTGGTTGATTTGCGCCTCCCGTTAGTGCCCTAAGAGAGGCGCAAATCAACTAGTGCCTGGGCGCGGCACCGTTAATGTCTCCCGTAGAATTCAGTGTGAGGTTAGCGGCGGTGTTGCGCCGCCGGCGATGATTTCATCGCCATGCTCAGCGCCCTGCTCGCGCCCCGGCTGTAATATTGGATGGCGCCCCCCAACTTACCACCGGACACTATGTCTGCCGGGGTCAGGGGGGTCTACCTGCGGCCAGGGCAGTGCTAGTTAAAAGGGAGGTGGCGGGCGGCCATTTTTGTTGTCGGCCGCCTGCCAGCACCTGCCTCCATTGCTGTCCCTGGCACCCATGAAGCCCCCCCGCAGGGTGCCGGCTGCTCTCCGTGAGCCTGGCGCTCCTCTTGAGTGCTGGGCTCTTTTGCCGGCACTCCCGATCCCTGGTGGCCCAGCGGGACGTGCTGCACCAGGCCCCTCCCCTTTAAAAGGCCTGCAGTACCGTGGTGTGACGTGCCACAGCGCCATGTTGCACCACAATATTCGCTCGCAGCATCCCAAGAGGGACGCAGGGTGCTTCCGGTAGCGCCCCTCACAACTTGCTAACCCACCTATCTTTGTATCAATGGCAAATTTGGCTACAGTACATTCAGTCCCTTCATCCAAGTCATTAATATAGATTGTAAATAGCTGAGGCCCCAACACTGATCCCTGTGGCACCCCACTAGTTACTGATTGCCAACCGGAAAATGACCCATTTATCCCGACTCTCTGTTTTCTGTTAGTTAGCCAATCCTCTATCCATGCCAATATATTACCCCCAAACCCTGTGCACTCTTATCTTGTGCAGTAACCTTTTATGTGGCACCTTATCGAATGCCTTCTGGAAATCCAAATACACCACATCTACTGGTTCCCCTTTATCCACCCTGTTAGTTACATCCCCAAAGAACTCTAGCAAATTTGTCAAACACGATTTCCCTTTCATAAAACCATGTTGACTCTGTTTGATTGTCTTACAATTTTCTAAAAGTCCTGCTATTACTTCCTTAATAATAGATTCCAGCATTTTCCCAATGACAGATGTTATGCTAACTGGCCTATAGTTTCCTGCTTTCTGTCTCCCTCCTTTCTTGAATAGTGGCGTTACTCTTGCGGTTTTCCAATCCGTTGGGACCTCTCCAGAATCCAGGGAATTTTAGTAGGTTACAACCAACGCATCCACTATCTCTGCAGCCACTTTTAAGACCCTAGGATGCAGGCCATCAGGTCCAGGAGACATGTCGGCCTTTAGCCCCATTAGTTTGCCTAGTACTTTTTCTCTAGTGATAGAGATTGTTTTAAGTTCCTCCCTCCCTATAGCCCCTTGATTATCTATTATTATTGGGATGTTTTTTGTGCCTTCTACTGTGAAGACCGATCCAAAATAATTCTTTAAGAGTGCCATTTCTCTATTTTCCATTATTAATTCCCCCGTCTCATCCTCTAAGGGACCAATGTTTACTTTAGCTACTCTCTTCCTTTTTATATACCTGTAGAAGCTCTTACTGTCTGTTTTTATATTATTTGCTAGTTTACTCTCATGCTCTATCTTCTTCCTCTTTATAATTTTTTTAGTCATCCTTTTAGTTTCTAAAAATTTCCCAATCCTCTGGCCTACCACGAATCTTCGCAACATTGTATGCCTTTTCTTTCAATTTGATACCATCCTTAACCTCCTTAGTTAACCATGGATGGTGCATTCTTTTCGTAGAGCTTTTCTTTCTCACTGGAATATACCTTTGCTGAGATTTGTAAAATTTCTCCTTAAATGTCTGCCACTGCTAATCCAACATCTTACCCTTTAATCTATATTCCCAGTCCACTTTAGCCAACTCTGTCCTCATACCCTTGTAATTGCCTTTATTTAAGTTTAGGACATTAGCTTCAGACCCAAGTTTCTTACCCTCAAACTGAATTTGAAATTCTACCATGCTATGATCACTCTTTCCTAGGGGATCCTTTACTATGAGATCATTAATTAATCCTGTCTCATTACACATTACCAGATCTAAAATAGCCTGCACCCTGGTTGGTTCCTCAATGTATTGCTCTAAGAAACCATCCTGAATAAACTCTATGAACTCGTCGTCAAGGCTACCCTTGCCAATTTGATTTGTCCATTCTATACGATAATTAAAATCGCCCATGATTATTGCAGTACCTTTTTTACAAGCCCCCATTATTTCTTGATTTATACTCTGTCCTAAAGTATAGCTACTGTTATGGGGCCTATTTACTATTCCCACCCGTGACTTCTTACCCTTACTATTTCTTATCTCCACCCAAACTGATTCTACATCTTGAGTTTCTGAGCCAATATCATTCCTCACCACTGCAGTGATCTCATCCTTTATTAGCAGAGCTACCCCGCCTCCTTTTCCTTTATGCCTATCCTTTCGAAATGTCAAATACCCCTGAATATTCAGTTCCCAGCCGTGATCACCTGACAACCACATCTCTGTAATGGCTATCAGATCATACCCATTTATTTCTATTTGTGCCTTCAACTCATCTATCTTGTTATGAATGCAGCCAGCCATAAGCTTGACGTGGTGGCTGGAAGAGTGCTGGCACACAGGTCTGGCACAGAATGAAGGCATCGTGGCTGCTGCCAGGATAGCGGGCATTGACATTGAGGACTCGCTTGCTGTGGTCGCATATCAACTGCACCTTAATTGAGTGGTGTCCGCAAAGCCAAGTGGGTGCAGTCAATGGCGCCCTGCATCATGAGGAATCCCACTATCCTGGCAAAGCCACATGCATGCTCGACCTGCTTCTCTCTGATGATGGGGAAGGAAATGTAATCCCTTCTCTTACTGCAGAGAGCCTCTGTGACCTCCCAGATGCAGCAATGGATGGCAAACTGCACGATGTTAGCTATGTCTCCTGTTGCAGACTGGAAAGATTCACTGGCAAAGAAATTGAGGGCGACGGTGACCTTGACTGCCACTTTGAGAGCTGTGGTCACCTTAGTCTGACTGGAGGACTGGCTGAAGGAGGTGGCAGAGTTCTGTGACCAACTCCTTGGTGAAGCGGAGCCTTCTAATACACTGCTCCTCGCTTAATTGGTGCTCTCGGAATACCTTTGGATGCTGAGGCCTTGTTGAGAGCCCTAATGGCTCTCCTCCTCCCTCTGGGAACATGTTCCAGTCTTTCTCGCTGCCTCCGCTCCCTCCGCCGTAGATCCTGGACGGGAAGGTCGACTGCCTGTAATGCTGTAATGGAACAATGGGCTGCCTTTAAACAGTAAATAGTTCAGGTACAGTTGAGGTACGTTCCCAGTAGGATGATGAAAGAGATAGAGAATATGATGAAGCAGAAAATGAGAGCGTATGACAGATATCAGGTTGCAAATATATCTGAGAATCAGGCTATATATAGAAAGGTCAGAGGAAAAGTGAAAAAGAAAATAAGAGGGGCAAAGAGAGGATGTGAGAATAGAATGACAGCCAACATAAAAGGTAATCCAAAAGTCTTCTATAGGCATATAAATAGTAAACGGGTAGTAAGAGGAGGGGTGAGGCCGATTAGGGACCAAAAAGGAGACCTATGCATGGAGGCAGAGGGTATGGCTGAGGTACTAAATGAGTACTTTGCATCTGTCTTCACCAAGGAAGAGGATGCTGCCATAGGCATAGTAAAGGAGGAGATAGTGAAGATACTTGATAGGATACAAATTGATAAAAGAGGAGGTATTAGAAAGGCTGGCTGTACTTAAAGTAGATAAGTCACCAGGAGCGGTTGGGATGCATCCTAGGATGCTGAGGGAATTGAGGGAGGAAATTGCGGAGGTACTGGCCATAATATTCCAATCCTCCTTAGATACAGGGGTGGTGCCAGAGGACTGGAGAATTGCAAATGTTACACCCTTGTTCAAAAAAGGGTGTAAAGGTGAACCTAGCAACGACAGGCCAGTCAGTTTGACCTCGGTAGTGGGGAAGCTTTTAGAAACAGTAATCAGGGACAAAATTAACAGTCACTTGGACAAGTGTGGATTAAATAAGGAAAGCCAGCACGGATTTGTTAAAGGCAAATCATGTTTAACTAAATTGATTAAGTTTTTTGATGAGGTAACAGAAAGGGTTGATGAGGGCAATGCGGTTGACGTAGCGTACATGGATTTCCAAAAGGCGTTCGACAAAGCGCCGCATAATAGGCTTGCCAGCAAAGTGGAAGCCCATGGAATAAAAGGGGCAGTGGCAGCATGGATACGGAATTGGATAAGTGACAGGAAACAGAGAGTAGTGGTGAATGGTGGTTTTTCGTACTGGAGGAAGTTGTACAGTGGTGTTCCCCAGGGGTCAGTTCTAGGACCACTGCTTTTCTTGATATATATTAATGACTTGGACATGGGTGTACAGGGCACAATTTCAAAATTTGCAGAGGACACAAAACTTGGAAGTATAGTGAACAGTGAGGAGGAGAGTGATAGACTTCAGGAAGACATAGACAGGCTGGTGGAATGGGCGGACACGTGGCAGATGAAATTTAATGCAGAAAAGTGTGAAGTAAAACATTTTGGGAGAAAGAATGAGGAGAGGACATATAAACTAAATGGTACAATCCTGAAGGTGGGTGTACGAACAGAGAGACCTGGGGGTATATGTGCATAAATCGTTGAAGGTGGCTGGGCAGGTTGAGAAAGCAGTTAAAAAGGCTAACGGGATCCTGGGCTTCATGAATAGAGGTATACAGTACAAAAGTGTGGAAATTATGATGAACATGTATAAAACACTGGTTCAGCCTCAACTGGAGTACTGTGTCCAATTCTGGGCACCAAACTTTAGGAAGGATGTGAAGGCCTCAGAGAGGGTGCAGAAAAGATTTACAAGAATGATTCTAGGAATGAGGGACTTCAGTTATGTTGATAGACTGGAGAAGCTGGGGTTGTTCTCCTTGGAGCAGTGAAGATTGAGAGGAGATTTGATAGAGGTGTTCAAAATTATGCGGGGTCTGGACAGAGTTGATAGAGAGAAACTGTTCCCATTGGCGGAAGGGTCGAGAATCAGAGGACACTGATTTAAGGTGATGGCAAAAGAATCAAAGGCGACATAAGAAAAACCTCTTTTACACAGCGAGTGGTTAAGATCTGGAATGCACTGCCTGAAATGTTGGTGGAGGCAGACTCAATCGAGGCCTTCAAAAGTGAGCTGGATAAGTATCTGAAGGAAAGAAATTTGCAGGGCTATGGGGAAAGAGCGGGGGAATGGGATTAGCTAAAGTGCTCTTACAGAGAGGTGGCACAGGCTCGATGGGCCAATTGGCTTCCTTCTGCGCTGTAACCATTTTATGATTCTATGATTTTATGCCAGTACAGCCCACATTCATGTTACCGAGTGTAGCAGTTTGATTCTTTGAAGAATAAATAGAGCTACTTTTTAGTTGCCACAACAATCCTGGTACTAAAGAACCTTGAAATTGCTGAATGAAACTGGTGGAGTATGAGTAACTGAAAATAAACCACTGAAACTGCACTAAACTGACAGCAGCGAGTCATTACTGATGATCCCTTTAAATAACATCCATGGAGCCGGCTTCTTGGTGCTTCACATCAGCTCTCCCTGTCAGTGTTTTTTCCAGGCGCCAATGTAGGTGCCGACAATCAATTTAGCAGATCGGGCAGTCAGTGAGTGTTGCACACTCACTGATGTCATGATAGAAACATAGAAACATAGAAGATAGGAGCAGGAGTAGGACATTCAGCCCCTCGAGCCTGTTCCGCCATTCAATGCGATCATGGCTGATCATCCAAATTCAGTACCCTGTCCCTGCTTTCTCCCCATACCCCTTGATCCCTTTAGCCTTAAGAAATATATCCAACTCCTTCTTGAATATATTTAATGAATTGACCTCTACTGCCTTCAGTGGTAGAGAATTCCACAGGTTCACCATTCTCTGGGTGAAGAAATTCCTCCTCATTTCTGTCCTAAAAGGCCTACCCCTTATCCTTAGACTGTGACCCCTGATTCTGGATTCCCCGACCATCGGGAACATCCTTCCTGCATCTAGTCTATCCAGTCCTGTCAGGATTTTATAAGTTTCAATGAGATCCCCTCTCATTCTTCTAAACTCCAGCAAGTACAAGCCCAATCGACCCAATCTCTCCTCATACCTCATTCCTGCCATCCCAGGTATCAGCCTGGTGAATCTTCGCTGAACTCCTGCCATGGCAAGAATATCCTTCCTCAGATAAGGCGACCAAAACTGCACGCAATACTCAAGATATGATCTCACCAAGGCCCTGTACAACTGCAGCAAGCCATCCTTGTTCCTGTACTCAAACCTTCTCGCTATGAAAGCCAACATACCATTTGCCTTCTTAACCACCTGCTGCACCTGCATGCTTACCTTCAGTGACTGGTGCACAAGGACACCCAGGTCTCGTTGCACTTCCCCTTCTCCAAATCTATTGCCATTCAGATAATAATCTGCCTTCCTGTTTTTGACACCAAAGTAGATAACATCACATTTATCCATGTTATATTGCATCTGCCATGCTTCTGCCCTATCACCCAACCTGTCCAAATCATCCTGTAGTTTCTCGGCATCCTCCTCACAGCACACACGCCCACCCAGCTTTGTGTCGTCTGCATATTTGGAGATATTACATCTAGTTCCCTTGTCTAGATCATTAATATATATTGGCCCAGAAATTCAGGTCGGGGGCTTCCCGCGGGTGCAGGCCCCCGACCACCACTTACCTATCGCACCGACATTTGAGGCCTGGGCCTGCATGGATTTCCGCCCTGTGACCCGGTCCAGCTCCCGGCGCACTGTGCTTGCGTGATCCAGCGGCGTAGTTAGTTCGATGAGCTGGCTGGGATCACGTGAGCACTGGGCAACCAATCGGAGGTTGCAAAAGTTAATTCATGAGTTTGATAGTGAGAACTGTCAAACTCATGAAAACTCAGGACGCCCAAAACAGTAATTAAACTTCAAATAAAAGTTTTTAAAAATCCCACTAAATAAATGAACTATGAATAACTGTAAAAATCTATTTTAAACAAATAATCAAATTTTTGAAAAAAATAATTTTTTAACAAATCGGGTCTAAAAATACACTTACCTTACTGTAAATGCTTTAAAAATAATAAACCTGTGGAAAAAAAATTCTAAATTTTATTAATAGACCACTTACCTTTTAAAACTAAGTAATTACGTCTGCTTTTTTCACGCGTAAAAACCGGAGGCCTTTACGCACGGGCAACTCTTTAAAAAAGAAGGAACTTCAGCGCGCACGCGCTGCCTGAAACATCGCACGCGCTCTGCCTCTTAACCCCTTGCTTCAGAGGACAGGAAATACCAGTTTTCAGCGCATGCGCTGTGCATCCTGAAAACCAGCACTTACATCAGGCCCACGCGTGAGTACCCCGTCCGTACTCGCGCGTTGGGACCCGAATTACTGGGCCAATGTGAATAGCTGGGGTCCAAGGACCAACCCCTGCAGTACCCCACTAGTCACTGCCTGCCACTCGGAAAAAAGACCCGTTTATTCCAACTCTTTGCTTTCTGTCTGCCAACCAGTTCTCTATCCAAGTCAATACCTTGCCCCCAATCCCATGTGCCTTAACTTTACACGCTAATCTCTTATGTGGGACCTTATCGAAAGCCTTCTGAAAGTCCAAATACACCACATCCACTGGTTCTCCCTTATCTATTTTACTAGTTACATCCTTAAAATATTCCAGTAGATTAGTCAAGCACGATTTACCTTTTGTAAATCCACGTTGACTTTGTCCGATCCTGTCACTGATTTGCAAGTGCTCTGCTATTACATCTTTTATAATGGACTCTAGCATTTTCCCCACTACCGATGTCAGGCTTACCGGTCTGTAATTCCCCGTTTTCTCTCTACCACCTTTTTTGAATAGTGGGGTAAAATTAGCTACCCTCCAATCGTTGGAAGATGATCAGCAATGCATCTACTATTTCTAGGGCCACTTCCTTAAGTACCCTAGGATGTAGATTATCAGGCCCTGGGGATTTATCGGCCTTCAATCCCATCAATTTCACTAACACCATTTCCCTACAAATACTGATTTCTTTCAGTTCCTCCCTTTCATCAGACCCTATGTTCCCCGACATTTCTGGGAGGTTATTTGTGTCCTCCTTTGTGAAGACAGAACCAAAATATGTATTTAATTGGTCAGCCATTTATTTGTTCCCCATTATAAATTCCCCTGATTCTGACTGCAAGGGACCTACGCTTGACTTCACCAATCTTTTTCTGTTCACATATCTATATAAGCTTTTACAGTCAGTTTTTATGTTGCCTGCAAGCTTACTCTCATATTCTATTTTCCCTTTCTTAATTAATCCCTTTGTCCTCCTTTGTTGAATTCTAAACTGCTCCCAATCCTCTGGATTACTGCTTTTTCTGGCCAATTCATATGTCCTCTCCTTGGATCTTATGCTATCCCTAATTTCCCTCATTAGCCACGGTTGAGTCACCTTTTTTGTTTTATTTTTATGCCAAACTGGGATGAACAAATTCTGTAGTTCATCCATGTGGTCTTTGAATGTTTGCCATTGCCTATACACCGTTAACCCTTTGAGTGACATTCCCCAATCAATCCTACCCAATTCGCGCCTCAGACCATCGTACTTTCCTTTATTTAAATTCAGGACCCTAGTCTCTGAGTCAACTACTTCATTCGCCATCTTAATGAAGAATTCAATCATATTATGATCGCTCCGACCCAAGGGGCCTCGTACAACAAGATTGCTAATTAATCCTTTCTCATTACATAATACCGAATCTAAGATGGCCTGATCTCCAGTTGGTTCCTCGACATATTGGTCCAGGAAACCATCCCGTATACACTCCAGGAATTCCTCCTCCACAGTATTGTTACTAATTTGGTTAGCCCAATCTATATGTAGGTTAAAGTCACCCATGGTAACTGCTGTGCCCATTTTGCACGCTTCTTTAATTTCCCTTTTTATGCCATCCCCAACATTCGCATTACTGTTTGGAGGTCTATATACCACTCCCACTAACGTTTTCTGCCTCTTGGTATTTCTCAGTTCTACCCATACAGATTCCACATCATCAGAGCTAATATCCTTCCTTACAATTGTTTTAATCCCTTCTTTAACCAGTAATGCTACCCCACCTCCCTTTCCTTTTTGCCTATCTTTCCTGAATATTGAATACCCCTGGATGTTGAGTTCCCAGCCTTCGCCACCCTGGAGCCATGTTTCCGTAATCCCAATCAAATCATATTCATTTACCTCTATTTGCACAGCTAATTCATCCACCTTATTACGAATGCTCCTCGCATTAAGACACAAAGCCTTCAGGCTTGTTTTTTAACGCTCTTAGACCTATTAGAATTATTATTTACTGTGTCCATGTTTGATTTAAACCATTGATTTCTCTGACTGCCACTTTTGTTTTTCTCCTTCCTATCTTTTGCTTTTATCCTTGTTTCCCTTTCCTCTGTCTCCCTGCTCAGGTTCCCAACCCCCTGCCATTTTAGTTTAAACCCTCCCCCAGAGCACTAGCAAACACTCCCCCTGGGACATCGGTCCTGGCCCTGCCCAGGTGCAAACCGTCCGGTTTGAACTGGTCCCACCTCCCCCAGAACTGGTTCCAATATCCCAGGAATTTGAATCCCTCCCCCTGGCACCATTCCTCTAGTCACGTATTCATCTGAAATATTCTTCTATTTCTTCTACGATCCACCCAGCATTGACAAGATTTGGCGTGCGGCGTTGGATTTGCCTCGCCCCGGTGATACTGCTCTAGCGCCCCATTAGCGCCATCTGCTTGCACGAACGGGAGGCATTAAGGGGATTAATTTTTCCCCCATGGTGTTTTTTGTTAGTCAGGTTTAGCTGCTGGCAATAACTAAGGATACCAGATAGAGTTAAATCATCAAGTCCATGTATGACACTACTATTATTCAAGTAAACAAGAAAGAAAGAAAGACTTGCATTTATACAGCACCTTTCATGCCCTCAGGATGTCCCAAAGTGCTTTACAGCCAATGAAGTGTTTTTGAAGTGTAGTCACTGCTTTAATGTAGTTCACAGCAAGCTCCCACAAACAGTGATGTGATAATGGCCAGATTATCTGGTTTTTTTGTGAAGTTGGTTGAGGGATAAATATTGTCCAGGACACCGGTAGAACTCTCCCACTCAGTAGAGCCATGATCAGGTTTGCACGATAGATGTAATCCCCCAAGCTCCACTCTATAGAGTCATGGAGTTATACAGCACAGAAAGAGGCCCTTCGGCCAACAAGCCCTATCTATTCTAATCCCATTTTCCAGCACTTGGCCCGTAGCCTTGTATGCTATGGCATTTCAAGTGCTCATCTAAATGCTTCTTGAATGTTGTGAGGGTTCCTGCCTCTACCACCCTTTCAGGCAGTGAGTTCCAGATTCCAACCACCCTCTGGGTGAAAAAGTTTTTCTTCAAATCCTCTCTAAATCTCCTGCCCCTTACCTTGAAACTATGCCCCCTGGTTATTGACCCCTCTACTAAGGGGAAAAGTTCCTTTCTATCTACCCTATCTATGCCCCGCATAATTTTGTACACCTCAATCAGGTCCCCCTTCAGCCTTCCCTGCTCCAAGGAAAACAACCCCAGCCTGTCCAGTCTCTCTTCATAGCTGAAGCACTCCAGCCCAGGTAACATCCTGGTGAATCTCCTCTGCACCCTCTCCAATGCAATCACATCCTTCCTATAGTGTGGCGACCAGAACTGCACAAAGTATTCCAGCTGTGGCCTAACTAACGTTTTGTACAGCTCCATCATAACCTCCCTGCTCTTATATTCTATGCCTCGGTTAATGAAGGCAAGTATCCCATATGCCTTTTTAACCACCTTATCTACCTGTCCTGCTGCCTTCAGGGATCTATGTACATGCACACCAATGTCCCTCTGATCCTCTGTCCTTCCTAGGGTCCTACCATTCATTGTGTATTCCCTTGCTTTGTTATTCCTCCCAAAATGCTTTTCAGGGTTAAATTCCATTTGCCACTGTTCTGCCCATCTGACCAACCCGTCTATATTGTCCTGTAGCCTGAGGCGTCCCTCCTCGCTATTTACCACTCCACCAATTTTTGTGTCAGCTGCGAACTTACTGATCATACCTCCTACATTCATATCTAAATCAATAATGTACCCTACAAACAGCAAAGGACCCAACACCGATCCCTGCAGTACACCACTGGACACAGGGCAAGAGGATAACCAGGGAAAGAGTAGGGCCCGAAATAACAACAGAAAACGTTGGAAAAATTCAGCAGGCCAGGCAACATCCATAGAGAGAGAAACAGTTTCTCTCTCCATGGATGTTGCCTGACCTGCTGAGTTTTTCCAGCGTTTTCTGTTGTTATTTCGGATTTCCAGCATCCACAGTATTTTGCTATCATAAAGAGTAGGGCCCATTAGGGGCCAAAGTGGCAATTTGTGTGTAGAGCCGGAAGATGTAGGTGAGGTTTTAAATGAATATTTTGCATCTGTGTTCACTGTGGAGAAGGACGATGTAGGCATAGAAATCAGGCAGGGGGATTGTGATATATTTGAACAAATTAGCATCGAGAGGGAGGAGGTACTCGTGGTTTTAGCAGGCTTAAAAGTGGATAAATCCCCAGGCCCAGACGAGATGTATCCCAGGCTGCTGTGTGAGGCAAGGGAGGAGATTGCAGGGGCTCTGACACAGATTTTCAGAACCTCTCTGGCCACAGGGGAGGTGCCAGAGGACTGGAGGACAGCTAACGCAGTACCATTGTTCAGGAAGGGTAGTAGGGATAAACCAGGGAATTACAGGCCAGTGAGCCTAACATCAGTGGTAGGGAAATTGCTCACTCTTGAGCGTGGTGTGTTACCAGGCCACTCAGCAACAGAGCTGTGGCTGCACGGCCGAACCTACAAACTCCCGTCCGCTGAAGGTCTGTTGTTTTAAACAATCTTCTGTTGTTTAGTTGAGTAGTAAATATAATTCATTCTTATGGTTCTACTCACTTTATTATTTCTACTTTAACATAAAAAACAATTTGAAAGCAGAGTATAATTTCTTCAGAGTGTAACGCCGTTTACAAGCAGAGTTTCGTCAGCAGTTCTGAGCATAGGCAAGCGCTCAAGTCTTGTAGGTTCCTCTCTTTTTCTCAAACTTAACACAAAGAGCCTCTTTTTTTTAGGCACTGATGCCTTTATCAAACTGGAAGTGGCCTTGCCTTATTTGGTAGTGGCCGGTCAATGCACCGTCCTTCAGCCGATTCTTATGCACACAAGTTTACATTTCTCTGCACATTCGTATGTCAGTATCCTTTTGCAATGTATATCAACATCCCTTTGTGTAGGTTGCAATGGTATGTAGCGGGATGTTTATAGTATGGCACTATTATAAACATCCCAAGGACTCACTTCAATCCTGAACACTGGCTGTTACTGGGGTAATCTGTAATTCTGTCAGGGTGCACCCATTTAAAACGGAAATGAGGGGGAATTTCTTCTCTCAGAGGATCGTGAATCTGTGGAATTCTCTTTCCCAGAGAGCTGTGGAGGCTGGGCCATTGAATATATTTAAGGTGGAGATAGACAGATTTTTGAACGGTAATGGAGTCAAGGGTTATGGGGGGTGGGCAGGGAAGTGGAGTTGAGGCCAAGATCAGATCAGCCATGATCTTATTGAATGGCGGAGCAGGCTCGTGGGGAAAAATGACCTACTCCTGCTCCTACGTTTTATGCTCTTATGTTCTTTCTGTCTCTCTCTCTCTCGACTGCTGCTAGGCTAGGGTATCTTTCTCTCCCTCATGTACCAACAGGCACCACATCGGCAGCAGAACCTTGCGTGATTCCCCCTTAACACACACAGCAACCTTAAGATTCATCGGAGCAAATGTTGAAGAAATAGTAGGAGATTTTTCTCCTACTTGCTGAGTGTGCATTGCTTCTCCTGTAAAACTCTTTGGGATGTTTTACCGCATGAAAGGCATTACATAAACCCCCTAAGTTATCGTAGTAATTGCTGTTGTCGAAGACTTGAAGAGCAAGTAAAACTAGTTGCAACTCATCAGCTACTTACTTCATTTAATTTCAGCTACTATCATCAGATCGGGCTATTAAGGCGACAGCATGTTATCTCTTGTTTACCAGAGTCTGATAAGGTGGACAATTTCTCACTGCCTTTAATTACCTGCATTTGTTGAGGTCCATATCAGATGGGAATTGGCACTGGGCTTTTCTTCAAGGGCAGACTCACCTAACAGGAGAATGAACTGAATTAACCCTGCAGAATGCTGATCTGCATACTCTGTAATGGACCACCTACTGGACGCTTTTAACTGTACCGGAGAGAACGTTTTAGGCACTGTTCAGGGTGTTTCTAGGGAAATTCCATCTCCGCCGTGGGGGGTGGGGGGGGGGGAGTGGGGTGTGGTGTAATTATTTCCTAAGATGTAACGTGTTTCTCACTTATCTACAATTTGAATCAATTGTGGGTGTGACTAACTGGGAAAATGTCTGATTCTGGCCTCTTCCCACATTACAACAGTGACTACACTCCAAAAGTACTTCATTGGCTGTAAAGCACTTTGAGACGTGCGGTGGTCATGAAAGGCGCTATATAAATGCAAGTCTTTCCTTCTTTCTAAAAGGCCAACTTATCTCTTATGTCTTGCTCAGTGCTGTCTAATTCAGTGTAAAATGCCTTGGGAGGGTGTTTTTTGGGCACAAGGAATCCAGTCAACGCGGTTTATAGTCTCCAACCCAAGCTTCTAAGAAATGCATAAGTTGATAGGAACAGGAGTAGGTTGTTGAGCCCCTCGAGCCTGTTCTGTCATTCTATCAGATCATGGCCGATCTGTACCTGAACTCCATTGACCCGCCATTGCTCCATATCCCTTGATACCCTTAGCCAACAAAAATCTATCGATCTCAGCCTTGAATATTTTAACTGAGCTTTGGGGGATAGAATACCAGATCTCCACTTCCCTTTGTGTGAAAAGGTGCTTCCTGACTCTCCCTCCAGATGAAAACAGTTTCCCTGTATCTATCCTATAGAATACCTTTATTATCATTTTAAAGCCCTTGATCACATCTCCCCTCATTCTGTACTCAAGGGAATAGAAGCCTAGTTTATACTACCTGCCCTCATAACTTAAGCCCCGGTATCATTCTGGTGCACTGCACCCACTCCAAGGCCAAATACAGGAAACTCTTTGGTATCCGGCACCGACGGGACCGGGATGGTGCCGGTTGATTAAAAATTCCGGATGACGGAGAGGGTTATCTACCGAGGCTATTTTTAACAAACAAAAATAAAAAAATCAAGAAATGTGCAGTATACAGTAATTGGGTACTCACCTACAGAACGTTGTGTTAAATGGATGGTGGAAGATGCTTGATTAAGTACAGTACTGCCAGTTGAGGGTAATCCATAACGCTTTAATTACTTAACAGTAAAACAAAACTTATACAGTAAATGACTGTATACAGTGCTGTAGTTGACTGTACACTTATTCCAAAATGGCGGATGGGAAGAGACTACCAGCAGCATGGGAGAGTCAGACTCCTGTTATTGAGGTGTTCGGACTTCCGACAGCGCCAAGAAGCCGAGTAGTGGCGGTTTGGAGAACTACCCCCCACTGACTAACTCAGCCACTGTGGGAGACTCGGACTCGGCAACACTTCCGGTTATTGAGGTGTTGTTTTCGGAGTATGAATTTTGCTGGTTAATAGAGAATCCCGGATATTTAGGTGCCGTTTAAATGAAAGTTTCCTGTACATCCTTCCTGAGGTGTAGTGTAGTGCACAAAACTGAACGCGGTTACTCCAGCTGAGGTCTGATCAAGGCTCTGTACAACTGGAGCCTCACTCCCATCCATTTGTATTCCAGCCCTCTTGATATAACGGCCAACATTACATTACTCTTTTTGATTACATTTCATACCTGTGCATTAGCTTTTAGTGATTTTATGTACACGGACACCTAAATCCCTTTGTTCCTCCACAATTCATAGTTTCTCATTAAGAAAATATTCCAATTCGTCTTTCTTAGGTCCCAAGTTGATGACCTCACACTTCGCCATGTTATACTCCATCTGCCACAATTTTGTCCACTCGCTTAATCTGTGTAGGTCCTTTTGTAACTTCCTGTTCTCTTCCGCACAACTTCCTGCGCCTCCTAATGTGGTTCCACATATTTGTGCAATTTCGCTTTGTCTACTATGGAGTGCACCCCCCCCCCCATAGGGACACACCACAAAACATTACGGCAGGTTGGTTTTGTGAAGACTTAGAGAAAGAAAGAAAGACTTACATTTATATAGCGTCTTTCACGACCACCGGACGTCTCAAAGCGCTTTACAGCCAATGAAGTACTTTTTTGGAGTGTAGACACTGTTGTAATGTAAGAGGCGGGATAGGCCCTTAAGGCCCTTAACAACCACTGAATTGCCTCTATAATCCCATTTTGAGAGGCCTTTCTGATTTTAACACTTTTCCCACGTGATGCACGCCTTCTCTGAAACACGACGGTGAAACCTGGCGGTAGCACAATTGGATTGCTGACTATCAGTTGCAGCTCCACCAATAAATAGGAAATTTGATCAGTCATCGTTTGCAGGTGGCAGGACTTTGTTGTCTCAGGTCTGGGGGAGCTTTTAGCAGGCATAACCATAGCTGTGGAAGTTTAGAGCCTGACACCCATCTCCAGTGTGACCTCCTGGGAAACCCCTCTCGCCACCTTGACTTTGCACTTCCTCATATACCAGAAGCATGGGAACCATTTATTTCATTTCTTCCTAGACATCAGATTCGGACGAAGACCAGCCGTGGCAGCAGCAGAACCATGAGCAACAGCACCACCAACAGCAGCAGCAACAACAGGAGCGCCAAGCTGCTGCTCACCCACCTGAAGCTGCACAGGCCAGAAGGTGCTAGCGTGCGACCACATTGCTGCCTGGGATGCAAGGGACGCACACATCTTGGCCAGATTTGCTTAGCCTGCACAATCAAACAATTTTGTCTCGTACCTTCTTATCAGACCATCGACAATGGCCAAGAACCTACAGATTCCTAGCACTCTGACCACCATACTGACAATTGCAAGTACTCCTAAGCCCTCAATGTGGAAGTCCCATTAGCGAAATGACACACGCCACAACTGCAACAGTTGCCATCAGAATTTTTATTTACAATAACCAACTGATGGCTTTTCAACATTAAACATCACATTTCACCCAAGTGACTACCCTTGTGACTATTTATGCAGTATCTTTCTCTTACGCATGCTCCTAAGTGGTGGTTCCCCCTTGGCATCAGCAGATGTGGAGGCCCCTTGCTCACTTTCTTGCTGCTCGTGTCTCAACACCATTGGCGGGCGTCCTCTGGGGTTGTGAACCTGTGAGGGCTCGTCAACAGTCTGCTTCTCTTGTGGCTGTGCAGGGGTTGAGACGCCTATCTCAGTTGGGTGGGGACTCTGGTGGGGCTCTGACCGAGGACTTGGCAGTAGCATGGAAGTGTGAGCGCTTGGAGAGGAGCCCCCACTTCCTTGTTCTCTGCCAACAACATTCCTCTCATGGGTCAGGTCCACCTCAGCGCTTGCAAGTGGCTTGAGAGCACCTTGCTGCACATCAGGGGGGCCATGGGGACCCGTATCTGCACTGGCAGTCCTACTCAGAAGGACTTCCATGAAGGTCTGGTTTCTCTGTTCAATAGCTGACCATCCCTCCTCCAGAGATGTCAGTCTATTCTGAACAAATACCATGTTTTCTACACTCTGGCGACTTAGCTCCTCCATGGCCGTAGCTATCCCCTTGTCTACTGTAGCCATCCTTCCCACGGAGGTTGCCATCCTTTCCATGGTGTTGCGTTCATGCGCCAATGACTCCACAAAGGCTCTGCTCATGTTCGCGATGGACTCTTCCATTCACTCCACACTCGCAGCGACCCTGGAGACAAAACCTGCCAGAGACTCCTGCACCTGTTCCTGGAGTTCCAGCACCACTGTTCTTCTGGATGGACCCAGGGGCAGAGGGTCGACATGCAGCTGAGCCAAGCTGGGAGGGTCCTGCGCCCTCCGACTAGGACTCTCCACTGCTGTTTCTGTCTCCACAATCTGCTGATGCTCACTTGTGAGCTGTGATACACCAGGTGTCAACACTACTCTGTCTCGCGATGGTCCCACCGAAGTGTGAGTGTCTGCGCTGGTGCTTGGTTGGCTGAATTCTGCTGAAGCTGCGCCCTCAGAGGTTGCAACTTCCTCTGAGGAGTCTGGAGCCTCAGGCTGTTCCTCCTGGATAGTGGGGATGGGTGCTTGCGATGGTCCTGTGGGGGAGTAAAGGAAAGAGTCAGAGATGTGAGGCCAAGGTTACATGCACATTGCATGTTGCAGATGATCATAAGTCCATCTGTTAGAGCTTCAGAATCATTATCAGCGACTCATGCAATGTCAATGAGAGAGATGAAAAACGATTCTGTCATCAGCTTTCCCTGATGCGCCCGTCTGTCCGTCCCCCACTTGCGCATCATCCTCAAATCCCACAATCTCCAGGCCCTCCCTGTGTTTTGTAAGTTGTTTTCATAGCATCACAGTGATAGGGAGTGTGAGGGCTGCATAGTCGAATAGTTAGGTGAATGTGACCATAGAGAGAGAGGGAATGGGTAAGGGTGCAAGGATGTCAGTTTCAAGTGGGATGTGGAGGAAGAGGTTGCTAAAGCTGAGTGCTGGTGAGGAGAGGCAATGGGGATCAGTTTGAGGATGATGGGAAAGTCATACTCACTTTTCCAGAGCGCAGAAGGTCATGAAACCTCTTCCTGCACTGAAGCCAGGTTCTGTGAATCAGCGACGAGTTGACCTCCTGGGCCACCTGGATCCACACAGCCTTCGTCTGCTGGGGAGGCTTCTTCCTCCCTGAAGAATGGAAGAGCAGCTCCTTACTAGCTCTTGCTCCCTCCACCAAAGCTTGCAGGGCGATGTCATCAAATCTGGGAGCAGACCGAGGTCTCCCGCTGCTCACATTGCCTCCCGGTCCCTCTCACAGCAAAGGCCAAAAGGTTGGCAGTCTGCAGATGAAGCAAGGCTTCTTGCGGACCTTAAATGCAGTAGCAATTATGACATTATCGGAGGCGAGTTTCAGACTGAAAAAACTAATTGGACCATGGGTTTCCACACGCTGGAACTCAATTGCCCAATTAGGTGAAAATCGCCTCATTCTCCCACATCGATTTGGAATCGGGTGGACAACACGAAAAGCGGATGACACGACCCCAGCCCGCTCCATGACAAGATCGAGCCCTGGGCTGGATTCTGCCAGCCCTGGGGAGGCGGGTTTGGAGGCGGGACTGCCGGGAAAATGGCAGAATTTGGGGGCGGGTGCCCAACCCGCCTCCATGCCATCTTGCCATGAGGCGGGTAACCGAACCGCGCTGGGTCCCGCCTCTTCGAGGCGGGAAGGGGATTAATGCCAATTAACTTCCCGTTAACAGGTAGTTAACAGGCAGTTTGTTGGCAAATCCCTATTTTGAGCCCTGAAGTGTGGGCTTCCCGACGGCTCCAAACCTCGCCAGGGTCAGCGGAGGGGCCGTCGGTCTGGGGGGCGCGGAGGGGCCGAGATGTCTGGTGTGCAGGTGAGTAATGGGTGCATGTGTGCAGAGGTAAATGTGTGAGGTGTGTGTAAAATGTTTTAATAAGTTTTACTTGCCTTTACTTCTTCCTGCAGGCTTCCTCCCTTCAGGTCTCAGGAGCCCCTCAGCTCACCGGCACAGAAAGCAGAATGGCCGCGGAACTGTCAAAAGCTGCAGCCTTCTGCTGTCTGGTCTGGAAGGCTTTCTAATTGAATCTTGAGTAAAGACACAACTTAGAAGACAGATTGTCCGTGTTTGACAGCTTCACAGAACTGTCAAACGATGACATTTCATCTGTCAAAAGCTCTTGACAGATGAAACGGCACTCGCTGACATCACCTGTAACTGGCTTTCCCTTAATTGGCCTGCTGAGCCCGCTGGGCGGACTTAACAAGGTCAATCAAGGGAAAATAGCGTGGGTTGGCCACAAGTCGATGGAGGCGGGACTGAAACCCAGCCCTGTGTGTCTCCGCTTCCACTACTTCCGTCGGCAGCGAGTTCCAGGTCCTCACCACTCGCTGCATAAAAAAGTTTTTCCTCACGTCCCCCCTGTATCTCTTGCCCAAAACCTTAAATCTGGGTCCCCTAGTCCTTGTAACACCAACTAGTGGGAACAGCCTTTCCCCGTCTAGCCTATCCAAACCCGTCATAATCTTGTACACCTCTATCAAATCACCCCTCAACCTCCTTTGCTCTAATGAAAACAAATCCAGCTTCTCCAACCTGTCCTTGTAGCTAATAGGTAGAAAATTGGGGACACATTTGAGGACCCATTACGTGGTAGTTTGACTGTAGGGCATTAAGGAAGCAGTTTCTAACCGTGTCCATAGGTCATTAACCGACATCGTGAAGGAAAAGCCAATTTTGTTTTATAAATATCAACCTCATCCCGGAAAAGGCTTCCGTCAAGTTTTATTATGAAATCTGAATTGAAGAGGCCTGAGAAAAATTTGTGGACAAAAAATAAAGTGAGCCAAGCTCGTAGTCAATACATTTTTCTCCAATAATAGAAAAAGTTGGAAAGAGGAAAATCGTCATTTGGTCTGACAAAATGTATCAATGTCAATGAGATGCTGAAGTGTTTTTTTGTGTGGCCTCTTTGCCTGTCTAATAAGAATGGGACTTAAATAGGTTTAGGAGATGGGTTGGGAAAGGATCCATGTTGCAAAATTATTCAACAATGTATTTTATGGAAATGTATTCGTATTCGATTACTTCATGTCAGGGTTCATTCCAGAGGCCTTGTTGATCTTTCTATGAGGACAGTTTGAAGTGTTTGATGCAGTGAGACAGAGACAAAGTAATAGATTGCTGTGCGACATCAGGGCTCATAAAACTTTGGAGCAATCTCCTATCAACATGATCCCAGCCATGTCAAGTGTTTTGGCTAATATTGACCTGATAAAAGTGTTTGGGCTAGATATTCATTATAGCCAAGGAATGGGCGGTGCCAGTAGAAAAGTTGGAGAATTAGCGCCAGGCGCAAGTCCTTTAGACTGCATGCAAAATTCAAGTCTTAAAACCCAAGCTCATTGGCCTAGAAATTGAGTTTTGGCGCAGCCAGGGCTTTAGCGCTGGAAGTTAGTGCTGGCGCTAAGTCCCCCTGCGCGCCAAAAATTCAGTAGCGCCGCGCCCAAACGGCTGCCGGCGCTACTGGAGGGTTTCAGCGCCTCCCAATGGGCGCTAACTGCCCCATTGCGGCGCTGTTCCGGCGCTGCGGCACCCGATGCGGTGCGGCAGGCTGGGGACGTGCAGGCCTCCTCCTCCCGTTAAGGAGGAGCTGCCTGCACCCGGCCGCGGCCCGCGCAAATCAGCTTAAAAATGAGCCTGGCACCTCGGACAAGTGCCGGGCTTGCATCTGTTCCGGGGGAGGGGCGGGGAGAAGTCCGGGGAGGGAGCTGCGGGCAGGCGGCCGGCGGGAAAGTGGCCGGCCGCCGCGGGGCCTTTAATGCGCCAGCGCAAACTGGAGTAAGGCACCTCTGACAGAACGTTGCTTGCGGCTGCCACGGGCGAGGCGGCCGCAACTCAATTTCGGAGTTCGGGCGGGTTACCACGGCAACCGGGACGCTGCGCACACCGATGACATCATCGGTGCCGGCGCAGCGCTACCGGTGCAACGCCGATTTAGGGCCCCAGGGAATTTTTAAACTGGCGATAACTCTGGCGCTAGTCCCTCTAGCGCCTCAAAAGCGGCGCTAAGGCAACTGAATTTCTCGGCCAATGGCTCTACACTTAAAGGGTGGACCAATATCAGGTGCAGTCTAATTGCAACTCATCTTTGCCACAGGCTTTTTTCACTTCTTAAAGGGGAGGTTCATTGATGCTGCAGCACCTCATTCTCAGCATTGCTGGCTGTGCAGCTGCCTCAGCAAGCAGAAGCAGAACAAGGAGAAGGAACCGGAGGACTGAACCAGGTGTACTCCTGGCAGATCAACAACCCAGGGAGAGAGCCCGCAGATTCTCTGATAATGCATTGGAGGCATTGGTTTTCGCTGTGGAGAGACGGAGGGCGGTGCTCTACCCGACAAGTGGCAGGAGGCCCTCATCACAAATCTTCCACACCATGTGGAGAGAGGTAGCCCAGCATGTCTCAGGCACCACTGTGGTCCCCAGGACCCACACACAGTGCAGGAAGAAATTTAATGACCTCACTCAGGTTGTCAGGGTGAGTGAATGCTTCAACAGATGCTACATAACACCATCTGTACCACAATCTTCACACACTGCACAAAGCACCACTCCCCCAGCACTCACCCACCAACAATCTCTACCAACCAACACTCACACCCACATCTCACACCTTGCACACAATGACAGCTATTCAACTATGGCAGGCACATCACCCAAATATATTGCTCCACACTCACTCACAGACTTTTCTTTCTCTTGCAGGCCAAGTTGGCTCACAACAGGAGGGAGCAGGAGTGCACAGGAGGAGGACAACCTGACACCCAATCACTGTCTGCACTGGAGAATCGAGTGCTGCAAATCATTGGGTGCCAGGTGCCATGGCCACCAGCGACATTGACCCCCTTGGTGACAACAACATTATGTTCATCCCTACTCCATCTTCTCACATCCCACTTCCCCCTCACCCCACAAGCGTTTCCTACTTTCCAGCTAATCGTGCTGTATGCATGCATTTCTCCCTTCCTGCCCCTTTCACCTCACCTTAACCCGACTCTTGTGCCTTTATGCTTTCAGATAATGAGCAAGCAGCTGAGCAGCTTGTCCCTGAGGGCACCGTAGAGAGCGAGGCGGGAGAAGAGGAGGAGGAAGAACACACCGCGTCACTGCATGTCTCAGCCGCAGGCACCAGCTCAGATACTGGCACTACGCATTCTTTAGAGGCTAGAATAGTAGTGGGATGTGCACAGGGTGATTGGACTGCAGCAAGGCCAGGTGGGAAGAGTACCTCGGGGGCCAGCTCCCCAGAGGTCGGGTTCGCGTGCAGGTTCAGCTGCCGAGAACTCAGATGAGCACCTCGATGAAGAAGCGTGATGGGCGTGCACAAGGAGATGATAAGTGCAATGGCAAGGGTGCCCGAGAGCCTCTTGGAAATGATAAGGAACATGGAGGAGTCCACCTCTAACATTGCACAAGGCTCTGCACACACCATGGAGCCCATCATTTCCAGTCTGCAAAGGATGGTAGACTCCCAGAGAGACTGTGGTGACCCAAACCTGATGCCGCGTGTGATGGGTGATCTGGCAGCTTCCATTGCAGCACAGGCAGAAGCGATGCAACGTCTTAGTGCTCTCATGCAGTCTCAGCTTGATGCCACACAAGCTCTGACTGCTGCCACCATGGCTGGATCTACCACCGTCGACCGGGGCTTTCACAGTGTTGCAGCAGGCCAGCAATCTGTGCTCCAACAGATTGGTAAGGATGCTGAGGTGCTGCCCCGGGGGAGTGGCAGTGGGTCAGTGGAGCAGGAACCTGCTGTCCTCTCTCAGGATGACAGCATTCCTGCACCTATCATTGGCACTCCGCCATTTCACACATTCCAGCCAGCCCAGACTGCTGTTGCCCATGCTGAGGTGGTGCAGTCTACAGCCGGACCTTCCAGGCCCGGAGCTGGTCGAGGGAGTTCTACAAGGCCATCTGAAGTCTCTGGCACCGACACTCAGCAACCTTCCACCCGCCGTGCTGCAGCCACTGGGCCAACACTTCGTAGGAGCACTAGAGTAGGCAAAGGCACTGTAGCGAGAGGCACTGAGGGATTGCACAAGGGTGAATAATTAATAAGTTTGGTGTAAATATGTGTTCACTGATTTTTCATAAATTTATTCATTCAGTTTGAATTGTTTTGTGGTGTGTCTCATTTCAGCTTTGTGCTGTGATATGGTCTGCGACAGGGGTGGAATGTTATGGATGTGGTGAGCAACAGGGATCTGGGGTTTAATTCATTCGAACCGCAGTCTGATGAGGCGATCAAGGACCGCCCTTATGGAGAGCCAATTGAATGGCTGCCTCCTCCCTCGCTCCTGTTCCTCCTCATCATCATCCTCCTCATCTTCCTCTTCCTCCTTGTCCTCCACTCCCTCTTCCTCCTCCTGAGGTAGTCCTGCAATCCCTGCTGGCAAGGGCTTGGCCCTCATGGTGCCCAAGTTGTGGAGCATGCAGCAGACCACGATGAAATGGGACAACCACTCCAGCGAGTACTGGAGGTCTCCTCCTGAGTGGTCAAGGCAGTAGAACTATTGCTTGAGCACCATGATGGTCTGCTCGATGATATTCCTGGTGGCAGCATGGCTCTCATTATATGAGTGCTGGCTACGAGTGATGGGGTTGCGAAGGGGAGTCATGAGCCAGGTGGAGAGCAGATAGCCCTTATCTCTGACCAGCCATCCATAAGCTTGATGCGATGGCTGGAAGAGTGCTGGCACACCGGTCTGGCACAGGATGAAGGCATCATGGCTGCTTCCAGGATAGAGGGCATTCACATTGAGGATTCACTCGCTGTGGTCGCACACCAACTGCACATTCAGTGAGTGGTAGCCTTTGCGGTTATGGAAGATCTCAGGATTGTTATGAGGTGCCCGCAAAGTCATGTGGGTGCAGTCAATGGCACCCTGCACCATGGGGAATCCCGCTATCCTGGCAAAGCCACATGCACGCTTGTCCTGCTTCTCTCTGGTGATGGGGGAAGAATTGTAATCCCTTCTTCTACTGTAGAGAGCCTCTCTGACCTCCCAGATGCAGCGATGGATGGCGAACGGCGAGAAGTTAGCTATGTCTCCTGTTGTAGACCGGAAGGATTCACTGGTGAAAAGATTGAGGACGACGGTGACCTTGACTGCCACTGGGAGAGCCATGGAGATCTGGCTGAAGGAGGTGGCAGAGTTCTGTGGCCACCTCTTTGGTGAAGCGGAGCCATCTAATACACTGCTCCTCGCTTAATTGGAGGTAGGAGAAATGCTCTCAGAATACCCTCTAAGGGTAAGGCCTCCTGTTGAGAGGCCTGATGGCCTTCCTCCTCCTTCTGGGCACATGTTCCAGTCTTTCTTGTTGCCTCCGCTCCCTCCACCGTAGATCCTGGAGGGCGAAGTTGACTGTCAGTACAGCTCCCATTAATGTTACCAAGTGTAACAGTTTGAATCTTTGAACACTAAATGTAGCTACTTTTTAGTTGCCAGACGAGTCCTGATACAAAAGAACCTTGAAATAACTGAATGAAACTGTTGCAGTGGGTGAAACTAACAAAAAAAACACTGAAACTGCTCTAACCTGACAGCTGCGAGTGATTACTGATGATCCCTTTAAATAATGTCCCTGGAGCCAGCTTCCTGGTGCTATACACTAGCTCTCCCTGTCGATGTTTACTCCAGGTGGCGATGTAAGTGGCGAGAATCAATTTTGCAGAACAGGTGGTCAGTGAGCGTTGCACACTCACTGATGTCACGATCTCCCTGGCATTGATGTTCCCGGCGATACTTCTACCAATGACGCTACAGGGGGGCTGGTTTAGTGCCCCATTAGCGCCATCTACTGGCACTAATGGGAGGCGCTAAGGGGACAAATTTTTCCCCCAAGGATTCTTTATATGAATAGACATTTTAAAAGAATTCAAGAACATGTCAACCATGTTACGCAGTGAGTTGTTATGATCCGGAATGCTCTGCCTGAAAGGGTGGTGGAAGCAGGTTCAATAGTAACTCCTGAAAGGGAATTGGATAAATACTTGAAAAGAAAAAATATCAGGGCTATGGGGAAAGAGCAGGGGGAGTGGGACTAATTGGATTTCTCTTTCAGAGAGCTGGCACAGGCATGATGGGCCGAATGGCCTCCTTCTGTGCTGCATGATTCTACGGTTCTAACTTACAGTACCATAACCACTAGGCTACCATGCCCTTTGTCTCCTCATATCTGTGGTTTCTCATCCTTGGTATCACCCTGCTAGATCTGAGATGAGTTAACTGACCTCAGCTGGGGTAGCAGCACGGACCCCAGCACATTCCCCTGGACAGAGGAAAAAGGTAGAATCACCCAGAGTTGCTGCTTCTGATCGCTAGCCAGTAACCCCTGCCGGAAATGCACGAGCTGAGGCCAGGTCCGGGTTTGTCTCTGATATTGCCCCCACAGTTGGATAGCCAGCCGGCTGTTGATGCCAAGGGGTCACCTGCCAATAATGGCCAATTTGAGAGGGGCAACTATCATCTGTGGAATTGTACCCCAGTGAGGGAAGCAAATATGAGAGGAGCAATTCTGCAATCTTTAGTAATGTTCCCTGACAAGTTCTGCAGATTTGTAGTCTGGTGTCTTAACAGTTCCTTGTCCATCACATCACATTTATCTGTTTAATTGGGTGTCTAGAGTGATCTGATAGCACTAAAGTTCGGGGCAGGAAGATGGACAACCACTGTAAACCAGGACTGAACTGGAGTTATAGGTTGACAAGCATTTTATGGCTTATCTTCAGAATGTCTTTGAGAAATGATTATCTGAGAGAACCTCATTTAATTTCTTAAATAACATTTCTGCATTGACGAGCAGAAGGTTTTCTAATCCTCAGCTGCCTATGACATCTGGAGATATATTCATGGATACTGCTTCTTGCTGTGAAATCTAAAAATTACTTTGCACATTACTAATTCATACCAGGGAATGAACGCATTTGATATTAAACCACGGAAAAGATTTGCTGGATTTGTTAGGGACATAGGAACAGGGGTAGGCCATTCAGCCCCTCAAGCCTGTTCTACCATTCAACTCAATCATGGGTGATCTGTATCTTAACTCTATTTACCTGCCTTGGTTGCATATTCCTTATTACCATCCGTCTTTCGGATGAGACGTTAAACTGAGGCTCCATCTGCTCTCTCGGGTGGATGTAAAAGATCCCATGGCACTATTTCGAAGAAGAGCAGGGGCATTCTCCCTGGTGTCCTGGCCAATATTTATCCCTCAATCAACATCACTGAAACAGATTACCTGGTCATTATCACATTGCTGTTTGTGGGAGCTTGCTGTGCGCAAATTGGCTACCATGTTTCCTACATTACAACAGTGACTACACTTCAGAAAAGTACTTAATTCACAACCTTTTGAGGGAGAGAGTTCCAGATTTCCACTACCCTTTGTGTGAAAAAGTGATTCTTGATGTCACTCCTGAACGACCCAGCTCTAATCTTAAGGTTATGTCCCTTTGTTCCCTCAACCAAAAATCACCAAGAACAGATTATCTGTGCGCAATTAGGCTGCCGTATTTTCCTACATTACAACAGTGATTCTACTTTCAAAAGTACCTCATTGGCTGGGAATCCCCTTGGGACGTCCTGAGGATGTGAAAGGTGCTGCACAAATGCAAGTTCTCCCTTTCTTACTGCCGGGACTCCTGCCTCCCCCTCCCCACCCAGATCCGAGTGCAAGGAACTGACAAGGGACTGGCCTTCATTGGTTTTATGCATTTGTTTACATTCAACTGTTTAGCCAACCTCCTTCCTTGTCTGGTTCACAACAACACATTTTGAGTAAGTACGAGACACTTGATGGTGGAGTATACAGAATAGACTTTATTGATATCAATAGAGGTGGCTGGCCCAACTAGACACAGAGATTGGCTTTAGGTTTCTAGTTCTATCTTTTGAGCACTCTGAATAACTGTTGGGCCAACCATGTGCTTTATAGACCACATTTTGCCTATAAGACAAAATAAGACAATGAGATGAAACCTCATGACATCTCTATTACTGAATCCTTTGAAGACAATCTATCCATGTAAACAGCTGTAGTTGTTTAGTCCAAAGCTACTTCTCTCAAGCAAGACCCAACTGTTCTTAAACCCTTTGAAGAATAGGCTTTATTATTTGTTACCTTTCTATACGACAGTTAAAGGAGCCCTCTACCTATGTTTATTACCCTAGCCACTAAAGTTATCCCTCAATCGCTCATGGCTGCCATCATTACTGTCACTTATTTCCTTACACAAGAATTTCTCATATAACACTCAGACGCCAAAAGTAGAAGACAAGCCATGTTATATTCTCACAGCACTTCGAAGCCATTCTGTTTCACTGGAAAGCTTGTTTCTCCAAGATACAAAGAGGTTGGACTATTAGCCCTTAACTCTCCAACATACACAGCATACAGAATCATAGAAACTTACGGCACAGAAGGAGGTCATTCAACTCATCGTGTCTGTGCTGGCTGAAAAAGAGCTCTCCACCCTAATCCCACTTTCCAGCTCTTGGTCCGTAGCCTTGTAGGTTGCAGCACTTCAAGTGCATATCCAATCACTTTTTAAATGTGATGAGGGTTTCTGCCTCTACCACCCTTTCAGGCCGTGAGTTCCAGACCCCCACCACCCTCTGGGTGAAAAAGGTTCTCCTCAACTCCCATCTAACCCTTCTACCAATTACTTTAAATCAATGCCCCCTGGTTATTGACCTCTCTACTAATGGAAATAGGTCCTTCCTAATCACTCTATCTAGGTCCCTCATAATTTTATACACCTCAATTAAATCTCCCCTCAGCCTCCTCTGTTCCAAAGAAAACAACCCCAGCCTATCCAATCTTTTCTCATAGCTAAAATTCTCCAGTCCTGGCAATATCCTTGTAAATCTCCTCTGAACCCTCTCTAGTGCAATCACATATTTCCTGTGATGTGGTGACCAGAACTGCACGCAGTACTCTAGCTGCGGCCTAACTAGTGTGTTATACAGTTCAACCATAGCGTCCCTGCTCTTGTATTCAATGCCTCAGCTAATAAAGGAAAGTGTCCTGTATGCCTTCTTAACCACCTTATCTACCTGCCCTGTTACCTTCAGGGATCTGTGGACATGCACTCCAAGGCCCCTCTGATCCTCTACACTTCTCAGTATCCTACCATTTATTCTGTATTCGCTTGCCTTGTTAGCCTCACACTTCTCTGGATTGAATTCCATTTGTCACTTTTCTGCCCATCTGACCAGTCCATTGATATCTTCCTGCAGACTACAGCTTTCTTCCTCACGGCCAATTTTTGTATCATCTGCAAACTTCTTAATCATGCCCTCTACATTAAAGTCTAAATCATTGATGTATACCACAAAAAGCAAGGGACCTCGTACTGAGCCCTGTGGAACCTCACTGGAAACAGCTTTCTAATCATAAAAACATTCGTCGACCATTACCCTTTGCTTCCTGCCACTGAGCCAATTTTGGATCCAACTTGCTACTTTCCCTTGGATCCCATGGGCTTTTACTTTTCTGACCAGTCTGCCATGTGAGACCTTATCAAAAGCCTTGCTAAAATCCATCAAACACACTACCCTCATCAATCGTCCCTGTTATCTCCTCAAAAAATTCAATCAGGTTAGTCAGACACGACCTTCCCTTAACAAATCCATGCTATCCTTGATTAATCTGTGACTTTCTAAATGACGATTAATACTGTCTGCCCGAGTTTTGTCCAACAATTTGCCCACCACTGAAGTTAGGCTGACTGGCCTGTAATTGCTCGGTCTATCCCTTTCTCCTTTTTTAAACAACGGTACAATGTTAGCAGTCCTTCAGTTCTCCGATACCATTCCTGTAGCCAGAGAGGATTGGAAAATGATGGTCAGAGCCTCCGCTATTTTCCTCCCTTGCTTCTCTTAACAGCCTGGGGTACATTTCATCCGGGCCTGGTGATTTATCTACTTTCAAAGATGCTAAAACCTTTAATACTTCCTCTCTCACTATGTTTATCTCATCTAATATTTCACACTCCTCCTCCTTAACTACAATGTCTGCATTGTCCCTCTCTTTTGTGAACACAGACGCAAAGTATTCGTTAAGGACCATACACACGTCTTCCGCCTCCACACACAGGTTACCTTTTTGGTCACTAATAGACCTTACTCTTTCCTTAGCTATTCTCTTGCTCTTTATGTATTTATAAAACATCTTTAGGTTTTCCTTGATTTTACTTGCCAATATTTTTTCATGCCCTCTCTTTGCTTTCTTAACTTCTTTTTTTAATTTCACCCCTGCACTTTCTGTACTCCTATAGGCTTCCTGCAGTATTTAGCTTTTAGTATCTGACATAAGCTTCCCTTTTTTGCCTTATCCTAGCCTGTATGTCCCTTGGCATCCAGGAGGTTCTAGATTTGGGAGTCCCACGGTTTTCCTTTGTGGGAACATATTTACTCTGAACCCTCACTATCTCCTCCTTGAATTCCTCCCACTGCTCTGACACTGATTTACCTTCAAGTAGCTGTTTCCAGTCCACTTTTGCTAAATCACATCTCAGCTTAGTAAAATTGGCCTTTCCCCAATCGAGAACTTTTACTCCTGATCTATCTTTGTCCTTTTCTATAACTACACCAAGTCTAACTGAATTATGATCACTGCCACCAAAATGCTCCCCCACGAATACCCCTTCCACCTGCCCAGCTTCATTCCCTAAAACTAAGCCTAGAACCGCCCCCTCTCTTGTTGGTCTTGCTAAAAATGTTCTCCTGAATGCATTTTAAGAAATCTGCGCCCTCTATACCTTTTACACTAATACTATCCCAGTTAATGTTCGGGGCGTTGAAATCCCCTACTATTACTGCCCTATTGTTTTTGCACTTCTCAGAAATGTGCCTACACATTTGCTCTTCTATCTCCCTCTCAGTTTGGGGGGTCTGTAGTACACTCCCAGCAGTGTGATTGCCCCTTTTTTGTTCTTCAGTTCAACCCATATGGCCTCATTTGAAGATCCTTCTAACATATCATCCCTCACAGCTGTAATTGTTTCTTTAACCAATATTGCGACCCCCCTCCTTTTTTTATCCCCTCTCTATCTCGTCTGAAAACCCTGTAACCAAGAATGTTGAGCTGCCATTCCTGCCCTTCCTTCAGCCATGTCCAACACCATGTTTTCAGCAAGTATAAATTAATTATGAATAACTTTCCTACCAAGCAACAGTGACTACATTTCAAGAGGCTTTCATTGGCCGTAAAGCATTTTGGAACATCCTAAAGATGTGAAAGGCTTGAAATAAATGAAGTTATTTCTTTCTTTTGTTTGATATGATGCAATGAAACCAATGGATCGCATTTGCATATTCATAGGAAATTCCTCTGGCCACTACTTTACTGAAGATATTTCAGAAGAACCACTTTACTTTGAATTTACAGCACAGAAACAGGCCATTCAGCCCAGCACGAGCCTCCTCCCAGCCTACTTCACCTCAACCTATCAGCATATCCTCCTATTCCTTTCTCCCTCATGTACTTATCTAGCTACCCCTTAAATGCATCTATGCTATTCGCCTCAACTACTGCTTAAGAAACAAAGACTTGCATTTATATAGCACCTTTCTCGACCACCGGACATCGCAAAGCACTTTACAGCCAATGAATTACTTTTGAAGTGGAGTCCACTGTTGTAATGTGGGAAACACGGCAAACAATTTGTGCACAGCAAGGTCCCACAAACAGCAATGTGATAATGACCAGATCATCTGTTTTTGTTATGTCGGTTGAGGGCTAAATATTGTCCAGGACACCGGGGATAACTCCCCTGCTCTTCTTCGAAATAGTGCCATGGAGTGTCAGCTTAGCTTCATGTGCTCAAGTCCCATGGAGCAGGATTTGAGCCACACGACCTTCTGACTCTGAGGCGAGTGTGCTGCTCCACTGAGCCACAGCTGACACGGGCAGCTGATACTGGTGACGTGTGGCAGTGAGTTCCACATTCCAACCACTCCCTGAGTAAAGAAGTTTCTTCTGAATTCCCTATTGGATTTATTAGTGACTGTCTTATATTTATGGCCCCTAGTTTTGGTCTCCCACCACAAGTGGAAACATCTTCAGTACGTCTGCCCTATCAAAACTTTTCCTAACTTTAAAGGCCTCTATTAGGTCACCCCTCAGCCTTCTCTTTTCTAGAGAAAAAAACCCCAGCCGGTTCAGCCTTTCCTGATAGTTAGAACTTCTCAGTTCTGGTATCATTCTTGTGAATCTTTTTTGCATCTTCACCAGTGTCTCCATATCCCTTTTTATATAATATGGAGACCAGAGCTTTGCACAGTACTTGACAGTCTAGCCAAGGTTCTACACAAGTTTATTATCTTTCCTGATAGTTATAAATGCACAGGTTAACACATATGTATGCTAATATTGCACAGCACCACTTCTTCCCACAAGAAAGATTTATTGACTGCTCAGCAAAGCTCCCATACTTGGTTTTTTTTTTAGGCTCTGACATTTTTTGACAGAAACTGGCAAGATGTTTGAAGCTGCCTGGGAATATAATGAAACATTTTAATTAATCAACCAGTCAGAGGCAGCAAACCCTGGTATCAACATAGATTAGTGCAGCATAATCCAGCCAGCAGGAGATTATAACATTTACAGAGGCAGCAGATAAGGGAAATCTCATTTTATTGTTCGATATGATTAAGAAAAAAAATGGCTCCCTGAGGTGCGGTGGTATTATAACATTCTCCCTGCTCGGAGCGTTTAAAATTGACGAAAAGATGAAAATTTAATTTCTTTTTTTTTTCCCCTCTGATTTTCTTTTTGATCTATTGGCTATTTGAGGAAATTCCATTCGGAATGCATTACGACAGCAAAGGCATGATCAGACATGTTGTACACATGTTGTGAGGGTAGGCTTCCTCTCTGCATTGTACCTGTGGAACGCTCAGATCCCACACGCAGCGAAAAGGAAGCACTGCCCTGGAATTTTCGCCAAATCCAGGGTGGGCACTATCGGGCCCTCGCGCTCCACCGTGCCTGCATCCCCAACAAGCTGGCAGTGCCCAGAAGCAACCACCCCACTCCCCCACCCTCCCCACACCCCCCCCCCGCCCCTCCAAGGCAAAGTCTGGCTGAAGGCAAGTCTTCTTTGTTCTTCCACAACTTGGATTTTCGGCCCTTGCCTTTGTAGCGGGTGGTGTGTGAGGTCAGCTTCACCTCTGACTTATGAACGGTTCGAATTGCTCCCACTCCCTTGGTTCTAGACCTTGGACTTATTTGGGGGTTGTGATAAAAGTGCAGCAGACACTGGTTTTGGTGCAAAAACTTTGAATTTTATTTGAGAAAAGAAAATACAACACAATAATAACACTCTAATAAAATGGGGAAACACTTCGACATACATGAGGGAAAACTACAGTAGACAAGTATCTCACCCCTCCCAATCCCACCTTACTAGCTAAGTTAGGCTCTAAAGGACCAAGGATAATGCTCACCAAACGACTCCTTGACAGTTGAGCTGGTTCGCGATTTCGGGGTTCGCTAGATGTGTCGGTTGGTGCCTGCCGTACCCCAGACGTGGTAGAGGACTTCACCTGCGTATCTGGTCAGTCTTCGCGAGTCCACTGATGCGGTAGGATGCTTATTGGATCTATCAGGTGAGTACCCAATTTTATTTGGTTAGAAATAGGACTTAGAGTCTTTTTGAATAAAATCTAACCCAGGGGTAAGTCAGAATAGTTTGTAGAGTGGAAAAACTTGCGGATCTTTGGTTTCTTCTGAGTTGGTTTTCCGTTGGTCGCGGTGGCCCAATATTACCCGGTTGGCTGAGGGTAATATTCGGTTGGTTGTTTCGTGGGGCTCTTGGTGCCGCGAGGTGTCCGATGGTGTGTAGCTTCTTCGAGAGAGAGAGAGAACTGCTTCGAGATGTAGGATTCGCAAAATTGAACATTGTCCTATAAGGGTCTATTGGCAGAAAAGGCCTTAATTTTAAAGACTGTTTTAAAAGAAGCCCAGGAAAAGGGGCACACAAAATGGCCACCAGACCCCGTGACCAGCTCTCTGGGACATTTTAAAATGGTTCCTGCAGTCCCCAGACAGCTTTTGTGGATTCAGCCCACAGTAAGTTCTGGAATGCAATTTCGGAGAATGCGAAACCAGACAGAACTCCATACATATGGATTGGATGCAGATCCAATCAGATCGGCCTGGAGATAAAGGCCATCAAAATGTTTACCCAGACAAAGGGAAACAGCTTCAAATTCAAAAGGGAACATCAAGACCCATTAAAGACAATACAAGTTCATTCCAGACCAGAGATGGCAGTTACCGGCCATCCCAAAAGTACTTTAAACACAATGACTACCCCTCTGTGCTACAAGCCTGCCAAAAGTTTAAACAAAGACTAACCTTGATATGGCGGGAGTTAAGGGCCTTGATGAGAAGTATAATTGGAGACCCGGGGTAGCTATCAGGAGTTCAGTGAATCGGAAGACGATCGAGTTGGAGGTTCGAGTTCAGACGATCGAGGAGAGGATCGGGTTTAGATGTTCGAGTTCGAGGTCGGTTGGAGTGGTTTGAGTTCGGATGATCGAGAGAGTTGATCGAGAAAGAGCATTGTAGAGATCATTTTCGAAAGATCGTTCGGGGGTCCGAAGAAGGTGCAGTTCGGTTAGGAGTTCGGGTTCGGTAGAGAGGCCGTTCAGACTCGGAAGAAGACGACGATTCGGTAGACGATTGGGGTCGGAGACGTTTTGAAGACTTTTCTAACTGGGACTGGTGAGCATGTTTCTGGCCCCTCATAATCTAATCTAGCTAGGTTTAGGGAGTGGGCATTTTAGGGGATTATTAACAATGAGTTGTTGTCCCTCGATGTTCCGTGTGTTTCCCTATTTCATGGTGAACCTTGTAAAGTATAATGGCCTAGAAATTCAGTCTAGCCACTTTTGGGGCGGTAAAGTCAGGTGGGCGGTAAAGTTAGCGCCCGCCGGAAAGTGGAGGCCACTTCGCCGAAATTCAGTAGCTTTGGCCAAGGAGTTTGGGCGAGCGCTGAAACTGGCGTTGCACTCCTATCTTTAGGCGCTAAGCCGGCGGTGCGGACTGATAACGCCGAGTCCGGGCGCAGCGCAGGTGCGGTCATGTTTTGGTTGACAGCAGACACCCTGACGCCGGCCAGCTCTTAAAGGGGGAAGGGTCGACTTTGTCTGCAGCCACGCCCTGGATAGTGGAGCCCTGCAGCTAGGCCTGAACACTGCTGGTGGACCCAAATAGCGCCTGAAGCCATGCAGAAGGCCCGTGAACGAGCGCAGCGCTTCTCAGAGCATGCTTTGAGGGTGCTGCTTAGGGGGTTGGAAAAGAACAGTGAGATCTTGTGCCCGGACAGTGGCAAGAAGGCTCCCAGGAGGCAGTACAGGAGAGCCTGGAGGGAAATCGCCCTGAGGGTGTCAGCCAACAGCGATGTCCCCAGGACTGGTGACCAATGCCGCAAGGTGTACAACGACCTCACTCGGTTGGTCAGGGTGAGTACCCTTTCCAGTGTCCTCCTCATCCTTGCATGTGCACCTCACATTATGGGCAAAGGGACCTCAAAGGCCTAATGGCCAGCCCTCCTCCCGCAGCTATGGCACTGGCATGATCATCAATAGCACTTTCTGCACTACACACACTGGCCAAGCTATTCGACCATGGGAGGCAGTGCACACAACAACAGGGCACCACACTGGCCAAGCTATTCGACCATGGGAGGCAGTGCACACAACAACAGGGCACCACACTGGCCAAGCTATTCGACCATGGGAGGCAGTGCACACAACAACAGGGCACCACACTGGCCAAGCTATTCGACCATGGGAGGCAGTGCACACAACAACAGGGCACCACACTGTACTTAGAGGCCATCCTTTCTCTTGCAGGCCAAGCTGGCGCAGAATCTGAGGAGCCGGACTGTCACCGGGGGAGGCCGTGCCCAGTTCCAGGAGCTCAGTGACCTGGAGGAGCGCATGGCTCGACTCATGCGTGCCCGGGTGGTTGGCCCCGTTGCTATTGGAGATGCCGACCCTGTGCTGGGCCCCAATGGTAAGGACATGACCGTTTGCACCTCTCTCGTTCCCCTTGCGCTTCAGATCTACATCCTTTGCCACTGTCCGACCAATGCACATAATGCCACCAATCATGCCTCCCTCGCTGACGCCCTGTCCTCACTCTAAAGCTACTCTTGTGCCTTCCTGCTTTCAGCTGGTGAGGAGGAGGTCCCTGAAGCTGAGAGTGCCAGTCCCTCGGAAGAGGAGGACGACGAGGACCAAGAGGAAGGCGGCACATCGGGGGAACCCTCATCCGCGCCAGGGGATGGCAATGGAGGGGACACGTCTTGCCTGGAGGAGAGCCAGGGGGAAGTGTTGCAGGGGGGTGTAGCTCCTGGGCCCAGTGGCGTCCAGGCACGCGGGAAGGGTCGGGCAGCACGGCTGCCTTCTCCCCAGAGGGGGGAAGTGTTGCAGGGGGGTGTAGTTGCTGGGCCCAGTGGCGTCCAGGCACGCGGGAAGGGTCGGGCGGAACGGCGGCCTTCTCCCCAGAGGGAGAGTCCGGCCTCCAGTCCGGAGACGGTCCTCGCCCAGGAGGTGTGCCTCCTTGATGAAATGTCCGCGGCCTCGGAGCGGCGCCACAACGAGTTCATGGGGGTTGTGGGACAGTTGCCTCAGGCCATTGAGTCCCTGGCTCATAGTGTGGCCGATTTCGGGGACTCACAGGACAGGGGTGTCGACCAACTCGCGGCAGCACAGGACGCGAGTCGAGAGTTCATGAGTGGTGCCGTGCAGACACTGGCTGATCTGATGCGGGCACAGACTAGGGCAGTTCGGGCACTCACTTCTGCCACACTCGCTGTGTCACGGAAGCATCGCCAGGGCACCCGCCGCCCTGCTGCAGCACAGTGATCTGGCCTTCACCAGATTGCTGCGCTTGCTGCAGTGCCAGCCCGGCCGAGTGCCAGTGTCTCTGGCGACCAGCGAGCGCCTGGCATCAGCCAGCTTGCCCCCATTGATGCAGCCGCCACTGCCACTCCCCCAGCCAAGCTGCGACGAGCTGCTGGAGAGACTGATGCTGCCCAGCCACAGCTGCAGCAGTCAGCAGCCGACCCCTCCAGGGCCGGACCTCGTCTAGGCCGACCCCCAAGGGCATCTGCCGTCACGCATTGTGCCCCTCAGGAGCCTTCCCCCAGCCTTGCAACACCCACAGGGCCCAGGTTGAGGCGGAGCAACAGGTCGGGCAGGGGCCGGAGAAGCCTGCACAAGGACTCGCCCTGTCGGCACACCAAGTAGAGTGTGTTGCCAACTGTTTTTTTATATGGGGGTGTTTGTGTTCTGTATGGGGGGGGGCTTATTTTGCTAACGCCGAAGATGAAGGCAACTGTTTTTTTATATGGGGGTGTTTGTGTTCTGTATGGGGGGGTTTGTCTTGGTTAGGCCGAGGATGAAGGCCAATTGGATGGACAAGTTTTGTTATTCCTCCCCAGGTTGTGGGAGTGAGATATGTTTTTGACTGTTTTTTGGGGGTGTTGTCTGTTTTTCTGTTTCATGTGGGAAGGGCCCTGAGTTTGTTAAATAAAGCTTTTTATTTATTCAGCTTGTCCAGGTGTCATGTTTCAAGTGGTTGTTGCATTAAACGGCTGAGGGCTTGCGGAGCGGCTGCATTCAGGTGCGTTCATTGCCACAAGCCATTCCCTGATAGGGGGCCTAGAAGTGTCGTTCAATAAGCCGCCGGCGGACGGCCCTTGGACCTTGTGGCTCCCTCCTGGGCTGGTACTCCTCCTCCTCCTCCTCCTCCTCATGGTCCTCCTGCTCGTCCTCCTGAGGTGGTGGTCCAACGTGAGGTGGCAGTGCCTGAGTCCTGCGGATAGCCAGGTTGTGCAGCATGCAGCAAACGACGACGAACTGGGAGACTCTATCCGGCGAATACTGTAGAGATTCGCCGGATCGATCCAGGCAGTGGAACCATTGCTTGAGGATGCCAATCATTTGCTCTATGATGTTCCTTGTGGCTTGATGGCTTTTGTTGTATGCCTCCTCCACAGGGGTCCTGGGCGCGCGGAGCGGGGTCATGAGCCATGTACACAAAGGGTAGCCCTTGTCCCCAATAAGCCATCCCCTTGGTGGAGGCTGTGCCTCGAACATGTCAGCCACAGTAGTCTGGCGCAGGATAAATGCATCGTGGCTGCTTCCTGGAAAGCGGGCATTGACAGCTAGGATGCGCTGCCTGTGGTCACACACCAGCTGTACATTGAGGGAATGGTAGCCCTTCCGGTTGTGGTAATCCTCGGCATTGTCGATAGGTGCCCGCATAGCCACATGCGTGCAGTCAATGGCGCCCTGCACCATGGGGAAGTCGGCGATCCTGGCAAATCTGACTGCACGCTGCTCCTGCCTCTCTAGGGTCATGGGGAAGGAGATGAATTGGTGTCTCCTTGCGAAAAGGGCATCGGTGACCTGCCGGATGCAGCGATGCACGGCGAACTGGGAAATGTTCGCTATGTCCCCAGCAGTGGCTTGGAATGAGCCGCTTGCATAAAAGTTCAGAGCCACCGTGACCTTCACTTCCACCGACAGAGACGCCCTGCACATCAGCTGTGGACGCAGATCTCTGTGAAGCAGCTGGCAGATCTCTGCAACCACCTCCCTTCTGAAGCGCAGCCTCTTAACACAATGCGCGGCAGTCATGGTGAGATAGGACACCTGCTGCCGGTATTCCCTGAGTGGGTAAGGCCTACATTGCCGACGCCTGATGGCCCCTCTGCGTCTAGGCATGGCTGGCCCTCTCACACAGCATCTGCGAGCCCTTCGCACATAATGCTGGAACTGAGGGTTGGAACCCCATGCAGCCCCCATAATAAACTTGCAAACAGTGAAATCACAATGAGTGAAATTTCCAAGCTCTGGCCAGAAGCCAAAATTCCTCTGCTATGTTGTCCCAAATCAGGAAGGTCTGTTCCTTGGTCTCTGTCCAGAAATCCAAAGCACTAAAGTCATTGCAGCAAAATGGCTGGCATTTATAGTTCAGTCTAAGTGCCCTTTAATTAGCGCTCCCCGAGGCCCGCAGGGCCTCTGCTGCGTTCCACTTCACAGTTCTTAACAGCGCCACGCCCACATTGGGCGGGCGCCACTGAATTTCTGGTTTGGGGCGCACAAACAGCGTTGCACGACGAAATGACGTCATAAGCTGCGCGCGCAGCTGAGTGGGCGCAAACACTTTGCGCCGGCGCTAAATGTCAACTGAAGTTGGGCATAGGCGCAGATCGGCCTGCGCCCGGGCGCTAAGTGCCTAGCACTGGAAATCTACCCCTCTTATGGCGCTAACGGCTGGCGGACGCAACTGAATTTCTAGGCCAATATGCCTGTGGATATATTGGTTAGTACTGTATTATGATTTGTTTTTCCCTCCCATGTACCTTATTGGCTTACATTCAATTTTTCCTTTATGCAATAACATTTCACTTCGTTTCATTAAACTTGGTCTACAGAGTATTCTCTGCATTGTAGTTCCTGCCTCAAAGTCCAGTGTACAGAACCTAAGGGGTGAGTGGGTCGAACCACTCGGTAAATTACTGTGCAAAAGAGGAGAGGTCTCACCAGAGAGAGAGACCTAGCAAAAACCCCTTACATAGATGCTTGCTCCTTGATCTTGATGTTACTCGATGATGGCTCTTCTTGAACTCCTTTCTTCAACTTGTACTTGGAACTGTTTTTCACTTCTTGAACAGGCCTCCAATTATACTAATCAAGGCCTGCTAATCTGCGTGCCAAATCAGACTCAGTTCATTGTTATATTTTGGTGGGTTCGATTTAACATTGAGTTGTGCAATTTGTTTAAGCAGTTTCGGGATGGCTCCCTGAGCTGTTGAAGTTGTTTAAGAACGTGAGAAGTGGTTTCGGGATGGTTTCCTGAGCTGTTGAGCTCTTATTTAATTGTAGTGAATTGTCCTCCAGCTTTGGGTTTCCCGTGGGGCCTGAGGTTCTTTGTAGGTTGGCGAAGTGATTTGTTTTATGCATGTTTTTGGATCGGTCCTGTATTTTTGGGTGATGCTGTTCTTCCGTGGGTCTATTGTTAGCATGTAAATTGTCTGATGGGGCTGAGTGATGTTTACAGTTCCCCCAGACAGCTTGATTAACTGATTAACTCCAATACTCAAATTGTCTATTACATAGGTTGATCCCATTTCCTGTTGCAGCCTTTTCTTTACAAGCCCAAACATGTTTTTTTTTAAATACCAAATCTGTTTTTAACCTTGAATCTCCCTGTTAGGCTCACCATGCCTTTTATCCTCCTGAAGTTTTTAGCAAGGGTCCAAAGTCATTTTTAACAGGGTTTTCTTTCATTTTGGGGAGTCTGTTAATTTTGAGAATCCTACACCTTTGTCCAAGGCGATGGCTAGGAGTACAGCTCCGGGCTTTTCGGACCAGCAGCCGCAGAAGCCCCCCAACCCCGTCCCGTCCCCGCACAAGGCCCTGGCAGGAGGGGCTCCCGGGTCATGCATAATTGTCCAGGCCAGGAAATCTGGCCGCCTCACGTGCCGGGCAGCAGGTTGGGTTGAGCAAAATCGATCCGGCAAAAAGTCCAACATATCAGTGTTGATGCTTTGAGAGTCCTCCAGGATCTTTACAGGCTGTCCCCCTCTGGAATTGGTCATCAGCAGAGTCTTTCTTTTTTTCATTCACTTATGGGATCTGGGCACCGCTGGCAAGGACAGCATTTATTGCCCATCCCTAGTTGCCCTTGAGAAGGTGTTGGTGATAACTAATGACTTGCTAGGCCATTGCAGAGGGCAGTTAAGAGTCTGGAGTCATATATAGGCCAAACCAAGTAAGGATGGCAGATTTCCTTTCCTAAAGGACATTAGTGAACTAGATGGGTTTTTACAACAATCCGGTAATTTCATGGTCACCATTACTGATATTAACTTTTTAATTACAGATTTTTTTAATTAACTGAATTTAAATTTCCCAGTTGCCATGGTGGGATTTAAACTCACGTCTCTTGATCATTAGTCCAAGCCTTATGAATTCCTAGCCAAGTGAAATTACCACTACCCTACCGCTCCCGATGTATGATCAGAGAGAACAGGATCAAACTTGTGGTAAAGAGAGGAGAGAAAGGATGTGGCAAAAGATCCAAATTCCCAAACCTTGCAGTTTTCATGTAGTTCATTATTTTGCCTTTAATTGATCCAGCAGTGGCTCAGTGGGCAGCACTCTCACCTCTGAGTCAGAAGGTCGTGGGTTCATAGTACCCACTCCAGAGACTTGAGCACAAAAATCTAGGCTTTCACTCCAGTGCAGTACTGAAGGAGTGATAACATAAGAACATAAGAACATAAGAAATAGGAGCAGGAGTAGGCCAATCGGCCCCTCGAGCCTGCTCTGCCATTCAATAAGATCATGGCTGATCTGATCCTAACCTCAAATCTACTTCCACTCTCCATCCCACCCGAACCCATGTGATCTCCCGGGAGAGGCGAAAAACCAGATAAAAAACCTAATGGCCAATTTGGGAGAAAAAATCTGGGAAATTCCTCTCCGACCCATCTAGGCGATCGAAACTCGTCCAGGAGATCACTCTGTCCCTATATTTCCTGCAGTACTTACCTTCTGTAAAAGGTGATCTCCACCCCAGCCAGGAACAGGCCCAATTTACTCTTGAAGGACTTCTAGCTGGCAGCCTGTTCCCGAGGTCTCCACTAATCCCCGTGAATAGAACCATCTCCTGAAATCTAACACAGAATTAGAACACAAGAAGTAGGAGCAGGACCAGGTTACACGGCCCCTGGGCCCACTCCACTGCCCACAGGGCCATGACCGATCCGAACCTAGACTCATGTCCAATTTCCTGCCCGCTCCCCGTAACCCCTACTTCCCTTCAACTTCTAGGAAACTGTCTATTTCTGTTTTAAATTTATTTAATGTTGCAGCTTCCACAGCTTTCTGGGGCAGCAAATTCCACAGACCTACTACCCTCTGAGTGAAGAAGTTTCTCCTCATCTCAGTTTTGAAAAAGCAGCCCCTTATTCTAAGATTATGCCCCCTAGTTCTAGTTTCACCCATCATTGGGAACATCCTCACCGCATCCACCCGATCAAGCCCCTTCACAATCTTATATGTTTCAATAAGATCGCCTCTCATTCTTCTGAACTCCAATGAGTAGAGTCCCAATCTACTCAACCTCTCCTCATATGTCCACCTCCTCATCCCCGGGATTAACCGAGTGAACCTTCTTTGTACTGCCTCAAGAGCAAGTATGTCTTTTCTTAAGTATGGACACCAAAACTGTATGCAGTATTCCAGGTGCGGTCTCACCAATACCTTGTACAACTGCAGCAATACCTCCCTGTTTTTATATTCTGTCCCCCTAGCAATAAAAGACAACATTCCATTGGCCTTCTTGATCACCTGCTGCACCTGCATACTAACTTTTTGAATTTTGTGCACCAGGACCCCCAGATCCCTTTGTACTGCAGTACTTTCCAGTTTCTTGCCATTAAGATAATAATTTGCTCTATGATTTTTCCTGCCAAAGTGCATAACCTCACACTTTCTAGTATTGTATTCCATCTGCCAAATCTCTGCCCACTTACTTAGCCTGTCTATGTCCATTTGCAGGTTTTTTATGTCCTCCTCACTCACTACTTTCCCTCCCATCTTTGTATCATCTATAAACTTTGATATGTTACACTCGGTCCCCTCCTCCAAATCGTTAATATAGATTGTAAAGAGTTGGGGACCCAGCACTGACCCCTGCGGAATCCCACTAGTTACTGATTGCCAGTCTGAGAATGAACCATTTATCCCAACTCTCTGCTTTCTGTTAGATAACCAATCCTCCACCCATGCCAGAATATTACCCCCAATCCCATGATTTTTTATCTTGAGCAATAATCTTTTGTGTGGCACCTTGTCAAATGCCTTTTGGAAGTCTAAATACACTACGTCCACTGGTTCCCCTTTATCCACCCTGTTTGTTACGTCCTCAAAGAACTCAAGCAAATTTGTCAAACATGACTTCCCCTTCATAAAACCATGCTGACTCTGTCCGATTAAATTATGCTTATCCAAATGTCCCGCTACTGTCTCCTTAATAATGGACTCCAAAATTTTACCAAGCACAGATGTTAGGCTAACTGGCCTATAGATTCCAGCCTTCTGCCTACTACCCTTTTTAAATAAGGGTGTTACATTAGCAGTTTTCCAATCTGCCAGGACCTTTGCTGAGTCCAGGGAGTTTTCGAAAATTATTACCAATGCATCCACAATCCCTACCGCCACTTCCCTGAAGACCCTAGGATGTACGCCATCAGGTCCAGGGGATTTATCTGCCTTAAATCCCATTATTTTACCGAGTACCAATTCCTTAGTGATTTTAATCGTATTTAGCTCCTCCCCCCGCTAGAGCCCCCTGTTTGTCCAGTGTTGGGATATTCTTAGTGTCCTCTACCATAAAGACTGAAACAAAATATTTGTTCAACGTTTTTGCCATCTCTATGTTTCCCACCATTAATTTCCCAGTCTCATCCTCGAAGGGACCAACATTTACTTTAGCCACACTTTTTCTTTTTATATAATCTGTTTTTATATTTTTTGCTAATTTACTTTCATAATCTATCTTCCCTTTCTTAATCAATCTTTTAGTTATTTTTTGCTGTCTTTTGAAGACTTCCCAACCTTCTATCCTCCCACTAGATTTTGCTACCTTATATGCCCTTGTTTTTAGTCGGATACTACCCTTAATTACTTTACTTAGCCATGGATGGCTGTCATTTCTTTTACACCCTTTTTTCCTCAGTGGAATATATATTTTTTGAAAGTTGTAAAATAACTCCTTAAATGTACACCACTGCTCATGTACCATCTTACACTTTAATCTATTTTCCCAGTCCACGCTAATCAATTCCGCTCTCATACCTTCATAGTCTCCTTTATTCAAGCTTAGCACGCTTGTTTGAGATCCAACCTTCTCACCCTTTAATTGAATATGGAATTCAACCATGTTATGGTCACTCATTCCAAGGGGATCCTTTACTAGGACATTTTTAATTAATCCTGACTCATTACACAGGACCAGATCTAAGGTTGCTTGCCCCCTGGTCGGTTCAGTTACATACTGCTCAAGAAACCCATCCCTAATACACTCAATGAACTCTTCCTCAAGGCTGCCCTGCCCAATTTGATTTGTCCAGTTAATATGATAGTTAAAATCCCCTATAATTATAGATGTACTGTCGGAGGTGTCTTTCAGATGAGACGTTAAACCCTTCTGAAGAAATTTTTTCACTCAAAGGGTGGTGAATCTTTGGAATTCTCTACCCCAGAGGGCTGTGGAGGCTCAGTCATTGTGTATATTCAGGACAGAGATCGATAGATTTTTGAATATTAAGGGAATCAAGGGATCTGGGGATAGTGCAGGAAGGTGGAGTTGAGGTAGAAGGTCAGCCATGATCTTATTGAATGGCGGAGCAGGCTCGAGGGGCCGAATGGCCGACTCCTGCTCCTATTTCTCATGTTCATCTGTCTGCTCTCTCAGGTGGGCATAAAAGATCCCATGGCAATATTTCAAAAAAGAGCAGGTGAGTTATCCCTGGTGTGGTGGCCAAAATGTACCCCTCAACCAACATCACTAAGCAGGTTATCTGGTCATTACAACATTGCTGTTTGTGGGAGCTTGCTGTGCACATATTCGCTGCCGTGTTTCCTACATCACAACTGTGACTACACTTCAAAAAGTACTTCATTAGCTGCAAAGCACTTTGGGACACACTGAGATTGCAAAAAGCGCTGTAGGAAGCCAAGTCTTTTTTTTGAACTGAGACATTTGCATAAATGGAAATGTTTCCAACACCTTTAACAGATTTCACCGTGTTTGGAAATGTCTGCTGAATAATTGTGAGTTAATTACTATTTCACACAACACTTGGAATTTAATGCAGCTGGAGACTTCCCAGGAAAGACAGTATTGCCTTGTAATAAATAATTTAATTGTCACTTCCAGCCTCGGAGGTCTATTCAAGCGGAACCCAGGAGCTGCGATTTCATCCTGGCTGCCTGAGACAGCACTGCAACAAAAATCAATTTGCTCGTAGGCCTCACGGGCGCTGGAACCCATCTCTGGGCAGTGGTGGGCTGGGGCGGGGCGGGGCGGGAGGTGGAGGGGAGAGGGTTCCCAAGCCAAGGCAGCCGGCATTGGCAAAGGGCAACTGGCAAGCCGCACTCACTGCTGAGTTCATAGAATCATAGAAAGTTACAGCACGGAAGGAGGCCGTTTCGGCCCGTCGTGTCCGCGCCGGCCAACAAAGAGCTGTCCAGCCTAATCCCACTTCCCAGCTCTTGGTCCGTAGCCCTGCAGGTTACAGCATCCCAAGTGCACATCCAAGTATTTTTTAAATGTGGTTAGGGTTCCTGCCTCTGCGACCCTTCCAGGCAGTGAGTTCCAGACCCCCACAACCCTCTGGGTGAAGAAATTTCCCCTCAAATCCCCTCTAAACCTTCCACCAATTACTTTAAATCTGTGCTTCCTGGTTTTTGACCCCTCTGCTAAGGGAAATAGGTCCTTTCTATCCACTTTATCTATGCCCCTCATAATTTTTACACCTCAATAAGGTCTCCCCTCAGCCTCATCTGTTCCAAGGAAAACAGACCCAGCCTATCCAGTCTTTCCTCATAGCTAAGATTCTCTACTCCCGGCAACATCCTTGTAAATCTCCTCTGTACCCTCTCTAGTGCAATCACATCTTTCCTGTAATGTGGTGACTGGAACGGCACGAAGTACTCCAGCTGAGGCCTAACTAGTGTTTTATACAGTTGAAGCATAACCCCCCTGCTCTTGTATTCTATGCCACGGCTAATAAAGGCAAGCATTCCGTATGCCTTCTTAACCACCTTATCTACCTGGCCTGCTACCTTCAGGGATCTGTGAACATGCACTCCAAGGTCCCTTTGTTCCTCTACACTACTCAGTGTCCTACCATTTAATGCGTATTCCCTTTCCTTGTTAGCCCTCCCCAAATGCATTACCTCACAGTTCTTCTGGTGTTCACTGACGTATCCTGGCTGCTGATGGATCTGGCCCACATATACAGGCCATTGGCCTGTGAAGTTGCCCAACTGGTGGACGTAACCCTGGAGGTTTCATCACATGACCGCCTGCCTCCAATCGCCCTGCCCCCACGGTCCCGCCATTGGTCGCCTGACACGTCCCTCCTCGCTGCGCACCGCCTTCCCGCGGCCAATTGGGAAACGAACAAGAGCCTTTGTCACCTGATTGGGTGATTCTTGACTCTCAGTCAAACAGCCTGTAGCCCCCATCGCCAATAGTTTTATCACCAATAAGTGAAAGTGTTCAAATAAAATGAAAAACAAATTATTGTTTTTTTAACGTCCTGATGATTTTTTCTCCAGGGTTTTTGCTTGCAGCAGTGTCCTGGAGATTAATGTTCAATTCCTGGAGTCATTGGGGGCGATTTTCCCAGTCCTGGGGAGGCGGGTATGGAGGCAGGACTGCTGGGAAAATGTCAGAATCTGGAGCGGGTACCCATCCCGCCCCCAACCCGCCCCTGTGCCATCTTCCCAGGAGGCAGGTAGCTGACCCGCGCCGGGTCCCGTCTCCTCGAGGTGGGAAGGGAATTAATGCCAATTAACTGCCTGTTTACAGGTAATTAACAGACAGTTTTTTGGCTAATCCCTATTTTGAGCCCTAAAGTGTGGGCTTCCCGATGGCCCTGAGCCTCGCCAGGGTCAGTGAGGCGAGCCGTGGGTCTGCGGGGGTCGGAGAGGCCAAAAGGTCCAGTGTGCAGTTGAGTGACGAGTGCAAGTGTGGAGCGGTAAGTGTGTGAGGTGAGTGTAGTGTGTTTTAATAAGAATACTAACCTTTGCTTCTTCCTCCAGGCTTCATCCCGTTAGGCTACGGAGCTGCCTCATCTCACCGGCAGAGAAAGCAGAATGGCTGCTGCATTCTTAAATGCAGCAGCCTTCTGCTTTCTGCTCAGGAAGGCTTCCTAAGTGAGTCTTGAGTACAAGGACTCACCAAAGAACAGAGATTGTCAGTGTTTGACACCTTCTTAAAGCTGTCAAATGATGACAATTCATCTGTCAAAATTTTTTGACAGATGAAATGTCATACGCTGACGTTCTCTGTCACCGGCTTTCCCTTAATTGGCCAGCTAAGCCCGCTGGGTGGTCTTAGCAAGGCCAATCAAGGGAAAATAGCATGGGTTGGCCAGGCGTCGATGGAGGCGGGCCTATAACCTGACAAGCAGCTGTCCCGCCTCCATCACATCCCCATTGATAAAACCACCCCCGTTAAGTCGATCCTAGAGGATTGGCGACCCTACTGGCCTGAAGGATCATTTATGGTCTAAGCAATGAGGCTGCGGACATAACCAGGCCCTTGACATAACCCAAGCAAGTGATGACAGCACATTTTACTTCTAAAAAAAAACTGATTTGTTAAATTGCAAAGAAATTGCTTTTCACAACTTGGATGGCAAGGTGGCATTGGCCTTTTTGTTATTGTTCGTTCCTGGGATGTGGGCGTCGCTGGCAAGGCCAGCATTTATTGCCCATCCCTAGTTGCCATTGAGAAGGTGGTGGTGAACCACCTTCTTGAACCGCTGCAGTCCGTGCGGTGAAGGGACTCCCACGGTGCTGTTAGGGAGGGAATTCCAGGATTTTGACCCAGCAACGATGAAGGAACGGTGATATATTTCCAAGTCAGGATGGTGTGTGACTTGGAGGGAACTTGAAGGTGGTGGTGTTCCCATGCACCCGCTGCCCTTGTCATTCTAGGTGGAAGAGGTTGCGGGTTTGGGAGGTGCTGTCAAAGAAATAGCCTTATTGGCTATTGTTTTTTTATAGTCCTGATTTTCTCTATTCTGGCCTTGAGGTCAAAGGTCCTCAGGATGCTCACAGTGTGCCGTAAAAAAATTCAGCGACCTCACTCGGGTGGTCAGGGTGAGTCAATGCTTCAACAGGTCCTATATACCAGCATCTGAACCTCAGTCTGTACACACTGCACAAACCACCACAACCCCTTCACTCACCCACCAAGCCTCTCCACCTGCTACAATTCACATCCACATTCCACGCCTTGCCTACAATCACAGCTATTCAACTATGGTAGGCACATCACACAGATACATAGCTGCACACTCACTCACACACTTACCATTCTCTTGCAGGCCAAGCTGGCCCACAATAGGAGGGAGCAGCAATGAACAGGCAAGAGTGAAGCGGAAATCCAACAGCTTACAGGCCTGGAGGAGCAAGTGCTGAGAGTCATTGGGCGCCGGATGGTGGGCGCCGTGGCTATTGGCGACGTCGACCCCCTTGGTGACAACAACGGTATGTTCATCCCCTCTCCTTCTCTCAACCCACTTCCCCCTTACACCACAAGCCTTTCCCACTTTCCAGCTCATTATACTGTCTGCATTCCTTGCTCCCTTCCTGCCCCCCTGCCCTCACCTTAACGCGAGTCTTGTGCCTTTATGCTTTCAGATAATCAGCAACCAGATTGTAGTGATCAATAACATGCCATTCTGTGGTGGACACTAGGTGGAGCAGCAGAGCTGTATAGAGCTGTATGTATAAAACTACACTACCCAGTATATATTATATTAAGACTATATTACCCAGGAGGCTAGGCTACCCAGAAGGCAACAGTCAAGATGGAAGCCTCTACAAGATGCTGTACCTAGTCCACATGGCTCAATAAAGTAACTAGCAAAAGCTAGCTGTGTTCATAGTAAGAATGTATATTTATTAATGAACATAACATGGTACCAGGGTGGTGAAGATCTGCTGAAAATTGTGAAAAGCGACATGGAGAATTTGAAGCCACCAGAGCGTTTGAATCTTACAGAAAAAATTGACTACAATTGGCAGGCTTTTAAACAGCAATTCGAACTCTACATTGCAGCCATCGGATTCGGTACGAAGCCAGACGCAAGGAAGATAGTGTTGCTGCTTACGGTTGCAGACCCACAGGCGATAGAGGTATTTAATACATTTGTATTTAATCCAGCGGAGAACAGAGAAAAATTAGAAGATGTGCTAAAAAAATTTGATGCACATTGCTCTCCCAAAAAGAATGAGACGTATGAAAGATACATCTTCCATTCTCGGACATAGCAACAAAATGAGACTTTTGTTAGCTTTATAACTGATCTGAAACTGAAAGCACAGACATGTAATTTCTCTGAGCTCAAAGCATCCATGACTCGTGACCAGATTGTTTTTGGTATTCATGATAAAAAAGTCAGGGAACGTCTGTTGAGAGAAACCGAACTAAATTTGGAAAATGCTGTGAAAATATGCCAAGCCAGCAAGCTAGCTCGAAAGCACGCGAAGACTTTCAGTGAAATCAATAATGATGCGATTGTAATGAGTGATAATGCTGCTGTCGGTGCTGTGTCCTACAAAGGGAAGAAACGTGGGCAGAACAGAAATGAAAAGCAATCGGAGGATGAATTTTTAATTGTAAACGCTGTGGTTACAAACACCAGTTAAGACAATGCCCAGCGTTTGGAAAAATGTGCACAAAGTGTAATGGAAAGAGTCACTTTACCAAACAATGCTTTTCAAAAGTAAAAACGACGAAAGGGCAATGAGTTAATGTGATTGAGGACACTGATGTAAGTGAGACATTTTTTGTAGGAATGTTGTCATGTGATGATATCAAAAAAGATACAGAAAATGTGCAGCCCTCAGAAATAGACAATGCTGAACATAAAGTTAATGCAGTAAAAGAGGACAAATGGATAATCCCACTGCAGATAAATGGAGCATTAGTTACATTGAAACTGGACACTGGGGCAAAAGCAAACTTAATCAGTATGAGTGACACTAACAATATGAAAGAAAAGCCCAAAATACAGAAAAAGTCAGTACTACTGAAGGACTATAATGGACAGAAAATAGATAGCTTAGGTGTATGCAGACTTAAAGTGACAGTCAAAGACAAAGTGCATCATCTCATGTTTTCTGTTGTGGCTGAAAGGCTTGATTCACTACTGGGTGACAAAGCTTGTGAAGACTTAGAACTGGTCAAGAGAGTCTACCGTATAAACTGTGCCATAAGCAGACCAGATGACTCAGGTGATGAAGCAGAGAGCCCATCAAGGATGAAAAGGCCAAAGGGTAGCCATGTCTTCAAAAAGCCTAGTTTCTCCAAGAAGAAAGAAAAAGACTTTAAGGTCAAAGAGAAGCCAAAGGAAGAAAAGCACAAAGAGGAAAAACACAAGGAGGAAAGTCCAAAGATATAACCGCAGCAGATATTGTTAAGCAGTGGAAAGAAAAAAAGAAAAAGAAGAAGCCTGCACCAGAGCAGGAAGCAGTTCCGGTGGATACTCCTTCTTCCCTCAGGCCAATCTTTGGTGTTCCATTAGCCGAGGCTGCTGAGAGGACTATGCTGTATGATGGGATCCAGCTGCCAGCAGTTTTTCGAGAGTGCATTGATTACATTGAGAGTTATGGCATGAAGAGTGAAGGAAACACTGAAACCCTCTCCAAGCAAAGATCGCAAGGAGACCTCGATCTATACAAGAGCAGATTGATGACAATGCCGCAACTGCTTCTTGTCATTCACCGCCAGAACAATCTCATGAAGACACATCAGACTTACCCGTGTTGAGAAGATCCACACGTGAAGTAAAAGAGCCTGATAGACTTAATCTTTGAGTACAATGTAAAGCTTTGAAAATGTGTTGACTGTTTTGAAAATGTTTATGTTTATAGAGCACTAACAAAAGTGTTACTGATATTATCTTTATTGTTTTCTTGAAAGTTGATTGATATTGATTTTGTTAAACCTCCAAAGAAAGGGGGATGTAGTGATCAATAACATGTCATTCTGTGGTGGACACTAGGTGGAGCAGCAGAGCTGTATAGAGCTGTATGTATAAAACTACACTACCCAGTATATATTATATTAAGACTACATTACCCAGGAGGCTAGGCTACCCAGAAGGCAACAGTCAAGATGGAAGCCTCTACAAGATGCTGTACCTAGTCCACATGGCTCAATAAAGTAACTAGCAAAAGCTAGCTGTGTTCATAATAAGAATGTATATTTATTAATGAACATAATACAGGTGACCAGCCTGTCCCTGAGCACCCCACTGAGAGTGAGGCGGGAGAAGAGGAGGAGGAGCAAAGCACCGCGTCACTGCATCTCTCACCCACAGGCACCAGCTCAGATACTGGCACTACGCAATCTTTAGAGGCAAGTTTAGAAGAGGGGTCTGCACTGGGTGATGCACCGGGGATGAGTGGGCTGCAGCAAAGGACAGGGGGAAATGGTAGCTCGGGGGCCAGCTCCCTGGAGGGCGAGTTCTGCTGCACAGGACTCAGATCAGGACCTCGATGTGGAGGCGTTTAGAAGAAGGGTGATGGGCATTCACATGGAGATGATAGGTGCAATGGCAAGGGTGCCTGAGAGCCTGTCGGAAATGGTAAGGTTCATAGAATCAAGGGGGGAGAAATTCGGTATCGCCCCATTTAGGGCACAGTTATCGGCCGGGCGCAAAGTTTAGCACCTGGCGCTAATTACCGCCTCCGACTGCAAACTTGGCTTTTATCGCCCCTGGAGGTGATTGGAGTGCTAAATCAGGTACTACACACCTCTCTTAAGGCGCAAAGGCCGAGGAGTGAGGCGCTAACTCAGAGCGCGGGCACAACACAAATGATGTCAGTTAGCAATGGAACACAGACACACTGGCGCCGGCCAGTTCTTAAAGGGGAGGGTCGATCTTGCTCTCCAGCCACACCCTGCTCATTGGAACCTTGAATCTCGGCCTGGAGAGACCTGTGACTACATTTTCCAGCCAAGAACTAAAGAGAGGGTGAGAGAACGGACTCAGCACTTCAGCGAGTGTGCCTTGGAGGCTCTGGTTGGCGCGGTGGTGCACAGAAGACCAATACTGTACCCAAAGAGTGGCAGGAGGCCTTTGCCGTACGACTACAGAAGAGTGTGGAGGGAGGTGGCTCAGCACGTCCCGTCCAGGAGCATGGTGCCCAGGACCCATATTCAATGTTGAAAAAAGTTCAACAATCTCACTCGGGTCGTCAAGGTGAGTGACTTTTTTTCAATACCTCTCCATCCCTCCATCTCAACCTCACTCTATGGCCAGAGGGTCTTAAAACCCCAACGCCCAACACTCATCCAACACCTATGGCTCTCTCATGAAACACACACGCACATTCCACACTTTGCATACAGTAAGGGCTATTCAACAATGGGAGGCAAATCAGGCAAGACCATGGCTGCATACATGAAGGGCTATTCAACTATGGGAGGCACATCAGGCAAGACCATGGCTGTATATTTACTCAGACGCCATCCTTTTTCTTGCAGGCCAAGCTATCTCATAACAGGAGACAGCAGCAACGAACGGGTGGAGGGCGACCTCAGCTGCAACCCCTCAGTGATCTTGAGGTGCACGTCCACAGGATTGTGGCAAGCCGGGTAATCGGTCCCGTCGCCCCTGGAGAGGCCAACCCCGTTCTGGACAGCAATGGTAAGGTCATCACCTTTTTCTCCTCTCTCCTTCCACTTGTCCCTCACAACAGCAGCCTTTGACACTTTCAATCCAACTTACTAAATCGCTGCACTCATGCCTCCCTTGCTGCCACCCTGTCCTCATGCTAAAGCCACTCTTGTACCTCCCTGCTTTCAGATGGAGATTCACCAGCTGAGGAGACAGGCCCTCAAGCTGCCAGTGGGAGTGAAGCTGCAGGCGAGGAGGAAGAGGAATCCGGAGCATCAGCGTCACCCTCTCCCGAGGAAGCCCATGCCCACACTGGGAACACGCCATCCCTGGAGGGGCGCAGGGGGGAAGGGTCTGATGAGGGTGAAGTTCCGGGACCCAGTGGGCTGCAGCAACGCAATGTGGCTAGGGAAGCTTGGGGGCATTCTCCCCGGAGGGAGAGTAGGCCAGCGAGCCCTGCTGCACTGGATGCAGAGGAGGAGCGGCTCATTGCTGAAATGAACACCCAGGCGGTGGACATGCACACTCAGCTCATAGTTGCAGTGGGAAGGGTGCCCGAAAGCATTGATGCACTGGCAAGGAGTGTGGAGCACTAAGCTGCAGCACAGGCGGATGCCACGCTAAAGCTTAGTGCTGCAATTCAGTCACTGGCTGCCATGACCCCATCTCAGACTGCTCTCATGCAGACTCAGATTGAGGCACGCAAGCACTGACTGCTGCCATTGTCGCTGGTTCGGATACATTTCCCCGGGGTTCTCACCGCGCCGCAGCAGGCCAGCAACCTGTGCTCCAGCAGATTGCTCCGGATGCTGATGTGCTGCCCCGTGAGAATGCCAGTATGTCGGTCGAGCAGGGAGTTGCTGTCCTCTCTCAAGATGACAGCATTCCTGCTGCCACCACTGTCACTTCCCCATTGCACTGTAGTCCAGACTGCTGGCGCCCATGCAGAGTTGGTGTAGTCTGCAGACGGGCCCTCCAGGCCCAGAGCTGGTCAATGGCATCCTTCAAGGGCATCTGCAGTCTCAAGTTCTGACAATCAGCAGCCTTCCACCAACCTTGCTGCAGCCACTAGGGCCCCATTACGGAGGAGCAGTAGGGTGGGAAGGGGGGAAGTACGCAAGGGAAGGAGATCACCCTCGAAGGGCAAAAAGTAGGGGGTGTGACGAAATGTTGGGAATGTTTTTATTAAAGGCCGAGGTTCGTGTTCAATTTTTTGTTTTGTGTTTTGGCCGTTATCTCCATGTTGTGAGAACCATTTATGTTAATTAATGATTTTTTGTGTTTGTTTCTATTCATTTGTCATGAAGAAATGACACACACAGAGTTTGTAAAATAAAAAAGTTTTTATTCAAAATGTACATGCTTGGCCTTTGGAATCATTGCTGCCTTGGCCAGCTTTGGGGTTGCGGGTTGCTTTCTATCATGTTGTTCTCCATGCCAGAAGCCATTTCCTGAGTAGGGGCCTGGAAGCGGTTTGTTATCAGTCGTTGACAGATGGCCCTTGCAGTTTCAACATTGTGGGCCTCCCGCCCGCCTTGGTGCTGCTGCTGATCATCCTCCTCCTCTTCCTCCTCCTCTTCCTCCTCCTCTGGTGGTGCTCCAAGGCCTGGTGGCGTTTTCTGCGTCCTGAGGATTGCCAGGTTATGAAGAATGCAGCACACATCTATGAAGAGGGAGACTCACTCAGGCGAGTACTGCAGGGCTCCTCCTGAGTAGTCCCAGACAGCGGAACCATTGCTTAAGCACGCCGATTGTGTGCTCAACGATGTTCCTGGTGGCGAGATGGCTCTCATTGTACCACAGCTCAACAGGGGTGTTGCGATTACGGAGTGGTGTCATCAGCCAGGTGCAGAGTGGATAACCCTTGTCCCCGAGGAGCCAACCACTTGGCTGATGCGGTGCCTGGAAAAGGTCTGGCACACCAGTCCAGCGCAGGATGAAAGCATCGTGGCTGCTGCCAGGATAGCGGGCATTGACAGCGAGTATCAGCTGTCTGTGGTCACAGACCAACTGGACATTTAAGGAGTGGAACCCTTTGTGGTTTCGGAAAACCTCTGCATTCTCATGCGGTGCCCGCAATGCTACATGTGTGCAGTCAATGGTGCCCTGCACAATGGGGAAGCCTGCTATCCTCGCAAAGCCCAATGCGCATTCATGCTGTTTGGCCCGGGTCATCGGGAAAGAGATGTACTGGCGTCTCCTTTTATAGAGGGCATTTGTGACCTGCCGGATACAGCAATGGACCGCGAACTGGGAGATATTGGCGATGTCCCCAATAGCTGCTTAAAAGGAGCCGGTGGCATAAAATTTCAGAGCCACTGTTATCTTCACTGCCACTGACAGAGACGTCCTGGTCCTCAGTTGAGGCTGCAGATCTGGCTGCAGTCGGTGGCAGAGCTCAGTGACCACCTCCTTGCTGAAGCGCAGCCTTCGCAAACACTGCTCCTCAGACAAATGAATGTAGGAGAATTGTTCCCGGAATACCCTGGGAGAGTAAGGTCTCCTGTGCAGAGGCCTGTTGGCCATCCTCCGTCTGGCCATGATTGCCACTCTCTCTCTGCATCTCTGTTGCTTCTGATTCTGCAGGCACAGGACGATGCCCCGAATCAGTGCAGCCCCCATAGTCTCTTGACAATCGAAGTAATGAAGGTCAAATCCAAAAGAACCTGCAAAGTGATGCTCAGTACCCACAATTACTTTACACAGTGTTGACTCTCTGCAGAAGTCTCTCTCTCTCTCTCTCTGTCAGAATGAGTGGTGCAAAAATGTCTACCACAAAAAAAGGCAGGAAGTGGGCGCCTTTAAATAGCGCCCCCCCAGCCCCTCACCGACTGGAAAATGTTCCAGTCTCCATGTTGTTGCTTGCGGCACGTGGAAAGGAGGGGGGCGCCACTCAATATCTGGTCTGGGGTGCCACCGGGGCGCTGCGCGCTCGACTGACGTCACGATCTGCGGGCGCAGTTGCTTTGCGCCCCATTAGCTTAGGGCGCTACCGGGAGGTGCAAAGCAACTAAATTTTTCCCCCATAGAGTCATAACGGCACAGAAGGAGGCCATTCGGCCCATCAAGTCCATGCCAGCTCTCTGTAGAGCAATCCAGTCAGCCCCATTCCCCCCGCTCTATCGCCGTAGCCCTGCAAGTGTATTTCCCTCAAGTGCCTATCCAGTCTCCCCTTGAAAACATTGAGTATCTCCGCATCTACCACTTCCGTCGGCAGCGAATTCCAGGTGGAGCGTGGAGGAATCCACTTCCAACATTACACAGAGCTCTGCGCACACCATGGAGCCCATCATTGGCCGTCTGCAAAGGATGGTGGACTCCCTGAGAGACCGCGGGGACCCAGACCTGACGCTGCGTGTCATGGGCGATGTGGCAGCATCCATTGCAGCACAGGCGGAAGCGACGCAACGTCTTAGTGCTGTAATGTAGTCAATGGTTGATGGTTGCTGCCATCGAATCTCAGGCTGCTCTCATGCAGTCTCAGCTAGATACTTCGCAAGCTCTGACTGCTGCCATCGCGGCTGGATCCACCACAGTCCACCGGGGATCTCACTGTTTCGCAGCAGGCCAGCAATCTGTGCTCCAGCAGATTGGTAGTGATGTTGAGGTGCTGCCTTGGGGGAGTGGCAGTGGGTCGGTGGAGCCGGAGCCTGCTGTCCTCTCTCAGGATGACAGCATTCCTGTTCCCACGACTGCCACTCCGCCATTACCCCTGTCGCTGCCTGTCATCCAGCCAGCTCAGACTGCTGCCGCCCATGCTGAGGTGGTGCAGTGTAAATATATGTGTTCCCTGAATGTTGATAAATTTATTAATGGAATTTTGCAGAATTTATGCTGTCTCTCATTTCAGCTTTGCGCTGTGAAATGGCTAGTGAACTGGATGGAATGATGGGGATGTTGTCAGCAAGCGGGATGTGGGGTAGAATTTATTGGAACCGCAGTCTGATCAGGCAGACACGGACCGCCCTTCCAGAAGGCCGATTGAGTGGCTGCCTCCTCCCTCGCTGCTTTTCCTCCTCTGGTTGCTCCTCCTCCTTCTCCTCCTCCTCCTCCTCCTCTCCCTCTTCCTCCTCCTGAGGTGGTCCCGCTATGCCTGCTGGCAATGGCTGGGCCCTCATGATGGTCAATTTGTGCAGCATGCAGCACACCATGACGAAAAGTGACACCCACTCAATTCAATTCAATTCAATTTTATTTGTCATATATATGCAGCAGACGTGTGTACTGCACAATGAAATGTTGCTTTTTACGAGTCCTCCCAACATTGGAATAAATGAGTATTGGAGGGTTCCTCCTGAGCGATCAAGGCAGCGGAACTATTGCTTCAGCACTCTGATGGTCTGCTCGATGATGTTCCTGGTGGCGGCATGGCTCTCATTGTTTGAGTGCTGGGCAGCAGTGTTGAGATTGCGGAGGAGAATCATGAGCCAGGTGGAGATCGGATAGTTCTTATCTCCGACCAGCTAGCCGTGAGCTTGATGTGGTGGCTGGAAGAGTGCTGGCGCACCAGTCTGGCACAGGATAAAGGCAGCGTAGCTGCTGCCAGAATAGTGGGCATTGGCGGTGAGGATTCGCTGTCTGTGGTCGCACACCAACTGGACATTAAGTGAGTGGTAGCCTTTGCGGTTACGGAAGATCTCAGGATTGTTATGCGGTGCCCGCAAAGCGACGTGGGTGCAGTCAGCTATCCTGGCAAAGCCACATGCAAGCTTGTCCTGCTTCTCTCTGGCCATGGAGAAGGAAATGTAGTCCTTTCTCCATCTGCAGAGAGCATCTGTGACCTCGCGGATGCAGCAATGGACGGCGAACCTCGATATGTTAGATAAGTCTCCTGTTGCACACTGTAAGGATCCGCTGGTGTAGAAATTGAGGGGGACGGTGACCTTGACTGCAACAGTGGTGGTCCTGGTCTGAGGCTCGTGGTCTGGCTGCAGGAGGTGGCAGAGCTCTGTGACCACCTCCGTGGTGAAGCGGAGCCTCCGAATGCACTGCTCCTCGCTTAATTGGAGGTAGGAGCAGTGCGCCCGGAATACCCTGGGAGGGTAAGGCCTCCTGTTGAGAGCCCTGTTGGCCCTCCTCCCTCTGGCCACATATTCCAATGTTTGTCTCTGCCTCCGATGACTCCGATTTGATGCTGGTGGTCGGGTGCCAGTACAGCCCCCATTAGCGTAACCAAGTGTAAGACTTCCAAATCTTAGCAGAATGAAAGTGACACATTTTTAGCAGGCAGAGTACTCCTGAAAGTAAGAAATGTTTAACTCACTGAAAACAGATGTTTCGCTATGTCAAACAGAAGGCAGCATTGACTGACGAATAAAATGAAACTGGATGTTGATCCCTTTAAACCCCGCTCCTACAGCGGCCATCCGACTGCATCACGCCTCCTCTTCCTGCCGTTGTACACACCAGGCGCTAAGGCATGGGGCGGCAGTGAATTTTCCATCTTGGCCGATAACGGGGCGTTCCACACGCAGTGACGTCACGATCTGGTAGCCACTGAAGGCCTAGGCGCTAAATCCTGGGTGAATGTCGCGTGCAGCATTGGATTCGCCACAGCCCATCGCAAAGCCGTTAGCACCCCGTTAGCGTCCCCCCCCCGCCCCCCAGGCGCTAACGGGAGGCACAGACATGCCAGATTTCTCCCCCTAAATATTTTTGATATTAGGAAACTTTTAAAACGTGCCTACGAGTGCCTGTGCCTATGAAAATGAGCGCAATTTGAAGAGCCTTCCCGAACCAGCGTGATCGGTGGAATCTCGCAATGTTGACCTGGGGGAGGCGGGGGGGGCGGCGGCGTGGCCAGTTGTGTGGGTGGGGCCTGATCCAGGCTGATTGAACCTTGACCCAGCGTAAAAGATCGTAAAAAAACAAATGTGAGTGGATTTGGGCGTAGCTCGCTTCCGTTTAAAATTCCCCGATCTCTTTGCGCTGGTTCGGCCAATTCTGCTCAGATGCGCTGATAGTACAGGTGTAAAGGAGCGGAAGCTTGACCCCCAGGATGTTACAAAGGCACGTAACCCGGCTGATCGAGAGAGAGGAGAAAAAGAACATAAGAAATAGGAGCAGGAGTAGGCCATACTGCCCCTCGAGCCTGCTCCGCCATTCAATAAGATCATGGCTGATCGGCGACCTCAACTCCACTTTCCCGCCCGATCTCCATATTCCTTGATTCCCCAAAAATCTATCGATTTCAGCTTTGAATATACTCACTCAGCATCCACAGCCCTCTGGGGCAGAGAATTCCTAAGGTTCACAACCCTCTGAATGAAGAAGTTCTTTCTCATCTCAGTCTTAAATGGCCTACCTCTTATCCTGAGACTATGCCCCCTAGTTCTAGACACTCCAGCCAGGGGAAACAACCTCTCAGCATCTACCCTGTCAATCCCTGTCAGAATCTTGTATGTTTCAATGAGATCACCTCTCATTCTTCTAAACTCCAGAGAGTATAGGCCCATTCTACACAACCAGCTTGGATCAGGCCCCAACCACACAACTGGCCACACACCCCCCCTCCCCCAGGTCAACATTGCGAGATTCCGCCGATCACGCTGGTTCAGGAAAGCTCTTCAAATTGCGCTAATTTTCATAGGCGCACAGGCACTCTAGGACATCCCTCTCATCCCAGGAATCAATCTAGTGAACCTTCGTTGCACCGCCTCCAAGGCAAGTATATCCTTCCTTAGATAAGGAGACCAGAACTGTGCACAGTACTCCAGGTGTGGTCTCACCAAGGCCCTGTACAATTGTAGCAAGACTTCCTTATTCTTATACTCCAACCCCCTTGCAATAAAGGCCAACATGCTATTTGCCTTCCTTATTGATTGCTGTACCTGCACGCTAGCTTTCTGTGTTTCTTGCACGAGGATACCCAAATCTCTCTGAACACCAACATTTGAAAGTTTCTCACCATTTAAAAAATATTCTGTTTTACTATTCTTCCTACCAAAGTGAATAACCTCACATTTCCCTACATTATACTCCATCTGCCACCTTACTGCCCACTCACTTAGTCTATCTATATCCCTTGCAGACTCTTCGGGTAGGACTTTCATTGAGCCGTGGAGGCGGGATTGGAGGCATGTGGGGGGGTAAAATCTTGAAATCGGGGGGCACGAACCCATCCCGCTCCCAACCCGCCTCCATGCGAGTTTCAAAGGAGGCGGGTACCCGACCCGCACTGGGAGCCGCCTCCCCGAGGCGGGAAAGGGATTAGTGCCAATTAACTGCCTGTTAACAGGTAGTTAACAGGCAGTTTTTAGCCTAATCCCTATTTTTATTGGTGAAGTGTGGGATTCCCGACGGCTCCAAACCACGCCAAGTTAGCGAGGCGGGCCGTCGGGCTGAAGGGCTTGGAGGGGTCGAGATTTCCGGTGTTCAGATGAGTGATGGGTGCATGAGTGCAGAGGTAAGTGTGTTTGGTGTGTGTGACATGTTTAAAGAAGTTTTACTTACATGTACTTACCTTTACAGCCTTCCTTCCTTCAGGTCTCGGGAGTCCCTCATCTCACCAGCACAGAAAGCAAAATGGCCACGAGCTGTCAAAATCTGCAGCATTCAGCTTTCTGTTCCAGAGAGATCTTTAAATCATCCTGAGAGGAAGGAATTAACTTAGAGTACAGATTGTCAGTGTTTGACAGCTTCAAACAGCTGTGAAACGCTGATATTTCATCTGTCAAAAGGTCTTGATCTGTCGAAAGTTGTAGCCCCGCCTCCTCAATGAAAATCCAGCCCTTTGTATTCTCCTCACAGCTTACTGTCCCACCTAACTTTGATGCTGGAGAGGAAGGAACAGACGACGCATTGACCACCTACGACGACCAGGGACCTGATCACCCCGAGGTCTTGAGCTTTAATGCTCAGACCAGATTATACAAGTGGTTTTCTGGTAAACTGTCACTGATATTCGCTAGTAAGGCCAGTTTTATAATAATTGCACTACTCTACAGCTTATTATTAACCATCGGGTCGAATCAAAGACACACATTTAGGATCATAAAAGGCCCAAGCCTGGCAACTGGCAACAGGACTGAGGGAATGTCACTGATTTGGAGCAACTTTGTACAACCCTGCAGAGCAATTCCATTTTTGGCAGACTGCCTCACGGTATAAACCAAGTCACTTCAGTCCCGCAGGAGTCAGGTTGCATTAAGGAGCTGGAGGTGGTATTCAGTATATAAATGGGTCTATTACAATCCTGCCGCTCAAACAGTTCTCGTATGAATTGCACATTACTCTCGCCACATCAACAACAAAAAACAACTTGCGTTTAAAAAAGTGCCTTCAGTGTAGAAAAATGGCCCAAAGGGCTTCACAGGGGCACAATCAAAAATTGGACGCCAAGCCAAAGAAGTTTGCCGAGCGAGGAGAATGGACATCTGGCCAGGAGAGCAAAGTAAAATAGACTTGCATTTCTATAGCGCCTTTCACGATCTCAAAATGTCCCAAAGCGCTTTACAGCCAATTAAATTTGGAAGTGTAATTACTGTTGTAGGGTTTGGGATGTCCTGAGGTCATGAAAGGCGCTCTACAAATGCAAGTCTTTGGGGGGAAAATTGGGTTGCGCCCCTTAGGGGCGCTAACTTCACCGGGGCGCTACTTTTAGCACTGCAAAAAAGATAGCAACCCCATGCCCGAAATTCACCGGTAGCGCCCCAAGAGGGAGGAGGGGCGCTACTGGAAGCGCCCTGCCTCCCTCTTGGGGCGTTGCGAGTGAATATCGCGGCACTACGTGCCACGGCACTGCAGGCCTTCCTACCCTTATTAAAGGGGAGGGGCCTTGCCCGGAGAAGGCGCTGCTCAGAAGGCCACTTCCTGACTTGGAAGTATAATCGCCGATCCTTCATCGTCGCTGGGTCAAAATCCTGGAACTCCCTCCTTAACAGCAATGTGGGAGTACCATCACCACACGGACTGCCGGGGTTCAAGAAGGCGCTCACCACCACCTTCTCAAGGGCAATTAGGGATGGGCAATAAATGCTGGCCTTGCCAGCAACGCCCATATCTCATGAACGAATAAAAAAAATACAAATTGTTGTTGTTGTTATGTATCTCGGTAACGCTCCTGTGAAGTGCCTTGGGGCATTTTACTGTGTTAAAGGCGCTATATAAATGGAAGTTGCTGTTGATGTTGTTATGGCTTTGAACGAAGGGAGAGGTTGGGATAACCAACCTCTAGATCATTTTTTACGCAGAGGGTTATTAGGACAAGGATTGCCCAAGCAGAAATGATGGTGGAAGCAGAATCCATGACAGCCTTTAAAATCAAAGTGGATAAATATTTGAGAAAGAAAAAGTTAAAATGTTGTGAGAAAAGAACAGGGGAATGGGACAAAGCGGATAACTCTTCCAGAGAACTGGCACCGCTGTAAGGAGCTGAACGGCCTCCTTCTGTACTAAGAAACCTTTGGGAGTCTACGTTTGTATGAAATGCATTCATCCAGTATTTTCATGAAGTCACAGACCAGTTGAATTTAAATGGGCTGACGCCTACAGTGAAATAATTGGCGCAAAGGAGTTTTAAATAAATGCGTCACTTTTCTCTAGAAAAGAGAAGGATGAGGGCTGACCTAATAGAGGCCTTTAAAATTATGAAGGGGCTTGTTGGGGTAGCCACAGAGAAGACGTTTCAGCTTGTGGAGAATCTAAAACTTGGGGTCATACAGATAAGGTAGTCACTAATAAATCCAATAAGGAACTCAGGAGAACCTTCTTTGCCCAGAGAGTGGTGAGAATGCGGAACGCGTTACCACAGGGAGGGGTTGAGGCGAATAGCACGGATGCATTTAAAGGGGAAGCTCGATAAGTAAATGAGGGAGGAAGGGTATGCTGATGGGGTGAGATGAAGTAGGGTGGGAGGAGGCTCGTGCGGAGCAGAAACACCGGCACGGATCTGTTGGGCCGAATGGCCTGTTTCTGTGCTGTAAATTCAATGTAATACCTGTGACGTTTTTAACACAAAGTACTGTAACTGGAATATGGTTGTTATTTTACTACACGTGTTTATTAGGGAATAACTGCTCACTAAATCAGGATAAAGTTTTAGCAGTTTTAATTAAGGCATGCTGTTCCTTTTATGAAACCTACATGACCACATTTATATATTCAAATGGGATTAATTAGGCTCAACTATTCAGGATTACATATTAATGAGCAGTTAAATTAAATTGAATTTACAAAAGCTTACTTCAATTTATGCAAATTATGCACAAAATAGATTGTCCTTAAACGCTACTAGCCTGTTTTTATATATATATATGTGTGTGTGTGTGTGTGTATACAGAGAAAGGACATTGATATCACCTTGTTTACTGGTGCTGGCTTTTTTTCTACACAAACTTTACATTCTCTCTTTATGATTAAGTGAAGGATCAGAACTGTGCTAGTTTAGGTAGCGGAGCCTTTCATTAATGAATCATCTTGGCTCAGTTAACAAAACTCTTCCTTAGAACCACAGAGGTTTACACCACACAAGGAGACAATTCAGCCTGACATAAGAAAATTACTAGGCACTTGGTCTAAGCGTTAAACAAAGCTTTAATCAACTGTTTTACAACATGGAGGTCTAGTTGTGTCCTTCACTAGTTCCTGTTAAGAATGTCCTGCGCAAGCTGGGCCCGTGCCCAAGTATTTATACTCTCCCTGGACAGCACCACCCGCAGGCCGCTCACTATTATTTCATAAGTCTTTCTTTCATGAATGACTGATTCATGCCACAGCCCATCATATCTATGCTAGTTCTTTGCAGGGCAATCCAACGCTAATCCCATAGCCCTTCTCTCTCCTTACATCCCTGTGCCTGTCTCAGCTTCACATATCTATCCAATTTTCTCTTAGAGGATGCAATGGCCTCTGCCTCAGCAACTCTTCGTGGCATAGAATTCCTTACTCTAAAAATCTCCTAACCTCTCTTGACGACAATTTTAAAGTGATGACCTCCCCCTCCCCCACCCCCCCCTCACCCATCACTGAATCCCCAGCCAGACCCTCCCTGTTGACTCTATCAGAACTTTTCATATATTTAAAAACCGCTGTTGAATCTCCTCTTAACCTTTCTCCACCACTTCAAAAACCGCCTCAAAGCCGACCACCACAACCATACCTCCTGCCTGCTCCAGGAAACACCTTCCCAATCTCAGCTCAGTGTCCTCTGACCTCGCGTAAACTGGCCTGGGATGTTCACTACGAGGAAGGTACTATATAGGTGGCAGTTGCGGTCATATTCGGTTTCAAAAGCAGCACAGTTTCCAAGTACAGAATTAATATCCTCATTCTGAATTGAAAATTAATGTCTTGAGTGTTGTTCATTTTACTTGATTCTAAACCTCCCTCCATCCATGCCTGTGAAAACCAAGATAAAACAGACCATCCAGGGGTGATGTTAGGAAGCACTTCTTCACACAATGGGTAGTAGAAATCTGGAACTCTCTTCCCCTAAAAAGCTGTTGAGCCTGGGGGCTCAATTGAAACTTTCAAAACTGAGATTGATCGATTTTTGTTCGGCAAGGATATTACGGGTTATGGCACCAAGGCGGGTAGATGGAGTTAAGATACAGACCGGCCATGATCTAATTAAATGGCGGAACAGGCACAAGGGGCTGAAAAGTGGCAGGTAACATTCACGCCACAGAAGTGCCAGGCAATGACTATCTCCAACAAGCGAGAGTCTAATCACCTCCCCTTGGCATTCAACGGCATTACCATCACCGAATCCCCCACCATCAACATCCTGGGGTCACCATTGACCAGAAACTTAACTGGATCAGCCACATAAATACTGTGGCTACAAGAGCAGGCCAGAGGCTGGGTATTCTGCGGCGAGTGTCTCACCTCTTGACTCCCCAAAGCCTTTCCACTATCTACAAGGCACAAGTCAGGATTGTGCTGGAATACTCTCCACTTGCCTGGATGAGTGCAGCTCCAACAACACTCAAGAAGCTCGACACCATCCAGGACAAAGCAGCCCGCTTGATTGGCACCCCATCCACCACCTTAAACATTCACTCCCTCCACCACCAGCGCACCGTGGCTGCAGTGTGTACCATCTACAAGATGCACTGCAGCAACTCACCAAGGCTTCTTCGGCAGCACCTCCCAAACCCGCGACCTCTTCCACCTAGAAGGACAAGGGCAGCAGATACATGGGAACATCACCACCTCCAAGTTCCCCTCCAAGTCACACACCATCCTGAATTAGAAGTATATCGCCGATCCTTCATCGTCACTGGGTCAAAATCCTGTAACTCCCTCCCTAACAGCACTGTGGAAGCACCTTCACCACACGGACTGCAGTGGTTCAAGAAGGCGGCTCACCACTACCTTCTCAAGGGCAACTAGGGATGGGCAATAAATGCTGGCCTTGCCAGCGACACCCAAAAGCAAATTTTTAAAAATGGTTTATTCCTGTTCCTGTGCTATTCCCTTCATTATTACTTCTCTACATTTAGATGTTGTAATACATTTTCCAGATGAAATTTGTGTCATTTTAGTGGCAACATTTTCTGGCGACAGACACAACATTTTATTTCCTAACCAAAGGCTTGTTCCAGAGGACGTAATACAAACATGCGAAAAGACCAGCTGGCGCTCAAGAAGCCTGGAGCATCACGACTAGACACTTCCTACCCTTCCCGCAATTATGTAATCTCCTAGGAGAAGCAAAATCCGAGAGTCAATAAGGAGGGAACAAATCTGGGAACATCCTTCCCCGACCCCTTCAGCCAATCAGAACTAGTCCAGGAGATCTACATTGTACATGAAACTTTAGTGATCTGTGCACAATATCATTTAGATCTGTTTATCTCTCAACTTCTTTCAGTGTCATTCCCTGTGAAATAAGGACTGATTTTTTCCAATGTGGAGATACAGGTAGCAGCTATGCGACCACTCATGTTTTGACGTGAAGTATAGTTTAAGGTAATTGGCAGAGGAAACAGAGGGGAGATGAGAAGAATTATTTTGTACACAGCGAGTTGTTAGGATCTGCAATGCGCTGCCTGAAAGGGCGGTGGAAGCAGATTCAATATTGACTTTCAAAGGGGAATTGGATAAATACTCAGAAAGGAGAAAATTTGCAAGGCTATGGGTAAAGAGCAGGGTGGAGTGGGACTAATTGGACAGCTCTTTCAAAGAGCTGGCACAGGCACGATGGGCCGAATGGCCTCCTTTTGTGCTGTATGGTTCTTTGATTCTATATTCGGGTGTGCCACAATGGGAAAGTGCTAGCATAATTCAGGAGTCGGACTGGCAATCTGAGCCAGGCAATCAAAGATTCTGAGGGGGGTTGGCAGGGTAGATGCTGAGAGGTTGTTTCCCACTTGCCTGGATGAGTGCAGCTCCAACAACACTCAAGAAGCTCGACACCATCCAGGACAAAGCAGCCTGCTTGATTGGCACCCCATCCACCACCTTAAACATTCACTCCCTCCACCACCAGCGTACCGTGACTGCAGTGTGTACCATCTAGAACTGGGGGTCACAGTCTCAGAATAAGGGGTCAGCCATTTAAGACTGAGATGAGGAGGGATTTCTTCACTCTGAGGGTTGTGAATCTTTGGAATTCTCTGCCCCAAAGGACTGTGGATGCTGAGTCGTTGAGTGTATTCATGCTGAGATGGATAGATTTTTGGACTCTAGGGGAAATCAAGGGATATGGGGATCGGACAGGAAGGTGGAGTTGAGGTCGAAGGTCAGCCATGATCTTATTGAATGGCGGAGCAGGCTCGAGGGGCTATATGGCCTACTCCTCCTCCTAATTCTTATTCTTATGTTCTTATGAGCTGCGAGTGCACTAAAGCGAGTGACGTAGGACTCACTTTTTAGACTTCATACTCGATGCTCCCACCCATTCTCTCATTATATTTAAAGTTTGGCACCCGAGGAGTGGTGATCTGCATGTAGAGCCCAACCCTCGTGTGGAAAACTCCTTTGCCACTCGGGCGGTCACAATATGCTGGCAAAAAGAACAGCGAGTTTGATGGCACTCGCCATTAATAGTGTGTAAATCATCCAGCAACTTGTGGCGATGAAAAGATACCACGTGAATTGCGAATCGCCACAAATTCCTGAACGATTTGTGCCACCCCACCATTAGCCTCATGAAAACGCCAGCTCACTCTCAACCTCCCCTGTGCGTGTCACGAAATTGCTGCATTTGTGCATTAATTGCCAACAGAAAGTTAACCACGTGAGGACCCATTAAATGAGGATCTTTATGTTGCTGCAATGCCACTCAAACTCCCCGGCCCAGAAAGTGAACAATTGAAACTGTGGGGTCTCATTCCTTTAGGTAGTAAATTGTTGTTAGAGATTTTGTAAATGTAAATATTTTAATTTTTTCCTTTTGTTTTACTTTTCCTTTCGGTCTCTATTTTCTCTCTGTCTTAATCAAATTTTTCTTTCCCTCTCTTTATTTCTCTTTCTGTGGCTAATCTGACGCTAATTCACCCCCCTTCTCTGTCGTTCCTCTGTTTCTTTCTCAATCCTTAAAACTCATTGGGTAAGGAGATACACTGTTGGTCCTGCCATTCACCAAGGTCTTTCATTCTGCCAGCGAATTTCACACTTCATCTAGAGCCATTCTTTGTGTCTTTACCTGTCCTATTACCATCTTGTCTCACCTTGAATATCTCTTAATGTCTCTTCACCCCCCACAGATGTTCCCTTTAGTTCTTACATCCCCTCCCCCATTTCCCAGCCCCCAAACTTGCTTTTTAATCTGTTTCATTGCCTGCTTTTTTCTCAGTTCTGATGAAGGGTCTTTGACCTGAAACATTGACTCTGTTTCTCTCCATGGAAGTTTCCTGGCATGTTGAGTTTTTCCAGCATTTTCTGTTGTTATCCCAGATGCTCTGTTGCCCTCGCTGCACTGTTATCAGCTCACACTTCCAGCAAGTTACTGCGCAAATATTTTTTGAGCTGAAGGGTGAGGGAAAAAGTCTAACTAATGGGGTGCGCCGTGAGATGGCCCACTCCAGAAAATTCTGGGCCCTTGTTCAGTGCGAGGTGCGGTCAGCAGTATAACTCGGGTCTGCCAGCTGAGCTTTACACTCTTACCGGCCACTGACCAGTCTGTCTGCTTCACATTCAGCAGTTACTGTTTCCTTTTAAGAAATTTGGTATTTAATCTTTATCAACCTTCAATTATTCATCTCACCCCAGAGCATCGCAGACAGTAATGAAATGTGCAATTGAACTAATTCACCTGCAATCAATTTCAGAAGCAAAACATCATGAGAAGTAGAAGTAGGTGGGAAAATTATTTAAAAATACAGGCCTAGAAATTCATTATAGCCACTTTTGGGGCGGTAAAGTCGGGCGGCCGCTAAAGTTTGCGCCCGGCGCAAATTCGAGGCCACATCGCCGATATTCATTAGCTTCGCCTTAAGAGTTTGCTCGAGCGCTAAAACTGGCGATGCACGGCTCTCTTTAGGCGCTAAGCCGGAGGTGCTGAGCGATACCGCCGAGGCCGGGCGCAGCGCAGGTGCGGCCATTTCTTGATTGACAGCAGACACCCTGGCGCCGGCCAGCTCTTAAGGGGGAAGGGTCGACTTGGTCTGCTGCCATGCCCTGGACACTGGAGCCCTCCAGCTAGGCCTGAACACTGCTGCTGGACCCAAATAGCGCCTCAAAGTATAGAGAAGGCCCGTGAACGAGCGCAGCGCTTCTCAGAGCATGATCTGAGGGTGCTGGTTAGCGCTGTGGAGAAGAGACGCCATATTTTGTTCCCAGACAATGGGAGGAAGCCACCGGCCCGCGTCTACCAGAGAGCCTGGAGGCATGTCGCCACGAGGGTGACATCCAATAGTGAGGTCCCCAGGAGCGCTGTCCAATGCAGAAAAAAGCTCAATGACCTCGCCAGGATTGTCAGGGTGAGTACCCTTTCCAGTGTCCTCCTCATCCTTGCATGTGCACCTCACATTATGGGCAAAGGGACCTGAAAGCCTTAATGGCCAGCCCTCATGCAGCAGCTATGGGACAGTCATGAACATAAATTGCACATTGTGCACTTAACACACTGGCCAGGCTATTCGACCATGGGAGGCAGTGCACACAAGATCAGGGCTACACACTGGCCAGGCTATTCGACCATGGAAGGCAGTGCACACAAGATCAGGGCTACACACTGTACTTAGAGGCCGTCCTTTCTCTTGCAGGCCAAGCTGGCCAATAATAAGAGGAGCCGGACTGTGACCGGGGGAGGCGGACCCCAGATCCAGCCGCTCACCGAGCTGCAACAGCGCGTGGAGCGCATCATGGGTGCCCGGGTGATTGGCCCCATTGCATCTGGAGATGCCGACCCTGTTCTGGGCACCAATGGTAAGGACATCACCTTTTGGACCTCTCTCGTCCCACTTGCGCATCAGATCTACATCCTTTGCCACTGTCCGACCAATGCGCTGAATGCCACCACTCATGCATCCCTCGCTGACGCCCTCTCCTCACTCTAAAGCTACTCTTGTGCCTTCCTGCTTTCAGATGGTGAGGAGGAGGTCGCTGAACTTGCCAGTGACAGCCCCTCAGAAGAGGAGGAGGAGGAGGAGGAAGAGGAAGGCGGCCCATCAGGGGAACCCTCAGCCGCGGCAAGCCATGCCACTGTAGGGGAGACGTCTTCCCTGGAGGGGAGCGTGGCAGAAGTGTCGGAGGGGAGTGTAGCTCCTGGGACCAGCGGCCTGCAGAAACGCGGGAGGGGGGTGGAAGCTCAGCGGCCTTCTCCCCAGAGGGGGGAAGGGTCGGAGGGGAGTCCAATTGCTGGGCCCAGCGGCGTCCAGCAACGCAGGAAGGGTCGGCCAGTTCGGCGGCCTTCTCCCCAGAGGGAGAGTCTGGCCTCCAGTCCGGAGACGGTCAACGCCGAGGAGATGCGCCGCCTCGAGGACATGTCCGCGGACTCGGAGCGCCGGCACACGGAGCTCATGGGGGTAGTGGGACGGATGCCTGAGGCCATCGAGTCCCTGTCTCGGAGTGTCACCGAATTCGGGGCCTCTCTGGCAGCGACTGGCCAGGTGATCAGTGGTGCCGTGCAGTCACTGGCTGCTCTGATGCGGTCTCAGAACAGGGCAACACGGGCACTCACTGCTGCCACACTCGCTGTGTCAGCCCGGCATCGCCAGGGCACCCGGCGCGCTGCAGCAGCACAGCGGTCTGTCCCTCGGCAGATTGCTGCGCATGCTGCAGTGCTGGCCCGGGCGAGTGCCAGTGTCTCAGGCGACCAGCGAGCGCCTGCCATCCTTCAGCTTGCCCCCATTCCTCCAGCCGCCACTGCCACTCCCCCAGTGGAGCTGCCACGAGCTGCTGCAGCGACTGATGCTGGCCAGCCACAGCTGCAGCATTCACCAGCCGGCCCCTTGAGGGCCAGACCTCGTCTAGGCCGACCCCCAAGGGCATCTGCCGTCACGACATGTGCCCCTCAGGAGCCTTCCCCCAGCCTTGCAGCAGTCACTGGCCTCACTTTGAGGAGGAGCAGCAGGGCGTCCAGGGGCCGGCAAAGTTTGCAGAGGGCATCGCCCTCGCGGGACACAAAGTAGAGGGTGTGTCCAAATGTTGTGTTTTGTGGAATGGTTGTTTTTTGAAGGCCGAGGATGAGGCCATTTTTGTTTACATCTTTGGTTAATCCCCCCCAGGTTGTGGGAGTGACTCATGTGTGTGAGTGTTTTTTGGGGGTTTCGTGTGTTCTTGGTTTTCATGTGGGAAGGGCCCTGAGTTTGTACAATAAACCATTTTATTTATTCACATTGTCCATGTTTGATCTTTGAAGTGTTTGTTGCCTTAACCGGCTGAGGGCTTGCGGAGCGGCTGCAATCATGTTCTTTCATTGGCACAAGCCATTCCCTGACAGGGGGCCGAGAAGTGACGTTCAATAAGCTGCTGACGGGCAGCCCTTGGACCTTGTGCCTCCCTCCTGGCCTGGTACTCCTCCTCCTCCTCCTCCTCCTCCTCCTCATGCTCCTCCTGCTCCTCCTCCTGAGGTGGTGCTCCAGCGTGAGGTGGCAGTGCCTGAGTCCTGCGGAGAGCCAGGTTGTGCAGCATGCAGCAAACGACCACGAACTGGGAGACTCGCTCCGGCGAATACTGCAGAGATCCGCCGGAACGATCCAGGCAGCGGAACCGTTGCTTGAGGACGCCAATTGTTTGTTCTATGATGTTCCTAGTCGCTTGATTAGTCGCTTGATGGCTCTCGTTGTATGCCTCTGCAGCAGGGGTCCTGGGCGCGCGGAGCGGGGTCATGAGCCAAGTACACAAAGGATAGCCTTTGTCCCCGATAAGCCATCCTCTTGGGTGAGGCTGTGCCTGGAACATGTCAGCCACAGTTGTCTGTCGCAGGATAAAGGCATCGTGGCTGCTGCCTGGAAAGCGGGCATTGACAGCTAGGATGCGCTGCCTGTGGTCACACACCAGCTGTACGTTGAGGGAATGGTAGCCCTTCCGGTTGCGGTAATCCTTGGCATGCTCCAGAGGTGATCGCAAAGCCACATGCGTGCAGTCAATGGCGCCCTGCACCATGGGGAAGCCCGCTATTCTTGCAAATCCCACTGCACGCTGCTGCTGCTTGTCCAGGGTCATGGGGAAGGAGATGAATTGACGTCTCCTTCTGAAAAGGGCATTGGTCACCTGGCAGATGCAGCAATGCACGGCGAACTGGGAGATGTTAGCGATGTCCCCAGCAGCGGATTGGAAGGAGCCGGTGGCATAGAAGTTGATAGCCACCGTCACCTTCACTGCCACCGACAGAGACGTCCTGCGCATCAGCTGTGGACGCAGATCTCTGTGAAGCAGCTGGCAGATCTCTGCAACCACCTCCCTTCTGAATCGCAGCCTCCTAACACACTGCGCGGCAGACATGTTGAGATAGGAGAACTGCTGGCGGTATACCCTGGGTGGGCAAGGCCTCACTTGGCGACGCCTGTTGCCCCCTCTGCGTCTAGCCAGGGCTGCCACTCTCTCACGGCGTCTGTAAGCCCTTCCGACATAAGGCTGATACTCAGCGTTGGCACCCAATGCAGCCCCCATAATATGCAGGCAAACACTGAGATCTCAATGAAGGCAAAGATAATTGCAAAGCTCTGGCCTGAAGCCAAAAAGACCTGTCCTAGTGTTGGGCCAAAGCAGTAAGCTCTCTTCCTTGGTCTCTCTCCAAAAATCCGTTGCACAAGAGTGAATGCTGCAAAATGGCTGCCCTTTATAGTGCAGGGTAAGTGCCCTTTAATTTGCGCTCCCCGCGGCCCGCCTCGGCTGTGTACCGTTCCACTTCACAGTCATTAGGGCCGCCCGGCGCACAATGGGGCGGCGCGAGTGAAGTTCCGGTTCCGGGCGCACAAAGGGCATTGCACGACGAAATGACGTCATGATCTGCTCGCGCAGCTGAGCGCGCGCAAATACTTTGCGCCGGCGCTAAATGTCTACTGAAGTTGGGGCGAGGCGCAGATCGCGCTGCGCCCGGGCGCTAAGCGCCTAGCGCTCGAGATCTGCTCCTCCTAAGGCGCTAACGGCTGGCGCAGCCAACTGAATTTCTAGGCCACAGACTTTTGGCGTCAAAGAATGATACAGCACAGAATCTGGTACCCACAAGAGGAAACGTCTTCTCTACGTCTACCCTATCAAAACCCTTCATAATTTGAAAGACCTCTATCAGGTCACCCCTCAGCCTCCTGTTCTGTAGAGAAAAGAGCCCCCGCCTGTTCAGTCTTTCCTGACCTTTCAACCTTTCAGTTATGTATTCATCCATGTAAATATTTTTGTACCTTCTCCAGCAGTCTTTCTGTATCCTTTGTGTAATACAAAGACCAGAACGGTGCAGAATATTCTAAGCGTGGTTCTATATAAGTTTAACATAACTTCTCTGCTTTTCAATTCTAGCAATGAACCCCAGTGCTTAGTTTGCATTTTTATGACCTTTTTAACCTGTGTCGCTACTTTTAATGATTTGTATATCTGTATCCCCCAGATCCCTTTTGACCCTCTACCCCATTTACACTCTTATTTTCCAAGGACTTTGTGGACTCCTTACAACTCCTACCAAAATGCACCATCTCAAACTTATCTATAATGAAATGAATTTTACCATTTACACGTCCATTCTGCAAGTTGTACTTTGAATTCTACAGCCTTTGCTCAGATGGAATGCATGCACTAAACAATAAAGAGTGACACTAATGATCCTTCACTGAGACATTAGAAGGTCTCGCAGTTTAGCAGAAGGGCTGAAAAGGTCAGATGAAGAGAAAAGTAAACATTACAGACGCTGGACGTCAGAAATAGGAAAGAAGGAACTTGCACTTCTGTCGCTCCTTCCGTGACCTCAGGGCGCCCCAGGGCGCTTTACAGCCAATTGAAATACTTTGGAAGTGTTGGTCACTGTTGCAATGTAGAAAATAGAAACAAAATGCTGGTAGGGAAATTATTGGAAAAAATTCTGAGGGACAGAATTAGTCTCCACTTGGAGAGGCAAGGATTAATCAAGGATAGTCAGCATGGCTTTGTCAGGGTAAGATCATGTCTGACCAATTTGATTGAATTTTTCGAGGGGGTGACTAGGTGTGTGGATGAGGGTAGTGCAGTTGATATAGTCTACATGGACTTCAGTAAGGCTTTTAACAAAGTCCCACATGGGAGACTGGTCAAGAAGGTAAGAGCCCATGGGATCCAGGGCAATTTGGCACACTGGATCCAAAATTGGCTTCGTGGCAGGAGGCAGAGGGTGATGGTCGAAGGTTGTTTTTATGACTGGAAGCCTGTGTCCAGTGGTGTACCGCAGGGATCGGTGCTGGTTCCTTTGCTGTTTGTAGTGTACATTAATGATTTAGATATGAATGTAGGAGGTGTGATCAGTAAGTTCGCAGATGACATGAAAATTGGTGGAGAGGTAAATAGCGAGGAGGGAAGCCTCAGGCTACAGGACGATATAGACAGGATAGTTAGATGGGCAGAACAGTGGCAAATGGAATTTAACCCTGAAAAGTGTGAGGTGATGCATTTTGGGAGGACTAACAAGACAAGGGAATACACAATGAATGGTAGGATGCTAGGAAGGACAGAGGATCAGAGGGACATAAGAACATAAGAACATAAGAAATAGGAGCAGGAGTAGGCCAATCGGCCCCTCGAGCCTGCTCCGCCATTCAATAAGATCATGGCTGATCTGATCCTAACCGCCAATCCACTATCACAGAACCATCTCCTGAATCTAACAGAATTAGACACATGAAATAGGAGCAGGATCAGGCTACACGGCCCCTGGGCCCGCTCCGCTACCCACAGGGCCATGACCAATCCGAACCTAGACTCCTGTCCAAATTCCTGCCCGCTCCCCGTAACCCTTAATTCCCTTTACTTCTAGGAAACTGTCTATTTCTGTTTTAAATTTATGTAATGATGTAGCTTCTACAGCTTTTTGGGGCAGCATATTCCATGGACCTACCACCCTCTGAGTGAAGTAGTTCCTCCTCATCTCAGTTTTGAAAGAGCAGCCCCTTATTCTAAGACTATGCCCCCTAGTTCTAGTTTCACCCATCATCGGGAACATCTTCCCCGCATCCATCCGATCCGACCCCTTCACAATCTTATATGTTTCAATAAGATCGCCTCTCATTCTTCTGAACTCCAATGAGTAGAGTCCCAATCTACTCAACCTCTCCTCATATGTCCATCCCCTCATCCCCGGGATTAACCGAGTGAACCTTCTTTGTACTGACTCGAGAGCAAGTATGTCCTTTCTTAAGTATGGACACCAAAACTGTACGCAGTATTCCAGGTGCGGCCTCACCAATACCTTGTACAACTGAAGCAATACCTCCCTATTTTTATATTCTATCCCCCTAGCAATGAAAGCCAACATTCCATTGGCCTTCTTAATTACTTGCTGCACCTGCATACTAACCTTTTGAGTTTCGTGCACCAGGACCCCCAGATCCCTTTGTACTTCAGTACTTTCCAGTTTCTTGCCATTAAGATAATAACTTGCTCTGCGATTTTTCCTGCCAAAGTGCATAATCTCACACTTTCCAGTATTGTATTCCATCTGCCAAATCTCTGCCCACTTACTTAGCCTGTCGATGTCCCCTTGCAGGTTTTTTATGTCCTCCTCACTCACTACTTTCCCTCCCATCTTAGTATCATCTGCAAACTTTGATATGTTACACTCGGTCCCCTCCTCCAAATCGTTAATATTGGTGTGCATGTACATAGATCCCTGAAGGCAGCAGGACAAGTAGGTAAGGTGGTTAAAAAGGCATATGGGATATTTGCCTTCATTAGCCGAGGCACAGAAACAGGCCATGTGGCCCAATTGTTCTACACCAGCATTTAGGCTCCGCACGCGCCTAAGCACATCGCACATATCACATCTCTCACATAGAAGAATGCCTAATACTCTGCAAGGGACACAGAGAACGCTGAATAGGAGACAAGGTAGATTGTAGAGAGGGAGAGGAAGGAAAGGCACAATCAAAGGGGAAAATTCAGTTGGTTTGTGCCTGCCGCTAGTGCCTGGCAGGGGTGCTAACGGGGCATTGATGCAGTAGCGTCGGGGCGCGGTGAATCCAGCGATGCACCGTAAATCCAGCCCCCCTGTAGTGCCACCGCTAACAGTTACCACCAGGGACTTCATCACCAGGCAGATTGTGACATCAGTGGGCAGCCGATCTGCAAAATTCATTTTCGCCCCCTGCCTTAGCACCTTGCCCCGACAGTGGCAAGGAGAGGAGGCGTCAAGCAGGTGGATGCCAGCTCCAGGGCGCTACTTATAGGCATCCTCAGTAATGAGTCGCAGCTGTCAGGCTAATGGTGTTTCAATGCTTCCTTGTCAGTTTGACATTGTGTAACCGATTAATTCAGTCATTTAAAGGTTGTTTAGTATCAGGAGTGTTGTGGCTACTAACAATTAGTTTCATTTATTCTCACAACATATCAAAGTGCTACACATGGTTACGTTATTGGGGGCTGCACAGCCAGCAATGAGGTTCTGCAGCATCAATGAACCTCCCCTTTAAGAACTGGAAAGAGCCTGTGGCAATGATTACTTGCGATTAGACTGCACCTGATATTGGTCAGCACTTCAAATTTAACGTCACTGAGCTAGGCCATTAGCGCTTGATTTAGCGCTCCAATCCTTTGTGCAATGAGACTGAATTTTGCGTGTAGTCTAAAGCATTAGCGCCTGGCGCTAATTCTCAAACTTTTCAAAAGTTACTGCCCATTCCTGGGCTATAATGAATTGCTCTCCCATAGATTTTTAAGAAGCCTTTGAGGAAAGGGGAAGAGTTGGTAGCAAGACAAAATGGTCCTGGCCAGAGGGTCGATGTTACCTCCCAGTTGGGAACACAGCCTAGCAAGCGGCCAGCCCGTTCGCACGCAGTAGTGGGGAGGGGTGCTCGGTTTTAATGGCCTTATCTCATTAACATCCCACTTGCCGGCTTCCTGACCACATATTCCAAAAGAATATGGCTGACGTAACCCAAAGTTATCGAATTGTGAGCGTTAATTATAACCTGAGAAGCACAGATTTACCCGCTAACCAATTTCATTTCCCTTCATTGACCCCAAACTTAAGGCCTGGATATCAAAAGCCCCCCGCCCCGTCCCAATAACATGGAAGAAAAGAAGAACAGAATTAATGCTTGTAGATCAGATCAGTCATCTGTGGTTAATCTGTGTTTTGAGACAGTCTGGTCAGGATTTTATAGCATGTTATTATAACTGGAAGTGTTTGATTAACCTCTTGACTTTAAATCCAGCAGATAGATCGCCCAGTCTTCAAGCAGATAAATTATGAAGAATTTACTGTAACTCAGTAACACAACAAACTCGGCAATTTATGTGGCATGTAATTACTGCTAATTAAAAGCTGCCAAAGAAGGAGCTGGAATTTATCACCATTCATTAAACCGCTAAAGTGGGCGTTAATTAGATGTCAGCCTCTGCAACTCATGGCACTGTTTGCTGCCAGCATAAATCACGGGGAGAACTTTTAAGGGTGTTTAAAGGTTAGCAGTGTTAATGTGCGTAAAGAATGTCGTACACCGGAGAGTTCTACACTGTAGGTGCCTCACACGTGTGAAAGACCTTGTTGGCTGATTAATTGTGATTCACTTGTAAAATTGAGACGCAAATGTTATTTGATGATCTGACATGCAAATTACTGTTGGCGATCGATACGATTTCTTGTTTGTGCGTTTTCTTTTTTTGCATCATTTAAATACAGTAACACTTTAAAAGAAATTGCTCTTAATCTGCTTCTCTCACTTTCTGCCATCACACATTAAGTCTGGATCTAGCAATTCACCTTGATTATAGTGAGGTACATACTGGAATTTATGTAGGTTACTCACTATATTTTACATGGCAGATATTGTCACAGGCTAAGACAAAACATCACATTTATTTACACTTAAATAATATACTGAAGCACATATATTAAGCATATATTATAAAATGCAACACTATTTTAAGATACATGGATGAATTAGCTACGCAAATAGATGTAAACGGTTATGATATAATTGGGATTACGGAGAAATGGCTCCAGGGTGACCAAGGCCGGGAATTCAACATCCAGGGGTATTCGATATTCAGGAAAGACAGGCAAAAGGGAAAAGGAGGTGGGGTAGCATTGCTGGATAAAGAGGTGATTAACACAATAGTAAGGAAGGATATTAGCTTGGATGATGTGGAATCTGTATGGGTAGAGCTGAGAAATACCAAGGGGCAGAAAACGTTAGTGGGAGTTGTATACAGACCCCCAAACAGCAATGCTGAGGTTGGGGATGGCATTAAATGTGAAATTAGAGATGCATGCAATAAGGGCACAGCAGTTATCATGGGTGACTTTAATCTACATATAGATTGGGCTAACCAAATTAGTAACAATACTGTGGAGGAGGAATTCCTAGATTGTATACGGGATGGTTTCCTGGACCAATATGTCGAGGAACCAACTAGAGATCAGGCCATCTTAGACTGGGTATTATTTAATGAGAAAGGATTAATTGTTGTGCGAGGCCCCTTGGGGCGGAGCGATCATAATATGATAGAAATCTTCATTAAGATGGAGAGTGAAGTATTTGCCTCAGAGACTAGGGTCCTGAATTTAAATAAAGGAAACTACAATGGTAAGAGGCACGAGTAGGCTAGGATGGATTGGGTAACGTTACTTAAAGGGTTGATGGTGAATAGGCAATGGCAAACATTTCAAGATTGCATAGATGAACTACAGAATTTGTTCAATAGCAAAATACTGCAGATGTTGGAAATCCGAAATAACAACAGAAAATGCTGGAAAAACTCAGCAGGTCAGGCAACATCCGTGGAGAGAAATTTGAGTTGACGTTTCGGGTTGGACCCTTCTTCAAAACTGGAAAGAAAAGAAACTAGATCGGAGGCAGGGCTGCGATCGGACAAAAGAATAAAAGAAACAAAAGAAGTAAAAGAGATTAGAAGCTAGACGAGATAGTAATAGGCTGGCATTAGGTGTAAAGTGTACTGGCAGGGCAAAAGATAGCTGCCAGGTGTGAGAGAGAAACAAAAGGAAAAGGGGGGGGGAAAGGAGTGGAACAATTACAAGAGAAAATGAAATGGGGGCCGAGCTTATGATCTGAAATTGTTGAACTCGATATTGAGTCCGGAAGGCTGCAGACTGCCTAATCAGAAGATGAGGTGCTGTTCCTCGAGTTTACGTTGAGATTCCGTGGAACAATACAAGAGGCCAAGGACGGTGAGGTCCGAGTGGGAATGGAGTGGTGAATTAAAATGACAGGCGACCGGAAGCTCGGGGTCACCCTTACGGACTGAACGGAGGTGTTCCGCAAAGCGGTCACCCAATCTGCGTTTGGTCTCCCCAATGTAGAGGAGACCGCATCGTGAGCAGCGAATACAGTATACTAGATTGCGAGAAGTACAAGTAAATCGCTGTTTCACCTGGAAGGGGTGTTTGGGGCCCTGGACAGTGGGAAGGGGGGAGATCTTCTCTTCGACGGGATCTCCGTTTGGCTCTTCAACCTTGTTCATCTTCATTACTTTCAGTTTCCCTTCTCGTGTTTGATCAGGTATCTGCCAAGACTCGGTTTCACAGCCACATCATTTTCCTCAGCAACTGTCTCCGGTTCCGACTTACTCCACGTGGATTCCAACTAAACTTCCACCCTTCGTGCTTCGGATCCACCCAGGATTACAAATATCTCCAAGATATTCATCGTTCCTCGAACTACTGCTCTTGCCGCATCCTGAGATCCACGCTCAACGCCATGCGGCGCCACATGAACACACTCGACTTCTCTCTTCAGCAACACTAGCGCACTCTATCTCAAAGCTGTCCGGGTCCACAGTTCCATTTCATCCTTCGACTCATCCAACGCTTCAACAAAAAACTTTTCTTCTTCCTTTCCGATGTCAAGGATCGCAAGCTTCATCAACTCTTGGACACCAACGCCCCTCCGGAACCTTCTTCCCCTTCACTTTCCTCTGACCCCCCTTCTCCCAATCCCACCCCCTGCCGCGTTTTCACTAACCCCTCTGACCTTCCACTCTCTGACCCTGAACGATCAGTCCTCAGCAAAGGCCTGAGCTTCATCCCCTTACGCCCCCACCTCAATGAATTTCGAGCTCGGCACGATGTTGAGCTCTTTTTCCGCCGCCTTCGTCTCCGTGCCCACTTCACTGGCCAGGAGTCTTCCCCCCGCACAACTGACCCTTTCTCCCGCTTGCAGAATTCCCGTTCTACCTGGACCCCTCCCCCTGGCCTCTTACCCTCTCTAGATCTTTTCATCGCTAACTGCCGCCGTGACATCGGCCGTCTCCATTTCTCTGCTCCCCTCACTCACTCCAACCTACCTCCCTCTGGACTTGCAGCACTCCATTCTCTTAGATTAAACCCTGACATTGTCATTAAACCCACTGACAAGGGTGGTGCAGTTGTTGTTTGGCGTACTGACCTCTACCTAGCGGAAGCTGAACGCCAACTCTCCGACACCTCCTCCTACCTCCACCTGGACCATGACCCCACTACCGAACATCAAACCACCATTTCCAAGACTGTCACTGACCTCATCTCCTCTGGAGATCTTCCCCCTGCTGCCACCAACCTCATAGTTCCCCAACCCCGCACAGCCCGCTTCTACCTCCTTCCCAAGATCCACAAACAGGACTGCCCTGGTAGACCCATCGTTTCAGCCTGTTCTTGCCCTACAGAACTTATCTCTTCCTATCTTGACTCTATCTTTTCTCCCCTTGTCCAGTCTCTTCCCACCTACATCCACGACTCTTCGGACGCCCTCCGCCACTTTAACAGTTTCCAGTTTCCTGGCCCCAACCGCTTCCTTTTCACCATGGGCGTACAATCCCTCTACACCTCCATCCCCCACCCGGATGGCCTGAGGGCGCTCCGCTTCTTCCTTGAACAGAGGCCCGACCAGTCCCCATCCACCACCACCCTCCTCCGCCTGGCTGAACTTGTTCTCACATTGAACAACTTCTCCTTTAACTCCACTCATTTCCTCCAAATCAAAGGTGTTGCCATGGGTACCCGCATGGGTCCTAGCTATGCCTGCCTTTTCGTGGGCTATGTGGAACAATCTTTGTTCCAGTCCTACTCGGGTCCCCTCCCTCACCTCTTTTTCCGATACATTGATGACTGTATCGGTGCCGTTTCCTGCTCTCGCCCCGAACTTGACAATTTCATTCACTTTGCCTCCAATTTCCACCCTTCCCTCACCTTCACATGGTCCATCTCGGACTCTTCCCTTCCCTTCCTCGACTTCTCCGTCTCCATCTCTGGGGATAGGTTATCGACCAATATTTACTACAAGCCCACTGACTCCCACAGCTACCTGGACTACACTTCCTCCCACCCCGCTTCCTGTAAGGACTCTATTCCATTCTCCCAGTTTCTCCGCCTCCGCCTTATCTGCTCCGACGACGCCACCTTCCACACCAGTGCTTCAGACATGTCTTCCTTTTTCCGCAACCGAGGATTCCCCTCTACTGTGGTTGACACTGCCCTCGACCGTGTCAGTTCTATCTCCCGCACTTCTGCCCTCACCCCTGCCCCTCCCTCCCGGAACCACGATAGGGTTCCCCTTGTCCTCACCTTTCACCCCACCAGCCTCCACATTCAACGGATCATCCTCCGGCATTTCCGCTACCTCCAAAGTGATCCCACCACCAAACGTATCTTCCCCTCCCCTCCCCTTTCAGCATTCCGCAGGGACCGCTCCCTCTGAGACACCCTAGTCCACTCCTCTATCACCCCAAACAGCCCTTCCTCTTCGCCTGGCACCTTCCCGTGCAAGCGGAGGAGATGTAACACCTGCCCCTATACCTCCCCCCTTCCCACTGTCCAGGGCCCCAAACACCCCTTCCAGGTGAAACAGCGATGTACTTGTACTTCTCGCAATCTAGTATACTGTATTCGCTGCTCACGATGCGGTCTCCTCTACATTGGGGAGACCAAACGCAGATTGGGTGACCGCTTTGCGGAACACCTCCGTTCAGTCCGTAAGGGCGACCCCGAGCTTCCGGTCGCCTGTCATTTTAATTCACCGCTCCATTCCCACTCGGACCTCACCGTCCTTGGCCTCTTGTACTGTTCCACGGAAGCTCAACGTAAACTCGAGGAACAGCACCTCATCTTCCGATTAGGCAGTCTGCAGCCTTCCGGACTCAATATCGAGTTCAACAATTTCAGATCATAAGCTCGGCCCCCATTCCATTTTCTCTTGTAATTGTTCCACTCCTTTCCCCCCCCCCGCTTTTCCTTTTGTTTCTCTCTCACACCTGGCAGCTATCTTTTGCCCTGCCAGTACACTTTACACCTAATCCCAGCCTATTACTATCTCGTCTAGCTTCTAATCTCTTTTACTTCTTTTGTTTCTTTTATTCTTTTGTCCGATCGCAGCCCTGCCTCCGATCTAGTTTCTTTTCTTTCCAGTTTTGAAGAAGGGTCCAACCCGAAACGTCAACTCAAATTTCTCTCCACGGATGTTGCCTCACCTGCTGAGTTTTTCCAGCATTTTCTGTTGTTATTTCGGATTTCCAACATCTGCAGTATTTTGCTATCGTACTAGTGTTTGGTTCACTGCCACACCTCTTCTAGGAATGCCTACCTTGAAGAAGTTCTGCTCTTCTCTTCGACGGGATCTCCGTTTGGCTCTTCAACCTTGTTCATCTTCATTACTTTCAGTTTCCCTTCTCGTGTTTGATCAGGTATCTGCCAAGACTCGGTTTCACAGCCACATAATTTTCCTCAGCAACTGTCTCCGGTTCCAACTTACTCCACGTGGATTCCAACTAAACTTCCACCCTTCGTGCTTCGGATCCACCCAGGATTACAAATATCTCCAAGATATTCATCGTTCCTCGAACTACTGCTCTCGCCGCATCCTGAGATCCACGCTCAACGCCATGCGGCGCCACATGAACACACTCGACTTCTCTCTTCAGCAACACCGGCGCACTCTATCTCAAAGCTGTCCGGGTCCACAGTTCCATTTCATCCTTCGACTCATCCGACACTTCAACAAAAAACTTTTCTTCTTCCTTTCCGATGTCAAGGATCGCAAGCTTCATCAACTCTTGGACACCAACGCCCCTCCGGAACCTTCTTCCCCTTCACTTTCCTCTGACCCCCCTTCTCCCAATCCCACCCCCTGCCGCGTTTTCACTATCCCCTCTGACCTTCCACTCTCTGACCCTGAACGATCAGTCCTCAGCAAAGGCCTGAGCTTCATCCCCTTACGCCCCCACCTCAATGAATTTTGAGCTCGGCACGATGTTGAGCTCTTTTTCCGCCGCCTTCGGCTCCGTGCCCACTTCACTGGCCAGGAGACTTCCCCCCGCACAACTGACCCTTTCTCCTGCTTGCAGAATTCCCGTTCTACCTGGACCCCTCCCCCTGGCCTCTTAACCTCTCTAGATCTTTTCATCGCTAACTGCCGCCGTGACATCGGCCGTCTCCATTTCTCTGCTCCCCTTACTCACTCCAACCTACCTCCCTCTGAACTTGCAGCACTCCATTCTCTTAGATCCAACCCTGACATTGTCATTAAACCTGCTGACAAGGGTGGTGCTGTTGTTGTTTGGCGTACTGACCTCTACCTAGCGGAAGCTGAACGCCAACTCTCCGACGCCTCCTCCTACCTCCACCTGGACCATGACCCCACTACCGAACATCAAACCATTGTTTCCAAGACTGTCACTGACCTCATCTCCTCTGGAGATCTTCCCCCTGCTGCCACCAACCTCATAGTTCCCCAACCCCGCACAGCCCGCTTCTACCTCCTTCCCAAGATCCACAAACAGGACTGCCCTGGTAGACCCATCGTTTCAGCCTGTTCTTGCCCTACAGAACTTATCTCTTCCTATCTTGACTCTATCTTTTCTCCCCTTGTCCAGTCTCTTCCCACCTACATCCGCGACTCTTCGGACGCCCTCCGCCACTTTAACAGTTTCCAGTTTCCTGGCCCCAACCGCTTCCTTTTCACCATGGACGTACAATCCCTCTACACCTCCATCCCCCACCCGGATGGCCTGAGGGCGCTCCGCTTCTTCCTTGAACAGAGGCCCGACCAGTCCCCATCCACCACGACCCTCCTCCACCTGGCTGAACTTGCTCTCACATTGAACAACTTCTCCTTTAACTCCACTCATTTCCTCCAAATCAAAGGTGTTGCCATGGGTACCCGCATGGGTCCTAGCTATGCCTGCCTTTTCGTGGGCTATGTGGAACAATCTTTGTTCCAGTCCTACTCGGGTCCCCTCCCTCACCTCTTTTTCCGATACATTGATGACTGTATCGGTGCCGTTTCCTGCTCTCGCCCCGAACTTGACAATTTCATTCACTTTGCCTCCAATTTCCACCCTTCCCTCACCTTCACATGGTCCATCTCGGACTCTTCCCTTCCCTTCCTCGACTTCTCCGTCTCCATCTCTGGGGATAGGTTATCGACCAATATTTACTACAAGCCCACTGACTCCCACAGCTACCTGGACTACACTTCCTCCCACCCCGCTTCCTGTAAGGACTCTATTCCATTCTCCCAGTTTCTCCGCCTCCGCCTTATCTGCTCCGACGACGCCACCTTCCACACCAGTGCTTCAGACATGTCTTCCTTTTTCCGCAACCGAGGATTCCCCTCTACTGTGGTTGACACTGCCCTCGACCGTGTCAGTTCTATCTCCCGCACTTCTGCCCTCACCTCTGCCCCTCCCTCCCGGAACCACGATAGGGTTCCCCTTGTCCTCACCTTTCACCCCACCAGCCTCCACATTCAACGGATCATCCTCCGGCATTTCCGCTACCTCCAAAGTGATCCCACCACCAAACGTATCTTCCCCTCCCCTCCCCTTTCAGCATTCCGCAGGGACCGCTCCCTCCGAGACACCCTAGTCCACTCCTCTATCACCCCAAACAGCCCTCCCTCTTCGCCTGGCACCTTCCCGTGCAAGCGGAGGAGATGTAACACCTGCCCCTATACCTCCCCCCTTCCCACTGTCCAGGGCCCCAAACACCCCTTCCAGGTGAAACAGCGATTTACTTGTACTTCTCGCAATCTAGTATACTGTATTCGCTGCTCACGATGCGGTCTCCTCTACATTGGGGAGACCAAACGCAGATTGGGTGACCGCTTTGCGGAACACCTCCGTTCAGTCTGTAAGGGTGACCCCGAGCTTCCGGTCGCCTGTCATTTTAATTCACCGCTCCATTCCCACTCGGACCTCACCGTCCTTGGCCTCTTGTATTGTTCCACAGAAGCTCAACGTAAACTCGAGGAACAGCACCTCATCTTCCGATTAGGCAGTCTGCAGCCTTCCGGACTCAATATCGAGTTCAGCAATATCAGATCATAAGCTCGGCCCCCATTTCATTTTCTCTTGTAATTGTTCCACTCCTTTCCCCCCCCCTTTTCCTTTTGTTTCTCTCTCACACCTGGCAGCTATCTTTTGCCCTGCCAGTACACTTTAGACCTAATCCCAGCCTATTACTATCTCGTCTAGCTTCTAATCTCTTTTACTTCTTTTGTTTCTTTTATTCTTTTGTCCGATCGCAGCCCTGCCTCCGATCTAGTTTCTTTTCTTTCCAGTTTTGAAGAAGGGTCCAACCCGAAACGTCAACTCAAATTTCTCTCCACGGATGTTGCCTGACCTGCTGAGTTTTTCCAGCATTTTCTACAGAATTTGTTCATCCCTGTTTGGCATAAATATAAAACAAAAAACGTGACTCAACCATGGCAAACAAGGGAAATTATGTATAGCATAATATCCAAGGAGTGGACTTATAAATTGGCCAGAAAAAGCAACAAACCTGAGGATTGGGAGCAGTTTAGGATTCAGCAAAGGAGGACAAAGGGATTAATTAAGAGGGGGAAAATAGAGTATGAGAGTAAGCTTGCAGGGAACATAAAAACTGACTGTAAATGCTTCTATAGTTATGTGAAGAGAAAAAGATTGGTGAAGTCAAGCGTAGGCCCCTTGCAGTCAGAATCAGGGGAATTTATAATGGGGAACAAAGAAATGGCAGGCCAATTAAATACATACTTTGGTTCTGTCTTCACAAAGGAGGACACAAGTTAACTCCCAGAGATGTTGGGCAACATAGGTTCTAATGAGAGGGAGGAACCAAATGAAATCAGTATTTGTAGGGAAATGGTGTTAGGCAAATTGATGGGATTCAAGGCCGATAAATCTCCAGGGCCTGATAATCTACATCCTAGGGTACTTAAGGAAGTGGCCCTAGAAATAGTAGATGCATTGCTGGTCATCTTCCAAAATTCTATAGACTCTGGAACAGTTCCCATGGTTTGGAGGGTAGCTAATGTAATCCCACTATTCAAATAAGGTGGTAGAGAGAAAACAGGGAATTATAGATCGGTAATGTAGGGGGGCATCCTTTACCTGGTTTACGGTAATTTACCTGGTCAGCAGCCTTTGCCTGCACTGTGACCAATTCCAATCTTTTACCTGGTTTATGGTAATTTACCTGGTCAGACAGCTTTTGCAGTGCACTGTAAACCAATTTCCAAACAGCGGTTTCGAATCGCTAAACCCCACCTTCCAGTTCTGACTGGAGGAACTTATAATTAATGATATATTAAAACGGACAAATGGTCTGGATGTGAGAAAGTCAAATTTTATTAACTAAAGAAACTACACCACACGATCAAAGCAATAAAGAAGCTAAACCACACGATCAATGTAAAATTGCTTAACGGGAAGGCAGACAGCAAAAACGAGGGATAAATGGCTACAATGTAAGTCTTACAATCTTAGCAATTTCCCTTAAATTACCACCCCTCTAACTCCTTACTAGATTGCCTTGCTGAAGAGTCAGAAACCTGCTCACCTGTGGTCCAAAGAGAGAGAAGAGCTCACCTGCAGTCCAAGGAACAAGAGAGAGCTTCTGAGAAGCTATCTTTATATCCTGTGAGCTCCTGCTGTTTTGGCGCTGAAAAGGTCTGTGTGCAAATTCACGCCAAAAAGTTCAAATACACAAGAGAAAGGCCCTGATTGGCTGATTCAAATGGGCTATTTCTCAGTGGCCAAACTGCTTCCTTTGTCTGGAATGGGTTTCGAATAAAGCTTGGGGTGGTTTGAATGTGTCTTCATTCTGGGGCTGAAATGTTCCCGCCCACATCCGGAGTTCATTTGGCTAAAACAAAAGGGCCAACTGCCCTATTGTCTGAGTAATGGGTGATTCAAACCCATTCAATTCTTAAACTGTTCCTTTCAAAAGTCTCTTCCATGGTTTAGGTGTGTCCCATTGACTGCTGGGCTTTGAATGGAGTTGGTTACTATGTAAACAGAAACCCATTCAATGTGGCCACTGAAACTGCAGTCTCAAGTTGTTTAATCCCTTATGTCAACATCCTGCAGTTTCTTGTAAACAAACATTGCCTCTGTAGGGAAGGGAAACTCCCTGGTTTTGATTGACAGAATCTGACTGCCACTGCTTGATCCTCCCACTTTTAACAGACATCCACGAGCTGCTTTCCAAGCCCAATTGTCTCTGCCATGCTTTTCTGAAGGCCATTTTTTAAACCCCTTTGCAATTTACCAAACTCAAGGGAACAATTTTATTCATAAAAATGGACTGTCTTAAAATGTGCGAATTTTTCCACGAAGTTCCTCAATTCCGGTGTTGTCCACGTGCTGCCCTGCCAACGAGCTTTTCAATGCAGCCTTTTTCAGTTCTGGGTATGCTTTAAAACATTGTCCAACCCAGAGACAATTTAAATTCCACGAGTCTTCGTCCATGATGTAGATTAATATCTCCAGTGTCTTCGTGGCAGAGGGTTTTTGCGAACCCCTACAGTATGCCTGACATCGGTTGTGGGGAAAATGCTAGAGTCAATTATAAAAGATGTAATAGCAGAGCACTTGGAAAACAGTGACAGGATCGGACAAAGTCAACATGGATTTACAAAAGGTAAATCGTGCTTGACTAATCTACTGGAATTTTTTGAGGATGTAACTGTTAGAATAGATAAGGGATGTAAGATTCGCAAAATTTCTGCATTTCCCCGAAGGCTGTTATTAATAAACGGGACCCTGCGTGGACATTTTAAATAAAAAAGGGTACCCAAGATTGCATCCGTGCCCCGTGGCAGAAAGCCTGTGGGATTCTAAAATGGATTCTGCAACGTAGACAGCTTGGGAGGAATCGAAAGCAAAGCTGCAGGTTTTCTGTGAAAAGAAACGTTGTCTTTTGGAACCAAACAGGACTCTGAATTATGCATTAGACCGAATTGGAGACAAAATCTAAATTCAGTTCAGGCCTATAGTTAATGCCATCAAACAGTCTGCATATATTATTGGAAACAGATTAACACAGCCATCGAGGCAGGACAAGCTCATCAAGGAACTTTCAGGACAATACATGTCAATTATTGGGCCGGTAGATGTGATTACCGGCCATCTAAAAACCAGTTAGTATGAATTGCTACAATTATTTTAAACTAGCCCGCCAAAAGTAAAACAAAGAACTAACCTGATTTGGCGCGCAGATAAGGGTTTTCGATGAAGGTATAATTGAAGGCCCCGGGTAGCATTGGAGTGTTTGTGTGTGGAGTCGTTCATGGGAGTCCATTGCTTGGTAAGTGTGCTGCTGCTCTTCGGCCCCTCGCCCTCATGGCTGCCGCTCTTTACCCATCCCGCGCTTACCCCCTGGCCTTTGCCCATGCCTTTTCCCACTCCATCTGGAATTGCCCCAGCACCGGGTCGGGCAGACACGGACAATTCAGGCCAGGCGAGGCGGGACGCGATGAGGGGAGGAGGGAAGACCACGAGGAGGGAAGACCGGCTGAAGAAGTCCAACTGAGAGGCTTCGAATCATCGGGCCTTCAGCCTCGGCCGACCTTCAAATATCTGCACACTAACTCAAACTTGTGGTTGTCGACAAAGAACCATCCCTGCAAGGTAAAGTACCCATGCAGAGACTTTAACTTTCGGGTACGCGAACCTGGACAATGCCCTTGCAGCACCCGAAAACCACGTGATGATGGCAGGCTCCAGAGAGCACCAAGAGTGAACCCCGAACCCAACCGTTGTTTTGAGTCTAACAAACCCTTCTGATTGGTGAGCATGAAGTTCTGACCCCTCATAGCTTAATCTAGTTGCCTTGTACCTAAGTCCGGTGTCTAGAACCCAGGGGCATGGGAGCGATTCGAACCGCTCACAAAACAGTCAGAGGCATAACTGGCTGGGCGTATGCACGCGCCAAACACCAGCACCCACCACCCCTTACAGAAATGGCGACCACGGCAGGACACCGGCAACAAGGTTATAGATAGGAGCAGGAGTAGGCCATTCGGCCCTTCGAGCCTGCTCCGCCATTCAATGAGATCATGGCTGATCATCCAAATTCAGTACCCTGTCCCTGCCTTCTCCCCATATCCCTTGATCCCTTTAGCCTTAAGAAATATATCCAACTCTTTCTTGAATATATTTAATGAACTGGCCTCCACCGCCCTCTGTGGCAGAGAATTCCATCGGTTCACCACTCTCTGGGTGAAGAAATTCCTCCTCATTTCAGTCCTAAATGGCTTACCCCTTATCCTTAGACTATGACCCCTGGTTCTGGACTCCCCGGCCATCAGAAACATCCTTCCTGCATCTAGTCTGTCCAGGCCTGACAGAATTTTATAGGTTTCGATGAGATCCCCTCTCAATCTTCTAAACTCCAGTGAGTATAAGCCCAATCGACACAATCTCTCCTCATACGTCATTCCTGCCATCCCAGGTATCAGCCTGGTGAATCTTCGCTGCACTCCTTCCATGGCAAGAACGTCCTTCCTCAGGTAAGGCGACCAAAACTGCACACAATACTCAAGGTGCAGTCTCACCAAGGCCCTGTACAACTGTAGCAAGACATCCTTGTTCCTGTACTCGAACCCTCTTGCTACAAAGGCCAACATACCATTTGCCTTTTTAACCGCCTGCTGCACCTGCATGCTTACCTTCAGCGACTGGTGCACAAGGACACCCAGGTCTCTTTGCACTTCCCCTTCTCCCAATCTATTGCCATTCAAATAATAATCTGCCTTCCTGTTTTTGCCACCAAAGTGGATAACCTCACATTTATCCACATTATAGTGCATTTGCCATGTTTCTGCCCAATCACCCAACCTGTCCAAATCGTATTGGAGTTTCACGACATCCTCCTCACAGCTTACCCTCCCACCCAGCTTTGTGTCAGCTGCAAATTTGGAGATATTACATCCAATTCCCTCGTCCAGATCATTAATATATATTGTGAACAGCTGGGGTCCTAGGACCGATCCTTGTGGTACCCCACTAGTCACTGCCTGCCACTCGGAAAACGACCCGTTTATTCCAACTCTTTGCTTTCTGTCCGCCAACCAGTTCTCTATCCAAGTCAATACCTTGCCCCCAATCCCATGTGCCTTAATTTTGCACGCTAATCTCTTATGTGGGACCTTATCGAAAGCCTTCTGAAAGTCCAAATACACCACATCCACTGGTTCTCCCTTATCTATTTTACCAGTTACATCCTCAAAAAATTCCAGTAGATTAGTCAAGCATAATTTACCTTTTGTAAATCCATGTTGACTTTGTCCGATCCTGTCACTGCTTTCCAAGTGCTCTGCTATTACATCTTTTATAATAGACTCTGGCATTTTCCCCACTACTGATGTCAGGCTTACCGGTCTATAATTCCCTGCTTTTTCTCTACCACCTATTTTGAATAGTGGGGTAACATTAGCTACCCTCCAATCCATGGGTACTGTTCCAGAGTCTATCGAGTTCTGGAAGATGGCCAGCAATGCATCTACTATTTATAGGGCCGCTTCCTTAAGTACCCTGAATGTAGATTATCAGGCCCTGGGGGTTTATCGGCCTTCAGCCCCATCAATTTTCCGAACACCATTTCCCTACAAATACTGATTTCTTTCAGTTCCACCCTTTCATCAGACCCTATGTTCCCCGGCATCTCTGGGAGGTTATTTGTGTCCTCCTTTGTGAAGACAGAACCAAAGTATGAATTTAGTTGGTCTGCCATTTCTTTGTTTCCCATTATAATTCCCCTGATTCTGACTGCAAGGGATCTACGCTTTACTTCACCAATCCTTTTCTCTTCACATATCTATAAAAGTTTTTACAGTCAGTTTTTATGTTCCCTGCAAGCTTACTCTCATATTCTATTTTCCCTTTCTTAACTAATCCCTTTGTCCTCCTTTGTTGAATCCTAAACTGCTCCCAAACCTCAGGATTATTGCTTTTTCTAGCCAATTTATATGCCGTCTCCTTGGATCTTATGCTATCCCTAATTTCCCTTGTTAGCCACGGTTGAGTCACCTTTTTTGTTTTATTTTTGTGCCAAACTGGGATGAGCAAATTCTATAGCGCATCCATTCGGTCTTTGAATGTTTGCCATAGCCTATCCACCTTCAACCCTTTGAGTGCCGTTCCCCAATCAATCCTACCCAACTCGCTCCTCAGACCATCGTAGTTCCCTTCATTTAAATTGAGGACCCTAGTCTCTGAGTCAACTACTTCATTCTCCATCTTAATGAAGAATTCGATCATATTATGATCGCTCCGACCCAAGGGGCCTCGTACAACAAGATTGCTAATTAATCCTTTCTCATTACATAATACCCAGTCTAAGATGGCCTGATCTTTGGTTGGTTCCTCGACATATTGGTCCAGGAAACCATCCCGTAAACACTCCAGGAATTCCTCCTCCACAGTATTGTTACTAATTTGGTTGGCCCAATCTATATGTAGATTAAAGTCACCCATGATGACTGCTGTGCTCTTATTGCACGCTTCTTTAATTTCCATTTTAATGCCATCCCCAACCTCCACCTTACTGTTGGGAGGTCTATATACCACTCCCACTAATGTTTTTTTCCCCTTAGTATTTCTCAATTCTACCCATACAGATTCCACATCATCAGAGCTAATATCCTTCATTACAATTGTATTAATCCCTTCTTTAACCAGTAATGCTACCCCACCTCCCTTTCCTTTTTGCCTATCTTTCCTGAATATCGAATACCCCTGGATGTTGAGTTCCCAGTCTTGGCCATCCTTGAGCCACGTTTCCGTAATCCCAAACAAATCATATTCGTTTACCTCTATTTGTGCAGCCAATTCATCCAGCTTATTACAAATGCTCCTCGCATTAAGACACAAAGGGCTAGATTTTCAGTATAGACAGTTTTGGGGCGCTAACCTTAGCGCCCGCCCGAAGTTAGCGCCCGCCCCAAAGTAGCGCCCCGTTGCCGGAAATTCAGTGGCTTCGCCCTAAGAGGTTGGTGGAGCGCTAAAAGAGGCGTTCCACTACTATCTTTAGGCGCTAAGCCGACGGTGCAGAGCGCAACGCCCGAGCTCGGGCGCAGCGCATGGCAGACACTCTGGTGCCAGTGAGCTCTTAAAGGGGAAGGGTGCATGTGTTTATTTCAAAGGCAGAGTCTGGGGGGGAAAGACGAGGAGGAGGAGGAGGAGGAGGAGGAGGAGGAGGTGGTGGTGGTGGTGGTGGTGGTGGTGGCCGGAAACATAAATACACCGTTCACAACAACACACTGGATCCTTCCACACAACACATGCAGACTGCCTTTTATAGTGCAGGAGGAGCGCCCTTTAATTTGCGCTCCCCAGGGTGTGTTGCGTTCCATTTTACAAACGCTCTGGACGCCAGCCGCACAATGGGGCGGTCCGACTGAAGTTTGGATTCGGGGCGGCCAAAGGGCGTTGCACGAGGATGTGACGTCATTTTCTGCATGCGCATCCGGGCGGCCGCTAAACTTTGCGCCGGCGCTAACGGGCAACTTAATTTGGGGCGGGGCGCAAACTGCGCTGCGCCCAGGCGCTACACGCATAGCGCCCGAAAATCACTTCTCTTAAGGCGCTGGCGCAAGCAACTGAAAATCTAGCCCAAAGCCTTCAGGCTTGTTTTTTTAATGCTCTTAGACCTATTAGAATTATTATTTACTGTGGCCACGTTTGATTTAAACCATTGATTTCTCTGACTGCCACTTTTGTTTTTCTCCTTCCTATCTTTTGCTTTTATCCCTGTTTCCCTTTCCTCTGTCTCCCTGCTCAGGTTCCCAGTCCCCTGCCATTTTAGTTTAAACCCCCCCGAACAGTGCTAGCAAACCTCCCCGCAAGGATATTTGTCCCGTTCTGGTTCAGGTGCAACCCGTCCGACTTGTACAAGTCCCACCTTCCCCAGAAGCAGGCCCAGTGATCCAGGAAACTAAAGCCCTCCCTCCTGCACCAACTCTTTAGCCACGCATTCATCTGCTCTATCCTTCTATTCCTATACTCACTAGCACGTGGCACCGGGAGTAATCCAGAGATTACAACCTTTGAGGTCCTGCTCTTTAATCTGCTACTTAGCTCCCTAAATTCTTGCTGCAGGACCTCATCCCTCTTCCTATCCATGTCATTGGTCCCATACAGTAGACAGTGGTTTGGATGAGCGAATCGTGATGGACAAAAGGATTTCTGATTATGTGTTTAGCAAGATGAATATCACTAAGAAGTGGATAACCACTCTGTTAAGGGCTGGGCGTCCGATAGATGCAGCAGCTAAGTGGACAGAGGGAAAGGAACACAAGAAGTCCTTAGAGAAGGCAGTTTGGCTGATGTGCTTTAAAAAGCAGGTCCAGCTTTTGGACGGGCTCGTTGCAGCACAGGCAGTCGAGTTAAGGGAGTCAGCCCTGGAGATCCGGGATAAGGCTCTCGCAGGAGAGAAGCTATTATTAGCTTTGCAGGCTTTGAACCAAGAGAGAGTACATTTAGTAGGAGAACACAAGGCCCAATTGGAATACCTACGGTGTCAAGTCACGGAGGCCAAGGGAAACGAGTTGAGGTTGCGGGAGAATAACGCCCGCTTGGCAAGGCAGATCAGGGAACAGGAAGAGAGAGTGCAGGAGGTAAAAGCCGCTTACAAGCTAGCGAGAGAACAGGGTTTTGAGGAGGCAGACCACGGCCCCTGTAAAGAGTGGATAGAAAATCTGAGCCGGGCCCTCCGGAGGGCAAAAGGCACGGTATGCCTCATAAGCCCAAAGGCAGGCCAGGCAGATTTTATGGGGAACGAGGGGAGGACAGTTCCAACGTCGCTGGTAGTGCTTAGGGACAACCCGGTTGAGAGAGAGGAGACCTCATGGCCACCACCTGTAGCGCCAAGTTTCAGCGAGGTTTGGCAGCAAGGTGGGGTGGAACCGGGGGTGGAACCCAGAATGGAGCCAGAGGTGGAGGCGGAGGTAGAGCAAACCCCACCCAAGAGGTCGGAGTCGGGACAGATGTGCTCAGCACGGCATTGGAGGCTCGGCCCACCCGCCAATGGCGACAATGAGGGACCCCTTCAAAACCAGTTCGTGTTACCCTTTAACACCAACAGCTTAGGGTTATGTTCAACCATATCCCGAAGCTCTCCGAAAAGGGAGAGCCCTTGATCCACTTCAGGGAAATAGAACAGACCGCCAGTGTCAACGACTGCGATGACGCTGAGAAGGCCAAAATGCTGCTATTCTCCCTGGAGAGTAATCTCCTCCAATCCCTCTCTGACGAGTGTAAAAGGGGACAGAACGGGTACGAAGAGCTTAGAGATGCGGTTCTAGAGGCCATGGGGATGGATGAGGGAAGTCCCTTCTCCCGCATGGGGAAGATGATCCAGCTTTCTGGGGAAACCACGCAGGCTTTTGCGGACCAGCTGTGGCCGGTGTACTGGAAAGCTTGCCCAGGGATGCCAGGCCGGACGTTCCTGAACGGGGACTTCCTGACGCATTGGCTCCGTTGCCTGGTGGCGAACAGCTTGCCACAGGTCCGGGCCATGGCAGAAGCCTGGTTCGACCCCAAAGATCCCCAGACCACAGAACTCACGGTAATTAGGCAGCTAACCCTAGCCTACAAAAACAGCAGGGGAACCGATGCACACCCACCCAAGGGGAAGGTGCATGAGATGAAACCAGGAGTGCAGAATAGAAAGGAATGGCACCAGGAAGGGAGTAACCCCTCCAAAACTAAGACCAATTGTTACGGGTGTGGGAAGGATGGTCACTGGCGGAAGGAGTGTAAGAACCCCTGGAAGGATAACAAGGGAAAGCATCCCACAGCTCCAGCCCAAAAGGCGGGGGTCGGGACCCCTTTCGCAGAGGTCGAGTCACTTTTGGACGCCATGAGGTCCTTCCTGACTGGCCAGGGGAGAGTAGCAGCCGCCACTGGTGCTCTCACCCCGTCAGCCCCATCCAACCCACAGCCGTGACTAGAGCCAGCGCAGCCTGTGTATCTGTGTTCGCTCCGATATGATGAGTGGAAAAGACCCCTTTTGGAGATGGAGGTAGAAAAGGTGATGAGGACCTATCTGTTAGACACGGGGGCATCATGCACCGTGGTCTACTCAGCTAACCCCATCACCTCACCTCTCTCCAGCGGGGTCCCATACAGTCGATCAGGGTTCATGGGTGGGGAACAGGCTGGCTCGGTTTCCATCCTGCTTGCCATTCGGATAGGACCGCTCCGCTCCAAGTGGACGTGTGTCCTGATGAAATGGGACATGGAGGATGGAAGAGTGGTCCTGGGGGCCGACTTTATCGTAGGTCACGGGATCTTGGTGGATTTGAGGAATCACTGCCTTTGGGGGGCAGGAAAGGTAAAGAACGGTGAGATCGTAGTTATCCCAGGTAAGGAAGGAAAGGGGACCCTCTGCACCATGAAGCCCAAAGAGGATTATAACCTCGGGCTCATGGTCAGCAACACCCCACCAGAGTTCCAGGCGTTTGTGCCGGCCCACCTGGCCACATTTGCCACTCACAAACACAACTGCAGGAGGGTCACAGGGTTTGAGGTCAGCGTGTTTGCGTGGGTTTCCTCCGGGTGCTCCGGTTTCCTCCCACAGTCCAAAGATGTGCGAGTTAGGGTGATTGGCTATGATAAATTGACCCTTAGTGTTAGGGGGATTAAATACATGGGGTTACAGGGGATAGGGTGGGATATGTGTTGGTGTAGGGGTTACGGGGATCGGGTGGGATATGTGTCGGTGCAGGCTCGATGGGCCGAAATGGCCTCTATCTGCACTGTGGGGTTTCTGTGATTTCTGATTTCTGTGATAGACGGGGACCCCATGGCCCGACCACAGAAACAGTATAACTTCCCCAGGGAAGCAGAGCCAGACATGGAAGCAGCAATGTCCTCGTTAGTGCAGCAGGGAGTTCTGAGACCGATAGCGACCCACGTGAATTCTCCGTTATGGCCGGTCAGAAAGCCGGACAATTCCTGGAGGGCCACGGTGGACTATTGGGTACTCAATAACAACATCCCAGCCTGCGCACCCACAGTGGCAGCAGTTGCCGACCTCATCGGGAGTATTCCAGCATCCGCGACCACTTTCACGGTGCTGGATATTTCAAATGGGCTTTTGTCGATCCCTGTACGGAGGGAGGATCAGTACAAGTTTGCCTTTACATTTGAAGGGCAACAGTACACGTGGAACTGTTTGCCACAGGGCTTCCACAACAGCCCCAGCATTTTCAATCAGTGCATGGCTGACAGTTTGAAGGAATTTAGCCAGCCCAGACAGTTAGTTCAATATGTAGATGACCTGCTCCAGTTCACTGATTCGAAAGATAAGCATGGCCCACTATTGGCCGAACTGCTGGAGCTGTTATGACAGAAGGGTTTCAAGGTAAATCCCAAGAAAGAGCAGATCGGCATGCAGGTAGTGAAATTCCTCGGTCTGACCGTGTACACTGGAGAAAGGGCCATAGATAAGGCTGGGGAAGGAGAGCCCCGGGACCCCTATCAGGCAGGTCCAGAAGCCGCAGTCCGAGACAAGGGAGGCACACGGTGGGTAGTTTTGGCCCCGGACCTAAAGTGCGTCCGGACCCAAGATCCCGTCTGTAAGACCGTCCCGGTGAGAAAAGAGAAAAGACAGCCCCGAGAAGGTCCGCTCGGGGCAGCGGGCGAGCCTTCAGCACAGGTTTTAAAACAGGCCACTGGTTACATCAACCAGTGTAAGCTGTTTCAGTCTGAAAGGGGAAAGCAGCCAGTTAGAAAAAGGTCTGAGGATAAAGATCTTCAGCCCGCAGCAGGAGCGAGTTAACAGACTGCACAGGCAGGCGCTGTGGCTTGCCCGAAGGGAGGGACCATCCCGCCCATCGGTTGGGACACTCTCCCACTCTTCTGGGATCCAGATGAGGAGGAGGGACCTGAGGGCGAAAACCCCGCCCCTAACCCAGGTGTAGAGAGGGAGAGACCTGAGGTCAAAAACCCCGCCCCGGACCCAGCCATGGGACCTGGGGGCGGAGACTCTCAGCTCGCATCAGCAGGCTGCGAAAAGTTACCTGCCCCCAGCCCGGGTTCGGGAGGGGTCAAGCCTGAGGGAGCAGTGGTTTGGGTTAAAGGCCCAGCAGCCAAGAAAGCCCCACCCGTCAAGGCCCCCAGAAGGTCCCCACGGACGCCCCAGCCGAGAAAGCCATGGTCACCTGCCCTCCAGTTGCCAAGGGCCACCCCTCGAGTCAGGGAGGGGTCCAAGGACATAGGTCCTCAGCCAGCAGCCACGGGCTGCGAGGGACCAACAGTCAAGGATGGTGCGGTCACGCCGGGGGTAGCGGCGAGCCGCAGTCCAACCAGGAATTAGCCTGGCCGCCCGGAGACGGGTGTACATAGTATTAGTTTAAAGTTAAGTTTTAAGTAAGAGTAATTATTATAAGTTTGGGTGTTTTTGATTTAAGTTAAATAAGGTGATGGGTAGTTTTAAGTTAAGTAGTCTGTTAAGAGTGTATATTTGGGGTCGAGGTCGCGGGACCAAGCCAGAGAATCTCTTAGGGACCTGGCTGCATGTTTTTACATCTTTTGCAGAAAGATTTTTGGGATGGAATGGATCGTGATCCTATTCGCCCTGATCGGGATGAGTGCAGAGAGGAGGGGCGACGTCCAAAACTCCCACATGTACGGGTGTTCGGGAGACAAGGCATCCCTGGCGATCGATGGGAGCGGTGAACGGGATGCGGAGGTGACCGCCATCTACTTCCACGAGGGAAGGTGGCCAGGATGGTTGGGGTCCAATTCGTCTCAGTACTCTAGCCAAACCGGATTCACGTATGGGGAAGCCTCCCTCCTGTGCCCCCAGGTGCGAGTCGTTACCACGAGGGTCAGCGTCACCATTGGAAAGCGAATATGTTTGACGTGTAAAGGACACAATCCACTGGATAGGTGGTGGTGGCTCAGAAAGTTGAGCAAGGACATGAGGAAGCCCGAAGTCGAGTGGGAACGGTTGGGTAACAACACCCATCGGACAATTACCGGGACTCATGGAGGACTAAGCGTATGTTGGGACAAATGGTGGGAACCGGATCAAGGGATTTGCATCTGTATGTGAGGGTCAGAGAAGGTCTGCCTTGCAGGCATATCCATTATTTTCCACCGGCAGTGGCAAGACGCCGGGGAGGGGATGAGATGGGATACCAGCCTGAAGGCGTGCGCAGTCCCATTCTCCCCGATCCCAGTCAACGGCACTGAACTGGTAATCTGCCCCCGTAAGTCCCTGCCCACGGCGCAGGCGGTGGGGTTACCCAGGGAAGATTGCCCCACCGGGACCAAGGGACCAGGGAATGGGTTGGCACTAGTCCCCACCGATCAGAGGCTGCACCAGGGGGTAACTACGCGGTAGCCTCCGTGATTTTATATCTCACGGAGGTACATTTACCGGAGTGGTGCCCCAAAGAAACAGAGCAGTATACCAGGCCCTATTAAAGGACATGTTCAAGAAGTTTTACAAGTTCGATTTTGCCCATGTGGACAAGACCGAGCTCTACACCACACACCGAGAATTTTTGGGTAATGCAGGGAGGCAAAGAAGGGGAGTATGGAATGATGTTTTTACTGCGTTTAATACTGGGTTCTCTGTCATCAACAGCTTGGATGACATAGAGCTGCAGACCCAGATAAACGGTTTAAAAACACAGTTAAAAGGGATATTACTGGATGAGAACAAGGTAGTGGGCTCGGAGCTGCATGAGGACCAGGCCATGATGCTCCATTTAAAGGAGATCATAGCCAAGTTGGAAAAGCACGCAAAGACGATGAATGCTCTCATAAGGGAGGACAGAAATGCTTCTGACCAGGCTGCGCAGAATGAGGTGTGCGTGTTATACAGGGCGTGGTTACTGGGCGAGGACCGCAGTAATCTGGAGGATTTAAAACAGGGTTTAGTCCCCTCCTGGATTAGCAACAAACACCTCGCAGCCCTCCACATTTTTGAGAATGCATTGAGCCCGTGCCAATGCCAGCTAGCCTCCGAAGCCTATCCAGTCCCCGTGGATTGTGGGCGGTCCAACCACACAATCATGGGAGTAGTAGTTAGGATGCCGGTCATGGGTAGGACAGCCCGACCCACACCGGTATACAGGGTGGAGTACATTGGAGTCATTCAAGGGGGTGCACACATTCGTTTCACAGTGGTCCCGCCTTACGTCATTAAGTGGGAGCACGCTATGACAGGTACTGACCTCTCAGGGTGCCAGAGCTGGGGAGCACACATAATCCTGTGTCCCCAGAACTTGAATGCCTATTCCAAACCACAGTGCGGGTTCAGAGCTGCTGGCCCGAAGCCTATAAATTGTACCATGGAGGCAATGGCACGAGGCCATGTTCCCCCACAGGTAGCATATATAGGAGGTGGGGCATATTGTGTCACCCCCGGCACGTCCCACTGCCAGCATGGACAGCATAGCTGGTGTCCGGTTAGTGACAGCAGTTTCTGTCTTAAACCCAAGGCAGAAGTTCAAGTGGCCCATTCCTAAACCCTCCACTGTTCACCTCACTGTGAAGGAGAATTTTACGAACTTGCAAAAGTAGGTAGCTGTAAGATTCGAAATTTTCAGCAATAATCACGCAAGAAAATAGGGTTAAAAAGACAGTTTATTGACCAAAAGAAGCTTGTACAGAAAAACCTTTGATAAAAGGGCATACAAAATGGCCGCCGGACCTCGTGATCCATTTCGGGGACCATTTGATTTCTGTTACTGCAAGCCAGACAGGCTTGTGGATTGAGGACAGTAAGCCCGCGAAAGCCAGTATCGGGAAAACGAAACTCAGGGAACTGAGCATACATATTAATTGGATTCTAAGTACAGGACAGTCTTGGGTTACAGGATGAGGCCCATCAAGAAATGGGCGGACAATTGAATGAACACTTAAACCCATTTACTGTACAAAGGAAAACCGTTTGACAGCCATCAAGGGCAATCTCCAGACCGATCAATATACGAACCGAGTTACGATGACAAAGTAAAAGACATTATCGGCCCTGGAAGGCCAGTTAAGCTATCACCAGCTCCCATTACAAGACAAAGCACCCCTGCAGAGATTTCTGCCCGCCAAAAATATTACAAAGACAGGACTATGATCTGGCGGGAGATAAGACTGTCCCAAAAGGGTATAACTATGGATTTGAAAAGTCCATCAGGGCGATTTGGTAGGTACGGCACGCTGGACGCTACGCTTCACTCCACGCTTCGCTTCGGAACTTCTACGACTTTTCGGTTAAGGCAGCACTTCGGTTTCGGAACGTGGTCGGTGTTCGGCCAGGCAAGGCTCGGCCATGACGGGAAGACGACGAGGGTGGCCCGGGTACTTTTGTCGGGAGATCATCGACGACCCAGGCCGAAGGAGAAGACACCCTCGGGAAAACGACGATCCAGGCCGGAGAAAAGGACACTCCGGGCCTAGCACTCCAGTGCCTCAACATCCCATTCGACCAGGAACCTCCCATGTGTCAGCCTTCCAGTAAAGGTAACACAGGTTTAACGGATTCATCCATGACGAGCACCCTTCAAGGCTGTATCTGCTGCTGCATCGCGTAAGAAAACAAACTGCGCCAGAAGTTTCCAAATCCACGTGACGACGGAAAGCTGTGCCAAAAAGGCTGCGAACCCCTTTTCGCGAATCTGAAAGTGGTGAGCATGATCCCGAGTTCCTCAAGTCGAAACTTAGTTTAGGCCTAGGGGAGGGGGTTAAGGGTAATCGTAATGTGTTTCCCCTTTTACGATGTGCCGTGTGTTTCCCATTTCCATAGAGTTAAGTTTATAGATATGTGCATGCTTGTAGTTACTTTAATCTGTGCTTATGACATGTATTTCTTAATGCTGCAAACTGTTTAATAATAAAAGCATCCATTTCGTGCTATTCAACCTGGTCTATTGAGTTTTTCTCTGCACTACAGCTCCCTGCACCTAAGTCCAAGGTCTAGAACCGTAGGGGGAGTGGGTCGAACAACTCAAGGGTAATTATTGCACGAAGCCTGGTAGGAGACCAGAACGAGCAAGAGAAACCCCCTACATAGCGCACTTTGGTTATGAAATCCCCCCTCTCCCTGAACATCTGACCAAAATATTCAAAGCCGTTATAGTTTCACAGAAACATTTTTACACTCTCAAACAGAAAGCAGTAGAGGTAGGGACTAAGATATTGGATATTATGACTCCACCCTGGTGGGACATTTTCAGTAAAATAGATGTCCCTTCATGGATCAGACTGGCTTCCCACATTCTTGTGGTTTGCCAGTTAGGGATAGTGTTGTATTTAGTTTGTATCCAGTGTAAGGGAAAAGGTCGGTGGTCAGAATTCCGAAACCAGAGTTTTTGGAAAGAACATTATGCAAAGGTGGAGGAAGACACGCCGGTTTAAGTCCTTTTTCCCTGTATTTTGATTAAAGGATCGTTGTTTCTTTGTGTTTGCTATTTTTAATTAAAGGTTTTTCTTTTGTTGTTTTCATTAGCGACGCGGTTTAATAAAGATATGTGTACCAAGTGGTGCAGGGGTGTAGGGCCCCCTCCATACTTGGATGAGTGTGTAAAGTCTGTAATTTTACTCTCTGTATGCTGATGTACACTACATTTTCGCAGAATGGGAGGTGCATGTGTCGTGGGTATATTAGATAAATAATTACAGGGGAAGGTTGACTATGGGAGGACAGAAAATTTTTGCTCACTTTGCATGTATGACACTTCAACCAAGTTTTAGTATCACGGGGGGAATGTAAGATTCGCAAAATTTCTGCATTTCCCCGAAGGCTGTTATTAATAAACGGGACACTGCGTGGACATTTTAAATTAAAAAGGGTACCCAAGATTGCATCCGTGCCCCGTGGCAGAAAGCCTGTGGGATTCTAACATGGATTCTGCAACGCAGACAGCTTGGGAGGAATCGAAACCAAAGCTGCAGGTTTTCTGTGAAAAGAAACGTATTTTGGAACCAGACAGGACTCTGAATTATGCATTAGACCAAATTGGAGACAAAAGCTAAATTCAGTTTAGGCCTATAGTTAATGCCATCAAACAGTCTGTATATAATATCAGAAACAGATTAACACAGCCATCGAGGCTGGACAAGCCCATCAAGGAACTTTCAGGACAATACACGTCAATTATCGGGCCGGTAGATGTGATTACCGGCCATCTAAAAACCAGTTAGTATGAATTGCTACCATTATTTAAACTAGCCCGCCAAAATTAAAACAAAGAACTAACCTGATTTGGCGCGCAGATAAGGGTTTTCGACGAAGGTATAATTGAAGGCCCCGGGTAGCATTGGTGTGTTCATGTGTGGAGTCGTTCGTGGGAGTCCGTTGGTTGGTTGGTGTGCTGCTGCTCTTCGGCCCCTCGCTCTCATGGCTGCCGCTCTTTCCCCATCCCGCGCTTACCCCCTGGCCTTTGCCTGTGCCTTTTCTCACTCCATCTGGAATCGCCCCAGCACCGGGTCGGGCAGACACGGACAATTCAGGCCAGGCGAGGCAGGACGTATTGAGAGGAGGGGGGAAGACCACGAGGAGGGAAGACCGGCTGAAGAAGACCAACTGAGAGGCTTCAAATCATTGGGCCTTCAGCCTCAGCCGACCTTCGAATATCTGCACATTAACTCAAACTGGCGGCTGTCGATGAAGAACCATCCCTGCAAGGTAAAGTACCCAAGCAGAGACTTTAACTTTGGGGTACGCGCACCTGGCCAATGCCCTTGCAGCACCCGAAAACCACGTGACGACGGCAGGCTCCAGAGAGCACCAAGAGCGAACCCCGAACCCAACCGTTGTTTTGAGTCTAACAAACCCTTTTGATTGGTGAGCATGAAGTTCTGACCCCTCATAGCTTAATCTAGTTAGGTATAGGGGGTGGGATAAGGATAAGGGGATTGTTAAGATAGTTGTTTTCCCTCGATGTGCCGTGTGTTCCCCATTCCCTGTATAAATATACTTATTATTATTCTTTTGTAATTTTGCCTGTAGAAGTGTACACTAGTAATTTTTCCATAAGATTGTATCAAGTTTTCCTCTTCAATAAAATCTTGGTTTGTTTGCATCCAACCACCTGTCTACTCGAGTCTTCTCTGTACCGCCGCCTTGTACCTAAGTCTGGTGTCTAGAACCCAGGGGCTTGGGAGCGATTCGAACCGCTCACAAAACAGTCAGAGGCATAACTGGCTGGGCGTATGTACACGCCAAACACCAGCACCCGCCACCCCCTACAGGGAGAACCAGTGGATGTGGTGTATTTGGACTTTCAGAAGGCTTTCGATAAGGTCCCGCATAAGAGATTAGCGTGCAAAGTTAAAGCACATGGGATTGGGGGTAAGGTACTGACTTGGATAGAGAACTGGTTGGCAGACAGGAAGCAAAAAGTTGGAATAAACGGGTCTTTTTCCAAGTGGCAGGCAGTTACTAGTTGGGTAATGCAGGGATCGGTGCTAGGACCACAGTTATTCACAATATATATTAATGATCTAGATGAGGGAACTAGATGTAATATCTCCAAGTTTGCAGATGACACAAAGCTGGGTGGGCTTGTGTGTTATGAGGAGGATGCAGAGAAACTCCAATATGATTTGGACTGGTTGGGTGATTGGGCAGATGCATTGCAGATGCAGTATAATGTGGATAAATGTGAGGTTATCCACTTTGGTGGCAAAAACAGGAAGGCAGATTATTATCTGAACGGCAATAGATTGGGAGAAGAGGAAGTGCAATGAGACCTGGGTGTCCTTGTGCACCAGTTGCTGATGGTAGGCATGCAGGTGCAGCAGTCAGTTAAGAGAGGATTTGAGTACAGGAGCAAGGATGTCTTGCTGCAGTTGTACAGGGCCTTGGGTATTGTGTGCAGTTTTGGTCACCTTATCTGAGGAAGGATGTTCTTGCCATGGAAGGAGTTCAGCGAAGATTCACCAGACTGATACCTGGGATGGCAGGAATTACGTATGAAGAGAGATTGGGTTGATTGTCTTGTATTCGCTAGAGTTTAGAAGAATGAGAGGGGATCTCATTGAAACTTACAAAATTCTAACAGGACTAGACAGACTAGATGCAGGAAGGATGTTCCCGATGGCAGGGGAGTCCAGAACCAGGGGTCACAGTCTAAGGATAAGGGATAAGCCATTTAGGACAGAGATGAGGAGGAATTTCTTCACCCAGAGAGTGGTGAACCTGTGGAATTCTCTACCACAGAAGGCCGTTCAGGCCAATTCATTAAATATATTCAAGAAGGTGTTAGATATATTTCTTAAGGCTAAAGGGATCAAGGGATATGGGGAGAAGGCAGGGACAGGGTACTGAGTTTGGATGATCAGCCATGATCTCATTGAATGGCGGAACAGGCTCGAGGGGCCGAATGGCCGACTCCTGCTCCTATTTCTTATGTTCTTATGATACATTAACAAATGCAGACAGTGTCTATTAGCGGTTTCTAGCCCTTCTCTGATGATCAGCAGACATTGAAAATGTCTCTTGGAATAATGTTGTCTCTGGCTGCATTCCTCATGAAGTGATTATCCAGGAAATATGTAAGCTGAATGTCCCATGGAGCTCTTTCCCTGAATTCAGTTTCATTTTTTCCCATTTCATTTGAAGTAGAAGGGAAACCTTTTGATGTAGAAACTCAGTTGAGATTGAACTATCTAAACATGAACAGTACAAAGTGGTTGACATTTCATCGCATCAGAACCCAATCCATGTATTTCTCACACAAAGTAGCCAACCTATTCTGACACATGACGACAATTGGAAACCACACTGATATTATACAAGGACATGGGGTGGGGGCGGTGGGCGGCACGCATAATGCGGCCATCATCCTAACTTTGTAATCAGGCTAGCGACGAGGTCACTCGCATTTGTCAGCTACCTACAGTGCAGAATTCTGCAGTGTGCAATATACTCTCTTTGTTCATTAACACTGCTAACCCTAAGGTTTGCCTGTGGTGCGAATTGTCAGCAAACATCAGAAACAGAGGAAGATAAAAAGGACTCTGGGGAGAGAGCAGGGCAGTGGGATTAGTTTTGGATTGCTCAAGCAAAGAGCCGGGCAGAGACACGGTGAGCCGAATGAACTCCTTCTGCTCTGTAATCCTCAATGGCTTTATATGTTGTGTATGTACCTTTAAGGGAATGACTGGTCTCAGACTGCAGTACCGGCAGTGACCACCCCTGTATAAAAGGCCCTAGCAGGCTTCTGTAGTTTCAGTTTCCAGGTTGTCTCCATTCAGTAAAGACTTGTTATAATCAACTCCTGCAGTCCGTGTCTCAAATATACGGACATCATACTGGCGACGAGCAGATACGAACTTACCTACAATCTGCACCACCTCATGGGGATCCATCCCTGATGCGGAGTTATCAGAGGTCGAGGCCAGAAGGAAGAAAGAAACAGAAGAAATGGGCGTCGACCGTCGGCATCCGCCTCTGAGTCAGCGGAGTTGAAGATTTGCAGGAGAGGCTGTCGAGAGCGGGGCTTGGTTATCCTGTCGATGGTGCTTCAGCTAATCGGGCTGGTGGCAGGTAGTACATTGATCCTTCCTGGGCTGCGGCGGTCTAGAGTTCGAGCGGGTGGCTTGCAACGGGGCCGAGCAGCGTTGTCGGGAAGAGGAGAGAGAGAGAGGGTGGAGCACACAGGGCGCGGCCGGTGCTACGAAGCCGGGCTGCGTACAGACCCGAGAAGAGGGAGGCAAGAGTCCCGCAGGGTTGTTCCGACGATGGGGAAATAAAAAAAAATTAAAATTAAACGTGCAAAAAGCCGCGAGGAGCTGCAGTTTGCCACGGAAAGCGCGGAGAGCGGCGTTAGCAGCAGCGTGGGGGGGGAAGTGCGCGAAGACCATAGGGCGTTGCCATCATGGCATAAAATGCCAGCAACAACGCTAGCAACAGCGGAGAAGACAAAAGTGCGGGAGGCGCCATTTTGTTAAATCGGGGAAGAAGGCAAAGCACGGGAGGCGCCATCTTAGATTTTCAAGATGCCAAAGACTGGCGATATCACTGCCTTCGATAATACAACAGAAGACTGGACCACGTATGTGGAAAGAGTCGAGGTATATTGCGAGGCAAACAAAATAGCCGATGAGAAAAAGGCATCGGTATTGCTAAATTTAATGGGCGCAAGAACGTACGGCCTAGTGCGGGACCTGATTACTCCAGCCAAACCGAAGGCGAAGAGTTTTAACGAAATTGTTGCTATCCTACAGGAACACCTAAATCCTACACCGCTGCTGATAGCAGAAATATTTAAATTCCACGGGAGAAATCAGCATAAAAATTAGAGCAATGTTGATTACCTTACGGAACTACGCAAGCTATCAAAGCACTGCCAGTTCGGAGCAGGACTGGCAGATACCTTACGGGACAAATTTGCCTGTGGACGCCTGAGTGAAGGAACCCAGAAGAGGTTACTCTCAGAGAAAGAGCTGACGCTAGATAAGGCTTTCAGTGTGGCAGTATCGTACGAAGCAGCAGCAAGAGGAGCTGCGGAAATACAACAAAAGCCACAGGAATACGGCACCCACAAAATGACACGGGGATTTGCAAAATGTTATCGCTGCGACAGAACAAACCATGACCAGAAGGACTGCTGGTCCAAGGACAAAATATGCAGGCAATGCGGAAAGATGGGACACATTGCACGAGTTTGCAGGTCTGGGAAGAAGACCAACGACAACAAAAAGGCTACTAAGGAACCGTACAGGAAAGTACAAAAGATGACGGACAGTAGGTCCGAAGACCAGATGAGCGATAGTGAATCCGGGAACAAGAGACTAAGCTGTCTCAAACTTCACAATGTAATCGCAAAAGAGGATCACCGAACCATTTGGGTCACCCTCACGATAGCAGGGTCCCAAGTCAAAATGGAATTGGATACAGGATCAGCACTAACCATCATGAATCGACGAGACTACGAGCGGCTATTCTCACACATACCCTTGAGAGAGACACCCATTGTCTTGAGGACGTATACGGGGCATAAAGTATACCCCAGAGGAAAAATAAGGGTGCCTGTCGAATACAACGGCAAGAAAATGCGGAAATTATATCTCCACATTCTGCAAGATGGTGGACCACCGTTATTGGGACGTGAATGGATCAGAAAGATAAGTTTAGACTGGCACTCCATTCAGGCACTGACGGTGGCTGATAAAAAGGATGACGACGTCACTCCTGGACGATTGTCAACAATCTTAGCTGACGCCAAAGAGGTATTTCAACAAGAACTGGGCACTCTTAAAGGCGTAACCGCCTCGATAAAAATAGAGGAGAATGCAATTCCCAAGTTTTTCAAAGCAAGACCGGTACCATATGCAATTCGCCCAGCTGTCGAGGCAGAGCTGGAGAATCTGGAGAATGCAGGCGTGTTATCTAAGGTAGACTGGAGCGAGTGGGCGACACCCATCGTCCCTGTCATGAAGAAAACATTAAACAATAAGTCTGAGGAGCCAAGGAAGGTTCACATCTGTGGGGACTTCAAGGTGACGGTGAACCCAGTCCTTCACACAGTTCAATATCCTCTTCCAAGGATAGAAGATATCTTCGCCTCACTATCTGGAGGGAAGCGTTTTACAAAAATTGACCTAGCACAAGCATATTTGCAGATGGAGGCTGAAGAATCCTCTAGGAAGTATCTCACGATAAACACTCACAAAGGTCTTTACCAGTATAATCGACTGGTATTCGGAGTAGCATCAGCTCCGGCGATATGGCAAAGAGCGATGGAACAAGTCCTGCAAGGGATTCCGGGGACTCAGTGTTACTTGGACGACATCCTAGTGACAGGTAAAGGTGACAGTGAACACCTTGCCAACCTAGAGCAGGTGCTCACTAGACTACGTGAACATGGGCTACGAGCCAATCGCCCCAAGTGAGAGTTTTTTAAGAAACAGATATCGTATTGTGGCCATGTGATTGATGAAGAGGGGTTGCATAAGTCCCCTGACAAAATTGAAGCGGTAGTTAAAGCTCCAGTGCCTGAAAATGCGTCGCAACTGAGGTCATTCCTCGGATTGGTGAATTACTACCATAAGTTTTTGCCGAATTTGTCCACAATTCTGCACCCACTGAATGCCCTACTACGAACGGGAGTAGCATGGAAATGTAGCGATGAATGTAAGCGGGCCTTTCAGAAGAGTAAGGACCAAATCACTTCAAGAGAAGTATTGGCTCACTACAACCCATCACTACCGATAAGATTGGCGTGTGATGCGTCTCCCTACGGCATTGGGGCGGTACTGTCACATAAATTCCTTGATGGTTCAGAGAGGCCGATAGCTTTTGCGTCACGCTCGTTAACTTCAGCCGAGCGTAACTACGCCCAGATTGACAGAGAGGCCCTCAGCCTGGTGTGGGGGGTGAAGAAGTTCAATCACTACCTGCACGGCCAGAAATTTACTCTACTAACTGATCATGAACCTCTCGTCTCCATTTTCAACCCTCAGAAGGGCGTACCGATAATGACGGCACAACGGCTACAGAGGTGGTCCCTTTTCCTAGGGGCACACCAATATGACATCGAGTACAAAGGAACTAAACAGCATGGGAATGTGGATGGATTGTCACGCCTACCGTTGCCGACGGTGGAAGAAGAACTGGCAGTGGATCCAGTGGAGTTATTCCACTCGACTATAGTCGAATGTCTCCCTGTGACGAATGCAATCATAGAAAAGGAAACACGAAATGACCCGACACTCTCCTGGGTCTATGATTTAACGGTGAAGGGATGGCCAGCACATGGCGAACCACTGCTGCCAGCATTCTCGCCAAGAAGAGAACAGCTGTCAGTGTGCAGAGGAACCTTGATGTGTGGATCCAGAGTAGTAATTCCACCCAAATTGAAGGATAGAGTGCTCAATGAGCTTCATGAGGGTCATCTGGGAGGGGTAAAAATGAAGAACTTAGCCAGAGCGTTTGTGTGGTGGCCGGGAATCGATAGAGAAATCGAAGAGATGACCAAGAGCTGTGCAGGATGCCAGAAGGTCCAAAACGCCCCACCACAAGCACCTCTACATCCATGGGAGTGGCCCTCATCTCCATGGCAAAGGGTGCACATTGATTTTGCTGGTCCCTTTATGGACTCGATGTTTTTAATTGCGGTGGATGCACATTCAAAGTGGCCAGAGGTAATAAAATGTCCTCAACCACCACAGAAAAAACTATCACAGTCTTACAAACCATATTCGCCAAGAATGGGCTGCCTGAACAGATTTGCTCTGACAATGGACCACAGTTTCTGTCTGAAGAGTTCCGGAGGTTCTTAACGAACAATGGTGTTAAGCATTACACATCCGCCCCATATCATCCAGCCACTAATGGATTGGCCGAGAGGTTTGTTCCAGCATTCAAGAAGGCTGTCAAGGCAATGTGGATAACTTCTTGTTTGCCTACCGGAATGCGACACATGCGGTTACCAACCAAACTCCAGCCATGATGTTCTTCAATCGAAGACTACGATGCCGCTTGGATTTGGTTAAGCCAAACGTCAGAAGAGATGTGGAGAACAGGCAGTTTCAGAATATGAATGAAAGACCGACCAGGAGTTTTAAGATAGGTCAACCAGTTTTGGCCCGGGACTACCGCACAGAGAAATGGCAGCCAGGAACAATCTGTACGCGGCAAGGACCTCTAATATATACCATGGACGTTGGAGAGAGCATTGTAAGATGCCATGCTGACCAGATTCTAGAGTGACTGGAAAACGTCAACTCCACACCACGATCTGATACACCTGGCGATGAAACCGAAGTACCAATGGCATCTGCTGCAGAATCGGTGATATTGGAAGCAGCCGAACCAAACAACGACATTGATCCCGACTCAACCTTGCCAGAAGAACCTGATACCCCAAAGAGGCGTTATCCAGACAGAATCAGGAATCCTCCTCAAAGACTGAACTTATAATTGCTTAACTTCAACCAATGTATCTAGCAACCATAAGTGTAATTGTAATTAGTTATTATTTAGTTGTTAAATGAATGTTATGTACTGTTTATCTAAAAGGGGAGGAATTGTTGTGTATGTTCCTTTAAGGGAATGACTGGTCTCAGACTGCAGTACCGGCAGTGACCACCCCTGTATAAAAGGCCCTAGCAGGCATCTGTAGTTTCAGTTTTCAGGTTGTCTCCATTCAGTAAAGACTTGTTATAATCAACTCCTGCAGTCCGTGTCTCAATTATACACGGACATAATACTATACAATGCACAGAACCCGCTTGCACCTGCACAATAGTGTAAGGTCAGCTCATTTAAATAGTTTGTGGTGTATGCGACACAACACAGGAAACGGTGAGGTGTGGAGGGGTAAGGTCTAGCGGCTGGCTACACTTGAACGAAAGAAGGAACTTGCCTTTCTATAGCGCCTTTCACGACCTCAGGACGTCCCAAAGCGCTTTTCAGCCAATTAAGTACTTTTTGAAATATAGTCACTGTTGTAATGTTGGAAATGCAGCAGCCAATTTGCGCACAGCAAGATCCAACAAACAGCCACACCATAATGACCAGATAATCTGTTTTTAGAGATCTAATTGAATGGTGGAACAGGCTTGAGGGGCTGAACAGTCTACTCCTGTTCCTATGTTCCTATGTATTATACAAGAAATATGATGAGCCTCCTCGAGCCTGTTCCACCATTCAATTAGATCATGGCATCTACCCGCCTTGGTTCTGTATCCCTTAATACCCTTGCCTAAGAAAAATCTTTCAATCTCAGTTTTGAAATGTTCAATTAATCCACAGCCTCTGAAGCTTTTTGGGGGAGAGTTTCCAGATTTCCACTACCCTTTGTGCGAAGATAATAATACAATCAACTGGCCAAAGACCTCAAACATTTTACTGTCCTACAAGGTCATAATCATTCATTTATAGAATAACCCAAGTTATGCCCGCTGATCCGATGAGAATATTCATGACACTGAATCTGAAGTCAGCCATTGTTGCACTGAAAAATTGTTGTCTTTCTTCAATCCCAGAATAATTCCCCTATTGTTGATCCAGAGATGTTGGCTATCTGAACAACACCGACAGCTGTAATAAGCTGACTGTCTCATAGAACAGATTTCTTTTTTTCTGGGATCTTTATGCTCTTTACAGAAAGGCCTCATCAAGTCCCCTATCAGGCTCTGGTTACATAAAAACCCCAACTTTCTATGATTTATTTTGGGTATACACTTCAACTTCCTACTTTCTCAGGAGTAAGCAGTACGAAGCACTCTCTTCCTTCATGGGACATACATTTTTTAAAATTAGTTCCTGGGATATGGGTGTTGCTGGCAAGACAAGCATTTATTACCCATCCCTAGTTGCCCTTAAAAAGGTGGTGGTGAGCCGCTCTCTTGAACCGCTGCAGTCCCTGTGGTGAAAGTGCTCCCACAGTGCTGTTAGGTGGTGAGTTCCAGGATTTTGACCCAGCGACGATGAAGGAACGGCGGTACATGGCGGAATGGTCATGGGGCTTGCCTTGTATGATCATGGGGCTTGCCTTATATGGTCATGGGACTTGCCTTATATGGACTACTGTTGCAATACATGTACTGCTCTTAAAGACTTCAATGTATTACTCTTGCACTGAACTTGTTTTAGGGTTCATTATAATGCAATAATTAATGATAAATTTACTAAGATTAAAAATAACTTTGCATGTGGCAATATTCGGGAGCTCCTATCTAATAAACTCCGTCTTGCAGACTGCCTGGCTTGTGCAGATCTAATTGGTCACCTAACTGCAACGATGATACAAATCTTTAACCATTGACGGCCGTGCCTTCAGCTGCCGAGGCCCAAAGCACGGGAAGGCCCTTTCCCTAAATCTTCCCACTTCGCTGCCTCTCTCTCCTCCTTTAAGTCGCTCCTTAAAACCTACCTCTTTGACAATGCTTTTGGTCACCTTTCCTAATGTGGCTCGGTGCCAAATTTTGTTTGATAATCGCTCCTGTTCAGTGCCTTGGAACGTTAAAGGTGCCATATAAATGCAAGTTGTTGTTGTTGTGTTCAAAATCACAAAAGCTTTTGATAGAGAAATTAAGGAGAAACTGTTTGCAGTGACAGGAGGGTCGGTAACCAGAGGAGAGATTTAAAGTAATTGGCAAAAGAACCAGAGGCGAGATGAGGAGAATTTTTTTTACGCAGTGAGTTGTTGTGATCTGGAATGTGCTGCCTGAGAGGGTGGTGGAAGCAGATTCAATAGTAACTTTCAAAAGAGAATTGGATAAATATTCGAAGGGGAAATCTTTGCAGGGCTCTGGGGAAAGGAACTAATTGGATAGCTCTTTCAAACAGCTGGCACAGGCACGATGGACCAAATGGCCACCTTCTGTATGACTCTATAGGACACCAGGGTGAACTCCCTTACTCTTCTTTGCAATAGTGCTGCGTGATCCACCTGAGAGAGCAGACGGGGCCTCGGTTTAAAGTCTCATCCAAAAGGCGGCACGTCTGACAGTGCAGCACTGGAGTACCAGCTTAGATTATGTGCTTAGGGGGGGGAAATTCAGTTGGTTTGCGCCTCCCGTTAGCACCTTAAGAGGGCGCTTATGGGGCGCAAAAGCAACTAGCGCCCGTGCGCGGCGATGTTTGCACCGCTCACAAAATTAACTAGACATTTTGCGGCAGCGCTAAACACTACCGCCACGATCTCCTGCGCGGGAGAGATCGTGACGTCAGTCGAGTGCGGAACGCCCCGGTAGCGCCCCGGACTGGATATTGAGTGGCGCCCCCTGCTTTACCGGCTGCCGCTAGCAACAACAGGTTGAGGGGAGCGTTTTGCAGTCAGGAAGGGACTGGGGGAGCGCTATTTAAAGGCAGCCGCTTCCTGCCTTTTTTTCTTGGTGACATTTTTGCACCACGCATTCTGAGAGAGAGCGAGAGACTTCTGGAGAGATTCACCACTGTGTGAAGGAGTTTTGGGTACTGAGCAGCACTTTGCAGGTTCATTTTGATTTGACCTTCTTTGTATCAATTTAGAAAAGACTGTGGGGGCTGCACTCTGAGCTCTTTCCCTGGGCCTCTCCATTGTTCTTTCCAGCAGATTTGATGTACAGGTCTCTCCAGGCTGAGATTCAAGGCTGCAATGAGCAGGGTTTGGATGGAGAGCAAGATCAACCCTCCCCTTTAAGAACTGGCCGGTGCCAGTGTGTCTGTGTTCCATTGCTGACTGACATCACATGAGCTTCGCCAGCGCTCTGAGGTAGCGCCTCGCTCCTCGGCCTTTGCACCTTAAGACAGGTGTGTAGCGCCTGATTTAGCGCTCCAATCACCTCCAGGGGCGATAAAAGCCAAGTTTGCAGTCGGAGGCGATAATTAGTGCCAGGCGCTAATCTTTGTGTCCGGCCGATAATTGCGCCCCAAAAGGGGCGATACTGAATTTCTCCCCCTAGGTCTCTGGACTTGAACCAACAAACTTCTGGCTCAGAGGCGAGTGTGGCGCCAACTTTTGAGTTCCTGGGCCTGTGCCGATTAACCCTTTCACTCCTAAGTTCCGACAGATTTGACTTGACTCGTATTGGTGAGAATAATTATATTTTATTCAGTGAAAGTGAGACTCGATACACTATAGCATCTGAGCAGTAGTTAAACAGGCGCAATTGAGGTTTATATTACCCATTAGGCCCTGGGTAGAAGAAGCGATCTCCATGGGTCAACCCCCGTCGGCCCTGGACTCTAGGCTTGCTCGTTTGCCTGGTGTGACAAGTGTGGGTCCGCTGCCAACCCGAAACCCTCCTCGGCACATCTGGTGGATGTTCCCAAACTTCTTGCTGAATACCTCCACAACCTAAGTGTTTGAGAGACCCCTTCTTATACTTCTTCTTCGCAGCAAAGCCTGTGGGGACCAGTTAACCCAATCATTGACTTACACCTGAAACCACCACTCCCCCACAGTGAAGATGATACCAATCGACTGCAACAGGACATAGAAAGGCTAGCAGAATGGGCAGACAAGTGGCAGATGGAATTTCATACAGAAAAGTGTGAGGTGATGCATTTTGGTAGAAGGAACAGGGAGAGGCAATATGCACTTAATGGCACAGTTTTAAAGAGTGTGCAGGGACAGAGGGACCTGGGAGTTAATGTACATAGGTCCCTGAAGGTGGCAGGACATATTGAGAGATGCTTAACAAAGCATATGGGATCTTGGGCTTCATAAATAGAGGTATTGAGTACAAAAGTAGAGAAGTTATGCTGAACCTTTATAAAGCGCTGGTTTGGCCACAACTGGAGTATTGCGTCCAGTTCTGGTCACCACACTTTAGGAAGGATGAAGGCCCTTGAGAGGGTGCAGAGGAGATTTACCAGAATGGTTCTGGGGATGGGGGATCTTAGCTACAAGGTTGGAGAAGATGGATTTGTTTTCATTAGAGCAAAGGAGGTTGAAGGGTGATTTGATAGAGCTGTACAAGATTATGATAGTTTTGGATAGGCTAGACAGGGAAAGGCTGCTCCCACTAATTGATGGTACAAGGACTAGGAGACACAAAGTTAAGGTTTTAGGCAAGAGATACAGGGGGGATGTGAGGAAAACCTTTTTTATGCAGCGAGTGTTGATGACCTGGAATTTGCTGCCGACTGAAGTGGTGGAAGTGGAGACACTCAGGCCTAGAAATTCGGTGGGGTTAGCGCCCAATTAGAGGCGTTAGAGGGCCTTGCGCCAGAATTATAGCTGCGATCGAAATTGCGTTGGGCCCTACCATCGGCGTTAGCCGGTAGCGCTGCGCCGGCACCGATGACGTCATCGGTGTGCGCAGTGTCCCGGTTGCCGTGGTAACGCGGCCAGACGCCCAAATTCAGTTGCGGCCGCCTCGCCCATGGCAGCCGCAACCAACGATTGTTCAACGGGATGTTGCAGCACGTAGCGCCGGCGCATTAAGGTGGAGCGGCGGCTGGCCGCTTTCCCGGCGGCCGCCTGCCCGCACCTCCCTCCCCGGACTCCTCCACCACCCCCCCGCGGCACTGATGTGTGTGGCCCGCGAGCCCGGCACTTCTCCGAGGTGCCGGGCTCATTTGTCGGGCGAATCGACCGGTCAGCGGTCGGCTGCAGGCAGCTCCTCCTTAACAGAAGGAGGAGGCCTGCAGTACCCCAGCCTGCCGCACCGCATCGGGTGCCGCAGCGGGGGATTAGCGCGCAAACCTGCATTCAGCGCCCATAGCGAGGCGCTGAAACCCTCCATTAGCGCCCGCAGCCGTCTGGGCGCGGGGCAGCTGAATTTTTGGCGGGCGCAGCGGCAATTATCGCGGGCGCAAAATTTCAGGCGCAAAAGCCCTGGCGGAGGCAAACCTAATTTCTAGGCCTCAATGTTTTCAAGGGGAGACTGGATAGGCATTTGAGGGAAATAAACTTGCAGGGCTACGGGGATAGAGCGGGGGAATGGGGCTGACTGGATTGCTCTACAGAGAGCTGGCGCAGACTCACTGGGCCAAATGGCCTCCTTCTGTGCCATTATGATTCTATGGGGGTGATTTTCCCAGCCATGGGGAGACGGGTATGGAGGCAAGACTGCCGGGAAAATGGCAGAATCTGAGAGCGGGTACCCATCTCGCCCCCAACCCGCCTCCGTGCCATCTTCTCAGGAGGCGGGTACCCGACCCGTGCCAGGTCTCATCTCCTTGAGGCGGGAAGGGAATTAGTGCCAATTAACTGCCTGTTAACAGGTAGTTAACAGGCAGTTTTTTTGGCTAATCCCTATTTTGAGTCCTAAAGTGTGGGCTTCCCAATGGCTCCGAACCTTGCCAGGGTCAGCAAGGCGAGCTGTGGGTCTGTGTGGGTCGGAAGGGCCGAAATATCTGGTGTGCAGGTGAGTGATGAGTGAAAGTATGGAGAGGTAAGTGTGTGAGGTGAGTCCAAAGTGTTTTAATAAGATTACTTACCTTTGCTTCTTCCGCCAGTCGTCATCCCTTTAGGCTGTGAAGCTGCCTCATCTCCACGGCAGAGATGACAGAATGGCTGCTGCATTCTCTGAATCCACAGCCATCTGATTTCTGCTCAGGCAAGAGGTTTGGTGAGTCTTGAGTACAAGGACTCACCAAAGAACAGAGATTGTCAGTGTTTGACAGTTTATCATAGCTGTCAAACGATGACAATTCATTTGTCAAAAATTTTTGACAGATGAAATGTCATACGCTGACGTTCTCTGTCAACTGGCTTTCCCTTAATTGGCCTGCTCAACCCACTGGGTGGGCTTATCAAGGTCAATCAAGGGAAAAGAGCATGGGTTGGCCAGACATTGATGGAGGTGGGACTAAAACCCGACAAGCAGCAGTCCCGCCTCCATCACATCCCCATTGATAAAATCACCCCCTATGACTCTATGGGCTAGAAATTGACTTTGGGGCGGCCAGCTCGCTTGCGCCCAGAAATTACCGCTGCGCGCGGAGCCACTTGCGCCCGCCGGATATTCAGTTTCAGCGCCCCAAGTCGAAGCCGGCCGCAAATCAAGGGTTTCGGCGCCCCCGCTTGGGGCGCTGAAACTGAATATCGGCGCGCTAAGTGCCACAGCGCCACCCGCTGCGGAGCGGCAGGCTGCGGTACTGCAGGCCTTCCTCCCTCTCTTAAGGGGGAGGTGCCTGCAACAGCGCGATCGCCGCTCGCTAGTGCCGGCAAATGAGCCCGGCACCACGGAGAAGTGCCGGGCTCCCGGAAAACAGCTGGCAATGCCGCGGGGGGGGGGTTGTGGAGGAGGCCGGGGAAGGAGGTGCAGGCAGGCGGCCGCCGAAAAAGCGGCCGGCCGCACATCTGCCTTAACTCGCCCCACTACCGCATCAGGTAGGCCCCGTTTTCTGGTCGCTGTTTGCGGCCGCCGCGGAAGAGGCGGCCGCAACTCAATATGGCAGTCGGGCCGGTAGCGGGGCGGTAGCGGGGCACTGCGCACACCGATGACATCATCGGTGGCGGCGCAGCGCTACTGGCTAACGCCGCCATTACCGCACCGCTGAATATTGGGGGAAGTTTAGCAAGTGGCGCAAAAGCCCTCTTTGGGCGAAAACTGGGCGCAAAGCCAACCAAATTTCCAGGCCTATGACTCCCATCGTCCAATTAGAGGGATGCCACGTACCTACTGATCCTGCCTACCCCTGTTAGGTCCTCATCTCATGACACCCTGATATCATCTGGTTTTTGATCATCAAGACTCATATCTGGGGCAGTTGTGATTGAAGGAATAAGCCATATAACCTATTCAGAAAAATACACTGGCCTAGAAATTGGGTTGGTAGCGCCGGCGCTGAGCGCCTAAAGAGACCTAGAATTGGGGCAAAGCCCTATGTTGGGGCGAACGCTATGAGGATAGCGCCGACTCAGAAATTGACTATACATTTAGCGCCTGCGCTAAGTGTTTGCGTGCGCCCGCGCGCGCAAGCAGCTCATGACATCATTTCAGAGTGCATCGCCTTTTAGGAGCGCCTGAGCGCATATTGGGTGGCGCCTGGAGCCTTAGCGCCCAGCACTATTAGTGACAGTTCAAGGGAGGGCTAACAGGCCCTTCTCGGAGTAGGGGGTCGCTATTTAAAGGGGACAGCTTCAGTGCAGAATCTTCTGCCACTTGCCCTGCTCATTGCGCTCGCTGCTAGAGAGAGTTGGCGAGCTAATGTGGAGTGGAGTTCTGGGATTTGAGCTTTACAGTACTTGGCACCTTCAACCCTGTCCGAAGCACTTGCAGCACTACACCTAAAAGCCTTTTGACCAACTGGCATCGGAATGGGAGCTTGTTTTGAGGGCGACGGCCTCATCGCCCAACACTGTGAAGGGGCAGAGAGACGGCGGGAGAGAGGGCCGGGATTGGCCAGAAGGAGGAGGGGCAATGGAGGTCGGCCAATCCGACGGGATGTTGCGAGGGTCTTTAGGCAGCAGGTGACAAGCCTTGACATGTCGGAGGAGCAGTGTTTGGGAAGGCTCCGAATCTGGAGGGACATTGTTACTGATTTGTGCCACCTGCTTGGTCAGGATCTGCAGCCGCGTGAACGCTGCAGAACCTCTCTGTCCGTGATGGCTACACTGACTGATGGCCTCCATTTTTATGCCAATGGATCCTTTCAGTCAGCCATTGGGGACAATGCGACTGTCGCTCAGGCTGCAGTCCGCTGTTGCATCCGGCAAGTGACAGATGCCCTTTATAGGTGAACGCGTCCATTCATTACCTTCCCTCGGACCCTGCACAAGCAGGCGGAGGAGGAGGAGTATGAGGAGGAGGAGGAGGAGGAGGAGGAAGAGCAGGCGGAGGAGGAGGAGGAGGAGGAGGAAGATGGAAGGGCTGCTGAAAGTGGAAGGGCCATACGTCAGAGGCTCCTCTGGACTCGTCTCGACACCCCTGTGGCGGAATGATGAGAGTCTTAACTCATGCGCACTTTGGATGTTTGAGGGCCTCTGCATGCCAGCATCACTGAAAGTAGTCACATGCACCAAGCAACATTGAAACTTCTGTTTATTGACACAAAAGTCTTTCATTACAGCTAAACAGCATAATGTGAGCAGAAACCATAACTTTCAAAATAACTGTGACCTGTTCGGCAAAGCCGCAAAACTCAACAAACCTTCTGCAACTATAACAGCAGGTGAGGGTGTCCTTGAATTTGGACAAACAAATGTCTCAGCACCTCCCTCTACAACTGGCCCCTTGAGGGAGAACGACTTCTCTTTCGCGCCCGGCCCCTTCCCTTCCTGCTGCTCCTACGTAATTGCACCCCAGTGGCGGACTCAAGGTTGGGGGACGCCTGCTGACTGTCTGGAAGCGCAGAAGCCCCTGAGGTACGGCCTGGCCGACCTCTGGGCTTGGAGGGTGCGGACACAGGATGCTTGCTGTGACCATGGCTGGAAGCAGTGTGGCCTGCAGGTGGTGGCAGCTGCAATGCAGGCGTCCCAGCGCTGGCATGTGCAATGGTCTCCTGCCGAGACAGGACACCTGCACCATGGTCGGATGACACACTGGCTATCTGAGGGGAGCGGCTCGGCTCATCCGCCACAATCGCAGGCTCCACGGTTTCCTGGCCTTGTACGGGAGTGGAAAGGCCTGGGGTGATCCTATCTGACGCAGAGAGGGTTGCTGCAGTGAGAGATCGCGTTGCGTCAATCTGGCTGTGGAGGAGCCCAGCAAGTGACTGCGTGGCAACAGTGAGGACCTGTGTGCCAGGTGCCAGTGCCTCGGAGAACGCCTGGACAGTTCTTCCCATGGCTTCGGATAAGGCAGGAGCCGACCGCTCCACTGCCTCGGACAAGCCCTGCACAGACCTTTCCAGGGATTGTCCGAAGCCCTGAACAGTCCTTTCCATTGCCGACTCAAAGCCGTGGACAGTCCTCTCCATTGTTGGGCCGAAGCCCTGGATAGTCCTGTCCATTGTGGCCCCAAAGCCCTGGATAGACCTGTCCATTGTTTCACCAAACACCTGGAGAGACCTCTCCATTGTTGCCCCAAAGCCCTGCAGAGTCCTCTCCATTGTTGCCCCGAAGTCCAACATACTCCTAGCCAATGAATCTATTGACTCAGGCATCTTCTCCACTGCAGCCATCAGCTCCGTGTGTCTGAGCCGGGCCTGTTTGCTCATCTCTGCCAGGCGACGGACCTCATCTGCACTCTGTGCAGCAGTCATGACGACCTGCCTTGCCCTGCGGGGAGATGGTGGCCGAACTTGCCTATCCCCCCTGCGTTGCTCCATGCCGCTTGGTCCAGCAACTGGTTCATCCTCAGAGCCACCCCCCCTCCCCTCCAGGGGACTACTATCCCCAGTCTGCAGATGTCTCCGCTCCCCGGATTCTGCAACGGCTGGTCCGGATTCCTCCTGCTCCTCGCCTCCGGTGGCACTGGCACTGGCAGCTTCAGCGCATTGAGCCCGAGTTGGTGCTGCTTCATCTGAAAGTGGGAGGTGGAAGAGTGGCTTTAGCAAAAGGACAGGTTTGCTGAAAGGCATGCCAGATTGCGGCAAGGCTCTGACATGGCTGCACACTGAGGATGCATGCTGGTGGGGTGACCAAGTGGAAGGCAACAGGTGGAAAAGGTGAGAGTCTTACCCTTGCTGTCGGTAATGGGGTCGGCAGATGCAGTGGTCACTGGACCAAACAGACGTCCTCCAAGTATCTGGTGCACTCTCTCCTCCAGATCCGTTAGAGTGACCACTTGTGCAGGTCCGCCACCGGTTCGACGCTGTTCTTTTCTAATCTGCGCCATCTTGGACTGCAGGGGAAAGAAGGGGAGGTTCTGTTACATGAGGCCTTGAGACGTCATCGCATGCCCCCCATGGTGCAAGAGCCCTTACATGAGGCCTTGAGACATCTGTCCATGTGTGTGGCCAGAAAGGGCCATGGGTGCATACTGACAGATGGCCATTGGCGCATCATTGCAGCAGGGTGCCCGAAGTCAGCTGCAGATGGAGGGAAGCACGAGTTTGGGAAACCATCACTCACCCTAACGATCTGTGTGAGGTCGCTGAATTTCTTCCTGCACTGAACAGGGGTCCTGGTCGCCATGCTGCTGGAATTCACCCTCACAGCAACCTCCCTCCAAGATCGTCGATAAGCCTTCTGATTTGGCCTCTTGCCATTATCCGGGTACAGGACCTGTCGCCGGTGTTCAACTGCAGCCACCAAGTGGTCCAGAGCCTCAGTGCTGAAGCGCTCTGCACTCTGCCTAACCTTCTCCATAATGCACAAGTTTCTAACGCCAGACAAGGGCGAGCGCCGAATCTGAGGCCTTCAGGGCGTTGGGTGTTGAAGCTCAGTCTGACTGACCCACCCCTTTAAGAGCCGGCCGGCGCCTGCAGGTCTCGTGCTTTCCCGTAATTGAGTTCACCTGCGCTGCGCCCGTCCGCGTCGATATTGAGTAGCGCCTGACCTTTTGCGCCTTAAGAGCACCGTGCAACGGCTGATTTAGCGCCTCAAGCCCCTTTGGGGGCGATGCAACCCAATATCGCGCCAGGCGGCGATAAGTTTCGTCTGGCTATAAACTTTGCGCATCGCCAGTTCTAGCGCCTCAAGCGGGGCTTTACCCAATTTCTAGGCCACTATCTTTTGAAAGAATTCTGGCCTTATTAAAACATGACAAACTGGGTCTGGAAATCGAGAAACCTAACGATGAAATAGCTGTGAAAGCATTCTGGCTGTAGAGATAAGATAAGTTGTTGACACTGAATCAATAACCTTATTGAAACAGAAGATTAAAGGCTCCGGTAGGCTGAACCTTTCGGAATGAAACAATGCTTCACCCTGGACAAGGTATTCTAACTTACACCTCGTAAAGAAGCACAATCATCTGCCTTCATAAAAATGACATCAAGTATAAAACACACCTGCCATTACACCATTTTTATGGTAAACTTAGAACACCTAAAGAGACATAATTCTGTAATGCTACCAGCTGAGGTGACTGTAAGAATTGCAGGGGTCAACAGAAAAATTACTAGAGATTATTAGCTTACATCAGTAGAAAACCTTAAAGGAAATTCCACTGGAAAAGGGTATAAATATTGAACTTTCAAATGGGATAACAAACTCGCTTTAAATTGGCAAAGTGATTCTGGGCTTCAGAGGTGGCTCTGTAAGACTCCAACTCTTTGTACCTTGGGGATCAAAGGTATTTGATTTTGGTGGATATCCTGAATAGAACTTTAAGAACTGTAAAACAGTAGCGAAGTTAAGATTTGAGAGTAAGGTTCTCTGATAATAGAATTGTAAGCTTTCTCTTTTTGGAACTGTTAATGTTGCGATTGACTCACCAACTGTCGGTTTTTTAATAAATCTAGATATTTTTAAAATTGTCTCACATAAGACTTCTGTATCAAACTCGCGAACTCAATCTCTGTACACTCTTTGGTGAGGAGTTGCAGAATTCTGGGGGAGTTTTCTGGACGCTCATAATATCCGTAATGTTACAGTCCAGCTAAACTTATTAAAAGTGCTATCTGGAGGATGGTAACATTTTCAGGTTGTTCCTTTCCTTTAGGGAGAGATAGTCCGGACCTTTAGACCCAATTAAGTGTCTTTAGGATTCAGCTACCTCAAACTTTAGTTGAAAGTGAACATCTGAGGAATATGCCTGATCCGGGATAGCCCTAAAGGGGCTAGGACTAGTAACTATCCCTTCAATATGCTGACATTCTCTGTCACTGGCTTTCCCTTATTTGGCCTGCTAAGCCCGCTGGGTGGGCTTATCAAGGTCAATCAAGGGAAAATAACATGGGTTGGCCGGACGTCGATGGAGGCTAAAACCCGACAAGCAGCAGTCCCGCCTCCATCATGTCCCCATTGATAAAATCACCCCCTATGATTCTATGGCCTAGAAATTTGGTTGGCTTTGCGCCCAGTTTTCGCCCAAAGAGGGCTTTTGCGCCACTTGCTAAACTTCCCCCGATATTCAGCGGTGCGGTAATGGCGGCGTTAGCCAGTAGCGCTGCGCCGCCACCGATGACGTCATCGGTGTGCGCAGTGCCCCGCTACCGCCCCGCTACCGGCCCGACCACCATATTGAGTTGCGGCCGCCTCTTCCGCGGCGGCCGCAAACAGCGACCAGAAAACGGGGCCTACCTGATGCGGTAGTGGGGCGAGTTAAGGCGGATGTGCGACCGGCTGCTTTTTCGGCGGCCGCCTGCCCGCACCTCCTTCCCCGGCCTCCTCCACCACCCCCCTGCGGCATTGCCGGCTGTTTTCCGGGAGCCCAGCACTTCTCCGTGGTGCCGGGCTCATTTGCCGGCACTAGCGAGCGGCGATCGCGCTGTTGCAGGCACCTCCCCCTTAAGAGAGGGAGGAAGGCCTGCAGTACCGCAGCCTGCCGCTCCGCAGCGGGTGGCGCTGCGGCACTTAGCGCGCCGATATTCAGTTTCAGCGCCCCAAGCGGGGGTGCTGAAACCCTTGATTTGCGGCCGGCTTCGACTTGGGGCGCTGAAACTGAATATCCGGCGGGCGCAAGTGGCTCCGCGCGCAGCGGTAATTTCTGGGCGCAAGCGAGCTGGCCGCCCCGAAGTCAATTTCTAGCCCTATGACTCTATGATTCCCCCCGTCCAATTAAAGGAATGCCACATACCTAATGATTCTGCCTGCCCCTGTCAGGTCCTCATCTCATGACACCCTGATATCATCTGGTTTTTGATCATCAAGACTCATATCTGGGGCAGTTGTGGCAACACTAATGGAACATGTCTCCATGTGTAGAGATATGGGGCTGGATTTTCATTGAGGAGTTGGGTAGGAGGCGGGACTACAACTTTCGGAGTTGTAGTCCTGCCTCCATCGAGTTCTAGCCAACCCCCGTGATTTTGACTTGATTGACCTTGTTGAGCCCGCCCAGCGGGCTCAGCAGGCCAATTAAGGGCCACCCGGCAATAGGTGACGGCACAGATTGATATTTCGTCTGTCAAGACCTTTTGACAGATGAAATATCAGCGTTTCACAGCTGTTTGAAGCTGTCAAACACTGACAATCTGTACTCTAAGTTAATTCCTTCCTCTCAGGCTGATTCAGAGATCTCCCCAGAACAGAAAGCTGAATGCTGCAATTTTTGACAGCTCGCAGCCATTCTGCTCTCTGTGCCAGTGAGATGAGGGACTCCTGAGACCTGAAGGAAGGAAGGCTGTAAAGGTAAGTAAAGGTTAGTAGAACTTCTTTAAACACTTTACACACACCAAACACACTTACCTTTGCACTCATGCACTCATCACTCACCTGAACACCGGACATTTCGACCTCTACAAGCCCTTCATCCCGACGGTCCGCCTCCTCTAACTTGGCGTGGTTTGGAGCCGTCGGGAATCCCACACTTCAACATTAAAAATAGGGATTAGGCTAAAAACTACCTGTTAACTATCTGTTAACAGGCAGTTATTTGGCACTAATCCCCTTCCCGCCTCGGGGAGGTGGGTCCCAGTGCGGGTCGGGTACCCGCCTCCTTTGAAACTGGCATGGAGGCGGGTTTCGTGCGGGATGGGTTTGTGCCCCCCCCGATCTCGGGATTTTAACCCCCCACATGCCTCCAATCCCGCCTCCACAGCCCAATGAAAATCCTGCCCATGGTGTACCTGCCGTTTGCCTATGTTTTTAATGCACTACGGATGTCATTACATTCCAGCACAGTGGCAGTCATGTATGACCTTGCTTCCCAGGTTAGCTGTCTGTTGTCTTTTTCTGCCAGGAATGCATTTTTAATTTGGCCTACCAAGGCCCTGCACTTCAGTCACTTCCATTTTGAAATCTATCCGAGTCTACCCAGGGCATAGTACAACAGGGTTTACAAGTATGATTATAAGTGCAGCCATAACATCATGAAATCTTTAAACTAGAATCAATAATAGAATCAATTGATTTAGTTCAGGTTAGTTAGAAGGTAGACTCTGAAATTAAGATTTCTTACACCACTGAGCCATGGCAGACACTCCAACAGGTTAATGGCACTTTTAAAATTATTGATACCCACGCCAATACTGCAGATTGCAACATCTAAACTCAAATTTTTCAAGTGTTTGATGAAATATGAGAGCTAAGTCAACAATTCCCTTCCCAGCGATCTAACATTTAATTGAATTTCAAGCTCTTTCTTTTCTAGAATCACAGAATAAAATCCTAGAAATTACAGCATAGGATCATAGAATGGTTGCAGCACAGTCGGAGGCCATTTGGCCCATGCCGGCTCTCTGCAAGAGCTCTTCAGCTAGTCCCACTCCCCCGCCCTTTCCCCGGAGCCCTGCAAATTTTTTTCCCTCAGGCATTTATCCAATTCCCTTTTGAAAGCCATGATTGAATCTGCCTCCAGCACCCTTTCAGGCAGTGCATTCCAGATCCTAACCACTTGCTGCGTAAAAAAGCTTTTCCTCATGTCGTCTTTGGATCTTCGACCCATCACCTTAAATCAGTGTCCTCTGGTTCTCGACATTTCCGCCAATGGGAACCGTTTCTCTCTAGCTACTCTGTCTGGACCCCTCATGATATTGAACACCTCTGTCAAATCTCCTTTCAACCTTCTCTGCTCTAAGGAGAACAACCCCAGCTTCTCCAGTCTATCCACATAACTGTAGTCCCTCATCCCAGGAACCGTTCTTGTAAATCTTTCCTGCACCCTCTCTAAGGCCTTCACATCCTCCCTAAAATGCAGTGCCCAGAATTGGACACAATACTCCAGTTGTGGCCGAACCAGTGTTTTATAAAGGTTCATCATAACTTCCTTGCTTTTGTCCTCTATGCCTCTATTTATGAAGCCCAGGTTCCCGTATGCTTTTTTAACTACTTTCTCAACCTGTCCTGCCACCTTCAACGATTTGTGCACATATACCCCCAGGTCTCTCTCTGTTCATGCACCCATTTTAGAATTGTACCCTTTAGTTTATATTGCCTCTCCTTGTTCTTCCTGCCAAAATGTATCACTTCGCACTTTTCTGCGTTAAATTTCATCTTCCACGTGTCCGCCCATTCCACCAGCCTGTCTATGTCCTCTTGAAGTCTATCACTATCCTCCTCACTGTTCACTATACTTCCATGTTTTGTGTCATCTGCAAATTTTGAAATAGTGCCCTGTACAGCTAAGTCCAAATCATTAATATATATCAAAAAAAGCAGTGGTCCTAGTACCGACCCCTGGGGAACATCACTGTACACCTTCCTCCAGCCGAAAAACAACTGTTCACCACTACTCTCTGTTTCCTGTCACTTAGCCAATTTCGTATCCATGCTGCTACTGTCCCTTTTATTCCATGGGCTTCAACTTTGCTGGCAAACCTATTATGTGGCACTTTATTAAACGACAATCAAACAGATGATGTAACAAAACTGAAGTATTTTATTTTCCATTTAGTTTTGACTTGGTGGCTGTGTCCCTTTAAATCCAATCATCAGAATATATAAAAGGGCCCAAGATTCATCAATGACCTTCTCTCCATCATAAGGTCAGAAGTGGGGATGTTCGCTGATGATTGCACAGTGTTCAGTTGCATTCGCAACACCTCATATAATGAAGCAGTCCATGCCAGCATGCAGAAGACCTGGACAACGTTCAGGCTTGGGTTGGTAAGTGCCAAGTAACATTCACGCCACACAGGCAATAGCTATGTCCAACAAGAGAGAGTCCAACCAACACCCCTTGACATTCAACAGAATTATCATTGCAGAATCCCACATCATCAACATCATGGGAATCACAATTTACCAGAAACTTAACTGGACCAGCCACATAAATACTATGGCTACAAGAACAGGTCAGAGGCTGGGTAATCTGCGGTGAGTGTCTCACCTTCTGACTCCCCAAAGCCTTTCCACCATTTCAAGGCACAAGTCAGGAGTGTGATGGAATACTCTCCACTTGCCTGGATGAGTGCAGCTCCAACTACATTCAAGAAGATCGACACCATCCAGGACAAAGCAGCCCACTTAATTGGCACACCATCCAACACCTTAAACATTCACTCCCTCCGCCACCGGCATACCATGGCTGCAGAGTATACCATCTACAAGATGCACCGCAGCATAGAAACATAGAAACATAGAAGATAGGAGCAGGAGTAGGCCATTCAGCCCCTCGAGTCTGTTCCGCCATTTAATGAGATCATGGCTGATCATCGAAATGCAGTACCCTGTCCCTGCTTTCTCCCCACATCCCTTGATCCCTTTAGCCTTAAAAAATATATCTAATTCCTTCTTGAATATACTTAACTAGCTAAAGTGCCCGGCGGTGCCGAGGGATTTTTGAGGGCATGTTATTGTTGGAAGAGAGAGAGAGCGACTGGGGGGAAGAGAGAGAGCGACTGGGGGGGAGAGAGAGAGCGGCTGGGGGGGAAGAGAGAGAGCGACTGGGGGGGAAGAGAGAGAGCGACTGGGGGGAAGAGAGAGAGCGACTGGGGGGAAGAGAGAGAGCGACTGGGGGGAAGAGAGAGAGCGACTGGGGGGGAAGAGAGAGAGCGACTGGGGGGGAAGAGAGAGAGCAACTGGGGGGAAGAGAGAGAGCGACTGGGGGGAAGAGAGAGAGCGACTGGGGGGAAGAGAGAGAGCGACTGGGGGGAAGGGGGGAAGGGGGTGGGGGGGAAGGGGGGTAGGAGGGGAAGGGGGGTAGGGGTGGAAGGGGGGTAGGGGGAAGGGGGGAAAGTGGGGGAAGGGGGGGTGGGGGGAGGGTAAGGGGGTGGGGATAGGTGGGTTGGGGGGGGAGGGGAAGGGGGGAGGGGAAGGGGGAGGGGAAGAGGGGGAGGGGGAGGGGGAGAGGGAGGGAGAGGGGGGTAGGGGGGAGGGGGCAGGGAGGAGGGAGGGGGAGGGAGGAGGGAGGGTCGGGGGCAGGGAGGAGGGAGGGGAGAGAGACAGAGGGAAGGAGAGATAGAGGGCGAGTGGCCGCTCCCGCGCTCCCGAGACCCGCGCTCCCGCTCTCCCGTGCCCCACCCCCCGAGCCCCGCACTCTCCCGAGCCCCGCCTCCCCGAGCCCCGCGCTCCGGCTCTCCCGAGCCCCGAGCTCTGCCCACCCGAGCCCCGCCCCCCGCCCGAGCCGGCTTCAAGAGCAGAGAGAGAGACGCCGTCATGCAACCTACCGCGTGAGGCCCGGCCGGACTCAAGTCGCGCTCCGGGCGGAAGTTGACGTGCGCGCTGACTCCCGCCCCGTCTGCCTTTACTAAGATTGCGACGCTCGGCTCAGGCCCGCCCCCTCCAGCCTTCACAAATATGGCGGCGATCGCGGGCCTTTTGTTGATCGCGACGGGAGGTGCCTAGCTCGGGCGTGGCTGGGCAACAGAGGCCCAGGCTTCGAGGCCTGGAAAAACGGTGAAAGGTAGGAAAATTATAGAGGTTAGAGAAAAGATTTACAAATTAATTAACTTTTTTAAAAAAGAATTTGTGTTTTAAAAGCAACTTTTTTTTTGCTGGAAATGTAGATTTGAAAAGAAACACGCAGAAAGTGGGAAAAAGAAACGAAGAGTTTGGAATCAAGATGGCGGCCACTCACCTCATTTCAGAACGATAAGGCCTGCCCACACACGCACCGATTGGTCAACCGTCAGGTCACTGAACTGTAGGATTGGTCAATCATCACATCACTCAACTGTAGGATGGCCCGCCCGCACACACAATGAACCCGCCCCCACTCGATGCAAATGAGCGGATAATGAGCGGAATTTTGAAAGTTTTTTGGATACCGTCAGCACAATTTTTGTCCAACCAAAAAGTAAATGCACCTACAAGAGTCCCCTAATGATGAGCTTTCTTTTGATATAACATATGTGTAGGTACGCTCTATAACTTTTGATTGTATAGCTGGACAGACAGACAGAGAGACAGAGAGACATACTGTTTTATATATGTAGATGAAGTGGCCTCAACTGCCTTCTGTGGTAGAGAATTCCACAGGTTCACCACTCTCTGGGTGAAGAAATTCCTGCTCATCTCAGTCCTAAATGGCTTGCTCCTTATCTTTAGACTGTGACCCCTGGTTCTGGACGCCCCCGCCATCGGGAACATCCTTCCTGCAACTAGTCTGTCTAGTCCTGTTAGAATTTTATAAGTTTCAATGATATCCCCTCATATTCTTCTAAACTCTAGCGAATACAACCCAAACGACCCAATCTCTCTTCATACGTCATTCCTGCCATCCCAGGTATCAGTCTGGTGAATCTTCGCTGCACTCCCTCCATGGTAAGAACATCCTTCCTCAGATAAGGTGACCAAAACTGCACACAATACTCAAGGTGTGGTCTCACCAAGGCCCTGTACAACTGCAGCAAGACATCCTTGTTCCTCTACTCGAATCCTCTCGCTATGAAGGCCAACATACCATTTGTCTTCTTAACCGCCTGCTGCACCTGCATGCTTACCTTCAGCGACTGGTGCACAAGGACACCCAGGTCTCATTGCACTTCCCCTTCTCCCAATCTATTGCCGTTCAGATAATAATCTGCCTTCCTGTTTTTGCCACCAAAGTGGATAACCTCGCATTTATCCACATTATACTGCATCTGCCATGCATCTGCCCAATCACCCAACCTGTCCAAATCATACTGGAGTTTCTCTGCATCCTCCTCACAGCACACATGCCCACCCAGCTTTGTGTCATCTGCAAACTTGGAGATATTACTTCTAGTTCCCTCGTCTATATCATTAAATATATATTGTGAATAGCTGGGGTCCTAGGACCGATCCTTGCGGTACCCCACTAGTCACTGCCTGCCTCTTGGAAAAAGACCCGTTTATTCCAACTCTTGCTACCTGTCTGCCAACCAGTTCTCTATCCAAGTCAGTACCTTACCCCAATCCCATGTGCCTTAACTTTACATGCTAATCTCTTATGCGGGACCTTATCGAAAGCCTTCTGAAAGTCCAAATACACCACATCCACTGGTTCTCCCTTATCTATTCTACCAGTACATCCTCCAAAAATTCCAGTAGATTAGTCAAGCATGATTTACCTTTTGTAAATCCATGTTGACTTTGTCCGATCCTGTCACTGTTTTCCAAGTACTCTGCTATTACATCTTTTGTAATGGAATCTAGCATTATCCCCCCTACCAATGTCAGGCTTACTGGTCTATAATTCCCCGTTTTCTCTCTACCACCTTTTTAGAATCGTGGGGTTACATTAGCTACCCTCCAATCCATGGGAACTGTTCCAGAGTCTATAGAATTTTGGAAGATGACCAGCAATGCATCTACTATTTCTAGGGCCACTTCCTTAAGTACCCTAAGATGTAGATTATCAGACCCTGGGGATTTATCGGCCTTCAATCCCATCAATTTCCCTAACACCATTTCCCTACAAATACAGATTTCATTCAATTTCTCCCTCTCATTAGACCCTATGTTTCCCAAAATCTCTGGAAGGTTATTTGTGTCCTCCTTTGTAAAGACAGAACCAAAGTATGTATTTAATTGGTCAGCCATTTTTTAGTTCCCCATTATAAATTCCCCTGATTCTGACTGCAAGGGACCTGTGCTAAACTTCACCAATCTTTTTCTCTTCACATATCTATAGAAGCTTTTACAGTCAGTTATATTCCCTGCAAGCTTACTCTCATATTGTATTTCCCTCCTCTTAATAAATCCCTTTGTCCTCCTTTGTTGAATCCTAAACTGCTCCCAATCTTCAGTTTTGTTGCTTCTTCTGGCCAATTTATATGTACTCTCCTTGGATCTTATGCTATCCCTAATTTCCCTTGTTAGCCACGGTTGAGTCACCTTTTTTGCTTTATTTTTATGCCAAACAGGGATGAACAAATTCTGTAGTTCATCCATGCGATCTTTAAAAAAATTGCCATTGCCTATTCACCGTCAACCCTTTAAGAAACATTCCCCAATCCATTCTTGCCAACTCACGCCTCATACCATCGTAGTTTCTTTTATTTAAATTCAGGACCCTAGTCTCTGAGTCATCTACTTCACTCTCCATCTTAATGAAGAATTCTATCATATTATGATTGCTCCTCCCCAAGGGGCCTCATACAACAACATTGCTAATTAATCCTTTCTCATTACATAATACCCAGTCTAAGATGGCCTGATCTCTAGTTGGTTCCTCGACATATTGATCCAGGGAACCATCCCGCATACACTCTAGGAATTCCTCCTCCACAGTATTGTTACTAATTTGGTTAGCCCAATCTATATGTAGTTTAAAGTCACCCTTGATAACTGCTGTGCCCTTATTGCACGCATCTCTAATTTCCCGTTTAATGCCATCCTCAACCTCAGCATTACTGTTTGGGGGTCTGTATACAACTCCCACTAACGTTTTCTGTCCCTTGATATTTCTCAGCTCTACCATTACAGATTCCACATCATCAGAGCTAATATCCTTTCTTACTATTGTGTTAATCTCCTCTTTAACCAGCAATGCTACCCCACCTCCTTTCCCTTTTTGCCTGTCCTTCCTGAATATTGAATACCCCTGGATGTTGAATTCCCAGCCTTGGTCACCCTCGAGCCATGTCTCCGTAATTCCAATGATATCATATCTGTTTACATCTATTTGCGCAGCTAATTCATCCACTTTATTGCGAATGCTCCTCGCATTAAGACACAAAGCCTTCAGACTTGTTTTTTTTAACACTCTCATTCCTTTTCGAATTATTATTTACTGTAGCCCTGTTTGATTTACACCCTTGGTTTCTCTGCCTTCCACTTTTGCTGTTCTCCTTCCTGTCTTTTCTTTCTATCCTTGCTTCCCTTTCCTCTTTCTCCCTGCACAGGTTCCCAAACCCCTGCCATTTTAGTTTAAACCCTCCCCAACAGCACTCGCAAACACTCCCCATAGGACATCGGTCCCGGTCCCGCCCAGGTGCATACCGTCCGGTTTGTACTGGTCCTACCTCCCCCAGAACCGGTTCCAATGTCCCAGGAATTTGAATCCCTCCCCTTTGCACCATTCCTCTAGCCACATATTCATCTGAAATATCCTTCTATTTCTACTCTGACTAGCACGTGGCACTGGTAGCAATCCTGAGATTACTACCTTTGAGGTCCTATTTTTTAATTTACCTCCTAACTCCCTATATTCAGCTTTTAGGACCTCATCCCGTTTATTACCTATATATCATTGGTATCTATATGCACCACGACAACTGGTTGTTCACCCTCCCCCTCCAGAATGCCCTGCAGCTGCCCCGAGATATCCTTGACCCTTGCACCAGGGAGGCAACATACCATCCTGGAGTCTTGTTTGTGGCTGCAGAAACGCCTATCTATTCCCTTTACAATAGAATCCCCTATCACTATAGCTCTTCCCATCTTTTCCCTCCCGTCCTGTGCAGCAGAACCACCCATGGTGCCAGGAAGTTGGCTGCTGCTGCCTTCCCCCGATAAGCCATCTCCTTCAACAATATCCAAAGTGGTTTATCTGTTTGAGTGGGGGATGGCCACAGGGGACCACTGCACTACCCGCCTGCGCCTATTACTCTGCCTGGTGGTCACCCATTCTCTTCCTGCCTTTGCAGCCTTTACCTGCGATGTGACCAACTCCCTAAACGTGCTATCCACGATGTCCTCAGCATTGCGAATGCTCCAGTATGTATCCATTCGCAGCTCCAGTGCCGCAATGCGGCCTGTCAGTAGCTGCAGCTGGATACACTTCCTGCACACATGGTCGTCAGGGACACAGGAAGTGTCCATGATTTCCCACATAGTGCAGGAAGAGCATGCCACGGGGCCGAGCTGTCCTGCCATGACTTACCCTTTAATTAATTTAAATTAATTTAGATCAAATCAATACCATTAATTACACTGCAATTAAATGATATACTCAAGGGCCCTTAGTTACTAGCACTCCCCGATACACAACAGAGACCTTAGAAACTAAAACCACAAAAATTAATACCTTCTAAATTTTATAAACTATTAATCTTAACTTTCAAACTATACTCACCTGGCCGTACTCACCCAATCAGTTGCTTCCTCTTGCCCGCGTCACTTTTTGAATCGTGATGTGGCTCCGGAACGCCGCCGCCGGTCTGTGAGATTGGTAAGCCTCTGAATGAAAGCCCTCGAAAGTGAGTTTAAGTACTCACTGTGCCGCCGCTCTCGCCGCTTCCGACACCGGCCTCTGTAAAAAAGCCCGCGAAAGTGAGTTTCAGTACTCACTATACCGCCACTTTCTCCGTTCCCGACACCGGCCTCAGTAAAAAGGCCCGCGAAAGTGAGTTTAAGTACACTCTGTATCGCCGCTCTCTGCACCTTCTGACACCGGCCTCTGTAAAAAAGCCCGCGAAATGAGTTTAAGTACTCACTGTACCGCCGCTGTCTGCTCCTCCCAACACTCGCCTCTGTAAAAAAGCCCGCGAAATGAGTTTAAGTACACTCTGTACCACCACTCTCTGCTCCTCCCGACACCGGCCTCTGTAAAAAAGACCGTGAAAGTGAGTTTAAGTACTCACTGCACCGCCGGTCTCTGCTCCTCCTCACACCGGCCTCTGTAAAAAAAGCCCACGAAAGTGAGTTTAAGTACTCTCTGTACCCCCGCTCTCTGCTCCTTCTGACACCGGCCTCTGATATCTTCCTGCAATCTACAGTTTTCTTCCTCACTATCAACCGCAGGACCAATTTTTGTGTCATCTGCAAACTTCTGTATCATGCCCCCTACATTGAAGTCTAAATCACTGATATATACCACAAAAAGCAAGTGACCCAGTACTGAGCCCTGTGGAACCCCACTGGAAACAGCCTTCCAGTCACAAAAACACCCGACGACCATTACCCTTTGCTTCCTGCCACTGAGCCAATTTTGGATCTAACTTGCCACTTTCCCTTGGATCCCATTGGCTTTTACTTTCTGACCGGTCTGCTATGTGGGACCTTGTCAAAGACCTTGCTAAAATCCATGTAGACTGCATCAGATACACTGCCCTCAACGACCCTCCTCGTTACCTCCTCAAAAAGTTCAATCAAGTTACTCAGACACGACCTTCCCTTAACAAATCCAAGGTGACTGTCCTTGATTAATCCGTGCCTTTCTAAATGATGAATTATACTGTCCCTCAAAATTGTTTCGAATAATTTTTGCTTCACCAAGGTTAGGCTGACTGGCCTGTAATTACTCGGTCTGTCCCTTTATAGAATCATAGAATGGTTACAGCATGGAAGAGGGCCATTTGGCCCATCGAGCCCGTGCTCCCTTTTTAAACAATGGCACACCGTTAGCAGTCCTCCGGCACCATGCCTGGAACCAGAAAGGATTGGAAAATGATAGTCAGAGCCTCTGCTATTTCCTCCCTTGCCTCTCTTAACAGCCTGGAATACATTTCAATCCGGGCCTGATGATTTATCTACTTTCAAAGCTGCTAAACCTCTTACTACTACCTCTCTCTCTATGTTTATCCCATCTAATATTTCACACTCCTCCTCCTTAACTACAACGTCTGCATCGACCCTCTCCTGTGAAGACAGACACAAAGGGCTGGATTTTATCAATGGAGGCGAGTAGGAGGCGGGACTCCCGCTTTCGGGGTTGTAGTCCCACCTCCATCGAGTTGTGGTCAACCCACTCGATTTTCACTTGATTGACCTTGCCAATTAAGGGCCACCCGGCAACAGGTGACGTCACAGATTGACATTGTCAAGAGCATTTGACTGATGAAATATCAGCGTTTGACAGCTCTTTGAAGCTGTCAAACACTGACAATCTGTACTCTAAGTTAATTCCTTCTTCTCAGGCTGATTTAGAGATCTCTCCAGAACAGAAAGCAGAATGCTGCAACTTTTGACAGCTCGCGGCCATTCTGCTTTCTGTGCCGGTGAGATGAGGGACTCCCGAGACCTGAAGGAAGGAAGCCTGCATTAGTAAGTAAAGGTAAGTAAAACTTATTTAAACACTTTACACACACCAAACACACTTACCTCTGCACTCATGCACCCATCACTCACCTGAACACCGGACATCTCGAATCCTCCAAGTCCTTCAGCCCGACGGTCCGCCTCGCTAACTTGGCGTGTTTTGGAGCCGTCGGGCAGCCCACACTTCAGGGATAAAAATAGGGATTAGGCTAAAAACTGCCTGTTAACTACCTGTTAACAGGCAGTTAATTGGCACTAATCCCCTTCCCGCCTCGGGGAGGCAGGTCCCAGCACAGGTCGGGTACCCGCCTCCTGGGAAACGGGCATGGAGGTGGGTTGGGGGCGGGATGGGTTTGTGCCCCCCGATTTTGCGATTTTAACACCTCACACGCCTCCAATCCCACCTCCATGGCCCTGGGAAATTCTAGCCCAAAGTATTCATTAAGAACCATACGCCTCCACACACAAGCTTCTTTTTGGTCTCTAATAGGCCCTTATCTTTCCTTACTTATTCTCTTGCTCTTTACGTATTTATAAAACATCTTTAGGTTTTCCTTGCTTTTACTTGCCAATATTTTTTCATGCCCTCTCTTTGCTTTCCAATTTCCTTTTTAATTTCACCCCTGCACTTTCTATACTCCTCGAGGCTTTCTGTAGTATTGAGCTCTCGGTATCTGACAAAAGCTTCCCTTTTATTACTTATCCTACCGTGTATGCTCCTTGACATCCAATTCACGGCAAATCTCTACCTCACCCTGCTGGCGTTCTTTACGCAATAATACCAGCGGGCGCCATGAACTCGCCATTATTTCTCCAAAGTGACTTTGAGGGACTTTGCTGGAGTTAATTTAAAAAACCACAGCAGGATTTTAAGAACGCGTGCAGAGCTTTAAGCCGCTGCTCGTCAATGGCTGGCAGCACAACCCTTCTCAATATTGGGCAATCAGGTTAAGGCAGGCCCAGGCATTGGGCCTTTCTCCTTGGGAATCAGGGCTCAGAATCACGATGAGATGGGATGGGAGCGGTCCAGGGGCCGGCGGGGTGGGGGGCGATGTGCTGGGAGAGGGGGCAGCGGCATGTAGCATGGGCTGGGAGAGCCTGACAGAAATAATCTGTGATGGAAATGGGAACGGCTGGAAAGCGTCGCAGGAATTAAGTGTTACTTGATAGCAAGTTGCACGCATGCTTGCCCTTCTGACCCCAGCAGCAAGAGCGCTATCAACTGAACCCGAACAGCTATTGTCACCATTTGTAAACCGGGTCACGACCACGCAACATCTCTTCCACACTGTTAAAAACAGATCTGATAATTAAGGCTAAATTATCACATCAGCCCCTGTCTTTTCTTCTCCTGTGTAGGTAGGTATTGAGTTTCCACTTTGACATAAATCTAATTTGTCTCTTCAATAACTACTTTGAGAGTTCTTAATAAGTGTCACATTCAGGAAAGAGGCAGCACTCGTCATGTTAATGTCACACTGAGCAATTGAGTGAGCAGCATTCATTTATCTTAATTAAAGTTAATTGCGATCGAGCTTCTTTCTTTTACACACGCTGTGATTTTAATAGAATTAAATTGCTAAAACCATTTTTTTTGCTTAGTCAACGGCTTTGCCGGGATTGCATTGAGGAAGGAGCAGTGTAGCGGTGCAGGTAGGCAGGTCGCCATGCAACTCAGTCACTGCTCACTGGTACTGTGACGCCACGCTTCACTGAGGGAGTGCTGCATCGTCAGAAGTGCCGTCTTTCTGATGAGATGTTAAACCAGGATGTGAGTGGGTGCAAAGGATCCCGGGGTGCCATTCCATGAGGAGCAGGGAGATCTTCCAATACTCTGGACATCATTCTTCTCTCAAGGACTTGCAGAATGGGCGTCTAATTGGCAAATGAACTTCAGTATAGATAAGTGTGAGGTAATTCATTTTGGTAGTAAGAATAATGAGGTCACATACTCCTTGGAAAATTAGGGGGAAGAATTCAGTATCGCCCCGTTTGCGGCGCCATTATCGGCTGCGCACAAAGTTTAGCGCCTGGCGCTAATTAGCGCCTCCGATGGCAAACTTGGCTTTTATCACCCCTGGAGCTGATTGGAGCGCTAAATCAGGCGCTTCACACCGGTCTGAAGGCGCAAAGGCCGAGGAGCGAGGCGCTATCTCAGAGCGCTGGCGAAACTCATGTGATGTCAGTTAGCAATGGAACACAGACACACTGGAAATAACAACAGAAAATGCTGGAAAAACTCAGCAGGTCAGGCAACATCCGTGGAGAGAAATTTGAGTTGACGTTTCGGGTTGAACCCTTCTTCAAAACTGGAAAGAAAAGAAACTAGATCGAAGGCAGGGCTGCGATCGGACAAAAGAATAAAAGAAACAAAAGAAGTAAAAGAGATTAGAAGCTAGACGAGATGGTAATAGGCTGGGATTAGGTGTAAAGTGTACTGGCAGGGCAAAAGATAGCTGCCAGGTGTGAGAGAGAAACAAAAGGAAAGTGGGGGGGGGGGAAAGGAGTGGAACAATTACAAGAGAAAATGAAATGGGGGCCGAGCTTATGATCTGAAATTGTTGAACTCGATATTGAGTCCGGAAGGTGCTGGCCAGTTTTAAAGGGGAGTTCTGACGAAAGGTCATCGACCTGAAACGTTAACTCTGTTTCTCTCTTCACAGATGCTGCTTGACCTGCTGAGTTTCTCCAGCATTTTCTGCTTTTATCTTAAAGGGGAGGGTTGATTTTGCTCTCCATCCACACCCTGCTCATTGCAGCCTTGAATCTCGGCCTGGAGAGACCTGTACATCAAATCTGCTGGAAAGAACAATGAAGAGACCCAGGGAAAGAGCTCAGAGTGCAGCCCCCACAGTCTCTTCTAAATCGATACAAGGAAGGGCAAATCAAAATGAACCTGCAAAGTGTTGCTCAGTACCCAAAACTCCTTCACACAGCGTTGAATCGCTCCAGAAGTCTCTCTCTCTCTCAGACTGCGTGGTGCAAAAATGTCACCAACAAAAAGCGGTCGCCTTTAAATAGCGCTCCCCCAGTCCCTTTCTGACTGCAAAACGCTCCCCTCAACCTGTTGTTGCTAGCGGCAGGCGGTAAGGCAGGGGGCGCCACTCAATATCCGGTCTGGGGCGCTACCGGAGCGTTGCGCACTTGACTGATGTCACGATCTGCCGGCGCAGGAGATCGTGGCAGTAGTGTTTAGCGCCGCCGCAAAATGTCTGGTTAATTTCGCGAGCGGCGCAAACATCGCTGCGCCCGGGCGCTAGTTGCTTTGTGCTGCATTAGCGCCCTCTTAAGGTGCTAACAGGAGGTGCAAACCAACTGAATTTTTCCCCCTAATGTCGAAATGGGTTTGTGAAACAGAGGGAGCGGTGGGTACAGATACACAGATTGCTAAAAGTAGCGAGGCAGGTTATTAAGGCCATTAAAATAGCAAAGAAAACACTGGAGTTCGTTTCTAGAGGGATAGAATTGAAAAGCAGAGAAATTATATTAAACTTGGATAGAACCTTGGATAGACCAGACTTGAAGGACTGCGAACAGGTCTGGTCTCCATATTATAGAAAGGATATTGCAGTGTCCGTGTGTAGATAAAGACACTGAAGACAGGAGTTGGTTCATAGGTATTTACTAAGCAAGTCTGGGGGGGGGTTTCTAAAGGATATACACAATACACAGGCTTATATAGCCCAAGTGGCAATTACCGGCATTACGCACACCTGGGGCTCTTAAAGGCACATACACCATAATTGCTCTTAAAGGCACATACACCACAATTCCTCCCCTTCTAGCTAACTAGTACATCATATTTTAAATAATTATTAATTACATGTTATATGCAAAATAATATACATTGCTGTATTAATTAATTATAAGTTAGTCTCTCAGGAGGCTTCCTGACTCGGTCCGGATAACGCCTCGGGGGTGTAGTAGTTTCTGGTGGTGTAGTAGGTTCTTCTGGCAAGGCTGATTCGGCTTGAAGGCCAGTGTCGGGTTCATCGGGCTCCAGTATCAGCGGATCGGAGGTAGATATGGGTATCTCTACTTCATCGTTAGATGTATAGAGTGGTGGTGTAGGATGTCCCTTTTCGGATGACTTGATGATTTGGTCAGCATGGCGCCTTATTATGCTGTCTCCGATGTCCACGGTATACATCAGTGGTCCTAATCGTGTGCAGATAGTTCCAGGCTGCCATTTCTCGGTACGGTAGCCCCGGGCCAAAACCGGTTGGCCTATCTGGAAGGCCCTAGTTGGCCTTTCATTCATGCCCTGAAACTGCCGGTTCTCCATGTCCCTTCGGATGTTGGGCTTGACCAAATCCAGCCGGCATCTTAGGTTTCTATTGTAGAACATCATGGCAGGAGTTTGGTTAGTAACCATATGCGTTGCATTCCTATATGCAAATAAGAAGTTATCCACCTTGTGCTGAAGTTTTATGTCTTCATTACCCATGGCCTTGATGGCCTTCTTGAAGGTCTGGACAAACCTTTCAGCCAATCCATTGGTGGCGGGATGGTATGGGGCGGACGTGTAGTGCTTTACCCCATTGTTCTTTAAGAACTTTCTGAATTCTTCGGACACAAATTGCGGTCCATTATCAGAACATATCTGTTCCGGCAGCCCATTCCTGGCAAATATGGTCCTTAATACTGTGATGGTTTTTTCCGTGGTGGTGGAGGACATCTTTATTACCTCCGGCCACTTGGAGTGTGCATCAACTGCGATTAAGAACATTGAGTCCATAAATGGACCAGCAAAGTCGATGTGCACCCTTTGCCAGGGAGATGAGGGCCACTCCCATGGATGTAGAGGGGCCTGTGGCGGAGCATTTTGGACCTTCTGGCATCCTAGGCAGCTCTTGGTCATGTCTTCGATGTCTCCATCGATACCTGGCCACCATACAAACGCCCTAGCTAGGTTCTTCATTTTCACTGCACCCAGATGCCCCTCGTGAAGCTCCTTTAGCACTTTATCCTGGAGTTTGGGTGGAATCACCACTCTGGATCCACACATCAAGGTTCCTCGGCACACTGACAGCTGTTCTCTTCTTTGCGAGAATGCTGGCAACAGTGGTTCGCCATGTGCTGGCCATCCCTTCACTGTTAAATCGTAGACCCGTGAGAGAGTAGGGTCATTTCTTGTCTCCCTTTCAATGGCAGAATTTGTCACCGGTAGACATTCCACTATGGTAGAGTGGAATATCTGTACTGGGTCTACTGTAGGTGCCTCTTCTATCGTTGGCAACGGTAGGCGCGATAAACCGTCAGCATTCCCATGCTGTTTTGACCCTTTGTATTCAATGTTGTATTGGTGTGCCCCTAGAAAAAGGGACCACCTCTGTAGTCTTTGTGCCGTCATAATGGGGACACCTTTTTTAGGGTTGAATATGGAGATGAGGGGTTGATTGTCAGTCAGCAAGGTAAATTTTTGTCCGTGTAGGTAATGGTTGAATTTCTTCACTCCCCATACCAGACTGAGTGCTTCCCTGTCTATCTGGGCATAGTTACGCTCAGCTGAGTTCAATGAGCGTGACGCAAAAGCTATCGGCCGTTCCGAGCCATCAGGGAATCTATGGGACAATACCGCTCCTATGCCGTAAGGGGATGCATCGCACGCCAGTCTGATTGGTAGTGATGGGTTGTAATGAGCCAAAACTTTCTCGGATGTGATTAAGTCTTTACATTTATGGAAGGCAAGTTTACAGTCTTCGTTCCATTTCCAAATCACTCCTGTCTGTAGAAGATCATTAAGAGGGTGTAGAATAGTTGATAAGTTCGGTAAAAATTTATGATAGTAATTTATTAATCCCAGGAATGACCTTAATTGTGAAACATTTTCAGGTGCTGGGGCTTTTATAACTGCTTCAATTTTTTCAGGTGACTTATGCAACCCTTCCTTATTAATTATGTGGCCACAATATGATATCTGATTTTGGAAAAATTCGCATTTGGGGCGATTTGCTCATAGGCCCCGTTCTTTCAGCCTAGTGAGCACCTGCTCCAAATTGGCAAGGTGCTCGTTGTCGTTTTCTCCTGTTATAAGGATGTCGTCTAGGTAGCATTGAGTCCCCGGAATCCCTTGCAGGACTTGCTCCATAGCTCTTTGCCAGATAGCTGGAGCTGATGCTATTCCAAAAACCAGTCGATTGTACTGGTACAGGCCTTTGTGTGTGTTTATTGTGAGATACTTTTTAGAGGTCTCCTCAACCTCCATCTGTAGATATGCCTGTGCCAGGTCAATTTTTGTGAAACGTTTGCCTCCGGATAGTGAGGCGAAAATATCAGAAGAGGATACTGTACCGTGTGAAGGACCGGGTTTACAGTCACCTTAAAGTCCCCACAGATGCAAATTTTTTTCTGTTCCTCAGAGTTATTTTTCAATGTTTTTTTCATGACTGGAATGATGGGTGTTGCCCATTCGCTCCAATCTATTTTGGATAATACGCCTGCCTTTTCCAAATTCTCCAGCTCTGCCTTGACTGCCAGACGTATTGCGTATGGCACCGGTCTTCACAGAATCACAGAAACCCCACAGTGCAGATAGAGGCCATTTCGGCCCATCGAGCCTGCACCGACACATATCCCACCCGATCCCCGTAACCCCTACACCAACACATATCCCACCCTATCCCCGTAACCCCACATATTTAATCCCCCTAACACTAAGGGTCAATTTATCATAGCCAATCAACCTAACTCGCACATCTTTGGACTGTGGGAGGAAACCGGAGCACCCGGAGGAAACCCACGCAAACACGGGGAGAATGTGCAAACTCCACACAGACAGTCGCCCGAGGCCGGATTTGAACCCGGGTCCCTGGCGCTGTGAGGCAACAGTGCTAACCACTAAGCCACCGTGCTGCCCTAAGGTCTTGCCTTAAAAAATTTTGGAATTGCTGTATCTTCCACTTTTATTAAGGCGGTGATGCCTTTCAAGGTTCCTATTTCTCTTGAAACACTTCTTTGGCGTTGGCCAAGATGTCTTTTAATCGTTCAGGTATGATGTCATCATTGTTTTTTTCCTTACTGGTCACCGTCAGTGCCTGAATGGAGTGCCAGTCTAAACGTATCTTCCTTATCCATTCACGTCCCAACAACGGTGGACCACCATCTTGTAGAATGTATAAATACAACTTTTGTATTTCTTTGCCGTTGTATACCACAGGCACCCTTATTTTTCCTTTGGGGTAGACTTTCTGCCCCGTATATGTTTTTAAGATAATGGATGTGTCTTTTAGAGGTATATGCGAAAATAGCCTCTCGTAATCTCGTCGATTTATTACGGTTAGAGCTGATCCTGTATCTAGCTCCATTTTAACTGGGGACCCTGCTATTGTGAGGGTAACCCAAATGGTTTGGTAATCCTCTTTGGCAAGTACATTATGTAATTTGAGACAGCTTAGTCTCTTGTTTTCGGAGTCGCTATCGCTATTCTGGTCTTCGGAGCTATTGTCCGTCATCATTTGTACCTTCCTGTACTTTTCTTTATTGATTTTTTGTTTTCTGTCAGTGGATTTATTTTGTCCAGATTGGCATACCCGTGCAATGTGTCCAATCTTACCACATTGCCTGCATGCTTTGCTCTTGAACCAGCAGTCCCTCTGGTTATGGGTGGATCTGCCGCAGCGATAGCATCTTCCGAACTCCTGTGTCATTTTATGGGTGCCGAAGTCCTGTGTCTCTTGTTGTATCTCTGCAGCTCCTTTTGCTGCTGCTTCGTATGATACAGCCATACTGAAAGCTTTGTCCAATGTTAAATCTTTTTCAGAAAGCAGTCTTTTTTGTGTTCCTTCACTTAAGAGACCGCAAACAAATTTGTCTCAAAGATAATCTGATAGTCCTGCTCCGAATTGGCAGTACTTTTATAGCTTTCTTAGTTCGGTTAGGTAATCAGCGTTACTTTCATTCTTGTGTTGATTTCTCTTGAAGAACTTGAATCGTTCCGCTATCAGCAGCGGTGTTGGGTTTAAATGCTCCTGCAGGGTATCAACAATTTCTTTAAAAGTCTTGTCCTTTGGTTTGGCTGGAGTGATTAAATTTCGTAACAGCCCGTATGTCTTCGCGCCCATTAAGTTCAGAAGTACTGAAGCTTTTTTTTCATCTGTTATTCCATTTGCAGTGCAATAAACCTCTACTCTTTCCACGTATGTGGTCCAATCTTCTATTTCGCCATCAAAAGCCTCAATATTACCAGATTTAGGCATTTCAGAAAAGATATGGCGCTTCCCGCGCTTTTTTTTTTCTCTCTGTAGCAACGATATGGCGCTTCCCACGCTTTCCCGCCGCTGCAACTGATAACAACGATGTTTTACTGTGGTTTCCGTTTATTCACTGTTGGAGACTCGTTCCCGACGGAGGTCTAAACGCTGACCTGCTTGCCGCGCCGGCCGTCTCTCGAGTGCACCCTCCCAGTCTGTTATTGCTTGCCTCCGATTTTGCTGCCTGTCTCAGCTGTAGAGCCCGCCGCTGGAGCTCCAGCCTGACGCCCAGGAAGGATTAGCGCAGTACCTGTCACCAGCTTGGCCAGCTGGTGAAACCACAGTTTCTCTTACTTCCTTGAGTCTTCTGGATGCTGGAGGAATCGATGTCCTTGAGGTGCTGCCGAATTGCAGGTAAGTCCGTTTCCACTTCGTCGCCACTGTAGTGTCCGTGTGTAGATAAAGACACTGAAGACAGGAGTTGGTTCATAGGTATTTACTAAGCAAGTCTGGGGGGGGTTTCTAAAGGATATACACAATACACAGGCTTATATAGCCCAAGTGGCAATTACTGGCATTACGCACACCTGGGGCTCTTAAAGGCACATACACCATAATTGCTCTTAAAGGCACATACATCACAGATATAGAGGCAATGGCGAAGGCACAAAAAAGATTTACTAGAATAAACCCAGAAGTGAGAGGTTATACCCATCAGGGAAGACTGAACAGGCTGGGGCTCTTTTCTCTAGAAAAGAGAAGGCTGAGGGTTGACCTGATAGAGGTCTTTAAGATTATGAAAGGGTTTGATAGGGTAGTCGTAGAGAAGATATTTCCACTTGCAAGCGAGACCAGAACTAATGGCCATACAATAAGATAGTCACTAATAAATCCAATAGGTAATTCAGGAGAAACTTCTTTACCCAGAGAGTGGTGAGAATGTGGAACTCGCTACCACAGGGAGTGGTTGAGGCGAATAGCACAGAGGCATTTAAGGGGAAGCTCGATAAGCACATGAGGGAGAAAGGAATCGAGGGTTATGCTGATGGGGTGAGATGAAGAAGGGTGGGAGGAGGCTTGAGTAGAGCATAAACAGCGGCACGGACCTGTTCAGCCAAATGGCCTGTTTCTGTGCTGTAAATACGTTGTAATGCTTTGTAAGACACACAACTTAAAATTAACAGTTTCATTTATCATTCATCTAATTTACTGCTTGTGGGAAGTGAAGTGACTGCACTTTGAAAAGTAATTCATTGGTTGGCACGCTCTTTGGTACATTCTGTGGAGGTGATAAGGTGTTACATAGATCCAAGTTCTTACTCCAGTGCAGGACTGAGGGAACACTGCACTGTCGGCAGTGCCAACTTTCGGAAAAGACATTTAACTGAGGTCCCGTCTGCCCTCTCAGGTGTTCATAAAAAAATCCCACTCTTTGAAGAAGAACTAGGGAGATATTTTATTATTTCTTAATTCATTTATGGGATGTGGGCGTCGCTGGCAAGGCCAGCATTTATTGCCCATCCCTATGTGGCCTTGAGCAGGTTGTGGTGAGCTGCCTTCTTGAACCGCTGCAGTCCATGTGGTGAATGTACTCCCACAGTACTGTGAGGTAGGGACTTCCAGGATTTTGACCCAGCGACGATGAAGGATCGGCGATATACTTCTAAGTCAGGATGGTGTGTGACTTGGAGGGGAACTTGGAGGTGGTGGTGTTCCCATGTGCCTGCTGCCCTTAGACATAGAAACATAGAAGATAGGAGCAGGAGTAGGCCATTCTGCCTCTCGAGCCTGCTCCGCCATTCAATGAGATCATGGCTGATCATCCAAATTCAGTACCCTGTCCCTGCCTTCTCCCCATATCCCTTGATCCCTTTAGCCTTAAGAAATATATCTAACTCCTTCTTGAATCTATTTAATTAATTGGCCTCAACTGCCTTCTGTGTTAGAGAATTCCACAGGTTCACCACTCTCTGGGTGAAGAAATTCCTCCTCATCTCTGTCCTAAATGGCTTACCCCTTATCTTTAGACTGTAACCCCTGGTTCTGGACACCCCCGCCATCGGAAACATCCTTCCTGCATCTAGTCTGTCTAGTCCTGTTAGGATTTTATAAGTTTCAATGAGGTTGAAATGCCCTTGTCCATCTAGGTGGTAGACGTCGCGGGTTTGGGAGGTGCAGCCGAAGAAGGCTTGGTGAGTTGCTGCAGTGCATCTTGTAGATAGTACACACTGCAGCCACAGTACGCCGGTGGTGGATGGAGTGAATGTTTAAAGTGCTGGATGAGCTACCAATCAAGCGGGCTGCTTTGTCCTGGATGGTGTCAAGCTTCTTGACTGTTGTTGGAGCTGCACTCATCCAGGCAAGTGGAGAGTATTCCATCACACCCCTTACTTGTGCCTTGTAGATGGTGGAAAGGCTTTGGGGAGTCAGGAGGTGAGACACTCGCTGCAGAATACCTAGCCTCTGACCTGCTCTTGTAGCCGCAGTATTTATGTGGCTGGTCCAATTGAGTTTCTGGTCAATGGCGACCCCCAGGATGTTGATGGTGGGGGATTCGACGATGGTAATGTTGTTGAATGTCAAGGGGTGGTGGTTAGACTCTCGCTTGTTGGAGAGGGTCATTGCTTGGCACTTATCCCATGTCCTGGCCAATATTTATCCCTCAACCAATATCACTAAAACAGATTATCTGGTCATTATCACATTGCTGTTTGTGGGACCTTGCTGACCACAAATTGGCTGCAGCATTTCCTACATTAGTGCAGTGACTACACTTTAAATAAAAGTACTTCATTGGCTGTGAAGGCCCGATGTAAAAGCCAAGCTTTCTTTATCTGTTTTGCTTTCTTTCATTTACAGAGCAGGTGACTGGAAATGTGTTAAAAGACAGAAAAATGATACAGGAATTAAGTGTTACTTGAGAGTGAAGCACAGGCAGACCCAAGCCTTTGATGTAAGATACAGATAGATAGATAATTAATAGGGAGAGCTTCAATTCTATGAGCGAGCGAATGATATGTGATGTCTTGAAGATAATAATGGGTGCAGGGCACCATCCTTGGCTCATTTATCTCAGTTAATCCTGGACTGAGCCAGGCTGTTTCCTTTCAGGCGAAATTGATGGATGCTGGGAAGGTCACGGATTAACATGAAGCACAGTTAACGCTGCATGCAGGATCTGTCTGGGCTTTTAATGCCCAGTGCTTCTACTTTGTAACTTGTCCAAAGATTGTATTGCAGAAGCATATGCAGTTTTGGACTCCTTACCTAAGAAAGGATATACTTGCCACAGAGGGAGTGCAGCGAAGGTTCACCAGACTGATTCCTGGGGATGGCAGGACTGTTGTATGAGGAGAGATTGGGTCGACTAGGCCTGTATTCACTAGAGTTTAGAAGATGAGAGGGGATCTCATTGAAACGTATAAAATTCTGACAGGGCTAGACAGACTGGATGCAGGGAGGATGTTTCCCCTGGCTGGTGGGGTCTAGAACGAGGTGTCACAGTCTCAGGATACGGGGTAGGACATTTAGGACTGAGATGAGGAGAAATGTCTTAACTCAGAGGGTGGTGAACCTATGGAGTTCTCTACCACAGAAGGCTGTGCAGGCCAAGTCACTGAATATATTTAAGAAGGAGATAGTGTAAAAAATCGCAATAATTTACAGCTCTGAAGATTAATTTTTGATTAAAGAATCCCTGGGTGATTTACCTTTAAAAAAAATCCAGGGATCAATATGGCCATCAGACCGCATGGCTGAAGACAAAAGGACTTGGAAAACAACTTTCGGTGTCTGTGGTAGAAAGGTTCAATCAAAGGGAGTTCCCACCCTGCTGCAGCAGATAATCGATATGTTTACAGAAACTGCTACAAGATGTTTGCACAAAGGATTAACCACTTGACTGCGGTCTCAGCCTGACAACAAGAACAACTGGCTTCTGTTTACACTAACCTCCTGTAAGATTCGGAATTTTCATTAATAACCACGCAGTAAATTAGGGTTAATAAGACAGTTTTATTGACCTAAGGATGCTTGTACAGAGAAACCTTTGATAAAAGGGCACACAAAATGGCCGCCGGACCTCGTGACCAGTTTTCTGGGACCATTTGAATTTCTGTTACTGCAAGTCAGACAGGCTTGTGGATTGAGGACATTAAGCCCGCGAAAACCAGTTTCGGGAAACCGAAACTCAGGGAACTGAGCATACATATTAATTAGTTTATAAGTACAGGACAGTGTTGGGTAGCAGGATGAGGCCCATCAAGAAATGGGCGGACAATTGAACGAACACTAAAACCCATTTACTGTACAAAGAAAAGCCGTTTAACAGCCATCAAGGGCAATCTCCAGACCGATCAATATACAAACCAAGTTACGGTGACAAAGCAAAGACATTATCGGCCCAGGAAGGCCAGTTCAGCCATCACCGACTCCCGTTATGAAGACAAAACACCCCTGCAGAGAATTCTGCCCGCCAAAAATATTACAAAGACAGGACTATGATCTGGCGGGAGATAAGAATGTTCCAAAAGGGTATAACTGTGGATTGAAAAGGTCCATCAGTACGCTTCACTTCACGATTCACTTCGGTACGCTTCATAGCTTGGCTTCACGCTTCGCTTCGGAACTTCTACGACTCTTCGGTTAAAGCAGCACTTCGGTTTCGGAACGTGGTCGGTGTTCGGCCAGGCAAGGCTCAGCCACGACGGGAAGACGACGAGGGTGGCCCGGGTACTTTTGTCGGGAGATCATCGACGGCCCAGGCCGAAGAAGAAGACACCCTCAGAAGGACATTATGACTGCATAAAGAAAGCTTTTTGGGACCAGCGTCCCGCCCCGAGGAAAACCATCGGGAGATCGATGACCCAGGCCGGAGAAGAAGACACTCAGGGACCAGCACTCCAGTGCCTCAACAGCCCTGCGGTAACGGTAGCACAGGTGCATTCAGTGCTTCAACACCACGCCGGTAACGGATCCATCCATGGCGAGCGTTCACTAAGGCTGTATCGGCAGCCTCATCGCAGGAGAACCAAGAGGAAAACAAGTTGCGCCAGAAGTTTCCAAATCCACGTGACGACGGAAAGCTGTGCCAAAAAGGCTGCGAACCCCTTTTCGCAATTCTGAAAGTGGTGAGCATGATCCCGAGTTCCTCAAGTCGAAACTTAGTTTGTTCTAGGGGAGGGGGTTTAGGGTAGTTGTAATGTGTTACCCCTTTTACGATGTGCCGTGTGTTCCCCATTTCCATAGAGTTAAGTTCATAGATGTGTGCATGCTTGTAGTAGCTTTAATCTGTGCTTATGACATGTATTTTATAATGCTGCAAACTGTTTAATAAAAGCATCCATTTCGTGCTATTCAACTTGGTCTATTGAGTTTTCTCTGCACTACAGTTCCCTGCACCTAAGTCCAAGGTCTAGAACCGTAGGGAAGAGTGGGTCGAACCACTCAAGGGTAATTATTGCAAGAAGCCTGGCAGGAGACCAGAGCAAGCAAGAGAAACCCCCTACAGAGATGGCGACCGCAGCAGGACCTTGGCAGCAGGAATGTAGTGTTTTAGATCAAGGTCTGAATAAACGAAATGTGATGGATGAGAGAATAGCGGACTATGTTTTTGGGAAGGTAAACCTTACAAAACAGTGGATATCTGACCTATTAAGAGATAGGCGCCCGCTAGACGCAGCCATCAAATGGACAGAAAGCAAAGAGCACAAAAGATCGGTAGAAAAGGCGGCCTGGCTGATGTGCTACAAGAAGCAAGCCCATCTTTTGGACCAAGTCGTTGTAGCACAGACAGCCCAGATAAAAGGGTTACTAGCAGAAGTAAAGGAAAAGGTTGCGGGAGGTCAGAAACTGATTGAATCGCTTAACGCGTTGAATCAGGAACGCCAATCCGTAACTCACCGCCATGAGACCAGGGTAGATTACTTGGAGTGTCAGGTCATTGAGGCCAAGGCCAGTGAAGGTAGGATGGGAGACAGGCGTTTCCGCCTAGCTAAGCAGGTAGAGACACAGGAGGAAAGTATTCTGGGAGCTAGGGCAGCATACAAGATGGCCATGGAGGATAGGTCTGAGAACACCGACCATAGCGCTTGCCACAGGGAGCTAGAGGACCTGAGAATGGCCCTAGCGAAGGCAAACGGCTTGGTGTGCCTCATAAACCCACCAGCGAGCCAGCTACTGTTAGCCAAGGAATCCAAAAGACCGATTCCACAAGTGGCAGTTGGGGTACCAACCCCCGAGCCCTCGGCACCTCCCGCCTATACTGAGTCTTGGACTCTGGGGAAGGAAACGGTGAAGTTAGAGAAAGAGGTTCATGAGGTAGAGCAATCCCAGGTAGCAGAGTCGGGGCCGGCGCCGATGTGTCCAACCAGACACCGGAGGCTCGGTCCAGGCGCAGTGGATGGCGAGGACGGACCCCTCGTGAATCAGATCATAATGCCCCACAGCGCACAACAGCTGAGGGCAATGATAAGTCACATCCCAAAACTCTCCGAGTCAGGAGATCCCTCCGTCCATTTTAGGGACGTGGAGCAGACCGCAGCAGTTAATGACTGCGACGGGGTTGAACAGTCCAAAATGCTGCTGGTCTCCCTGGACAGCTCGCTCCTCCAGTGTCTCCCTGACGGGAGCAAGAGAGGGCACAAGGAGTATGAGGAGTTACGGGACGAGATCCTGGAGATTATAGGGGAGAGTGACAGAAGTCCGTTCCTCCGATTGGAAAGGACGGTACAGCTAGAGGGAGAACCCCCACGGGTTTTCGCCGGAAGGTTGTGGCCAGTGTATCGGCGCAGCTGCCCGGGCGGGCCGGCCCGGAACGGGCTGGACAATGACCAAAAGGCTCATTGGCTCCGGTGCCTGGTCGCCAATTGCTTGCCACAGGTGAGGGAGCAGGCCAAAACATGGTTTGACCCCACTAACCCCCGCTCCACGGAAGAGTTAGTACTTGATCAGCTCACGATAGGTTACAGGAACAGCAAGAGTAGGGATGTGCCTTCCTCAAAGGGAAAGGTGCATGAGGCGAGGCCTGCAGCTCCTGCTAAAAAGGAATGGCATCAGGAGGGGAATCGCCCTCCCCAAGCCAAGAGCAGTTGTTACGGGTGTGGGAAGGAGGGTCATTGGCGCCGGGACTGTAAAAATCCCTGGAAGGATTTAAAGGGAAAAACTCCCCCAGCACCAGCCCAAACCCAAGCCGTAGCTCCTGCCCCAGCACCAGGAGCGGGTGCGGTTGTGGATCCCGCTGCGATTGAGTCAATCATACAGACAATGCGGTCTCTGATGACCTCGCAGGGGAAAATAGCTGTCACCACCGGCCTTGGCGCTCCCGAAACTCCGATCGCTGTACCCAAGTGACTAGAGTCGGCGCAGCCCGTCTACCTGTGTCCGCTCCGCTGTGATGCATGGAGACGACCCCTCGTAGAGATGGAGGTAGAGGAGGTGAAGGAAACCTATCTGTTGGACACGGGAACATCGTGCACCGTAATCCACGCAGATAACCCCACCGCCTCGCCTCTGTCCACCGGGGTCCCATATCGTCTGCTGGGCTTCACGGGCGAAGAACAGGCTGGCACACACTCCCTTCCCCTCTCCATTCGTTTAGGACCACTCCGCACCACGTGGAAGTGTATCCTGATGAAGTGGGAGGTGGGAGGTGGAATGGGAGTCCTGGGGTCTGATTTCTTGGTAGCCCACGGGGTCCACGTGGACCTGAGAAATCATTGTCTCTGGGGAGAGGGTACGAGTGTGAAGGAGATAGAAAGTGTTAAGGAAACCCCTACCAAGGTGCGGGTTGGCCGGCGAGAAGTAAAATTCTTGGGTCTAACCCTATGCGCTGGCGAGAGAACCGCAGACCAGGAGGATGAGCCGGAATCGGTGCAAAATCTGCCGGTCTGCGCCACTCATACAGTAGAGGTGTCCCGACGCAAAAGGTGGTTTCACACTAACCAGTGTAAACTGTTTAAGCCGGGTGCACAAGGGCCAACAACAGGGGCCAGGTCTGAGGACAAAAATCCTCAGCCTGCGACAGAATCACAGACCACACAGGCTGGAACTGTAGCCTGCATGAAGGGAGGAGTCATCCCATCGGAGTGGGATGTCTCCGCGCTAGTTTGGGATTCGGACGAGGAAGAGCCCGAACAGCTCGACCCCGCCCTTGACCTGATCACGGAGGAGGAAGAGTCGGAGGACGAAGATCCCGCCCTCGACTCAAGCTTAGGGGAGGTAGGGATTGGGGGCGGAGACTCACCACCTGTAGGGACAGGTGAGGTGGAGTCGGATGCCACAGATCCCGGCCCCGGGGGGGCGGAGCCTGAGGAAAGGGAGCCGGAGCCGGCAGCTGTGGTGGGACCACAGGCTGTGACGGTGAATGTCCCGGTCCCCGGTCCGTCAGCCCTGGGAGCCTTGCCCAAGGCGTCCCCTCGTCGGTCGCTTCGGACGCCTCAGCCCAGAAAGACTTGGCCAGATTCTCCTTATTTTCCCCAACCTCGGTCCAGGGTAGCCCCAGGAAAGGCACGGTTCCCGTTCAGCAGCGACAGGCTGCGGGGGATCAAAGCCAAAGGTCAGTGCAGCCCCGCCACAGGGAGCGGCACGCTGCAGCCCTCACAGGAATTAGGTAGGCCGCCCGAAGGAGGGCGGCGCTGTACATAAGTTTAGGTAATGATGTTAAGTTTAAGTAATTCTAATGTTGGTTTAAGGTATGTAAAGTTTAAGATGATGGGGATGTTTTAAAAGGTAGTTTTCGAAGTCTGCCCAGCATGTGTGTGTGTTTGGAAGCGGGGTCAGGGGACCCCAGCGTACGTTTAATTAAGCCAGCACCTATTGGGAGCCTGGCTACATCATCTTATCGATTACAGAAACCAGGAATACAATGGAGAGGATTCTCGTGGTACTCGCGGCGATCGGGTGCGGGTTGGCCTACCGAGGCCGCACCAAGGACGTCATCGTGTTCGGATGCTCCGGGGACACAGCCCCCATCGCGACGGATGGGACGGGGAAGCGAGAGGTTGAGGAAACCGCCACCTACTTCCACGAAGGGAGATGGCCAGGATGGCTGGGGTCGAATTCCACAGAATACTCCAGCAAATCCGGGTTTGCCTACCAAGAGACTTCATTACGGTGCCCTCGGGTGAGGATCATTGCACCCAGAGTCAGCGTTACCGTGGGAAAGAGGATCTGTTTGGTGTGTAATGGGAACGTACCGCTAAGTAGATGGTGGTGGCTGCGAAAGCTGGGAAAGGATATGAAGAACTCTACAATCGAGTGGGAGCGACTGGGTAACGATACCCATCGGACAATTATGGGGACTCACGGACAGTTACGTGTGTGTTGGGACAAATGGTGGGAACCAGATGAAGGGATATATGTCTGCATGTGGGGTTCGAAGCGCGTTTGCCCCAAGGGCATATCCATCATTTTCCAGAGGCAGTGGCAGGATGAAGGAAAAGGGACGAGGTGGGACGTCAGCACCCAGGCGTGCGGACCCCCATTCTCCCCGATTCCGGTAAACGCCACTGAACTCATCACCCGCCCACGCAAGCCCCTGCCCACGATTCCAGTAGCACTAGCCTAGAAGGAAGAGTGCCCCACAACCACAAAGGGGCTCGGGAACGGTTTAGTATTGGTACCCACCGGTCAGGTTCTGTACCAAGGGGTACACTACGCGGTGGCCTCAGTGATTTTAAACCTCACTGAGGTACGATTGCCGGAGTGGTGTCCCAAGGAAACGGAACAATTGTACCAGGTCCTGTTAACCAGAATGTTCAGACAATTTTATGAATTTGACTTTGCCGACATCGACAAAGCCAAATTGTACACCACACCACAGGAAGTTTTGGATCGGGTAGGGAGGCAAAGAAGGGGTACTGTAAATGACATTTTCACTGCTTTTAGTACCGGGACATCTGTTGTCAACGCTCTAGACAACATGGAGCTGCAGACACAGGTTAATGGTGTAAAGGCCCAGTTAAAGAACATACTGACAAACGAAAATAAGGTAGTGGGCTCTGAACTACATGAGGATCAGGCCATGACACTACACTTAAAAGAAATAATCGCTGAGCTGGAGAAACACGCTAGAACGGTAAATGCACTCATTCGGGAGGATCGGAATGCGTCCGATCAGGCAGCACAGAACAAGGCTTGTGTGCTATACGGGGCGTGGTTACTGGGTGAGGGCCGCAGTAATCTGGAGGATTTAAAACAAGGTTTGGTCCCGTCCTGGATCAGCAACAAGCACTTGCAAGCGCTCCACCCTTTTGAGAATGCATTAAGTCCGTGCCAGCTCAGACTAGCTGCAGAGGCGTACCCAGTCCCAGTGGACTGCGGACGCTCGAATCACACTATCATGGGAATAGTGGTAAGGATGCCGGTGTTGGGTCGCACAGCAAAGCCCGCCCCGGTATACAGGGTGGAGAACATTGGAGTCATACAGGGGGGTGCGCACATTCGTTATGCAGTGGTCCCGCCTTACATCATCAGATGGGAGCGTACAATGACAGGCACTGACCTCTCGGGGTGTTGTAGCCGGGGAGCACACATCATCCTGTGTCCCCAGCACTTGAATGCCTTTTTGAAACCACAGTGCGGGTTCAGAGCCGCTAGCGCGAAGCCGATAAATTGCACCATGGAGGCAATGGCAAAGGACCATGTGCCCCCGCAGGTGGCATATATCGGAGCTGGGACATACTGTGTCACTACTGCAGCGCCTCACTACCAACACGGACAGCACGGGTGGTGTCCGGTCAGTGACAGCAGTTACTGTTTCAAACCCAGGGCTGAAGTTCAAGTGGCACAACAGCGAATTGTCCCCATTCCTGTACCTTCCACCATTCACCTCACTGTGAAAGAGAATTTCATGGATTTGAAGCGATTCGTTGCGCATTTTGGTTATGTCATTCCCCCTCTCCCCGAACACCTCACCAAGATTTTAAAAGCAGTAATAGTCTCACAGAAGCATTTTTACACATTAGAGCAGAAGACTTTAGAGATAGGGAATGACATATTAGACATAGTCACCCCACCATGGTGGGACCTGTTCACTAATGTAGAGATCCCACCCTGGATTAGAATAGCGTCCCACATCCTAGTAGTGTGTCAGGTTTTGATTGTAGTACTTTTACTGGTCGTGCATTGCAAGAGAGGCAAACGCCTCCAGAGGCACGAGAACACAGGAGAATGGAGAGAATGCTACGTATGAGTGGGTGAGGAGGACACCCCAGTTTAAGCTGCTAAGTATTAAAGGATAAAGCGTCCCTCCACTCTTGGTTTTAGTTACTGTATGATTTAGGTGTGAATACTGTTGTGTTATAGCCGTTCAGAAGGTTTTCTGTTTTCTTTGAGTAATAAAATATGTATACAGGTGGTGAAAGGGGTATCGGCCCCTTCACATCTGAAAAATGAATGTGTTATAGTTTAAGGTAGTACTGCCTATGATTGTCCAACTGTACACAATGTAGTTTTTCTGAAATGGGAACTGCATGTGTCGTGGGGGTTTTCGATAGCTAATTACCAGGAATGTTTGGATGTGGGGAATCAGGGAAAACTTGCTCACCAAGGGTCAATTGATACTTTAAGCAAGCTATCAGTATCACAGGAGGGACTGTAAGATTTGAAATTTTCATTAATAACCACGCAGTAAATTAGGGTTAATAAGACAGTTTTATTGACCAAAAGATGCTTGTACAGAGAAACCTTTGATAAAAGGGCACACAAAATGGCCGCTGGACCTCGTGACCAGTTTTCTGGGACCATTTGAATTTCTGTTACTGCAAGTCAGACAGGCTTGTGGATTGAGGACATTAAGCCCGCGAAAACCAGTTTCGGGAAACCGAAACTCAGGGAACTGAGCATACATATTAATTAGTTTATAAGTACAGGACAGTGTTGGGTAGCAGGATGAGGCCCATCAAGAAATGGGCGGACAATTGAACGAACACTAAAACCCATTTACTGTACAAAGAAAAGCCGTTTAACAGCCATCAAGGGCAATCTCCAGACCGATCAATGTACAAACCGAGTTACGGTGACAAAGTAAAGACATTATCGGCCCAGGAAGGCCAGTTCAGCCATCACCGACTCCCGTTATGAAGACAAAACACCCCTGAAGAGAATTCTGCCCGCCAAAAATATTACAAAGACAGGACTATGATCTGGCGGGAGATAAGAATGTTCCAAAAGGATATAACTGTGGATTGAAAAGGTCCATCAGTACGCTTCACTTCACGATTCACTTCGGTACGCTTCGTAGCTTGGCTTCACGCTTCGCTTCAGAACTTCTACGGCTCTTCGGTTAAGGCAGCACTTCGGTTTCGGAACGTGGTCGGTGTTCGGCCAGGCAAGGCTCAGCCACGACGGGAAGACGACGAGGGTGGCCCGGGTACTTTTGTCGGGAGATCATCGACGGCCCAGGCCGAAGAAGAAGACACTCAGGGCCCAGCACTCCAGTGCCTCAACAGCCCTGCGGTAACGGTAACACAGGTTCATTCAGTGCTTCAACACCACGCCGGTAACGGATCCATCCATGGCGAGCGTTCACCAAGGCTGTATCGGCAGCCTCATCGCAGGAGAACCAAGAGGAAAACAAGCTGCGCCAGAAGTTTCCAAATCCACGTGACGACGGAAAGCTGTGCCAAAAAGGCTGCGAACCCCTTTTCGCAATTCTGAAAGTGGTGAGCATGATCCCGAGTTCCTCAAGTCGAAACTTAGTTAGGTCTAGGGGAGGGGGTTAAGGGTAGTTGTAATGTGTTACCCCTTTTACGATGTGCCGCGTGTTCCCCATTTCCATAGAGTTAAGTTCATAGGTGTGTGCATGCTTGTAGTAGCTTTAATCTGTGCTTATGAAATGTATTTTATAATGCTGCAAACTGATAATAAAAGCATTCTTTTCGTGCTATTCAACCTGGTCTATTGAGTTTTCTCTGCACTACAGTTCCCTGCACCTAAGTCCAAGGTCTGGAACCATAGGGAAGAGTGGGTCGAACCACTCAAGGGTAATTATTGCAAGAATACTGGCAGGAGACCAGAGCAAGCAAGAGAAACCCCCTACACTCCCAAGCTGTTTACATAGTAATCACAGAAAGACATGTTTTTTTTTCAAACCAAGACAGCTCCATTCAAACCCATCATTGTTGAATGGAAACACATTCAAAGCCAATCACAGACAATTGAAGAGACATTTAAACTGAGAAAAGGAACAGTTTAAACGAATGGATAATTCATCCAAACCCATTACTGGACAATGGGGCAGTTGGATCACTTTTGTTTTAGCCCAGATACCTCCGGATCTGGGCGGGCCCCAAATGGGGGTATGAAAGATAGCTTCCCAGAAGCTCTCTCTCTCTCTGGCCTCGCTTCCGTGTCCCTCTACAGCGTGGGAGCCTGCCTGAAGGAGTGAAACACCAGCAGTTTACTTTAAAAACACTGGGGTGTTTTTACTTCGGGGCAGTGAAGATCTAAGTTTGCCGGGCACGGAGCAGGCATTTCCAGTGGTGAGCATATATTTTTCTGGCCTTCCACAAAGCAACTTAGGTATAGGGGTGGGAGTAATGTGGGAATTTTTTTCGAACTGTGATTTTAGTCGATTTTCCCTCATTGTGTCCATTTCTCCTCCCCTATTTAAGTAAGACGGTGTTGCACTGAGCAGAGGAAGTGCTTTATTTGGATACTGAGTTCTGTATTTAAAACTGTATTAAAAGGAGTAGCTGTTTTAAGGTACTGTATTTAAAACTGTATTAAAAGGGGTGTTGCATCAAGCTGAAGTGCCATGGTGAACACTGTGTAGCTGTTTTAGAGTACTGTATTTAAAACTGTATTCCAAGGGGTGTTGCACCTAGCAGAGAAGTGCTGTGGTGAACGCTGTGTTTCGATATTAAAGTACTGTATTTAAAGGAGTGTTGCGCTAAGCAGAGAAGTGCTTCAGTGAACACTGTACAGCTGTATTAAAGTGCTGTTTTTAAGTAAAAGCCACTAAGCTAAGGTACTGTAGTGAGCAAGGGGTTTCTATTTTTAAAGTGCTGGATTTAAAATAAAGGAGTGTTGCACTGAGCAGGGAGCGCTCTAGTGGACACTGAGGGTACTGCGTTAACCAAAAGTCCTGTACCAGGCATAAGAGCTATATTGATTATTTTAAGTTGTTTCTTTCTTTTGTTTTCAATAAATACTGGTCTGTTTTGCACCCAAACCACGAGTCACGTTTTTTTCTGTCTACATCATTACTGAATAAGTCCGGCGGTCAGAACTCAGGAATAGGGGAGCGCTTCGAAACCGCAAGGGGGTCCCTGGAGCAGCTCAGAGGCTTCTGACTGGCCAGAGACAAATAACCCCAACCCCGCTAGCGTGTGTGCTAATTCCTACAAAATGCCAACCATGGCAGGACCGTTGGCAACGGTGTGTGATATGGCAGTCAGTGGTTTGAGTCTGGAAAGAGCAGCAGTTATTGGTTTTCTTTTTATCCCACTGGCTTGTTTGTGGTTAGGTTCCCGCAGGCTTGGGGAAGCCACCTGCAGGTTTAGGGAAGCCAGGGCAGTGAGTTGGGATAGGGAAAGGGAGGTTGAGGAAGGTTGAGGAATACCAGGCCAAGGTAGAGCGCCTGGTAGTTCAGTTTAGTGAGGGCAAAAGCCACACGAGGCACGAGTCAGAGTACCTGAAGTGCCTAGTTGCAGAGGCCAAGAATAATGAGATGAGGGTGTGGTAGGAGAATGCTCGCCTCATACAAGAATTAAAAGAGCAGGAGGAAAAGGTTAGGGAGGTAAAGGCAGCATATAAGCTGGCCTGCGAGAAAGGGTTTGAGGAAGCAGATCATGGCCCCTGTAGGGCAGAGATAGAAAGCCTGAGTGTGGCTTTAAAAAGAGCAAAGGGGATGATATGCCTGATCAGCCCGAAGGCAGGTCAGTTGGATTTTACTGGCAACCCAATTAAAACCGTCCCACAGGCAATACTCAGGGAAAGGCTGATCAGGGAATCAGAGGTCCAACGACCACCACCCACGGCTCCCAGCTTTCGGGAGCTCTGGCAGCAAAGGGGGGTGGAGGGTGGGAAGGTAGAGGAAGCACAGCAGGCCCCGGTAGATAGGCCGGGACCAGGACCAGTGTACCCCCTCCGACAATGGAGGTACGGTCCGCCCGTTGATGAAGATGACACAGGGGATATCCAGAATCAGTTTCTGGTGCCGTATGGCACCCACCAGCTCAGGGGCATGGTTAGCCACATCCCCAAGCTCACTAAAAAGGGAGACCCCTCTCTGCACTTCAGGGAGATAGAGCAAGCAGCTTGTGTAAATGACTGCGATGAGGCAGAGCAAGCACAAATGCTGCTGTTTTCCCTGGCAGGTGATCTCCTCCAGTCCCTATCTGGCGAGTGCAAAAGGGGGCAGAGGGATTATGAGGGTCTCAAGAATGAGGTATTGGAGGCCATGGGACTCAATGATGGTAGCCCATTCGCTCGGGTGGAAAGAACAGTGCAGCTCCCAGGGGAGTCCCCGCAGGCGTTCGCAGACAGGCTGTGGCCAGTCTACCGGAGTGCCTGCCCGGGAATGCCAGGGCGGGCAGCGCTGGACCCAGTCCAATTGACTCACTGGCTCCGGTGTCTCATGGCAAACAGCCTACCCCAGATCCAAGCCCAGGTCATGGCTTGGTTTGACCCCCGAGACCCCCAGACCACCGAAGAAGCGGTGATCCGCCAGCTCACAGTAGCCTTCAGGAACATGAGGGGTATCGAGGCTCCCCAACCCAAGGGAAGAGTCCATGAGGTTAAACCTGGGAGCCAGATTAAGAAAAAGTAGCACCAGGAGAGGAACCAGCCCTCTCAGGCTAGGTTAAATTGCTACGGGTGTGGGAAAGACGGTCACTGGAGAAAAGACTGTAAGAATCCATGGAAGGATAGCAAGGGAAAGGATCCCACAGCCCCAGCCCAAAAGGCAGGGCCAGACCTCCCTCCCGCAGCAATTGAGTCCTTTTTACAGTCCCTACAGTCTCTTCTGACTGGCCAGGGGGGAGTAGCAGCCACCACCGGTGTTTTAAACCCGTCTGCCCCACCTCACTCCCAGCAATGACTAGAGCCAGCGCAAGTGCCAGGCAATGACCATCTCCAACAAGCGAGACTCTAACCATCTCCCCTTGACATTCAATGGCATTACCATCGCTGAATCCCCCACGATCAACATCCTGGGGGTTACCATTGATCAGAAACTGAACTGGACTAGCCATATAAAAACTGTGGCTACAAGAGCAGGCCAGAGGCTGGGAACTCTGCGGCGACTGTCTCACCTCCTGACTCCCCAAAGCCTTTCCACCATCTACAAGGCACAAGTCAGGAGTGTGATGGAATACTCTCCACTTGCCTGGATGAGTGCAGCTCCAACAACACTCAAGAAGCTCGACACCATTCAGGATAAAGCAGCCCGCTTGATTGGCACTTCATCCACCACCCTCAACATTCACTCCCTCCACCACCGACGCACTGTGGCTGCAGTGTGTACCATCTACAAGATGCACTGCAGCAACTCGCCAAAGCTCCTTCAACAGCACCTTCCAAACCTGCAACCTCTACCACTTAGAAGGACAAGGGCAGCAGACGCATGGGAACATCACCACCTACAAGTTCCCCTCCAAGCCACACACCATCCTGACATGGACCTGTATCGCCGTTCCTTCACTGTCGCTGGGCCAAAATCCTGGAACTCCCTTCCTAACAGCATTGTGGGTGTACCTACACCATATGGACTGCAGCGGTTCAAGAATGCGGCTCACCACCATCTTCTCAAGGGCAATTAGGGGTGGGCACTAAATGCAGGCCTAGCCAGCGACGCCCACATCCCATCAATGAATAAAAAATTAAAAAAAAGCCTGTTGACATGTGTCCCTGTGAAAATGCTGCGGGGAGCAGGCCCTATGTTGAGATGGGGGTGGAGATGGTGCAGGGGAGATATTCAGTGGACACTGGAGCCTCCAGCATGGAGGTCCACTCGGAAGACCTGACCAATTCACCCCGGCCTAACAGGGTCCCATCTAGCTTATGGGACCCACAGGGAAACAAGCAGCTGGGAGTGAACCTGAGAATAGTAATCCCCAGCCCACAGCAGGTCCAAGTTCACAGGCAGGTGCTGTGGCTGCGTTAGGGGAGGAGCCATTCATGATTTTGAACAGGATTACTGGCAGGCAGCCAGTTATATCAAACAATGCGGTTTCTTTAAGCAGGGGTCAGGGGAACAGGCAGCTGGGATTACAGAAGTTCCCCAGCATTTGGCCCGAGCAATTTCCCCTCTCTTGTGGGACTCCGGGGAGGAGCCTGAACCAGGTTTTAGACCTGAAGGGGAAGGCTCTCAGCCACCGGCAGCCAGTGGCAAGGGATTGCCTGTCCCCAGCCCAGGTTTGGGAAGGGAGGGACCCGAAGGAGGAGGTCCGCAGCCAGCAGGGAGTGTGACCCGAGCTAAGGGTCTGCTCGCCAGGGTAGCCCCACCGGCCACACTCCCTAGGAGATCTCTTCAGGTACCCCAGCCCAAGAAAGTATGGTCACCCACTTTCCAGAGGAGTAGGGCGGTCTCCCGAGTCATGGAGAGGCCAAAAGGCAGAGGTCCCCAACTAGCAGCCATAAGCTGCGAGGGACAAGAAGCTGGAATCAGTCCAGCCATGCCGCAGGGAGCAGCCTGTGGGAGCGCAACCAGGGATTAAGCTGGCTGCCCGGAGACGGGCGGCGCCTGTATATAGCTTTGTTAAGGTAGAACATGTTATTAAGGTAGAACATGTTATTAAGGTAGAACATTTTATTAAGGTAGAATGTGTATTAAGGTAGAATGTGTTAATTTTAATTTCAGTGATATATTAGTGTATAAGTTTTGAGTGTGGTATGGTTCCAGAATTGTATTCTGGATCAAGGTCACAGGACCTGATTACATTTCCCCGAGCCAGGGGACCTGGCGAGATGTTTTCTTTTGTTTTTCAGAGTTCCAGAAGGCACCAGGGATCAACGAGTCGTGGGATTCGAGAGAGGAAGCAGCCCTAGTCCACGAAGGAAGGGGTCTGCAGGAAACAGATGCCCACAACATTTAAAACTGCTGCTGGAAATACAATCTAAAACTAAGAATTTACAGAAATAACAACAGAAAATGCTGGAAAAACTCAGCAGGTCAGGCAACATCCGTGGAGAGAAATTTGAGTTGGCATTTCGGGTCGAACCCTTCTTCAAAACTGGAAAGAAAAGAAATTAGATCAAAGGCAGGGCTGCGATCGGGCAAAAGAAGTGAAAGAAACAAAAGAGCTAGACGAGATGGTAATAGGCTGAGATTGCATGTAAAGTGTACTGGCAGGGCAAGAGATAGTTGCCAGGTGTGAGAGAGAAACAAAAGGAAAGGGGGGGGGAAGGAGTGGAAAAATTACAAGAAAAAATGTGTAATAGGGGCCGAGGTTATGATCTGAAATTGTTGAACTCGATATTGAGTCCGGAAGGCTACAGAGTGCCTAATCGGAAGATGAGGTGCTGTTCCTCGAGTTTACGTTGAGCTTCCGTGGAACAATACAAGAGGCCAAGGACGGTGAGGTCCGAGTGGGAATGGAGTGGTGAATTAAAATGACAGGCGACCGGAAGCTCGGGGTCACCCTTACAGACTGAACGGAGGTGTTCCGCAAAGCGGTCACCCAATCTGCGTTTGGTCTCCCCAATGTAGAGGAGACCGCATCGTGAGCAGCGAATACAATATACTAGATTGCGAGAAGTACAAGTAAATCGCTGTTTCACCTGGAAGGGGTGTTTGGGGCCCTGGACAGTGGGAAGGGGCAGGTGTTACATCTCCTCCGCTTGCACAGGAAGGTGCCAGGCGAAGGGGAAGGGCTGTTTGGGGTGATAGAGGAGTGAACTAGGTTGTCTCGGAGGGAGCGGTCCCTACGGAATGCTGAAAGGGAGGGGAGGGGAAGATACGTTTGGTGGTGGGATCACTTTGGAGGTAGCGGAAATGCCGGAGGATGATCCGTTGAATGTGGAGGCTGGTGGGGTGAAAGGTGAGGACAAGGGGAACCCTATCGTGGTTCCGGGAGGGAGGGTCTCACCGTCCTTGGCCTCTCCACTGATGTTGCCTGACCTGCTGAGTTTTTCCAGCATTTTCTGTTGTTATTTCGGATTTCCAACATCTGCAGTATTTTGCTATCGTACTAGTGGTTGGTTCACTGCCACACCTCTTCTAGGAATGCCTACCTTGAAGAAGCTCTGCTCTTCTCTTCAACGGGATCTCCGTTTGGCTCTTCAACCTTGTTCATCTTCATTACTTTCAGTTTCCCTTCTCGTGTTTGATCAGGCATCTGCCAAGACTCGGTTTCACAGCCACATCATTTTCCTCAGCAACTGTCTCCGGTTCCAACTTATTCCACGTGGATTCCAACTAAACTTCCACCCTTCGTGCTTTGGATCCACCCAGGATTACAAATATCTCCAAGATATTCATCGCTCCTCAAACTACTGCTCTCGCCGCATCCTGAGATCCACGCTCAATGCCATGCGGCGCCACATGAACACTCTCGACTTCTTTCTTCAGCAACACTGGTGCACTCTATCTCAAAGCTGTCTGGGTCCACAGTTCTATTTCATCCTTCAACTCATCCGACACTTCAACAAAAAACTTTTTTTCTTCCTTTCCGATGTCAAGGATCGCAAGCTTCATCAACTCTTGGACACCAACGCCCCTCCGGAACCTTCTTCCCCTTCACTTTCCTCTGACCCTCCTTCTCCCAATCTCACCCCCTGCCGCGTTTTCACTATCCCCTCTGACCTTCCACTCTCTGACCCTGAACGATCAGTCCTCAGCAAAGGCCTGAGCTTCATCCCCTTATGCCCCCACCTCAATGAATTTCGAGCTTGGCACGATGTTGAGCTCTTTTTCCGCCGCCTTCATCTCTGTGCCCACTTCTCTAGCCAGAAGCCTTCCCCCCGCACAACTGACCCTTTCTCCCGCTTGCAGAATTCCCGTTCTACCTGGACCCCTCCCCCTGGCCTCTTACCCTCTCTAGATCTTTTCATCGCTAACTGCTGCCGTGACATCGGCCGTCTCCATTTCTCTGCTCCCCTCACTCACTCCAACCTACCTCCCTCTGAACTTGCAGCACTCCATTCTCTTAGATCCAACCCTGACATTGTCATTAAACCCGCGACATTGGGGAGACCAAACACAGATTGGGTGACCGCTTTGCGGAACACCTTCGTTCAGTCCATAAGGATGACCCCGAGCTTCCGGTCACCTGTCATTTTAATTCACCGCTCCATTCCCACTCGGACCTCACCGTCCTTGGCCTCTTGTATTGTTCCACGGAAGCTCAACGTAAACTCGAGGAACAGCACCTCATCTTCCAATTAGGCACTTTACAGCCTTCCAGACTCAATATCGAGTTCAACAATTTCAGATCATAACCTCGGCTCCTATTACAAAGTTTTCTTGTAATTTTTCCACTCCTTTCCCCCCCCATTCCTTTTGTTTCTCTCTCACACCTGGCAGCTATCTCTTGCCCTGCCAGTACACTTTACACCTAATCTCAGCCTATTACCATCTCGTCTAGCTCTTTTGGTTCTTTCACTTCTTTTGTCCGATCGCAGCCCTGCCTTCGATCTAATTTCTTTTCTTTCCAGTTTTGAAGAAGGGTTTGACCCGAAACGTCAACTCAAATTTCTCTCCACGGATGTTGCCTGACCTGCTGAGTTTTTCCAGCATTTTCTGTTGTTATTTCGGATTTCCAACATCTGCAGTAATTTTGCTATCGTATAAGAATTTACAGAACTTTTTTAATTATTTCACTGCTTGTTTGGAGTTAAAGGAAGCTCGTTTGTCTACCATCTGTTTTTTAAAATTATGTTACAAGTGGTGCAGGGGCGTAGGACACCCCCATGCTTGACTTCTTATGGGACAAGCGGTGCAGGGGCGTAGGACCCCCTCCATGCTTGACTTATTGTGAATATAAGTGGTGCAGGGGCATTGGATGTATTGATCATTTAATTAATTGTTGGTTTTCTGTCAATAGATGCCTGCCGTACTACGATTCTCTCTGGGCAGGGGAGATGGAGGTCTCGGGAGATCAAAGAGAGATTTAGTTAAGTATAAGGGAAGGTTGTTTGTGGGGGGGTCAGAAATTATTGCTCACTTTCGGCAAGGATACTACAAGCAAGTTTTAGTATCCGATGGGGGACTGTAAGATTTCGCCATAATTTACAGCTCCGAAGATTAATTTTTGATTAAAGAATCCCTGGGTGATTTACCTTTAAAAAAAATCTAGGTATCAAAATGGCTGTCAGACTGCATGGCCGAAGACAAAAGGACTGGGAAAACAGCTTTCTGTGTCTGTGGAAGAAAGGTTCAATCAAAGGGAGTTCCCACCCCCCTGCAGCAGATAATCGATATGTTTACAGAAACTGCTACAAGATGTTTGCACAAAGGATTAACCACTTGACTGCAGTCTCAGCCTGACCACAAGAACAATTGGCTTCTGTTTACACTAGCCGCCCAAGCTGTTTACATAGTAATCACAGAAAGACATGTTTTTTTTCCAAACCAAGACAGCTCCATTCAAACCCATCATTGATGAATGGAAACACATTCAAAGCCAATCACAGACAATTGAAGAGACATTTAAACTGAGAAAAGGAACAGTTTAAACGAATGGATAATTCATCCAAACCCATTACTGGACAATGGGGCAGTTGGATCCCTTTTGTTTTAGCCCAGATACCTCCGGATCTGGGCGGGCCCCAAATGGGGGTATGAAAGATAGCTTCCCAGAAGCTCTCTCTTTCTCTGGCCTCGCCTCCGTGTCCCTCTACAGCGTGGGAGCCTGCCTGAAGGAGTGAAACACCAACAGTTTACTTTAAAAACACTGGGGTGTTTTTACTTCAGGACAGTGAAGATTTAAGTTCGCCGGGTACGGAGCAGGCATTTCCAGTGGTGAGCATATATTTTTCTGGCCTTCCACAAGGCAACTTAGGATAGGTATAGGGGTGGGAGTAAAGTGGGAATTTCTTTAGAACTGTGATTTTATTCGATTTTCCCTCATTGTGTCTATTTCTCCTCCCCTATTTAAGTAAGATGGTGTTGCACTGAGCAGAGGAAGTGCTTCAGTTGGACACTGAGTTCTGTATTTAAAACTGTATTAAAAGGAATAACTGTTTTAAAGTACTGTATTTAAAACTGTATTAAAAGGGGTGTTGCATCAAGCTGAAGTGCCATGGTGAACACTGTGTAGCTGTTTTAGAGTACTGCATTTAAAACTGTACTAAAAGGGGTGTTGCACCTAGCAGAGAAGTGCTGTGGTGAACGCTGTGTTTCGATATTAAAGTATTGTATTTAAAGGAGTGTTGCGCTAAGCAGAGAAGTGCTTCAGTGAACACTGTACAGTTGTATTAAAGTGCTGTTTTTAAGTAAAAGCCACTAAGCTAAGGTGCTGTAGTGAGCAAGGGGTTTCTATTTTTAAAGTGCTGGATTTAAAATAAAGGAGTGTTGCACTGAGCAGGGAGCGCTCAAGTGGACACTGAGTGTACTGCGTGTATTAAAATAAAGGAGTGTTGCACTGAGCAGGGAGCGCTCTAGTGGACACTGAGGGTACTGCATTAAGCAAAAGTGCTGTACCAGGCATAAGAGCTATATCGATTATTTTAAGTTGTTTCTTTCTTTTGTTTTCAATAAATACTGGTCTGTTTTGCACCCAAACCACAAGTCATGTTTTTTTCTGTCTACATCGCTACCGAATAAGTCCGGCAGTCAGAACTCAGGAATAGGGGAGCGCTTCGAAACCGCAAGGGGGTCCCTGGAGCAGCTCAGAGGCTTCTGACTGGCCAGAGGCAAATAACCCCAACCCCGCTAGCGTGTGCTAATTCCTACAAGATAGATAGATTTCTAGACACAAAAGGCATCAAGGGGTATGGGGAGAGAGCGGGAATATGGTATTGAGATAGAGGATCAGCCATGATCGTGTTGAATGGTGGAGCAGGCTCGAAGGGCCAAATGGCCTACTCCTGCTCCTATTTTTCTATGTTTCTATGACCCGGTACCACAGGGGCAATCAGTTATGTGGGAATTCTCCCGATATCCCAACATGACTGTAGCAGAAGTTCGGTGAAGTCCCTGGAGTAACTGCATAAAAACTGCCCCAACACCCTTTCTCTGGGTTGGTGGGGACGGGGCAGTGGGGGGGAGGTTCCGCCAATCTTCCACTGGAAGCCCCTTGCGGACACTCCGGGTAACAGACTGTATCTGTGGTATATTAAATGAACGCTAAGGTTTAGATTTCATGGGGGCGGTGGGGGTGTGGCGAATGCACTAAACAGCGGCATGGACCTGTTGGGCCAAAGGGCCTGTTTTTGTGCTGCATGGGGGTAGCGTCTCTGCTTTGTTGTCCTTGCGCCCAAAAGAAGCAGTTTAATTTTTGGAGTTTTGGAGCCACCTCGTAGGCCCGCAGACGAGCGCAATTAGCGGAAACTCGTCGCGGCGATTAATTCACCCGGGGGGGTGTGGCCTGTTTTGTGGGCAGGGGCCAGCTTCTAGCGCGATGTTGTTTAAACTTGCGCAGAGAGGATCGCGCAAACTCAAATTGCGCCGAACATAAATTGCGCTTAAAATTCCGCGATCTTTTGCACGGGTAATGGCGAAGGCGCCGATCAAGCCAGCGCAACTGAGCAGAGGCTCTAACCCTATATGTAAATGCTATGTCATCTCTAAATAGGCCTGAAAATATTTTGCTACCCCTTGCACAGCATGACAGTACATCATGACACTACGATTAACCTCTGAATAAGAGCGGACAGGTGGATGACCCGGGACGGATGTTGGACAATCACGTGGCAGCTCTTCCTAAGGTTAGGCACTACCGTCGCCTGTTCATCTGTGAGGGGTTGTAAGTACTATAGGGAGATGAAAGGTTTCATTTTACTGCCGTTCCCATGGGGGATACGTGTGACGCACAGACACCTGTTGCCACGTAAAATCGAAGTGCGCCATTGGGAGACAGCATTGACCCATTTGCTGATGACCCCAATGTCTACACAGTGTTAACTCCCTGCTAAAAGATAGTCAACAACCAAAATCAGGGCCCGCCGACAGAGGGACACAACTGAAAGCTGACAAGCGGCCTGCTAGCTTCAGTACTGCAAAGGCCAGATCGATAATTCTGTCAAGAAAGCGTGACTGTGGTTTTTTCCCTTTGACCGGTAGCCACAAGGTGCTCGGCTCCCTTCAGTTACCAACCTCTAGTTCCTCAGCTTGACAGTCAGCTCTGACCAGCCTGGTCAAAGCTAATAAAAAGGTAGCAATTCTCAAAAAAAAAATGTAAAGCATTGATTACTGCGGTTAGAACTATTTGCATTCTGTACCTGCTCAACAAAGCAGTGTTGGGAAGGCTGGAAGAGAAACATTACCATTTAGTTCTGGGCTTAGTACAATTCAAAGCCCAGCTTTGTGTCGTCTGCAAACTTGCAGATATTACATCTAGTTCCATCGTCTAGATTATTAATGTGATAAAAATGATAACATCCGGGAAGTTATGTCATCACTTCCTGTGAACTATGAACTATGAACTATGAACTATGAACTGTGTACATACCTCACTTCCTGTCATATGTCACTTCCTGTTGGACTGGTATAAATACTGGTCTGTTCAGTATTGTAAGAGGCTTCTACCAGAGGCATGGTAAAGACCTCTCTTGTGTATATAGTGTGTTTATAAGTTACTTAAAGCTTACTTTAAAGTTACTTGATGGTAAGTCTCCTTTTTCTTACATCAATTTAAGTAACTTAGTATTTACACTGACAAATACTAGAGCTTCAGACAAACTCGGAAGTTAAGGATCCAGGGAACCACCCATCATGGAGAAAATCCTTAGACCTATTCGTCTGGACTTGGACCCGAATACACCAGCAGCTGGCAGGGTATGGAAGCATTGGTATCGTACTTTTGAGAATTTTCTGGATGAATGTAAAGCGGATGCTCCTGCTAAATTGAAGATACTTGTCAATTATGTGACCCCAAAAGTGTTCGAATATGTTGATGACTGGGATAGTTACGAAGAGGTGATTCGGGCACTTAAGAAACTGTATGCGAAGACCCCAAATGAGGTCTATGCTAGACATCTACTGGCCACAGCCCGACAAGGGCCAGGGGAATCAATTGACGAATTCCTGCAAGAACTTCGCAGGCTCAGCGTAGATTGTAACTTTCAGGCAGCCTCAGCTGAGCTGTACCGCCAAGAAATGATTCGTGATGCTTTCATCTGCGGGATTGCCTCTCCATTTATACGCCAGCGTCTACTAGAAAGTAAAACACTTGAGCTACAAAAAGCTTTTGACCTAGCTTGTTCACTGGATTTGGCAAAGAGAAATGCAGACCTCTATCAGCTGCCCAGATCTCGATCTGCTGCTGTAGCTGCAACCAGACAATTCAAGCGGTCTCAGGTGAACCCTATCATGGGGGAATCTAATTCTGATAATTCTGATGAAGAAGAGGAGGACGACCCCACTTTAGCAGCCTCTTGGCAATCTAGGAAGGAATGCTTCTTTTGTGGAGATGCTTTTCACCCTAGGAAAACCTGCCCTGCTCGCAATGCAATCTGCAGTTATTGCGGGAAAAAAGGACACTTTGCTAAAGTTTGCCTATCAAGGGCCTCTACGAGGGCCAATCCAGCTAAGGCCTACCGAACTGCCCCAATTAGGGCCTATCAAGATGCTCCAGCTAGGACCTATCAAGCTTCCTCTCGAGCTCTCTCCCGAAGAAGCACACCGAGAGTTTTAGCCACTCTCTGCAACGACACCAATTACAGCTGCTTGCCCACAGAACCTGTCTCAGGCAGCCACAAAAATTTCAATTAAAGGGCATACCTTAGATGCCTTAATTGACTCAGGAAGTACTGATAGTTTCATTAAGGAACAGATTGTTGCGAAATTGAAACTACATGTCTTCCCATCGGACCAGGCAATTGCGATGGCCCAGTCATCACTTAATACCAGAATCTCCGGCTTTTGTGTTGTTGATATGACACTTCATGGTCGTATGTATCCCTCCACCCGACTTTCGGTGCTCAAAGACTTATGTAGTGATCTCCTCTTAGGGCTGGACTTCCAAAAACAGCATAAGAAACTCACCATTGAGTTTGGTGGATCCAAACCCGGACTTACTATTTCTAATATACCATCTAAATTACCATTTTGTGCATTATCAGCAGCTTCACTTGATGAACCCTCATTATTTGCCAGTATTCCGCCTCAATGCCAACCGATAATAACGAAATCGCGGCGCTTTAATCAGGAAGACCAATCTTTTATTGCGGCTGAAATCTCTCGACTTCTAGCAGAGGATATCATTGAACCATGTTCGTCGCCCTGGCGGGCTCAAGTCGTCATTGTCAAGAACCCTCTAAAACCTCACAAACAGCGACTATGCATCGATTATTCGCAAACCATCAATCAATATACCGACTTGGACGCCTACCCATTGCCACGCATTGATGATATGGTTAATAAACTGGCCGAATACAAAGTGTTCTCAACTTACGATTTAAAAAGTGCCTATCATCAGTTACCCTTGAAGGTCTCAGATAAGCAGTACACAGCCTTTGAGGCTAATGGACGGCTGTACCAATTTCGTCGCCTCCCATTCGGGGTTACTAATGGAGTGGCTGTCTTTCAACGGGCAATGGATGGCCTGGTTAAGCAGGAAAACCTAAGGGACACTTTTCCCTATCTTGATAACATTACCATTGCAGGTCACGATCAACAGGAACACGACTCCAACCTCTAAAAATTTCGGGATGCCCTCCATCGCCGTAATTTGACCCTGAATGAATCCAAATCTGTTGAGTCGCAACCGACCATCAACATCCTTGGCTACTGCGTAGGCAATGGTATCATTAAGCCAGACCCAGAAAGACTTCGCCCGCTCCAAGAGCTCCCGTCACCTAAGAATCCGGCTTCTTTACGTCGGGCTCTCGGTCTGTTTGCATACTACGCTAAATGGATTCCTCATTTTTCGGACGAAATCCAACCCTTGCTGCATGCTAGATCATTTCCACTGGGAACAGCGGCTGTTGCAGCCTTTAACCTTCTCAAAAAACAGTTGGAGAAAGCGGCTCTTCACTCCATTGATGAGAATCTCCCTTTCGTGGTTGAATGTGATGCCTCGGAGGTGGCGATCTCGGCTACTCTGAATCAGGAAGGTCGTCCTGTAGCATTTATGTCCAGGACCTTACAAGGTGCCGAGCTACATTATCCTCCGGTTGAGAAAGAAGCCACAGCCATCATAGAGGCAGTACGGAAGTGGAACCATTTTCTAGCTCGCCAGCACTTTACATTGATCACGGACCAACGATCAGTCGCCTTCATGCTCGATAATCGAAAACGAACCAAAATTAAGAATAATAAAATACAACTTTGGAGGATGGAACTGGCCTCTTTTGGTTATACCATTCTCTATCGGCCTGGCAAGGAGAATGTGGCCCCGGACACCCTCACACGGGCATTCTGCTCCACTGTGTCATCCTCCACTCTCATGGATGTCCACAATGGTTTGTGTCATCCTGGCGTTACGCGCATGCTACATTTCGTACGATCACGGAATCTCCCTTTTTCCACTGGAGATGTAAAGAAAATATGCTCAGAATGCCGGCTTTGTGCGGAATTAAAACCTCAGTTCTTCCGCCCCTCAGCTGGTATACTCATACATGCAACCCAACCGATGCAACGACTTAGCATCGATTTTAAGGGCCCAGTGCCCTCTTCAACTCGGAACACATATTTGCTCACCATGATCGACGAATATTCACGTTTTCCGTTTGCCTTCCCCTGCTCCAATATGCTGGCGTCCACAGTAATCTGCTGCCTTGAGCAGGTATTTTCTCTCTGTGGCATGCCGGCTTATATTCACTCAGATCGGGGTCCATCCTTTATGTCAAGGGAACTCAAGGACTACCTCTCAGAACGGGGAATTGCTACAAGCAAAACAACACCATACCATCCCATCGGAAATGGGCAGGTAGAGAGGTATAACGGTATCATCTGGAATTCCGTACGTCTCGCTTTAAGATCTCGGGGCCTACCAGACCAGCAATGGGAAACAGTGCTTCCGGATGCATTGCACTCTATACGGTCCCTGCTTTCTACAGCCACAAATACTACACCTCATGAGCGGTTCTTTGGATTCCAGCGTCGCTCATCTCATGGGACATCACTCCCATCATGGCTAACTACTCCTGGACCTGTATTACTCCGAAGATACGTTCGGACGTCTAAAAATGACCCTCTTGTAGACGAGGTTGAACTAACTGATGCCAACCCCACCTATGCAAACATACGATATTCCGACGGCCGAGAATCTACCGTATCATTACGGGATCTGGCTCCCTGCCCACCAGGACCGAGTGGGACATCGGGTGATGGCATTTCACCAGGAAACTCTTGGGACCTATCGGGTACTCCTCTCCAGGATCCTGATCGGACACCAACTAGCTTGGTGCTGGTAGAACCCCGTGCTCAAGGTTGCGACCCTCCCAGTACCGCGCATGAAAGTACTGATCCGCCACAGACCAGCTCTGCACCTCCCTCTGAACAGAGGCAGTCCGACTTTGAACCTATTGGGGCTCGTACTCGAAGCCATGATCTCCCCGACCCTTCACAGGGCAATCCAGGCCACACAGACTCTGACCAATGGCCAACCGCATGTAAGCGGACCAGCGACCCTCTACGACGGGAATCCAAACGGGTGCGACTCTTCCTTGTTCGGCGGCTGCGGACCAAAAGGTAGACCACAGCCTCCTAATCCTGCAGGAGGGAAGAATGTGATAAAAATGATAACATCCGGGAAGTTATGTCATCACTTCCTGTGAACTATGAACTATGAACTATGAACTATGAACTGTGTACATACCTCACTTCCTGTCATATGTCACTTCCTGTTGGACTGGTATAAATACTGGTCTGTTCAGTATTGTAAGAGGCTTCTACCAGAGGCATGGTAAAGACCTCTCTTGTGTATATAGTGTGTTTATAAGTTACTTAAAGCTTACTTTAAAGTTACTTGATGGTAAGTCTCCTTTTTCTTACATCAATTAATATATATTGTGAATAGCTGGGGTCCTAGCACCGATCCCTGCGGTACCCTACTAGTCACTGCCTGCCACTCAGAAAAAGACCCGTTTATTCCAACTCTTTGCTTCCTGTCTGCCAACCAGTTCTCTATCGAAGTCAGTACCTTACCCCCTATCCCATGTGCTTTAACTTTACACGCTAATCTCTTATGCAGGATCTTATCGAAAGCCTTCTGAAAGTCCAAATACACCACATCCACTGGTTCTCCCTTATCTATTCTACCAGTTACATCCTCAAAAAATTCCAGATTAGTCAAGCATGATTTACCTTTTGTAAGTCCGTGTTGACTTTGTCCAATCCTGTCACTGTTTTCCAAGTGCTCTGCCATTACGTCTTTTATAATGGACTCTAGCATTTTCCCCACTACCAATGTCAGGCTTACCGGTCTATAATTCCCCATTTTCTCTCTACCACCTTTTTTAAATAGTGGGGTTACCTTAGCTACCCTCCAATCCACGGGAACTGTTCCAGAGTCTATAGAATTTTGGAAGATGAACAGCAATGCATCTACTATTTCTAGGGCCACTTCCTAAAGTATGTAGGATGTAGATTATCAGGCCCTGGGGATTTATCGGCCTTCAATCCCGTCAATTTCCCTAACACCATTTCCCTACAAATACTGATTTCATTCAGTTCCTCCCTCATTAGACCCTATGCTCCCCGACATACCTGTGAGGTTATTTGTGTCCTCCTTTGTAAAGACAGAACCAAAGTATGTATTTAATTGGCCTGCCATTTCTTTGTTCCCCATTATAAATTCCCTTGATTCTGACTGCAAGGGCCCTATGCTTGACTTCAACAATCTTTTTCTCTTCACATATCTATAGAAGCTTTTACAGTCAATTTTTATGTTCCCTGCAAGCTTACTCTCATACTCTATTTTCCCCCTCTTAATTAATCATTTTGTCCTCCTTTGCTGAATCCTAAACTGCTCCCAATCCTTAGGTTTGCTGCTTATTCTGGCCAATTTATATGTCCTCTCCTTGGATCTTATGCTATGCCTAATTTCCCTTGATAGCCACTGTTGCGCCACCTTTTTTGTTTTATTTTTATGCCAGACAGGGATGAACAAATTCTGTAGATCATCCATGTGATCTTTAAATGTTTGCCATTGCCTATGCACCGTCAACCCTTTAAGTAACGTTCCCCAATCCACCCTAGCCAACTAGCGCCTCATACCATCGTACCAATGTTCCTTTTAAGCTGATACAAAAGCAAAATACTGCGGAAATAAAAGCAGAAAATCCTGGAGATACTCAGCAGGTCAGGCAGCATCTGTGGAGAGAGAAACAGAGTTAACGCTTCAGGTCAAAACCCTTCCTCAGAACTGGAAAAAGTTGGAGCTATAACATGTTCTTAAGCAAGTGTAGGGGCAGGGAGAGCGTGGAGGGGATAGAAACATAGAAACAGAAAAATAGGAGCAGTAGTAGGCCATTCGGCCCTTCGAGCCTGGTCCGCCATTCAATATGATCATGGCTGATCCTCTATCTCAATACCATATTCCCACTCTCTCCCCGTACCCCTTGATGCCTTTTGTGTCTAGAAATCTATCTATCTCCTTCTTAAATATATTCAGTGACTTGGCCTCCACAGCCTTCTGTGGTAGAGAATTCCACAGGTTCACCACCCTCTGAGTGAAGACATGTCTCCTCATCTCAGTCCTATGAAAGAACAAAAGGGAAGGTCTGTGATAGGATGGAAGGCGGGAGAAATTAAGAGACAAAAGGGATGAAGGTACAAGGCAAAAAGAGATGGTAATGGGACAAGTTAAGAAACAAAAGATGACTCTAGGTGAGGTGTAAATGGCAATGGCAGAATCATCAACAGCTGCCATGTGAGAGAGAAAAAAAATGACAGCGGCCGAGGTTATCGTCTGAAATTGTTGAACTCGATGTTGAGTCCAGAAGGCTGTAAAATGCCTAATCGAAAGATGAGGTGCTGTTCCTTGAGTTTACATTGAGCTTCATTGGAACAGTGCAAGAGGCCGAGGACGGAGAGGTCAGAGTGGGGAGTGCAGCGAACAATTAAAGTGACAGGCGACCGGAAGCTCGGGGTCACCCTTACGGACTGAACGGATGTGTTCCACAAGTCAGTCGCCCAATCTGCGTTTCTCCCCAATGTTCCTTTTAAGCTGTGCGGCCGCACAGTTCTCTCCGGGCCTCCTACGCAGCTGGCTCGCCGGTTTGTCAATGAGAAAATACAGTGCACGTGCGGTATTTTGAATGGGCTGTGCAGCCCCTTAAAGGGGGGTCGCCCACCAAAAAAAAATGAACAGGAACACTGCTCAATACTCGGGCTTATTTTCTGGAGCAGTCAGTCCTTTACAATATCATGCCTGGAGCAGCACTACAAGAATTACTAATATTTAAGCCATGCTATTTTCATGGCAGGAAAGAATCTGATCAGAGATGCTGTGCCTCGTATAAGATGTTAAACCAAAGCCCCATCTGCCTATTCAACACTGAGATCGATAGATTTTTCGGCACTAAAGGAATCAAGGGATGTGGGGATAGTGTGGGAAAGTGGAGTTGAGGTCGAAGATCATTCATGATCTTATTGAATAGTGGAGCAGGCTCAAAGAGCCGTATGGCCTACTCCTGCTCCTGTTTGTTATGCTCTTAAGACCTTATGTTCAGTAGTCCTGGTGGATGTTAAAGATTGCATGGCGCTAGTTGAAGAAAATCAGATAGTTCTCCCAGTGTCCAGAACAACATTTCTTTTTTAACCATCACAAAAAAGAAGCTTCACTGGTCATTTGTCTCACTGCTGTTTGCAGGGATATTGCAGAGTGCAAAATGGCTACTGCATTTCAGAGAATCATACAGCACAGAAGGAGGTCATTCAGCCCATCGTGCCTGCGCCAGCCCTTTGAAAGAGCTATCCAATTAGCCCCACTTACACTCTCTTTCCCCGGAGCCCTCAAATGTTTCCTTTTCAGGTTTTTTTTTTATATATCCAATTTCCTTTAGAAACATAGAAACATAACATAGAAGATAGGAGCAGTAGTAGGCCATTCGGCCCCTCGAGCCTGCTCCGCCATTCAATGAGATCATGGCTAATCATCCAAATTCAGCACCCTGTCCCTGCCTTCTCCCCATGTCCCTTGATCCCTTTAGCCTCAAGAAACATATCCAACTCTTTCTTGAATATATTTAATGAACTGGTTCACCACTCTCTGGGTGAAGAAATTCCTCCTCATTTCTGTCCTAAATGGCTTACCCCTTATCCTTTGACTATGACCCCTGGTTCTGGACTCCCCGGCCATCAGAAACATCCTTTCTGCATCTAGTCTGTCCAGACCTGACAGAATTTTATAGGTTTCGATGAGATCCCCTCTCAATCTTCTAAACTCCAGTGAGTATAAGCCCAATCGACACAATCTCTCCTCGTACGTCATTCCTGCCATCCCAGGTATCAGCCTGGTGAATCTTCGCTGCACGCCCTCCATGGCAAGAACGTCCTTCCTCAGGTAAGGTGACCAAAACTGCACACAATACTCAAGGTGTGGTCTCACCAAGGCCCTGTACAACTGCAGCAAGACATCCTTGTTCTTGTACTCGAACCCTCTTGCTACGAAGGCCAACATACCATTTGCCTTCTTAACCGCCTGCTGCACCGGCATGCTTACCTTCAGCGACTGGTGCACAAGGACACCCAGGTCTCTTTGCACTTCCCCTTCTCCCAATCTATTGCCATTCAAATAATAATCTGCCTTCCTGTTTTTGCCACCAAAGTGGATAACCTCACATTTATCCACATTATAGTGCATTTGCCATGTTTCTGCCCAATCACCCAACCTGTCCAAATCGTACTGGAGTTTCACGACATCCTCCTCACAGCTTACCCTCCCACCCAGCTGTGTGTCGTCTGCAAATTTGGAGATATTACATCCAGAAAGTTATTACTGAATCTGCTTCGACCATCCTTTCAGGCACTGCATTCCAGATCATAAAAATTGCTGCATAAAAAAAAATCTCCACGTCGCTCCTCTAGTTCTTAAATCTGAGTCCACTGGTTACTGGCTGTCCTGCCGGAGAAACAGCATCTCCTTATATTGTGGCGGAGCCACTGAATGACTCTGGGCAACTGTATATAATTCCCTTTAACGATGTTCTAACACCAGCCTAAGCCTGTACCATTGTGTTAGACATTACTGTGTTTTGTATATAGTGTTTGTATGTACGGGGCGTGGCCCCTTTAAGAGCGCGGGAAAACGCGGGCCAACGCGATGACGTCACGTTGCAAACCACGTGACTGTCCGGGCAGTCCTCGTGGAATCTCCATCTTGTTAAGACCTGTTTTCGTGGTTCTCCTATATCGATCTCAACAAACTGTTTGAACTCGTTTAGTCTTACATTAAAGACCTGTTTGATTGATTTCCTGAGTCGACCTCAGTTATTGGTTAGGAATTCGTCAATTCCTACATTGGTGACCCCGTTTATTGTGAACTTTTTTCGCAAAAAGAACACAGCATGGAGGCCAATGCCGTTTCGCTGAAGCTACCGCGGTTCTGGGAGCAGCAAGCGACCTCGTGGTTCATTCAGGTCAAGGCACAGTTCGCCCTGAGGGACATCGTTGCGGATCAGACCAAATATCTCTATGTGGTCTCCGCACTCGACAGCTCTACCACCTCGCGGATCGTCAGCCTACTCGAGAACCCTCCAACAGAGCGCAAGTATGAAACCCTCAAGGCGCGGTTGCTGCATGTTTTCGGGCTCACTAAATCGGAGCGTGCCCGTCGATTGCTCACTATGCCCGGGCTCGGGGACTCCAAGCCTTCGGAGTTGATGAGCCAAATGCTCACACTCCTGGGCTCAGAACCAGAATGCTTCCCATTCCGTGAACTATTCCTCAGTCAGCTGCCTGAGCAGGTGCAAGCTGCCCTGGCCAGATCCGAGGTGGAAGACTGCGCGGCACTCGCGGCAGAAGCGGACAAAATTTTCGCGGTAACGCAGCAGTACTGCACCGCCACGAGGCACCCATCCCCCACAGATGCTGCCCCAGCTCGTCAGCCTGCTGGGCTGTGTTTCTACCACACGCAGTTCGGCGCGAAGGCGCGACATTGCCGCCCTCCCTGCAGCTTTCCCCCCAAAAACACAACTTCGACTACTGAGAAACGGGTCTAACAGGTGCCCCGCGGCCGCCATGGCGATCGGCAACGCGGGCAAGTTGCTTTTCATCACCAATACACTCTCCGGTCATCATTTTCTGTGCGACACCGGAGCGCAGTGCAGCATTTTACCCATGTCCACCCTCGATGTGCAGGCAGGGAATCACGGCCTCGCCCTTGAAGCGGCCAATGGCGGAGCAATTCGGACCTTCGGCAGACGGCGAGTGGAGGTGTGCTTCGGGGGGCAACGTTTTCACTGGGATTTTGTGACGGCCAAGGTTTCTCAACCCATTCTCGGCACAGATTTCCTGTGCGCCAACAGCCTCCTGGTCGACGTGAAGAACCGACGGTTGGTCAACGCGGCAACTTTCAATTCTATCCCTTGTTACCGCAGTAACACTACGTTGCGCACTGTCGCCTGTGCTTTCCCGACTCCTGACGAGTTCGCTCGTCTGCTCGCTGAATTTCCTGGCCTGACAAGACCCACGTTCTCCTCCACAGCCACAAAACATGGTGTGGAACACCACATCACCACCAACGCCCACCCGGTCTACGCGTGGGCCCGGCGCCTGGAACCTGGCAAGCTGGCGGTCGCAAAGGCGGAGTTCGCGACCATGGAATGGTTAGGGATTATTCGCCGGTCGAATAGTCCCTGATCTTCACCCCTCCATATGGTCCTGAAGCCTGGCGGCGGATGGCGACCATGCAGCGACTATCGACGCCTAAACAACGCCACCACTCCTGATCGGTACCCGATCCCCCACATCCAGGATTTCTCTGCCCATTTGGTAGGGAGCACCGTCTTCTCGAAAGTCGACCTCGTACGGGGCTACTACCAGGTTCCAGTGCACCCACAGGACGTCCAGAATACCGCAGTCATCACCCCATTCGGCCTCTTCGAGTTTCTGCAAATGCCGTTTGGGTTAAGGAATGCCGCCCAGGCTTTCCAACGCCTGATGGACTCCGTGCTGCGGGACCTCAAGTTCCTCTTCGTCTACCTGGATAATGTTGAGTCTGTGTTTTCCAAATGTAGTTATGCTGAATAACTGGACACAGACAACAGAATACTTAAACAGGTCTTTAGTAATTGAGGGTCAGGGCTGAACTGAAATACAAACTGCTCCACAGGGTTTATATACCGGTGTGGTCACCACCGGTACTACAATATACAGGAGCCATCAGAAAGTAGTTCATCACCTTAAGGTAGTCTCTTAAGGTGGTACAGGTTACATACACTACAATTCCTCCCCTTTTAGCTTAACAGTGTACACCCCAATTTAAACATAACATGGATAACATATATACAACTTTCATACAAAACTGTTCAAAGATTCAGTCTCTGAGGAGGCCTCCTGATCCGGGCCGGATAACGCCTTTCAGGGGTCTCTGGTTCTCGTTGCTGGGGTGACTCATCCATTTGATCTCTTATGGATTGAACATCATCATGTACGTTCGAGTCTGAGGTAGATGCTACAGGCTCAATAACTTCTTCAACTGGTGTCTCTGCCGTAGACATGGGGTCGACCCTTGTTCTCGATTCCACAAGTTGGTCAGCATGACGTCGTATTGCTTTCTCACCAACGTCTACCGTGTACATCAAGGGTCCTTGTCGGGTACGAATTGTTCCGGATTGCCATTTATCATTCCTATAGTCCCTGGCCAACACTGGTTGTCCTATTTTGAAACTCCGAGTGCCCTTGTTATTTACGTGCTGGAATTGTTTGTTTTCGACTTCCCTACGCACTTTGGGTTTTAACAAATCCAATCGGGACCGCAACCTCCTGCTATAGAACATTATGGCAGGGCTTTGATTTGTCACTGCATGCGTGGCGTTTCGACATGCCATCAGGAAATTGTCCACCTTGTGTTGTAGTGGAATATGGTCTTCGCTCATGGCCTTTATCGCCTTTTTGAACGTTTGTACAAATCTCTCGGCCAACCCATTTGTAGCCGGATTTTATGGGGCAGATGTATAGTGTTTCACCCCATTCTTCTTCATGAATTTCTGGAATTCTTCTGACACGAACTGTGGTCCGTTGTCTGAACATATTTGTTCCGGTAGCCCATTCCTTGCAAATATGGTTCTTAGAACTGCGATCGTCTTTTCAGAGGTAGTGGTCAACATCTTTTAATCACTTCTGGCCATTTAGAATGTGCGTCTACCGCTATCAAAAACATGGAATCCATGAATGGACCTGCAAAGTCGATATGCACACGTTGCCATGGGGTTGAAGGCCATTCCCACAGATGCAGCGGTGCAATTGGAGGTGCATTTTGAACTTTTTGGCACCCTGAGCAGCTTTTAGTCAGATCCTCTATTTGTTTGTCGATACCTGGCCACCACACATAAGCCCTAGCAAGGCCTTTCATCTTGACTCCCCCCAGATGACCTTCATGTAGTTCCTTCAGAACTCTCTCCCTTAATTTAGGAGGAATAATCACCCTTGTTCCATACATCAATGTTCCTTGACAGACGGACAGCTGCTCTCGTCTGGCTGAGAATGCCGGTAACAGTGGTTCGCCATGTGTTGGCCATCCCTTCACTGTCAAATCGTAGACCTGAGACAGTGTTGGGTCGTTTCTGGTCTCTCTCTCAATACTCGCATTGGTGACTGGTAAGCATTCGATGATGGTCGAGTGAAATATCTCGACAGGGTCAACTGCCGGTGCGTCTTCCGCTGTAGGTAGTGGCAGGCGCGACAGCCCATCAGCATTACCATGTTGCTTTGTACCTTTGAATTCGATATCATATTGATGTGCCCCTAGGAAAAGGGACCATCTCTGAAGCCTCTGCGCCGTCATAACCGGAACACCCTTCTTAGGGTTAAAGATGGAAACCAACGGCTGGTGATCTGTCAGCAGCGTAAACCTTTGGCATTGCAGGTAAAGGTTAAATTTCTTAACTCCCCACACGAGGCTGAAAGCCTCCCTATCTATCTGAGCATAGTTGCGCTCAGCGGAGGTCAATGATCTGGATGCGAACGCGACTGGCCTTTCCAAGCCATTTGGCAACTTATGTGAGAGCACTGCCCCGATACCATATGGAGAAGCATCACAAGCTAAACGAATAGGCAGCATTGGGTTAAAGTGAGCCAACACTTCCTTAGAGGTGATCAGTGCCTTGCTTTTTTGAAAAGCCCGCTTACATTCCTCGCTCCACTTCCATGGTACTCCCATTTGCAACAGAGTGTTCAGCGGGTGTAACACCGTGGATAAATTTGGAAGAAACTTGTGGTAATAGTTAATCAACTCAAGGAGCGACCTCAACTGGGATACATTTTCCGGAGCGGGAGCTTTCACAACAGCTTCGATCTTGTCAGGTGACTTATGAAGCCCCTCCTGGTCAATGACGTGACCGCAGTACGAGATTCGCTTCTGAAAGAACTCACATTTCTGGCGATTAACTCTGAGTCCATATTCTTTCAATCTGGTGAGCACCTGCTCCAAATTCGCGAGGTGTTCCTTATCATCATCTCCTGTAATCAGAATGTCGTCCAGGTAGCATTGTGTGCCTGGAATTCCCTGTAATACCTGCTCCATGGCCATTTGCCAAATCGCTGGAGCCGATGCCACTCCAAAAACCAGTCTATTATACCGATATAAGCCCTTATGTGTGTTGATCGTGAGATACTGGCGTGACGCATCATCAACTTCCATCTGTAAGTACGCCTGCGCCAGGTCTATCTTGGTGAAGTGTTTCCCGCCAGACAGCGAAGCGAAGATATCCTCAATCCGCGGAAGCGGATATTGCACCGTGTGAAGAACCGGATTAACAGTGATCTTGAAATCGCCACAGATGCGAACCTTCCCAGGTTCCCCCGGCTTGTTGCTCAACGAACGCTTCATGACGGGAACAATGGGCGTGGCCCATTCGCTCCAGTCCACCTTTGACAGTACTCCTGAATGTTCTAGCCCTTCCAGCTCTGCTTCCACAGCAGGTCGTATCGCATAAGGTACCGGTCTGGCTTTGAAAATTTTGGGTTTGCATGTTCTTCAACCTTGATGTTTGCCGTAATTCCTTTCAGTGTTCCCAGTCCCTGTTGGAACACCTCCTTAGCATCGTCCAATATTTTGGACAGTCGTTTAGGTTTGACATCGTCCTCTTTACAGGAATCTACAGTTAGTGCTTGTAAGGAATGCCAGTCCATATTTATTCTCCGGATCCATTCCCATCCCAGTAGTGGTGGACCTCCCTCAGGTAACACATACAAGTCCATTCCCTGACTTTCTTTACCATTGTAGACCACCTTTACCTTTATCTTTCCGATGGGGTATACTCTTTGCCCCGTGTATGTTTTCAATACAATCTCCGTATCCCTCAGGGGGATGTGTGAGAATAACCTTTTGTACTCTTGCTTATTCATGACCGTCAATGCCGATCCAGTGTCCAATTCCATCTTCACTTGGACTCCTGCTATCCGAAGCATGACCCAGATAGTTTGGTGGTCTGCTGTGTTACCCACATTATGTATTTTTAGACAACCCAGTTCCTTACTGCTGGAGTCTGAATCTGTCTTTTGTTCATCCGAACTGTTCTCTGTCACCTTGTGTACTTTTTTGTACTTCTCCTGCGGCGACTTTTTGTTGCTGGTCTTCTTTCCTGACCGGCATACTTTCGCTATGTGACCAAGTCTGCCACATTTCCTGCATTCTTTATCTTTGAACCAGCACTGGTTCTGATCATGCGTTGTCCTTCCGCAACGATAACACTTTACCTCACCCAATGCCATTTCATTGGTGCTGAATTCCGATGGCCTTTGCTGCATTTCTGCAGTGCCTCGTGCTGCTGCCTCGTGCGATGCTGCAATGCTGAAAGCTTTGTCCAGTGTAAGATCCTTTTCCTCTAGCAGTCACTTCTGGGTTCCTTCCTTTAGTAGCCCACACACGAACTTATCTCTCAGAGCGTCTGCTAGTCCTGTACCAAACTGACAGTACTTTGATAACTTGCGCAGTTCGATTAAGAATTCAGCGTTGCTTTCCTCTTTAAGCTGAATTCTTTTGTAAAATTTAAATCGTTCCGCTATCAGCAGCGGCATGGGGTTTAAATGCTCTTGCAGGATAGTAACAATCTCAGCGAAACTCTTTCCTACCGGTTTATCTGGTGTTACAAGGTGCCTTAATAACCCGTACGTCTTCGCACACATCAAGTTTAATATGGTTGTGCTTTCTTATCCGCCGGTACCTCATTCGCTGTACAGTAAACTTCAACGCGTTCCACATAAGTGGCCCAATCTTCTACATCGCAATCAAAAGCAGTGATGTTACCCGTTTTTGGCATCTTGTTGAGTTTCCTTTATTTTATTTATTTTTCCAAAATGGCGGCTTCCCGCGCTTGGCGGCTTTTCCCGCACTTATCTTCTTCCCCCGCCGACTAAAATGGCGATTACCGCGCTGTTGTTCTTCTCGCCTCCCTGCGGTCCTTATTTCCCCCGACGCTGCTGCTCTTGTTCCCCGCCGCTCCCGCGGTCCTCGTGGACATTAACGCTTTCCTGGCTGCTGCGCATCTCTGCCTGATTGCAGTCCGGCCCTTTTCACCGGCTGCGGTCGTGTTCTCCGCCCTTTTCTTCGGTTTCCCTCCCCTTCTCCCACTGACAACTCGGCCGACTTTCTCTCCGTGTCGCTAGATCGGGCTTACCCGCCGCTGGCGTAGAAGGGATGATCACTGCCTGTTGCTGATGGTGGACTTCGTGGCCAGCAAATCCAACCCGGGTTCTCGATGCCTCCCGTGCGATGCAGGATGATGAGGGCGGATGCCCATTTTTGACGCCCGTTCTGAGGACGAAGCTTCCTTGGATGCATAACTGCCGCTAGGTACGATCAGACTCGTCGCCACTGTTGAGTCTGTGTTTTCCAAATGTAGTTATGCTGAATAACTGGACACAGACAACAGAATACTTAAACAGGTCTTTAGTAATTGAGGGTCAGGGCTGAACTGAAATACAAACTGCTCCACAGGATTTATATACCGGTGTGGTCACCACCGGTACTACAAAATACAGGAGCCATCAGAAAGTAGTTCAACACCTTAAGGTAGTCTCTTAAGGTGGTACAGGTTACATACACTACAGATAATATTCTAATTGCCAGTCCTACTGAAGAAGAACATATCTGTCACCTACGCACCCTTTTTCGGCGCCTCAGCCAACACGGCCTGATTATCAACCCGGCCAATTGTCCGTTTGACCTGCGCCAAATTGATTTCCTGGGACATCGCATCACCGCAGAGGGAGCGGTTCCTTTACAAGCGAAGGTAGAGGCGGTGATATCCTTCCCACACCCGCAAAGCATTAAGCCCCTGCAGGAATTCCTAGGCATGGTAAACTTTTACCACCATTTCGAGCCTAAGGCAGCACTACTCATGCAGCCCCTGTACGAGGCCCTCAAGGGCAAGACTGGCAAGCACTCGGTAGACTGGACGAACGACATGGCCCGAGCGTTCGACGACACCAAAAGCGCCGCAGCCAACGCAACCATGCTGGCGCACCCACTGCCAGGAGCCACCATCGCCCTCACCACCGACGCGTCAGACTATGCAATCGGCGCCGTGCAAGAACAGTGGGTGAACGGGACGTGGCAGCCGTTGGCATTCTTCAGCCGTCAACTACAGCGGAACGAGAGAGCATATAGCACGTTCGACCGGGAGTTGCTCAACCTTTTTCTGGCCATCCGCCATTTTCATTTCCTCCTGGAAGGACGTCCTTTCACTGCCTTTGTGGACCATAAGCCACTAACTTTTGCCATGGCCAAGACCGCCGAACCGTGGTCATCCCGACAGCAACGTCAACTGACCTACATATCCGAATTCACCACGGATATACAGCACATGGCCAGTAAGGACAACCTGGTGGCAGACTGCCTCTCCCACTCGACCGTCAATACGGTTAATTTGGGCATCGATTACGCCCTTATGGCAGCGGACCAAGCCTCAGACCCAGAAGTCCAAGCCTGCAGAACGACCGTCACTGGCCTTCGGTTGGCCGACATCAAGTTCCATTCGACAGGTGCCACGCTGTTGTGTGACGTCTCCGTACGGGACCCTCGCCCGGCCGTGCCGGTCGTCTGGCGCCGTAAAGTGTTCGACACCATACATGGGTTGTCACACCCAGGAATGAAGGCCTCTCAGAAGCTGATGTCAGCGAAATTCATATGGCATTGCATGCACAACGATGTCCGCGACTGGGCCACACTTGTGTGGTCTGCCAAAAGGCCAAAGCACAGTGCCAAGTCAAAGTTCCGTTGGCCACCTTCACAGTTCCGGAGCGACGTTTTGACCATGTCAATGTGGACCTGGTAGGTCCACTCCCACCCTCCCATGGTTTTCACACATCCTGACCATGGTTGACCGCACCAACAGATGGCCGGAGGCGGTTCCCCTGTCATCCACTACTTCGGCGGACGTGGGCAGGGCGTTCATTTCCACCTGGGTCGCCCGTTTCGGAGTGCTCGCAGATATTTCTTCTGACAGAGGACTGCAGCTTTCCTCTGAACTCTGGAATGCAGTGGCCCAAGGACTCGGTGTCAAATTACACCGCACCACAGCCTACCACCCACAGGCGAATGGCGTCTCTAAACGCTTTCACCAATCACTGAAAGCCGCCCTGACGGCCAGCCTCCAGGACACTGGATGGGCAGAAAAGCTACTGTGGGTCCTGTTGGGCCTTCGCACGGTCCCCAAAGAAGACCTTCGCTCTTCATCAGCGGAGCTGGTGTACGGTCAGCCACTACGAGTCCCGGGGGATTTCCTGCCAGCTTCGACGAAGCCATGGTCCACGTCTCACCAGCTTACTAGTCACCAGGAGGCGGCCAGATGCTTCGCACCGGTGCCCACTTCGCACCACGGGCTGCAGAGTTTGCACGTTCCCCCGGAGCTTCACAAGGCTGAGTACGTCTTTATTCGCTGTGATGCTCATAGGGATCCACTCAAGGCCCCATATACTGGTCCCTTCCGTGTGTTGGAGGCAGGGGACAAAACCTTCATGGTGGATGTCGGTGGTAAACCGGACCACAATTCGGTCGATCGCTTAAAGCCAGCACATCTGGACCTCGACCGCCCCGTTGAGACAGCAGAACCGCCGAGGCGGGGTCGGCCACCCATCGCCGTTACAGCAGACCAAGTGCAACCGCCCGCCAGACCACCAACCGCCCAACAGCCTCTGCCTCAGGAGTACAGGAGTCGTTCTGACAGGCTCATCAGACCCCCTCACTGTAAAGTCCGCGCCTCAATAATGCACGGATTTCGGGAGAACAGTTTAACAGGTACTTTACTGAACAGGAGGCAACGTCAGACTGAAATACAGAAGCCTGCTAGGGCCTTTTATACAGGGGTGGTCACTGCCGGTACTGCAGTCTAAAACCAGTTATTCCCTTAAGGTACATACACAACAATTCCTCCCCTTTCAGATAAACAGAACATAACATTTGTTTAACAACTAAATAATAACTAATTACAATTACAGTTTTCTCGGTACTATATACATCACCTGAAATAATCATTTATAAGTTCAGTCTTTAAGGAGGCTTCCTGATCCTGACTGTATAGTGCCTTTCTCGAGTATCCTGTTCTTGCGGCGGAATCGATTCTGGCTCATTGTCATTGGTTGGTTCATCAGCTTCCAATGCCACTGCTTCTGAGGTAGACACAATCTGTACTTCGGGCTCATTACCAGGTGCACATGCTTGTGGTATAGGTTTGGCTTGTTCCTGTGACTCTAGAACCTGGTCAGCATGGCGTCTCACGATGCTCTCTCCAACGTCCACTGTGTACATTAGTGGTCCCTGCTGTGTGCATATCGTTCCTGGCTGCCAATTTTCTGTTCGGTAGTCGCGGGCCAAGACTGGTTGCCCTATCTTGAAGCTCCTGGTTGGCTTCTCATTTATGTGCTGGAACTGCTTATCCTCAACATCTCATCTTATGTTTGGTTTGAGCAAATCCAAGCGACATCTTAGCCTTCGGTTGAAAAACAGTACGGCTGGAGTTTGGTTGGTTACTGCATCTGTCGCATTCTGGTAAGCAAACAAGAAATTATCCACCTTGTGTTGTAGTGGTATGTCGTCATTATACATTGCCTTTATGGCCTTTTTAAAGGTCTGAACAAACCTCTCAGCCAATCCATTCGTGGCTGGATGATATGGGGCAGATGTGCAATGTTTCACCCCATTATTCTTCAGGAACCTCCGGAAATCCTCAGACACAAACTGTGGCCCATTGTCGGAGCAAATCTGTTCTGGCAACCCATTCCTGGCGAAGATGGTCCTTAGGAATGCAATAGTTTTCTCCGTGGTGGTGGAGGACATTTTAATGACCTCTGGCCATTTCGAATGGGTGTCCACAGCGATTAGAAACATTGAGTCCATAAATGGACCAGCAAAATCAATGTGTACCCGTTGCCATGGAGATGAGGGCCACTCCCATGGATGTAGCGGGGCCTGTGGTGGAGCGTTTTGGACCTTCTGGCATCCTGTGCATCTCTTGGTCATATCCTCAATTTCTTTATCGATTCCCGGCCACCACACAAATGCCCTGGCTAGGCTCTTCATTTTTACCCCTCCCAGATGACCCTCATGAAGCTCATTGAGCACTCTATCTCTCAACTTGGGTGGGATTACCACTCGGGATCCACACATCAAGGTCCCCCGGCACACTAACAGTTGTTCTCTCCTTGGCGAGAATGCTGGCAACAGTGAGTCGCCATATGCTGGCCATCCCTTCACCGTCAAATCATAGGCCCGAGAGAGTGTCAGGTCATTTCAGGTTTCCTTCTCAATACTTGCGTTTGTAACAGGTAAACATTAGACTATGGTCGCATGGAATATCTCCACAGGGTCCACTGCAAGTGCTTCTTCCACCGTAGGCAACGGTAGGCGTGACAGCCCATCAACGTTTCCATGCTGTTTCGTACCCTTGTACTCTATGTCATACTGATGTGCCCCTAGAAAAAGTGACCATCTTTGCAGCCGTTGCGCCGTCATCACCGGAACGTCCTTCTTTGGGTTAAAAATTGAGACCAGGGGCTGATGGTTAGTCAGTCGGGTGAATTTCTGCCCGTGCAGATAGTGATTGAACTTCTTCACCCCCCACACCAGGCTGAGGGCCTCCCTGTCAATTTGGGCATAGTTACGCTCGGCTGAGGTTAGCGAGCGTGATGCAAAGGCTATTGGCCTCCCTGAACCGTCACGGAATTTGTGTGACAGCACCGCTCCAATGCCGTAAGGTGACGCATCACATGCCAACCGAATCAGTAGTGTTGGGTTGCAGTGGGCCAATACTTCTTTTGAAGTGATTAGGCATTTACATTCCTGAAAGGCATGCTTACACTCATCACTCCATTTCCATGTTACTCCAGTTTGTAGCAGGGCCTTAATTATCAGATCTGTTTTTAACAGTGTGGAAGAGATGTTATGTGGTCGTGACCCAGTTTACAAATGGTGACAATGGTTGTTTGGTTCAGTTGATAGCGCTCTTACTGCTGGGGTCAGAAGGTCGTGGATCAGAACCCTTACTCCAGGATATGCGTGTGTAAATATGGCTGACGCTGCACCAGATTACGAAGGGCATTGTTAGAAATGCTGTATTTTGGATGAGACATGGAACCATGTTTCGCCTGGTCAAGTGGATATTAAAGACCTTTATTTTCATGGACCACCAGGGAAGGTGTTCGTGCCAACATTCCTCCCTCAACAAACGGCCTCAAAAAAAAATGTAATTGGCCATTTGCAGGAGTTCCCAGTGCAAAATGGCTGCCATACTTGCCTGCAGTTGTTACCTTTGAATATGTGACATGGTCCTTCGCAAATGCACGTATTTTCTTTTACGTATCAGCTGGTATCTTGTCTTGTTGCTGGGGCTTTTTTAAGTGTTGTAATAGCCAAGGAAATATTATTGAACCGTGCGATGCAATCTGATATGACATCTTACATTTGCACATAGTGTTCTGTGAGAAGTGGAATCCAGGGACAGTGTAAATCAATGTTGAAGCTGACAGAGAATTCACCGTGGCTGAGATTGCTTCCAATTTCTCCTGTTCACTCTGAGCTATTTAAGTTTTTTTTTTACACACCAATACATTTGGTAGGCAACCATACCATAATAAGACAACCAGCTTCACCAATGGATCGGTGCGTTCATCCAGTGAGTAGTCAAACCATTCAGGCGTCAGCTGTGGCTCAGTGGGTAACACTTTTTTACCTCTGAGGCAGAAGGTTGTGGGTTCAAGTCTCACCCCTGAAAGTTGAGCGGGTAATCTAGGCTGATACTGCCAGTGCAGTACTGAGGGAATGTCTTTCATGACCTTAGGACATCCCAAAGCACTTTACAGCTGATGATGTACTTTTGAAGTATAGTCACTGTTGGCACACCGTGGCTGCAGTGTGTACCATCTACAAGATGCACTGCAGCAACTCGCCAAGGCTTCTTCGGCAGCACCTCCCAAGCCCGTGACCTCTTCCACCTAGAAGGACAAGGGCAGCAGACGCATGGGCACACCACCACCTCCAAGTTCCCCTCCAAGTCACACACCATCCTGACTTGGAAGTATATCGTCGATCCTTCATCGTCGCTGGGTCAAAATCCTGGAACTCCCTCCCTAACAGCACTGTGGGAGCACCTTCACCACACGGACTGCAGCTGTAAAAGAAGGTGGCTCACCACCACCTTCTCAAGGGCAATTAGGGATGGGCAATAAATGCTGACCTTGCCAGCGACGCCCACATCCCCTGAACGAATAAAAAAAAAGTAGCCTATTTGTGCACAGCAAGCTCCCACATACAGCAATGTGATAATGACCATATAATCTGTTTATTAGCGATATTGATTGAGGCCAGTACACCCCTGCTCTTCTTTGAAATAGTGCCATGGGATCTTTTACAGCCACCTGAGAGAGTAGATGGGCCTCGGTTTAATATTTCTTCCGAACAACGGCACCTCCGACAGTACGGCACTACCTTGACACTGCACTGGAGTGACAGCCAGATTTTTGAGCTTGGAGTGGAACTTTGAACCCACAGCCTTCTAACTTAGAAGGCGAGAGCGCCATCCATGGCTGACACTGTTAATGTTAGACTGCGTTGATAGGTTATATTGTAGGAATTGACGAATTCCTAACCAATAACTGAGGTCGACTCAGGAGATGAAGCAAACAGGTCTTTAATGTAAGATTAAACGAGTTCAAACAGTTTGTTGAGATCAATACAGGAGAACCACGAAAACAGGTCTTAACAAGATGGAGATTCCACGAGGACTGCCCGGACAGTCACGTGGTTTGCGACGTGACGTCATCGCGTTTTCCCGCGCTCTTAAATGGGCCACGCCCCGTACATACAAACACTATATACAAAACACAGTAATGTCTAACACAATGGTACAGGCTTAGGCTGGTGTTAGAACATCGTTAAAGGGAATTATATACAGTTGCCCAGAGTCATTCAGTGGCTCCACCACATGCACCCCCCCAGAATTCGCTTTAACGGACAAAGTCAAACGGTGAGTGTTGTGTATGTACCTTTAAGCGAATAACTGGTTTTAGACTGCAGTACCGGCAGTGACCACCCCTGTATAAAAGGCCCTAGCAGGCTTCTGTATTTCAGTCTGACGTTACCTCCTGTTCAGTAAAGTACCTGTTAAACTGTTCTCCCGAAGCCCGTGTATTATTGAGATGCGGACTTTACAGTGGCGATGAGTAAGTTCGAACTCACCTGCAGTGTGGCATTATCTCACAGGGATCTCGCCCTGAGAGGAGGGTTCTTGGGGGTCGTAGTCTAAGCAATGGGCGTCGACCGCGGGCAACCGCCCAAAGAATTCATCGGTGTTCGGAGAATTGCAGGAGAGACTGTGGAGAGCTGTGCTTGGCTCCCCAGTTAAGGTGTTCCAGCAAATCGTGCTGGTAGCAGGTAGCGCGCTGACCCTTCCGGACTGCGGCGGGCTCAAGCTCGATCGAGCGGCTCTACGAAACAGGCCGCGCAGCGTCGCCGGGAAAAGAAAACAAGAGAGAGAGGGTGGAGCGCACAGGGCTCAAGAACAGGGCAGCGGAGAGAAAATAAACGGGGGGAAGGAAAATGACACGCGCCGAAGCCGCGGGTCGCCACGAATACCCTGTAGAATGCTAGGAGCAGTGTGGCAGCAAGGGGAAGAAGCAAAAGTGCGGGAGGCGCCATTTTATCCCGTTGGGGAAGAAGCAAAAGCGCAGGAGGTGCCATTTTATTCCATTGGGGAAGAAGCAGAAGCGCCGCAGGCGCCATTTCAAATGATCCAAGATGCCGAAAAGTGGCAGTATCACTGCTTTCGACAACGAGGTAGAAGACTGGACCACGTATGTGGAAAGAATTGAAGTGTACTGCAAGGCAAATGAGGTGGCCGATGGAAAGAGGGCGTCGGTATTATTAAATCTGATGGGCGCGAGTACGTACGGCCTATTTCGGAATTTAATTACCTCAGCTAAACCAATGGAGAAAAGTTTTGAGGAGATTGTTCATATCTTACAGGAACACCTAAGCCCTACACCACTGCTGATAGCAGAAAGATTAAAGTTCCATAAAAGAAACCAGCACAAAGATGAGAGCAATGCTGACTATCTTACGGAACTACGCAAGTTATCGAAGCACTGCCAGTTCAGAGCAGGACTGGCAGACACCTTACTGGATAAGTTTGTCTGCGGGTCCAGAGTGAAGGAACCCAGAAACGACTACTTTCGAAAAAGGACCTGACGCTAGCACAGGCTTTCAGCGTGGCAGTGTCCTATGAAGCAGCAGCACGGGGAGCTGCGGAAATACAACAGAAACCACAAGAATACAGCACTAACGAAATGGCGTATGGAGCAGAAAAGTGCTATCGCTGCAGCAGAACAACCCATGAGCAGAAGGACTGCTGGTTTAAGGACAAAGTATGCAGGCAATGCGGAAAAATGGGACATATAGCAAGAGTCTGCAGGTCGGGAAAGAAAACCAGCACGACAAGAACTACTAAAGAACAGTACAGGAAAGTAAAGAAACTGACAGACAGTAGTTCGGAAGATCAGGAGAGTGATAAGGACTCCGGGAGCAGGAGACTAAGTTGTCTAAAGTTACACAACGTGATCGCAAAGGAGGATCACTGAACCATTTGGGTCACCCTCACGATAGCAGGGTCCCCAGTAAAGATGGAATTGGACACAGGATCTGCCCTAACTCTCATGAATCGACGAGACTATGAGCGGCTATTCTCACACATACCCTTAAAGGACACGTCCATTGTATTGAAGACATACACGGGGCAAAAGGTTTGCCCCAGAGGAAAAATAAGGGTGCCAGTTAAATATAACGGCAAGGAAATGCAGAAACTATATATGTATATACTGCGAGATGGAGGACCACCATTATTGGGACGTGAATGGATCCGAAAAATACAATTGGATTGGCATTCCATTCAGGCGCTAACTGTGACTGACAAAAAGGATGATGACGTCGCACTTGGACGTCTGTCACAAATTCTATCTGACGCGGAAGAGGTGTTCCAACAAGGACTTGGGACTCTAAAAGGAGTAAAGGCAACCATAAAGATTGAAGATAACGCAAACCCAAACTTATTTAAGGCCAGACCGGTGCCATACGCGATCCGCCCAGCCGTTGAAGCTGAACTGGAGAGTCTGGAACGTTCAGGTGTGCTGTCCAAGGTGGACTGGAGCGAGTGGGCCACACCCATCGTTCCTGCAATGAAGAAAGCATTGAGCAGCACGCCTGGGGAGCCGAAGAAAGTTCGCATCTGTGGGGACTTCAAGGTGACTGTGAACCCAGTCCTGCACACAGTACGATATCCACTTCTGCGGCTAGAAGATATTTTCACCTCACTATCTGGGGGGAAACTTTTACAAAGATTGATCTGGCCCAAGCGTATCTGCAAATGGAGGTGGAAGAAGCAAAAAAAAACCTCACGATAAACACTCACAAAGGCCTTTACCAGTACAATCGACTGGTATTAGGGGTAGCATCAGCCCCGGCTATTTGGCAGACGGCGATGGAACAAGTCCTGCAAGGGATTCCGGGGACCCAGTGTTATTTGGACGACATCCTAGTTAAGGGCGAAAATGACATTGAACACCTTGCCAACCTGGAGCAGGTGCTCACGAGATTACAGGAATATGGGCTGCGAGCCAACCGCCCCAAATGCGAGTTCTTCAGGAGACAAATCTCGTATTGTGGCCACATGATTGATGAGGAAGGGTTGCATAAGTCGCCGGACAAGATTGAGGCTGTAGTCAAGGCTCCAGCACCGGAAAATGTGTCGCAACTAAGGTCATTCCTCGGGTTGGTGAACTACTACCATAAGTTCTTGACGAATTTATCTACAATTCTGCACCCACTGAACGCCCTGCTACAAACTGGAGTAACATGGAAATGGAGTGATGAGTGTAAGCATGCCTTTCAGGAATGTAAATGCCTAATCACTTCAAAAGAAGTATTGGCCCACTCCAACCCAACACTACTGATTCGGTTGGCATGTGATGCGTCACCTTACGGCATTGGAGCGGTGCTGTCACACAAATTCCGTGACGGTTCAGGGAGGCCAATAGCCTTTGCATCGCGCTCTCTAACCTCAGCCGAGCGTAACTACGCCCAGATTGACAGGGAGGCCCTCAGCCTGGTGTGGGGGGTGAAGAAGTTCAATCACTATCTGCACGGGCAGAAATTCACCCTACTGACTGATCATCAGCCACTGGTCTCAATTTTTAATCCAAAGAAGGACGTTCCGGTGATGACGGCGCAACGGCTGCAAAGATGGTCACTTTTTCTAGGGGCACATCAGTATGACATAGAGTACAAGGGTACGAAACAGCATGGAAACGTTGATGGGCTGTCGCGCCTACCGTTGCCTACGGTGGAAGAAGCACCTGCAGTGGACCCTGTGGAGATATTCCATGCGACCATTGTCGAATGTTTGCCTGTTACAAACGCAAGTATTGAGAAGGAAACCCGAAATGACCTGACACTCTCTCGGGTCTATGATTTGACGGTGAAGGGATGGCCAGCATATGGCGACTCACTGTTGCCAGCATTCTCGCCAAGGAGAGAACAACTGTTAGTACGCCGGGGGACCTTGATGTGTGGATCCCGAGTGGTAATCCCACCCAAGTTGAGAGATAGAGTGCTCAATGAGCTTCATGAGGGTCATCTGGGAGGGGTAAAAATGAAGAGCCCAGCCAGGGCGTTTGTGTGGTGGCCAGGAATTGATAAAGAAATTGAGGATATGACCAAGAGATGCACAGGATGCCAGAAGGTCCAAAACGCTCCACCACAGGCCCCGCTACATCCATGGGAGTGGCCCTCATCTCCATGGCAACAGGTACACATTGATTTTGCTGGTCCATTTATGGACTCAATGTTTCTAATCGCTGTGGACGCCCATTCGAAATGGCCAGAGGTCATTAAAATGTCCTCCACCACCACGGAGAAAACTATTGCATTCCTAAGGACCATCTTCGCCAGGAATGGGTTGCCAGAACAGATTTGCTCCGACAATGGGCCACAGTTTGTGTCTGAGGATTTCCGGAGGTTCCTGAAGAATAATGGGGTGAAACATTACACATCTGCCCCATATCATCCAGCCACGAATGGATTGGCTGAGAGGTTTGTTCAGACCTTTAAAAAGGCCATAAAGGCAATGTATAATGACAACATACCACTACAACACAAGGTGGATAATTTCTTGTTTGCTTACCAGAATGCGACAGATGCAGTAACCAACCAAACTCCAGCCGTACTGTTTTTCAACCGAAGGCTAAGATGTCGCTTGGATTTGCTCAAACCAAACATAAGATGAGATGTTGAGGATAAGCAGTTCCAGCACATAAATGAGAAGCCAACCAGGAGCTTCAAGATAGGGCAACCAGTCTTGGCCCGCGACTACCGAACAGAAAAATGGCAGCCAGGAACGATATGCACACAGCAGGGACCACTAATGTACACAGTGGACGTTGGAGAGAGCATCGTGAGATGCCATGCTGACCAGATTCTAGAGTCACAGGAACAAGCCAAACCTATACCACAAGCATGTGCTCCTGGTAATGAGCCCGAAGTACAGATTGTGTCTACCTCAGAAGCAGTGGTATTGGAAGCTGACGAACCAACCAATGACAATGAGCCAGAATCGATTCCACCGCAAGAACAGGATACTCGAGAAAGGCACTATCCAGTCAGGATCAGGAAGCCTCCTCAAAGACTGAACTTATAAATGATTATTTCAGTTGATGTATATAGTACCGAGAAAATTGTAATTGTAATTAGTTATTATTTAGTTGTTAAATGAATGTTATGTACTTTTTATCGAAAAGGGGAGGAATTGTTTTGTATGTACCTTAAGGGAATAACTGGTTTTAGACTGCAGTACCGGCAGTGACCACCCCTGTATAAAAGGACCTAGCAAGCTTCTGTATTTCAGTCTGACGTTGCCTCCTGTTCAGTAAAGTACCTGTTAAACTGTTCTCCCGAAGTCCGTGTATTATTGAGGCATGGAATTTACAGTGAGGGTGTCTGATGAGCCTGTCAGAACGACTCCTGTACTCCTGAGGCGGAGGCTGTTGGGCGGCTGGTGGTCTGGCGGGCGGTTGCACTTGGTCTGCTGTAACGGCGATGGGTGGCCGACCCCGCCTCGGCGGTTCTGCTGTCTCAACGGGGCGGTCGAGGTCCAGATGTGCTGGCTTTAAGCGATCGACCGAATTGTGGTCCGGTTTACCACCGACATCCACCATGAAGGTTTTGTCCCCTGCCTCCAACACATGGAAGGGACCAGTATATGGGGCCTTGTGTAGAGCCCTATGAGCATCACAGCGAATAAAGACGTACTCAGCCTTGTGAAGCTCCGGGGGAACGTGCAAACTCTGCAGCCCGTGGTGCGAAGTGGGCACCGGTGCGAAGCATCTGGCCGCCTCCTGGTGACTAGTAAGCTGGTCAGACGTGGACCATGGCTTCGTCGAATCTGGCAGGAAATCCCCCGGGACTCGTAGTGGCTGACCGTACACCAGCTCCGCTGATGAAGAGCGAAGGTCTTCTTTGGTGACCGTGCGAAGGCCCAACAGGACCCACGGTAGCTTTACTGCCCATCCAGTCCCTGGAGGCTGGCCCTCAGGGCGGCTTTCAGTGATTGGTGAAAGCGTTCACAGAGGCCATTCGCCTGTGGGTGGTAGGCTGTGGTGCGGTGTAATTTGACATCGAGTCCTTGGGCCACTGCATTCCAGAGTTCAGAGGAAAACTGCAGTCCTCTGTCGGAAGAAATATCTGCGAGCACTCCAAAACGGGCGACCCAGGTGGAAATGAACGCCCTGGCCACGTCCGCCGAAGTAGTGGACGACAGGGGAACCTCCTCCGGCCATCTGTTGGTGCGGTCAACCATGGTCAGGATGTGTGAAAAACCATGGGAGGGTGGGAGTGGACCTACCAGGTCCACATTGACATGGTCAAAACGTCGCTCCGGAACTGTGAAGGTGGCCAACGGAACTTTGACGTGGCGCTGTACTTTGGCCTTTTGGCAGACCACACATGTGTGGCCCAGTCGCGGACATCCTTGTGCATGCCATGCCATATGAATTTCGCTGACATCAGCTTCTGAGAGGCCTTCATTCCTGGGTGTGACAACCCATGTATGGTGTCGAACACTTTACGGTGCCAGACGACCGGCACGACCGGGCGAGGGTCCCGTACGGAGACGTCACACAACAGCGTGTAACCTGTCGAATGGAACTTGACGTCGGCCAACCGGAGGCCAGTGACAGTCGTTCTGCAGGCTTGGACTTCTGGGTCTGAGGCTTGGTCCGCTGCCATAAGGGCGTAATCGATGCCCAAATTAACCGTATTGACGGTCGAGTGGGAGAGGCAGCCTGCCACCAGGTTGTCCTTACCAGCCACGTGCTGTATATCCGTGGTGAATTCGGATATGTAGGTCAGTTGACGTTGCTGTCGGGATGACCACGGTTCGGCGGTCTTGGCCATGGCAAAAGTTAGTGGCTTATGGTCCACAAAGGCGGTGAAAGGACGTCCTTCCAGGAGGAAACGAAAATGGCGGATGGCCAGAAAAAGGGCGAGCAACTCCCGGTCGAACGTGCTATATGCTCTCTCGTTCCGCTGTAGTTGACGGCTGAAGAATGCCAACGGCTGCCACGTCCCGTTCACCCATTGCTCTTGCACGGCGCCGATTGCATAGTCTGACGCGTCGGTGGTGAGGGCGATGGTGGCTCCTTGCAGCGGGTGCGCCAGCATGGTTGCGTTGGCTAAGGCGCTTTTGGTGTCGTCGAACGCTCGGGCCATGTCGTCCGTCCAGTCTACCAGGTTCTTGCCAGTCTTGCCCTTGAGGGCCTCGTACAGCGGCTGCATGAGTAGTGCTGCCTTAGGCACGAAACGGTGGTATAAGTTTACCATGCCTAGGAATTCCTGCAGGGGCTTAATGCTTTGCGGGTGTGGGAAGGATATCACCGCCTCTACCTTCGCTTGTAAAGGAACCGCTCCCTCTGCGGTGATGCGATGTCCCAGGAAATCAATTTGGCGCAGGCCAAAAGGACAATTGGCCGGGTTGATAATCAGGCCGTGTTGGCTGAGGCGCCGAAAAAGGGTGCGTAGGTGACAGATATGTTCTTCTTTAGTAGGACTGGCACTTAGAATATTATCCAGGTAGACGAAGAGGAACTTGAGGTCCCGCAGCACGGAGTCCATCAGGCGTTGGAAAGCCTGGGCGGCATTCCTTAACCAAAACGGCATTTGCAGAAACTCGAAGAGGCCGAATGGGGTGATGACTGCGGTCTTCTGGGCGTCCTGTGGGTGCACTGGAACCTGGTGGTAGCCCCGTACGAGGTCGACTTTCGAGAAGACGGTGCTCCCTACCAAATGGGCAGAGAAATCCTGGATGTGGGGGATCGGATACCGATCAGGAGTGGTGGCGTTGTTTAGGCGTCGATAGTCGCCGCATGGTCGCCATCCGCCGCCAGGCTTCAGGACCATATGGAGGGGTGAAGATCAGGGACTATTCGACCGGCGAATAATCCCTAACCGTTCCATGGTCGCGAACTCTGCCTTTGCGACCGCCAGCTTGCCAGGTTCCAGGCGCCGGGCCTACGCGTAGACCGGGGGGCCGTTGGTGGTGATGTGGTGTTCCACACCATGTTTCGTGGCTGTGGAGGAGAACGTGGGTCTTGTCAGGTCAGGAAATTCGGCGAGCAGACGAGCGAACTCGTCAGGAGTCGGGAAAGCACAGGCGACGGTGCGCGACATAGTGTGACGACCATGTGTGCGGGAAATGCATCCAGCTGCAGCTACTTGTAGACCGCATTGCGGCGCTCGAGCTGCGGGTGGATGGGTTGTGGAGCATGCGCGATGCTGAGAGGCTCGTGGATACCACGTTTAGCGAGTTGTGCACGCCTCAGGGTAGGGCAGCACAGGGAGTGACCATCAGGCGGAGCAACAAAGGCAGGCAGGTAGTGCAGGGAACCCCTGCGGACATCCCCCTTTCAAACAGGTATACCGCTTTGGATACTGTTGAGGGGGATGACTCACCAGGGGAAGGCAGCAGCAGCCAACTTCCTGGCACTGGGGGTGCTCCTGCTGCCCAGGAGGGGGGGAAAAGAGTGGGAGAGCAATAGTGGTAGGGGATTCTATAGTAAGGGGAACAGATAGGCGGTTCTGTGGCCGCAAACGTGACTCCAGGATGGTTTGTTGCCTCCCTGGTGCCAGGGTCAAGGATGTCACTGAGCGGCTGCAGGGCATTCTGGAGGGGGAGGGTGAACAGCCAGTGGTCGTGGTCCACATTGGTACCAACGACATAGGTAAAAAGAGGGATGAGGTCCTGCATCAAGAATTTAGGGAGCTAGGTAACAGATTAAAGGGCAGGACCTCAAAGGGTGTAATCTCTGGATTACTCCCAGTGCCACGTGCTAGTAAGTATAGGAATGGGAGGATAGAGCAGATGAATGCGTGGCTAAAGAGTTGGTGTAGGGGGGAGGGTTTTACTTTCCTGGATCACTGGGCCTGCTTCTGGGAAAGCTGGGACTTGTACAAGTCGGACGGGTTGCACCTGAACCAGAGCGGGACAAATATCCTTGCGGGGAGGTTTGCTAGCACTGTCGGGGGGGGTTTAAACTAACTTGGCAGGGGGATGGGATACAGGGGGGAGCTGAAGTAGGGGGGGATGTGCTGCCAATTATGGAGGAAAAAACAAGTCAGCTTGGTAGGCAGGGCAAATATATAAGGGCAAGGCTGGATGGCATCTATTTTAATGCAAGGAGCCTTGCAAATAAGGTGGATGAACTGAAGGTGTTGATAAACACATGGGAGTATGATATTGTTGCTATCACTGAGACATGGTTGAGGGAGGGGCAAGACTGGCAGCTCAATATTCCGGGGTACAGAATCTTCAGGCGAGACAGAGGGGGAGGTATAAGAGGAGGGGGTGTCGCAATATTAATTAAGGAGTCAATTACTGCGGTAAGGAGGGATGATATATTAGCTGGGTCCTCTAATGAGGCCATATGGGTGGAGCTTAAAAACAAAAAGGGGGCAAGCACTTTGCTGGGAGTGTACTATAGGCCTCCAAACAGTCAGGGGGAGATAGAGGAACAGATATGTAGGCAAATCTCAGAGAAATGTGCAAATAATAGGGTAATAATAATGGGGGATTTCAACTTCCCCAATATTAACTGGGATAGTCAAAGTGTGAAAGGCTCAGAGGGTGTAGAATTCTTAAAGTGCATCCAGGAGAGCTTTTTGAGCCAGCATGTAGAAAGTCCTACAAGAGAGGGGGCGGTACTGGACCTAATTCTAGGGAATGTGGCCGGCCAAGTGGAAAAAGTGCTAGTAGGTGAGCACTTTGGTGATAGTGACCATAATATGGTAAGATTTAAGGTGGTCATGGAAAAGGACAGGGATGGGCCGGAAATAAAGGTTCTAAATTGGGGGAAGGCCGATTTTAATAGGATAAGGCAGGATCTGGCCAAAATGGACTGGGATCAGCTACTTGTAGGAAAATCCGCATCGGAGCAATGGGAGGCTTTCAGAAGGGAGATTGAGATCATACAAGGGCAACATGTTCCCATAAAGGTCAAGAGTGGTTCCAAAAACCACAGGGAACCGTGGATGTCAGGGGATATACGGGAATGGATTAGGAAAAAAAGGAGGGCTTTTGGTAGATACAAAAGGCTAAAGACGGAGGAAGCCCTAGAGGAGTACAAAAAGTGCAGGGGGATACTTAAAAAAGAAATTAGGAGATCAAGGAGGGGCCATGAAATAACACTGGCGAGCAAAATAAAGGAAAATCCGAAGATGTTTTATAAGTATATTAAGGGTAAAAGGATAACTAGGGAAAAAATAGGGCCCATTAGGGACAAAAGTGGCAATCTGTGTGTGGAGCCGGAAGATGTAGGAGGGGTTCTAAATGAATTTTTTGCATCTGTTTTCACTATGGAGAAGGACGATGTAGACATAGAAATAGGGCGGGGGGACTGTGATATGCTCGAACATATTAACATCGAGAGGGAGGAGGTATTGGCGGTTTTAGCTGGCCTAAAAATGGATAAATCCCCAGGCCCCGATGAAATGTACCCCAGGCTGCTGTGTGAGGCAAAGGAGGAGATTGCGGGGGCTCTAACACATATATTCAGGACCTCTCTGGCCACAGGGGATGTGCCAGAGGACTGGAGAACTGCTAATGTAGTACCATTATTCAAGAAGGGTAGTAGGGAAAAACCGGGGAACTACAGGCCAGTGAGCCTAACATCAGTGGTAGGAAAATTACTGGAAAAAATCCTGAGGGACAAAATTTGTCTCCACTTGGAGAGGCAAGGATTAATCAGGGATAGTCAACATGGCTTTGTCAAGGGAAGATCATGTCTGACTAATTTGATTGAATTTTTTGAGGGGGTGACTAGGTGTGTGGATGAGGGTAACGCAGTGGATGTGGTATACATGGATTTCAGTAAGGCCTTCGATAAAGTCCCGCACAGGAGACTGGTCAAGAAGGTAAGAGCCCATGGAATCCAGGGTGCCTTGGCACATTGGATACAAAACTGGCTTAGTGGCAGAAGGCAGAGGGTGATGGTCGAAGGTTGTTTTTGTGACTGGAAACCTGTGGCCAGTGGGGTACCACAGGGATCGGTGCTGGGTCCCTTGCTGTTTGTGGTCTACATTAATGACTTGGATATGAATGTAAAGGGTACGATCAGTAAATTCGCGGATGATACTAAAATTGGTAGGGTGGTAAATAGCGAGGAGGGTAGCCTCAGTCTGCAGAACGATATAGATGGGTTGGTCAGATGGGCGGAACAGTGGCAAATGGAATTTAACCCGGAAAAGTGCGAGGTGATGCACTTTGGGGGGTCTAACAAGGCAAGGGAATACACAATGAATGGTAAGACCCTAGGCAAGACGGAGGGTCAGAGGGATCTGGGTGTGCAGGTACACAGATCCCTGAAGGCGGCGGAACAGGTGGATAAGGTGGTAAAAAAGGCATATGGGATACTTGCCTTCATTAGCCGAGGCATAGAATATAAGAGCAAGGAGGTTATGATGGAGCTGTATAAAACACTGGTTAGGCCACAGCTGGAATACTGTGTGCAGTTCTGGTCGCCACACTACAGGAAAGATGTGATCGCGTTAGAGAGGGTGCAGAGGAGGTTCACCAGGATGTTACCAGGGCTGGAGCGCTTCAGCTATGAAGAGAGACTGGGCAGATTGGGTTTGTTTTCCTTGGAGCAGAGGAGGCTGAGGGGGGACATGATTGAGGTGTACAAAATTGTGAGGGGCATAGATAGGATGGATGCTGAGGAGCTTTTCCCCTTAGTAGAGGGGTCAATAACTAGGGGGCATAGATTCAAGGTAAAGGGAGGGAGGTTTAGAGGGGATTTGAGAAAGAACTTTTTCACCCAGAGGGTGGTTGGAGTCTGGAACTCACTGCCTGAAAGGGTTGTGGAGGCAGAAACCCTCACAACATTTAAGAAGCATTTGGATGAGCATTTGAAATGCCATAGCATACAAGGCTACGGGCCAAATGCTGGAATATGGGATTAGATTAGACAGGGCTTGATGGCCGGCATGGACACGATGGGCCGAAGGGCCTCTATCTGTGCTGTATTACTCTATGACTCTATGACTCTATAACAAGGGATAGAATTGAAAGTTGCCGTGTTGATCAACCGTCGGTTCTTCACGTTGACCAGGAGGCTGTTGGCGCACAGGAAATCTGCGCCGAGAATGGGTTGAGAAACATTGGCCGTCACAAAATCCCAGTGAAAACGTTGCCCCCCGAAGCACACCTCCACTCGCCGTCTGCCGAAGGTCCGAATTGCTCCGCCATTGGCCGCTTCAAGGGCGAGGCCGTGATTCCCTGCCTGCACATCGAGGGTGGACATGGGTAAAATGCTGCACTGCGCTCCGCTGTCGCACAGAAAACGATGACCGGAGAGTGTATTGGTGATGAAAAGCAACTTGCCCGCGTTGCCGATCGCCATGGCGGCCGCGGGGCACCTGTTAGACCCGTTTCTCAGTCGTTGAAGTTGTGTTTTTGGGGGGAAAGCTGCAGGGAGGGCGGCAATGTCGCGCCTTCGCGCCGAACTGCGTGTGGTAGAAACACAGCCCAGCAGGCTGACGAGCTGGGGCAGCATCTGTGGGGGATGGGTGCCTCGTGGCGGTGCAGTACTGCTGCGTTACCGCAAAAATTTTGTCCGCTTCTGCCGCGAGTGCCGCGCAGTCTTCCACCTCGGATCTGGCCAGGGCAGCTTGCACCTGCTCAGGCAGCTGACTGAGGAATAGTTCACGGAATGGGAAGCATTCTGGTTCTGAGCCCAGGAGTGTGAGCATTTGGCTCATCAACTCCGAAGGCTTGAAGCCCCCGAGCCCGGGCAGAGTGAGCAATCGACGGGCACGCTCCGATTTAGTGAGCCCGAAAACTTGCAGCAACCGCGCCTTGAGGGTTTCATACTTGCGCTCTGTTGGAGGGTTCTCGAGTAGGCTGACGATCCGCGAGGTGGCAGAGCTGTCGAGTGCGGAGACCACATAGAGATATTTGGTCTGATCCGCAACGATGTCCCTCAGGGCGAACTGTGCCTTGACCTGAATGAACCACGAGGTCGTTTGCTGCTCCCAGAACTGCGGTAGCTTCAGCGAAACGGCATTGGCCTCCATGCTGTGTTCTTTTTGCGAAAAACGTTCACAAAAAACGGGGTCACCAATGTAGGAATTGACGAATTCCTAACCAATAACTGAGGTCGACTCAGGAAATCAATCAAACAGGTCTTTAATGTAAGACGAAACGAGTTCAAACAGTTTGTTGAGATCGATATAGGAGAACCACGAAAACAGGTCTTAACAAGATGGAAATTCCACGAGGACTGCCCGGACAGTCACGTGGTTTGCAACGTGACGTCATCGCGTTGGCCCGCGTTTCCCCGCGCTCTTAAAGGGGCCACGCCCCGTACATACAAACACTTTATACAAAACACAGTAATGTCTAACACAATGGTACCGGCTTAGGCTGGTGTTAGAACATCATTAAACGGAATTATATACAGTTGCCCAGAGTCATTCAGTGGCTCCGCCACAATATAAGGAGATACTGTTTCTCCGGCAGGACAGCCAGTAACCAGAGGACTCAGATTTAAGAACTAGAGGAGCGACGTGGAGATTTTTTTTTATGCAGCAATTTTTATGATCTGGAATGCAGTGCCTGAAAGGATGGTAGAAGCAGATTCAGTAATAACTTTCTGGATGTAATATCTCCAAATTTGCAGACGACACAAAGCTGGGTGGGAGGGTAAGCTGTGAGGAGGATGTCGTGAAACTCCAGTACGATTTGGACAGGTTGGGTGATTGGGCAGAAACATGGCAAATGCACTATAATGTGGATAAATGTGAGGTTATCCACTTTGGTGGCAAAAACAGGAAGGCAGATTATTATTTGAATGGCAATAGATTGGGAGAAGGGGAAGTGCAAAGAGACCTGGGTGTTATTGTGCACCAGTCGCTGCAGGTAAGCATGCAGGTGCAGCAGGCGGTTAAGAAGGCAAATGGTATGTTGGCCTTCGTAGCAAGAGGGTTCGAGTACAAGAACAAGGATGTCTTGCTGCAGTTGTACAGGGCCTTGGTGACACCACACCTTGAGTATTGTGTGCAGTTTTGGTCACCTTACCTGAGGAAGGACGTTCTTGCCATGGAGGGGGTGCAGCGAAGATTCACCAGGCTGATACCTGGGATGGCAGGAATGACGTACGAGGAGAGATTGTGTCGATTGGGCTTATACTCACTGGAGTTTAGAAGATTGAGAGGGGATCTCATCGAAACCTATAAAATTCTGTCAGGTCTGGACAGACTAGATGCAGAAAGGATGTTTCTGATGGCTGGGGAGTCCAGAACCAGGGGTCATAGTCAAAGGATAAGGGGTGAGCCATTTAGGACAGAAATGAGGAGGAATTTCTTCACCCAGAGAGTGGTGAACCAGTTCATTAAATGTATTCAAGAAAGAGTTGGATATGTTTCTTGAGGCTAAAGGGATCAAGGGATATGGGGAGAAGGCAGGGACAGGGTACTGAATTTGGATGATCAGCCATGGTCTCATTGAATGGCGGAGCAGGCTCGAGGGGCTGAATGGCCTACTCCTGATCCTATCTTCTATGTTATGTTTCTATGTTTCTAAAGGAAATTGGATATATAAAAAAAAAACCTGAAAAGGAAACATTTGAGGGCTCCGGGGAAAGAGAGTGTAAGTGGGACTAATTGGATAGCTCTTTCAAAGGGCTGGCGCAGGCACGATGGGCTGAATGACCTCCTTCTGTGCTGTATGATTCTCTGAAATGCAGAAGCCATTTTGCACTCTGCAATATCCCTGCAAACAGCAGTGAGACAAATGACCAGTGAGGCTTCTTTTTTGTGATGGTTAAAAAAGAAATGTTGTTCGGGACACTGGGAGAACTATCTGATTTTCTTCAACTAGCGCCATGCAATCTTTAACATCCACCAGGACTACTGAACATAAGGTCTTAAGAGCATAACAAACAGCAGCAGGAGTAGGCCATACGGCTCTTTGAGCCTGCTCCACTATTCAATAAGATCATGGCTGATCTTCGACCTCAACTCCACTTTCCCACACGATCCCCACATCCCTTGATTCCTTTAGTGCCGAAAAATCTATCGATCTCAGTGTTGAATAGGCAGATGGGGCTTTGGTTTAACATCTTATACGAGGCACAGCATCTCTGATCAGATTCTTTCCTGCCATGAAAATAGCATGGCTTAAATATTAGTAATTCTTGTAGTGCTGCTCCAGGCATGATATTGTAAAGGACTGACTGCTCCAGAAAATTAGCCCGAGTATTGAGCAGTGTTCCTGTTCATTTTTTTTTGGGTGGGCGACCCCACTTTAAGGGGCTGCACAGCCCATTCAAAATACCGCACGTGCACTGTTTTTTCTCATTGACAAACCGGCGAACCAGCTGCGTCGGAGGCCCGGAGAGAGCTGTGCGGCCGCACAGCTTAAAAGGAACATTGGGGAGAAACGCAGATTGGGCGACTGATTTGTGGAACACATCCGTTCAGTCCGTAAGGGTGACCCCGAGCTTCCGGTCGCCTGTCACTTTAATTGTTCGCTCCACTCCCCACTCTGACCTCTCCGTCCTCGGCCTCTTGCACTGTTCCAATGAAGCTCAATGTAAACTCGAGGAACAGCACCTCATCTTTCGATTAGGCATGTTACAGCCTTCTGGACTCAACATCGAGTTCAACAATTTCAGACTATAACCTCGGCCCCTATCATTTTTTTTCTCTCTCACATGGCAGCTGTTGATGATTCTGCCATTGCCATTTACACCTCATCTAGAGTCATCTTTTGTTTCTTAACTTGTCCCATTACCATCTCTTTTTGCCTTGTACCGTCATCCCTTTTGTCTCTTAATCTCTCCTGCCTTCCATCCTATCACAGACCTTCCCTTTTGTTCTTTCATAGGACTGAGATGAGGAGAAATGTCTTCACTCAGAGGGTGGTGAACCTGTGGAATTCTCCACCACAGAAGGCTGTGGAGGCCAAGTCACTGAATATATTTAAGAAGGAGATAGATAGATTTCTAGACACAAAAGGCATCAAGGGGTACGGGGAGAGAGTGGGAATATGGTATTGAGATAGAGGATCAGCCATGATCATATTGAATGGCGGAGAAGGCTCGAAGGGCCGAATGGCCTACTACTGCTCCTTTTTTTCTGTTTCTATGTTTCTATCCCCTCCACACTCTCCCTGCCCCAACACTTGCTTAAGAATATGTTATAGCTCCAACTTTTTCCAGTTCTGAGGAAGGGTTTTGACCTGAAGCGTTAACTCTGTTTCTCTCTCCACAGATGCTGCCTGACCTGCTGAGGATTTTCTGTTTTTATTTCCGCAGTATTTTGTTTTTGTATCAGCTTAAAAGGAACATTGGTGCGATGGTATAAGGCGCAGAATTGCAGATAAATTCGGCAAGAACTTATGGTAGTAGTTCACCAACCCGAGGAACGACCTTAGTTGCGACACATTTTCCGGTGCTGGAGCCTTGACTACAGCCTCAATCTTGTCCGGCGACTTATGCAACCCTTCCTCATCAATCATGTGGCCACAATACGAGATTTGTCTCCTGAAGAACTCGCATTTGGTGCGGTTGGCTCGTAGCCCATATTCCTGTAATCTCGTGAGCACCTGTTCCAGGTTGGCAAGGTGTGCACTGTCATTTTCGCCCGTAACTAGGATATCGTCCAAATAACACTGGGTCCCCGGAATCCTTTGCAGGACTTGTTCCATCGCCCTCTGCCAAATAGCCGGGGCTGATGCTGCCCCTAATACCAGTCGATTGTACTGGTAAAGGCCTTTGTGAGTGTTTATTGTGAGGTATTTTTTTTGCTTCTTCCACCTCCATTTGTAGATATGCTTGGGCCAGATCAATCTTTGTAAAGCGTTTCCCCCCAGATAGTGAGGCTAAAATATCTTCTATCCGCGGAAGTGGATATTGTACTGTGTGCAGGACTGGGTTCACAGTCACCTTGACGTCCCCACAGATGCGAGCTTTCTTCGGCTCCCCAGGCGTGCTGCTCAATGCTTTCTTCATTACAGGAACGATGGGTGTGGCCCACTCGCTCCAGTCCACCTTGGACAGCACACCTGAACGTTCCAGACTCTCCAGTTCAGCTTCAATGGCTGGGCGGATCGCGTATGGCACCGGTCTGGCCTTAAAAATGTTTGGGTTTGCGTTATCTTCAATCTTTATGGTTGCCTTTACTCCTTTTAGAGTCCCAAGTCCTTGTTGGAACACCTCTTCTGCGTCAGATAGAATTTGTGACAGACGTCCAAGTGCGACGTCATCATCCTTTTTGTCAGTCACAGATAGCGCCTGAATGGAATGCCAATCCAATTGTATTTTTCGGATCCATTCACGTCCCAATAATGGTGGTCCTCCATCTCGTAGTATATGCATATATAGTTTCTGCATTTTCTTGCCGTTATATTTAACTGGCACCCTTATTTTTCCTCTGGGGCAAACCTTTTGCCCCGTGTATGTCTTCAATACAATGGACGTGTCCTTTAAGGGTATGTGTGAGAATAGCCGCTCATAGTCTCGTCGATTCATGAGAGTTAGGGCAGATCCTGTGTCCAATTCCATCTTTACTGGGGACCCTGCTATCGTGAGGGTGACCCAAATGGTTCAGTGATCCTCCTTTGCGATCACGTTGTGTAACTTTAGACAACTTAGTCTCCTGCTCCCGGAGTCCTTATCACTCTCCTGATCTTCCGAACTACTGTCTGTCAGTTTCGTTACTTTCCTGTACTGTTCTTTAGTAGTTTTTGTCATGCTGGTTTTCTTTCCCGACCTGCAGACTCTTGCTATATGTCCCATTTTTCCGCATTGCCTGCATACTTTGTCCTTAAACCAGCAGTCCTTCTGCTCATGGGTTGTTCTGCTGCAGCGATAGCACTTTTCTGCTCCACACGCCATTTCGTTAGCGCTGTATTCTTGTGGTTTCTGTTGTATTTCCGCAGCTCCCCGTGCTGCTGCTTCATAGGATACTGCCACGCTGAAAGCCTGTTCTAGCGTCAGGTCCCTTTTTGAAAGTAGTCGTTTCTGGGTTCCTTCACTCTGGAGCCTGCAGACAAACTTATCCCGTAAGGTTTCTGCCAGTCCTGCTCTGAACTGGCAGTGCTTCGATAACTTGCGTAGTTCCGTAAGATAGTCAGCATTGCTCTCATCTTTGTGCTGGTTTCTTGTATGGAACTTTAATCTTTCTGCTATCAGCAGTGGTGTAGGGCTTAAGTGTTCCTGTAAGATATGAACAATCTCCTCAAAACTTTTCTCCATTGGTTTAGCTGGGGTAATTAAATTCCGCAATAGGCCGTACGTACTCGCGCCCATCAGATTTAATAATACCGACGCCCTCTTTCCATCGGCCACCTCATTTGCCTTGCAGTACACTTCAATTCTTTCCACATACGTGGTCCAGTCTTCTACCTCGTTGTCGAAAGCAGTGATACTGCCACTTTTCGGCATCTTGGATGATTTAAAATGGCGCCTGCGGCGCTTCTGCTTCTTCCCCAATGGAATAAAATGGCGCCTCCTGCGCATTTGCTTCTTCCCCAACGGGATAAAATGGCGCCTCCCGCGCTTTTGCTTCTTCCCCTTGCTGCCACACTGCTCCTAGCGTTCTACAGGGTAATGGCGGCGACCCGCGGCTTCGGTGCGTATCGCTTTCCTTCCCCCCATTTATTTTCTCTCCGCTGCCCTGTTCTTGAGCTCTGTGCGCTACACCCTCTCTCTCTTGTTTTCTTCTCCCGGCGACGCTGCGCGGCCTGTTTCGTAGAGCCGCTCGATCGAGCTTGAGCCCGCCGCAGTCCGGAAGGGTCAGCGCGCTACCTGCTACCAGCACGATTTGCTGGAACACCTTAACTGGGGAGCCAAGCACAGCTCTCCACAGTCTCTCCCGCAATTCTCCGAACACCGATGAATTCTTTGGGCGGTTGCCCGCGGTCGACGCCCATTGCTTAGACTACGACCTCCAAGAACCCTCCTCTCAGGGCGAGATCCCCGTGAGATGATGCCACACTGCAGGTGAGTTCGAACTTACTCATCGCCACTGTAAAGTCCGAATCTCAATAATACACGGACTTCGGGAGAACAGTTTAACAGGTACTTTACTGAACAGGAGGTAACGTCAGACTGAAATACAGAAGCCTGCTAGGGCCTTTTATACAGGGGTGGTCACTGCCGGTACTGCAGTCTAAAACCAGTTATTCCCTTAAAGGTACATACACAACACTCACCGTTTGACTTTGTACGTTAAAGCGAATTCTGGGGGGGCGCATGTGGCGGAGCCACTGAATGACTCTGGGCAACTGTATATAATTCCCTTTAACGATGTTCTAACACCAGCCTAAGCCTGTACCATTGTGTTAGACATTACTGTGTTTTGTATATAGTGTTTGTATGTACGGGGCGTGGCCCATTTAAGAGCGCGGGAAAACGCGATGACGTCACGTCGCAAACCATGTGACTGTCCGGGCAGTCCTCGTGGAATCTCCATCTTGTTAAGACCTGTTTTCGTGGTTCTCCCGTATTGATCTCAACAAACTGTTTGAACTCGTTTAATGTTACATTAAAGACCTGTTTGATTCATATCCTGAGTCGACTTCAGTTATTGGTTAGGAATTCGTCAATCCCTACAATATAACCTATCAACGCAGTCTAACATTAACAGTGTCAGCCATGGATGGCGCTCTCGCCTTCTAAGTTAGAAGGCTGTGGGTTCAAAGTTCCACACCAAGCTCAAAAATCTGGCTGACACTCCAGTGCAGTGTCAAGGTAGTGCCGTACTGTCGGAGGTGCCGTTGTTCGGGAGAAATATTAAACCAAGGCCCATCTACTCTCTCAGGTGGCTGTAAAAGATCCCATGGCACTATTTCAAAGAAGAGCAGGGGTGTACTGGCCTCAATCAACATCGCTGTTGGTCATTATCACATTGCTGTATTTGGGAGCTTGCTGTGCACAAATAGGCTACTTTTTCTTTATTCGTTCAGGGGATGTGGGCGTCGCTGGCAAGGTCAGCATTTATTGCCCATCCCTAATTGCCCTTGAGAAGGTGGTGGTGAGCCACCTTCTTTTACAGCTGCAGTCCGTGTGGTGAAGGTGCTCCCTCAGTGCTGTTAGGGAGGGAGTTCCAGGATTTTGACCCAGCGACGATGAAGGATCGGCGATATATTTCCAAGTCAGGATGGTGTGTGACTTGGAGGGAACTTGGAGGTGGTGGTGTGCCCATGCGTCTGCTGCCCTTGTCCTTCTAGGTGGAAGAGGTCACGGGTTTGGGAGGTGCTGCCGAAGAAGCCTTGGCGAGTTGCTGTAGTGCAACCTCGGCGGTTGTGCTGTCTCAACGGGGCGGTCGATGTCCAGATGTGCTGGCTTTAAGCGATCGACCGAATTGTGGTCCGGTTTACCACCGACATCCACCATGAAGGTTTGGTCCCCTGCCTCCAACACACGGAAGGGACCAGTATATGGGGCCTTGTGTAGAGCCCTATGAGCATCACAGCGAATAAAGACGTACTCAGCCTTGTGAAGCTCCGGGGGAACGTGCAAACTCTGCAGCCCGTGGTGCGAAGTGGGCACTGGTGCGAAGCATCTGGCCGCCTCCTGGTGACTAGTAAGCTGGTCAGACGTGGACCATGGCTTCGTCGAAGCTGGCAGGAAATCCCCCGGGACTCGTAGTGGCTGACCGTACACCAGCTCCGCTGATGAAGAGCGAAGGTCTTCTTTGGGGACCGTGCGAAGGCCCAACAGGACCCACAGTAGCTTTTCTGCCCATCCAGTGTCCTGGAGGCTGGCCCTCAGGGCGGCTTTCAGTGATTGGTGGAAGCGTTCACAGAGGCCATTCGCCTGTGGGTGGTAGGCTGTGGTGCGGTGTAACTTGACACCGAGTCCTTGGGCCACTGCATTCCAGAGTTCAGAGGAAAACTGCAGTCCTCTGTCGGAAGAAATATCTGTGAGCACTCCGAAACGGGCAACCCAGGTGGAAATGAACGCCCTGCCCACGTCCGCCGAAGTAGTGGATGACAGGGGAACCGCCTCCGGCCATCTGGTGGTGCGGTCAACCATGGTCAGGATGTGTGAAAAACCATGGGAGGGTGGGAGTGGTCCTACCAGATCCACATTGACATGGTCAAAACGTCGCTCCGGAACTGTGAAGGTGGCCAACGGAACTTTGACGTGGCGCTGTACTTTGGCCTTTTGGCAGACCACACAAGTGTGGCCCAGTCGCGGACATCCTTGTGCATGCAATGCCATATGAATTTCGCTGACATCAGCTTCTGAGAGGCCTTCATTCCTGGGTGTGACAACCCATGTATGGTGTCGAACACTTTACGGCGCCAGACGACCGGCACGACCGGGCGAGGGTCCCGTACGGAGACGTCACACAACAGCGTGGTACCTGTCGAGTGGAACTTGACGTTAGCCAACCGAATGCCAGTGACGGTCGTTCTGCAGGCTTGGACTTCTGGGTCTGAGGCTTGGTCCGCTGCCATAAGGGCGTAATCGATGCCCAAATTAACCGTATTGACGGTCGAGTGGTAGAGGCAGTCTGCCACCAGGTTGTCCTTACCGGCCACGTGCTGTATATCCGTGGTGAATTCGGATATGTAGGTCAGTTGACGTTGCTGTCGGGATGACCACGGTTCGGCGGTCTTGGCCATGGCAAAAGTTAGTGGCTTATGGTCCACAAAGGCGGTGAAAGGACGTCCTTCCAGGAGGAAACGAAAATGGCGGATGGCCAGAAAAAGGGCGAGCAACTCCCGGTCGAACGTGCTATATGCTCTCTCGTTCCACTGTAGTTGATGGCTGAAGAATGCCAACGGCTGCCACGTCCCGTTCACCCACTGCTGTTGCACGGCGCCGATTGCATAGTCTGATGCGTCGGTGGTGAGGGCGATGGTGGCTCCTGGCAGCGGGTGCGCCAGCATGGTTGCGTTGGCTGAGCCGCTTTTGGTGTCGTCGAACGCTCGGGCTATGTCGTCCGTCCAGTCTACCGGGTTCTTGCCAATCTTGCCCTTGAGGGCCTCGTACAGGGGCTGCATGAGTAGTGCTGCCTTAGGCACGAAACGGTGGTAAAAGTTTACCATGCCTAGGAATTCCTGCAGGGGCTTAATGCTTTGCGGGTGTGGGAAGGATATCACCGCCTCTACCTTCGCTTGTAAAGGAACCGCTCCCTCTGCGGTGATGCGATGTCCCAGGAAATCAATTTGGCGCAGGCCAAACGGACAATTGGCCGGGATGATAATCAGGCCGTGTTGGCTGAGGCGCCGAAAAAGGGTGCGTAGGTGACAGATATGTTCTTCTTTAGTAGGACTGGCAATTAGAATATTATCTGTAGTGTATGTAACCTGTACCACCTTAAGAGACTGCCTTAAGGTGATGAACTACTTTCTGATGGCTCCTGTATATTGTAGTACCGGTGGTGACCACACCGGTATATAAACCCTGTGGAGCAGTTTGTATTTCAGTTCAGCCCTGACCCTCAATTACTAAAGACCTGTTTAAGTATTCTGTTGTCTGTGCCCAGTTATTCAGCATAACTACATTTGGAAAACACAGACTCAACAGTGGCGACGAGTCTGATCGTACCTAGCGGCAGTTTTGCATCCAAGGAAGTTTCGTCCTCAGAACGGGCGTCGAAAAGGGGCATCCGCCCTCAGCATCCTGCTGAGCACCGCATTGCACGGGAGGCATCGAGAACCCGGTTTGGATTTGCTCGCCACGAAGTCCACCATCAGCAACAGGCAGTGATCACCCCTTCTACGACAGCGGCGGGTAAGCCCGATCTAGCGACACGGAGAGAAAGTCGGCCGAGTTGTCAGTGGGAGAAGGGGAGGGAAACCGAAGAAAAGGGCGGAGAACACGACCGCAGCCAGTGAAAAGGGCCGGACTGCAATCGGTCAGAGACGCGCAGCAGCCAGAAAAGCGTTAATGTCCACGAGGACCGCGGGAGCGGCGGGGAACAAGAGCAGCAGTGTCGGGGGAAATAAGGACCGCTGGGAGGCGAGAACGGCAACAGCGCGGTAATCACCCTTTTAGTCGGCGGGGGAAGAAGATAAGCGCGGGAAAAGCCACCAAGCGCGGGAAGCCGCCATTTTGGAAAAATAAATAAAATAAAGGAAACTCAACAAGATGCCAAAAACGGGTAACATCACTGCTTTTGATTGCGATGTAGAAGATTGGGCCACTTATGTGGAATGCGTTGAAGTTTACTGTACAGCGAATGAGGTACCGGCAGATAAGAAAGCACTAACCATATTAAACTCGATGGGTGCGAAGACGTACGGGTTATTAAGGCACCTTGTAACACCAGATAAACCGGTAGGAAAGAGTTTCGCTGAGATTGTTACTATCCTGCAAGAGCATTTAAACCCCACGCCGCTGCTGATAGCGGAACGATTTAAATTTTACAAAAGAATTCAGCTTAAAGAGGAAAGCAACGCTGAATTCTTAATCGAACTGCGCAAGTTATCAAAGTACTGTCAGTTCGGTACAGGACTAGCAGACGCTCTGAGAGATAAGTTCGTGTGTGGGCTACTAAAGGAAGGAACCCAGAAGCGACTGCTAGAGGAAAAGGATCTTACGCTGGACAAAGCTTTCAGCATTGCAGCATCGCACGAGGCAGCAGCACGAGGCACTGCGGAAATGCAGCAAAGGCCATCGGAATTCAGCACCAATGAAATGGCATTGGGTGCAGTAAAGTGTTATCATTGCGGAAGGACAACGCATGATCAGAACCAGTGCTGTTTCAAAGATAAAGAATGCAGGAAATGTGGTAGACTTGGTCACATAGCGAAAGTATGCCGGTCAGGAAAGAAGACCAGCAACAAAAAGTCGCCGCAGGAGAAGTACAAGAAAGTACACAAGGTGACAGAGAACAGTTCGGATGAACAAAAGACGGATTCAGACTCCAGCAGTAAGGAACTGGGTTGTCTAAAAATACATAATGTGGGTAACACAGCAGACCACCAAACTATCTGGGTCATGCTTCGGATAGCAGGAGTCCAAGTGAAGATGGAATTGGACACTGGATCGGCATTGACGGTCATGAATAAGCAAGAGTACAAAAGGTTATTCTCACACATTCCCCTGAGGGATACGGAGATTGTATTGAAAACATACACGGGGCAAAGAGTATACCCCATCGGAAAGATAAAGGTAAAGGTGGTCTACAATGGTAAAGAAAGTCAGGGAATGGACTTGTATGTGTTACCTGAGGGAGGTCCACCACTACTGGGACGGGAATGGATCCGGAGAATAAATATGGACTGGCATTCCTTACAAGCACTAACTGTAGATTCCTGTAAAGAGGACGATGTCAAACCTAAACGATTGTCCAAAATATTGGACGATGCTAAGGAGGTGTTCCAACAGGGACTGGGAACACTGAAAGGAATTACGGCAAACATCAAGGTTGAAGAACATGCAAACCCAAAATTTTTCAAAGCCAGACCGGTACCTTATGCAATACGACCTGCTGTGGAAGCAGAGCTGGAAGGGCTAGAACGTTCAGGAGTACTGTCAAAGGTGGACTGGAGCGAATGGGCCACGCCCATTGTTCCCGTCATGAAGCGTTCGTTGAGCAACAAGCTGGGGGAACCTGGGAAGGTTCGCATCTGTGGCGATTTCAAGATCACTGTCAATCCGGTCCTTCACACGGTGCAATATCCGCTTCCGCGGATTGAGGTTATCTTCACTTCGCTGTCTGGCGGGAAACACTTCACCAAGATAGACCTGGCGCAGGCGTACTTACAGATGGAAGTTGATGAAGCGTCACGCCAGTATCTCACGATCAACACACATAAGGGCTTATATCGGTATAATAGACTGGTTTTTGGAGTGGCATCGGCTCCAGCGATTTGGCAAAGGGCCATGGAGCAGGTATTACAGGGAACTCCAGGCACACAATGCTACCTGGACGACATTCTGATTACAGGAGATGATGATAAGGGACACCTCGCGAATTTGGAGCAGGTGCTCACCAGATTGAAAGAATATGGACTCAGAGTTAATCGCCAGAAATGTGAGTTCTTTCAGAAGCGAATCTCGCACTGCGGTCACGTCATTGACCAGGAGGGGCGTCATAAGTCACCTGACAAGATCGAAGCTGTTGTGAAAGCTCCCGCTCCGGAAAATGTATCCCAGTTGAGGTCGTTCCTTGGGTTGATTAACTATTACCACAAGTTTCTTCCAAATTTATCCACGGTGTTACACCCGCTGAACACTCTTTTGCAAATGGGAGTACCATGGAAGTGGAGCGAGGACTGTAAGCGGGCTTTTCAAAAAAGCAAGGCACTGATCACCTCTAAGGAAGTGTTGGCTCACTTTAACCCAACGCTGCCTATTCGTTTAGCTTGTGATGCTTCTCCATATGGTATCGGGGCAATGCTCTCACATAAGTTGCCAAATGGCTTGGAAAGGCCAGTCGCGTTCGCATCCAGATCATTGACCTCCGCTGAGCGCAACTATGTTCAGATAGATAGGGAGGCTCTCAGCCTCGTGTGGGGAGTTAAGAAATTTAACCATTACCTGCAAGGCCAAAGGTTTACGCTGCTGACAGATCACCAGCCGTTGGTTTCCATCTTTAACCCTAAGAAGGGTGTTCCGGTTATGACGGCGCAGAGGCTTCAGAGATGGTCCCTTTTCCTAGGGGCACATCAACATGATATCAAATTCAAAGGTACAAAGCAACATGGTAATGCTGATGGGCTGTCGCGCCTGCCACTGCCTACAGCGGAAGAGGCACCGGCAGTTGACCCTGTCGAGATATTTCACTCGACCATCATCGAATGCTTACCAGTCACCAATGCGAGTATTGAGAGAGAGACCAGAAACGACCCGACACTGTCTCGGGTCTACGATTTGACAGTGAAGGGATGGCCAACACATGGCGAACCACTGTTACCGGCATTCTCAGCCAGACGAGAGCAGCTGTCCGTCTGTCAAGGGACATTGATGTATGGAACAAGGGTGATTATTCCTCCTAAATTAAGGGAGAGAGTTCTGAAGGAACTGCATGAAGGTCATCTGGGGGGAGTCAAGATGAAAGGCCTTGCTAGGGCTTATGTGTGGTGGCCAGGTATCGACAAACAAATAGAGGATCTGACTAAAAGCTGCTCAGGGTGCCAAAAAGTTCAAAATGCACCTCCAATTGCACCGCTGCATCCGTGGGAATGGCCTTCAACCCCATGGCAACGTGTGCATATCGACTTTGCAGGTCCATTCATGGATTCCATGTTTTTGATAGCGGTAGATGCACATTCTAAATGGCCAGAAGTGATTAAGATGTCGACCACTACCTCTGAAAAAACGATCGCAGTTCTAAGAACCATATTTGCAAGGAATGGGCTGCCGGAACAAATATGTTCAGACAACGGACCACAGTTCGTGTCAGAAGAATTCCAGAAATTCATGAAGAAGAATGGGGTGAAACACTATACATCTGCCCCATATCATCCGGCTACAAATGGGTTGGCCGAGAGATTCATACATGTGGTAAACCACTGTATTGTATATTGCCACCTCTGGGTGGCGCTGTGTATGGAGGCATGCCTCAGCTGACTCCACCCACCACTGTGTGGGTTTCGTTCAGACTTGTTCAGTCACTCACGAAGAAGCATGGTCTCTTCTTAGCTAATAAAAGCCTTATTCATCTCTTCTTTCGACTCATCATCTCTTCTTCGACTCATCACCTTTTATGAAGTAATTGATAAGCGTATCAATTTTATTAGCTAAAAGTTAAATGGCGACACCTGAGGAGCAACAACAGCAACGGATACAGCAGACATTGCTGAGAGCCCTCAGACCACCACGCCTGGACCTCGACCCTCAAGATGTGGGTGCATCAGCCAAGTTTGAACACTGGCTGAGCTGCTTTGAATCCTTCCTCGCAATCTCACAGGTTACAGAGGAGGATCACAAACTGAAAATTTTGACCGCCCAGGTGAGCCATCAAGTATATATGCTAATCCGGGACTCTAATACGTACGTGGCGGCCCTCGAGCTACTAAAAGGGCAATATACGCGCCCAGTGAACACAATTTACGCCCGACACCTCTTGGGATCCCGCAGGCAGCAACCGGGAGAATCGGTAGGGGCATTTGCACGGGCGCTACTGGCACTCTGCAGAGACTGCGATTGTAAAGCGGTAACGGCTGTGGAGCACGCGCAGGGACTCGCCTGTGATGCCTTCGTCAGGGGCCTCCAGTCAGACCACACCCGGCAGAGACTGCTAGAAAGCAAGGAACCCGACCTGAAGACGGCCATTGCCCTTGCGCTCTCGTTAGAGGAGGCCCACCGAAACCTCGAGGCATACCCCCGTAACGGCGCCGAGACATGGCAATCGAAACCGTGGGACACGGGACCGCCGCCCCCGGCACCAACCGCTGCAGCGACCCAACCGAGACAGCAGCCTCCGGTAAGAACTGCTTCGATGCCCAGTAACCAGGCCCAAAAATGCTATTTCTGTGGCCAGTTAAAACATCCCAGAGCGCACTGCCCAGCTAAGACAGCTACCTGCTCGGGCTGCGGGAAGAAAGGCCATTACGCTAACGCCTGCAAGGGGAAGCCAGCCAGCAGCGCAGCGTGCGGGCCGTGGGAGCAGCCATCTTATCCGCCATTTTGTGTACCCCCGGCCACATGGCATCCGCCGCCATCGTATTCAACGCACTCAACCGCCATTTCATCACCGGAACCGACCACCGTCTCGGCGGATGACTATAGTGACTCACTAAGCCACATACTGGCCTCCGTGACGCTGGATCAAGGCCACCCTCACCATCTATCCAGCTCCATGATGGATATCGCGGTAAACGGCCGTGCCACCAGTTGCCTGATCGACAGCGGGAGCACAGAGAGTTTCGTCCACCCCGACACGGTACGTAGCCACTCCCTCACGATTCTGCCAACGCACCATCGCATTTCTATGGCGTCCAAGTCCCAGTCAATGGACATCAGCGGCTACTGTGTGGTGACCCTGTCAGTAGGGGGCACTGAATATCAAAAATTTAAACTGCTAGTCCTGCCCCGTCTTTGCGCTGCCGTCCTGCTAGGGTTGGATTTTCAGTGCCACCTTAAGAGTGTCACACTAGCATACGGTGGACCCCTCCCCCCACTCACAGTCTGCAACCAACAACTTTTAAATCGCCCGCTGCAAACCACCTGCAGCCTTTCCACATTAAAAGTCCCCCCCCCCTCCCCTGTTCGCTAACCTCACCCGCGACTGTAAACCCATCGCTACCAAAAGCAGGCGGTACAGTGCCGGGGACAGAGCTTTTATCAGCTCTGAGGTGGAGCGGCTCTTGAAGGAGGGCATTATCGAAGGTAGCACTAGCCCCTGGCGAGCCCAGGTTGTAGTCGTTAAAACCACTGCAAAACGCCGCATGGTAATCGACTACAGCCAAACCATAAACCGGTACACCCAGCTGGACGCGTACCCCCTCCCTCGCATATCTGATATGGTCAATCAGATTGCGCAATACAAAGTATTCTCCACCATCGACCTTAAGTCAGCGTACCACCAGCTGCCCATCCGCCATGAGGACCGCCAGTATACTGCCTTCGAGGCAAACGGCCGCCTCTACCACTTCCTTAGGGTCCCCTTCGGCGTCACCAACGGGGTTTCGGTCTTCCAAAGGGAGATGGACCGAATTGTTGACCAGAACGCACTGCGGGCAACCTTCCCCTATTTGGATAACGTCACCATCTGCGGCCACGACCAGCAGGACCACGACGTTAATCTAGCAAATTTCCTCCGTACGGCCCAACGGCTGAACCTAACGTACAATAAGGAAAAATGTATGTTTCACACCAAGCGCCTGGCCATCCTCGGCTGCGTGGTGGAGAACGGAGTCATCGGGCCCGACCCCGACAGAATGCGCCCCCTAATGGAGCTACCCCTTCCCCACTGCCAAAAAGCACTGAAGAGATGCCTGGGGTTTTTCTCCTACTACGCCCAGTGGGTGCCCCTCTATGCAGACAAAGCCAGGCCCCTCATCAAAGCCACCTCCTTCCCCCTGACACCAGAGGCGTGTGCAGCCTTCGCTCTTATCAAGAACGATATCGCGAAGGCCGCAATGCACGCGGTGGATGAGTCCATCCCCTTCCAAGTGGAGAGCGATGCCTCCGACTTCGCCCTAGCCGCGACCCTTAACCAGGCGGGCAGACCCGTGGCCTTTTTCTCAAGGACCCTCCAGGGCCCCGAGACGAGACACTCCTCCGTCGAAAAGGAGGCCCAGGCTATTGTAGAAGCGGTGCGTCACTGGAGGCATTACCTGGCCGGGAAACGATTTACCCTGCTCACTGACCAGCGTTCAGTAGCTTTTATGTTTAATAATAAGCAGAGGGGTAAAATCAAGAACGACAAGATCTTGAGGTGGAGAATCGAACTCTCCACCTACAATTATGATATCTTGTATCGGCCAGGGAAACTCAATGAGCCCCCAGATGCCTTATCACGTGGTACATGCGCCAACGCGCAGAGTGATAGGCTGCAGTCCCTCCACAATGACCTCTGCCACCCGGGGGTCACCAGGTTTTTCCATTTTATCAAATCCCGTAACCTGCCCTACTCCATCGAGGAGGTCAGGACCATGACCAAGAGCTGCCAAATCTGCGCCGAGTGCAAACCGCACTTCTATAGGCCGGACAGAGCAAGCCTGATCAAGGCCACCCGCCCCTTCGAACGCCTGAGCGTCGATTTTAAAGGGCCCCTCCCCTCCGCTGACCGCAATGTGTACTTCCTCAACATAGTTGATGAGTACTCCCGTTTCCCCTTTGCCATCCCTTGCCCAGACATGACCAGTACCACGGTCATCAAGTGTCTGAATGACATCTTCGCTCTGTTCGGGTTCCCCAGCTATATACATAGCGACAGGGGCTCATCGTTCATGAGCGACGAACTTCGGCAGTACCTGCTAACAAGAGGTATCGCCACGAGCAGGACCACCAGTTACAACCCCCGGGGGAACGGCCAGGTGGAAAGGGAGAACGCGACGGTTTGGAAGGCAGTCCTCTTAGCACTAAAATCTAAGGGCCTTCCGACCTCCCGCTGGCAGGAGGTCCTCCCTGCAGCGCTTCACTCCATTCGGTCACTGCTTTGTACTGCCACTAATGCGACCCCTCATGAGAAAATGTTCGTTTTCCCCCGGAAGTCTACATCGGGAACCTCGCTACCGGCATGGTTGACTTCTCCTGGGCCCGTCCTACTGCGGAGGCACGTGAGGACGCATAAAACGGACCCCCTGGTCGAGCGGGTGCACCTCCTACACGCCAACCCCCAGTATGCCTGGGTGACATACCCAGACGGGCGGGAGGACACGGTCTCCATACGAGATCTCGCACCCTCGGGTACCCCTGAATTACCACCGTTATCCCCCTTACCACCGTTATCCCCCTTACCACTGTTATCCCCCACCACCCCTCCCAACCCAACCCCTGCAGACGGCATGCCAAAGCCCCAGGAATCTTCGCCAACCACCCAGACACCAGACACGACGTCGGATGCTGCAACACCACCGCCGCCACCACGACGATCAGGACGTCAGACAAGGCCTCCTGATAGACTTAACTTGTAGTACCCTTCACCCCGCCGGACTTCACATTAAACAAGGGGTGAATGTGGTAAACCACTGTATTGTATATTGCCACCTCTGGGTGGCGCTGTGTATGGAGGCATGCCTCAGCTGACTCCACCCACCACTGTGTGGGTTTCGTTCAGACTTGTTCAGTCACTCACGAAGAAGCATGGTCTCTTCTTAGCTAATAAAAGCCTTATTCATCTCTTCTTTCGACTCATCATCTCTTCTTCGACTCATCACCTTTTATGAAGTAATTGATAAGCGTATCAATACAAACGTTCAAAAAGGCGATAAAGGCCATGAGCGAAGACCATATTCCACTACAACACAAGGTGGACAATTTCCTGATGGCATATCGGAGCGCCACGCATGCAGTGACAAATCAAAGCCCTGCCATAATGTTCTATAACAGGAGGTTGCGGTCCCGATTGGATTTGTTAAAACCCAATGTGCGTAGGGAAGTCGAAAACAAACAATTCCAGCACGTAAATAACAAGGGCACTCGGAGTTTCGAAATAGGACAACCAGTGTTGGCCAGGGACTACAGGAATGATAAATGGCAATCCGGAACAATTCGTGCCCGACAAGGACCCTTGATGTACACGGTAGACGTTGGTGAGAACGTAATACGACGTCATGCTGACCAACTTGTGGAATCGAGAACAAGGGTCGACCCCATGTCTACGGCAGAGACACCAGTTGAAGAAGTTATTGAGCCTGTAGCATCTACCTCAGACTCGAACGTACATGATGATGTTCAATCCATAAGAGATCAAATGGATGAGTCACACCAGCAACGAGAACCAGAGACCCCTGAAAGTCGTTATCCGGCCCGGATCAGGAGGCCTCCTCAGAGACTGAATCTTTGAACAGTTTTGTATGAAAGTTGTATATATGTTATCCATGTTATGTTTAAATTGGGGTGTACACTGTTAAGCTAAAAGGGGAGGAATTGTAGTGTATGTCACCTGTAAAACCTTAAGAGACTACCTTAAGGTGATGAACTACTTTCTGATGGCTCCTGTATATTGTAGTACCGGTGGTGACCACACCGGTATATAAACCCTGTGGAGCAGTTTGTATTTCAGTTCAGCCCTGACCCTCAATTACTAAAGACCTGTTTAAGTATTCTGTTGTCTGTGTCCAGTTATTCAGCATAACTACATTTGGAAAACACAGACTCAACATTATCCAGTTAGACGAAGAGGAACTTGAGGTCCCGCAGCACGGAGTCCATCAGGCGTTGGAAAGCCTGGGCGGCATTCCTTAACCCAAATGGCATTCGCAGAAACTCGAAGAGGCCAAATGGGGTGATGACTGCGGTCTTCTGGACGTCCTGTGGGTGCACTGGAACCTGGTGGTAGCCCCGTACGAGGTCGACTTTCACGGTGCTCCCTACCAAATGGGCAGAGAAATCCTGGATGTGGGTGATCGGGTACCGATCAGGAGTGGTGGCGTTGTTTAGGCGTCGATAGTCGCCGCATGGTCGCCATCCGCCGCCAGGCTTCAGGACCATATGGAGGGGTGAAGATCAGGGACTATTCGACCGGCGAATAATCCCTAACCGTTCCATGGTCGCGAACTCCGCCTTTGCGACCGCCAGCTTGCCAGGTTCCAGGCGCCGGGCCCACGCGTAGACCGGGGGGCCGTTGGTGGTGATGTGGTGTTCCACACCATGTTTCGTGGCTGTGGAGGAGAACGTGGGTCTTGTCAGGTCAGGAAATTCAGGGAGCAGACGAGCGAACTCGTCAGGATTCGGGAAAGCACAGGCGACGGTGCGCGACGTAGTGTTACTGCGGTAACAAGGGATAGAATTGAAAGTTGCCGTGTTGATCAACCGTCGGTTCTTCACGTCGACCAGGAGGCTGTTGGCGCACAGGAAATCTGCGCCGAGAATGGGTTGAGAAACCTTGGCCGTCACAAAATCCCAGTGAAAACGTTGCCCCCCGAAGCACACCTCCACTCGCCGTCTGCCGAAGGTCCGAATTGCTCCGCCATTGGCCGCTTCAAGGGCGAGGCCGTGATTCCCTGCCTGCACATCGAGGGTGGACATGGGTAAAATGCTGCACTGCGCTCCGGTGTCGCACAGAAAATGATGACCGGAGAGTGTATTGGTGATGAAAAGCAACTTGCCCGCGTTGCCGATCGCCATGGCGGCTGCGGGGCGCCCGTTAGACCCGTTTCTCAGTCGTTGAAGTTGTGTTTTTGGGGGGAAAGCTGCAGGGAGGGCGGCAATGTCGCGCCTTCGCGCCGAACTGCGTGTGGTAGAAACACAGCCCAGCAGGCTGACGAGCTGGGGCAGCATCTGTGGGGGATGGGTGCCTCGTGGCGGTGCAGTACTGCTGCGTTACCGCGAAAATTTTGTCCGCTTCTGCCGCGAGTGCCGCGCAGTCTTCCACCTCGGATCTGGCCAGGGCAGCTTGCACCTGCTCAGGCAGCTGACTGAGGAATAGTTCACGGAATGGGAAGCATTCTGGTTCTGAGCCCAGGAGTGTGAGCATTTGGCTCATCAACTCCGAAGGCTTGAAGTCCCCGAGCCCGGGCATAGTGAGCAATCGACGGGCACGCTCCGATTTAGTGAGCCCGAAAACTTGCAGCAACCGTGCCTTGAGGGTTTCATACTTGCGCTCTGTTGGAGGGTTCTCGAGTAGGCTGACGATCCGCGAGGCGGTAGAGCTGTCGAGTGCGGAGACCACATAGAGATATTTGGTCTGATCTGCAACGATGTCCCTCAGGGCGAACTGTGCCTTGACCTGAATGAACCACGAGGTCGCTTGCTGCTCCCAGAACCGCGGTAGCTTCAGCGAAACGGCATTGGCCTCCATGCTGTGTTCTTTTTGCGAAAAACGTTCACAAAAAACAGGGTCACCAATGTAGAAATTGACGAATTCCTAACCAATAACTGAGGTCGACTCAGGAAATCAATCAAACAGGTCTTTAATGTAAGACTAAACGAGTTCAAACAGTTTGTTGAGATCGATATAGGAGAACCACAAAAACAGGTCTTAACAATATCACAGAAATATCACAGAAACCCCACAGTGCAGATGGAGGCCATTTCGGCCCATCGAGCCTGCACCGACACATATCACACCCGATCCCCGTAACCCCTACACCAACACATATCCCACCCTATTCCCGTAACCCCACGTATTTAATCCCCCTAACACTAAGGGTCAATTTATCATAGCCAATCATCCTAACCCGCACATCTTTGGACTGTGGGAGGAAACCGGAGCACCCGGAGGAAACCCACGCAAACACGGGGAGAATGTGCAAACTCCACACAGACAGTCACCCGAGGCCGGATTCGAACCCGGGTCCCTGGCGCTGTGAGGCAACAGTGCGAACAAGATGGAGATTCCACGAGGACTGCCTGGACAGTCACGTGGTTTGCAACGTGACGTCATCGCGTTGGCCCGCATTTTCCCGTGCTCTTAAAGGGGCCACGCCCCGTACATACAAACACTATGTACAAAACACAGTAATGTCTAACACAATGGTACCGGCTTAGGCTGGTGTTAGAACATCATTAAAGAGAATTATATACAGTTGCCCAGAGTCATTCAGTGGCTCCGCCACAATATAAGGAGATACTGTTTCTCCGGCAGGACAGCCAGTAACCACAGGACTCAGATTTAAGAACTAGAGGAGCGACGTGGAGATTTTTTTTTTATGCAGCAATTTATATGATCTGGAATGCACTGCCTGAAAGGATGGTAGAAGCAGATTCAGTAATAACTTTCTGGATGTAATATCTCCAAATTTGCAGACGACACAAAGCTGGGTGGGAGGGTGAGCTGTGAGGAGGATGTCGTGAAACTCCAGTACGATTTGGACAGGTTGGGTGATTGGGCAGAAACATGGCAAATGCACTATAATGTGGATAAATGTGAGGTTATCCACTTTGGTGGCAAAAACAGGAAGGCAGATTATTATTTGAATGACAATAGATTGGGAGAAGGGGAAGTGCAAAGAGACCTGGGTGTTATTGTGCACCAGTCGCGGCATGTAAGCATGCAGGTGCAGCAGGCGGTTAAGAAGGCAAATGGTATGTTGGCCTTCGTAGCAAGAGGTTTCGAGTACAAGAACAAGGATGTCTTGCTGCAGTTGTACAGGGCCTTGGTGAGACCACACCTTGAGTATTGTGTGCAGTTTTGATCACCTTACCTGAGGAAGGACGTTCTTGCCATGGAGGGGGTGCAGCGAAGATTCACCAGGCTGATACCTGGGATGGCAGGAATGATGTACGAGGAGAGATTGTGTCGATTGGGCTTATACTCACTGGAGTTTAGAAGATTGAGAGGGGATCTCATCGAAACCTATAAAATTCTGTCAGGTCTGGACAAACTAGATGCAGAAAGGATGTTTCTGATGGCCGGGGAGTCCTGAACCAGGGGTCATAGTCAAAGGATAAGGGGTAAGCCATTTAGGACAGAAATGAGGAGGAATTTCTTCACCCAGAGAGTGGTGAACCAGTTCATTAAATATATTCAAGAAAGAGTTGGATATGTTTCTTGAGGCTAAAGGGATCAAGGGATATGGGGAGAAGGCAGGGACAGGGTACTGAATTTGGATGATTAGCCATGATCTCATTGAATGGCGGAGCAGGCTCGAGGGGCCGAATGGCCTACTCCTGCTCCTATCTTCTACGTTATGTTTCTATGTTTCTAAAGGAAATTAGATATATAAAAAAAAAAACCTGAAAAGGAAACATTTGAGGGCTCCGGGGAAAGAGAGTGTAAGTGGGACTAATTGGATAGCTCTTTCAAAGGGCTGGCGCAGGCACGATGGGCTGAATGACCTCCTTCTGTGCTGTATGATTCTCTGAAATGCAGTAGCCATTTTGCACTCTGCAATATCCCTGCAAACAGCAGTGAGACAAATGACCAGTGAAGCTTCTTTTTTGTGATGGTTAAAAAAGAAATGTTGTTCGGGACACTGGGAGAACTATCTGATTTTCTTCAACTAGCGCCATGCAATCTTTAACATCCACCAGGACTACTGAACATAAGGTCTTAAGAGCATAACAAACAGGAGCAGGAGTAGGCCATACGGCTCTTTGAGCCTGCTCCACTATTCAATAAGATCATGGCTGATCTTCGACCTCAACTCCACTTTCCCACACTATCCCCACATCCCTTGATTCCTTTAGTGCCGAAAAATCTATCGACCTCAGTGTTGAATAGGCAGATGGGGCTTTGGTTTAACATCTTATACGAGGCACAGCATCTCTGATCAGATTCTTTCCTGCCATGAAAATAGCATGGCTTAAATATTAGTAATTCTTGTAGTGCTGCTCCAGGCATGATATTGTAAAGGACTGACTGCTCCAGAAAATAAGCCCGAGTATTGAGCAGTGTTCCTGTTCATTTTTTTTTGGGTGGGCGTCCCCCACTTTAAGGGGCTGCACAGCCCATTCAAAATACCGCGCGTGCACTGTATTTTCTCATTGACAAACCGGCGAGCCAGCTGCGTGGCAGGCCCGGAGAGAGCTGTGCGGCCGCACAGCTTAAAAGGAACATTGGGGAGAAACGCAGATTGGGCGACTGATTTGTGGAACACATCCGTTCAGTCCGTAAGGGTGACCCCGAGCTTCCGGTCGCCTGTCACTTTAATTGTTCGCTCCACTCCCCACTCTGACCTCTCCGTCCTCGGCCTCTTGCACTGTTCCAATGAAACTCAATGTAAACTCGAGGAACAGCACCTCACCTTTCGATTAGGCATTTTACAGCCTTCTGGACTCAACATCGAGTTCAACAATTTCAGACTATAACCTCGACCCCTGTCATTTTTTTTCTCTCTCACATGGCAGCTGTTGATGATTCTGCCATTGCCATTTACACCTCATCTAGAGTCATCTTTTGTTTCTTAACTTGTCCCATTACCATCTCTTTTTGCCTTGTACCTTCATCCCTTTTGTCTCTTAATCTCTCCTGCCTTCCATCCTATCACAGACCTTCCCTTTTGTTCTTTCATAGGACTGAGATGAGGAGAAATGTCTTCACTCAGAGGGTGGTGAACCTATGGAATTCTCTACCACAGAAGGCTGTGGAGGCCAAGTCACTGAATATATTTAAGAAGGAGATAGATAGATTTCTAGACACAAAAGGCATCAAGGGGTACGGGGAGAGAGTGGGAATATGGTATTGAGATAGAGGATCAGCCATGATCATATTGAATGGCGGAGTAGGCTCGAAGGGCCGAATGGCCTACTACTGCTCCTATTTTTCTGTTTCTATGTTTCTATCCCCTCCACGCTCTCCCTGCCCCTACACTTGCTTAAGAACATGTTATAGCTCCAACTTTTTCCAGTTCTGAGGAAGGGTTTTGACCTGAAGCGTTAACTCTGTTTCTCTCTCCACAGATGCTGCCTGACCTGCTGAGTATTTCCAGGATTTTCTGTTTTTATTTCCGCAGTATTTTGCTTTTGTATCAGCTTAAAAGGAACATTGGTACGATGGTATAAGGCGCAGAATTGTAGATAAATTCGGCAAGAACTTATGGTAGTAGTTCACCAACCCGAGGAACGACCTTAGTTGTGACACGTTTTCCGGTGCTGGAGCCTTGACTACAGCCTCAATCTTGTCCGGCGACTTATGCAACCCTTCCTCATCAATCATGTGGCCACAATACGAGATTTGTCTCCTGAAGAACTCGCATTTGGGGCGGTTGGCTCGTAGCCCATATTCCTGTAATCTCGTGAGCACCTGTTCCAGGTTGGCAAGGTGTTCACTGTCATTTTCGCCCGTAACTAGGATATCGTCCAAATAACACTGGGTCCCCGGAATCCTTTGCAGGACTTGTTCCATCGCCCTCTGCCAAATAGCCAGGGCTGATGCTACCCCTAATACCAGTCGATTGTACTGGTAAAGGCCTTTGTGAGTGTTTATCGTGAGGTATTTTTTTTGCTTCTTCCACCTCCATTTGTAGATATGCTTGGGCCAGATCAATCTTTGTAAAACGTTTCCCCCCAGATAGTGAGGCGAAAATATCTTCTATCCGCGGAAGTGGATATTGTACTGTGTGCAGGACTGGGTTCACAGTCACCTTGAAGTCCCCACAGATGCGAACTTTCTTCGGATCCCCAGGCGTGCTGCTCAATGCGTTCTTCATTACAGGAACGATGGGTGTGGCCCACTCGCTCCAGTCCACCTTGGACAGCACACCTGAACGTTCCAGACTCTCCAGTTCAGCTTCAACGGCTGGGCGAATCGCGTATGGCACCGGTCTGGCCTTAAAAAAGTTTGGGTTTGCGTTATCTTCAATCTTTATGGTTGCCTTTACTCCTTTTAGAGTCCCAAGTCCTTGTTGGAACACCTCTTCCGCGTCAGATAGAATTTGTGACAGACATCCAAGTGCGGCGTCATCATCCTTTTTGTCAGCCACAGTTAGTGCCTGAATGGAATGCCAATCCAATTGTATTTTTCGGATCCATTCACGTTCCAATAATGGTGGTCCTCCATCTCGTAGTATATAGATATAGGCCTAGAAATTGGGTTTTGGCTTAGCCAGGGCTTTAGCGCCGGAAATTAGTGCCGGCGCTAAGTCCCCTGCGCGCGCCAAAAATTCAGTGGCGCCACGCCCAAACGGCTGCCGGCGCTACTGAAGGGTGTTAGCGCCTGGTAAAGGGCGCTAACTGCCGTTTCGCGCCGCAATTCCGGCGCTGCGGCACCCGATGCGGTGCGGCAGGCTGGGGAAGTGCAGGCCTCCTCCTTCCATTAAGGAGGAGCTGCCTGCACCCGGCCGCGGCCCGCGCAAATCTGCTTAAAAATGAGCCCGGCACCTCGGACAAGTGCCGGGCTTGCATCTGTTCCGGGGGACGGGGAGAGAAGTCCGGGGAGGGAGCTGCGGGCAGGCGGCCGGCGGGAAAGCGGCCGGCCGCCGCGGGGCCTTTAATGCGTCGGCGCTAACTGCAGTAAGGCACCTCTGACAAAACGCTGGTTGCGGCTGCCACGGGCGAGGCGGCCGCAACTCAATTTCGGAGTTCGGGCGGGTTACCACGGCAACCGGGACGCTGCGCACACCGATGACGTCATCGGTGCCGGCGCAGCGCTACCGCAGCAACGCCGATTTAGGGCCACAGGGAATTTCACTACTGGCCATAACTCCGGCGCAAGGCCCTCTAGCGCCTCAAATGAGGCGCTAAGGCTACTGAATTTTCAGCCGATAGTTTCTGCGTTTCCTTGCCATTATATTTAACTGGCACCCTTATTTTTCATCTGGGCCAAACCTTTTGCCCCGTGTATGTCTTCAATACAATGGACATGTCCTTTAAGGGTATGTGTGAGAATAGCCGCTCATAGTCTCGTCGATTCATGACAGTTAGGGCAGATCCTGTGTCCAATTCCATCTTTACTGGGGACCCTGCTATCGTGAGGATGACCAAATGGTTCAGTGATCCTCCTTTGCGATCACATTATGTAACTTTAGACAACTTAGTCTCCTGCTCCCGGAGTCCTTATCACTCTCCTGATCTTCCGAACCACTGTCTGTCAGCTTCTTTACTTTCCTGTACTGTTCTTTAGTAGTTCTTGTCATGCTGGTTTTCTTTCCCGACCTGCAGACTCTTGCTATATATCCCATTTTTCCGCATTGCCTGCATACTTTGTCCTTAAACCAGCAGTCCTTCTGCTCATGGGTTGTTCTGCTGCAGCGATAGCACTTTTCTGCTCCATACGCCATTTCGTTAGCGCTGTATTCTTGTGGTTTCTGTTGTATTTCCGCAGCTCCCCGTGCTGCTGCTTCATAGGATACTGCCACGCTGAAAGCCTGTTCTAGCATCAGGTCCTTTTTCGAAAGTAGTCGTTTCTGGGTTCCTTCACTCTGGAGCCTGCAGACAAACTTATCCCGTAAGGTGTCTGCCAGTCCCGCTCTGAACTGGCAGTGCTTCGATAACTTGCGTAGTTCCGTAAGATAGTCAGCATTGCTCTCATTTTTGTGCTGGTTTCTTTTATGGAACTTTAATCTTTCTGCTATCAGCAGTGGTGTAGGGCTTAGATGTTCCTGTAAGATATGAACAATCTCCTCAAAACTTTTCTCCATTGGTTTAGCTGGGGTAATTATATTCCGCAATAGGCCGTACGTACTCGCGCCCATCAGATTTAATAATACCGCCGCCCTCTTTCCATCGGCCACCTCATTTGCCTTGCAGTACACTTCAATTCTTTCCACATACATGGTTCAGCCTTCTACCTCATTGTCGAAAGCAGTGATACTGCCACTTTTCGACATCTTGGATGATTTAAAATGGCGCCTGCGGCGCTTCTGCTTCTTCCCCAATGGAATAAAATGGCGCCTCCTGCGCTTTTGCTTCTTCCCCAACGGGATAAAATGGCGCCTCCCACGCTTTTGCTTCTTCCCCTTGCTGCCGCACTGCTCTTAGCGTTCTACAGGGTAATGGCGGTGACCCGCGGCTTCGGCGCGTGTCGCTTTCCTTCCCCCCGTTTATTTTCTCTCCACTGCCCTGTTCTTGAGCACCGATCGCGCCCTGTGCGCTGCACCCTCTCTCTCTTGTTTTCTTTTCCCGGCGACGCTGCGCGGCCTGTTTCGTAGAGCCGCTCGATCGAGCTTGAGCCCGCCGCAGTCCGGAAGGGTCAGCGCGCTACCTGCTACCAGTACGATTTGCTGGAACACCTTAACTGGGGAGCCAAGCACAGCTCTTCACAGTCTCTCCCGCAATTCTCCGAACACCGATGAATTCTTTGGGCGGTTGCCCGCGGTCGACGCCCATTGCTTAGACTACGACCTCCAAGAACCCTCCTCTCAGGGCGAGATCCCCGTGAGATGATGCCACACTGCAGGTGAGTTCGAACTTACTCGTCGCCACTGTAATGTCCGCGTCTCAATAATACACGGGCTTCGGGAGAACAGTTTAACAGGTACTTTACTGAACAGGAGGCAACGTCAGACTGAAATACAGAAGCCTGCTCGGGCCTTTTATACAGGGGTGGTCACTGCCGGTACTGCAGTCTAAAACCAGTTATTCCCTTAAAGGTACATACACAACACTCACCGTTTGACTTTGTACGTTAAAGCGAATTCTGGGGAGGCGCATGTGGCGGAGCCACTGAATGACTCTGGGCAACTGTATATAATTCCCTTTAACGATGTTCTAACACCAGCCTAAGCCTGTACCATTGTGTTAGCCATTACTGTGTTTTGTATATAGTGTTTGTACGTATGGGGCGTGGCCCATTTAAGAGCGTGGGAAAACGCGATGACGTCACGTCGCAAACCACGTGACTGTCCGGGCAGTCCTCGTGGAATCTCCATCTTGTTAAGACCTGTTTTCGTGGTTCTCCTGTATTGATCTCAACAAACTGTTTGAACTCGTTTAATCTTACATTAAAGACCTGTTTGCTTCATCTCCTGAGTCGACCTCAGTTATTGGTTAGGAATTCGTCAATTCCTACAATATAACCTATCAACGCAGTCTAACATTAACAGTGTCAGCCATGGATGGCGCTCTCGCCTTCTAAGTTAGAAGGCTGTGGGTTCAAAGTTCCACTCCAAGCTCAAAAATCTGGCTGACACTCCAGTGCAGTGTCAAGGTAGTGCCGTACTGTCGGAGGTGCCGTTGTTCGGAAGAAATATTAAACCGAGGCCCATCTACTCTCTCAGGTGGCTGTAAAAGATCCCATGGCACTATTTCAAAGAAGAGCAGGGGTGTACTGGCCTCAATCAACATCGCTAATAAACAGATTATATGGTCATTATCACATTGCTGTATGCGGGAGCTTGCTGTGCACAAATAGGCTACTTTTTTTTTATTTGTTCAGGGGATGTGGGCGTCGCTGGCAAGGTCAGCATTTATTGCCCATCCCTAATTGCCCTTGAGAAGGTGGTGGTGAGCCACCTTCTTTTACAGCTGCAGTCCGTGTGGTGAAGGTGCTCCCACAGTGCTGTTAGGGAGGGAGTTCCAGGATTTTGACCCAGCGACGATGAAGGATCGGCGATATACTTCCAAGTCAGGATGGTGTGTGACTTGGAGGGGAACTTGGAGGTGGTGGTGTGCCCATGCGTCTGCTGCCCTTGTCCTTCTAGGTGGAAGAGGTCACGGGTTTGGGAGGTGCTGCCGAAGAAGCCTTGGCGAGTTGCTGCAGTGCATCTTGTAGATGGTACACACTGCAGCCACGGTGCGCCAACAGTGACTATACTTCAAAAGTACATCATCAGCTGTAAAGTGCTTTGGGATGTCCTAAGGTCATGAAAGACATTCCCTCAGTACTGCACTGGCAGTATCAGCCTAGATTACCCGCTCAACTTTCAGGGGTGAGATTGAACCCACAACCTTCTGCCTCAGAGGTAAAAAAGTGTTACCCACTGAGCCACAGCTGACGCCTGAATGGTTTGACTACTCACTGGATGAACGCACCGATCCATTGGTGAAGCTGGTTGTCTTATTATGGTATGGTTGCCTACCAAATGTATTGGTGTGTAAAAAAAAAAATTAAATAGCTCAGAGTGAGCAGGAGAAATTGGAAGCAATCTCAGCCACGGTGAATTCTCTGTCAGCTTCAACATTGATTTACACTGTCCCTGGATTCCACTTCTCACAGAACACTATGTGCAAATGTAAGATGTCATATCAGATTGCATCGCACGGTTCAATAATATTTCCTTGGCTATTACAACACTTAAAAAAGCCCCAGCAACAAAACAAGATACCAGCTGATACGTAAAAGAAAATACGTGCATTTGCGAAGGACCATGTCACATATTCAAAGGTAACAACTGCAGGCAAGTATGGCAGCCATTTTGCACTGGGAACTCCTGCAAATGGCCAATTACATTTTTTTTTGAGGCCGTTTGTTGAGGGAGGAATGTTGGCACGAACACCTTCCCTGGTGGTCCATGAAAATAAAGGTCTTTAATATCCACTTGACCAGGCGAAACATGGTTCCATGTCTCATCCAAAATACAGCATTTCTAACAATGCCCTTCGTAATCTGGTGCAGCGTCAGCCATATTTACACACGCATATCCTGGAGCAAGGGTTCTGATCCACGACCTTCTGACCCCAGCAGTAAGCGCGCTATCAACTGAACCAAACAACTATTGTCACCATTTGTAAACTGGGTCACGACCACATAACATCTCTTCCACACTGTTAAAAACAAATCGTATAATTAAGGCTAAATTATCACATCAGCCCCTGTCTTTTCTTCTCCCGTGTAGGTAGGTATTGAGTTTCCACTTTGACATAAATCTAATTTGTCTCTTCAATAACCACTTTGAGAGTTCTTAATAAGTGTCACACTCAGGAAAGAGGCAGCACTTGTCATGTTAATGTCACACTGGGCAATTGAGTGAGCAGCATTCATTTATCTTAATTAAAGTTAATTGCGATCGAGATTCTTTCTTTTACACACGCTGTGATTTTAATAGAATTAAATTGATATAACCATTTTTTTTGCTTATTCAACGGCTTTACCGGGATTGCATTGTGGAAGGAGCAGTGTTGCGGAGCAGGTAGGTAGGTCGCCATGCAACTCAGTCACTGCTCACTGGCACCGTGATGCCACGCTTCACCGAGGGAGTGCTGCATCGTCAGAAGTGCCGTCTTTCAGTTGAGACGTTAAACCAGGATGCGAGTGGGTGCAAGAGATTCCAGGGCACTACTCCATGAAGCGCAGGGAGATCATAGAATCATAGAATGGTTACAACACAGTAAGAGGCCATTCAGCCCATCAAGCCCATGCCAACTCTCTGCAAGAGCACTTCAGCTAGTCCCACTGCCCCGCTCTTTCCCCGTAGCCTTGCAAATTTTTTTCCTTCTGGCACTTATCCAATTCTCTTTTGAAAGCCACAATCAATTCAGCCTCCACCACCCTTTCAGGCAGTGCATTCCAGATATTAACCACTCACTGCTGTAAGGTTCACAAAATTTCGGCAGCCCCCGAAGATTATTTGATTAAAGAAAACCTGGTTGGAATGTTCTTTAAAAACCCAGGACATTAAAGATGGCTGTAGCCGGCCTCATGGCAAAAGAGAAAAGACAGCCTGTATGAATATGAAAGCAGGATCTCCCAGCACTGGTTGGCGCAAGGTACTTGAAGCTGTCAATCAACTGCGGTTAGGAAGTTTCAACATGGAACAAAGGAAGCCCTCAGCGGTGGTGACTCAAGGGCTTAAGTGATTGCTGTCAATCTAGTTGTGGTTAGGCTGTAACCACAGAGCAAAGGATTGTTTACACGAGAACTCAAGTACTGTTTACCGAGCACTCACAGGACAAAGGATTGTTTACACGAGCACTCAAGTACTGTTTACCGAGCACTCAAGAAACCAGCGGGACATTTTTTTCAAACTAGGACAGCTCCATTCACAAACCAGTTAAATGAATGGGAAACGCATTCAAACCCATTACGGTCAATGGGGACAGATTGGTCCCTTTTGTGGAACCCAGATACATCCAGATTTGGGCGCGAAGATAAGGGTTCCCAATGGGGTATAAAGGTAGCCCCTCAGGAAGCCATTCTCTTTCTCTCTACCACCTCACCTCCAGTGCCCTGCCTTCAAGATGAACATCACAGCCCACCCAAAGAAGTGGAATACACGCAGTTACTTTTGAATCACTGGGGTATCTCTACTTCGGGCGATGAAAAATCCAAGACAGACCGCAGGACACGGAGCAGGTGTTTCAACATCGTAGACCGGTGAGCATAAACTTTCTGGCCCATTACAAGGCAACCTAGATAGGTATAAGGGGTGGGAACTAAAGGGGAATTTTGTTAAATTGTAATTTTAGCCAATTTTCCCTCGATGTGTCCGTCTTTTCTCCTCCCCATAAGTAAAAGTGTGCTGTATTCATAATTATTTTCACAGTATAGCAATTTACTCTTTATTTCAATAAACATTGGTTTTCTTTGCACCCAACCACTGGTCTCGTCTTGTCTACATCGCTATTGAAATAGGTCCGGCGGTCAGAACCAAAGGGGAAGCGATTCAAACTGCACGGGGCTGGAACAGCTCAGACACACGGCTGACTGACCAGGCAAATACCCCATACCAAAAACCCCTACACTGCGTAAAAAAGTTTTTCTCATGTTCTTCTTGGTTCTTTTGCAAATCACCTTAAATCTATCTCCTCTGGTTCTCAACCCTTCCGCCGATGGGAACAGTTTCTCTCTATCTACTCTGTCCAGACCCCACATGATTTTGAACACTTCTATCAAATCTCCTCTCAACCTTTTCTGCTCCAAGGAGAACAACACCAGCTTCTCTAGTCTATCCACCAAACTGAAGTCCCTCATCCCCTGGAACCATTCCTGTAAATCTGTTCTGCACCCTCTTTAAGGCCTTCACATCCTTCCTAAAGTGTGTTGCCGTGTGTCCTACATTACAACATTGATTACACTTCAAATTGATTTAATTTTTGAGGAGGTAACAAGGTGGGTTGATGAGGGTGGTGCGTTTGATGTAGTCTACATGCATTTTAGCAAGGCTTTAGATAAGGTCCCGCATGGCAGACTAGTCATGAAAGTAAAAGCCCATGGGATCCAGGGCAAAGTGGCAAGTTGGATTCAAGATTTGTTCAGAGGCAAGAAGCAAAGGATAATGGTCGATGGGTGTTATTTGACTGGAAGGCTGTTTCCAGTGCGGTTCTGCAGGGCTCAGTACTAGGTCCCTTGCTTTTTGAGGTACATATCAATGACTTACACTTCAGTGTAGGAAGTATGATTAAGAAGTTTGCAGATGATACAAAAATTGGCTGTGTGGTTGATAATGAAGAAGGAAGCTGTAGACTGCAGGTAGATACCAATGGACTGGTCTGGTGGGAGACACTGTGGCAAATGGAATTCAACTGAGCAGGGTAGATAAAGGAGAGCCAGTAGATGTAGTGTATTTGGATTTCCAGAAGGTATTCGATAAGGTGCCACATAAAAGGTTACTGCACAAGGTAAGAGCTCACGGGGTTGGGGGTAATATATTAGCATGGATATAGGATTGGCTAACTAGCAGAAAACAGACAGTCAGGATAAATGGGTCATAGAAACATAGAAACATAGAAGATAGGAGCAGGAGTAGGCCATTCGGCCCCTCGAGCCTGCTCCACCATTCAATGAGATCATGGCTGATCATTCAAATTCAGTACCCTGTCCCTGCCTTCTCCCCATACCCCTTGACCACTTTAGCCTTAAGACATATATCCAACTCTTTCTTGAATATATTTAATGAACTGGCCTCCACCGCCCTCTGCGGCAGAGAATTCCACAGGTTCACCACTCTCTGGGTGAAGAAATTCCTCCTAATTTCAGTCCTAAATGGCTTACCCCTTATCCTTAGACTATGACCCCTGGTTCTGGACTCCCCGGCCATCAGAAACATCCTTCCTGCATCTAGTCTGTCCAGACCTGACAGAATTTTATAGGTTTCGATGAGATTCCCTCTCAATCTTCTAAACTTCAGTGAGTATAAGCCCAATCGACACAATCTCTCCTCATACGTCATTCCTGCCATCCCAGGTCTCAGCCTGGTGAATCTTCGCTGCACTCCCTCCATGGGAAGAACGTCCTTCCTCAGGTAAGGTGACCAAAACTGCACACAACACTCAAGGTGTGGTCTCACCAAGGCCCTGTACAGCTGTAGCAAGACATCCTTGTTCCTGTACTCGAACCCTCTTGCTACGAAGGCCAACATACCATTTGCCTTCTTAACCGCCTGCTGCACCTGCATGCTTACCTTCAGCGACTGGTGCACAAGGACACCCAGGTCTCTTTGCACTTCCACTTCTCCCAATCTATTGCCATTCAAATAATAATCTGCCTTCCTGTTTTTGCCACCAAAGTGGATAACCTCACATTTATCCACATTATAGTGCATTTGCCATGTTTCTGCCCAATCACCCAACCTGTCCAAATCGCACTGGAGTTTCACGACATCCTCCTCACAGCTTACCCTCCCACCCAGCTTTGTGTCGTCTGCAAATTTGGAGATCTTACATCCAATTCCCTCGTCCAGATCATTAATATATATTGTGAACAGCTGGGGTCCTAGGACCGATCCTTGCGGTACCCCACTAGTCACTGCCTGCCACTCGGAAAACGACCCATTTATTCCAACTCTTTGCTTTCTGTCCGCCAACCAGTTCTCTATCCAAGTCAATACCTTGCCCCCAATCCCATGTGCCTTAATTTTGCACGCTAATCTCTTATGTGGGACCTTAGCGAAAGCCTTCTGAAAGTCCAAATACACCACATCCGCTGGTTCTCCCAAATCTATTTTACCAGTGACATCCTCAAAAAATTCCAGTAGATTAGTCAAGCATGATTTACGTTTTGTAAATCCATGTCGACTTTGTCTGATCCTGTCACTGCTTTCCAAGTGCTCTGCTATTACATCTTTTATAATAGACTCTAGCATTTTCCCCACTCCCGATGTCAGGCTTACCGGTCTATAATTCCCTGCTCTTTCTCTACCACCTTTTTTGAATAGTGGGGTAACATTAGCTACCCTCCAATCCATGGGTACCGTTCCAGAGTCTATCGAGTTCTGGAAGATGACCAGCAATGCATCTACTGGCCTAGAAATTGAGTTGACGCCGCGCCAGGGCTTTAGCGCCGGAAATTTAGCGCCGGCGCTAATTCCCTTGCGCGCGCCAAAAATTCAGTAGCGCCGCGCCCAGACGGCTGCCGGCGCTACTGGCGGGCGTGAGCGCCTCCCAATGGGCGCTGAGTGCCGAATTGCGGCGCTAATCCGGCGCTGCGGCACCCGATGCGGTGCGGCAGGCTGGGGAAGTGCAGGCCTCCTCCTTCAGTTAAGGAGGAGCTGCCTGCACCCGCCCGCTGTCCGTTCAAATATTGAAAAAATGAGCCCGGCACCTCGGACAAGTGCCGGGCTTGCAGGCCAGACGCATCTGTTCCGCGGGGGGGGGGGTGGAGGAGTCCGGGGAGGGAGGTGCGGCCAGGCAGCCGACGGGAAAGCGGCCGGCCGCCGCGCGACCTTAATGCGCCGGCGCAAACTCGGGGAAGACTCGGTTGCCAGAGTCTTAGTTGCGGCTGCCACGGGCGAGGCGGCCGCAACTGAATTTCGGCGCTGGGGCCCGTCGTCATGGCAACCGGGACGCTGCGCACACCGATGACGTCATCGGTGCCGGCGCAGCGCTACCGGTCTACCGCGGCGTAAGGGCCCCAGGCAATTTCGGCGCCGGCGCCAAATGCAGCGCTAGGCCCTCTAGCGCCGCAAAATCGGCGCTAAGGGCACTCAATTTCTAGGCCACTATCTCTAGGGCCGCTTCCTTAAGTACCCTGGGATGTAAACCATCAGGCCCTGGGGATTTATCAGCCTTCAGTCCCATCAATTTTCCTGACACCATTTCCCTACAAATACTGATTTCTTTCAATTCCTCCCTTTCATCAGACCCTATGTTCCCTGGCATCTCTGGGAGGTTATTTGTGTCCTCCTTTGTAAAGACAGAACCAAAGTTTGCATTTAGTTGGCCTGCCAATTCCTTGTTTCCCATTATAAATTCCCCTGATTCTGACTGTAAGGGACCTACACTTGACTTCACCAACCTTTTTCTCTTCACATATCTATAAAAGCTTTTACAGTCAGTTTTTATGTTCCCTGCAAGCTTACTCTCATATGCTATTTTCCCTTTCTTAATTAATCCCTTTGTCCTCCTTTGTTGACTCCTAAACTGCTCCCAATCCTCAGGAGTATTGTTTTTCTAGCCAATTTATATGTCCTCTCCTTGGAGCTTATGCTATCCCTAATTTCCCTTGTTAGCCACGGTTGAGTCACCTTTTTTGTTTTATTTTTATGCCAAACTGTGATGAACAAATTCTGTAGCTCATCCATTCGGTCTTTGAATGTTTGCCATTGCCTATCCACCGTCAACCCTTTGAGTGCCATTCCCCAATCAATCCTGCCCAACTCGCTCCTCAGACCATCGTAGTTTCCTTTATTTAAATTGAGGACCCTTGTCTCTGAGTCAACTACTTCATTCTCCATCTTAATGAAGAATTCGATCATATTATGATCGCTCTGACCCAAGGGGCCTCGTACAAAAAGATTGCTAATTAATCCTTTCTCGTTACATAATACCCAGTCTCAGATGGCCTGATCTCTAGTTGGTTCCTCGACATATTGGTCCAGGAAACCATCCCGTGAACACTCCAGGAATTCCTCCTCCACAGTATTGTTACTAATTTGGTTGGCCCAATCTATATGTAGATTTATGTCACCCATGATGACTGCTGTGCCCTTATTGCACGCTTCTTTAATTTCCCTTTTAATGCCATCCCCAACCTCCGCCTTACTGCTTGGAGGTCTATATACCACTCCCACTAATGTTTATTTCCCCTTAGTATTTCTCAATTCTACCCATACAGATTCCACATCATCAGAGCTAATATCCTTCATTACAATTGTATTAATCTCTTCTTTAACCAGTAATGCTACCCCACCTCCCTTTCCTTTTTGCCTATCTTTCCTGAATATCGAATACCCCTGGATGTTGAGTTCCCAGTCTTGGCCATCCTTGAGCCACGTTTCCGTAATCCCAACCAAATCATATTAGTTTACCTCTATTTGTGCAGCCAATTCATCCACCTTATTACAAATGCTCCTCGCATTAAGACACAAAGCCTTCAGGCTTGTTTTTTTAACACTCTTAGACCTATTAGAATTATTATTTACTGTGGCCATGTTTGATTTAAACCGTTGATTTCTCTGACTGCCACTTTTGTTTTTCTCCTTCCTATCTTTTGCTTTTATCCCTGTTTTCGTTTCCTCTGTCTCCCTGCTCAGGTTCCCAACCCCCTGCCAGTTTAGTTTAAACCCCCCCGAACAGTGCTAGCAAACCTCCCCGCAAGGATATTTGTTCTGCTCTGGTTCAGGTGCAACCCGTCCGACTTGTACAAGTCCCACCTTCCCCAGAAGCAGGCCCAGTGATCCAGGAAACTAAAGCCCTCCCTCCTGCACCAACTCTTTAGCCACGCATTCATCTGCTCTATCCTTCTATTCCTATACTCACTAGCACATGGCACCGGGAGTAATCCAGAGATTACAACCTTTGAGGTCCTACTCTTTAATCTGCTACCTAGCTCCCTAAATTCTTGCTGCAGGACCTCATCCCTCTTCCTACCTATGTCGTTGGTCCCAATGTGAACCATGACCTCTGCCTGTTCACCCTCCCCCTTCAGAATGCCCTGCAGCCTTTCAGTGACATCCTTGACCCTGGCACCAGGGAGGCAACAAACCATCCTGGAGTCACGTCTATGGCCACAGAAACGCCTATCTGTTCCCCTTACGATAGAATCCCCTACCACTATTGCTCTCCCACTCTTTTTCCTCCCTTCCTGAGCAGCAGAAGCACCCCTGGTGCCAGGAAGTTGGCTGCTGCTGCCTTCCCCTGGTGAGTCATCCCCCTCAACAGTATCCAAATTGGTATACCTGTTTGAAAGGGGGATGGCCACAGGGGTCCCCTGCACTACCTGCCTGCTTCTATTGCTCTGACTGGTGGTCACCCATTTCCCTTCTGCCTGTGCAGCCCTACCCTGTGGCGTGACCAACTCATCAAACGTGTAATCCACGACCCTCTCAGCATCGTGAATGCTCCACAACCCATCCATCCGCAGCTCCAGCGCCTCAATATGGCTCGTTAGTAGCTGCAGCTGGATGCATTTCTGGCACACGTGGTCGTCAGGGACACTGGCAGCGTTCCTGAATTCCCACATAGAGCAAGAGGATCATTTTCAGGTTGGCAAACTGTAAGTAGTGGGGTGCCGCACGGATCAGTGCTGGTGATTCAACTATTTACAATCTATATTAATGACTTGGATGTAGGGACAGAGTGTAATGTAGCCAAATTTGCTGATGATACAAAGATAGGTGGGAAAGCAAGTTGTGAGGAGGACACAAAGAATCAGCAAAGAGATATAGATAAGTTAAGTGAGTGGGCAAAAATTTGGCAGATGGAGTATAATGTGGGAAAATCTGAGGTTATCCACTTTGGTAGGAAGAATAAAAAAGCAAATTATTATTTAAATGGAGAGAGAGACTACCAAATGCTGTGGTACAGAGGGATCCTTATATATGAAACACAAAAAGTTAGCATGCAGGTACAGCAAGTAATTAGGAAGGCAAATGGAATGTTGGCCTTTATTGCAAGGGGGATGGAGTATAAAAGTAGGGAAGTCCTGCTACAACTGTACAGGGCATTGGTGAGACCACACCTGGAGTACTGCGTGCAGTTTTGGTCTCCTTATTTAAGGAGAGATATACTTGCATTGGAGGTAGTTCAGAGAAGGTTCACGAGGTTGATTCCTGAGATGAGGGGGTTGTTTTATGAAGAAAAGTTGAGCAGGTTGGGCCTATACTCATTGGAGGTGATCTTATTGAAACATATAAGATTCTGAAGGGGCTTGACAGGGTAGATGCAGAGATAATGGTTCCCCTCGTGGGGGAATCTAGAACTAGGGGGCATAGTTTCAGAATAAGGGGTCGCCCATTTAAAACAGAGATGAGAAATTTCTTCTCTCAGACGGTCGTGAATCTTTGGAATTCTCTACCCCAGAGAGCTGTGGAGGCTGACACATTGAATGTATTTAAGGTGGAGATAGACAGGTTTTTGAATTATAGGGTGTCAAGGGTTATGGGGAGCGGGCAGGAAAGTGGAGTTGAGGCCTAGATCAGATCAGCCATGATCTTACTGAATGGCGGAGCAGGCTCAAATGACCAAATGGCCTACTCCTGCACCTATTTCTTATGTAATCCGGAGAAGTGTGAGGTAATGCATTTGGGGAGGACTAACAAGGCAAGGGAATACACAACAATGGTAGGACACTGAGAAGTGCAGAGAATCAGAAGGGCCTTGGAGTGCATGTCCACAGAATCCTGAAGGTAGCAGGACAGTAGATAAGGTGGTTATGAAGGCATACGGGATACTTGCCTTTATTAGCCGAGGCATAGAATATAAGAGCAGGGGGGATTATGCTTGAACTGTATAAAACACTAGTTAGGCCGCAGCTAGAATACTGTGTGCAGTTCTGGCCACCACAGAACAGGAAAGATGTGATTGCACTAGAGAGGGTTCAGAGGAGATTTACAAGGATGTTGCCTGGGCTGGGGAATTTTAGCTATGAAGAAAGATTGGATAGGCTGGAGTTGTTTTCTTTGGAACAGAGGAGGCTGAGGGGAGACCTAATTGAGGTGTATAAAATTATGAGGGGCCTAGATAGTGTGGATAGGAAGGACCTATTTCCCTTAGCAGAAGGGTCAATAACCAGGGGGCATTGATTTAAAGTAATTGGTAGGAGGTTTAGAGGGGATTTGAGGGGAACCTTTTTCACCCAGAGGGTGGTGGGGGTCTGGAACTCACTGCCTGAAAGGATGGTAGAGGCAGAAACCCTCATCACATTTAAAAAGTACTTGCATATGCACTTGAAGAGCCGTAACCTACAAGGCTACGGACCAAGAGCTGGAAAGTGGGATTAGGGTGGTTAGCTCTTTGTCGGTCAGCAGGGGCAAGGTGGGCCAAATGGCCTCCTTCTGTACTGTAAATTTCAATGATTCTATGATGATTACTTCATTGGCGGTACAGCACTTTGGGACATCCTGAGGTCTTGAAAGGTGCCATATAAATGCAAGTTCTTTCTTTTCTTCTTATGGGTTCAGGTGGACATCTGCCGGTGTTACAATAGGAAACCGGGGCAAGCCCCACAGAATTTCAGGGCCTATGTCTTTGTGGCCAGATTGAGCAGCAGACAGGCACTTTAGTTCATATTTGGTAGAACACATTGCCAGTGGATATTTATTGTTCTTCGCACTTACACTTGGGCGAAGACCAGCTGGCAACCTCCATTGATCTGAAATGTCAATTGTGAAAATGTCAACATTATTCATTGGGGAAGATTCTGAAATATTAATCACATTTTTTTTTGCTGTTGAAAATATGGACTGGGAAAATTGTTTGTACTTTGTATTGATTGAGGTTGGAAGAAAAATGCAGGCAATAACAATGATGCTCTGTTTTACAAGTTAGCATGACATGAGATTCGCTGTGAACAAAACGTGATACAACACTTGAAGAGGACTCATTTTTAAGGGTATGGTGAAAAAGCTGGGCTGTGGGAGTAAATTGCACAGCTCCTTCAAAGAGCTGGCACAGGCCTGATTGGCTGAATGGCCTCTTTCTGGGCTGTAAGATTCTCTGATTCTAACATAAATTGAATCTTCACAGACTGAATTCATGGAGCAGACCCACATCAACAAAACTTGTCCCATTACCATCTCCTCTTGCCTTGCACCATCATTCCTTTTGTCTCTTAATCTCTCCTGCCTTCCAGCCTATCACAGGCCTTCCCTTTTGTTCTTTCCTCCCCTCCCCCCTCTCCCAGCCCCTACACTTGCTTAAAAACCTGTTCCATCTCCAACTTTTTCCAGTTCTGACGAAGGGTCATCGACCTGAAACGTTAGCTCTGTTTCTCTCTCTACAGGTGCTGCCTGACCTGCTCAGTATTTCAAGCATTTTCTGTTTTTATATCAACAAAAGGGAATGGGATAAATACTTGAAGGGGAAAATTTTTATGGTTATAAGAAAGGAGCAGGGCATTGGGACTAATTGGACAGCTCTTTCAAAGAGATAGCACAGGTACGATGGGCCAAATCGCCTCCTTCTGGGCTGTATTATTCCCTGATTCGAACAACTTACATTCAGCAAGCACATTTAATGTCAGTCCCAGGCTTTGGAATTCCCTCTCTAAACCTCTCCACTATCGTCTTCTCCTTTACTGTCAACTGTGGCTCGGTGGGTAGCCACTCTCACCTCTGAGTCAGAAGGTTGTGGGTTCAAGTCCCACTCCAGAGACTTGAGCACATAAAGCTAGGCTGACACTCCCAGTGCAGTGCTGAGGCAGTGTTGTACTGTCAGAGTGTGCCGTCTTTCAGGTGGGACATTAAACCGAGTCGCCGTCTGCTCTCTCGGGTGGACTTAAAAGATCTCATGGCAATATTTCAAAGAAGAGCAGGGGAGTTCTCCCTGGTGTCCTGGTTCGATATTTATCCCTGAACCAACATAACTAAAAGAGATTATCTGGTCATTATCACAGTGCTGTTTGTGGGAGCTTGCTGTGTGCAAATTGGCTGCTGCGTTTCCTACATTACAACAGTGACTCCACTTCAAATAATACTTCATTAGCTGTAAAGCGCTTTGCGACATCCAGTGGTTGTGAAAGGTGCTATAGAAATGCAAGTCTTTCTTTAAAACCCTCTGTTTACATGATATCCATCTCCCACCTGTGGGGCACAGGACCTAATTCCAGGCACACACCTGCTCCACAAAGACCTCCGCAGCAACGGGGCGCCCTGGCAACCGGCGTTTCTTGACAACATTTTTTTTAAATTGGGCCTGGTGAGGTGTAGTGATAAAAAAGCACCTCTGCTTTAACGTCACACTTCAGTGAGACCCTGCCCACCGCCTGCCTGATGTACGCTACCCATCAGAACCATCGCCATCCTCTCACACCCTTGGAGTCTTCCATTTGGTCCAATGTCTCATCGTCATTCAGGAAGGGTCCCAGGGCTGGTGCAGCTCAAATGCTGGATATGGGTACTGCATTTGGGAATAGTTTCCTATTTCCTACATAGAAACATAGAAACATAGAAGATAGGAGCAGGAGTAGGCCTTTCGGCCCCTCAAGCCTGCTACGCCATTCAATGAGATCATGGCTGATCATCCAAATTCAGTGCCCTGTCCCTGCTTTCTCCCCATATTCCTTGATCCCTTTAGCCTTAAGAAATATATCTAACTCCTTCTTGAATATATTTAATGAATTGGCCTCTACTGCCTTCTGTGGTAGAGAATTCCACAGGTTCACCACTCTCTGGGTGAAGAAATTCCTCCTCATTCCTGTCCTAAATGGCTTACCCCTTATCCTTAGACTGTGACCCCTGGTTCTGGACTCACCGACCATCAGGAACATTCTTCCTGCATCTAGTCTGTCGAGTCCTGTCAGAATTTTATAAGTTTCAATGAGATCCCCTCTCATTCTTCTAAACTCCAGCGAGTATAAGCCCAATTGACCCAATCTCTCCTCACACGTCATTCCTGCCATCCCAGGTATCAGCCTGGTGAATCTTCGCTGCACTCCCTCCATGGCAAGAACATCCTTCCTCAGATAAGGCGACCAAAACTGCACACAATACTCAAGATGTGGTCTCACCAAGGCCCTGTACAACTGCAGCAAGACATCCTTGTTCCTGTACTCAAATCCTTTCGCTATGAAGGCCAACACACCATTTGCCTTCTTAACCACCTGCTGCACCTGCATGCTTACCTTCAGTGACTGCTGCACAAGGACAACCAGGTCTCGTTGCACTTCCCCTTCTCCCAATCTATTGCCATTCAGATAATAATCTGCCTTCCTGTTTTTGACACCAAAGTGGATAACCTCGCATTTATCCATGTTATATTGCATCTGCCATGCTTCTTCCCAATCACCCAACCAGTCCAAATCATCCTGGAGTTTCTCAGCATCCTCCTCACAGCACATACGCCCACCCAGCTTTGTGTCATCTGCAAACTTGGAGATATTACATCTAGTTCCCTTGTCCAGATCATTTATATATATTGTGAATAGCTGGGATCCAAGGACCGTTCCCCGCGGTACCCCACTAGTCACTGCCTCCCACTCGGAAAAAGACCCGTTTATTCCAACACTTTGCTTTCTGTCTGCCAACCAGTTCTCTATCCAAGTCAATACCTTGCCCACAATCCCATGTGCCTTAACTTTACATGCTAATCTCTTATGCGGGACCTTATCGAAAGCCTTTTGAAAGTCCAAATACACCACATCCACTGGTTCTCCCTTATCTATTTTACCAGTTACATCCTCAAAAAATTCCAGTATATTAGTCAAGCACGATTTACCTTTTGTAAATCCATGTTGAATTTGTCCGATCCTGTCACTGTTTTCCAAGTGCTCTGCTATTACATCTTTTATAATGGACTCTAGCATTTTCCCCACTACTGATGTCAGACTTACCGGTCTAAAATTCCCCGTTTTCTCTCTACCACTTTTTTGAATAGTGGGGTAACATTAGCTACCCTCCAATCCATGGGTACTGTTCCAGATTCCATCGAATGTCGGAAGATGATCAGCAATGCATCTACTATTTCTAGGGCCACTTCCTTAAGTACCCTAGGCTATAGATTATCAGGCCCTGGGGATTTATCGTCCTTCAATCCCGTCAATTTCCCTAACACCATTTCCCTACAAATACTGATTTTTTTCAGTTCCTCTTTCATCAGACCCTATGTTCCCCGACATCTCTGGGAGGTTATTTGTGTCCTCCTTTGTGAAGACAGAACTAAAATATGTATTTAATTGGTCTGCCATTTCTTTGTTCCCCATTAAAAATTCCCCTGATTCTGACTGCAAGCGACCTACGCTTGACTTCACCAATCTTTTTCTCTTCACATATCTATAAAAGCTTTTACAGTCAGTTTTTATGTTCCCTGAAAGCTTACTCTCATATTTTATTTTCCCTTTCTTAATTAATCCCTTTGTCCTCCTTTGTTGAATTTTAAACTGCTCCCAACCCTCAGGTTTACTGCTTTTTCTGGCCAATTTATATGTCCTCTCCTTGGATCTTATGCTATCCCTAATTCCCCTTGTTAGCCACGGTTGAGTCACCTTTTTTGTTTTATGTTTATGCCAAACTGGGATGAACAAATTCTGTAGTTCATCCATACGGTCTTTGAATTTTTGCCATTGCCTATCCACCGTCCACCCTTTGAGTGACATTCCCCAAGCAATCCTACCCAACCCGCATCTCATACCATCGTAGTTTCCTTTATTTAAATTAAGGACCCTAGTCTCTGAGTCAACTACTTCATTCTCCATCTTAATGAAGAATTCTATTATATTACAACTGCAGGGAAAATGTTAAAGACTGAGACCAAGAGATTTTTTATCAGATAAGGGTTTCAAGGAATATGGATCAAAGGCGGGTAAATGGTGTTGAGGTAAACATAGAAACATAGAAAAATAGGAGCAGGAGTAGGCCGTTCGACCCTTCGAGCCTGCTCCGCCATTCAATATGATCATGGCTGATCCTTTATCTCAAAACCATATTCCCGCTCTACAGGTACAGCTCAGCTATGATTGAATTGAATGGTGGAACAGGGTCGCGGTTGCTGAATGACCTACTCTTGTTCCTATGTAACTGAAATCCATTGAAAAGACAGAACTTGCATTTATATAGCACCTTTCATGCCCCTGGTACATCACAACGTGATTTACAGCCAACTTTCGAAGTTGGAATGTATAAAAATCCGGCAGCCAATTTGCACACAGCAAGGTCCCACAATCTGTAATGAGATAATGACCAGATAATCCATTTTAGTAATGTTGGTTGAGGGATAATTATTGGCCAGGACACCGGGGAGAACTCCTCTGTTCTTCAAATAGTGCCGTGGGTTCTTTTGCATCTACTTAAGAGGGCAGATGGGGCCTCGATTAAGCATCTCACCCAAAAGACAGCTCCTCCAGCAATGCAGCACTCCCTCAGTACTGCACTGGAGTGTCAGCTTGACGTAGAACTTAAACCCACAATCTTCCGACTCAGAGGCCAGAGTGCTACCCACTGAGTCACGGCTAACACCTCATTGCTTGTGAGAGTATTCACCAAAGAATATGTACACTTCAAAAATCTGAAAGACTCCTATTATTATAAACTTCTGAAATACTATTTCTCAACTTGAAATGCTTGCACCTCACCATGCCTTCTCAGTACATGCATTGAATTGTAGAGAATGAATTAGGCCATCAGTCGCACTGTAAAACATTGCCATTCCTTCTTGCCTGTTTAGCTACCGCGGATCAGTAGATATTATTGCAGGGAAGCGCTGACAATCATTCAGGTAATATCATGTGTGTCACAGCTGTGGTACAGTATTTATCCATAACTATTGAAGTAATAAATACACCCTACCTATCTACTGTAGCAATAAATACTCCCGGCCACCTCATGTGCCTTATGTCAGAACACATTTTTCTAAGTTGTAGCTCAAAATGGACTGAACGGGCTGGTTCGCTTTTCTCTAGAAAAGAGAAGGCCGAGGGGGTGACCTAATTGAGGTCTTCAAAATTATGAAAGGGTTTGATAGGGTAGATGTGGAGAAGATGTTTCCACTTGTGTGGCAGTCCAAAACTAGGGGTCATAAATATAAGATGGTCACTAATAAATCCAATCGGGAATTCTGGAGAAACTTCTTTACCCAAAGAATGGGGAGCTCGCTACCACAAGGAGTGGTTGAGGCGAATAGTATATAGATGCATTTAAGGGGAAGCTGGATAAACACATGAGAGAGAAAGGAGTAGACGGGTATACTGGCCGGGTGAGATGAAGGAGGGTTGGGGAGAGGCTGGTGTGGAGCATAAACACCGGCATGGACCAGTTGGGCTGAATGGCCTGTTTCTGGGCTGTAAATACTGTGTAATTCTATTTAATAAATATAAAACGAAATGTTGACTTGATACATCCAAACATAAACTGAGCCCACAGCTGCTCTGCAAGCTCTTCCATCTGACAAAATATTGTTTTACAACTGTGTGAGCGTGTGAATTCAAACATCAATATTAATTACATTTTAAATCAATTCAATGGAGCTTTCATCGTAATTCTGTAGAAATAGAATAACACTGAATATAAATGTCTGTTTGCATTGATAAAACAAGCTAGTTTGTTTTAACACCTTGTTAACAGCCGCTCACTGGCTCCCAAACTCTTGTTCTGCAGGAGAAGACAGCGCACAACGCATAGGAGAGGGACAAGAGCCAGGGAGAGCACGTAACATCATTTCCCTCAGCCAAGCAGGGTGGGTGGGCGGGACTCCCTGGAGACCAGTGGCTCAGGCTAAGCTAGCACCAGAGAAAGTCAGGCTGACTGCGTACTAGAACAGCGCTGTCCACATATTACTCACAACCCTTCCTGCACCTCAGCCAAGACGCAGCAAGTGGCACGACGTCAAGCTGTTTTTTTTCAAGACTCGCCACCTGCAAACGTGCAGCTTGTATCGCCCATCCTAATTCATGTCCCTTTTCTCTTTCCTCGAGGTCCTTCTCAGCAGCACGAGCCTCCTATGTGAGAAGACACCTCGGAGGGCACATGGACACAGCGGTTGTCTTGGCAAGTCATCTGGCATGGCCAGGCAATGAGCTGATCCCTCGTGTCTCTTGCGACAAGGTGTTGAGGTGGTCCCCCTTCTCCTGCTGCTTCCTCCTTCTTCCCCCTCATCTTTCCTCATCCTTTAAGCCCAGTAGTTGCTCCTCCAAAGGCAGGCTTCTCTGTAACGTGAGGCTGTGAAGTATGCAGCACACAACGAATGTGAGGGAAGCATTTCCTGGGGCATATTTTGGCCTCTTGCACATCCCTGAGTGTAGAATTCGCAAAATTAATATTGTACTATAAGGGTCCTCTGGCAGAAGAGGCCTTGATTTTAAAAGAAACCCAGAAAAGGGGCACATAAAATGGCCGCCAGAGCCCGTGACTAGCTTATTGGGACACTTTAAAATGGTTCCTGCAGTCCCCAGACAGCCTTTGTGGATTCAACCCATAGTAAGTTCTGGAAGCCGTTTCTGAGAAAACAAAACCAGACATTAACACATACATAAAGATTGGATGCAAATCCAGTCAGATCGGCCTGCAGATAAAGGCCATCTACATGTTTACCCAGACAAAGGGGAACAGTTCCATATTCATAAAGAACGCACCAAGGACCCGATAAAGACATCAGGAAGACATTAAAACATTGCCAGGTCATTCCAGGCCAAAGATGGCCACCACCGGCCATCCCAAAAGCAGTTTAAATATAATAACTACCCCGCTGTGCCATAAGCCCGCCAAAAGTTAAACAAAGACTAACCTTGATTTGGAAGGAGAAAAGGGCCTCATCTGAAAAGTATAATTGGAGACACCCGGGGTAGTGAAAAAAAAGCTTCATCTTAGATATTGGGAAGAGAGAGGTTCCTTTTCTTCATCATCTTCGTAGGACCTTCGGTGATAGCCGTTACCTTCGATAGCAGCTGGAGTTCAGAGAAGAAGACGGTTCGAGCCGGCGTCCCACCCCGGGGTAAAACATCGGGAGATCATCGACCAACCCCGGGCCGTTGACGAAACGGGAGGGTAGAAAAACTACTGAAGAAACCTATATGAAAGCCAGCTAGGGGCTTCCAACCGTGGTCAAGCAGATGATCTCCGCCAACATCCAGGCCTGTCAGTGTCCAGCCTGTCCATGACCTTCACCTCGAGAGAGAGAGAGAGAGAGAGAGAGAGAGAGAGAGAGGTGTGGCGCAGCCCGCTGTGGCTCCACTGACCATGAGGAAACAGGACACCTGAGGGGATCAAAATGCAGACCTCTTTCAAAACTCTTTACTTTTCCAACTGGATTGGTGAGCATGTTTCTGGCCCTTCATAATCGGATCTAGATAAGATAAAGGGGGTGGTCATTTTGGGTATAATTAACATGAGTTGTTGACCCTCGATGTTCCGTGTGTTTCCCCATTTCATGATGACTGTTGTAAGGTATAATATGCCTGTATCTATTTTAGCTAGTACTGTATTGTTATGATTTGTTTTTCCCTCCCATGTACCCTCTTATTTGCTTGCATTTGCTTTGTTTTTCCATATGCAATAAAATTCTATTTTGATTCATTAAACTTGGTCTATAAGAGTCTTCTCTGCATTGTAGTTCCTGCACCTAAGTCCAGTGTCTAGAACCTAAGGGGCGAGTGGGTCGAACCACTCAAGGTTTTACTGTGCAAAAGAGAGAGAGAGGCCTCTGGCGAGAGAAACCTCTGTGACCTCAGAGAGAAAACCCCTTACAGAGTTTCGTTGCTCCACCATTGGTGATCGTGCCTTCAGCCACCTCGGCCCTGAGCACTGGCATTCCCTTCCTAAACATTTCCGCCTCTCTACCTCTCTATCCTCCTTTAAGTCGCTCCTTAAAACCTACCCATCTGTGGCTCGGTGTCAAATTGTGTTTGCTAACACTCCTGCAAAGTGCCTTGGGATGTTTTGCTACATTAAAGGCGCTATGTAATTGCAGGTTGTTATAGTTGTATTGTAGGGACTAAGCTCATGGTCTACAGAGCAGCAGTGATACCCGCCCTGCTGTATGCCTCAGAGACACGGACCATGTACAGCAGACACCTCAAAGCACTGGAGAGGTACCACCAACGCTGCCTCCACAAGATCCTGCAAATCCATTGGCAGGATAGGCGCACCAACGTCAGTGTTCTCGCTCAGGCCAACATCCCCAGCATCAAAGCTTTGACCACGCTCGATCAGCTCCGATGGACGGGTCACATCGTCCGCATGCCCGATACGAGACTCCCAAAACAAGCGCTCCACTCGGAGCTCCGACATGGCAAGAGAGCCCCAGGTGGGCAGAGGAAACGCTTCAAGGACACCCTCAAAACCTCCTTGAAAAAGTGTAACATCCCCACCGACACCTGGGAATCCCTGGCCCAAGACCGCACAAAGTGGAGAAGCATCGGGAAGGCGCCGAACACCTCAAGTCTCTTCGCCAGGAGCAAGCGGAAGCCAAGCGCAGGCAGCGCAAGGAAAACACGTCAACCCAAGCGCCCCACCCACCCACCCCTTCAACCACCGTCCGCCCCACCTGTGACAGAGACTGTGGGTCCCACATTGGACTAATCAGTCACCTGCAAACTCATTTTTAATGTAGAAGCAAGTCATCCTCGCTTCCGAGGGACTGCCTAAGAAGAAGAAGGAAGATTGTAGGGACCCCATCAGACCTATCCCGTCGCGATGCTTGAACCTCTTCTTTAGTGTAGTCAATTATGATCCTGGTAGTCCCACATCTTCTATTTTATCTGTGTTGCTCAGGAGTTGTGGAGTTGTGTAGGTGTATCATGAGCCACCTTTGACCAGGTTGTCCCTTGTCCGCCAGCAGCCACCCTGCCACCTTCCTGGGAAGCTCAAGTACTGGGGGGGATGGGATACTAGCTCAGGATAAATGCATCGTGACAGCTGCCTGTGCTCATTGACCTACATTGGCTCCCGGTCCGGCAGCGCCTCAATTTTAAAATTCTCATCCTTGTTTTCAAATCCCTCCATGGGCTCGCCAACTCCATATCTCTGCAGCCGACTCCAGCCCTACAACCCTCCAAGATTTCTTCACTCCTCCAATTCTGGACCTCTTGACGTCCTCGATTTTAATCACTGCACCACTGGCAGCCGTGCCTAGGCCCTCAGCTCTGAAACTCCCTCCCTAAAACTCTCCGTCCCTCTACCTCTCTCTCCTCCTTTAAGACGTTCCGTAAAACCTACCTCTTTGACCATATTTTTGGTCACCTGCCCTTATGCGGCACGGTGTCGTTTTGTTTTGATAATGCTCCTGTGAAGCACCTTGGATCAATTTACTAAATTAAAGGCGCTGTTTAACACAAGCTGTATGTTGTTTTTGTTGCCTGGGTACCTTGCAGAAACTTGCATGATCCTGTTTCTGTGATCAATCGCCACAAACTCCGTTCCCCAGCCACTGACTCCATCCCTCTCCCTAACCTCTGTCTGAGGCTGAACCACACTGTTCGCAACCTCGGTGTCATATTTGACCCCGAAATGAGCTTCCGACCACATATCCGCAGCATAACAAAGACCGCCTACTTCCACCTCCGTCTCCGTCCTTGCCTCAGCTCATCCACTGCTGAAACCCTCATCCATGCCCTTGTTACCTCTAGACTTGACTATTCCAATGCACTCCTGGCTGGTCTCCCACATTCCACCCTACGTAAACTCGAGGTCATCCAAAACTTACTAAAATCGGCTGTGTGGTTGATACTGAAGAAGGAAGCTGTAGACTGCAGGAAGATATCAATAAATTGGTCAGGTGGGCAGAACAGTGGCAAATGGAATTCAATCCGAAGAAGTGTGAGGTAATACATTTGGGGAGGGCTAACAAGGAAAAGGAATACACATTAAATGGTAGGACACTGAGTAGTGTAGAGGAACAAAGGGACCTTGGAGTGCATGTCCACAGATCCCTGAAGGTAGCAGGCCAGGTAGATAAGGTGGTTAAGAAGGCATACGGAATAAGAACATAAGAACATAAGAAATAGGAGCAGTAGCAGGCCCTTCGAGCCTGCTCCGCCACTCAATGAGATCATGGCTGATCTTCTGCCTCAACTCCATTCACCGGCCCCATCGCCATATCCCTTGATGCCCTTACTGTTATGTCTGACATTGGTGATAGGTGCTCGATTGCCTTGGCCAGAGCACATGGAATTTGATATTGCTGTTATCGTTGTATTGTGTCTGACATTGCATATAGGTATTCGATTGCTTTTGCCTGTGAGAGTGTGTTTGGATCAGCCATTAAAAGCAACGTGAACTGAGCTCTGCATACGGCCTCTGGATTATCTTTGCAAACGCAACATTTGGTGACGAGGATGGCTGAAATCTCTCTTCCACCTTCTCCTCCCTTCCTTGCACTACCCGGTGAGCCCCTGATCCCATGGGTTCGCTGGTTACAGTTCTTTGAAACCTACCTCATTGCTCTTGGACTAGAAAATGTGAGTACAGCACGGAAAAAGGCATTGTTATCTCATTGCTTGGGAGCGGAGGGCCAGCGTGTTCTTGGGGCATTATGCACAGCAGACTCAATTCAAATGTATGATGTGGCTGTGGCTCTGTTAAGCACACACTTCTCTGCCCCACAAAGTGCCCTCCTGCGGCGATTCATTTTTAGACAGCGTCACCAACCCCCCGGCGAGTCGGTGCATCAATACGTGGCTAATTTGAGGGGGTTAGCTAGCTCGTGTAAGTTTGGTGCACTACAAGACGAGATGGTGCGTGATCAACTAATAGAGCACACCAACAACGTGAGAGTGCGTGAAAGACTGTTACTCGAGTCCAACGATCTGTCGTTCTCACAGGCAGTTAACATTGCCTTTCAAGTGGAGTCTGCAGCTGAATGTGGAGCAAAACTAGCACACACACCCAGTGACGGCGCCCTCAGCTCCGACAGCCCTGACACTATAATGCTCGCGTGACGGGAGCAACGCGCGCTACCGCGGCAAAAGTGTGGAAACTGCGGATCTCGTTCACATGCTACCAGAGCGCAGAATTGCCCTGCGCGTGGCCAATCCTGTTGCAATTGTGGAAAACAAAATCACTTTGCCAATGTCTGCCGCTCTGCCCCTGTTGCTACAGATGAACACTCTCAGTCCTCAAGCAGTTGGCCTATAATTCACAACGTGAGCTCTGGGCCAGCAGTGGCTTTCAAGTCATGTACAATTTACCTGAATGATGTGTGCATCCCTCTGTTGTTGGATACCGGTGTCAACGTCTCACTGCTGAATGTGGACACATTCAAGCACTTTTTCAGCTCCCTGCCACTCTCTGCGCCCTCCACTGCCCTTTGCGGGTATGGTAATTCAAAAATTGGACTAGTGGGCTCAGTCAACCTCACTGTACGCTATGGAACAAATGTTTTGCCAGATTTTTGTTTTCATGTGGCACGCCAAGGAGCTAACCTGATGGGACTGGATCTTCTCACTGACTTGGGTTTTTCCTTCTTGGACACCGGCGGGTCTGCAATTCTGCATGTCGCCTCATCGTGGCGCCAAACATGGCCAGCAGTCTTCGAGGGTCTGGGCTGCCTGACTGCCTTCACCCATGGTTGACTCCACCATTACCCCTGTTATTCAGCCACTGCGCCGCATCCCGCTTGCTCTCCGTGACGGGGTCACAGCTGAACTAAAGCAGTTACTGGAAGCTGGCATCATCGAACCAGTTGATGCCTCCCCATGGGTCTCCAACCTGGTGGTCGCAACGAAAAAGTCAGGTGGTCTACGCATCTGTGTCGATCTTCGAGCAGTGAATAAGGCCGTAATCCCTGACAAATACCCACTGCCCATGTCAGAGGAACTCACATCGCAGTTCAATGGTTCCATCCTGTTCTCGAAACTGGACCTTCGACAGGGCTATCTACAGGTTCCCCTCCACCCCAGCAGCAGGGACCTCACTGCTTTTGTGACACATGCTGGCATCTTTCAGTACATCAGGATGACATTTGGATTTAGCTCTGCACCCAGCTGCTTCCAAAAGGTGATGTCCTCTGTGTTCGCGGGCATTCCTGGGGTGGCCGTCTACCTGGATGACATCGTCGTGCATGGGCCCTTGACCTCCACTCACGACGAACGCCTTCACAGAATTTTCACGGCTCTAGCAAAACGCAAGCTCACACTGAATGGCGAAAAGTGTGTCTTTGCTGTTTCAGAGATCGAATTTGTGGGGTTTCAGTTGACGGGTGACGGTATATCCCCACTCCAGTCACACGTGGATGCCATTCACAGCATCCCAGAACCCAGCTCTGCAGCACAGGTTGCCTCCGTCCTTGGCATGACTGGGTACTACCTGAAGTTTTTGCCCCAGTCCTCAGCCACCACAGCCCCACTGCGCCAGCTCCTGTGAAAGGATGAGCCCTGGGTGTGGTCACAAGCCTGTACGGAAGCTGTTCGCCTCCTCAAATCGCAGCGCACATCGCCTCCAGTGTTGGCTCACTTTGACGTCACTAGCCCCACCCTCGTCACCTGCGACACGTCTGCTGCAGCTGTGGGGGCGGTGTTATCGCAGATACCGAATGGAGTGGAGAAACCAATCGCATTTGCCTCCCGAGCCCTTAGCCCCACTGAACAGAAGTACTCAGTAGGCGAGCGTGAGGCGCTGGCGTGCATCTGGGCATGTGAGCGGTGGCACCTGTACACGTATGGCCGTGCCTTCACCCTGTGAACCGATCACCAGGCTCTCACTGCCCTGCTGTCGACATCCGGCACGGGCCACAGACCACTGCGTCTATACCGCTGGTCTGACCGCCTCCGCCAATACAATTTCAGTCTCCAGTTCACACCAGGACGTGACAATGTTGTTGCAGATCTGCTCTCCCACACTGTCTCTGCCCCAGCCCCACTCGTCGGGTCTGAACATGAGGAACAGGATATCGTTCAGATGCTGCACACACCCCTCCAAACCACAGTCTCTCTCCAGGAGCTCAAAGAGGCCTCTGAACAGGATCCGGCCCTCTTCCAGCTGTGCACCTTCATCAGAGATGGCTGGCCTCGCAAGGTGCCTGAGGAACTGTCTGCCTACTCCAGAGTTAAAGAGGAGCTCTCCTGCTGGAATGACTCCTGTGTTGCACGTGGGCTCTGCACTGTGGTCTCAAGTGCCCTTCGTGCGCGTGTTTTATCCATGGCGCACGAGGGCCACTTGGGCATAGTGAAGCTCAAACAACGATGCCGAGACCTAGTGTGGTGGCCGGGTATCGACAGGGAAATTGAGGCCCTGGTCAAGGACTGTGCAGCCTGCCTTGTAAGTGGCAAGACTGGCCACCAAGCTCCTCCACCCCTGCAACCCCTTGCCTGGCCCTCTCAGCCCTGGGAGCACCTGCAGCTGGACGTCTGCGGGGAGATCCATGGTGTCCCCCACCATCAACGGTTCCTAGTGGTGACCTATGACCTGCACTCAAAATGGCCAGAGGTCACTGCCGTTGGCTCCGTCACCTCTTAGTTATCATCGCTATCCTTGAGTCCCTCTGCTCCCGCTGGGGGCATCCAAAGGCCATCACCACAGACAATGGCCCCCAAATGGTCTCTTCGGAACTCTCCTCTTAACTTGAGAGCAAGGGCATCTGTCACATACTACCACCCCGAGTTAAATGGGGGGGCGGGTGGAGCGTTTTAACCAGGCACTGAAAAATGGCCTCAGAGCACGCCTATCCCAGGGGTGTGCATTTGACAAGGCCCTCCTCCACACACTGCTGCACTACAGAGCCTCCCAGCATTCCACTACAGTGGTTTCACCCGCATCCCTCATGCTAGGCCGTGAGCTCATGCTGCCCCTTGGCAGGCTCCGCCCCTCGCTAGCTCAGAGCCCTGCTCCACGGGCTCAAGCCACAGTCGCTAGACAGCAGGAGAAGATGAAACTCCCCTTCGACCATTCGAAGAGGGCCAAGGCGCCCAACATCTCAGTCTCCGATTGGGTCAGAGTCCGCAGGCCTCACCGCAACAATAAGATGGCCTCATTCTGGTCCTCCCCTCTCCAAATCAGCCGCCAACTTGGACCAGCCACTTTCTGCCTCACTGACGGCTCTCGGTGGCATGCCAGCCACCTTCAGAAGGTGCCAGCACCCACTGATGCGGGATTATACGGACCTAATCCCCAAGCCTTACCCCCAGAGTAGCGGGATGCACATGTGGCTCAGCCAGCCAACCCTCAAGCAGATATTGAGCCTCAGCCTGCTCCTCACCAGTCCCCACTTCGGCCTGCTCTTCACCAGTCCGCACCTTGGCCTGTCCATACACGTTCTCGCCCTGGTCACCTACAGGACTGTCACTACATTTCATGTTTGAAATTCTGTGAGGGGGGAGGAAATGTTATGTCTGACATTGGTGATAGGTACTCGATTGCCTTGGCCTGAGCACATGGAGTTTGATAGTGCTGTTATCGTTGTATTGTGCCTGACATTGCATATAGGTATTCGATTGCTTTTGTCTGTGAGAGTGTGTTTGGATCAGCCATTAAAAGCAACGTGAATTGAGCTCTGCATACGGCCTCTGGATTATCTTTGCAAACGCAACACTTACTAGTCAGAAATCTATCGCCTTCTGTTTTGAATATACCCAATGACTGAGCCTCCACAGCCCTCTGGGGTAGAGAATTCCAAAGATTCACCACCCTCTATGTGAAGAAATTTCTTCTCATCCCAGTCCTGAATGGCCTACTCTTTATCCTGAGGCTGTGGCCCCTGGTTCTAGACTCCCCAGCCAAGGGAAACATTCTCCCAACATCCATCCTATCAAGCCCTGGAATAATTTTGTATGCTTCAATGAGATCCCCTCTCATTCTTCTGAATTCAAGAGAATACAGGCCTAGTTTACTCAATCTCTTCTCATACGACAGTCCCGCCATCCCAGGAATCAATCTCATGAACCTTCGTTGCACTCCCTCTATGGCAAATATATCCTTCCTTAGGTAAGGAGACTAAAATTGTACACAGTACACCAGGTGCGGTCTCACCAAGGCCCTATGGGGGGAAAATTTGGTTGATTAGTGCCTCCCGTTAGAGCCTTAAGAGGGTGCTAATGGGGCGCAACGCAACTAGTGCTGGGGCATGGCGATGTTTGCGCCGCTCACAAAATTAACGAGACATTTTGCGGAGGCGCTAAACAATACTGCCATGATCTCCTGCGCCGGCAGATCGTGACGTCAGTCGAGGGCGCAATGCCCCGTAGCGCCCCGGACCAGATATTGAGTGGCGCCCCCTGCCTTACTGCCTGCCGCTAGTAACGACAGGTTGAGGGGAGCGTTTTGCAGTCAGGAAGGGACTGGGGGAGCGCTATTTAAAGGCGACCGCTTCCTGCCTTTTTTTGTTGGTGACATTTTTGCACCACGCATTCTGAGAGAGAGAGAGACTTCTGGAGAGATTCAATGCTGTGTGAAGGAGTTCTGGGTACTGAGCAACACTTTGCAGGTTCAGTTTGATTTGCCCTTCCTTGTATCGATTTAGAAGAGAGTGTGGGTGCTGCACTCTGAGCTCTTTCCCTGGGCCTCTCCATTGTTCTTTCCAGCAGATTTGATGTACAGCTCTCTCCAGGCCGAGATTAAAGGCTGCAATGAGCAGGATGTGGATGGCGAGCAAGATCAACCCTTCCCTTTAAGAACTGGCTGGCGCCATTGTCTGTGTTCCATTGTTGACTGACATCACATGAGCTTCGCCAGCGCTCTGATGTAGAGCCTCGCTGCTCGGCCTTTGCGCCTTAAGAGAAGTGTGTAGCATCTGATTTAGCGCTCCAATCACCTCTAGGAGCAATAAAAGCCAAGTTTGCAGTCGGAGGCGATAATTAGCACCAGGCGCTAAACTTTGCGCACGGCCGATAATGGCGCCCCAAAGGGGCGATCCTGAATTTTTCCCCCTATATAATTGGAGTAAGACTTCTTTACTCCTGTCCTCAAATCCTCTTGTAATGAAGGCCAGCATACCATTTGCCTTCCTAGTGGCTTGCTGCATCTGCACATTCACTTTCAGTGACCCATGCGCAAGGACACCCAGGTCCCTTTGAGCATCTGCATTCCCCAATCTTTCACCATTTAGGAAATACTCTGCCTTTCTGTTTTTTCTACAAAAGTGAATAACTTCACATTTATCCACATTATATTCCATCTGCCATGCTCTTGCCCACTCACTGAGCCTGTCGAGATCCCCTTGAAGCCTCTTCACATCCTCTTCGCAACTGACACTGCCACCTAGCTTTGTATCATCAGCAAATTTGGAAATGTTACATTTAGTCCCCTCATCCAAATCATTGATATAGATTGTGAATAGCTGAGGCCCAAGCACTGATCCTTGCGGTACACCACTAGTCACAGCCTGCCATCCTGAAAAACACCTGTTTATCCCTACTCTTTGTTTTCTGTCAGTTCACCAATTCCTAATCCATGCTAGTATATTACCCCCAATTCCATGTGCCCTAATTTTGTTCACCAAGCTCTTGTGTGGGACCTTATGGAAGGCCTTCTGAAAATCCAGATACACCACATCTACCAGTTCCCCTTTGTCTACTCCACTAGTTACATCCTCAAAGAACTCCAATAGTTTTGTCAAACAGGATTTCCCTTTCATAAATCCATGTTGACTCTGCCCAATCTTACTATTAGTTTCTAAGTGCACAGTTATTGCATCCTTTATAATAGATTCCAGCATTTTCCCAACTACTGATGTGAGGCTAACAGGACTGTAGTTCCCCATTTTCTCTCTCCCTCCTTTCTTAAATAGCGGGGTTACATTTGCTACCCTCCAATCTGCAGGAACCGTTCCAGAATCTATAGAATTTTGGAAGATGACAACGAATTCATCCAGTATTCCAATGGCCACCTCTTTCAAAACCCTAGGATGTAGGTCATCCAGTCCTTGGGATTTATCGACTTTTAGTCCCATTAATCTTGCTAGTACTGTTTTTTTACTAATAATAATTTCTTTAAGTTCCTCATTCTCGTCACACCCTTAGTTTTCTCATATTTCTGGGAGGTTTTTTGTGTCTTCCTCTGTGAAGACAGAAACAAAGTATTTATTTAATTTCTCTGCCATTTCCTCATTCCCCATTATAAATTCTCCCGTCTCTGACTGTAAAGGACCTACATTTACCTTCACCAGTCTTTTCCTTTTCACATACCTATAGAAGCTTTTACATTCCATTTTTATATTTTTCGCTAGTTTGTGCTCATATTCCATTTTCCCTTTCTTTATCAATTTCTTGGTCCCTCTTTGCTGATTTCTAAAAAGATCCCAATCCTCAGGCTGACTGCTTTTTCTGGCAACTTTATAAGCTTCCTCTTTTGACTTAATACTAGCTTTAATTTCTTTTGTTAGCCATGGTTGGATCACTTTTCCTTTTGGTTTTTTATGTCCTAGAGGAACATATGTTTGTTGCAAATGATGCATTATTTCCTTGAATGTTAGCCATTGTATGTCCACCTTCATACCTTTTAGTGCAGTCTCCCAATCTACCATGGCCAACTTGTCCCTCATACCCTTGTAGTTTCCTCTGTTTAGATTGAAGACCTTAGTTTCAGATTGGACTACATCACTCTCAAACTTGATATAAAATTCAAGCATATTATGGTCACTTGTCCCTAAAGTAACCCATTCCTTGGTTGATTCCTCCACATACTGATCCAGGAAACCATCTCGCATGCATTCCAAGAATTCGTCCTCCACACCATTAGTGGTAATTTGATTTGCCCAGTCAATATGTAGATTAAAGTCCCCCATGATTACTGTATTGCCCTTGTTACATGCACTTCTAATCTCTTGATTGATACTGTGCCCTACATTACCATTACTGCTTGGTGGCCTATACACAACTCCCACCAATGTTTTCCGCCCTTTGCTCTTTCTTAGCTCCACCCAAACTGATTCCAGTTCTACATCATGATCTGCCGAACCAAGATCCTTTATCTCTACCGTACTGATCTCATCCCTTATTAACAGCGCTACGCCACCTTCTTATCCTTTTTGTCTGTCCTTCCTAAATGTTGAGTTCCCTGGAACATTCAGTTCCCAGCTTTGGTTACCCTGCAACCATGTCTCTGTAATGGCAATTACATCATAACCATTTACCTCTATTAGTGCCATTAATTCATCCACCTTGTTTCGAATGCTACATGCATTTAGATAAAGTGCCTTCAACTTTACCTGTTTAATATTTTTCTGCACTTTGACCCTCTTTACTGTTGGCCTTTGTTTCTGCTCCCTACTAGTTTTGCTGACTACTTTTCTAACTTGCACTTTCAGCTTTGTTTCTCTCCGTTCTGGGCCCACACTTAGTTTCCCAGCCCCCTGACAAACTAGTTTAAATCCTTTCCACCAGCACTAGCAAACCTTTATTAGCCGTGGCATAGAATACAAGACCAGGGGATTATGCTTCAACTGTATAAAACACGAGTTGGGCCTCAGCTAGAGTGCAGTTCTGGTCACCACATTACAGGAAAGATATGATTGCACTAGAGAGGGTACAGAGGAGATTTACAAGGATGTTGCCAGGAGTAGGGAATCTTAGCTACGAGGAAAGACTGGATAGGCTGGGTTTGTTTTCCTTGGAACAGAGGAGGCTGAGGGGAGACCTTATTGAGGTGTATATAATTATGAGGGGCATAGATAAAGTGGATAGTAAGGACCTATGGGCTAGATTTTCAGTTGCTTGCGCCAGCAGTTAGCGCCTTAAGAGAAGTGATTTTCGGGCGCTATGCGTGTAGTGCCCGGGCGCAGCGCAGTTTGCGCCCCGCCCCAAATTAAGTTGCCCGTTAGCGCCGGCGCAAAGTTTAGCGGCCGCCCGGCTGCGCGCGCAGAAAATGACGTCACATCCTCGTGCAACGCCCTTTGGCCGCCCCGAATACAAACTTCAGTCGGACCGCCCGATTGTGCGGCTGGCGTCCAGAGCGTTTGTAAAATGGAACGCAACACACCCTGGGGAGCGCAAATTAAAGGGCCCTCCTCCTGCACTATAATGGACGGATCCAGTGTGTTGTCAATGGTGTATTTATGTTTCCGGCCACCACCACCACCACCTCCTCCTCCTCCTCCTCCTCCTCCTCCTCCTCCTCCTCCTCCTCCTCCTTTCCCCCCCAGACTCTGCCTTTGCAAAAAACACATGCACCCTTCCCCTTTAAGAGCTCACTGGCACCAGAGTGTCTGCCGTGCGCTGCGCCCGAGCTCGGGTGTTGCGCTCTGCACCGCCGGCTTAGCGCCCAAAGATAGTAGTGGAACGCCTCTTTTAGCGCTCCACCAACCTCTTAGGGCGAAGCCACTGAATTTCCGGCAACGGGGCGCTACTTTGGGGCGGGCGCTAACTTCGGGCGGGCGCTAAGGTTAGCGCCCCAAAACTGTCTATACTGAAAATCTAGCCCTATTTCCCTTAGCAGAGGGGTCAAAAACCAGAGGGTACAGATTTAAAGTAATTGGGGGAAGGTTTAGAGGGGATTTGAGGGGAAATTTCTTCACCCAGAGGGTTGTGGGGGTCTGGAACTCACTGCCTGAAAGGGTGGTAGAGGCAGGAACCCTAACCACATTTAGAAAGTACTTGGCTGTGCACTTGGAATGCTCTAACCTGCAGGGCTACGGACCAAGAGCTGGGAAGTGGGATTAGGCTGGATAGCTCTTTGTTGGCCAGCGCAGACACGATGGGCTGAAATGGCCTCCTTCTGTGCTGTAACTTTCTATGATTCTATGACAACTCGGCAGCCCGTGTCCTAACTCTCACCAAGTCCCGTTCACCCATCAACCCTGTGCTCACTGACCTACATTGGCTCCCGGTTAAGCAGTGCCTCGATTTCAAAATTCTCATCCTTGTTTTCAACGCCCTCCATGGTCTCACCCCTCCCTATCTCTGTAATCTCCTTCAAGCCCCACAACCTCCCGAGATATCTGTGCTCCTCTAATTCTGCCCTCTTGAGGATCCCTGATTATAATCGCTAAACCTTTGGTGGCCGTGCCTTCTGTTGCCTAGGCCCTAAGCTCTGAAATTCCCTGCCTAAACCTCTCTGCCTCACTACCTCTCTTCCCTCCTTTAAGACGCTTCTTAAAACATACCTCTTTGACCAAGCTTTTGGTCACCTGCCCTAATTTATCCTTTTGTGGATCGGTGTCAAATTTTTTGTCTTAAAATACTCCTGTGCAGCGCCTTGGGACGTTTTACTATATACAGGAAACTCTCGTTTAAACAGCAGCTAAATATCCGGAATTCTCTATTAACCAGCAAAATTCATACTCCGAAAACAACACCTCAATAACCGGCAATGTTGCCGAGTCCGAGTCTCCCGCGGTGGCCGAGTTAGTCAGTGGGGGTAGTCCTCCAAACTGCCACTACTCGGCTTCTTGGCACTGTCGGAAGTCCAAACAACGCAATAACAGGAGTCTGACTTTCCCGCGCTGTCGGTAGTCTCTTCCGATCCGCCATTTTGGAATAAGTGTACAGTCAACTACAGTACTGTATACAGTCGTTTACTGTATAAGATTTGTTTTACTGTTAAGTAATTAAAGAGTTATAAGAACATAAGAACATAAGAACATAAGAAATAGGAGCAGGAGTAGGCCAATCAGCCCCTCGAGCCTGCTCCACCATTCAATAAGATCATGGCTGATCTGATCCTAACCGCCAATCCACTATCACAGAACCATCTCCTGAATCTAACAGAATTAGACACACGAAATAGGAGCAGGATCAGGCTACACGGCCCCTGGGCCCGCTCCGCTACCCACAGGGCCATGACCGATCCGAACCTAGACTCATGTCCAAATTCCTGCCCGCTCCCCGTAGCCCTTAATTCCCTTTACTTCTAGGAAACTGTCTATTTCTGTTTTAAATTTATGTAATGATGTAGCTTCGACAGCTTTTTGGGGCAGCATATTCCATGGACCTACCACCCTCTGCGTGAAGTAGTTCCTCCTCATCTCAGTTTTGAAAGAGCAGCCCCTTATTCTAAGACTATGCCCCCTAGTTCTAGTTTCACCCATCATCGGGAACATCCTCCCCGCATCCACCCGATCCAACCCCTTCACAATCTTATATGTTTCAATAAGATCGCCTCTCATTCTTCTGAACTCCAATGAGTAGAGTCCCAATCTACTCAACCTCTCCTCATATGTCCATCCCCTCATCCCCGGGATTAACCGAGTGAACCTTCTTTGTACTGACTCGAGAGCAAGTATGTCTTTACTTAAGTATGGACACCAAAACTGTACGCAGTATTCCAGGTGCGCTCTCACCAATACCAAAGCCAACATTCCATTGGCCTTCTTAATCACTTGCTGCACCTGCATACTAACCTTTTGAGTTTCGTGCACCAGGACCCCCAGATCCCTTTGTACTTCAGTACTTTCCAGTTTCTTGCCATTAAGATAATAACTTGCTCTACGATGGATTACCCTCAACTGGCAGTACTGTACTTAATCAAGCATCTTCCGCCATCCATTTAACACAACATTCTGTAGGTGAGTAAGTATCCAATTACTGTATACTGCACGTTGCTTGATTTTTTTATTTTTGTTTGTTAAAAATAGCCTCGGTAAATAACCCTCTCCGTCATCCGGAATTTTTAATCAACCGGCACCATCCCGGTCCCATCGGTGCCGGATACCAAACAGTTTCCTTAAATACAAGTTGTTGCTGTTGTTGTACATTGACGGAGCTCGTATCCTTCTCTATTGTTGAATGGTGATCTAGTGCACCGCTGGCAACATGTGTTCAGTGTGGAGGCCCAGTTTGTCTGTAGGACAACAGCCGCCCGTTGCTGCTTAATTGATTTCAGCAACATAAACATCTTAGGCTGACAGCCAGTAATTGTTTATCTCGCCACGGAAGCTGCCGCCTGACTTGCTGAGTGTTTCCGGCGTTTTCCATTTTCATTTCATGGTTTCCAGTAGCCGGGGTATTTTGCTTCTGGCAATAATAACAGTAATGTTCCTCTCCTTTGTACTGTGGCACGGTCTTCCCCTGATGACTGAGGGAAATGTTTCTGAGGCCAAGTAAGTGAAAAAAAAAAACAACGTATGAAAGAAGCGATCTGGATGCTGAAGCCCCTTCTGACAAGCAAAGACTCAGTGACTTGCTGTGTTGCAGCTGCGATTCCCCTTTTATACACCATTGTGGGGGTCGGAGAGGGTCCAAACCCACCAGCTTGTACTGGCGGGTTTCAAGATGGGTGGCCCTCCCACTTCAGTGAGTTAAAATTGAGTAACAGTGTCGATTACATCATCAGGCCGCGACTTTTGCACGTAAAGTAGGCCCCTATGGAGCCCCCCGGACAAGTTTACCTCACCGTGTTAAAATAGCTTCGGGCGGATATGCGGCGCAAACATCGTGGCCAGCCATTTTAACTACTTGCCTGGGGATCTCGTTGAAACGTATAAAATTCTGACTGGGCTAGACAGACTGGATGCAGGGAGATTTGTTTCCCCTGGCTGGGGGGTCTAGAACGAGGGGTCACAGTCGCAGGATACAGGGTAGGACATTTAGGACTGAGATGAGGAGAAACTTCTTCACTCAGAGGATGGTGAACCTGTGGAATTCTCTACCACAGAAGGCTGTGGAGGCCAAGTCACTGAATAGAAACATAGAAACATAGAAGATAGGAGCAGGAGTAGGCCATTCGGCCCCTCGAGCCTGCTCCGCCATTCAATGCGATCATGGCTGATCATCCAAATTCAGTACCCGGTCCCTGCTTTCTCCCCATACCCCTTGATCCCTTTAGCCTTGAGAAATATATCCAACTCCTTCTTGAATATATTTAATGAATTGGCCTCTACTGCCTTCTGTGATAGAGAATTCCACAGGTTCACCACTCTCTGGGTGAAGAAATTCCTCCTCATTTCTGTCCTAAATGGCTTACCCCTTATCCTTAGACTGTGACCCCTGGTTCTTGACTCCCCGGCCATCGGGAACATCCTTCCAGCATCTAGTCTGTCTAGTCCTGCTAGAATTTTATAAGTTTCGATGAGATCCCCTCTCATTCTTCTAAACTCCAGCGAGTACAAGCCCAATCGATCCAATTTCTCCTCATACGTCATTCCTGCCATCCCAGGTATCAGTCTGGTGAATCTTCGCTGAACTCCTTCCATGGCAAGTACATCCTTCCTCAGATAAGGCGACCAAAACTGCACACAATACTCAAGATGTGGTCTCAACAAGGCCCTGTACAACTACAGCAAGACATCCTTGTTCCTGTACTCAAACCCTCTCGCTACGAAGGCCAACATTTGCCTTCTTAACCGCCTGCTGCACCTACATGCTTACCTTCAGCGACTGGTGCACAAGGACACCCAGGCCTCGTTGCACTTCCCCTTCTCACAATCTATTGCCATTCAGATAATAATCTGCCTTCCTGTTTTTGCTACCAAAGTGGATAACCTCACATTTATCCACGTTATATTGCATCTGCCATGCTTCTGCCCAATCACCCAACCTGTCCAAATCATCCTGGAGTTTCTTGGCATCCTCCTCGCAGCACACACGCCCACCCAGCTTTGTGTCATCTGCAAATTTGGAGATATTACATCTAGTTCCCTTGTCTAGATCATTAATATATATTGTGAATAGCTGGGGTCCAAGGACCGATCCCTGCGGTACCCCACTAGTCACTGCCTGCCAGTCGGAAAAAGACCCGTTTATTCCAACTCTTTGCTTTCTGTCTGCCAACCAGTTCTCTATTCAAGTCAGTACCTTGCCCCCAATCCCATGTGCTTTAACTTTACACGCTAATCTCTTATGCGGGACCTTATCGAATGCCTTCTGAAAGTCCAAATACACCACATCCACTGGTTCTCCCTTATCTATTTTACCAGAATATAATTAAGAAGGAGATTGATAGATTTCTAGATGCAAATGGCATCAAGGGGTATGGGGAGAGAGCGGGATTATGGTATTGAGATAGAGGATCGGCCATGATCATATTGAATGGCGGAGCAGGCTCGAAAGGCCGAATGGCCTACTCCTGCTCCTATTTTTCTATATTTCTATTTTGCTATGTTTCCATTTTTCTTTGTTTCTATGAATGGGTTAAAACCAGGGCCCTGTTCATCTGTAGGACAATAGCAGCCTGTTGCTGCTGAATTGATTTCAGCAACATAAACATCTTAGGCTACAGCCAGTAAATATCTAGATTTTGAGTGAAGAGGTTGAGTGTAATTTTCCTAAACTGTTATTAGCTTGCACAGGCGACCATTAGATTGACATTCTGTGTGTATGTCAGGGTAATGCTGCAGAGTTCATTACCACCCCCTTGCGCTCGAGTTGATTGGATCACTATGATCTTGGTGTTTAGGTCACTAATGTAGATTGAGTCAGAAGGGGGTCGGTGCAAGGCTTTCATCTGTAAACTGGGCAGGCTTAGACTGGTTCAAGGTTGGGACAGTATTTAACGTAGTATTAATTATTGCGAAAAGGACTATTAAGAGGAAAAGAACTAAAATAACAGCGTGTCTGACTGAGTCGAATCTCCAGCAATCACTGCCGAGCCTCAAGCGGACTACAGTTTAATTAATCTATTACTCTGATGTTTGGCAGACTTGTACAGCACTAATGAGAATGCAAAAGTTGCAAATAGAATTATTATTTGCATAGGCAATTTGCATAATAATTTAATTACTGGACCTAACAGCCCCTGTTCTCAAGTTTGAGGTTGGATTCTTTGTCTCTATTTATTGTGTTTAGGGCTGTTTACTGCAGAGGCTGGAGGTGACAACAGAGATAGGGGAGGTGGTGAAGGGTTTTAAACTCAAGGATGAGAATTTAAAATTTCAGGCAATGTAGGTCAGCGAGCACAGGGGTGACAGGTGAACGGGACGTGGTGCGAGGTAGGACAGCGGCAGCAGAGTATTGGACGAGCTCAGGTTTATAGAGACCGGCCTGGAGAGCTTTGGAATTGTCGAGTCTGGAGGTGACAAAGGCATGAATGAGGGTTTTGGCGGCAGGCGAGCAGAGACGGGCAATGTTGCGGAGGTGGAAGTGGGCGATCTTGCTGATGGACAGGCTACAGAGTCTGAAGCTCAGCTCAGGGTCAAATAGGAGGCCAAGGTTGCGAGCAGTCTGAGACACAGGTCGAGGATGAGGTAAAATTGGCGGTAAGGATATGGAGTTTGTGCTGCGGGGGCGGCGGGGGGTGGTGGTTCGAAGTCATTGGCTTCGGTCTTACAATGTTTAATTGGAGGAAACTGCAGCTCATCCAAGGCTGGATGTAGGACAAGCAGCATGACAAACCAGAGCCGAGAGAGGTGTCAAAAGAGGAAGTGGGAGAGGTAAATCTGGGTGCTGCCAGCGTTCATCTCCAAGTTTGCAGATGACACAAAGCTGGGTGGGCGTGTGTGCTGTGTGGAGGATGCCGAGAAACTCCAGTATGAGTTGGACAGGTTGGGTGATTGGGCAGATGCATGCAGATGCAGTATAATGTGGATAAATGTGAGGTTATCCACTTTGGTGGCAAAAACAGGAAGGCAGATTATTATCTGAACGGCAATAGATTGGGAGAAGGGGAAGTGCAACGAGACCTGGGTGTCCTTGTGCACCAGTCACTGAAGGTAAGCATGCAGGTGCAGCAGGCGGTTAAGAAGACAAATGGTATGTTGGCCTTCGTAGCGAGAGGGTTCGAGTACAGGAACAAGGATGTCTTGCTGCAGTTGTACTGGGCCTTGGTGACACCGCACCTTGAGTATTGTATGCAGTTTTGGTCGCCTTATCTGAGGAAGGATGTTCTTGCCATGGAGGGCGTGCAGTGAAGATTCACCAGACTGATACCTGGGACGGCAGGAATGACGAATGGGTAGAGATTGGGTCGATTGGGCTTATACTCGCTAGAGTTTAGAAGAATGAGAGGGGATCTCATTGAAACTTATAAAATTCTAACAGGACTAGATAGACTAGATGCAGGAAGGGTGTTCCCGATGGCGGGGGAGTCCAGAACCAGGGGTCACAGTCTAAGGATAAGGGGTAGGCCATTTAGGACAGAGATGAGGAGGAATTTCTTCACCCAGAAAGTGGTGAACCTGTGGAATTCTCTACCACAGAAGGCAGTTGAGGCCAAGTTATTAAATATATTCAAGAAGGAATTAGATATATTTCTTAAGGCTAAAGGGAGCAAGGGATATGGGGAGAAAGCAGGGACAGGGTACTGAATTTGGATGATCAGCCATGATCTCATTGAATGGCGGAGCAGGCTGGAGGGGCCGAATGGCCTACCCCTGCTCCTATCTTCTATGTTTCCATGTTTCATGCCTGTGGATGACGTTGCCAAGGGACACCATGCAGATGAGGATGAAGCGGTGAAGGAGAGATCCTTGAAGGACTCCAGAGGTCACTGTATGGGAGCAGGGAGAAATTCCATCGCTGGGGATGCTCTGGCTACGATTAGATAGGTAAGAGTGGAAGCAGGCCAGGGTAGTCCCACCAAGCTGGGCAATGGAGCAGAAGCACTGGAGGAGGACAGTAAGGTAAAGACACAAACACCGGATACAGTTGTCCCTCAAATAACCCAGCAGGAGCGGTGCACAGAAATCTTTTTAGGACAAAGAGCTAGAATTTCTCCAGAGGAGGTGCCACACACAGTGCTGCCACCTGGCAGATAAATTGTTTCGAGTTGTGCTTAGTGAGGAATTTATATGCTCCGCTGGTTGAATCGGTGATTTTACTGAGTTTAGTGGTGACAGCTTGGCTCAGTGGTAGCATTCATACCTGTATAGCCAGAATGTTTTGGGTTCAAACCTCACTCAAGGTCTTGACCACGTGGTCTAGGATCACATTTCACTGCCTGAATAAGGGAGTGCTGCATTGTCAGAGGCACTGGCTTTAGGGAGAGTGGTTAAACTGAGGCTTTGTCTACCTGATTAGATTGACGGGTGTCAAGGGAGTTAGAGCAAAGGCGGGCAAATGGAGCTAAGATACAGATCACCCTAGATCTAACTGATTGACGGAACAGGCTCGAGGGGCTGAATGGCCTATTCCTGTTCCTAATGTTTGCTATGGTATAAAAGATCCCATGGCACTATTTGAAGAAGAGCAGGGTAGTTGTCCTGGCCAGTATTTATTCATCAAACAATACCACCAAAAAAGAGATTGGCCCAGAAATTCGGGTTGGGGGCTTCCTGCGGGTGCAAGCCCCCGACCTGCCCTTACCTAGCACGCCGGCCATTGTGCTGTGGGCCCCCGTGGGATTCCGATCCTGGGCCTGCTCCAACTGCCGGCGCGCAGTGCTTGCGTATCCCAGGGGCGCAGTTAGTTCGAAGCATCCCCTGGGATCACATGGGCCATGGAGAGCCAATCGGAGCAGGGAATGCCCATTCATAAGTTTGACACTTATAAATACTACGGGCCCCAAAACATCACTAAATCTCCAAATACATTTTTTTTCAAATCACATTTTTTAAATAAACTATAAATTACATGAAATAACTTTTAATCAATAATTTAAATTTTTGAAAAAAATAATTTTATTTTCTAACAGGGCTAATAATAAACTTACCTTGCTTTAAAGTATTTAAAAATAATAAACCTGTGGAAAAAATGTTTTAATTTTAATTAATTCACCACTTACCTTGTAAAAAGCAGGCCTTACGCCTGCTTTTTACATGTCTAACTTCTGGAGACTTACCCTCGCGGGAAAACCTGCAAAAGAAACGTAAGTTTGATGCGCACGCGCAGCCTCTCCTGCGCAAGCGTTCGACCTCTGAACCCCTTCTTTCAGGGGAATGGAAGTGCCGGTTTCCTGCACATGCAGGAAACCGGCACTTCCATTGGGCTTATAGGTGAGTACCCCGTGTGTACTCACCCGTGGAGACCCGAATTTCTGGGCCAATAACTGTGCAATCAACTCATTGCTGTTTGTCAGACATTCTGCATTTCCCTACATATTGACAGTGACTACACCACAAATGTAATTTGAATATGGGTCAAAGGCAGCTAAATGAGGTTGTGGTACAGATCAGCCATGATCTAGTTGAATGGCGGAACATGATTGAGGGGCTGAACGGCCTGAATACTCCTGTTCCAATGTAATTCATCGGCTATAAGAAAAGAAAGAAAGAAAGACTTGCATTTATATAACTCATTCCACCACCTTAGGACATCCCAAAGTGCTTTACAGCCAATGAAGTACTTTTGAACTGTAGTCACTGTTGTAATGTAGGCAATGCGGCAGCCAATTTGCGCACCGCTTATCTTTCAATATAGATAAGTGTGATTTCAATATAGATAAGTGTGAGGTGGGCAGAATACGGAGGTCACGTACTGCTTGGATAACAAGAGTCTTAATGGGGTAGAGGAGCAAGGAGATCTAAGGGTACAGATATACAAATCACTAAAAGTAGCGACGAAGTTTAATAAGGTCATAAAAAATAGAAAACCAAGCGCAAGGCTCATTTCTAGAGGGATAATTGAAAAGCAGGGAAGTTAAGTTAAACTTGTATCAAACCTTGGTTAGACCGCACTTGGAGTACTGTGCGCAGTTCAGGTCTCCATATTATAAAAAGGATATAGAGGCATTGGAGAAGATGCAAAAAGGATGATACCAGAAATGAAAGGTTCTAGAGTACTGCGTGCAGTTCTGGTCACCGCATTGCAGGAAAGATGTGATTGCACTAGAGAGGGTACAGAGGAGATTTACAAGGATGTTGCCGGGAGTAGAGAATCTTAGCTCTGAGGAAAGACTGGATAGGCTGGGTCTGTTTTCCTTGGAACAGAGGAGGCTGAGGGGAGACCTTATTGAGGTGTATAAAATTATGAGGGGTCTAGATAAAGTGGATAGAAAGGACCTATTTCCCTTAGCAGAGGGGTCAAAAACCAGGGGGCACAGATTTAAAGTAATTGGGGGAAGTGTAATGTATATACCTTTAAGGGGGGAAGTATGTTTTACAGCTCATGTATACTGCAGTACCGGTAGTGACCACACCTGTATATAGCACTGAGTAGTAATCTGTACAGATCAGTTGCAGTGTGAGCCACATTGAGTAAACACCTGTTATACCGTTCTCCGCAGTCTGTGCCTTATTATACACGGACGCAACATTGGCGACGAGGCAGGTTCGAACCTACCTGCAACTCTGCATCACCTTCTGGGGATTCGTTCCTGGAGATCAGTGGATTGGAGGTCAAGGCCAGAGACTCGGGCGTCGACCATGGGCAACCGCCCAGTCATCCAGCAGGGACTCGAGAATTGCGGGGGAGGCTGTCGAGAGCCAGGCTTGGCTTTCCAGTCGAGGTGGTCCAGCGAAACGGGCTGGCAACAGGTAGTGCGCAGACCCTTCCCGGACAGCGGCGGCCTAGAGCCCGACCGAGCGGCACAGCAAAGGGCCGAGCAGCGTCGACGGGGGAGAGAGAGAGAGAGGGCAGAGCGCACAGGGCGCAGCCGGTGTTCAGGGGCCGAGCAGCGTCGGAGAGAGGGAGAGAGAGACGCACAGAAACCCGCGAGGCGCCGCCATTGCCACGAGAACCGCCAGGAGTGGTGTTGGCAGCAGCGGGGGAGGAAGGAAAGCGCGGGAGATGCCATTTTAAGCCATTGGGAGACGCCATTTTAAACCACACCCAATATGCCGAAGAGTGGCAGTATCACCGCATTTGACAATGAAGTCGAAGATTGGACTACATATGTCGAACGAATAGAGGTGTATTGCAAGGCAAATGAGGTGTCAGATGAAAAGAAAGCATCGGTATTGTTAAATTTAATGGGTGCAAAGACGTATGGTTTATTACGAAATCTAGTAACCCTAACAAAGCCAATGGAAAAGAGTTTTGAAGACATAGAAACGATACTAAAGGAACATTTAAACCCCACACCGCTGCTGATAGCAGAAAGATTCAAGTTTCACAAACGGAACCAGCATAAGGATGAAAGCAATGCTGATTATTTAACAGAACTGCGCAAACTATCGAAACACTGCCAGTTTGGAGCGGGACTGGCAGATACCTTAAGGGACAAGTTTGTGTGTGGGCTTCAAAGTGAAGGAACCCAGAAACGGCTTTTACCTGAAAAGGACCTTATGCTGGAAAAGGCTTTCAGCATTGCGGTATCATATGAAGCAGAAGCACGGGGCGCTGCAGAGATACAGCAGAGACGGCAAGAATATGGCACAAACGAAATGTCATATGGAACAGAGAAGTGCTATCGCTGTGGCAGAACAACACACGACCAGAATGATTGCTGGTTCAAAGTCAAAGTGTGCAGACAGTGTGGAAAAGTAGGACACATAGCACGAGTCTGCAGGTCGGGAAAGAAAACCAGCAATAAGAAACCAACCAAAGGAAAGTACAAGAAGGTACAGAAGATGACGGAGAATAGTTCAGACAAACAAAAGAGTGATAACGACTCCGAAAGCAGGGAACTGAGTTGTCTGAAACTACATAATGTGATCACAACGGAGGATCACCGAACCATTTGTGTCACTCTCAAGTTAGCAGGAGTCCAGGTAAAGATGGAATTGGACACATGATCAGCCCTAACAGTCATAATCCGACGGGACTATGAGCGGCTATTCTCACACATACCCTTGAGAGAAACAAAAATTATTTTGAAGACGTACACGGGGCAAAAAGTCTACCCCAAAGGAAAAATAAGGGTGACCGTTATATATAACGGTAAGGAAACACCAAAACTAGACCTGTATGTATTGCAAGATGGAGGACCACCATTACTGGGACGTGAATGGATCCGGAAAATATAACTGGATTGGCATTCCATACAGGCACTGACTGTGGCTGACAAAAAGGATGACGACGTCACACCTGGGCGACTGTCAAAGATCCTAACTGATGCGAAAGAAGTGTTCCAGCAAGGACTCGGAACACTAAAAGGCATGACAGCGACGATTAAAATTGAAGAAAACGCAAGCTCAAAATTTTTTAAGGCCAGACCGGTACCTTATGCGGTCCGCCCAGCCATCGAAGCAGAGCTGGAGAGCCTGGAGCGTTCAGGTGTACTGTCCAAGGTAGACTGGAGTGAGTGGGCTACACCCATCGTCCCTGTGATGAAAAAGTCATTGAGCAGCATGCCTGTGGAACCAAGGAAGGTTCGCACCTGTGGGGACTTTAAGGTAACAGTGAACTCGGTCCTTCACACCGTACAATATCCACTTCCGCGGATTGAAGATATTTTCGCCTCGCTATCTGGAGGGAAATGCTTCACTAAGATTGATCTGGCCCAGGCGTATCTGCAAATGGAAGTTGAAGAAGCATCAAAAATATACCTCACAATCAACACCCATAAAGGTCTCTACCAATACAACCGGCTGGTATTCGGGGTAGCATCAGCTCCGGCTATTTGGCAGAGGGCAATGGAACAAGTCCTGCAAGGGATCCCGGGGACCCAGTGTTATTTGGATAACATCCTGGTCACGGGCGAAAATGACAGTGATCACCTTGCCAACCTGGAGCAGGTGCTCACTAGATTGCAGGAATATGGGCTCCGAGCTAACCGCCCCAAATGCGAGTTTTTTAGAAAACAGATCTCGTATTGTGGCCACGTTATCAATAAAGAGGGGTTACATAAGTCCCCAGAGAAGATTGAGGCAGTAGTCAAGGCTCCAGCACCGGAAAATGTGTCACAACTGAGGTCGTTCCTCGGGCTGGTAAACTACTACCATAAGTTCTTGCCAAATTTGTCTACAATACTACACCCACTGAACACCCTACTGCAAACTGGGGTGCCATGAAAGTGGAGTGATGAATGTAGACGAGCTTTCCAGTAGAGCAAAACATTAATCACATCGAAAGAGGTATTGGCCCATTACAACCCACCATTACCAATTCGGTTGGCATGTGATGCGTCACCCTACGGCATTGGAGCGGTGCTGTCGCACAAATTCTCGGACGGCTCAGAGAGGCCAATAGCCTTTGCATCACGATCACTAACCTCAGCTGAGCGTAACTTCACCCAGATTGACAGGGAGGCCCTCAGCCTAGTGTGGGGAGTGAAAAAGTTCAATCACTATCTGCACGGGCAGAAATTCACCTTGCTGACTGATCACCAGCCTCTTGTCTCCATTTTTAATCCGAAGAAGGGTGTTCCGGTGATGACTGCGCAACGACTACAAAGATGGTCACTTTTTCTAGGGGCGCACCACTATGAGATTGAATATAAGGGCACGAAACAGCATGGAAATGCTGATGGGCTATCATGCCTGCCACTGCCTACTGTGGAGGAAGCACCAGCAGTGGATCCTGTCAAAATATTCCATTCGACTATAGTTGAATACCTACCGGTAACTAACGCTTGTATCAAAAAGGAAACCCGAAATGACCCGACACTGTCTCGGGTATATGATTTGACGGTGAAGGGATGGCCAGCACATGGCGACTCACTGTTGCCAGCATTCTCGACAAGGAGAGAACAGCTGTCAGTGTGCCGGGGGACCTTGATGTGTGGATCCCGAGTGGTAATTCCACCCAAGTTAAGGGATAGAGTGCTCAATGAGCTTCATGAGGGTCATCTGGGAGGGGTAAAAATGAAAAGCCTAGCCAGGGCTTATGTGTGGTGGCCGGGAATCGATAAACAAATCAAGGACCTGACCAAGAGCTGCTCAGGATGCCAGAAAGTCCAAAATGCACCACCACAGGCCCCTCTACACCCATGGGAGTGGCCCTCATCTCCATGGCAACGGGTGCATATTGATTTTGTTGGTCCATTCATGGAGTCAATGTTTTTAATAGCCGTGGATGCGCACTCGAAATGGCCTGAGGTCATCAAAATGTCCTCCACCACCACGGAGAAAACTATTGCAGTCCTACGGACCATTTTTGCCAGGAATGGCTTGCCAGAGCAAATTTGCTCCGACAACGGACCACAGTTTGTGTCCGAAGAGTTCCGGAGGTTCTTGAAATAGAATGGGGTAAGGCATTACACATCCACCCCGTATCATCCAGCCACAAATGGATTGGCTGAGAGGTTCGTACAAACCTTTAAGAAGGCAATAAAGGCTATGTACAATGACAACATTCCGCTGCAGCACAGGGTGGACAATTTCCTGTTCGCCTACCGGAATGCAACACATGCAGTCACCAACCAGGCCCCAGCCATGATGTTCTTTAACCGAAGGTTAAGATCTCGCCTGGATTTGCTCAGACCAAACGTACGAAGAGATGTTGAGAGTAAGCAATTCCAGCACATCCATGAGAAGCCAACAAGGAGCTTCAATGTAGGGCAACCAGTCTTGGCCCGTGACTACCGAACAGAAAAATGGCAGCCAGGAACGATATGCACACGGCAGGGCCCACTAATGTACACAGTGGACGTTGGGGAGAGCATCGTGAGACGCCATGCTGACCAGATCCTAGAGTCACAGGAACAAGTCAACCCCATGCCTCGCCCATACGTACCTGGTGATGAACCCGACGTACAGGTCGCATCTACCCCAGAAACAGTAGCATCGGAAGCCGATGAACCAACCGACGACAGGGGGCCAGAATCGCCTCCGCACCAAGAGCAAGACAATCGGGAAAGGCGCTATCCAGAAAGGATCAGGAAGCCTCCCCAAAGACTGAATATATAAATAGACTATTTTCAGCTAATGTTGCATGTTAAAAGTGTTAATTGTAATTAGTTTGATATTTAATTGTTAAATGAGTGTTATGGTACTGTTAATCTAAAAGGGGAGGAATTGTAATGTATATACCTTTAAGGGGGGAACTATCTTTTACAGCTCATGTATACTGCAGTACCGGCAGTGACCACACCTGTATATAACACTGAGTAGTAATCTGTACAGATCAATTCCCGTGTGAGCCACGTTGAGTAAACACCTGTTGTACCGTTCTCCTGCACTCGGTGTCTTATTATACACGGACACAACAGGAAGGTTTAGCGAGGATTTGAGGGGAAATTTCTTCACCCAGAGGGTTGTGGGGGTCTGGAACTCACTGCCTGAAAGGATGGGAGAGGCAGGAACCCTAATCACATTTAAAAAGTACTTGGATATGCACTGGCAATGCTCTAAGCTGCCAGGCTACGGACCAAGAGCTGGGAAGTGGGATTAGGTTGGATAGCTCTTTGTTGGCCAGCGCGGACACGATGGGCCTAAATGGCCTCCTTCCGTGCTGCAACTTTCTATGATTCTAGGATTCTAGGATATAGTTATTGGGAAAAGCTGAACAGGCTTGGGGCTTTTTTCTTAAGAAAAGGGAAGACTGAGGGGTGACCTGATAGAGGGTCTTTAAGATTACGAAAGGGTTTGAAAGGGTAGATGTAGAGAAGATGTTTCCACTTGCGAACGAGACCCGAACTAGGAGTCACAAACACAAGACAGTCGCTAATAAATCCAATCGGGAATTCAGGAGAAACTTCTTTACCTAGAGAGTGGTTAGAATGTGGAACTCGCTACCACAGGGGGTTGTTGAGGCGAATAGCAGAGATACGTTTAAGGGGAAGCTAAATAAACACATGAGGGAGAAAGGAATAGAAGGATTTGCTGATAGGGTGAGATGAAGTAGGGTGGGAGGAGGCTCGTGTGGAGCATAAACACCGGCACGGACCAAATGGATGGAATGGCCTGTTTCCGTGCTGTACACTCGATGTAATTCTATGTAACAGCAAGCTCCCATACACAGCAATGTGATAATGACAAGATAATCTGTTTTTCAGTGATGTTGGTTGAGGGATAAATATTGGCCAGGACATCAGGGAGAACATATATAAGAACATAAGAAATAGGAGCAGGGAAAGGCCACTTGGCCCCTCGAGCCTGCTCCGCCATTCAATAAGATCATGGCTGATCTTGGGCTCAAAGCCACTTCCCTGCCCGCTCCCCATAACCCTTCACCCCCTTATCTTGCAACAATCTGTCTATCTCCACCTTAAATGTATTTAATGACCCAGCCTCCACAGCTCTCTGGGGCAGAGAATTCCACAGATTTACGACCCTCTGATAGAAGAAATTCCTCCTCATTTCCGATTTAAAAGGGTGCCCCCTTATTCTGAAATTATGCCCCCTAGTTCTAGATTTCCCCACGAGGGGAAACATCTTCTATGCATCTACCTTGTCGAGCCCCCTCAGAATCTTATATGTTTCAATAAGATCACCTCTCATTCTTCTAAATTCCAATCAGTACGGGAGCAGTAGCGTAGTGGTGATGTCACTGGGCTAGTAATCCAGAGGACTGGACTAATGAGCCAAAAACGTGAGTTCGAAATCCCACCACGGCAGCTGGGGAATTTAAATACAGTTAATTAAATAAATCTGGAATAAAAAGCTCGTATCAGTAATGGTAACCATGAAACTATCAGATTTTTGTAAAAACCCATCTGGTTCACTAATGTCCTTTAGGGAAGGAAACCTGCCGTCCTTACCCAGTCTGGGCTCTATGTGACTCCAGACCCACAGCAATGTGGTTGACTCTTAACTGCCCTCTGAAATGGCCTAGCAAGTCACTCAGTTGTAACTAACCGCTACGAAACAAAATAATAAGAATGAAACCAGACGGATCACCTTGGCACCGGCAACGGCACAGCCAGCACACCCAGCCCAGTCAACCCTGCAAAATCCTCCTCACCAACATCTGGGGACTTGTGCCAAAATTGGGAGAGCTGTCAAGCAACAGCCTGACACAGTCATACTCACAGAATCATACCTTTCAGCCAATATCCCAAACTCCTCCATCACCATCCCTAGGTATGTCCTGTCCCACCGGCAGGACAGACCCACCAGGGGTGGTGGCACAGTGGTATACAGTGGGGAAAGAATGGCCCTGGGAGTCCTCAACATTGACTCCGGACCCCATGAAGATACTTACCTGGCAGGGGAGAGACCATGATCAAGAAGGTGGTTCTCCCAGGACGAGGCTAGCCCATTGCACTTTGGGTGTGCTGACGCCTGCGATGTCCCCAAAGGCGGGGCAGCACGGTGGCATAGTGGTTAGCACTGTTGCCTCACAGCACCAGGGACCCGGGTTCAAATCCGGCCTCGGGTGACTGTCTGTGTGGAGTTTGCACATTCTCCCCGTGTTTGCGTGGGTTTCCTCCGGGTGCTCCGGTTTCCTCCCACAGTCCAAAGATGTGCGGGTTAGGTTGATTGGCCATGATAAAAATTGGCCCTTAGTGTTAGGGGGGATTAAATATGTGGGGTTACGGGGTTACGGGGATAGGGCTTGGGTGGGATGGCTGTCGGTGTAGGGACCGGGTGCTAGGGTTTGGATGATCAGCCATGATCTCGTTGAATGGCGGAGCAGGCTCGAAGGGCCGAATGGCCTACTCCTGCTCCTAGTTTCTATGTTTCTATGTTTCTATGTAAGTCTCATGGCTTCAGGCCAAGCATGGGCAAGGAAACATCCTGCTGATTACCACCTACCGCCCTCCCTCAGCAGATGAATCAGTACTCCTCCGTGTTCAACACTACTTGGAAGAAGCACTGAGAGTAGCAAAGGCACAGAATGTACTCTGGGTGGGGGATGTCAATGTCCATCACCAAGAGTGGCTCGGTAGCACCACTACTGGCCGAGTCCTGAAGGACATAACTGCAAGTCTGGGCCTGCGACAGGTGGTGAGTGAACCAACACGAGGGGAAAAACCTACTTGACCTCATCCTCACCAATCTACCTGTTGCAGATGCATCTGTCCATGACAGCATTGGCAGCAGTGAACATTGCACAGTCATTGTGGAGACGAAGTCCCATCTTCACACTGAGAACACCCTCCATTGTGTTGTGTGGCACTACCACCGTTCTAAATGGGATAGATTCAGAACAGATCTAGCAGCTCAAAACTTGGCATCCATGAGGCGCTGTGGGCCATCAGCAGCAGCAGAATTGTATTCCGCCACAAACCTGTAACCTCATGGCCCGGCATATCCCTCACTCTACCATTACCACCAAGCCAGGGGACCAACCCTGGTACAACAACGAGTGTAGAAGAGCATGCCAGGACCAGCATCAGGTGTACCTAAAAATGAGGAGCCAACCTGGGAAAGCTGCAACACAGGACTACATGCATGCTAAAAAGCGGAAGCAGCATGCTACAGACAGGGCTAAGCAATCCCACAATCAACGGATCAGGTCAAAGCTCTGCAGTCTTGCCACATCCAATCTTGAATGATGGTGGACCATTAAGCAACTAACAAGAGGAGGAGACTCCATGAATATCCCCATCCTCAATGATGGTGGAGCCCAGCACGTGTAGTGCAAAGGACAAGGCTGAAGCGTTTGCAACCAACTTCAGCCAGAAGTGCCGAGTGGATGATCCATATCAGCCTACTCCCGAGGTCTCCACCATCACAGAAGCCATTCTTCAGCCAATTCGATTCGCTCCACGTGATATCAAGAAATGTCTGAGCACACTGGATACAGCAAAGGCTATGGGCCCCGACAACATCCCGGCTATCGTGCTGAAGGCTTGTGCTCCAGAATTAGCCGTGCCACTAGCCAAGCTGTTCCAGTACAGTTACAACACTGGCATCTATCCGACAATGTGGAAAACTGCCCAGGTATGTCCTGTCCACAAAAAGCAGGACAAATCCAACCTGGCCAATTACCGCCCCATCAGTCTACCCTCAATCATCAGCAAAGTGATGGATGGTGTCATCGACAGTGCTATGAAGCGGCACCCAACCTCATTACAGCCTTGGTCCAAACATGGACAAAGGAGCTGAATTCCAGAGGGGAGGTGATAGTGACTGCCCTTGACATCAAGGCAGCATTTGACAGCGTCTGGCATCAAAGAGCCCTAGTAAAACTGAAGTCAATGGGAATCGGGGGGAAATCTCTCCACTGGTTGGAGTCATACCTAGCATAAAGGAAGATGGTTGTGGTGGTTGAAGGTCAATCATCACAGCCCCAGGACATCGCTGCAGGAGTTCCTCAGGGCAGTGTACTAGGCCCTACCATCTTCAGCTGCTTCATCAATGACCTTCCCTCCAACATAAGGTCAGAAATGGGGATGTTCGCTGATGACTGCACAGTGTTCAGCACCATTCGCAACTCCACAGATAATGAAGCAGTCCACGCCCGCATGTAACAAGACCTGGACGATGTTCAGGCTTGGGCTGATAAGTGGCAGGTAACATTTGCGCCACGGAAGTGCCAGGCAATGACTATCTCCAACAAGTGAGAGTCTAACCACCTCCCCTTGAGATTCAATGGCATTACCATCACCGAGTCCCCCACCATCAACATCCTGGGGGTCACCATTGACCAGAAACTTAATTGGACCAGCCACATAAATACTGTGGCAACAAGAGCAGGTCAGATGCTGGATATTCTGCAGCGAGTGTCTCACCTCCTCACTCCCCAAAGCCATTCCACCATCTACAAGGCACAAGTAAGGAGTGTGATAGAATACTCTCCACTTGCCTGGATGAGTGCAGCTCCAACAACACTCAAGAAGCTCGACACCATCCAGGACAAAGCAGACCGCTTGATTGGTACCCCATCCTCCACCTTAAACATTCACTCCCTCCAGCACCGGCGTACCGTGGCTGCAGTGTGTACCATCTACAGGATGCACTGCAGCAACTCGCCAAGGCTTCTTCGACAGCACCTCCCAAACCCGTGACCTCTTCCACCTAGAAGGACAAGGGCAGCAGGCGCATCGGAACACCACCACCTCCAAGTTCCCCTCCAAGTCACACACCACCCTGACTTAGAAGTATATCGCCGATCTTTCATCGTCGCTGGGTCAAAATCCTGCAACTCCCTCCCTAACAGCACTGTCGGAGTACCATCACCACACGGACTGCAGCAGTTCAAGAAGGCGGCTCACCACCACCTTCTCAAGGGCAACTAGGGATGGGCAGTAAATGCTGGCATTGCCAGCGACACCCACATCCCATAAACGAATAAAAAAGAAAGGCCCAACCTGCTAAACCTTTCTTCATAAGTCAACCACCTCATCTCAGAACTCGCCTGCTCTTCTTCGATATAGTGGTCAGGGGATCTCTTACATCCACCTGAGAGGGTAGGCGGGGCCTCGTTTTAATGTCTCATCCGAAATTGCTTTAGGGACATCCTGCGAAAGGCACTTTAAAAACGCAAGTTCTTTCACTACATTCTGCCTTTGTGTTTATCGCCCTACGTTGGCTCTCAGCAAGCCGAACCAAAGCCTTGCAAATTTAGCTTTTCAAATTATCAGCCTGCAAATTCTCAATGCAATCATGTGAGATCCCTACTTAGGGATTAATTAAGAGGAGGAAAATAGAGTATGAGATAAAGCTTGCAGGGAACATAAAAACTGACTGTAAAAGCTTCTATAGATATGTGAAGAGAAAAAGATTGTGAAGTCAAGCGTAGGTCCCTTGCAGTCAGAATCAGGGGAATTTATAATGCGGAACAAAGAAATGGCAGACCAATTATATACATACTTTGGTTCTGTCTTCACAAAGGAGGACACAAATAATCTCCCAGAGATGTCGGGGAACAAAGGCTCCAATGAGAGGGAGGAACTGAATGAAATCAGTATTTGTAGGGAAATGGTGTTAGGGAAATTGATGGGATTGAAGGCCGATAAATCCCCAGGGCCTGATAATCTACATCCTAGGGTACTTAAGGAAGTGGCCCTAGAAATAGTAGATGCATTGCTGATCATCTTCCAAAATTCTACAGATTCTGGAACAGTTCCCATGGATTGGAGGGTAGCTAATGTTACCCCACTATTCAAAAAAGGTAGTAGAGAGAAAACGGGGAATTATAGACCGGTAAGCCTGACATCAGTAGTGGGGAAAATGCTAGAGTCCATTATAAAAGATGCAATGGCAGAGCACTTGGAAAACAGTGACAGGATCGGACAAAGTCAACATGGATTTACAAAAGGTAAATCGTGCTTGACTAATCTACTGGAATTTTTTAAGGATGTAACTGGTAGAATAGATAAGGGAGAACCAGTGGATTTGGACTTTCAGAAGGCTTTTGATAAGGTCCCGCATAAGAGATTAGCGTGTAAAGTTAAAGCACATGGGATTGGGGGCAAGGTACTGCCTTGGATAGAGAACTGGCTGGCAGACAGGAAGCAAAGAGTTGGAATAAACGGCTCTTTTTCTGAGTGGCAGGCAGTGACTAGTGGGGTACTCAGGGATCGGTGCTAGGACCCCAGCTATTCACAATATATATTAATGATCTAGATGAGGGAACTAGATGTAATATCTCCAAGTTTGCAGACGACACAAAGCTGGGTGGGCGTGTGTGCTGTGAGGAGGATGCCGAGAAACTCCAGTATGATTTGGACAGGTTGGGTGATTGGGCAGATGTATGGCAGATGCAGTATAATGTCGATAAATGCGAGGTTATCCACTTTGGTGGCAAAACCAGGAAGGCAGATTATTATCTGAACGGCAATAGATTGGGAGATGGGGAAGTGCAACGAGACCTGGGTGTCCTTGTGCACCAGTCGCTGAAGGTAAGCATGCAGGTGCAGCAGGCGGTTAAGAAGGCAAATGGTATGTTGGCCTTCGAGTACAGGAACAAGGATGCCTTGCTGCAGTTGTACAGGGCCTTGGAGAGACCACACCTTGAGTATTGTGTGCAGTTTTGGTCGCCTTATCTGAGGAAGGATGTTCTTGCCATGGAGGGAGTGCAGCAAAGATTCACCAGACTGATACCTGGGATGGCAGGAATGACGCATGAGGAGAGATTGGGTCGATTGGGCTTATACTCACTGGAGTTTAGAAGAATGAGAGGGGATCTCATTGAAACTTATAAAATTCTAACAGGACTAGACAAACTAGATGCAGGAAGGATGTTCCCGATGGCGGGGGAGCCCAGAACCAGGGGTCACAGTCTAAGGATAAGGGGTAAGCCATTTAGGACAGAGATGAGGCGGAATTTCTTAACCCAGAGAGTGGTGAACCTGTGGAATTCTCTACCACAGAAGGCAGTTGAGGCCAATTCATTAAATATATTCAAGAAGGAGTTAGATATATTTCTTAAGGCTAAAGGGATCAAGGGATATGGGGAGAAGGCAGGGACAGGGTACTGAGTTTGGATGATCAGCCATGATCTCATTGAATGGCGGAGCAGGCTGGAGGGGCCGAGTGGCCTACTCCTGCTCCTATCTTCTATGTTTCTATGCTAGCTACTTTAACCCAGTTAACAGCAGTGAGCCGTCCATTTCGAAGCAGGTTAGTGCCTCCTTTAAAACAACGGACAAAGAGGCGCTAATATTCTGAAAAGCCTCATTGCTGATGGGGGGGATAAAATATCCAAAGCACGAGGGATTTGCTCATCTTTATCTTATATATTAGAAAGTGACAACAGCACTTTCTAGGTAGTACATTCATTCGGCAATTCAGACAAAGCGCCGGGAATGGAGACCTATTCTGCAGGTCCATTAATCCATGCACAAAGACATTTTTATCAGTGCTTTCACACTTTAAATAATTCAGACAGTATCTGAAAGAAACCCATTTCACAGTAATTAAAGGCCATAAAGTACCAAAGTGGTTGTTGAATATCAGTGTTAGGAATCCTGATGGGAGACAAAACAGCACATCACTACACAAGCAGTTTAATGTTCAGATACTGTAATAAATTAGGTGAGGATATGAGCTCAAGAAGGAGCGAGCTCGCATTTATATTGCACCTTTTATGCCTTTCAGGTGAGACATTAAACCGAGGCCCTGTCTGCCCTCTCGGGTGGAGGTAATAGATCTTCTGGCCATTATTTTGAAGAAGAGCAGGGAAGACCAGTGTCCTGGGACAATATTTATCCCTCAAACAACGTCACTAAAAATAAGATGATCTGGGTCATTATCACATTGCTGTTTGTGGGAGCTTGCTGTGCGCAAATTGGCTGCCGCGTTTCCTAAATTACATCAGTGAGTAACACTTCAAAAGTACTTCTTTGACTGCAAAGCACTTTAGGGTACTCATGAAAGGTGCTATATAAATGCAAGTTAGAAGCATATAAGCTTACAGCATAGAAGGAAGCCATTTAGCCTATCGTGCCTGTGCTAGATCTTGGAAGGAGCAAGCCAATTAGTGCCACTCCCCTGTTCTTTCCCCACAGCCCTGTAAGAGTTGAATTTTTTTCTTACGCAGCGAGATGTTGTGATCTGGAATACGCATTGCCTGCAAGGGTGGTGGGAGCAGATTCAAAAATAATGTTAAGAAGTGAATTGGATATATAGGGGGAAAAATTGGGTGAGTAGCGCCAGCTGTTAGCGCCTAAAGAGGCAGTCAGTGGCTATAGCACCACTGGCTGCGTCTCCCGCGATATTCAGCAGGGGCGCTAATGGTAGCGTTAGCCATCTGCGCTGCGCCGCCACCGATGACGTCATCGGTGTGCGCAGCACCCCATTCGCGCCCCGTTCGCGATATTTAGTAGCAAATGCCGCAGTTGTGCTGTTTGCTACCCGCGCCCGGTTCACGGGGCCTGACTGTGCCGGCAGCGGCGCAAGTTAAGGTGGAGGTTTGGGGCGGCCGCCTTTTTTGGCGACTGCCTGCCAGCACCTCCGTCCCCGGCCTCCTGACCACCCCCCCCCCCCGCCCCCTGCGGCATTGCCGACTGTTTCCCGAGAGCCCGGCACTTCTCCTTGGTGCCGGGCTCGTTTGCCGGCACTCGCGAGCGGGGATCGCGCTGTTGCAGGCCCCTCCCCCTTAACAGTGGGAGGAAGGCCTGCAGTACCGCAGCGTGCCGTGCCGCAGCGTGTGGCGCTGCGGCACGTTGCGCTGCGATATTCAGTTTCAGCGCTCTAAGAGGAACGCGGAACGCCTCGAGCCTCGCCCCGTCTCCCTCTAGGGGCAATGGAACTGAATATCTGACGATCGCTAAAGACTCGAACGCTGCGCTAAATCCTGCGCTCAGGCGATTTTTGCACCACTTTTGCGCCCCAACCCAATTTCTAGGCCATAGAGTCATAGAGTCAGCCGCTTTTCGTGTTAGCCACCCGACTCCAATTTGATCTGGGAAAAATATGCAATTTTCCCCTAATTGGGCAATTGCTTGCCAGCGTGTGGGAACCCCTGGCCCACTTCGTCTTTCCATCCTGAAAGTCACCTCCAATGATGTCATCAGTGCTGCTGGATTTTGTTACTTTTTTTTTAATTCATTGATGGGATGTGGGCGTCACTGGCTAGGCCTGCATTTAGTTCTTCTGCAGACTGCAAACCTTATGCCCTTTGCTGTGATAGATTCCTCCAGCCAATATGTCCAGCAGTAGGCCAAAGTCTGCACCAAGGTTCGATGACGCCGCCCTGCATGCTCTGGTGGAGAGAGCAAGAGGAAATAAGGAGGTGCTCTTCCCTTCCTCAGGGAGGAAGAAGCCTCCCCAGCAGATGAAAGCTGTGTGGATGCAAGTGGCCCAGGAGGTCAATGTTATGTTCATAAATAAATAGACGTTTTTATTATGAACAGCTAGCTTGTGCTAGTCATTTATTCAGCCATGTTGACTTGTATACAGTAGCCATGTTGACTCTCTCGACCAGTGCCATGTGTTAAAACAAGACAACCTATATAGATGTAGCTCACTACTAAAACATACAGCTACACCTAGTGTACCATTTTAGAATGACATGTTATTGCATATCATTACATCCCCCTTCCTTTGAGGTTAAACAAAATCAATATCAATCAACTTTCAATAAAAATGATAAAGATGATATCAGTAACACTTTTGTTAGTGTTCTATAAACCTTCGAATGAACTTGTTTTTTTTTACATAACGACACAAACATTTTTTTTTTAAAACATCTTCACAACAGTCAACACATCTTCAAAGCTTTACTTTATGAACTCTAAGCTTTTCATTCTTTTATTATAGTTTTCTTTGCACTCAAAGATTAAGTCTATCAGGCTTTTTTACTTCATGTGTGGATCTTCTCAGCACAGGTAAGTCTGATGTGTTTGCATGAGAGCCTGTATGTGTGCTTGTGTTAGATTGTTCTGGTGGTGAGTGACAAGATTCAGTTGCGGCATTGTCATCAATCTGCTGTTGGATAGTTTCTTGTGTTTTCAGGAGGGAACGGCGGTTCCTCCTGAGAATCTGTCCTTCCTCAGTTCTAACAGTGTATGACCTTGGTCCTACTTCCTCAAGAACTGTAGCTTTCCTGTTCCATGCATTTGGATCCTCAATCCTGACAACATCATCCCTTGTCAATGGTTTCATAGTTTTGGATGACTTGTCATAGTGTGATTTCTGTTTCAGCTTTAACAGTTGAAGTCTCTGTCTCAGTTCCTTACTCTGCTTTTCTTTTGCACAGCAGGGTAGCGTGATGCGCAACTTGTGACCCATTAGGAGTTCAGCAGGTGAAGAACCACAATCTAAAGGGGAGGATCGGTAGCTCAGCAGGGCGAGATAAGGATCAGACTTGCTTTCTGTTGCTTTCTTCAGTAGCTGTTTGAGAACATGAACACCTTTCTCTGCCTTACCATTCGACTGAGCATACAGAGGACTGGATGTGATGTGCTGAAAGTCATAATGTGCTGCAAACTGTTGCCACTCCTTACAGTTGAAGCACGGACCATTGTCACTAATGGCAATCCTGGGAATTCCATGCCTGGCGAAGATGGATTTAACATGCATTATGACACTGCTTGCTGATGTGCTTGAGAGCAGCGCCATCTCAGGATAGTTAGAATAGTAGTCAATCACTAATATATAGTCTTTACCATTCAAATAAAAAAGGTCCATACCAACCTTTTGCCATGGAGCAGTTGGTAAGTCAGCTACTATCATTGGTTCCTTTGCTTGTTTGTTTTGGTGTTTCTGACATGTCTCACATTTGCCGATCATGTTCTCAATGTCCTTATTTATGCCAGGCCAATAAACAGTGTCTCTTGCTCTCCTTTTCCATTTTTCAATTCCGAGGTGTCTCTCATGAATCCTTTTGAGCATGTCTCGACGTAGAGCCTGTGGAATGACTATTCTGTTCTGTCTTAGTAATAGTCCACTTGCGACACTCAACTCTGACCTGATGTGAAAATACTTTGGACAGGAACCTTTTGGCCAACCATGATGAATGTTCTCTATTACTGTTTGTAACACTGTATCTTTTACTGTTTCTTCTGCTATTTGCTTTGATTTTGTGTCTGACACGGGCAGCGCAGCAGTGACCATACTCACATGAACATCGACGTCTTCCCCATGAGAGCTCAAATGACTCATTGTGGGTGCTCGGGATAGTGCATCTGCTAACACATTGGCCCATAAATTCGGGTCGGGGGCTTCCCGCGGGTGCAAGCCCCTGACCTACACTTACCTAGCGTGCCAGCAGTTGACACCTAGGCCTGCGTGGAATTCCTCTCCGAGGCCTGTCCCAGAGGCCGGCGTGCTATGCTGGCGTGTCCCAGGGGCGTAGTTAGTGCGAAGCGTCCCCTGGGATCAAGTGAGCAACAGGCAGCCAATCGGAGCAGGGGATGCTCCATTCATAAGTCTTGACAGATAGACCTGTCAAAACTTATAAATGCTGAGGCTGTAAAACTGTACTTTACCTTCAAATAATTTTTTTAAAAACTCACACTTTGTAAATAAACTATAAATGACATTAAATAACTATTTTAAACAAAAATTTAAATTTACGAAAAAAATAATTTTATAAAAAAACGGCTAAAAATAAACTTACCTTGCTTTAAAGTATTTAAAAGTCAAAAACCTGTGGAAAAAATTTTATAATTTTAAATAATTGACCACTTACCTTGAAAATGAAGTCCTTACGGCTGCTTTTTACATTTCTAAAATGTACAGACTTACCCGCACGTTAAAACCTGAAGAAAAAAAAGGAAGTTCAACGTGCACGCGCAGACTCCCGCACGCACGCATTCGACCTCTGAACCCCTTGGTTCAGAGGATTGGAAGTGCCGGTTTGCCGCGCATGCGTAGTGCATGCAAAATTCCGGCACTTCCATCGGGTCCACGCGTGAGTACTCCGTCCGTACTCACGCGTTGGGACCCGAATTTCTGGGCCTATGTGTTTGCCTGGTGTGTAGATCAGTTCAAAGTCATATCTTTGTAGCTTCATCATGAGTCGTTGAATCCTTGGAGACATCTCGTTCAGGTTTTTTTTTACGATGGCAACCAGTGGGCAGTGGTCTGTCTCAACTGTGAAGGTGGGAAGTCCATATATGTAGCCATGGAACTTTTCTAGTCCAACTACCAAGCCTAGACATTCCTTTTCAATCTGGCCGTATTGACCCTCAGAATCAGTCATAGACCTGGAGGCATAGGCAACAGGCTTCCAATCTTCACCCTCTGCTTGTGGCAAGACCACGCCTAGGCCATCTTTTGATGCATCCATTGGCACTTTGATTCTCTTTGTTGGGTCAAAGAAGGTGAGTACAGGTGTGGTTGTCAGCACTGTTTTGAGGTTCATCCACTCTTGTTCATGTCTTTCTGTCCATGTGAACTCATTTGTTTTATGTAGCAGGTCTCGCAGACAGGCTGTCTTGGCTGACAAGTTAGGAATGAACTTTCCAATGAAGTTTATCATCCCCATGATGCGTAGCACTCCATTTTTGTCAGTGGGTCGGAGCATGTTGAGTATGGCGTTGACTTTTTCCATATCTGGCTCTATTCTTTTACCAGATAGATTATCTCCTAGGAAAGTGACTTCCTGGATGCCAAACTGACACTTGGCTTTGTTGAGCTTCAGTCCATTCCGGCGTATGCTCTGTAGCACTTTAGTCAGTCTCTCATTGTGTTCTTTCAGTGTGGAGCCCCAGATGATGATGTCATCAACATAGACCCGAACTCCTTCCAGACCTTCAATTTTGTGTTCCATTGCTCTATGAAAGATTTCAGATGCAGATATTATCCTGAAAGGCATTCTGAGGAAACAATACCTGCCAAATGGTGTGTTGAAGGTACAGTATTTGGTGCTCTCTTCATCCAGTTTTAGTTGCCAAAATCCTTGTGAGGCATCGAGCTTTGTGAAGTATCTGGCACCTGACATTTCACTGGTGATTTCTTCTCGCTTGGGAATCTGGTAGTGTTCACGTTTTATATTTGCATTTAAGTCCTTTGGATCTATGCATACTCTTAGATCATTGTTCTTTTTCTTTACACATACTATGGAGTTAACCCAGTCTGTTGGCTCTTTGACTTTCCTGATGACTCCTAGTGTGGTCATTCTGTCCAGTTCTTTCTTGAGCCAGTCACGCAGGGGTGCTGGAACTCTCCGTGGAGCATGTACCACTGGCTGAGCATTCTCCTTTAGCTGGATCTTGTAAGTGAATGGTATAACTCCAAATCCTTTGACCACATCCTGGAAATTACTCACTACAGAATCCACTGAGTCATCTGGTCTGCTTATGGCATAGTTTATACGGTAGACTCTCTTGACCAGTTCTAAGTCCTCACAAGCTTTGTCACCTAGTAGTGAATCAAGTCCTTCAGCCACAACAGGAAACATGAGATGATGCACTTTGTCTTTGACTGTCACTTTAAGTCTGCATACACCTAAGCTATCTATTTTCTATCCATTATAGTTCTTCAGTAGTACTGACTTTTTCTGTATTTTGGGCTTTTCTTTCATATTTTTAATGTCACTCATACTGATTAAGTTTGCTTTTGCCCCAGTGTCTAGTTTCAATGTAACTAATGCTCCATTTACCTGCAGTGGCATCATCCATTTGTCCTCTTTTACTGCATTAACTTTATGTTCAGCATTGTCCATTCCTGAGGGCTGCACATTTTCTGTATCCTTTTCTATATTGTCACATGACACCATTCCTACAAAAAATGTCTCACTTAAATCAGTGTCCTCTTTTACTGCATTAACTTTATGTTCTTTCATTGTTTTTACTTTTGAAAAGCATTGTTTGTCAAATTGATTCTTTCCATTACATTTTGTGCACATTTTCCCAAACGCTGGGCATTGTCTTGACTGGTGCTGGTAACCACAGCGTTTACAATTGAAAGTTCCATCCTCCGATTGCTTTGCATTCCTGTTCTGCCCACGTTTCTTCCCCTTGCAGGACACAGCACCGACAGCTGCACTGGCACTCACTACAGTCGCACCATTATCAATTTCTCTGAAAGTCTTTGCGTTCTGCTGAGCTAGCTCACTGGCATGGCATATTTTCACAGCCTCCTCCAATGTTAGTTCAGTTTCTCTCAACAGATGTTCCCTGACCTTTTTATCATGAATACCAAACACAATCTGGACACGAATCATGGATGATTTCAGTTCAGAGAAATTACATGTCTGTGCTTTCAGTTTCAGATCGGTCACAAAGCTATCAAAAGTCTCATTTTGCTGCTGTGTCTGTGAACGGAACACATACCTCTCATAGGTCTCGTTCTTTTTGGGAGAACAATGTGTATCAAACTTATTTAGCACATCGTCCATTTTTTCTCTGTCCTCCTCTTGATCAAATACAAACGTATTAAATACCTCTATCACCTGCGGGCCTGCAACCATGAGCAGCAACGGTATTTTCCTTGCATCTGGCTTCGTACCGAACCTGATGGCGGCAATGTAGAGTTCGAATTGTTGTTTGAAAGTCCGCCAATTGCAGTCAACATTCCCCGTGAGTTTCAAACCCTCCGGTGGCTTCAAATTCTCCATGTCGCGTTTCACAATATTCAGCAGATATTACCACTCTTGGTACCATGTTATGTTCATAAATAAATAGACATTTTTATTATGAACAGCTAGCTTGTGCTAGTCATTTATTCAGCCATGTTGACTTGTATACAGTAGCCATGTTGACTCTCTCAGCCAGTGCCATGTGTTAAAACAAGACAACCCATATAGATGTAGCTCACTACTAAAACGTACAGCTACACCTAGTGTACCATTCTAGAATGACATGTTACTGCATATCATTACAGTCAACTCTTTGTCTATGTGCTGCAGAACCTGGCTGCAGTGCAGGAAAAGGTTTCATGACCTTCTCCGCACTGGAAAAGTGAGTATGACTTTCCCATCACCCTCAATCTGATCCCCATTGCCTCTCCTCACCAGCACTCAGCTTTGACAACCTCTTCCTCCACATCCCACTTGACACTGACATCCCTGCACCCTTACCCATTCCCTCTCTCTCTATGGTCACATTCACCTAACTATTCAACAATGCAGCCCTCACATTCCCTATCGCTGTGATGCTATGAAAACAACTTACAACACACAGGGAGGGCCCTTGGTCTTGCCACCTCACTCCATCTTTGTCTCCTTCTAATCATCAATGATATGGATTCTTTACACTCACTCCTTCATTCTCATTCAAACTCCACTTGTCTCCCTCATTGCAGGAAAAGAGAGCTCACAATAAGAGGGAAAGAGTGAGGACAGGAGGAGGGCCACCCTCAGTAGCCCAGCTCACCCCCTGGGAGGAGGCGGCCCTGGAGATCGTGGGAGTGGAGGAGGATGCGCAAGTGGGGGACGGACAGACGGGCGCATCACAGCAAGCTGGTGACAGAATAGTTTATCATCTCTCTCGTTGACATTGCATGAGTCACTGATAATGATTCTGATGCTCTAACAGATTGACTTTTGATCATCTGCAACATTCAATGTGCATGTAACCTTGGCCTCACATCTCTGACTCTTTCCTTTACTCCCTCACAGGACCATCGAAAGCCCCCGTCCCCACTATCCAGGAGGAACAGCCTGAGCCTCCAGACTCCTCAGAGGAAGCTGCAACCTCTGAGGGCGCAGCGTCAGCAGAATTCAGTGCACCCAGCACCAGTGCAGACACTCACATCTCAGTGGTACCTTCGCGAGATAGTGCAGTGTTGTCACCTGGTGTATCACTGCTCACAAGTGAGCATCAGCAGATGGTGGAGACAGGGACAGCAGTGGAGAGTCCTAGTCGGAGGGCGCAGGACTCTGCCAGCTCGGCTCAGCTGCATGTCGACCCTCTGCCTCCAGGTCCATCCAGAAGAAGAGCGGTGCTGGAGTCTCTGGCAGGATTTGTCTCCAGGGTCGCTGCGAGTGTGGAGCGAATGGAGGAGTCCATCGCTAACATGAGCAGAGCTTTTGTGGAGGCATTGGCGCATGAACACATCACCACGGAAAGGATGGTAACCTCTGTGGAAAGGATGGCTACCTCCATGGTAAGGCTGGCTACTGTAGAGGAGAGGATGGCTACGTCCATGGAGGAGCTTAGTCGCTAGGGTATGGAAAACATGGTATTTGTTCAGAATAGACTGACATCTCTTGAGGAGCGATGGTCAGCTCTTGAGCAAACAAACCAGACCTTCAGGCAAGTCCTTGGGAGTAGGACTTCCAGTACAGAAACGGGTCCTCATGGCCCCCCTGAATTGCAAAAAGGTGCTGTCAAGCCACTTGCTAGCTCTGAAGTGGGGCTGACCCATGAGAGGGATGTTGGTGGCATACAAAAAGGAAGTGGGGGCTCTTCTGCAAACACTCACATGACCATGCCATTGCAGAGCCCTCGGTCAGTGCCCCACCAGAGTCCCCACCCAACTGAGATCGGCATCTCAACCCCTGCACAGCTGCAGGAGCAGCAGACTGTTGCCGAGCCCTCACAGGTTCGCAACCCCAGTGGACGCCCGCCAAAGGTGTCGAGACAGGAGCAGCAAGAAAGTGAGCAAGGGGCCTCCATATCTACTGAAGCCACAGGGGAAGCACCACGTAGGAGCACGCATAAGAGGAAGATTATGCACAAGTAGTCACAAGGGTAGTCACTTGGGTGAAATGTTATATTTAATGTTGAAAAGCCATCAGTTGGTTATTGTCATTAAAAATTCTGATGTCAACTGTTGCAGTTGTGGCGTGTGTCATATCGTTAATGGGGCTTCCACATTGAGGGCTTAGGATGACTTGCAATTGTCAGTATGGTGGTCAGAGTGGTAGGAACCGCAGGTTCTTGGCCACTGTCGATGCTCTGGTAAGAAGCTGCGAGGCAAAAGTGCTTGGTTGTCTAGACTAAGCAAATCTGGCCAAGATGAGTGCGTGCCTTGCATCCCAGCCAGCAATGTGCTCACATGCTGCTGGCGCTGGTTGATGCGCTTCTGCAAGCTGGTCGTTGTCGCTCTCCTCCTCCTCCTCCTCCTCCTCCCCCTCCTCATCTGAGGAGGCTATGTGATGAGCCACTTGTTCCTCAGGCAACTGCAAGCCACGATGCTGTGCCATGTTGTGAAGTGCACAGCAAACCATGATGATTCTGGAGACCCTGGCTGCTGAGTACTGCAGGGATCCATCTGATCTATCCAGGCATCTGAAGCGCACCTTCAGCAAACCAATGGTTTGCTCGATTATGGATCTGCTGGAAATGTGGCTCGAGTTGTAGCGCTCCTCAACTTCATTGGATGGGATCGTCAACGGCGTCATTAGCCACGTCTTTAGGGGATAGCCCTTGTCTCCAAGTAGCCATCCGTTAAGTTGGTCTGGCAGACTGAAGAGCAGAGGCACACTAGACTGGTGCAGGATGAAGGAGTCATGGCAACTGCCAGGGTACTTGGCACAAACATGCAAAATATCCTTCTTGTGGTCACACACCAGTTGTACGTTGAGGGAGTGGAAGCCCTTGCGGTTGACAAAAATAACTGGATTGTGATGGGGTGCCTTAAGGGCCACATGTGTGCAGTCAACGACACCCTGCACCCTTGGAAAGCCTGCCAGATTGTCAAACCCAACTGAACGCGCAGTTACACTGGCTTGATCCTTGGAGAAATGGATGTGATTGTGCGCGATGGCAAAGAGGGCATCGGTTACCAGCGTGATGCAAGTGTGTGCGGCTGCCTCGGAGACGCCGCTGATGTCTGCTGCTGATCCCTGGAATAAGCCTGAGGCAAAAAAGTTGAGTGCGGTGGTGACTTTGACGGCCACTGATAAGGGGTGTCCACCTGTTCCTCTGGGCTCCAGGTCTTGCTGTAGCATTGCGCAGATGTCACCCACTACCTCTCGCGAAAGTCTGAGCCTCCTTTGGCATTGCTGCTCAGTCATGTTGAGGTAGCTGATCCTCTGTCTGTAGACCCTGTTTGGGGGGTATCTCCTGCGCCGACCGGCTTCCATGCGCTGGCACCTTCTGGCCTGTGCAGCTTCAGGTGGGTAAGCAGCAGCTTGGAGCTCCTGCTGCTGCTCCTGCAGTTGGTGCTGCTGTTGTTCAGGGTTCTGCTGCTGCTGTGGCTGGTCTTCGTCTGAATCTGATGTCCAGGAGGAAAGGAAATAAATGGTTCCCATTCTTCTGGTATATACCTCAGTTGAGGAAGCGCTCATTCAAGGTGGGGAGAGGGGTTTCCCAGGAAGTCACACTGGAGATGGGTGTCAGGCTCCAAACTTCCACAACAATCTGTAGGCCTGTTAAAAATTCTCCAGACCTGAGACAACAAAGTTCTGCCACCTGCAAATGATGATTGGTGAAAACTCCTTTTTAATGGTGGAGCTGCAACTGTGAGTAAGCCATCCACTTGTGCTGTCGCCAGGATTTACTGGCGTGTTTCAGAGGAGGTGTGCAGTTTTTGCAATTTTAACACCTCACCCGCCTCCAATCCCGCCTCCTCGGGCCTGGCAAAATCGATAGAGTTATACAGCAGAGAAAGAGGCCCTTTGGCCCTTCGGCCCATCGTGTCCGTGCTGGCCATCAAGCCCTATCTATTCTAATCCCATTTTCCAGCACTTGGTCCGTAGCCTTGTATGCTATGGCGTTTCAAGTGCACATCTAAGTGCTTCTTGAATGTTGTGAGGGTTCCTGCCTCTACCACCCTTTCAGGCAGTGAGTTCCAGATTCCAACCACTCTCTGGGTGAAAAAGTTTTTCCTCAAATCCCCTCTAAACCTCCTGCCTCTTACCTTGAAACTATGCCCCCTGGTTATTGACTCCTCTACTAAGGGGAAAAGTTCCTTTCTATCTACCCTATCTATGCCCCTCATAATTTTGTACACCTCCATCAGGTGCCCCCTCACCCTTCTCTGCTCTAAGGAAAACAACCCCAGCCTGTCCAGTCTCTCTTCATAGCTGAAGCGCTCCAGCCCAGGTAACATCCTGGTAAATCTCCTCTGCACCCTCTCCAAAGCAATCACATCCTTCCTATAGTGTGGCGACCAGAACTGCACACAGTATTCCAGCTGTGGCCTAACTAGCGTTTTGTACAGCTCCATCATAACCTCCCTGCTCTTCTATTCTGTGCCTCGGCTAATGAAGGCAAGTATCCCATATGCCTTTTTAACCACCTTATCTACCTGTCCTGCTGCCTTCAGGGATACTTGAAAAGGAAAAATTTGCAGGGCTACGGGGCAAGAGCGGGGGTGGGGGGGAATGGAACTAATTGGACGGCTCTTTCAAAGGGCTGGCGCAGGCACGGTGGGCTGAATGGTCTCCTTCTGTGCTGTAAGGTTCTATGATTTCCAGGCTCTTGGGATGACAGACTATGCGTGGGTTGAAAATAGACTGTGGACCAATCAGAAATGGGAAATTGTGAATTCACAATGAAACGTTCTGGGGTCTGAATTTCCATGGGACTTGTCCTGCTCGTCCGCCATAACTTCGGTGGGAGATTCGCGGAATCGCCGGAGAAATAGCGGTTTCTCTCCATCAGAAGGTCGTGGGTTCAAGTCCCACTCCAGAGACCTGAACACATAATCTAGGCTGACACCTCCCAGTGCAGTACTGAGGGAGGTGCTGCACTGTCAGAGGTGCCATCTTTCGGATGAGATGTCAAACCGAGGCCCCGTCTGCTCTCTCAGGTGGACGTAAAAGATCCCATGGCACTACTTCGAAGAAGAGCAGGGGAGTTATCCCCGGTGTCCTGGCCAATATTTATCCCTCAACAAACATAACAAAAACAGATTATCTGGTCATCATCACATAGCTGTTTGTGGGACCTTGCTGTGGGCAAATTGGCTGCCGCGTTTCCTACATTACAACAGTGACTACATTCAAGTAGTACTTCATTGGCTGTAAAACGCTTTGAGGCGTCCGGTGGTCGTGAAAAGCGCGATATAAAGGCAAGTCTTTCTTTCTTTTCTTTATCTCCCCTTAACTTAAGAAAGGGAGTTCTTGCTCGTACTAGTGACAGCAGTCCTCCTGTGCTACATTCCCTAGACCACAGCAGCTCCCCCAGTGCTCATATATTTTCCGACACTACCTGGACAGTGTTGCAACTGCGCGTGCCAAACATAAAACATAAATATTGTCTGCGTGACACGCTTGATTGTCACAATCATAATGATGGCCGGATGCCTTGGGGGGGATGAGTGGGTGCGTCCCAGTGCTTTCTCAATTGCTGCAGTTGTCACAATCCATACCGCTAATGCAGCAAATGAGTTATCTGCAATAATCATATTTTGCACATCAACTAAATCTCATCATGCTGTGGGTTAAATGGAAGGGAAAAGTGGCTACAAAGATAAAACTGCAGTGTCTGTACCTGCTATTCTTACCTCCATTCAGAATCTCCTGCCCATTCTAAAAAATGTGCACTGCCGTTGATGTTATTAAAAGAATGGGCTTGTTAAGTCCTTATTAATGACTTGCCTCTGACAAAATAGTGCTGTTTTTCACTGGGGGAAATGAATTAGTTAGAAGGTCATGAGTTCAGACCCCATACCAGGACCTGAGCATGTAATCCAGGCTGACCAGCGCAGTACTGAACGAGTGCTGGGTGTTAGAGGTGCCGTCTTTTGAGACATTGGGCCAGAAATTCGGGCCGGGGCTTCCCGCGGGTGCAAGCCTCCGACCTGCACTTAATTTGCGCGCCGGCCGTTGTGCTGTGGGCCCGCGTGGGATTCCGATCCTGGGCCTCCTCCAACTGCCGGCGCACAGTGCTCGCGTATCCCAGGGGCGCAGTTAGTTCGAAGCGTCCCCTGGGGTCACGTGGGCCATTGAGAGCCAATTAGAGCAGGGAATGCCCATTCATAAAATTGACAGGAAGAGCTGTCAAAACTATCAATACTATAAGCCCCAAAACATCACTAAAACCTCAAATATTTTCTTTTTTAATCACATTTTTAAAATAACTATAAATTACATAAAATAACTATTTTAAACAATAATTTAAATTTTTGAAAAAATTAATTACATTTTCTAACGGGGCTAAAAATAAACTATCTTTCTTTAAAGTATTTAAAAATAATAAACCTGTGGAAAAAATGTTTTAATTTTAATTAATTCACCTTGTTAAATGCAGGCTTTTTAAAAGTGTAACTGCTGGAGACTTACCCTCCCGGAGAAACCTGGAAAAAAAACGGAAGTTCCAGGCGCACGCGCTGCCTCTCCGGTGTATGCGTTCGACCTCTGAACCCCTTCCTTTAAGGGAATGGAAGTTCCGGTTTCCCGCGCATGCGCAGTGCATGCACAAAACCGGCACTTCCGTTGGGCCTGCGGGTGAGTGCCCAGCGCGTACTCCCCCGTGGGGACCCAAATTTCTGGGCCATTAAGTGTTAGCCAGTGGCTCAGTGGGCAGCACACTTGCCTCTGAGTCAGAAGGTTGTGGGTTCATAGTCCCACGCCATAGGACTTGAGCACAAATGTCCAAGCTGACACTCCAGTGCAGTACCAAGGGATTGCTCCACTGTCTGAGGTGGAGTCTTTCAGATGAGGCGTTAAACGGAGGCCCCGTCTGCCCTCTCAGGTGGACGTAAAAGATCCCACAGCGCTATTTTGAAAAACAGCAGGGGAGTTCTCCCCAGTGTCCTGGGCCAATATCTATCCCTCAATCAACATCACTAAAACAGATTATCTGGTCATTATCGCATGGCTCTTCGTGGGAGCTTGCTGTGCGCAAATTGGCTGCTGTGTTTCCCACATTACAACAGTGACTCCACTTCAAAGGTACTTCATTGGCTATAAAGCGCTTTGGGACGTCCGGTGGTCGTGAAGGGCGCGATAGAAATGCAAGTCTTTCTTTTTTAAACCGAGGCTCTCCGTCTGCCTTCCAGCTGGATGTCAAAAAGCTGTAACAGGAAAACAGCGAGGGCAGTGGTTAGATTGCTGCACTAGTAATCCAGAGGATTTGAGTTCAAAATCCCACCATGGCAGTTAAAAAAGCTAGTGTCAGTAAAAGTGATCGTGAAACAGTCGGGTTGGTTGGTCATGTTTGACAAATTTGCTGGAGTTCTTTGAGGAAGTAACATATAGGGTGGATAAAGGAGAACCAGTGGACGTAGTGTATTTAGACTTCCAAAAGGCATTTGACAAGGTGCCACACAAAAGATTATTGCTTAAGATAAAAAATCACGGGATTGAGGGTAATATTCTGGCATGGATAGAGGATTGGCTATCTAACAGAAGGCAGAGAGTTGGGATAAATGGTTCATTCTCAGACTGGCAATCAGTAACTAGTGGTGTTCCGCAGGGGTCAGTGCTGGGTCCCCAACTCTTTACAATCTATATTAACGATTTGGAGGAGGGGACCGAGTGTAACATATCAAAGTGTGCAGATGATACTAAGATGGGAGGGAAAGTAGTGAGTGAGGAGGACATAAAAAACCTGCAAGGGGACATAGACAGGCTAAGTAAGTGGGCAGAGATTTGGCAGATGGAATACAATACTGAAAAGTGTGAGGTTATACACTTTGGCAGGAAAAATCGTAGAGCAAGTTATTATCTTAATGGCAAGAAACTTGAAAGTACTGAAGTACAAAGGGATCTGGGGGTCCTGGTGCACGAAACTCAAAAGGTTAATATGCAGGTGCAGCAAGTGATTAAGAAGGCCAATGGAATGTTGGCTTTCATTGCTAGGGGGATAGAATATAAAAATAGGGAGGTATTGCTTCAGTTGTACAAGGTATTGGTGAGACCGCACCTGGAATACTGCATACAGTTTTGGTGTCCATACTTAAGAAAAGACATACTTGCTCTCGAGTCAGTACAAAGAAGGTTCACTCAGTTAATCCCGGGGATGAGGGGATGGACATATGAGGAGAGGTTGAGTAGATTGGGACGCTACTCATTGGAGTTCAGAAGAATGAGAGGCGATCTTATTGAAACATATAAGATTGTGAATGGGTTGGAGTGGGTGGATGCGGGGAGGATGTTCCCGATGATGGGTGAAACTAGAACTAGGGGGCATAGTCTTAGAATAAGGGGCTGCTCTTTCAAAACTGAGATGAGGAGGAACTACTTCACTCAGAGGGTGGTAGGTCCATGGAATATGCTGCCCCAAAAAGCTGTAGAAGCTACATCATTACATAAATTTAAAACAGAAATAGACAGTTTCCTAGAAGTAAAGGGAATTAAGGGTTACGGGGAGCGGGCAGGAATTTGGACATGAGTCTAGGTTCGGATCAGACATGGCCCTGTGGGTAGCGGAGCGGGCCCAGGGGCCATGTAGCCTGATCCTGCTCCTATTTCGTGTGTCCAATTCTGTTAGATTCAGGAGATAGTTCTGTGATAGTGGATTGGCGGTTAGGATCAGATCAGCCATGATCTTATTGAATGGCGGAGCAGGCTCGAGGGGCCGATTGGCCTACTCCTGCTCCTATTTCTTATGTTCTTATGTTCTTATGTTCTTATGTCTCTTCAGGGAAGGAAACCTGCCGTCCTTGCCCGGTCTGGCCTGTGTGTGACTCCAGTCCCACACCAACGTGGTTTGACTCTGAACTTCTCCCTGAAGTGACCTAACAAGCCACTCAGTTCAGGTCAACCAGCTGATGGGCAATAAATGCTGGCCTTCCGAGCTACGCCCACGTCCCGGGAATGAATAATAGGTTGTTGTTCTGGAGAGATGAGATCAAAATAGACCATAAGGCCTTTTTGAACCTTCCTGCGATCTGGGAGTTTTTGTAGCCACGTGGCTGATTTGGAGTTATTGTAAGTTGGCGATCAGTTTAATTAGACAAAAGACAACAATGAAGAGAAAGAAACACAGACTGCTGTTACTGAGGGAGGGGAATAATAGGAGTGGCAGTCATGCGGCTTTATAATCAGGGGCATCTGAGAGTGAAGCAGGTCGATGCTTGTGTACATGGCAATTTTCCCACAGTAAGAGATAGGTTGGCAGGAAATAACTGTTGCGAGGGGACTAAAGATAGTTCTGGAGGCTCGGTAGGAGACCTTAGGGTCAAAACAAAAAAGTGCCAGTTACTTCATGAAGAGTAATTTGAATTTCTTTACCCAGAAGAGGGCTTGAATATAGAATTCTCGGCCACAAACTTAATCTAGTCTCACCAACCCTAGTCTCTAGTTCTTCTAAAGGGGAATGAGATTGTTGTGGTAAAAGAGGCTTGCTATAGGGTATGGGAAGCGAGCAGGAGAGTGAGATACTTCCTCTTCTCTTCAATGAGGAATGGCACAGGAGGCAAACCCATTTCCACCGTGGCTTTACATCCAGCGGACCGTGCGCTGGGGTGTTTCCGTAACTAAGTCCCTTTTAACGTGGACAGGTGATTAGCCAGATTCCCCAACTCTCCACCAGGGGAACTGGCTAGATGCGATGGGTGGGTAGCAGGTCACCACTCCACTCCCATTGGACACAAGTACCCTACTTGTTGTCAGCCCAGTATTCAGAGACCGAACCTCTCGTCTCCACTCATCGGGAGTGAGGCTCGAGCCTGTAGCCTTCAGACTCAGGGGCGAGAATGCTACCCCGAGCCTTCTCCAACTCAGAATGGGACCAGACCAGTTTGAAAGACAGTGGCTCAGACCCGATGGGGGTGGGGGGTGGGGAGAATTTTCATCCAGAGCTCACGTCAGGCATGCGGTCGGAGGAAGTGTGGGGGGTGGGGGGTGCGATCTCACCGTCCTATTTTCGTGGTGAAGTAAAATCAGCCAGTACTAAACGAGCGATGACAGGCAGCCGGCGGGTGGGATATTCGGCGGCTCCCCTGCGGGCCCCAGCCGTCAGTACCTCATTAAGGTGGGGGGGCAAACACCGGGTGGGGTGGGGGGTGTTGCCACAGACTGGCATTTGGCAGGCTTACTTTTGTCTGGGAGAAGCATTCAGGCTCTTCCTGGGCTCACGGAAACGGTTTCGTAAAAATCTTTTTGTTCACCGTTTCCTCTGGTAGCCCCTTTAAGGCTCAACGCTCAGTGCCTCGGCGGAGGGCCCGGGCTCTGCCCAGTGGAAGCACAGAATCGCCTTGGGCCCTAAACACATTTTAGGACCCCGATTGAAATTCTTTAACGAGAGTCCTACCTGTTTTGGACATAGGGTTGCTAACCCACCAGGATTGCCCCTGGAGACTCCAGGAATTAAAGATTTATCTCCTGCACACTGTTGGGAGCGACACGGGCAAAGGTCAATGGGGCAATAAAAGAAATGTGTGCAGTTTTTTTTAATTTTCTACATTACAACAGTGACTCCACTCGCAAAAAGTACTTTGTTGTCTGTAAAGCGCTGTGGGACATCCTGAGGTCATGAAAGGTGCTATAGAAATGCAAGTCTTTCTTTCTTTCCAGTTAGCTGTTAGCTATAGAAATAGCGGCGCTGGAGGAAAAAGGCTGTTTGACTGGGCGGGGCGGTTGGAGGCAGGCAGTCACGTGATGAAACCTCCAGGACTCCATCCAACCAGAGTTGGCAACCCAATTTGGGCAGGAGCGTTGGACACCTAAATCCAGGCCCGCTCGAAAATTGCATCAGGTGAGGCCACAGGCAGCGAGTGAGCAATGATCTGGTTTTTTTCCCCTTGCTAATGGCCTGTTCATGTTGTTTATTGAAACATACAAGATTCTGAGTGGGATTGACAGGGTAGATGCTGAGAGGTTGTTTCCCCTGGCTGGAGAGTCTAGAATTAGGGGGCATAATCTCAGGATAAGGGGTCGGCCATTTAAGACTGAGATGAGGAGGAATTTCTTCACTCAAAGGGTTATGAATCTCAGGAATTCTCTACCCCAGAGGGCTGTGGATGCACAGCCTTTGAGTATATTCAAGGCTGAGATCGATAGATTTTTGGACTCTAGGGGAATCAAGGGAAAGTGAAGTTAAGATCGAAGATCAACCGTGATGTTATTGAAAGGCTCGAGGGGCCGAATGGGCAACTCCTGCTCCTAATTCTTATGTTCTTAAGAACAGAATAGTAGTGAAACGGAAATGATTCTATATCTGTGCTAGAACATTCTATGATTCTAGGACATAAGTAAAAGCATCAACATTTTTTAACTAAACATCACAAAATTATGTTGGCGGGGGGGTGGTGCGGGGGGAGCGGGTGGTGTGATTTTATCATTTGCCCATTTGCTTCAGTACGGCATCAAGAATTTGACCAGCTCGGTTCTGATAAGCTGAGAGCAGATTAGGCAGAATTTGAGTGATGCTGTCTCTTAAGGTTTATGCTTATGATAAGCTAATTTTAACCTCCAACTACTTCCTTTCATAAATCTTAATTATAAATCTTAACATTTTTAAATATATTGCTTTAACATTTCAAAACTGCTCAGGGTTTAGAATTTAATGTTTCTACGCTTATTCTTGACTCTATCAGTGATGAATCATAATTTGACAATAAATCTGACTGAAGGCTCTGGGTGATCTTTAAAGGGATAGTGGGATATATATTCTGTGCGCTGATAAATTTTATTCAGCCGTAGGGTAGGGAAACCAGGTACCAAAACATGATTCCACCAGTGCATTAGTTGTGGTTCGGAAGCATAGTGGTTATGTTACTGGTACTAGTTAATCTCAGAGGCCTGGACTAATGATCTGGTGAGATATGAGTTCAAATCCCACCACGGCAGCTGTGGGGAATTTAAATTCAGTTAATTAAATAAGTCTGAAATAAAAAGCTAGTATCAGTAATGGTGCTCATGAAACTATTGGATTGTTGTAAAAACCCACCTGGTATCACCAATGTCCTTTAGGGAAGGAAATCTACTGTCCTTACCTGGTCTGACCTATATGTGACTCCAGACCCACAGCAATGTGGTTGACTCTTAACTGCCCTCTGAAATGGCCTAGCTAGCCACTCAAGGGCAACTTGAGATGGGCAATAAATGTTAAGGGGTATGGGGAGAGAGCAGGAATATGGTATTGAGATAGAGGATCAGCCATGATCATATTGAATGGCGGAGCAGGCTCGAATGGCATACTCCTGTTCCTATGGTTCAGTGGGTAGCACTCTCGCCTCTGATGTCAGAAGCTCGTGGGTTCAAGCACCCACTCCTGAGACGTTAGCACAAAATCTAGGCTGACACTCCAGTGCAGTACTGAGGGAGTGCTGCACTGTCAGATGAGACGTTAAACCGAGGCTCCGTCTGCTCTCTCAGGTGAATGTACAAGATCTCATGGTACCATTTTGAAGAAGAGCAGGGCAGTTATCCCCGGCGTCCTGGCCAATATTTATCCTTCAACCAGCTTCACTAAAAACCAAATTATCTGGTCATTATCTCATTGCTGTTTGTGGGAGCTTGCTGTGCGCAGATTGGCTGCTGCATTTCCCACCTTACAACATGACTCCACTTCAAAAAGTACTTATTTGGCTGTAAAGCACTTTAGGAAGTCCTGAGGTTGTGAAAGATGCTATATAAATGCAAGTCTTTCTTTTATTGTTATTCAGAGTTTTCTGACCATTCTAATAAACGTGTGCTGGAACTGATATCAAAAATAGATGCTTGCTAGCTAAGGCTTATTAAGGGCTTATTAATGATAAGTCATGAGGAGGTTGTTCAGTTTTCTGCTGAGTGTAATATCAATGACTGGGACTTTTGTGCACAAATTGCCAAGTTGGATTTATTGGCAAAGCAAGCTTTGGTAGTGTAAAAGAAAGGCTTGCCTTAATGCAAAGGCTCATCGCGCCTCTCAGAAGTGTCTCAAGACACTTGACATACAATGAATTACTTCAAAATGCAGTGTGTGTCGGCAAAGGCAGCAGCCACTTGGCACACAGCAAGAGCCCAGCAAAATGAGATGAGTGACGTGTCCACCAGTGTTGGCAATGTTGGCTGAGGAAGACTGATGAACAGGACACTAAGGGGAGCTCCATGAACTTCTCTGAATCTTTGAACACCCACTTCAGTGATTGGAACAAGCAGACAGAAGCCTCGCTTTTAACTCGGGGCGCGTCTGTGGCCTAGGGAACGGGGCGAGTGACAAGATGAGGGCCTGGGCATTTTTAACCCCCTGCACCTCATTCACCATTGTCCAGGACTGACGCCTGACCGAACCAGGTAAGAATGCGGTCGGGAGCGGAGTTTCGGGCGGTAGGAGGCCGTCACTGAGAACCTGAGAGAACAGTCCATGGGTGAGATAAGGTAAGTCATCGGGGGAAAAGAAAGACTTGCATTTATATAGCGCCTTTCACGACCACCAGACATCTCAAAGCGCTTTACAGCCTATGAAGTATTTTTGAAGCAGAGTCACTGTTGTAATGTGGGAAATCCGACAGCCAATTTGCGCACAGCAAGCTCCCACAAACAGCAATGTGATAATGACCAGATAATCTGTTTTTGTTATGTTGGTTGAGGGATAAATATTGGCCAGGACACCGGGGATAACTCCCCTGCTCTTCTTCGAAATAGTGGCCTGGGGATCTTTATGTCCACCGGAGAGGGCAGATGAGGCCTCGGTTTAACGTCTCATCTGAAAAACGGCACCTCCGACAGTGCAGCACTCCCTCCGCACCGCACTGGGAGTGTCAGCCTAGCTTTATGTACTCAAGTCCCTGGAGTGGGACTTGAACCCACAACCTTGTGACTCAGAGGCGAGAGTGCTACCAACTGAGCCACAGCTGACAGGGGAGGGGGCGTGGGGGGTGTGGATGTCAGGAGGAGACCGCACTCGGGGAGGGGTGCAAAACCCAGGACAGAGGGGGTCGAAGGTATCCTTGTGGGGCCAGGAGGGGCACTCCTGCTTCTTCTAGCTCACTAGGAAATCATTAAAGGAAAGATTATAACTTACCTTGTTGGGCCTCTTCTGAACCTGGATCCATTTCCCGCCAACTTTCCCCAGTGTGTTCAGAACTCAGCGAGAGTCGCGCGACCTGGGATCAAAATGGCGCCAAGGTCCAAATGACATCTTCTGACCCCCAACCCTATGGCAGGGACTACACACGCCTCCCAGAACCCAGGAGCTCAAATAGCGGCTGGAGAGAAGGCGTGTGAATGGGGAGGTAAGTACTCTACTGCTATTTTAACCCTCCACATGCAATTATATAGGACCCTGGTGAGACCACACCTGGAGTATTGTGGACCGTTTTGGTCTCCTTACCTAAGGAAGGATATACGTGCCATAGAGGGAGTGCAACGAAGGTTCACCAGACTGATTCCTGGGATGGGGGGATTGTCCTATAGAAACATAGAAGATAGGAGCAGGAGTAGGCCATTCGGCCCCTCGAGCCTGCTCCGCCATTCAATGAGATCATGGCTGATCATCCAAATGCAGTACCCTGTCCCTGCCTTCTCCCCATATCCCTTGATCCCTTTAGCCTTAAGAAATATATCTAACTCCTTCTTGAATATATTTAATGAATTGGCCTCAACTGCCTTCTGTGGTAGAGAATTCCACAGGTTCACCACTCTCTGGGTGAAGAAATTCCTCCTCATCTCTGTCCTAAATGGCTTACCCATTACCTTTAGAATGTGACCCCTGGTTCTGGACTCCCCGACCATCGGAAACATCCTTCCTGCATCTAGCCTGTCCAGTCATGTATGAATTTTATAAGTTTCAATGAGATCCCCTCTCATTCTTCTAAACTCCAGCGAGTACAAGACCAATCGACCCAATCTCTCCTCATACGTCATTCCTGCCATCCCAGGTATCAGTCTGGTGAATCTTCGCTGCACTCCCTCCATGGCAAGAACATCCTTCCTCAAATAAGGTGACCAAAACTGCCCACAATACTCAAGATGTGGTCTCACCAAGGCCCTGTACAACTGCAGCAAGACATCCACATTCAACGGACCATCCTCCGCCATTTCCGCCACCTCCAAAGTGATCCCACCACCAAACGCATCTTCCCCTCCCATCTCCTTTCAGCATTCCATAGGGACCGCTCCCACCGAGACACCCTAGTCCACTCCTCTATCACCCCCAGCACCCCTTCCCCTTCGCCTGGCACCTTCCCATGCAAGCGCAGGAGATGTAACACCTGCCTTTATAACTCCCCCTTGCAACTGTCCAGGGCCCCAAACACCCCTTCCAGGTGAAACAGCGATTTACTTGTACTTCTTGCAATCTAGTATACTGTATTCGCTGCTCACGATGTGGCCCCCTCTACATTGGGGAGACCAAACGCAGATTGGGTGACTGCTTTGCGGAACACCTCCGTTCAGTCCGTCAGGGTGACCCCGAGCTTCCGGTCGCCTGTCATTTTAATTCAGCGCCTATTCCCACTCGGACCTCACCGTCCTCGGCCTCTTGCATTGTTCCACGGAAGCTCACTGTAAACTCGAGGAACAGCACCTCATCTTCCGATTAGGCACTTTACAGCCTTCCGGACTCAATATCGAGTTCAACAATTTCAGATCATAACCTCGGCCCCTATTACATTTTTACTTATATTTTTTATCCACACCTTTGTTTTGGCCTTTGCCCCCGTCCCTCCCCCTCTTTATTTTTTTTCTCTCTCCCACAGGGCAGCTGTCTCCCATTCTGCCAGCGCATTTCACACCTAATCTAGAGCCATCTTTTGGCTCCACTAGTCCTATCACCATCTCGTCTCGTTTTGAATACCTCTTAATGTCTCTTCTCTTTTGTTCTCTCCCAGCCTGGCCTCTTAATCTATTTCATTTCCTGTGCTTCTTTAGTCTTGACAAAGGGTTTTCACCTGAAAGGTTGACTCTATTTTCTCTCCACGGATGTTGCCTGGCCTGCTGAGTTTTTCCAACGTTTTCTGTTGTTATTGCAGCAAGACATCCTTGTTCCTGTACTCGAATCCTCTCACTACGAAGGCCAACATACCATTTGCCTTCTTAACCGCCTGCTGCACCTGCATGCTTACCTTCAGCGACTGGTGCACAAGGACACCCAGGTCTCGTTGCACTTCGCCTTCTCCCAATTTATTGCCGTTCAGATATTAACCTGCCTTCCTGTTTTTGCCACCAAAGTGGATAACCACATTATACTGCATTTGCCATGCATCTGCCCAATCACCCAACCTGTCCAAATCATACTGGAGTTTCTCGGCATCCTCCTCACAGCATACACACCCACCCAGCTTTGTGTCATCTGCAAACTTGTAGATATTACATCTAGTTCCCTCGTCTAGATCATTAATATATATTGTGAATAGCTGGGGTCCTAGGACCGATCCCTGCGGTACCCCACTAGTCACTGCCTGCCACTTGGAAAAAGACCCGTTTATTCCAACTCTTTGCTTCCTGTCTGCTAACCAGTTCTCCATCCAAGTCAGTACTTTGCCCCCAATCCCATGTGCCTTAACTTTACATGCTAATCTCTTATGCGGGACCTTATCAAAAGCCTTCTGAATGTCCAAATACACCACATCCACTGCTTCTCCCTTATCTATTCTACCAGTTACATCCTCAAAAAATTCCAGTAGATTAGTCAAGCACGATTTACCTTTTGTAAATCCATGTTGACTTTGTCCAATCCTGTCACTGTTTTCCAAGTGCTCTGCTATTACACATTTTATAATGGACTCTAGCATTTTCCCCACTACTGGTGTCAGGCTTACCAGTCTATAATTCCCCATTTTCTCTCTACCACCTTTTTTGAACAGTGAGTTAACATTAGCTATCCCCCACTCCATGTGAACTCATCCAGAGTCTATAGAATTTTGGAAGTTGACAAGCAATGCATCTACTACTTCTAGCGCCACTTCCTTAAGTACCCTAGGATGTAGATTATCAGGCCCTGGGGATTTATCGGCCTTCAATCCCGTCAATTTCCCTAACACCATTTCCCTACAAATGCTGATTTCATTCAGTTCCTCCCTTTCATTAGACCCTATGTTCCCCGACATCTCTGGGAGGTTATTTGTGGCCTCCTTTGTGAAGACAGAACCAAAGTATGTATTTAATTGGTCTGCCATTTCTTTGTTCGCATTATAAATTCCCTTGACTTCACCAATCTTTTTTCTCTTCACATATCTATAAAAGCTTTTACAGTCAGTTTTTATGTTACCTGCAAGCTTACTCTCATAGTCTATTTTCCCCCTCTTAATTAATCCTTTTGTCCTCCTTTGCTGAATCCTAAACTGCTCCCAATCCTCAGGTTTACTGCTTTTTCTGGTCAATTTATATGTCCTCTCCTTGGATCTTATGCTATCCCTAATTTCCCTTGTTAGCCATGGTTGAGTCCACTTTTTTGTTTTATTTTTATGCCAAACAGGGATGAACAAATTCTGTAGTTCATCCATGCGATCTTTGAATGTTTGCCATTGCCTAGCCACCGTCAACCCTTTGAGTGACATTCCCTAATCAATCCTACCCAACTCGCACCTCAGACCATCGTACTTTCCTTTATTTATATTCAGGACCCTAGTCTCTGAGTCAACTACTTCACTCTCCATCTTAATGAAGAATTCTAGCATATTATGATCGTTCCGCCCCAAGGGGCCTCGCCCAACAAGATTGCTAATTAATCCTTTCTCATTACATAATACCCAATCTAAGATGGCGTGGTCTCTAGTTGGTTCCTCGACATATTGGTCCAGGAAACCATCCCATATACACTCCAGGAATTCCTCCTCCACAGTATTGTTACTAATTTGGTTAGCCCAATCTATATGTAGTTTAAAGTCACCCATGATAACTGCTGTGCCCTTATTGCACGCGTTTCTAATTTCCCGTTAAATGCCATCCCCAACCTCCGCATTACTATTTGGAGGTCTGTATACCACTCCCACTAATGTTTTTTGCCCCTTGGTATTTCTCAGCTCTACCCATACAGATTCCACATCATCAGAGCTAATATCCTTCCTTATTATTGTGTTAATCCCCTCTTTAACCAGAAATGCTACCCCACCTCCTTTTCCTTTTTGCCTGTCTTTCCTGAATATTGAATACCCCTGGATGTTGAGGTCCCAGCCTTCGTCACCCTGGAGCCATGTTTCCATAATCCCAATCATATCATATCCGTTTACCTCTATTTGCGCAGCTAATTCATCCACCTTATTACGAATGCTCCTCGCATTAAGACACAAAGCCTTCAGGCTTGTTTTTTTAACACTCTTAGACCTATTAGAATTATTATTTACTGTGGCCATGTTTGATTTAAACCATTGATTTCTCTGACTGCCAGCTTTGCTTTTCTCCTTCCTGTCTTTTGCTTCTATTCTTGTTTCCCTTTCCTCTGTCTCCCTGCTCAGGTTCCCAATCCCCTGCCATTTTAGTTTAAACCATCCCCCAGAGCACTAGCAAACAGTCCCCCTAGGACATCAGTCCCGGTCCTGCCCAGGTGCAAACTGTTCAGTTTGTACTGGTCCCACCTCCCCCAGAACCGGTTCCAATGTCCCAGGAATTTGAATCCCTCCCCCTGGCACCATTCCTCTAGCCACATATTCATCTAAAATATCCTTCTATTTCTACTCTGACAAGCACGTGGCACTGGTAGTAATCCTGAGATTACTGCCTTTGAGGTCCTATTTTTCAATTTACCTCCTAACTCCCTATATTCAGCTTTTAGGACCTCATCCCGTTTTTTACCCATATCGTTGGTACCTATATGCACCACGACAACTGGCTGTTCACCCTCCCCTTCCAAAATGCTCTGCAGCCGCTCTGAGACATCCTTGACCCTTGCACCAGGGAGGCAACATACCATCCTAGAGTCTCATTTACGGCCGCAGAAATGCTTATCTATTCCCCTTACAATAGAATCCCCTATTACTATAGCTCTACCCCTCTTTTTCCTCCCGTCCTGTGCAGCAGAACCACTCATGGTGCCAGAAAGTTGGCTGCTGCTGCCTACCCCTAATAAGCCATCCTCCCCAACAATATCCAAAGCGGTATATCTGTTTGAGAGGGGGATGGTCACAGGGGACCCCTGCACTATCGGCCTGTGCCTACTACTCTACTACTCTGCCTGGCGGTCACCCATTCCCTTCCTGCCTGTGCAGCCTTTACCTGCAGTGTGACCAACTCATTAAACGTGCTTTCCATGATGTCCTCAGCATCGCGAATGCTCCAGTATGTATCCATTCACAGCTCCAGCGCCATTCTGCCAGTAGCTGCAGCTGGATACACTTCCCGCACACATGGTCGTCAGGGACACAGGAAGTGTCCCTGATTTCCCACATAGTGCAGGAGGAGCATACCACGGCACCGATCTGTACTGCCATGACTTATCCTTTAATTAATTCAAATTAAATTAAATCAAATCAATCCCACCAATTGCACTATAATTAAATGATATACTCAAGGCCCTTGTTTACCAGCAGTCCCCCACTACACAACAGAGACCTTAGAAGTATAACCACAAAATTTAAGTTTGGAAAAAGTGAGAAAGAGAGAAATACTCACCAACCAATCACTTACCTGCTTTCTGGTAACGTCACACTTCGATTACCTTTTACTTGATAAGGCAGGATCTGGCCAATGTGGCCTGGGATCAGCTACTTGAAGGAAAATCCACATCGGAGCAATGGGAGTCTTTCAGAAAGGAAATTGAGAGAGTACAGTGGCAACATGTTCCCGTAAAGGCCAAGGGTGGGACCAACAAGCCCAGGGAACCTTGGATGTCAAAGGATATACGAGAACGGATTTGGAAAAAAAGGGGGGCATTTGGCAGACACAAAGGACTAAAGACAGAGGAAGCCCTAGAGGAGTATAAGAAGTGCAGGGGGATACTTAAAAAAGAAATTAGGAGAGCGAGGAGGGGCCATGAAATAACACTGGCGAGCAAAATAAAGGAAAATCCTAAGGTGTTTTATAAGTATATTAAGGGCAAGAGGATAACTAGGGAAAGAGTAGTGCCCATTAGGGACCAAAGTGGCAAACTGTGTGTAGAGCCAGAGGATGTAGGTGGGGTTTTAAATGAATTTTTTGCATCTGTGTTCACTATGGAGAAGGACGATGTGGATATAGAAATCGGGCAGGGGGACTGTGATATACTTGAACATATTAGCATCGAGAGGGAGGAGGTACTAGTGGTTTTAGTAGGCTTAAAAGTGGATAAATCCCCAGGCCCAGACGAGATGTATCCCAGGCTACTATGTGAGGCAAAGGAGGAGATTGCAGGGGCTCTGACACAAATTTTCAGAACCTCTCTGGCCACAGGGGATGTGCCAGAGGACTGGAGAACAGCTAATGTAGTACCATTATTCAAGAAAGGTAGTAGGGATAAACCAGGGAATTACAGGCCAGTGAGCCTAACATCAGTGGTAGGGAAATTATTGGAAAAAATTCTGAGGGACAGAATTGGTCTCCACTTGGAGAGGCAGGGATTAATTAGGGATAGCCAGCATGGTTTTGTCAAGGGAAGATCATGTCTGACTAATTTGATTGAATTTTTCAAGGGGGTGACTAGGTGTGTGGATGAGGGTAGTGCAGTGGATGTGGTTTACATGGATTTCAGTAAGGCTTTTGATAAAGTCCCGCATAGGAGACTGGTCAGGAAGGTAAGAGCCCATGGGATCCAGGGTGCCTTGGCACATTGGATCCAAAACTGGCTTAGTGGCAGAAGGCAGGGGGTGATGGTGGAAGGTTGTTTTTGTGACTGGAAGCCGGTGTCCAGTGGGGTACCACAGGGATCGGTGCTGGGTCCCTTGCTGTTTGTGGTCTACATTAATGATTTGGATGTGAATGTAAAAGGTATGATCAGTAAGTTCGCAGATGACACGAAAATTGGTGGGGTGGTAAATAGCGAGGCGGGAAGCCTCAGGCTACAGGACGATATAGATGGGTTGGTCAGATGGGCGGAACAGTGGCAAATGGAATTTAACCCTGAAAAGTGTGAGGTGATGCATTTTGGACGGACTAACAAGGCAAGGGAGTACACAATGAATGGTAAGACCCTAGGAAAGACAGAGGATCAGAGGGACCTTGGTGTACATGTACATAGATCCCTGAAGGCAGCAGAACAGGTGGATAAGGTGGTTAAAAAGGCATATGGGATACTTGCCTTCATTAGCCGAGGCATAGAATATAAGAGCAGGGAGGTTATGATGGAGCTGTACAAAACGCTGGTAAGGCCACAGCTGGAGTACTGTGTGCAGTTCTGGTCGCCACACTATAGGAAGGATGTGATTGCTTTGGAGAGGGTGCAGAGGAGATTTACCAGGATGTTACCTGGGCTGGAGCGCTTCAGCTATGAAGAAAGACTGGACAGGCTGGGGTTGTTTTCCTTGGAGCAGAGAAGGCTGAGGGGGGACCTGATTGAGGTATACAAAATTATGAGGGGCATAGATAGGGTGGATAGAAAGGAACTTTTCCCCTTAGTAGAGGGGTCAATAACAAGGGGGCATAGATTCAAGGTAAGGGGCAGGAGGTTTGGAGGGGATTTGAGGAAAAACTTTTTCACCCAGAGGGTGGTTGGAATCTGGAACTCACTGCCTGAAAGGGTGGTAGAGGAAGGAACCCTCACAACATTCAAGAAGCATTTGGATGAGCACTTGAAACGCCATAGCATACAAGGCTACGGACCAAGTGCTGGAAAATGGGATTAGATTAGATTGGGCTTGATGGCCAGCATGCACACGATGGGCCGAAGGGCCTCTTTCTGTGCTGTATAACTCTATGACTCTATGACTCTACTTCTCTCTCTCCTCTCGCAGGTCCGCCTCTCCCGCTCTCGGAGCTCGGTTTAAATCAGCCTCTCCCGCCTCTCCTCTTGCAGGTCCGCCTCTCCCGCTCTCGGAGCTCGGTTTAAATCAGCCTCTCCCACCTCTCCTCTCTCAGGTCCCTGGATTGATGCTGAACCTCGCAGTTTTCGGTCTATTTGAGGAGAGATTGAGTAGACTAGGCCTATATTCTCTAGAGATTAGAAGAATGAAAGGTGATATCATTGAAACATTTAAATTCTTACAGGGTTAACAGGGTTAATGCTGAGAAAATGTAGTTGAAGGGAGGATCTTTCCCCTGGCTGGTGAGTCTAGAATAAGGGGTCACAGACTCAGAATAAGGGGTTGGCCATTTTAGGACTGAGATGAGAAATTTCTTCACTCAAAGGGTGATGAATCTTTGAAATTCTCTACCCCAGAGGGCTGTGGATGCTCAGTCGTTGAGTATATCGAAGGCAGAGATTGATAGATTTTTGAATATTAAGGGAATCAAGGGATATGGGGATAGTGCAGGAAAGTGGAGATGAGGTAGAAGATCAGCCATGATCTTATTGAATGGCGGAGCAGGCTCGAGGGGCCGAATGGTCGACACCTGCTCCTGTTTCTTATGTTCTTATGTTATGTTCTTCTTAGGCACTGGGGAGGGGAGGTGGCTAAAATTGGGACTCGAGTCTCTGAAGGACAGCAGCAATGACGAAGCAGCACTCTCTCAGTACTGGACTTAACTAACAACCTAACTGTTGTGCTCAAGTAGTGTGTGTGTGTGTTGCTGTGTAGGCAATGGCAGCAGCCATTTGGTGCACAGCAAGAGCCCAAAAACAGCAATGAGGTGAGTGACAAGTTAATCAGTTTTGTGCTGACGAAGACATGAGAAGTGTGGGGTTGAAACTCAAAGGCAAGAAGGCCGCCAACTGAGCCAAGCTGACACGGACTCACTGGACGACTCTTTGAACCCCGCAACAGTCTTGTCCACTTCCACACAGTGCGACAGAGGCAAAGAAGGTGACGTGAGTATGTGGGCCAGATAAAGGAATCACCACTGGCAAAAAGACACAGCCCCAGAGAACAGCTCTACATTTATGGAATCAACTACCTGGATCTAATGGAGCAGCAAGACATGATGGGTTTGGACACGTTAGGGAAGCTGTAACTAAGGTGGGCTCCAGGGGCCAATCAATTGTGCCCCTTGTATGAACAGGTGCCTCGTTGACCTGTTGAATACACCAGCAAAATCTTTCATAGTATAGATAGAAACATAGAAGATAGGAGCAGGAGTAGGCCATTTGGCCCCTCGAGCCTGCTCCGCCATTCAATGAGATCATGGCTGATCATCCAAATTCAGTACCCTGTTCCTGCCTTCTCTCCATATCCCTTGATCTCTTTGGCCTTAAGAAATATATCTAACTCTTTCTTGAATATATTTAATGAATTGGCCTCTATTGCCTTCTGTGGTAGAGAATTCCACAGGTTCACCACTCTCTGGGTGAAGAAATTCCTCCTCATCTCTGTCCTAAATGGCTTACCCATTATCCTTAGACTGTGACCCCTGGTTCTGGACTCCCCGACCATCGGGAACATCCTTCCTGCATCTAGTCTGTCTAGTCCTGTTAGAATTTTATAAGTTTCAATGAGATCCCCTCTCATTCTTCTAAACTCCAGCGAGCACAAGCCCAATCGATCCAATCTCTCCTCATACGTCATTCCTGCCATCCCAGGTATCAGTCTGGTGAATCTTCGCTGCACTCCTTCCATGGCAAGATCATCCTTCCTCAGATAAGGCGACCAAAACTGCACACAATACTCAAGATGTGGTCTCACCAAGGCCCTGTACAACTGCAGAAAAACATCCTTGTTCCTGTACTCAAACCCTCTCGCTACAAAGGCCAACATGCCATTTGCCTTCTTAACCGCCTGCTGCATCTGCATGCTTACCTTCAGCGACTGGTGCACAAGGACGCCCATGTCTCGTTGCACTTCCCCTTCTCCCAATCTATTGCCATTCAGATAATAATCTGCCTTCCTGTTTTTGACACCAAAGTGGATAACCTCGCAATTATCCACATTATACTGCATCTGCCATGATTCTGCCCAATCACCCAACCTATCCAAATCATCCTGGACTTTCTCGGCATCCTCCTCACAGCACACACGCCCACCCAGCTTTGTGTCGTATGCAAACTTGGAGATATTACATCTAATTCCCTCATCCAGATCATTAATATATATTGTGAATAGCTGGGGTCCAAGGACCGGGCCCTGCGGTACCCCACGAGTCACTGCCTGCCACTCGGAAAAAGAGCCGTTTATTCCAACTCTTTGCTTTCTGTCTGTCAACCAGTTCTCTATCCAAGTCAATACCTCGCCTCCAATCCCATGTGCCTTAACTTTACACGCTAATCTCTTATGCGGGACCTTACCGAAAGCCTTTTGAAAGTCTAAATACACCACATCCACTGGTTCTCCCTTATATATTTTCCAGTTACATCCTCAAAAAATTCCAGTAGATTAGTCAAGCATGATTTACCTTTTGTAAATCCATGTTGACTTTGTCCGATCCTGTCACTGTTTTCCAAGTGCTCTGCTATTACATCTTTTATAATGGACTCTAGCATTTTCCCCACTACCGATGTCAGGCTTACCGGTCTGTAATTCCCCGTTTTCTCTCTACCACCATTTTTGAATAGTGGGGTAACATTAGTAGATCTTACAGAGGTGTTGCATTGAAAGAGTAACGTATAAAAGAAAACTCAATAAAGAGTGAGTGCTGCACAGAGTCAAATGCAAGTGAAACTAAATCAAAAGCAAAAGACGGCGGAGGCTGGAAATCTGAAATAAATGCAGCAAATGCTGGTCACACTCAGCAGGTGAGGCAGCATCTGTGGAGAGAGAAACAGAGTTCACGGCCGGGATTTTCTGGGATCCGTGCGGGTGTGATTGGAGGCGGGTCGGGTGGGAAATTTGAAGTAAGTTGGAACGGGTCGGGAAACCACCGTCATCCCGCCCCCACACGCCTTTCCCTTGGGTGCGTTTGCCGGTGCAGCAGCGACCCAAACGGCAGAGGTGGGCGACCTAATTCAAATCATTATCAGATTGTTGTCAGGCCCTTAAGCGCCTTTTTCAGCCTGCCTTTCAAATGTTCCTGCATGAGCCGCGTCTGTCAGCCTGAGGCAGGAGTTGAGTGGCCATTGCTCCAGCTGATTAGCTGACAGCATGAAATGTACTATAAAAGCTCCCACCGCACAGCTGATCACTTTCCTCAGGCAGAAGCTGTTGCTGACTGCATTCCCAGCATAGATTTAGCCTTCTACAGGCTGCAAGTGCTTCCAGCAAATTCACCATCCAGTCTCACTTCATTGGTAGAACGTATCACACCATTGACAGATTGTTTCACTCATCCCTACTTGACCTGCCATCTATTCCATCAGCATGGGTGCCATTTAGACTTGTAGGATTCGCAAAATTGGATTTCATATTAATAAGGGTTAAATGGCAGAAGAGGCCGTGATTCTAAGACTGTTTTAAAAGAAGCCCAGAAAAAGGGGCATACAAAATGGCCGCCGTACCATGTGATCAGCTTATTGGGACACTTTAAAATGGTTCCTGCGCAACCTCAGACAGCTATGTGGATTGAACCCTTAGTAAGTTCTGGAAGCCGTTTTCTGAGCGAACGAAACCAGACCCACAGGCATGCATATGGATTAGATGCAGATCCACTCAAGATCGGCCTGGAGACAGAGGCCATCAAGATGCTGCCCCAGACAAAAGGGGATAATTTCATATTCATGAGAACAGCACCCAGGACTAGATAACGAGATCAGCAGGACATTCAAAACAATGAAAGCCATTTCCAACCAGAGATGGGCCTGTTACCAGCCACTTAAAATGTTTTTAAATGTAATAACTGCCCCACTGTGCTCAAAGCCCGCCAAAGTTAAAACAAAGACTAACCTGATTTTGGGCGGGAAGTGAAGCCTCGGGAAGAAAGGTATATCTGGAGAGACTTTTCGGCAGTTGACACGGCAGTGGGACACGACTCGACACGGCAGTAGATTGGGCAGACACACAGCTTGGGAGAAGACGCTGGAGGAAGCTTGAATCTACAAGCTTGAACAGTCACAAGGAGAGTCGAGCTAAAAGACAGTTTACAGTCGGACAGTCGTTGCAGCCCCAGCAGCCGGGCCAGCTTTTGAGTTGGGCGAAGAGGAGCTGGCTTGGGGAAAGATCAGCGGACTCCTCTCCACCGTCGGAGGAGAAAGATAATTATGACTGTACAAAGAAAGTCGCTCGAAACCAGCGTCCCGCCCCGGGGAAAACTATCGGGAGATCATCGACCATCCCCGGGCCGTAGCTGAAGGTAGAAGGGGCCACACCAGCCCAAAGATATATTTCTTAAGGCTAAAGGAATCAAGGGATATGGGGAGAAGGCAGGGACCGGGTACTGAATTTGGATGATCAGCCATGATATCGTTGAATGGCGGAGCAGGCTCGAAGGGCCGAATGGCCTACTCCTGCTCCTATCTTCTATGTATCTATGTATCTATGTAAAGCTCCTCTAACCAGGGTCGAGCCGACGATCCTCGACCCCGCCGACATCCAGGCCCGCCGGTGTCCAGCTGCCCCCGACCCCCACCTCAGGAGAGAGGTGTGGCGCAGTTCGCAGGAGCTCCACGATCCACGTGGAGACGAGACGCCTGAAAGGACCAAACACAGACTCGATTTCAAAACCTTGCACTTCCTAGCGGGATTGGTGAGCATGTTTCTGGCCCTTCACAATCAGATCTAGATAGGTTTAATAAGGGGGTGGATTTAAGGGTACAATTAACATGAGTTGTTGTCCCTCGATGTTCCGTGTGTTTCCTTGTTTCATGATGATCTTTGTAGAGTATAAGATGCCTGTATTTGCCTTAGTTAGTATAATGTCGTTATGATTTGTTTGTGTTTGTTTTTCCCTCCCATGTACTGTACTCTTATCTGTGTTGCATTTGATTTGATATTTTTCCATTTGCAATAAAATTTCATTTTGATTCATCAAACTTGGTCGACAAGAGTCTTCTCTACATTGTAGTTCCTGCGCCTAAGTCCAGAGTATAGAATCTAAGGGGCGAGTGGGTCGAACCACTCAAGGTTTTACTGTGCAAGAGAGAGAGGCCTCTAGAGAGAGAAACCTCAGGGAAACCTTTTGAGGAAAACCCCTTACATACTGTCTCACCTTGGTCCTCAGAATTTGACCACGATGAGCCCCAACACCAGCAACACCTGGCATACCAGCAACACCAACAACAACACCACCAACCTTCTCCTTAACCACCTGATACTGCACAGGACAGAGGACATCAGTGCAGGTCTGCACCGTGCTGGAGGCGATACCCCCAACACAGGGTATACAAGCAGAGGATGAGCTTCCTCAACATGACTGAGCAGCAGTGCCAAAGGAGGGTCAGGATATCGTGCCAGTTCGTCGCAGACATTTGCACGTTGCTGAAGCAAGACCTGCAGTCCAGAAGACCTGGTGGACACACCTTACCAGCGGCTGTCAAAGTCACCAGCGCCCTCAACTTCTTCGCCTCATGCTCTTTCCAGGGATCTGCAGCAGACATTTGCGGCACCTTGCAGTCGGCCGCCCACAGATGCATCACACAGGTCACCGATGCCCTCTTTGACAAGTCCGCCAATTATATCAACTTTTTCACTGATGAAGCCAGTGTTACTGAGCGGGCGTTCGGCTTTGCCGCTCTGGCTGGCTTCCCACGGGTGCAGGGCGTCATCGACTGCACACATGTGGCCATCAGGGCACCCCATCATCACCCAGGAGTCTTTGTCAACCGTAAGGGCTTCCACTCCCTGGATGTGCAGCTGGTCTGTAACCATAGCAAGATCATCGTGCACGTGTGCGCCAAATTCCCTCTTTTGCCCTTCACCAGTCCACCCTCCATCAGCTCTTCGTTCCTCCAGCTGACTGTTTGGAGACAAGGGCGATCCACTGAAGACCTGGTGCATGACACCCTTGAGGAGGCCAAGCACTGAGGCCCAGGAGAGATACAATGAAAGCCACATTTCCACCAGACGTGTCATAGAGCAGACAATAGGCATGCTCAAAATGAGCTTCAGGTGCCTTGACAGATGTAGAGGAGCCCTTCAGTATGCACCAGCCAGGGTCTCCAGAATCGTTGTGGTCTGCTGTGCCCTGCACAACACAGTGCAGCAGTGAGGATTAGTGCTGCATGAGGAGAAAGGCACTGAGCGCACAGCCTCTTCAGAAGAGGAGGAGCAGGAGGAGCCGGAGGAGCATCAGCTGGGAGACGAAGAGGAGCAGGAGCTGGAGGAACCTGTGGGCCAGATCCCACCAGCACCCGAGCACATTGCTGCCCGGGAGGCCAGGGATGGACTCATCATACTTAAATTTACACATTACACCCATTGGCTGCCATAGGCTTGCACCACCCCACAACAACACCATAAAGGATCCCGATAACAACCAAGCCATTCCTTTCACACTGACCACCATTGCTGAAGGTAACGTTATGGCTCACTGCAACTCACTACGCCACTTCCAAAGGGGCACATAAATTTGCTCAATACCAGAAAGTGGTGAAAATAAAGATTTTTATTGTTGAGTTCACATTAACGGAAACTTGACATAAACATTGAATAAAACACCCTTGTGAATCTACTTGTGTGTCATCTTTCTCTTACGCGCGCTTCTACGAGGTGCTATCCCTGTGGCTTCAGCAGAGGTAGAGGCAGACTGCTCACGTCCCTGCTACAGCAGCTTAGACACTCTTGGCGGATGTCGTTTGGGTTTTGGAATCTCTGATGGCCCCGCCAAAGTCTGCCCCTCCTGCAACTGTGCAGAGGTAGACTCGGCCATCGCTGTCCGAGGCGGCATCTGGGGCTCTGACTGAGGGTGGCAACGGGGGAGAAGTGTGAGCGCTTTGATAGGAGCCTACACTTCCATGTCCCCTCTCACCATCATCCCTCTCATGACCCACCCGCACTTCCCTGCTAGCAAGGAGCTGGAAAGCACCTTGCGGCACATCAATGGGGCCATGAGGACCCACATCTATGCTGACATCCCTCCTAGAGAGGAGGTCTATGAGCCTCTGCCATCTATTCTCCATGGAGAACATGTACTCCTGTGAGTGGCACATCAGCTGCTCCATGTAGGTGGCCATCCTTTCCATGGAAGCGCCTACAGTCGCCACCGCCTGCGACACGGTGGTGCTCATGTTGGAGATGGACTCCTCCATTCTCTGAACATTTGTAGACATCGCAGTCACAAACCCTGTCAGAGCCTCCTGCACTTCTTCCTGCACCTTCAGGATCGCCCTCTTTCTGGATGGCCCCCGAGGCTCAGCGCCTGCATGCAGCTGAGCAGAGCTGGGAGCATCCTGTGCCCTCCGGCGAGGAGTCTCCACTGCTGTCCCTGTCTCCACCATCTGCTCTTGCTCACTCGTGAGTTGTGACACACCAGGTGACAAGACTACTCTATCTCGCGTGAGGAGAGATTTCTTCACTCAGAGGGTGATGAATCTTTGGAATTTTCTACCCCAGAGGGCTGTGGAGGCTCAGTCGTTGAGTATATTCAAGACTGAGGTCGATAGATTTTTGAATATTAAGGGAATCAAGGAATATGGGGATAGTGTAGGAAAGCGGAGTTGAGGTAGAAGATCAGTCATGATCTTATTGAATGGCGGAGCAGACTCGAGGGGCCGAATGGCCGACTCCTGCTCCTATTTCTTGTGTTCTTAGAGTTGGAGGAACGCAGAGATCTTGGAGGATGCAAGGCTGGACAAGGTTACAGAGTTGAGGAGGAGCGAGGCCATGGAGGGATTTGAATATGAGGATGAGATTTTTAAAGTTGTGGCTTTGCCGGACCGGGAGCCAATGTAGGTCAGGGGTGATGCGTGAACGCGACTTGGTGTGAGTTAGGAGTCAACAAATCCTTGCAAAGAGGGCACAGAGGAAATCTCTATTTAATCTTCAACATACCTGGAGTATTTCAAATAACACTCTCCATGTTGAAGGGTGGCACCTTCTCCCTACTTACAGCGTTCACGTGGCCACTCCTAATCTTATAATTGGTAATAAAAGTCATTGTTCCCAGGGCTATGCTCTCCGCAATTCACTTCCACATCAATATCAGACAAATTGCAACATTTCAACATTTTAATGACCTGCTTTTGACAGGCCTGGATGAACTTGTCATTTCACTGTGTAAGGGAAAATGGATTAAACATAATTTGTCCTTTGGCAACCTTGAACTTTTTAAATATTTTATTGAATGTTGTTGGTGAGTTAGATTTCTAAATTGCGTTAACGGTCCTGTGCTGTGCATTATTTAATGGCCTCTTTCAATTACCTTACTTTCTGTAATTTGGTACTTTAGCACATGATTACTGAAAGGGCAGGTGTCAGAATGGTGGCATTACCTAATGCTTTGCGGTCAGCTGCAATTTCACCTCACAACACAATGTTCAATCAGAAAGGCAACTCAAGTATAAGAAATGCAACTGGTATCTGAATAGTACATGGAAGCTGAGCTTCAAGGGGGCTTGTCCTTTTCTGAGGTGACCTTCTATAACAGTACATTGAGTTACATCGAGTCTACAGCATAGAAACAGGCCATCAGGGCCAACGAGTCTATGCCGGCGTTTAGGTTATTTTTTAATTCGCTCATGGGATGTGGGCATCGCTGGCAAGGCCAGCATTTATTGCCCGTCCCTAATTGCCCCTTGAGCAGGTGGTGGTGAGCCGCCTTCTTGAACCGCTGCAGTCCATGCGGTGAAGATACTCCCACAGTGCTGTTAGGGAGGGAGTTCCAGGATTTTGACCCAGTGACGATGAAGGATCGGACGATATATTTCCAAGTCAGGATGGTGTGTGACTTGGAGGGGAACTTGGAGGTGGTGGTGTTCCCAAGCGCCTGCAGTCCTTGTCCTTCTAGGGGGTAGAAGTCGTAGGTTTGGGAGGTGCTGCCGAAGAAGCCTTGGCGAGTTGCTGCAGTGCATCTTGTAGATGGTACACACTGCAGCCACGGTACGCCGGTGGTGGAGGGAGTGAATGTTATGGTTCTGTGAGTATGACTGTGTCAGGCTGTTTCTTGTCAAGTCTGAGGTCGATGCCGCGTGGTCCGTCCGGTTTTATTCTTATTGTTATGTTCCACACGAGCCTCCTCCCACCCCGCCTTATCTCACCCTATCAGCATATCCTTCTATTCCTTTCACAGTCATGTGCTTATCTAGCTTCTCCTTAAATGCATCAAATGCATGTGCTATATAAGAACATAAGTACATAAGAATTAATATCCCATCATACTGTTGCGTAATTGTTATAATAATGTGCAGGCAGTTGGATAATCTCCTAGAGCATGCTAAACAAAAAAGTATTATGCCAGCAGTAGAGAGCAAAACCACCTCCCCTTGACTTTGAATGGGATTGCCATCACTGAGTTCCCACCATCAGCATCCTGGGGGTCACCATTGACCAGAAACTCAACTGAACCAGCCACACGAATGCCGTGGCTACAACAGCAGGTCAGAGGCTGGGTATTCTGTGGCGAGTGGCTCACCGTCTCACTCCATAAAGCCTCTCTACCATCTAAAAGTCAGGAGTGTGATGCCTGGATGAGTGCAGCTACAAAAATACTCAAGAAAATCGACACTATCCAGAACAAGCATTCCGCTTGATCGGCACCACATCCATCACCTTAAACATCCACTCCCTCCGCCACCGGCGGTGTGTACCTTTTTTTTTACATTTGTTCCTGGGATGTGGGCATTGCTGGCAATGCCAGCATTTATTGCCCATCCCTAATTGCCCTTGAGAATGTGCTGGTGAGCCACCTTCTTGAACCGCTGCAGTCCATGTGGTGAAGGTACCGTTAGGGACTTTTATGCACTTTTATTGGTACTAGACACTCACTTGGGGAATCCGACAAGGAAAATTAAATGGCAATGCTTAGGGAGGGAGGGAGTTCCAGGATTTTGATCCAATGACAATGAAGGAACGGCAATATATTTCCAAGTAAGGATGGTGTGTAACTTGGAGGGGAACTTGCTGGTGATGGAGTTCCCATGCGCCTGCTGCCTTTTAGGTGGTAGAGGTTGCAGGTTTGGGAGGTGCTATCAAAGAAGCTTGGAGGTTTGCTGCAGTGTATCTTGTAGATGGTACACACTGCAGCCACAGTGCACCGGTGGTGGAGGGAGTGAATGTTTAAGGTGGTGGATGAGGTGCCGATCAAGATGACTGCTTTGTCCTGGATGGTGTCGAGCTTCTTGAGTGTTGTTGGAGCTGCACTCATCCAAGCAAGTTGAGAGTATTTCATCACACTCCTTACTCGTGCCTTGTAGATGGTGGAAAGGCTTTGGGAAGTCAGGAGGTGAGACACTCGCCGGAGAGAATACCCAGCTTCAGACCTGCCCTTGTAGCCACAGTATTTCTGTGGCTGGTCCAGTTAGGTTTATGGTCAATGGTGACCCCCCTGGATGTTGATGGTGGGAGATTCAGCGATGGTAATGCCGTTGAATGTCAACGGGCGGTGGTTAGACTCTCTCTTGTTGGAGATGGTCATTGCCTGGCACTTGTGTGGCATGAATGTTACTTGCCAGTTATCAGCCCAAGCTTGAATATTATCCCGGTCTTGCTGCATGCGGGCATGGACTGCTTCATTATCTGTGGAGTTGCGAACGGAACTGAACACTGTGCAATCATCAGTGAACATCCCCACTTCTTGGCCTTATGACGGAGGGAAGGTCATCGATGAAGCAGCTGAAGATGTTTGGGCCTTGGACACTGCCCTGAGGATGTCCTGTGGCTGAGATGATTGACTTCCAACAACCACAACCAGCGGAAAAGATCGCGGAAAAAGCAAATGTGAGTGTTTTTGGGCGTAGCTCGCTTCCATTTCAAATTCCCCGATCTTTTGCGCTGGTTCGGCCGAATCCGCCTGGATTGCTTTGATATTACTGGCGTGAAGGAGCAGACGCTCAATGCAATGATGTGTAAACAGCTGGAATCCACACGAGTCTTCCTTAAACGCAGTGTGCACTGCCGTCTCATTGCTCTTGGAAATGCATCACTGTGCACGAAGGGGTTTGAGACATTTCCAACAAAACATGACAAGAGGCTAGATAAACACAAGTCTTTATTTTTTTCCCATCTATATGCAGACTGCATGCCAAAGTACATAACACAATACAAACGTTGCGTATACATTATGGCTTAAGCATTGCCATTTAATTTTCCTTGTCGGATTCCCCAAGTGAATGTCTGGTACCAATAAAAGTGCATAAAAGGAAATCAATTGAGTTAATTCACTGGAAGGCCAATTTACTCGGGTAAGTGTTGTTCTTGTTTTCTGTAGCATTACATATTGAGAAGTCTGCCAGATTCTGTGGGGGCAATTTGAGATACATAGGATAATGTACTTTTTGTTACAGGGCTTGAGCTTACTTTAATACGAATCAACTGTCAATGAATGTTACTGCACAGTGCAAATCAGCTCTATTCAGATGAATTTCATTGTTAAAACATGTTGCCATGGTGGCAATTTCTCACCAGAGTCTAGTTGGTCCAATTTGCTCTGTTTAAGAAGTAAACTGGAATGAAGTGAAAGAATCGAGAGATTGTGCATGCACGGGGCGTGCACGTGAGGCGATTGGTTCCCCCACTGAAGCAGCAGTCAATGACCATTTTTGGAATCTTCCTAAGTTACCAGCTTTCACCCTGTCCAGTGAACAATGCCACCACACACTGTTCACCCATCCTGTGACACTAAAGGAGTTGATGAGGTAGATAGAGAGAAACTATTTCCTCTGGTGCGGGGGGAGTCCAGAACAAAGGAGCAGAACCTTAAAATTAGAGCCAGGCCATTCAGGGGTGCTGTCAGGAAGCACTTCTTCACACAAAGGGGAGTGGAAATCTGGAACTCTCTCCCCCCAAAAAGCTGTTGAGGCTGGGAGTCAATTAAAAAATTTCAAAACGGAGATTGGTAGATTTTTGTTGGGTAAGGGTGTTAAGGGTTATGGCGGGTAGATGGAGTTAAGATACAGATCAGCCATGATCTAATTGAGTGGCGGAACAGGCTCGAGGGGCTGAATGGTCTCCGCCTCTTCCAATGTTCCTCATTCCGATGTTCCATTCCCCCCAACCATGGTATCTCCTGGGAGAGTTAAAAAAAATACTAATTTAGGACAAACTTTAGAATTCCTCTTCAGTTGCTGAAAGGAATCACCTGGAAACCTGGAAACATAGGAGCATAGAAACAGGAGAAGGCCATTCAGCCCCTCGAGCCTGTTCTGCCATTCAATTAGGTCATGGCAGATCTGCTATAGCACAAGAGCATTTTAGTTACAACTTGACCCCTGCAACTCAAAATGTCCTTTTCTCTTAGGAATTTGGCAATGCTTGAGCGAACCGCCAGTTAGTACCTCAACTCTCCACCTCGCTTGATGGACAGCACCTTCTACCAATGCAGCACTCCCTCAGTATTGCGCTGTGCATGAAACTGCAAACTTCTGATCTAGAAGTAGGAGGGCTACCAACAGGCTGCTTAGATTTTCCTTTTGACAGTGTCAGCTTAACAGGCATAAGCTAGAATTCCCAGAAGTTCCCATTCCCAGTATGTTGAGAACAAAATTGAAAATGTAAAGGCATGTGCAGCGGTCTGTAGGTGCTTGGTTTATTTATCAGGCTGTTGGTAGATGATGGTTTTAAATTTTACAAATTAAAGGGTATATCACAGCCATCAGTGACAACATCTTGCATTTATATGGCGTCTTTAACATTGTAAAATGCCCTAAGGTGCTTCACAGGAGTGTTATCAAACAAAATTTGACGTTGAGCCACATAGAAACATAGAAGATAGGAGCAGGAGTAGGCCATTCGAGCCTGTTCAGCCATTTAATGAGATCATGGCTGATTATCCAGATTCAGTAACCTATCCCTGCTTTCTCCCCATATCCCCTTAGCCTTAAGAAATATATCTAACTCCTTCTTCAATATATTTAATGAATTGGTCTCAACTGTCTTCTGTGGTAGAGAATTCCACAGGTTCACCACTCTCTGGGTGAAGAAATTCCTCCTCATCTCTGTCCTAAATGGCTTACCCCTTATCCTTAGACTGTGACCCCTGGTTCTGGACTCCCCCATCATCAGGAACATCCTTCCTGCATGATGTGCCTCAATAAATCCGAGACTCGATGTTAGCGAAACAAAACAAGGCTTTTATTGACTTAGAAGGTAACACACAGAGGAGAATGTATCTTCCATCCAGAGGTCTGCCGTACTGGATGTGCTGCAGGCTGGGCCAGCTTACATAGGAGCCAGGTATGGGCGGAGCCCTACACACAGTACAATACAATGGAAATGAAACTGAAACCAACCACAGTCACAGGCAGAGAAATACTGATGAGTGATGAATGGAATATTTCATCACACTGCATTTAGTCTGTCTAGTCCTGTTTGAAGATTATAAGTTTCAATAAGGAGATATTAGGACAGGTGACCAAAAGCTTGGTCAAAGAGGTAAGTTTTAAAGAGCATCTTAAAGGAGGAGAGATAGAGAGGCTTAGGGAGGTAATGCCAAAGCTTAGGGCCTGGGCAGCTGAAGGCACGGCCGCCTATGGTGGAGCGATGAGAATCGGGGATGTGCAAGAGGCCAGAATTGGAGGAGCGCAGAGATCTTGGCGGGTTATAGGGCTGGAGGAGGTGACAGAGATAGGGAGTGGAGGCGATAAATATATCCAATGCAAGACCGACAGGCCTTCTCGTCAGTGTCACATCATAAGAGGGGATAGCTATTATGCCTCACTGCTAGCTGAGAAGGGCCTGTTTTTTACTTACTGTCGACTGCTGTGATTTTCATTATCACAGTGTCATGGAATAGTTATTGCACACCAGCCAGATGCATTGCGTGAGATGCTTCATTACATTGCTGCAGCTCGACAGAAAATGGTGTGAAAAGTCAATTCAAAAAATGGGGCAACACAAGCAGAACCGAGAAGGGAGGATTCTCTGGAGCATGAAAGCTTCAACTAGATGCTCAGTGTGTTGAGGTTTGACTTCTAAAGCCACTTTCATATGGGGCCCTCGGCTTTATAAATAGAGGCATGGAGTACAAAAGCAAGGAAGATATGCTGAACCTTTGTAAATCACTCAGCTGGACTATTGTGGCCAATTCTGTGCACCGCACTTTAGGAAGGATGTCAAGGCCTTGGCGAGGGTGCAGAGGAGATTTGACAGAATGGTACCAGGGGATGAGGGACTTCAGTTATGTGGAGAGACTGGAGAAGCTGAGATTGTTCTCCTTAGACCAGAGAAGGTTAAGGGGAAATTTAATGGAGACGCTCAAAATCATGAAGGGTTTTGATAGCGTAAATAAGAAGAAGAGGAGCCGATAATCAGAGGGCACAGATTTAGGCGAATTGACAAAATAGCCAGAGGTGAGACGAGCAACATTCCCTTTAAACTGTGTGGCATGTCCGCGCAGCGCCCTGGAGGTTCTGTGCAGCTGGCTCACCCGCCTTTCGATGGAAAAACCGCGCATGCGCGGAATTTTGAACGGGCTCCACAGTAAAGGGGTCACGCAGCCCCCACCCAAAAAATTAGAGGGACCATTGGAGATGAGGAGAAATTTTTTTACGCAGCGACTTGTGATCTGGAATGCGCTGCCTGAAAGGGTGGTGGAAGCAGATGCAATATTAACTTACAAATGGGAACTGGATATTTACTTGATAAGGAAAAAATTGCAAGTCTATGGGTGAAGAGCATGGCAGTGGGACTAATTGAATAGCTCTTTCTAAGCGCCGGCACAGACAAATGGGCCGAATGGCCTCCTTCTGTGCTGTATCATTCTGCGATTCTATGAAATGACAGGAGCAGGCCCAAGGATGCCAAGCTCCAGCAATCCTACTTAAATGGCCAAGTTATAAGGCTCCGTAGAGATCAGTCTCGTAGAAATGGATCCATATTTCATTCTGTATAAATACTTAACAAGTACATCCTTGTAAGTCTTGAGGTCAACCTATGCGAGGATTAATGTACAAATGCATAATGCAATTTCTATCCAATTCCTTTTTCCACTATTTTAAGAGTTAGTGGGTTAGATCGTGGATAAATACTTGAAGGGAAAAATTTGACAGGGCTATGGGGAAAGAGTAAAGGACTAATTAGCTAGCTCGACCAAAGAGCCGGCACAGGCACGGTGGGCCGAATGGCCTCCCTCTGTGCTGTGCCATTCTATGATCGTGACTTTGTGAGATAGCGAGTCGGCAACCTGTCTCGATTTTGAAGTCAATGGAAGTAAAGATCAGGAGAGATGTAAAACGGGCTGATGACTCACTATCAATCCGTTTTACACGATCGCACAAAGTCCAGATCCACCCCATTAACTTAATTAAAATAAATAGCTTAATACCTCTGTTAAATGAATAGACGGCGGAATTGCAAACAAATTTGTAAGAGTCCGTAATACTCATACAGCATCATTTCAAAGGTTCTCTTTATCCAGTTTAAAAGAAAAACAAGCTGCAAATGCTAAGAATAACAGAAGGAAAAGCTGGAAATACACAACAGATCAATCAGGTTTTTTGAAGAAAACAAATAGACAGGGTTAACGTTCTAGGTGTAAGCCTGTCTTCAGAACACAATGTTCTGGTAAGATTCTGAGGAAGGGTCCACACCCAAAAACATTAACTCACTTTTCTCTTTTCAGATACAATAGCAACATTTCCTCCCCTCCTTCCTGTCCCTGCCTCTACACTTGCTTAAAAATCTCTCTTCTCTAACCTTTTCCAGTTCTGACGAAGGGTCCTCGACCCGAAACGTTGGCTCTGTTTCTCTCTCCTCGATGCTGCCGGACCTGCTGAGTCTTTCCAGCAGTTTCTGTTGTTATTTCTCTTTTCAGATCCTGACACACCTACTGTTCTAGTTCCAGCATTTCCCTTTGATCCAATTATTCTTATTAATCAAATGTTGGAAGTACGTTGACTGAATGAGCAAGAACACGTCCTATATCTACTCTTCAAAGAAAGACTTGCATTTATACAGCGCCTTTCACAACCTCAGGACGTCCCAAAGCGCTTTACAGTCAATGAAGTACTTTTGAAGTGTGGTCACTGTTGTAATGTAGAAAACATGGCAGCGAATTTGCGCACAGCAAGCTCCCACAAATGTCAATATGCCCATGACCAGATTACCTGTTTCAGTGCTGCTGGCCAGGACACCGGGGGGGGGAGAATTCCCCATCTCTTTTGAAATTCGCAATAGTACCTTGGGGTCTTTTACATCCACCCAAGAGGGCAGATGGGGCCTCAACTGAAAGACGGCACCTCCAACAGTGCGGCATTCCCTCAGTACCGCACTGGAGTGTCAGCCTAGACTTTTGTGCTTAAGTCTCTGGAGTGGGACTTGAACCCACAACCTTCTAACTCAGAGGTGAGCATGCTACCCACTTTCTTTTAATAAATATACTTTATTGAACATTAAGAACATTTACAACATCCTGATCATTTCACTGTATGATACAAATCAATTCCGCCGCTCTGCACAGCCATTCCGCTACCACACTTTAACATCAAAACCTGAAGTTTAATTTGTCTCCTGTAACATATATTAATCGATGGTACTTTAAAAATTGGTTGTAAAATACTATCCTTAAATTCCTTTCTGAATAAAACATCCACAGAGCCTTATAATGATCTTTTAGCTTATATTTAAAATACTCTTTTAGATTGATTCTCCTCCCCTTAAAAAACAAAGCATTCCTTCTTTGCACAATCACGAATCTAGACTCGGGCAGACTCTCCTGCAATCCCCATCTCAAAATTGAGTCCCAGGGATTCCCATTCTCGCTCTTCGGTCCCCACCCAGCAAAAAAGCTTCACACAACTGTCGAACATAGTATTAAAGTCATTTAACTGCGGACATAACACCAGTAAATGGGACACAGTCTCATCTCTTGTCCCACACACTGGGCAAGTTGCCACCTCCACTCGCCCAATCTTGCACAAGACTGTCATGGTAAAAATCCGGTTATGAGCCAATTTGAAATCCAGTTCAATCCACTCTGGACATTTAAAATTTGCCCACACTCCCTTCCAAATCCTGTTGAAGTCCAGCTGTGGGTATATAATCTGCCAAAACTCCTGACCAGCAGGTGTCTTGTATCTCCATTCTCTAAATACCTCATAGAAATCTCGAGTATTACAGTTGTCAAATTGGACTAACTCTCCCCCTTTCTCCAGTACAAAGCTTGGAAAAGCAGGACGCATTTTACGTCCATTGGAGATTTCCGCATTTATTTCTTCCATCCAATCCTGTGGCATTGCCCTCACAATCTTCTCATACATGATTCCTATTGCTTTTTCCTCTACCTCCTGATCCTCCTCCCACACCATGTCCCTCACTATCGCTTCTGGCAACCAACCTGGAATCACCTCGTATAATACATCTTTCACAGATATAATCCCAGCTTTTATAAAAGCTTGATTAAATAAAACCTCTCCTTCGATGTTGACCCACCTGTTCAAAAATAAGGGCTGTTCTAAAAATTCCTCAGCCCCCTTGGGCATAAACTGCACACTTTTTAAAAATTGGGCCCAAGTCTTTACAACCCCCTTATAAAACCTAGGGAGAAGTTTAATCGATTTCAAAAACATATTATTGTATTCCATATACAATATCCCCTGCCCTCCTATCCCACTTCGTTTTAAAAAATGCTCAAAACAACTCTTCCAAAAACTTGTATTTGACTTCTGAAGAAATCTCTTCACCCATTTGATTCTAAAGGATTGTTTCTTCAAATCAATATCTGGGAAATTGAGTCCTCCCTGATTTCTCCGTCCAATGATGGTATTGTAAGCCACCAAGGCTGGTTTCCCTTCCCATAAAAAACTCACACAAGCCTCTCGGATGGACTTTTCCGCCCACTCAGGAATATCCTCCACCGTCAATAAGTACCATAGCTTAGATAGCAAGAGAGCAGACACCACTGTCGCTCTTCCTTGCACTTTCAGCCACCTTCTTTCCCATCTTCCCAAAATCTTTTTAATTTTCATAACCTTCGGTTCCCAATTTAATCGATCCACTTCATCCCTGTCTTTCTTGCACCCCATATGCACCCCCAGAACTTCCAAAACCTCCACCACCTTAAAGGGACAATCCCCCAACCATTCCCCCTTACCCCTCCCTGCAACTAGGCATTGGGACTTACTATAATTCACTCTGGCTCCTGAAGCTCTACAATATTCCTCCACTACATCCATAGCTTTCCTCACTGACTCCCCATTTCTCAATGTTAAGGTTGTGTCATCTGCATATTGGTGTATCACCGACACCAGCCCGGAACTGGGGACCACAATCCCAACTACGCCTTGTTTCTTTCGCATCATGTAACCTAATGGTTCTGCTACCAATGTGTACAACAATGGGGACAGGGGACAACCCTGTCTCACTGATCTCTGTATCGGAAAATACTTGGATAAAAAACCATTACATTTAACACAGCTAAATATGTTTGAATAAAAAATCCTTATCCACTGAATGAAATTTTCCTTGAAACCAAATGCTTCCAAAATCTTCAATAAAAACTCATGAGAGACCCTATCAAAGGCTTTCTCTTGATCTATCTTTAATACATAAGCCTCCCTCCCACTCTCTTCCATGAGCTCTATCGCATCTCGGATTGAGACCACAGAGTCTGCAATGTCCCGGCCTATGACTCCATAGGACTGAGAGGGCCAAACTATCTGCGGTAACACTTCCTTCAAACGATTTGCCATAACCCTCACCAAGATCTTATAATCCACATTTAATAATGTGATGGGCCTCCAATTCTTCAGATCCAGTCTATCCCCTTTATTTTTATAAGCTAAGCTTATGATCCCTCTCCTCATAGATGGGGCCAGGCTTCCCTCAATTTTAATTTCCTTAAAAACTTCTAAGAGCAATGGACTTAAAATCTCGCAAAATTCTTTATAAAATTCTGCACTTAGTCCATCAGACCCTGGGCTTTTCCCCCCCTTCATTCCACTTATTGCTACTTTTATTTCCGCTAATCCTATTTCTTTGCCACACATGCTTCTCTCATCCTCCTTTAAACCTTCTTCAATAAAAGCAGTAACCTTCTCCATCGCCAAATTGGAAATGCCTTCTTTAGTATATAACTCTTGATAAAAGCTGCTAGCCGCCTCTAAAATCTCCCCACTTTCATGAATGATCTTCTCCCCTACCTTCAACTCTTCAATTAACGATAATCTCTGTCTCAGCTTCTCTTGCGCTAGAAAATATCTAATGCATCTTTCGCCCTCCAATGCATCTCTAGCCTTTGCACGGAGAATGGCCCCCTTGCATTTTTCAGCTTGCAATAATTCCCACTCTTCCTTTAGCACCCGGAACTTAGTCTCCACTCCCTTATCCCCTCCGTCAACTGCTTTACAGACATCCATAAACCTTTTATTTATATTCTCTTCTCGACGCTGGTTAGCTGTCGCCCTCTTTTTCCCATAATGCACCGAAAAAACTTTTACCTCATATTTGAAATTATCCCACCAAACTCTTCTTTCTTTCAAGAACAAAGGTTCCTTCCGAGCATCCTTTATTATATTTATAATCCCTTCTTTATAAGCAATTTCTTTCAGGTATTGATTGTTTAAAATCCACACCCCTGAACCGATCTTAACCCTGCTGTTCCTAATTCTAAGAACCAAAGCCGAGTGATCACTAAAAAATACTTTTTTATAATAAATCTCCATCACCTCAGAACTTAACCCTTCCCGCATTAACACAAAATCTATTCGGCTCTGTTTTAAAACATCACCCACCCAACCTGATCTGGAGAACTCCCTTTTTATGGGGTTCCGGTCCCTCCATAAGTCTCTCAAATTTAAATTTGCCATCATTTTTACAATCATCCCTCTGGAGTTATCATCTTTAAAGGTCATCTGGGCTGAAATGTCCATCCGAGATAAAAATACATTAAAATCCCCCACTATACAAGGATTTTCCACCTCAGCCGCTTCAGTGAATAACCCCCGAAAAAATTTGCGACGCTTGCAATGGTCGTTCGGTGCATAGATATTAAAGAGATCGCAATTAAATCCCTCCATTTTTACCCTTAGCCGTAAAAATCTCCCCTCAGCGCCCTTGTCCATCAAAGCAACATTTTCTTTTATGGACGGACTCAACAAAACAGCCACCCCTCTACGGTTATTGTTTGCACAACTCGCAAACACCTCTCCCTTCCAAACCTTCTGAACTCTTTCCAGGATATCCTCATCCCAAAAGGTTTCTTGCAGACACAACAAGTCCGTACCTTTAAAACCCTGCAACAACTGCTGCAATTTCTTCTCACCCCTCAGTCCGTTCACATTAATCGAGACCAATGTAATCATGGCTCCAAAGAAGGGAATTATGCCTGATAATCTGCCCATCATTTAATCTCTGGCCCTTCCCTCCTCACATGCTCTTTCCCAACTTCTCGGGCAGCTGTTGCTTTTTCCTGCAGCCTCCGACTCTTTTTCCCCTCCTGTTTAAACTTTCCCTGCTGTTTCAGCCTCTTCCTTGCATTAAGTTTGGGCCCAGGAGCTGCCCTTCCTCCCTCCTTCTGCCCCTCACTAACCTTTCCCTTTTCACATGATGCCACCCCACCCCCGACTTCCATGTCTCTGTCCCCCTCTAATTCCTCACACTCAAGCTCTTCTGCAACCCCCTGTGCCTGCTCCCCGTCCGATACATAATCCTGCTCCCCGTCAGATACTTCATCTCCCACAGAGAGTCTTCCTGCTATCGCAGTTTCTCCCACTGTGCCGCTCCCTACGACCACATCGTCACCTCTGACCCTTGCACCCTGTTCCCTCTCTCCATGGGACAATGGCGCACCTAAATTGTTCCCTTCTGACATCTCTATCTCGCCGATCCCATCCTGCTGTCCCTTTAAGGCTCCTGCCCCTTGCACCCTCTCCCCGTCCTGCCCCCTCCCGCTCACCAAGATATCCGACTCCCTGCCTCTCCCTGGAGCACCCACATCCACCTCCTCCTGCCTCCTCTCCCCCCGCAGCCACCAGACTCCCCAGGGGGAGCCGAACCGCACTAAGGCTCGAGTCTGCACTCGACCCTCACTGCCCGCTGCTGTCTTTGTTCCCCTCCACAGCACTTGGCGTGTTTTCCGCCATCTCCATCCCTTCCTCCGCTCCGCCATCCTCTGCCTCTTCCTGTGCTCCTTTCTCCTTCATTTTACCGGCTGTGTCCTCAGACTGCACCGCTCCTCCGGCCGTTCCACTCTCATCTCCTTCTCCTTCTCCCATCTCCTCATCACTCATATCGCTCCCTTCTGCCACACACTCACAGCGGGTGGGGCCTTTGTGACACACCCCACAGCTCTCCGCCTTGCAGCTCCGAGCGATATGTCCCGACTCACCGCAATTGTATCAATACAAATCTGGACAGTTTCTTACGAGATGGTCATGTCCCAGACAATAGTAGCACACCTTTACTTGGTTATCGTGCAGCACACGAAAGTATTGCACTCCTTCCAGTGTCTCGAACTTCATACTGTACGGCAAAGACCTCACCCCCTCTGGGAACTGCACCTTTACATACCGGGTTCCGTCTGCTACCCGTGTTCCCGGATAGTACCTCCTCTTTATTTCAGAACAGATTTTAATGTCCCACGACTCCAACTTTTTGCTCAGCACTTCGTCCTCAATGTACACTGACAAGTTCAAAAATGAAACCATCACCTCCTCTGAATATAGCAGAGTCACCTCCAAGAATTTCTCACCAACTTTCAGACTGAGTAGCAGTTTTTCCACCTCCTCACGGCCACTGACCATCACCTCAAATCCCACATTTGGCTTTGGTCAGCAGGCAAAGCAGCTTCCCTCACCACAGTCCTCATGAACCGCCTGGATTATATCCCAGGCTCGAATCTTCTTATCTTCACACTGCACCACCACCGTATTTTCTTTACCAAACCTCCTGAGGTCCCGGCCCAAATTTTTGGACCTTTTTTTTCCCCTTCCCACCACAGTTTCTTCCCTAATTAAATTCCTCTCGGGAATATTGTCCTCTGAGGGGCCCGGCACTCCGGACCCCTCAGCAGCCATCTGGCTGTTCTTTGTGGGCCAAAAAGGCCCTAAAACCTGAAAACAAAACCCACCACCAACTTTTTACAAAGCTCCCTCTAACACCCAGCTGCAATTAGGCAACCAGTAACACCTGGCTCACTCCTAGCCCCTCCCACCTAGAGAGTGCTACCAACTGAACCACAGCTGACACCATGACTGAAGCGTGTATGGAGCATGAGATTTTCATCACTTGCTAAGATGGTCTAAGATTGACCTTGAGACTCTCACGAGGGATGAGGTTTATTTTATGGATTTCACAGAAGGCTTTGCTCAATTCTACGACCTATGTTTCACCCATTTATGAAGAATCTAATCAGTGCTTGACATTGCACTGCATTGTTAGCTGCATGCAATTAAATCTCCCATCATGGTCTAGCTTTAAAATGCTTATCTAATAGTGAACAAGACAATGGATGGAATGGGCTGAGAATCAATATTCATATAACATTCAAACCAATTTCTGGAAAACAGGAAAGTGTATGGAGTTTAAGTCATTGATTTGGCAAGTGTTCTCCAATCAGCTTGATTTTTAATGATGTAAATTCGATTGACTGGGCCTGACAGATATGTCTGGTGATTGTGACTGAAGATTATTGGCGGGCACATGCGGCAGGGATGCCTCTGGGCTCCACTTGTAGTGACATCATAAATAAGTTGGCAAAGATTTCCATCGGCCAGTATGTTGAACAAAATCAACAATACATTCAAAAACAGTACCTGTCACTTCACTTCAAAAATAATACATCTTTGAATTCAGTCCAGGCACCAGCCAGAGGAAATCTTGACAGATATAATCCTGATTGTCATAAATTTGAGTTGAACTTTCTCAGGTTCAGTTCCATCAGTCGCTCCCGCAAGCGGTCTGAACATTTCACTTACACGAGAGTTGATTCACACTGGTCTATATCTGCTTGCATGAAATTGTATCCCAAGATGTCACAGTAATTCCCCCCCCCCCACCATGTGACCTGAACCGGATATTTGGGGGTAATTTTGGCTTTAGACAGTAGTGTGAATATCGAATCAGTCGACCGTTACACATCTCAAGGTTGTGGGTTCAAGCCCCACTCCAAACTGGCTGCCGCGTTTCCTACATTTCAACAGTGACTACACTTCAACAAAAGTGCTTCATTGGCTGCAAAGCGCTTTGGGATGTCATGGGGTCATGAAGGGTGCTATATAAATGCAAGTCTTTCTTTCTTTTCCTTCTCTCGGAGGCCCGATGGAACCTGTTTTACGCTAGCGTCCAAAGTCGAAATTACCCCCCACTACGGTTGTAAAATTCCAGGAATTTTTAAAAGAGGAAACTTTCCTTGGGAATTTTCGGGAATTTATGGGAATTTTGGGAATTTATGGGAATTTATGGGAATTTAGAGTTTTTTTGCACACTGATGGTTTTTGTCTCTGACTCTTATATTATCTTTGTCATCACAATAGACATACTGTTCCATACAAATAAAAACAGGCTTTCAAAACTTTATTTAGGTTATAATTTTGAACTTTATTGAACCCACACAAAAAAGACCCATCTAAAAGAAAATAAAAAGAGCATCAGCTTATTTAGCCTGTAATTTGTCCTTATTTTGTCTCTTTGAGTCTTCTACTCATGAGTCTTCTGAATCTTCTCATCATTGCTCCTCCTGATTCTCTGGCTCTGGCTCTGACGTGTCCATTTCCTCCTCTGTGTCACTGTCTAGCTGTGTGGCGGACACTTCTGTATCTGGCTCAATAAGTTGTATGTTCGCCCGGATAGCCACCAGTTTCTCCACTCTCTTGTTAGTCAGCCTGTTGCACACCTTTGTATGCATATTCCCAAAAAGTGACCAGTTTCGTTCAGAGGCCGCTGATGAAGGTGGGATTTGGAGTATCACCGATGCAATGGGTGACAGGGCCTCAGATGTGTAGGATTCTCAAAATTAACAGATCCCCCAAAACAAAGGAAAACCCAATTAAAAATGACTTTGGACATGTTCGGGCTTGTAAAGAAAAAGGCTGTTACAGACTTTGGGATCTACCTCTGCAGTAGACAGTTTGAGTATTCGAGGTAGTCAAATTGTCTGGGGGAACTATAAATGTCACTCAGCCCCTATCAAGAAATTTACATGCTAACAATAGACCCACGGAAGAACAGCCTCACAGGACCCATCCAAAAACATGCATAAAACAAATTGCTTCGCCAACCTACAAAGAATCTCAGACCCCACAGGAAACTCAAACACTGAGGACATTTCACTACAATTAAATAAGAGCTCAACAGCTCAGGAAACCATCCCGAAACCACCTCTCACATTTTTAAACTACTTCAACAGCTCAGGGAACCATCCCGAAACCGTTTAAACAAATTACACAACTCAATGTTAATGAGCCCGCCAAAATCTAACAATAAACCTAAACTGATTTGGTGTGCAGATTAGCAGGCCTCGATTGGTATAATTGGAGGCCTGTTCAAGCTGTTCAAAGAGTTGAAACAGTTCCAAGTACAAGTTGAAGAAACAGCTCAAGAAGAGCCATCATTGAGTAACATCAAGATCAAGGAGCAAGCATCTCAAAGCAGTTCTCTCTCTCTCTCTCTCTCGAAGAAGTAACACACCATCGGACACCTCGCAGCACCAAGGGCTCCACGAAACAACCAACCGAATATTACCCTCAGCCAACTGGGTAATATTGGGCCACCGCGACCAACGGAAAACCAACTCAGAAGAAACCAAAGATCCGCAAGTTTTTCCACTCTACAAACTATTCCTGACTTACCCCTGGGTAAGATTTTGTTCAAAAAGACTCTAAGCCCTATTTCTAACCAAAGAAAATTGGGTACTCACCTGATAGATCCAATACATACCCTACCGCATCAGTGGACTCGCGAAGACTGACCAGATACGCAGGTGAAGTCCTCTACCACGTCCGGGGTACGGCAGGCACCAACCGACACAACTAGCGAACCCCGAAATCGCGAACCAGCTCAACTGTCAAGGAGTCATTTGGTGAGCATTATCCCTGGTCCTTTAGAGCCTAACTTAGCTAGTAAGGTGGGATTGGGAGGGGTGAGATATTTGTCTACTGTAGTTTTCCCTCGTGTATATCGAAGTGTTTCCCCATTTTATTTAGAGTGTTATTATTGTGTTGTATTTTCTTTTCTCAAATAAAATTCAAAGTTCTTGCACCAAAACCAGTTGTCTGCTGCACTTTTATCACAACCCCCAAATAAGTCCAAGGTCTAGAACCAAGGGAGTGGGAACGATTCAAACCGCTTGTAAGTCAGAGGTGAAGCTAACCCCAAACACCACCCCCTACAGGTGCACAAAGTCCCTTCCACCAGGTATGTGCACTGATATGCCATATCCCGTCCCCATTCCAAAGACCTTGGGCTAGAAATTCAGTAGGCTTTGTGCCCAGTTTTCACCCAAAGAGGGCTTTTGGGCCACTTGCTGAGCTTTCGCCGATATTCAGCGCTGCGGTAATGGCGGCGTTAGCCAGTAGCGCTGCGCCGCCACCGATGACGTCATCGGTGTGCGCAGTGCCCCGCTACCGCCCCGCTACCGGCCCGACTGCCATACTTAGTTGCGGCCGCCTCTTCCGCAGCGGCCGCAAACAGCGATCAGAAAACGGGGCCGTCCTGTAGCGTTAGTGGGGCGAGTTAAGGCGGAGGTGCGGTCGGCCGCTTTTTCGCCGGCCGCCTGCCCGCACCTCCTTCCCCGGCCTCCTCCACGCCCCCCCCCCGCGGCATTGACGGCTGTTTTCCGGGAGCCCGGCACTTCTCCGCGGTGCCGGGCTCATTTGCCGGCACTAGTGAGCAGCGATCTCGCTGTTGCAGGCACCTCCCCCTTAAGAGAGGGAGGAAGGCCTGCAGTACCGCAGCCTGCCGCTCCGCAGCGGGTGGCGCTGCGGCACCTAGCGCGCCGATATTCAGTTTCAGCGCCCCAAGCGGGGGCGCCGAAACCCTTGAATAGCGGCCGCCTTCGAGTTGGGGCGCTGACACTGAATTTCCGGCGGGCGCAAGTGGCTCCGCGCGCAGCGGTACTTTCTGGGCGCGAGCGAGCTGGCCGCCCCAAACTGAATTTCTAGGCCTTTGCTTGGTAGAGAACTTTGCCCATGTCCAGATTGAGGTGGCGTGAGAGGGTAGAAATCACACTGTAAGCGCTGTTGATCTGTTCTCCAGAAAATATTGGTCTCCCAACATGCTTTGGGTCCAGCATGTATGCTGCAGCATGAATCGGCTTGACACAAAATTCTTGACGCGTCTATATGAATTGAACAATTGCCTTCTCCTCTGCTATGAGCAGCAGGGATGTGGGTAGGGCAATGCTGATTTGTTCGTTTAAATCAGCAAACAGCCTGAGAACATCTGACAAGACAACGTCATCTCCTTCAATCTGAACAATTGCAGATGCTACTGGTGAGAGTAGTTTAAGGCTGCTAACCAATCTCTCCCAAAACATATCATCCAGCAGTATTTTCTTGATGGTGGTTTCCATATCCCCAGACTGGGATATTGCCATTTCTTGCAGCGACTCCTTACCCTCCAGGAGGCTGTTGTACATTATGACAACGCCACCCCATCTAGTGTTGCTGGGCAGCTTCAGTGTGGTTTTCTTGTTCTTTGTCGTTTGCTTGGAGTTGTAGGTTGCTGCAACTACCTGTTTTCCCCTGACATACTTAACAACTTGCTTGGCTCTCTTGTACAGTGTTTCCATGGTTCTCAAACCCATGATGTCCTTGAGGAGCAGGTTGAGCCCATGAGAAGTGCACCCAATAGATGTAATATGAGGCTAGGCCTCCTCCACTTGAGCCCAAGCAGCCTTCATATTCGCAGCATTGTCAGTAACTACTGCAAAGACCTTTTGTGATCCAAGTTTGTTGATGACCGCTTTCAGCTCATCAGCAATGTATGTGCCTGTGTGTCTGTTGTCCTTTGTGTCTGTGCTCTTGAAGAATACTGGGAGAGGAGTGGAGACGATGTAGTTTATGATGCCCTCCCCTCGTACATTTGACCACCCATCTATCGTTTCTTTGAGCTTTCCTTGGACTCTATTATACTCAGCCTCCAGCAAATATGTAGGCAAAGCATGCCTGCTGGGACAACAGTATGCAGGGCAAATAACATTGAAAAATCTCTTCCAGTACACATTGGCTGTGAGCATGAGGGATGAGCTTGTCGCATATACAGCTCGAGCAAGGTACTCATCTGCATTCTTCTGGCTATGGTTATCCATTGTATCAAAGAACCTTCCAAGTGGGCCAGGAGTTGCTGATGATAAGGATCCTGATGCTGAATGTGAACCATCATCTTCTTGATGGAAGCAGAGGAACTCTGGGCTGACTGCTGTGAGCTTTGAGTGAAGTTGTTGCATTTGGATAAATGCTGCTGCATCTTTGTGACATTCTTTACATATGGCTTTGTACAGTGTTTGCACATGTACACAGTCTTTCCATCTTTAATGCCTGGGGTAAAATGCTTCCACAAATCCGACGGTAAACGTGGCATTGTTCTATGCAGAGAAATAAAGGGCATTCGTCTCTGTGTCTAACTGCGGTCGATCAGCATGATTGCAACAGGGTGAGTAAATTTTTCCTGATGCTCCATGTGATGGAAGCATGACCTGTGCATGCACAATGCTACATCACCAATAGAGGGAGCTAATCGCTCATCCCCTCATCCAACCAATCAGGACACATTTGTTCACAGTCACACACAAAGCTTGTAATTATTTTAAAAAGCCAAGTAAGAAGATAAACATATATTGATTAAGAAATTCCTTAATAATTAAGATTCCATCTCTGTTAGTAATTTTAAGAGAGGACCTGTGAAAAAAAATGAAAGAAATACAAAAAAAAACAATATTATGCTAGCATGTGCTTTTTTGGGCAAAATTCCCAAAATTCCCCAAGCTAAACTTCCCGTGGAAAATTTCTGGAAATTTACCAGAAACTTTCCACCCCTTTGCAACCCTACCCCCCACCCGCTTTCACACATGCACATCGTCAATCTCTCCAAAGGCCAACTGAGCAAACACTTTGTGAGACGAGGATTGATATGAATCGATAATCTGCTTTATTTCACAGGAAGGTGAATGTATCAAGCAGTAGTAATGACTGGACTCACTTAATTCAATCAGAAAACCTCATCCTCACAGAATAATAAAAGAAAGAACTTGCATTCAGAGCCTTTCACGGCCTCAGGTCCCAAAGCGCTTTACAGTCAATGAAGCAATTTGAAGTGTTGTGTAGGGGATAATTCCCCTGCTCTTCTTCAAAATAGTGCTGTGGGATCTTTTACATTCAACTGAGGGAGCACGGGGGCCTCGGTTTAATGTCTCACCTGAAAGACGGCACCTCCAACAGTGCAGCACTCCCTCAGCACTGCACTGGGAGTGTCAGCCTAGACTTGTGTGCTCAAGTCTCTGGAGTGGGACTTAAACCCACAACCTTCCGACTCAGAGGCTAGAGTGTCGCCCAGCGAGCCACGGCTGACAAAATTATGAACACGCCATTCTCCCCCACATCAGTGGGTCATCTTATAAGGTGACTACTAACCGTGCTCCAGCAGTTCTAACCTCCGAGTCTCAGCTTTCTCTTTAAATTTCTGATTTATTGCCCATGTCTTGGTCAATGTGTTTTAACACCCTGGGGGTAATTTTGAATTTGTGGGCAATAGTGTAAAACGGGCGATATCAAGTCAGTTGCCCGTTATACATCTCCCCTGAGTTTTATTTCCATTCACTCCTCCTGAGATTAAAACTGTGACCTGGGCCTAATGTATTCTGCGCTCTGAACTGTGGAAGGATGTCCTCAACTGGCTGATTGACATCAGTGCCAGGAATAAGGTCCAGCTATTAACCCATGAATAGCTAAACTTACATGAGCCCATGGCCTCACCGGCACCAGAGGAAAAGCAGCACAGACTAGCCACAGCTGCAGGGTAAAAGCACTCTTCTCTGTTAAGACTCTACTCTTCCCTAAGGGAGGGAGCAGCTGCTGTTAGAGCCAGAGATATTACGTAGGATTCCATAGGATATACGGCACAGAAACAGGCCATTCAGTCAAACCAGTCCATGCCGGTGTTTATGCTCCACACGAGCCTCCTCCCGCCTTTCCTCGTCTTACTCTATCAGCATAACCCTCTATTCCCTTCTCCCTCATATGCTTGTCCAGCCTCCCCTTAAATGCATCCATACTATTCACTTCAAACACTCCCTGTGGTAGCGAGTTCCACATTCTCACCACTCTCTGGGTAAAGAAGTTTTCCCTGAATTCCTTATTGGATTTCTTGGTGACTATCTTATATTGATGGCCTCTAGTTATGCTTGTCCCCACAAGTGGAAACATTCTCTCTGTATCCACTCTATCAAAACCTTTCATAATTTTAAAGACCTCTATTAGGTCACCCCTCAGCCTTCTTTTTTCAAGAGAAAAGAGACCCAGCCTGTTCATCCTTTCCTGATAGATATACCCTCGCATTTCTGGTATAGGTCAATTGGGGTGAGGGTTAACCTGAGCTGAAACTGGGGAATAAAGGGACTAGAATCAAGGCATTCATTACCCTGTAAGACCAAGGTTGGGTTAAGTTAGAGGCCAAATTGTAACCTCCAAGACCAAACAGAAGCCTGGGTGCAGTGCAGTCCAGACGACAGGCTGAAGCTAGCAGGAGATCTAAAGGTCAAAGGTTGAAGTCAAAAGGCAAGGTTGCTTCAGGACTCAGAGGTGAAAGCAATGGTTCTACACAGGTTTGGAACCAAGTAGGGACAACTCGGATTTAGAGAGGTTAGGAAGGAAGTGCCAGCATTATACTGTATTTCTGTAAATCAAACCTCCCCCACACTGGAAATGTTTTATTATTACTGTCGGTTCTCATTGGAACTAGGGTTGTCCTGGAGTCTCCAGGAATTAAACATTAATCTCCAGGGACATTGCTGGGAGCAACGCCGGGAGGAAAATCATAGGATCATTAAAAAAAATTATTTTATTTTTCATTTTCTTTAAACACTTCCGCTGACTGGTTATTAAAAAAGATCAGACGTGGGCAGAAAAGGCCGTTTGATTGGCAGGCAAGAACCTTCCAATCGGGCGACAAAGAGTGTTCGTTTTCCGATTGGCCGGGGGAAGGCGAGGCGCCTGCGAGGATGGGCATGTCGAGCGACCAATGGTAGGAGTGCGGGATAAAAACAGAAAACGCTGGAAATGCTCGGCAGGGCAGGCAGCATCTGTGGAGAGAGAAACAGAGCCAACGGTTTAGCCCAGTGACCCTTCGTAGGAGTGCGGGGGGCGGGGTGGGTGGAGGTGGGAGGTCAGGATGATGAAAGCTCCAGGAAAACGTCCAACCAGCGTTGGCGACCCTAAATTTGTACCTATGACTGGGACAAAAATGACCTACGGTTTCCAAGTTACTGCCTCCTTATACCACTTACGCTGCCCGGAGCTGCGAGTTTCTTGATGCTGTGAATGTCCCCTGCACAATCTTGTCTAAAAATAGCGTTACCCACATTCCCAATTCAATAGGAATGCAGGAACATACAACACTGGAGAAAAGTCTACTGATGTCCATCTGGTCCAATCCAAAATTAGTTTAGTGAGCACTGCAAACATAATCCTGAAAATTAATTATTTGAAAACTGCAAACATTTAGTATGTATTTTTCCAGTTGCTTTGCTAGGCAAATATTTAATTTTCAGAGCTTAATTTGTGCTGAAAAATAGTTTTCACTTTGCTTTTCAGTTCAGAGCACTGACTTTCATGCTTCATTTACCACGCGAGTTACAGTCCTCCGGGAACCCAAAGGCCTGCATGTTATCAATTAGTCCACTGCTGTCCTAAACGTAAGAATAACTATACTTGAACCAGATTTGTCTGTGAAAACTGTCGGTTTATATTTATCTGACACAGATTAATGGAAATCGTGGTCAGGAAGTACTTCAAATATTATTATGATCACGTAAAGCATTCAAAGAGCACAGAGGTAAATAGACGTGTGGGGAGGAATTACAAGGAAATAAACTAACTAAGAGATTCAACATTACCTCATCAATATGATAATGAAAAAAAGAAAGACTTGCATTTCTATAGTGCCTTTCACGACCACCGGACGTCTCAAAGTGCTTTATAGCAAATGAAGTACTATTTGGAGTGTAGTCACTGTTGTAATGTAGGAAACGTAGCAGCCAATTTGCGCACAGCAAGCTTCCACAGACAGCAATGTGATAATGACCAGATAATCTCTTTTAGTGATATTGGTTGAGGGATAAATATTGGCCAGGACACCGGGGAGAACTCCCCGGCTCTTCTTCAAAATAGTAGCCATGGGATCTTTTATGTCCACCTGAGAGAGCAGACGGGGCCTCGGTTCAACATCTCATCCGAAAGACGGCACCTCCGACAGTGCAGCACTCCCTCAGCACTATATTTCATAAGGCTAAGGGGATCAAGGGATATGGGGAAAAAGCAGGGACAGGGTACTGAATTTGGATGATCAGCCATGATCTCGTTGAATGGCGGAGCAGGCTCGAGGGGCCAAATGGCCTACTCCTGCTCCTATCTTCTATGTTTCTAGTCAGCGCTCCCTCAGCACTGCACTGGAGTGTCAGCCTAAATCTTTGCGCTCATGGCGAGGGTGCTACCCACTGAGCCATGGCTGACACTGACAATGAGCTCTGAAGAGTTTCTGAATGTGCATTGAACCCCAATATTGGATTAGAGCCACAAGCTCCCTGCGGCCAACATTTGTTGTGTTACATATAATGGTTCAAAACTTTGCTGGAGCGGGGCATCTCGCGGCCTGCCCCGTTAGTTAGACTCACCCTTCGGCTCACCAAATATCGGCACCACAAGTTGCTGGGAGTGCGAGCCGATAACGGCGCAGCGAGGGCAGCGGGGCACCTGGGACCTCGGTCAACGACGGGACCGACCCTGTATCTCCTTAACCCCACGAGATTTAAACTATTGTGAAATAAACAGGGGAAGGACAGTATTAGCGGACATGCTGAGGGAGCACCCAGCTGCAGGGACATGGCTGCAAAAAGGATGTCGGTTGTCTCGTGAATCTTTGGAATTCTTTACCCCAGAGAGCTGTGGAGGCAGAGTCATTGAATATATTCAAGGCGGAGATTGACAGGCATTTGAACTACAAGGGAGTCAAGGGGTCTGGGGAGAGAGCGGGAAAGTGGAGTTGAGGCCAAGGTTGGATCAGCCATGATTTTATTGAATGGCGGGGCAGGCTCGAGGGGCCGATTGGCCTACTCCTGCTCCTGTTTCTTATGTTCTTGCCATGGAGAGAGTGCAGCAAAGATTAACCAGGCTGATACCTGGGATGGCAGGAATGATGTATGAAGAGAGATTGGGTCGATTAGGCTTATATTTGCTAGAGTTTAGAAGAAAGAGAGGGGATCTCATTGAAACTTATAAAATTCTAACAGGACTAGACGGACTAGATGCAGGAAGGATGTTCCCAATGGCGGGGAGTCCAGAACCAGGGGTCACAGTCTAAGGATAAGGGGTAAGCCATTTAGGGCTGAGATGAGGAGGAATTTCTTTACCCAGAGAGTGGTGAACCTGTGGAATTCTCTACCACAGAAGGCAGTTGAGGCCAATTCATTAAATATATTCAAGAAGGAGTTAGATATATTTCTTAAGGCTAAAGGGATCAAGGGATATGGGGAGAAAGCAGGGACAGGGTACTGAATTTGGATAATCAGCCATGATTTTACTGAATGGCGGGGCAGGCTCGAGGGGCCGATTGGCCTACTCCTGTTCCTATCTTCTATATTTCTATGTTTCTATGTTGACATGCCCTCTGAAGTGGCCTAGCAAGCCACTCAGCTTTATCAAACCATTATCTGTAGTTCAAGAAGAAGGCCCACCACCACCTTCGCAGGGCAACTGGGGATGGGCAACAAATGTCGGCCTTGCCAGTGTCTCACACGTCCTGAGAATGAATAAAACATAATGTAAGATTAGAAAATTTCTGCACAACCCCAGAACACAAGGAAAGTCATTTTTAAAATTATTTTGGAACATTACAGAAGGAATCTGCAAAAAGGATAATTGGTGTGGTTGGGCCAAACAGAAGGATTTCAAAGAGTTTAATTTAAGGAAGAGATTTTTGGACTGTTGTAAAAGTTATTGGGCATAAGGGATTTAAAATAAAAATCCCAGGAAGATTTGGCTGGTTTAAAGAGACATGTTTAGACTTGCAGAAAGCTGGAACAGAGGGGGCCCCCAAGTTTGGATATTGGACTGTCTGAGGAATGTAAGGGCTGCCCCAGTTTTACATAAGGACAATGAGGCCTGTTTTCCCGCCCAAAAGGTCACAGGGCCAGGTATCAGGTAAACAGGACATGTCTCCAGCCATACAAAAGGAAAACATCAGACCTACAGTTACTATAAACAAACCACAGCCCAAAGTCAATTTAAAAGAGATTGACAAAAGTTTTGCATTTGAAATTGGTTTCAAGGCAATCCCAAAACCAGTTAAAAACCGATTAAGTTTGGGTGAGCCATCCCCTAAACTCGTTAAGTTTTGGATGGGCCATCCCCGAAGCTCGTTAGAGTTTTAAAAGACATTAAAAATAACAAGCCCGCCAAATTTAACAAAGGAAACTGAGATTTGGGTGTCAGATAAGCCAGGCCCCAAATTAGTATAATTGAGGCCTGCCTTTTCACAGTACAGTACAGTTCGGTCGAGTCAGTCAAGTTCAATGGAAGAATACAGTCAAAGTCGAGTGCAGTACCAGCTCAAGAGAGAGGCCATCATCGGAGACTCGAAGGAAGAAAGAAGAAACAGAGATCGCGGCAACCAAAGGCCTACAGAACCAACACCAGCCAATATCACCACCGGCCAGGTAATATTGGGCCACCGCGACCACTAAGAAACCAACCGTTGAAAAACTCACGAACCAAAGACTTGTTTCAACTCTGCAGGCTAGTCTGACTTACCCCTGGGTAAGATTTTGGACAAAAAGACTCTAAAACTAGCCCTAACCAAAGAAATTTGGGTACTTACCCGGTAAGATCCAACAGAGCGACTAACCGCATCAGCAGACTCAGCCCAACTGAAGACCCAACATAGGTGCAATCTTCTACCACGTCCAAGGTAAGGCAGGCCCCAACGACCACAACTAAAGAGAACCCCAAAATCGCGAACCTCTACAACTGTCAAGAAAGTCATTTTTGGTGAGCATTTCCTGGTCCTCTGGATTCCAGCCTAGCTGGTGTAGTGGGGTTGGGAGGGTAAGGGATTTTGTACATTGTAATTCTCCCTCGCTTATTCTGTGTGTACCCCACCCTTTTAAAGTGTAAGTTTTATTGTATTGTATATTTTTCTGTCTCAAAATAAAGATCTGAATTCTTTTGACTAACCCAGGTGTCTGTTGCAAGTTTATTACGACCCCTAAATAAGTCCAAAGTCTAGAACAAAATGGAGTGGGAGCGATTCGAACCGCTCAAAGGAGTCAGAGGTGAAGCTGACTGACCACACAACCACCACCCCCTACAGCAACTCAAAACCTTTTTTCTCCATTTCCAAATTGGACGCCCAATCACATTTCAGACAAAGGGAATTACGAGATACAGACACCATAACACTTCATCATTCAGTGCTTAAACAAAAATACATTTATCACTAGTCGTGGGTTAGTTGGGACCATTTAATGTATCACTAACACAGGAAAAATTCACAACTTCCTCCCAATTATTATTCCGCAGGCAGTACAATGAACTCCCTGGACTCTGAGCGTAACCTTCCCCTGCAAAAAAACGGAGTGAAAGTTGTATTAAATCCATCCATCGGTGTTGGCAGGTCTACAAGTCCCAGAAGCCACCCTCCATTTCTTTAGCAGAGGAACCCAGGGTTCGCCACACAGCCATTCACCTCTTTTCTTGCACCCGAGATGCTGCAGACACACACACAGAAAGTGCACATAAATGCACATACAAGCACACTCGCAAAAACACAGACATTACACAAATGCATGCCACACATCACACAGACATACACAGGCACTCACCAGATGCACAAACTTATACACACGTACTTTTATGTTATTCAAATTGGGCATATGGGCGTCTCTAGCAAGGCCAGAATTTATTACCCATCCCTAATTGCCTTCTTGAACTGCTGCAGTCCATGTGGTGGAGGTACCCCCACAGTGCTGTTAGTGAGGGAGATCCAGGATTTTGACCCAGTGATGATGAAGGATCGGCGATATATTTCCAAGTCAGGATGGTGTGTGTCTTGGAGGGGAACCTGGAAGTGGTGGCTTTCCCATGCGCCTGCTGACCTTGTCCTTTTAGGTGGTGGTGGTCGTGAGTTTTGCAGGTGCTGTAAAGAATGTTGCTGCAGTGCATCTTGTAGATGGTACACACTGCAGCCACGGTACGCCAGTGGTGGGAGGAGTGAATTTTTAAGGTGGTGAATGGGGGGCCAATCAAGCGGGCTGCTTTGTCCTGGATGGTGTCGAGCTTCTTGAGTGTTGCTGGATCTGCACTCATCTAGGCAAGTGGAGAGTGTTCCATCACAATCTTGACATTTGCCTTGTAGGTGGTGGAGAGGCTTTGGGGAGTGAGGAGGGGAGTCACTTGCTGCAGAATACCAAGCCTCTGACCTGGTCTTGTAGCCACAGCATTTATGTGGCTGGTCCAGTTGTGTTTCTGGTCAATGGTATTGATGGGGGGGGGTTTGGTGATGGCATTGCCATTGAGTGTCAAGGTGAGGTGGTTAGGCTCTCTCTTGTTGGAGACTAACATAGAAACATAGAAACATAGAAGATAGGAGCAGGAGTAGGCCATTCGGCCCTTCGAGCCTGCTCCGCCATTCAATGAGATCATGGCTGATCATCCAAATTCAGTACCCTGTCCCTGCCTTCTCCCCATATCCCTTGATCCCTTTAGCCTCAAGAAATATATCCAACTCCTTCTTGAATATATTTAATGAATTGGCCTCCACCGCCCTCTGTGGCAGAGAATTCCACAAGCTCACCACTCTCTGGGTGAAGAAATTCCTCCTCATTTCAGCCCTAAATGGCTTACCCCTTATCCTTAGACTATGACCCCTGGTTCTGGACTCCCCGGCCATCAGAAACATCCTTTCTGCATCTAGTCTGTCCAGACCTGACAGAATTTTATAGGTTTCGATGAGATCCCCTCTCAATCTTCTAAACTCCAGTGAGTATAAGCCCAATTGACACAATCTCTCCTCGTACGTCATTCCTGCCATCCCAGGTATCAGCCTGGTGAATCTTCGCTGCACTCCCTCCATGGCAAGAACGTCCTTCCTTAGGTAAGGTGACCAAAATTGCACACAATACTCAAGGTGCGGTCTCACCAAGGCCCTGTACAACTGCAGCAAGACATCCTTGTTCTTGTACTCGAACCCTCTTGTCATTGCCTGGCACTTGTGTGGTGTGAATATTACTTGGTACTTATCAGCTCAAGCCTGGATGTTATCCAGGTCTTGCTGCATGTGAGCATGGACTGCTCCATTGCCTGAGGAGTTGTGAATGGAGCTACATACACATACATTTAATATACATAGAAAGACATGCATAAAATGCACAAACACACATCTACATACACACACATGCATAGCATGCGTACATACACACATTCACGCTCACAAACACACACAAACTCAGACAAAAGCACACATAACTACAGACACACCAATGCAAACACAGCGCACACACACATGTGCACACATACACACACATACATAACATGCTCACATATACACACTCACGCACACAAACTCAAAAAAATACTCAGACACAAACACATGTACATCCACAGACACACAGGGCACACAAAGCGTGCACACATACACACACACAGGACACACACAGCACGCACACATACACACACAGGGCACATACAACATGCACACATACACACACATAGAGCACACACAGCACGGGCACATAAACACGCACAGGACACACACAGCACGCAAACATACACACACACAGGACACACACAGCACGCAAACATACACACACACAGGGCACACACAGCGCGCACACACAGACAGACAGGACACACACAGCACGCACATATACACACACAGAGAGCACACACAGCACGCACATATACACACACACAGAGCACACACAGCACGGACACATAAACACACACAGGACACACAGCGTGCACACATACACACACACAGGACACACACAATGTGCACACATAAACACACAGGGCACACACAGCATGCACACCTACACACACACAGGGCACACACAGCGTGTACACATACATACAAACAGGGCGCACAAAGCACGCACACATACACTCACACAGAGCACACACAGCACACAAAAATACACATACACAGAGCACACACAGCACGTACACATACACACACACAGAGCACACACAGCACGTACACATACACACACACAGCACACACACAGCACGCATAGTGGTTAGCACTGTTGCCTCACAGCGCCAGGGACCCGGGTTCGAATCCGGCCTTCGGGTGACTGTCTGTGTGGAGTTTGCACATTCTCCCCGTGTTTGCGTGGGTTTCCTCCGGGTGCTCCGGTTTCCTCCCACAGTCCAAAAATGTGCAGGTTAGGTTGATTGGCCATGATAAAAATTGACCCTTAGTGTTAGGGGGGATTAAATACATGGGGTTACGGGGTTACGGGGTTAGGGCTTGGGTGGGATGGCTGTCGGTGTAGGGACCGGGTGCTAGGGTTTGGATGATCAGCCATGATCTCGTTGAATGGCAGAGCAGGCTCGAAGGGCTGAATGGCCTACTCCTGCTCCTATCTTCTATGTTTCTATGTTTCTATGTTAGCACACACAGCATGCACACATACACACACAAAGGACACACACAGCACGCACACGTACACACACACACAGGGCACACAAAGCATGCACGCATACACACACACAGAGCACACACAGCACGCAAACATACACACACACAGGGCACACACAGGATGCACACATACACACACACAGGACACACACAGCGTGTACACATACACACACACAGGACACACACAGAGTGCACACACACAGGGCACACACAGAATGCACACATACACACACACAGGACACACAAAGCGTGCACACATACACACACAGAACACACACAGCGTGCACACACACAGGGCACACACAGTGTGCACACATACACACACAGGGCACACACAGCACGCACACATACATACACACAGGGCACACACAGAAAGCACACATACACATACACAGGACACACAAAGCGTGCACACATACACACACACAGAGCACACACAGCATGCACACATACACACACAGAGCACACACAGCACGCAAACATACACACACACAGGGCACACACATCACGCACACATACACACACACAGGACACACACAGCACGCACACATACTGATGTGCCAAATAACTGCCCGAATCCGTGAAGTTAAAGCTTAAGACTGAAGCCTTTTATTAAGTAAGAATCATGGCAGAGTTAACAGAGTTCATCATCGACCGAGCCCTTGGTAGAACATACCAGAAGAGGGGCGGGGCCAGGGAGGAGCATTAGTGGTTCCCCCCGGTGGAACATTCCAGACATTACAAGTACAAGTACAAATATCAGAACACAGTTATTGCATCACATTCACCCCCTGCTATAGATTCAATCTGTCAGGAGGTCTGATAATCCTCTGGGAATGACGTAACTCTTGCTGAGGCTCCTCCTGGAGTACTAACTCCGGTTCATTCGAATTCCCAGAATCATCAGTATTTTCCACACTGAGGGTTTGTGTCTCTGAAGGTCCAATAGTACGATTGAAAACTCTACTCTCAGAGTCGAACTCTTTTCGAGCTCCAGCAGGTGCAAGATCTTTAATAGAGACCGTATCCTCTCGCCCATCCGAATATTGAATATACGCATACTGGGGATTAGCATGGCGGTGTTGTACTTCCTCCACCAGTGGATCAGTCTTGTGGCCTCTCACATGTCTGCGCAACAACACAGGGCCCGTGGTCATCAACCATGTGGGTAACGATACTCCATTAGTAGCTTTTCTTGGAAAACTAAACATCCTTTCATGAGGGGTGGCATTCATCGCTGTACACAAAAGAGACCTTTTGGAATGCAGCACGTCTGGCAGGACATCCTGCCAGCGAGAGGTCGGCAGGCCTCGTGACTTCAGAGACAGTACGATAGCCTTCCACACTGTCGCATTTTCTTTCTCGACCTGCCCATTACCACGAGGGTAATAGCTGGTAGTTCTACTCATTGCAATCCCCTTCGATAGCAAAAACTGTCGTAATTCTTCGCTCATAAAGGAAGAACCCCTATCACTATGTATATAGTTAGGCATGCCGAACAAGGAAAACAGTTGGCAGAGGCATTTAATTACAACAGCACTCATCACATCCGGACAGGGGATAACAAAAGGGAACCGAGAGTACTCGTCTATAATATTAAGAAAATAGACATTACGGTCGCTCGATGGAAGGGGACCTTTAAAATCGAGACTCAAACGCTCAAATGGTCGAGTTGCTTTAATAAGATGAGCTGGCTCGGACGGCTTATAGAAGCGGGGTTTGCATTCAGCACAAACATGACAGGTTCTGGTCATTGTCCGGACCTCCTCAATAGAGTAGGGTAGATTGTGGGACTTAATGAAGTGGTTCATTCTGGTAACCCCAGGGTGGCAGGGTGCGTCGTGGAGACTTTGAAGCTTATCTGTACCTAGACTAGCACATACTCCTCGTGACAAAGCATCCGATGGCTCATTAAATACTCCAGGCCTGTACTGAATATCATAGTCATATGTTGACAGTTCTATTCGCCATCTTAAAATCTTATCATTTTTGATCTTGCCTCTCTGCTTAGTGTTGAACATGAAGGCCACAGATCGCTGGTCAGTAATGAGCGTAAAACGTTGGCCAGCGAGATAATGTCTCCAATACCTGACTGCTTCGATAATCGCCTGTGCCTCCTTTTCCACTGAAGAATGTCAAACTTCTGGTCCTTGCAATGTACGAGAGAAGAAAGCTACTGGTCTACCAGCTTGGTTAAGAGTTGCTGCCAACGCAAAATCAGATGCATCACTTTCCACTTGAAATGGGATCTTCTCATCCACGGCACATACCACTGCCTTCTCAATGTCCCGTTTGATATTAAGGAAAGCCTCCTGAGCTTCCACCGATAGCGGAAAAGACGTCGACTTAATAAGAGGTCGGACTTTATCTGAGTAGCTAGCCACCCACTGGGCATAGTACGAGAAGAATCCCAGACACCTTCTTAAAGCTTTTACAGTGTGAGGTAAAGGTAATTCCTTAAGTGGGCGTAATCTTTCAGGGTCTGGCCCGATTACCCCATTCTCCACAACGCAACCAAGAATACACAAACGTGTAGTATTGAAGGTACACTTGTTTTCGTTGTAGGTCAGGTTTAACCTCTTTGCAGTCTCTAGGAACTTCGCGAGATTTTGATCATGCTCCCGTTGGTCACGCCCACAGATGGCAACATTGTCCAGGTATGGGAATGTTGCTTCCAACGCGTATTCATCCACCATACGATCCATCTCCCGTTGGAAGACGGATACCCCATTCGTCACTCCAAAGGGCACCCGAAGGAATTGGTACAGGCGCCCATTAGCTTCGAAGGCCGTATAAGGTCGGTCTTCTATTTTGATGGGGAGTTGATGGTAGGCAGACTTTAAATCAATGGTGGAGAACACGCGGTACTGAGCTATCTGGTTCACCATCTCAGAAATACGAGGCAAAGGATAGGGGCTAGATTTTCAGTATAGGCAGTTTTGGGGCGCTAACCTTAGCGCCCGCCCGAAGTTAGCGCCCGCCCCAAAGTAGCGCCCCGTTGCCGGAAATTCAGTGGCTTCGCCCTAAGAGGTTGGTGGAGCGCTAAAAGAGGCGTTCCACTACTATCTTTAGGCGCTAAGCCGGCGGTCCAGAGGGATAGCGCCCAGGCGGGGCGCAGTGCGGGTGCGGTCATTTTTGGACTGACAGCAGACCCCGTGGCGCCGACCAGCTCTTAAAGGGGGAAGGGACGAATTGGTCTGCTGCCACGCCCTGCACACTGCAGCCTTGCAAAGAGGCCTCAACACTGCTGCTCAGCCCCAGGGAGTCATGGCAATGCCAGAGAAGGCCCGTCAGCGTGCCCTGCGCTTCTCAGAGGGTGATCTGGACATAATGGTCACAGCTCTGGAGGTGAGGCGCAAGATCTTGTTCCCAGAGAGTGGGAGGAATCCAACCCACCACGACTACACCAAAGCCTGGAAGCAGATCGCCCAGAGGGTGACGTTCACCGGCGATGCCCCCAGGACCCACAAACAATGTCGTAAAAAATACAACGACCTGACCAGGATTGTCAGGGTGAGTACCCTTTCCAGTCTCCTCCTCATTCTTGCATGTACACCTGACATGATGGGCAAAGGGAGCTGAAAGTCCTATTGGCCAGCCCTCAGCCAGCAGCATTGGGACAGTCATGAGCATCAATTGGCCATTCGGCACTCTACACTCTGGCCAAGCTATTCCACCATGGGAGGCAGTGCACACTACATCAGGGCTTCACTCTGTCCAAGCTATTCCACCATGGGAGGCAGTGCGCACTACATCAGGGCTTCACTCTGGCCAAGCTATTCCACCATGGGAGGCAGTGCACACTACATCAGGGCTTCACTCTGGCCAAGCTATTCCACCATGGGAGGCAGTGCACACTACATCAGGGCTTCACTCTGGCCAAGCTATTCCACCATGGGAGGCAGTGCACACTACATCAGGGCTTCACTCTGTCCAAGCTATTCCACCATGGGAGGCAGTGCACACTACATCAGGGCTTCACTCTGGCCAAGCTATTCCACCATGGGAGGCAGTGCACACTACATCAGGGCTTCATTCTGGCCAAGCTATTCCACCATGGGAGGCAGTGCACACTACATCAGGGCTACACTGCGCACTTACAGCCCGTCCTTTCTCTTGCAGGCTAAAGTAGCCTTTAATCGCCAGGCCCGTGCCAGGGGTGGCCGCGCCAAGCTGCAGAAGCTCACTCGGCTGGAGGAGCGCGTGTGTGTGCTCATGGGAGCCCGTGTGATCGTCCCCACAGCGTGCGGAGTATCCGACCCTCCACTGCCCGGCAATGGTAAGGACCTCGCCTTTTGGCCCTCTCGCGTCGCACTGGCCCATCCGAGCTACCTCCTTTGCCACTGTCCTACCAATGCGCTGAATGCCACCAGTCCTAACTCCCTCGCTGACGCCGTCTCCTCACTCTGAAGCTACTCTTGTGCATTCCTGCTTTCAGCTGGTGACGACCAGGACCCTGAAGCTGCAAGTGACAGCACCTCCGAGCAGGAGGAGGAGGAGGAGCAAGCCGGTCCATCGGGGGAACAGTCACGTCCCGCAGGAGAGGAGGAAATGCTTGACACCTCCTCACTGGATGAGTGCCTGGAGGAACTGTCGCAGGGCAATGCAGCTTCTGGGACCAGTGGCGTCCAGCCACCCAGGAGCCGTGCGCGTGGCCCGCGGCCTTCCCCCCAAAGGGGGGAAGGATCAGAGGGGAGTGCTGCTGATCGGCACACTCGCCGCCACCAACGTGGCAAGGGTCCCCTAGTTCGGCCCCCTCCTCCCCAGCGGGAGAGTCGCGACTCCAGTCCGGACACCTTCACCTCGGAGGAGGTGCGGAAGCTGGATAAGATGGCCGAGGATTCGGACCGGTGCAACACGGAGCTCATGAGCGTGGTGGGGCGCATGCCTGAGGCCATCGAGTCGCTGGCGACCAGTGTACGCGAGTTCGGGGCAGCAACTGCCGCGAGTGGCCGCATGCTGACTGATGCCGTCAAGACCCTGGCGGATGTGATGCGGGCGCACACCAGGACAACAGGGGCACTCACTGCTGCCACACGCGCTGTCTCAGGCAGGCATCGCCAGGGCAGCCGCCGCGCTGGACCATCCCAGCAAGCCGCCCCTCGGCTGATTGTTGCGGATCCTGCAGTGCGGGCCCGGCCGAGTGCCACCGCGCCACAGCACCAGCCAGCGCATCCCAGACGCCAGCTGGCCCACATTGCGCCATCCGTCGCCGCCATTCCCCCACTGGGGCGTCAAGGGCAAGCGGCTGCAGCTGATGGTGGCCAGGCTCAGGTGCGCCACTCAGCAGACGGCCCCTCGAGGCCCAAACGCCGTGTAGGCCGCCCCCCAGCGGCATCTGGCGGAAGGGCATCTGAGCCTCAGGCGCCTTCCCCCAGCCTCGCAGCAGCCACTGGGCAGAGCTTGCGAAGGAGCAGCAGGCCGGGCAGGGGAGGCAAAAGGCTGGGCAAGGTCTCGCCCTCGCGGGCCACTCAGTAGAGGGTGTGGCCAGCTTTGCTTTTATATGGCGGTGGCCATCTTTATTTTGCCCATGGTTGTGTTGTTGGAGGGCTTATGTTTTGCGTTAGGCCGACGTTGAGGTCCGGTTTGAAGAAATGTGGAGTGACTCCTCCCCAGTTTGTGGGAGTGAGTCGTTTGTTGGGCTTTTTGTGGGGCCCGTTTATTGTTTTTGGGGATTCATGTGGGAAGGGCTTTTCATTTTTGTGTAATAAATAATTATCTTTATTCATGCAGTCTCCATGGTTGTTCTTCTTAGTGTTTGTTGGCTTCGCCGGCTGAGGGCTTGCGGAGCGGCTGCATTCATCTTCCCTCATGGCCCCTGGCCATTCCCTGACAGGGGGCTTAGAAGTACCATGTAATAAGGTGGCGTCGTGCGGCCCTTGGCCCTGGTCGCTCCCTCCTGGGAACGTACTCCTGCTCCTCCTCCTCCTCCTCCTCATGCTCCTCCTGCTCCTCCTCCTGAGGTGCTGGTCCAACGTCAGGTGGCAGTGCCTGAGTCCTGCGGATAGCCAGGTTGTGTAGCATGCAGCAAACCACCACAAATTGGGAGACCCGGTCCGGCGAATACTGGAGAGCTCCTCCGGAGCGTTCAAGGCAGCGGAACCGCTGCTTGAGGACCCCAATAGTTAGCTCGATGATGTTGCGGGTGGTTTGATGGCTCTCGTTGTAGGCCTCTTCAGCAGCGGTCCGGGGCGCGCGGAGCGGGGTCATGAGCCAGGTGCACAAAGGATAGCCTTTGTCCCCGAGTAGCCATCCTCTTGGGGGAGGCTGTGCCTGGAACATGTCATGCACAGTACTCTGCCGCAGGATAAAGGCATCGTGGCTGCTGCCTGGGAAGCTGGCATTGACTGCCATGATGCGCTGCTTGTGGTCACACACCAGCTGCACATTCAGAGAATGGTAGCCCTTCCTGTTGCGATACTGCTCGCCATGCTCCAGAGGGGCCCGCAAAGCCACATGCGTACAGTCAATGGCGCCCTGCACCAAGGGGAATTCCCCGAGTCTGGAAAATCCCAATGCGCGCTGATGCTGGCTCTCCAGGGCCATGGGGAAGGAGATGAATTGGCTTCTCCTTCTGAACAGTGCTTCGGTCACCTGGCGGATGCAGCGATGCGCGCCGTACTGGGAGATGTTTGCTATGTCCCCAGCAGCGTATTGGAAGGAGCCGGTGGCATAGAAGTTCAATGCCACCGTCACCTTCACTTCCACCGACAGAGACGTCCTGCACCTGAGCTTTGGCCGCAGATCTCGGCGAAGCAGGTGGCAGATCTCTGCAATCACCTCCTTTCGGAATCGGAGCCTTTTAACACATCGCGCGGCACTCATGTTTAGGTAGGAGCGCTGCTGGCGGTATAGCCTGACTGGGTAAGGCCTACGTGGCCGATGCCTGTAGCCCCCTCTGCCTCTAGCCAGGGCTGCCCCTCTCACAATGCGTCTGCGAGCCCTACGGACATGGAGCTGCAGCTCCGCGTTGGCACCCCATGCAACCCCCATCAAATCCTGGCAAACACTCAAATTTCCAAAAGGCCACTTGCAGCGCTCTGGCCTGAGTCCAAAAATACCTGAGCTCTTGCTGCTTGAAACCAGTTAGCTATCCTCCTTGTTGTGTCTCCAGAAATGCGTTGCACAAGAGTGTTTTCTGAAAAAAGGCTGGCCTTTATACTGGAGAGCACGTCCCCTTTAATTTGCGCCCCCCGGGGCCCGCGCTGGTTGTGTTGCGTTCCTTTTTCCAAACGCTCCGGCCGCCAGCCGCACAATGGGGCGGTCCGACTGAAGTTTGGAATCGGGGCGGCCAAAGGGCGTTGCACGAGGATGTGACGTCATTTTCTGCGCGCGCATCCGGGCGAGCGCTAAACTTTGTGCCGGCGCTAACGGGCAACTTAATTTGGGGCGGGGCGCAAACTGCGCTGCGCACGGGCGCTACACGCATAGCGCCCGAAAATCACTTCTCTTAAGGCGCTAACTGCTGGCGCTAGCAACTGAAAATCTAGCCCCACGTGTTTAATTGGATATACAAGTTTATAGTCTGGCTACAATCGACCACAATCTTTTCATCGTTTTAACCACCACCACCTGGGCACGCCATGGCCTATTACTGTGTTCGATGATTCCCTCCCGTTGAAGCCTTTCCACTTCCTCTTTTATAAATGTTTTATCTTCTGAACTATACCGTCGACTCTTAGTCACCAAGGGCTAGATTTTCAGTACAGACAGTTTTGGGGCGCTAACCTTAGCGCCCGCCCGAAGTTAGCGCCCGCCCCAAAGTAGCGCCCCGTTGCCGGAAATTCAGTGGCTTCGCCCTAAGAGAGTGGTGGAGTGCTAAAAGAGGCGTTGCACTCCTACCTTTAGGCGCTAAGCCGGCGGTCCAGAGGGATAGCGCCCAGGCGGGGCGCAGCACGGGTGCGGTCATTTTTGCACTGACAGCAGACCCCGTGGTGCCGACCAGCTCTTAAAGGGGGAAGGGACGAATTGGTCTGCTGCCACGCCCTGCACGCTGCAGCCTTGCAAAGAGGCCTCAACACTACTGCTCAGCCCCAGGGAGTCATGGCAACGCCAGAGAAGGCCCGTCAGCGTGCCCTGCGCTTCTCAGAGGGTGATCTGGACATAATGGTCACAGCTCTGGAGGTGAGGCGCAAGATCTTGTTTCCAGAGGGTGGGAGGAATCCAACCCACCATGACTACACCAAAGCCTGGAAGCAGATCGCCCAGAGGGTGACGTTCACCGGCGAGGCCCCCAGGACCCACAAACAATGCCGTAAGAAATACAACGATCTGACCAGGATTGTGAGGGTGAGTAGCCTTTCCAGTCTCCTCCTCATTCTTGCATGTACACCTGACATGATGGGCAAAGGGACCTGAAAGTCCTATTGGCCAGCCCTCAGCCAGCAGCATTGGGACAGTCATGAGCATCAAATGGCCATTCGGCACTCTACACTTTGGCCAAGCTATTCCACCATGGGAGGCAGTGCACAGTACATCAGGGCTTCACTCTGTCCAAGCTATTCCACCATGGGAGGCAGTGCACAGTACATCAGGGCTTCACTCTGTCCAAGCTATTCCACCATGGGAGGCAGTGCACAGTACATCAGGGCTTCACTCTGTCCAAGCTATTCCACCATGGGAGGCAGTGCACACTACATCAGGGCTTCACTCTGTCCAAGCTATTCCACCATGGGAGGCAGTGCACACTACATCAGGGCTTCACTCTGTCCAAGCTATTCCACCATGGGAGGCAGTGCACACTACATCAGGGCTACACTGCGCACTTACAGTCCGTCCTTTCTCTTGCAGGCTAAAGTAGCGTTTAATCGCCAGGCCCGTGCCAGGGGTGGCCGCGCCAAGCTGCAGAAGCTCACTCGGCTGGAGGAGCACGTGTGTGTGCTCATGGGAGCCCGTGTGCTCGTCTCCACAGCGTGCGGAGTATCCGACCCTCCACTGCCCGGCAATGGGAAGGACCTCGCCTTTTGGCCCTCTCGCGTCGCACTGGCCCATCCGAGCTACCTCCTTTGCCACTGTCCCACCAATGCGCTGAATCCCACCAGTCCTAACTCCCTCGCTGACGCCGTCTCCTCACTCTGAAGCTACTCTTGTGCATTCCTGCTTTCAGCTGGTGACGACCAGGACCCTGAGGCTGCCAGTGACAGCACCTCCGACCAGGAGGAGGAGGAGGAGCAAGCCGGACCTTCGGGGGAACAGTCACGTCCCGCAGGAGAGGAGGAAATGCTTGACACCTCCTCACTGGACGAGTGCCTGGAGGAACTGTCGCAGGGCAATGCAGCTTCTGGGACCAGTGGCGTCCAGCCACCCAGCAGCCGTGCGCGTGGCCCGCGGCCTTCCCCCCAAAGGGGGGAAGGATCAGAGGGGAGTGCTGCTGCTCGACACACTCGCTGTCACCAACGCGGCAAGGGTCCCCTAGTTCGGCCCCCTCCTCCCCAGCGGGAGAGTCGCGACTCCAGTCCGGACACCTTCACTTCGGAGGAGGTGCGGAAGCTGGATCAGATGGCCGACGACTCGGACCGGCGCCACACGGAGCTCATGAGCGTGGTGGGGCGCATGCCTGAGGCCATCGAGTCGCTGGCGACCAGTGTGCGCGAGTTCGGGGCAGCAACTGCCGCGACTGGCCGCATGCTGACTGATGCCGTCAAGACCCTGGCGGATGTGATGCGCGCGCACACCAGGACCACAGGGCCACTCACTGCTGCCACACGCGCTGTCTCAGGCAGGCATCGCCAGGGCAGGCGCCGCGCTGGACCATCCCAGCAAGCCGCCCGTCGGCTGATTGCTGCGGATCCTGCAGTGCGGGCCCGGCCGAGTGCCACCGCGCCACAGCACCAGCCAGCGCATCCCAGACGCCAGCTGGCCCACATTGCGCCATCCGTCGCCGCCATTCCCCCTCTGGGGCGTCGACGGCAAGCGGCTGCAGCTGATGGTGGCCAGGCTCAGGTGCGCCACTCAGCAGACGGCCCCTCGAGGCCCAAACGCCGTGTAGGCCGCCCCCCAGCGGCATCTGGCGGAAGGGCATCTGAGCCTCAGGCGCCTTCCCCCAGCCTCGCAGCAGCCACTGGGCAGAGCTTGCGAAGGAGCAGCAGGCAGGGCAGGGGAGGCAAAATGCTGGCCAAGGTCTCGCCCTCGCGGGCCACTCAGTAGAGGGTGTGGCCAGCTTTCCTTTAATATGGCGGTGGCCATCTTTATTTTGCCCATGGTTGTGCTTTTGGAGGGCTTATTTTTTGCGTTAGGCCGACGTTGAGGCCCGGTTTCAATAAAGGTGGAGTGGCTCCTCCCCAGTTTGTGCGAGTGAGTCGTTTGTTGGGCTTTTTGTGGGGCCCGTTTATTGTTTTTGGGGATTCATGTGGGAAGGGCTTTTCATTTTTGTGCAATAAAAAATTATCTTTATTCATGCAGTCTCCATGGTTGTTCTTCTTAGTGTTTGTTGGCTTCGCCGGCTGAGGGCTTGCGGAGCGGCTGCATTCATCTTCCCTCATGGCCCCTGGCCATTCCCTGACAGGGGGCTTAGAAGTACCGTGTAATAAGGTGGCGTCGTGCGGCCCTTGGCCCTGGTCGCTCCCTCCTGGGAACGTACTCCTGCTCCTCCTCCTCCTCCTCATGCTCCTCCTGCTCCTCCTCCTGAGGTGCTGGTCCAACGTCAGGTGGCAGTGCCTGAGTCCTGCGGATAGCCAGGTTGTGTAGCATGCAGCAAACCACCACAAATTGGGAGACCCGGTCCGGCGAATACTGGAGAGCTCCTCCGGAGCGATCAAGGCAGCGGAACCGCTGCTTGAGGACCCCAATAGTTAGCTCGATGATGTTGCGGGTGGTTTGATGGCTCTCGTTGTAGGCCTCTTCAGCAGCGGTCCTGGGCGCGCGAAGCGGGGTCATGAGCCAGGTGCACAAAGGATAGCCTTTGTCCCCGATGAGCCATCCTCTTGGGGAAGGCTGTGCCTGGAACATGTCATGCACAGTACTCTGCCGCAGGATAAAGGCATCGTGGCTGCTGCCTGGGAAGCTGGCATTGACTGCCATGATGCGCTGCTTGTGGTCACATACCAGCTGCACATTCAGAGAATGGTAGCCCTTCCTGTTGCGATACTGCTCGCCATGCTCCAGAGGGGCCCGCAAAGCCACATGCGTACAGTCAATGGCGCCCTGCACCAAGGGGAATTCCCCGAGTCTGGCAAATCCCAATGCGCGCTGATGCTGGCTCTCGAGGGCCATGGGGAAGGAGATGAATTGGCTTCTCCTTCTGAACAGTGCTTCGGTCACGTGGCGGATGCAGCGATGCGCGCCATACTGGGAGATGTTTGCTATGTTCCCAGCAGCGTATTGGAAGGAGCCGGTGGCATAGAAGTTCAATGCCACCGTCACCTTCACTTCCACCGACAGAGACGTCCTGCACCTGAGCTTTGGCCGCAGATCTCGGCGAAGCAGGTGGCAGATCTCTGCAATCACCTCCTTTCGGAATCGGAGCCTTCTAACACATCGCGCGGCACTCATGTTTAGGTAGGAGCGCTGCTGGCGGTATAGCCTGACTGGGTAAGGCCTACGTGGCCGACGCCTGTAGCCCCCTCTGCCTCTAGCCAGGGCTGCCCCTCTCACAATGCGTCTGCGAGCCCTACGGATATGGCGCTGCAGCTGCGCGTTGGCACCCCATGCAGCCCCCATCAAATCCTGGCAAACAGTCTAATTTCCAAATGGCCACTTGCAGCGCTATTGCCTGAGTCCAAAAATACCTGCCTCTTGCTGCTTGAAACCAGTTAGCTATCCTCCTTGTTGTGTCTCCAGAAATGCGTTGCACAAGACTGTTTTCTGAAAAAAGGATGGCCTTTATACTGGAGAGGACGTTCCCTTTAATTAGCGCCCCCCGGGGCCCGCGCTGGTTGTGTTGCGTTCCTTTTTCCAAACGCTCCGGCCGCCCGCCGCACAATGGGGCGGTCCGACTGAAGTTTGCAATCGGGGCGGCCAAAGGGCGTTGCACGAGGATGTGACGTCATTTTCTGCGCGCGCATCCGGGCGGGCGCTAAACTTTGCGCCGGCGCTAACGGGCAACTTAATTTGGGGCGGAGCGCAAACTGCGCTGCGCCCGGGCGCTACACGCATAGCGCCCGGAAATCACTTCTCTTAAGGCGCTAACTGCTGGCGCAAGCTACTGAAAATCTAGGCCTATAGGTCTACAATTAGGAGCAAGGTTCGCAAACAAAGAAGGCGGACTTACGTTTAAAGTAGAAAGGCCGCAGACTGTGAGCGGAGGCTGAGATCCACCATGCTTAAGGGTAACGCTCTCATGCTGACACTGGAAGTCCAAGCCTAATATTAAGTTCACACACAACTGAGGTAATATGAGGAGTTTAAAGTCCTTATACTCCGTATCCTTAGTGGTCAATGTGACTTTACAATATCCAGTTACCTCCGAAGTAAGGGATTTGGACGCCATCACAATTTCACTTTGAGTAGGATACACCTTCAATGAACAGGAGTTAACAAGGTTGGGGTGTATAAAACTTTCAGTACTGCCACAGTCTATCAAACACCCAGTAGGACGACCATTAATCTTAATGTCCATCATAGATTTTGACAAGGAACACGGTATGGTCTGGTCAACCGTAGCCGAGGCTAGAGTAAAACGATAGGCGGCAGCAGAGAAGACATCGGGTACAGGATTACCCTTACACACTTTACTAAAATGTCCCCGTTTCTTACATTTAAAACAGGTAGCCTCTCTGGCTGGGCAACTTTGCCTGGGGTGTTTAGATTGGCCACAAAAATAACACTTAGACCCATGGGGCACAGCCGCAACAATAGGATTAAGTGGGGGCTCCATTGGTGTTATGGATGCCTCCATACTCGGAACACACGAGGCTGAGAGCGATGCATGGGCTGATGCATACACTTCTGAATTCTTCTGGGCTACATCTAACGATCGAGCAGCAGCGACGACCGTTTTTAAAACTAACGAGTCGTTCTCGAGGAGTCTCTGTCTAATATAATTAGATCGGAGGCCAGATATGAAAGAATCGCGGATGGCTTCTTCCTGATACACTATGGCAGAGACAGCCTTGTAGTTGCAACCCTTAGCCAAAGCCTTAAGGTCCTGCAGGAAATCGTCCAGAGATTCCTCGGGTAATTGCCTGCGATTAGACAGGAGATACCTGGCGTATACTTCGTTAACCGACTTAACGTACTGGGATTTAAGAGCTACGAGGGCCTCTTCATATGTAGTAATATCTTCAATTATAGAGTAAGTTTGATGACTTACCAAGTTGGTTAGAAGACCCAACTTGTTAACCGTCGGATCGGTCGATGATGCGATGAAGTGTTCAAAACATCGGAGCCAATGCGTAAATTTCTTCGACGCATCTGCCGAATGGGGATCGATATCCAGACGCTCTGGTTTCAAAAATCGATCCATCTTCCAAAAGTTGTTACTTAATAAAATTGATGTGCCAAATAACTGCCCGAATCCGTGAAGTTAAAGCTTAAGACTGAAACCTTTTATTAAGTAAGAATCATGGCAGAGTTAACAGAGGTCATCATCGACTGAGCCCTTGGTAGAACATACCAGAAGAGGGGCGGGGCCAGGGAGGAGCATTACTGGTTCCCCCCGGTGGAACATTCCAGACATTACAAGTACAAGTACAAATATCAGAACACAGTTATTTCATCACACATACACACATACAGGATACACAGCACGCACATATACACACAGACAGGACACACACAGCAAGCACACATACGCACACACAGGACACACACAGCAAGCACACATATACACACACAGAGCACACACAGCGTGCACACATACACACACACACACAGGACACACACAGCACGCACACATACACACACACAGAGCACACACAGCGTGCACACATACACACACACAGGACACACACAGCAGGCACACATAAACACACACAGGACACACACAGCAGGCACACATAAACACACACAGGGCACACACAGAATGCACACATACACACACACAGGACACACAAAGTGTGCACACATACATACACACAGAACACACACAGCGTGCACACATACACACACAGGGCACACACAGCACGCACACATACACACACAGAGCACACACAGCACAGACACATAAACACGCACAGGACACACACAGCACGCACACATGCACACACACAGGACACACACAGCGTGCACACATACACACACACAGGACGCACACAGTGTGCACACATAAACACACAGGGTACACACAGCATGCACACCTACACACACACAGGGCACACACAGCGTGTACACATACATACAAACAGGGCACACAAAGCACGCACACTTACACACACACAGAGCACACACAGCACACAAAAATACACATACACAGAGCACATGCAGCACGTACACATACACACACACAGAGCACACACAGCACGTACACACACACACACACACAGCACACACACAGCACGCATAGTGGTTAGCACTGTTGCCTCACAGCGCCAGGGACCCGGGTTCAAATCCGCCCTCGGGCGACTGTCTGTGTGGAGTTTGCACATTCTCCCCGTGTTTGCGTGGGTTTTCTCCGGGTGCTCCGGTTTCCTCCCACAGTCCAAAAATGTGCAGGTTAGGTTGATTGACCATGATAAATATTGACCCTTAGTATTAGGGGGGATTAAATACATGGGGTTACGGGGCTACGGGGATAGGGCTTGGGTGGGATGGCTGTCGGTGTAGGGACCGGGTGCTAGGGTTTGGATGATCAGCCATGATCTTGTTGAATGGCGGAGCAGGCTCGAAGGGCCGAATGGCCTACTCCTGCTCCTATCTTCTATGTTTCTATGTTTCTATGTTAGCACACACAGCATGCACACATACACACACAAAGGACACACACAGCACACACACCTACACACACACAGGGCACACACAGCACACACACATACACACAAACAGAGCACACACAGCACGCACAAATACACACACAAAGGACACACACAGCATGCACACATACACACAGAGAGCACACACACACACACAAAGCACACACAGCACGCACACATACACACACACCGGACACACACAGCACACACACATACACACACACAGGGCACACACAGCACACACACACACAGGACACACACAGCGTGCCCACATACACACACAGGACACACACAGCGTGCCCACATACACACGCACAGGGCACACACAGCACACACACACACACACACACACACAGAACACACACAGCGTGCCCACATACACACGCACAGGGCACACACAGCACACACACACACGCACACACACAGGACACACACAGCGTGCCCACATACACACACAGGACACACACAGCGTGCCCACATACACACACACAGGGCACACACAGCACACACACACACACACACACAGGACACACACAGCGTGCCCACATACACACGCACAGGGCACACACAGCACACACACACACACACACACACAGGACACACACAGCGTGCCCACATACACACGCACAGAGCACACACAGCACGCACACACACACACACACAGGACACACACAGCGTGCCCACATGCACACGCACAGGGCACACAGAGCGTGTACACATACACACACAGGAGACACACAGCGTGCCCACATACACACACAGGACACACACAGCATGCCCACATACACACGCACAGGGCACACACAGCACGCACACACACACACACACAGGACACACACAGCGTGCCCACATACACACGCACAGGGCACACAGAGCGTGTACACATACACACACACAGGACACACAGGACACACACAGCACGCACACATTAACACACACAGAGCACACACAGTATTACGTCCGTGAATGATTGAGACACGGACAGCAGGAGTTGAACAAAATAAGTCTTTACTGGTGGAAGTCAATAGTGAAACTGAAACAACAGGGGCTCAGTAGCGCCTTTTATACAGGGGTGGTCACTGCCGGTACTGCAGTCTGAGACCAGTTATTCTCTTAAAGGTACATACACAACAATTCCTCCCCTTTTAGATAAACAGTACATAACATTCATTTAACAACTAAATGATAACTAATTACAATCACAATTACTGTTGCAAGATACATTGGTTAAGTTTAAGCAATTATAAGTTCAGTCTTTGAGGAGGCTTCCTGATTCTGTCTGGATAACGCCTCTTTGGAGTATCAGGTTCTTCTGGCAATGTTGAGTCGGGATCAATGTCGTTGTTTGGTTCATCTGCTTCCTATATTACCAGTTCTGCGGTAGCTGCAATTGGAACGTCGATTTCATTACCAGGTGTATCAGATCATGGTGTGGAGTTGACGTTTTCCAGTGACTCTAGAATCTGGCCAGCATGGCATCTTACAATGCTCTCCCCAACGTCCACGGTATACATGAGAGGTCCTTGTCGTGTACAAATCGTTCCTGGCTGCCATTTCTCAGTGCGGTAGTCCCGGGCCAAAACTGGTTGACCTATCTTAAAACTCCTGGTCTGCCTTTCATTCATATTCTGAAACTGTCTGTTCTCCACATCTCTTCGGACGTTTGGCTTAACCAAATCCAAGCGGCATCGTAGTCTTCGATTGAAGAACATCATGGCTGGAGTTTGGTTGGTAACCGCATGTGTCGCATTCCGGTAGGCAAACAAGAAGTTGTCCACCTTGTGTCGTAGGGGTATGTCTTCATTACACATTGCCTTGATAGCCTTCTTGAATGTTTGGACAAACCTCTCGGCCAATCCATTAGTGGCTGGATGATATGGGGCAGATGTGTAATGCTTAACACCATTGTTCTTTAAGAACCTCCGGAACTCTTCAGACACAAACTGTGGTCCATTGTCAGAGCAAATCTGTTCAGGCAGCCCATTCCTGGCGAATATGGTTCGTAAAACTGTGATAGTTTTTTTCCGTGGTGGTTGAGGACATTTTTGTTACCTCTGGCCACTTTGAATGTGCATCCACCGCAATTAAAAACATCGAGTCCATGAAGGGACGAGCAAAATCAATGTGCACCCTTTGCCATGGAGATGAGGGGCACTCCCATGGATGCAGAGGAGCTTGTGGTGGGGCGTTTTGGACCTTCTGGCATCCTGCACAGCTCTTGGTCACCTCTTCGATTTCTCTATAGATTCCCGGCCACCACACAAACGCTCTGGCTAAGTTCTTCATTTTTACCCCTCCCAGATGAACCTCATGAAGCTCATTGAGCACTCTATCCGTCAACTTAGGTGGGATTACTACTCTGGATCCACACATCAAGGTTCCTCTGCACACTGACAGCTGTTCTCTTCTCGGCGAGAATGCTGGCAGCAGTGGTTCGCCATGTGCTGGCCATCCCTTCACCGTTAAATCATAGACCCATGATAGTGTCGGGTCATTCCGTGTTTCCTTTTCTATGTTTGCATTCGTCACAGGGAGACGTTCGACTATGGTCGAGTGGAATAACTCCATTGGATCCACTGCAAGGTCTTCTTCTTCCACCGTCGGCAACGGTAGGCGTGACAATCCATCAGCATTTCCATGCTGTTTAGTTCCTTTGTACTCAATGTCATATTGGTGTGCCCCTAGGAAAAGGGACCATCTCTGCAGCCATTGTGCTGTCATTATCGGTACGCCCTTCTGAGGGTTGAAAATGGAGACAAGAGGTTGATGATCGGTTAGTAGAGTAAATTTTTGATCGTGCAGGTAGTGATTGAACTTCTTCACCCCCCACACTAGGCTGAGGGCCTCTCTGTCAATCTGGGCGTAGTTACGTTCGGCAGAAGTTAACGAGCGTGACACAAAAGCTATCGGTCTCTCTAAACCATCAAGGAATTTATGTGACAGTACCGCCCCAATGCCGTAGGGAGACGCATCACACGCCAGTCTGATCGGCACTGCTGGGTTGTAGTGAGCCAATACTTCCCTTGAAGTGATTAAGTCCTTACTCTTCTGGAAAGCCCGCTTACAATCATTGCTCCATTCCCATGCTACTCCCGTTCATAGCAGGGCGTTCAGTGGGTGCAGTATTGTCGACAAATTCGGCAAAAACTTATGGTAGTAATTCACCAATCCGAGGAATGACCTCAGTTGCGACACATTTTTAGGCGCTGGGGCCTTAACAACCGCTTCAATTTTGTCAGGGGACTTATGTAACCCCTCTTCATCAATCACGTGGCCACAATACGATATCTGTTTCTTAAAAAATTCACACTTGGGGCGGTTGGCTCACAGCCCATGTTCCCGTAGTCTAGTGAGCACCTGTTCTAGGTTGTTAAGGTGTTCACTGTCATCTTCACCTGTTACAAGGATGTCGTCCAAGTAACACTGAGTCCCCGGAATCCCTTGCAGGACTTGTTCCATCGCTCTTTGCCATATCGCCGGAGCCGATGCTACTCCGAATACCAATCGATGATACTGGTAAAGATCTTTGTGAGTGTTTATCGTGAGATACTTCCTAGAGGACTCTTCAACCTCCATCTGCAAATATGCTTGTGCTAGGTCAATTTTTGTAAAACGCTTCCCTCCAGACAGTGAGGCGAAGATGTCTTCTATCCTTGGAAGAGGATATTGTACTGTGTGAAGGACTGGGTTCACCGTCACCTTGAAATCCGCACAGATGCGAATCTTCCTTGGCTCCCCGGACTTATTGCTTAACGTTTTCTTCATGACAGGAACGATGGTTGTCGCCCACTCGCTCCAGTCGACCTTAGACAACACGCCCGCCTTCTCCAGATTCTCCAGCTCTACCTCAACGGCTGGGCGAATTGCATATGGTACCGGTCTTGCTTTGAAAAACTTGGGAACTGCATTCTCTTCTATTTTTATCGAGGCGGTTACGCCTTTAAGCGTGCCCAGTTCTTGTTGAAATATATCTTTGGCGTTAGCTAAGATTGTTGACAATCGTCCAGGAGGGACGTCTTCATCTTTTTTACCGTCCACCGTCATTGCATAAATGGAGTGCCAATCTAAGTTTATCTTCCTGATCCATTCCCGTCCCAATAACGGTGGTCCACCATTTGGCAGTATGTAGAGATACAATTTCAGTATTTTCTTGCCGTTGTATTCAACAGGCACCCTTATTTTTCCTCTGGGGTATACTTATTGCCCCGTATACGTCGTCAAGATGATGGATGTCTCTCTCAAGAGTATGTGTGAAAATAGCCGCTCGTAGTCTCGTCGATTCATGACGGTTAGCGCTGATCCTGTATCCAATTCCATTTTAACTTGGGACCCTGCTATCGTGAGGGTGACCCAAATGGTTCGGTGATCCTCTTTTGCGATTACATTGTGAAGTTTGAGACAGCTTAGTCTCCTGTTCCCGAATTCACTATCGCTCCTCTGGTCTTTGGAACTACTGTCCGTCATCTTTTGTACTTTCTTGTACGGTTCCTTAGTAGCCTTTTTGTTGTCGCTGGTCTTCTTCCCAGACCTGCAAACTCGTGCAATGTGTCCCATTTTCCCGCATTGCCTGCATATTTTGTCTTTGGAACAGCAGTCCTTTTGGTCATGGTTAGTTCTGCCGCAGCGATAACATTTTGCAAATCCCCGTGTCATTTCGTGGGTGCCGTATTCCTGTGGCTTTTGTTGAATTTCTGCAGCTCCCCTGGCTGCTGCTTCATACGATACTGCCACGCTAAAAGCCCTATCTAGCGTCAGCTCTTTCTCTGATAGTAACTTCTTCTGTGTTCCTTCACTCAGGAGTCCACAGACAAATTTGTCCCGTAGGGTATCTGCCAGTCCTTCTCCGAACTGGCAGTGCTTTGATAGCTTGCGTAGTTCCGTAAGGTACTCAGCATTGCTCTCATCTTTATGCTGTGTTCTCCTGTGGAATTTAAATCTTTCTGCTATCAACAGCGGTGCGGAGTTTAGGTGTTCCTGTAGGACAGCAACAATTTCGTTAAAACTCTTCGCCTTCGGTTTGGCTGGAGTAATCAGGTCCCGCAATAGGCCGTACGTTCTAGCACCCATTAAATTTAGCAATATCGATGCCTTTTTCTCCTCAGCTATTTCGTTTGTCTCGAAATATACCTCGACTCTTTCCACATACGTGGTCCAGTCCTCTATTGTATTATCAAAAACAGTGACACAGCCAGTCTTCGGCATCTTGCAAATCTAAAATGGCGCCTCCCGCGCTTTGCCTTCTTCCCCGATTTAAGAAAATGGCGCCTCCCGTGCTTTGCCTTCTTCCCCGCTGATTAAGATGGCGCCTCCCGCGCTTTGTCTTCTTCCCCGCTGTTGCTAGTGCTGCTTTCCGCGGTTCCCATTGCAACCTGCAGCTCCTCGCGGTTTCTTGCGCGTTTAATATTTCTTTTTTTATTATTTTTCCGTCGTGGAACAACCCTGTTGGACTCTTGCCTCCCTCTTTGCGGGACTATACGCAGCCCGGCTTCATAGCACCGGCCGTGCCCTGTGTGCTCCACCCTCTCTCTGTCTTCTTCCCGACAACGCTGCTTGGCCCCGTTGCAAACCACCCGCTCGAGTTCGCGACCGCCGCAGCCCAGGAAAGGTCAGTGCACTACCTGCCACCAGCCCGATTAGCTGAAGCACCGTTGACAGGAACCAGGCCCCGCTTCCGACAGCTTCTCCAGCAATCTGCAACTCCGCAACACAGGGCGGATGCCCACGGTCGACGCTCGTTTCTACTGCTTCTTACTTTTTTTTCTTTTTCTTTCTGGGCTCGACCTCTGCTCACTTTGCTGTAGGAATGGATCCCAGGAGGTGGTGCAGACTGTACGTAGGTTCGTATCTGCTCGTCGCCAGTATTACGTCCGTGAATGATTGAGACACGGACAGCAGGAGCTGAACAGAACAAGTCTTTACTGATGGAAGTCAATAGTGAAACTGAAACAACAGAGGCTCACTAGCGCCTTTTATACAGTGGTGGTCACTGCCGGTACTGCAGTCTGAGACCAGTTATTCTCTTAAAGGTACATACACAGCACACAGCACGCACACATACACACACACAGGACACACACTGTGTGCACACATACACACACACAGGACACAAACAGCGTGCCCACATACACACACACAGGGCACACGCAGCATGTACACATACACACACACACAGCACACACAGAGCACACACACATACACACACACAGGGCACACACAGCATGCACACATGCAGACACACAGGACACACACAGAATGCACACAAAAACGCACACAGGGCACACACATCATGCACACAAACACACACAGAGCACACACAGCATGCACATATACACACACACAGGACACAGCACGCACACATGCACACACAGAGCACACACAGCATGGACACATACACACACTGGGCACACACAGCACGCAAACATATACACACACAGGACACACACAGCACGCACACATACACACACACAGAGCATAGAAACATAGAAACATAGAAGATAGGAGCAGGAGTAGTCCATTCGGCCCTTCAAGCCTGCTCCGCCATTCAATGAGATCATGGCTGATCATTCAAATTCAGTACCATGTCCCTGCCTTCTCCCCATATCCCTTGATCCCTTTAGCCTTAAGAAATATATCCTACTCTTTTTTGAATATATTTAATGAACTGGCCTCCACCGCCCTCTGTGGCAGTGAATTCCACAGGTTCACCACTCGCTGGGTGAAGTAATTCCTCCTCATTTCAGTCCTAAATGGCTTACCCCTTATCCTTAGACTATGACCCCTGGTTCTGGACTCCCCGGCCATCATAAGCATCCTTCCTGCATCTAGTCTGTCCAGGCCTGACAGAATGTTATAAGTTTCGATGAGATCCCCTCTCAATCTTCGAAACTCCAGTGAGTATAAGCCCAATCGACACAATCTCTCCTCATACGTCATTCCTGCCATCCCAGGTATCAGCCTAGTGAATCTTCACTGCACGCCTTCCATGACAAGAACATCCTTCCTCAGGTAAGGCGACCAAAACTGCACAGAATACTCAAGGTGCGGTCTCACCAAGGCCCTGTACAACTGTAGCAAGACATCCTTGTTCCTGTACCCGAACCCTCTTGCTACGAAGGCCAACATACCATTTGCCTTCTTAACCGCCTGCTGCACCTGCATGCTTACCTTCAGCAACTGGTGCACAAGAACACCCAGGTCTCTTTGCACTTCCCCTTCTCCCAATCTATTGCCATTCAAATAATAATCTGCCTTCCTGTTTTTGCCACCAAAGTGGATAACCTCACATTTATCCACATTATAGTGCATTTGCCATGTTTCTGCCCAATCACCCAATCTGTCCAAATCGTACTGGAGTTTCACGACATCCTCCTCACAGCTTACCCTCCCACCCAGCTTTGTGTCGTCTACAAATTTGGAGATATTACATCCAATTCCCTCGTTCAGATCATTAATATATATTGTGAACAGCTGGGGTCCTAGGACCGATCCTTGCGGTACCCCACTAGTCACTGCCTGCCACTCGGAAAACGACCCGTTTATTCCAACTCTTTGCTTTCTGTCTGCCAACCAGTTCTCTATCCAAGTCAATACCTTGCCCCCAATCCCATGTGCCTTAATTTTGCACGCTAATCTCTTATGTGGGACCTTATTGAAAGCCTTCTGAAAGTCCAAATACACCACATCCACTGGTTCTCCCTTATCTATTTTACCAGTTACATCCACAAAAAATTCCAGTAGATTAGTCAAGCATGATTTACCTTTTGTAAATCCATGTTGACTTTGTCCGATCCTGTCACTGCTTACCAAGTGCTCTGCTATTACATCTTTTATAATAGATTCTAGCATTTTCCCCACTACCGATGTCAGGCTTACCAGTCTATAATTCCCCGCTTTTTCTCGACCACCTTTTTTGAATAGTTGGCTAACATTAGCTACCCTCCAATCCATGGGTACTGTTCCAGAGTCTATCGAGTTCTGGAAGATGACCAGCAATGCATCTACTATTTCTGGGGCCACTTCCTTAATTACCCTGGGATGTAGATTATCAGGCCCTGGGGACTTATCGGCCTTTAGTCCCATCAATTTTCCTAACACCATTTCCCTACAAATACTGATTTCTTTCAGTTCCACCCTTTCATCAGGCCCTATGTTCCCCGGCATCTCTGGGAGGTTATTTGTGTCCTCCTTTGTGAAGACAGAACCAAAGTATGAATTTAGTTGGTCTGCCATTTCTTTGTTTCCCATTATAAATTCCCCTGATTCTGACTGTAAGGGACCTACGCTTGACTTCACCAATCTTTTTCTCTTCACATATCTATAAAAGCTTTTACAGTCAGTTTTTATGTTCCTCGCTAGCTTACTCTCATATTCTATTTTCCCTTTCTTAATTAATCCCTTTGTCCTCCTTTGTTGAATCCTAAACTGCTCCCAATCCTCAGGATTATTGCTTTTTCTGGCCAATTTATATGTCGTCTCCTTGGATCTTATGCTATCCCTAATTTCCCTTGTTAGCCACGGTTGAGTCACCTTTTTTGTTTTATTTTTATGCCAAACTGGGATGAACAAATTCTGTAGCTCATCCATTCGGTCTTTGAATGTTTGCCATTGCCTATCCACCATCAACCCTTTGAGTGCCATTCCCCAATCAATCCTACCCAACTCGCTCCTCAGACCATCGTAGTTTCCTTTATTTAAATTGAGGACCCATGTCTCTGAGTCAACTACTTCATTCTCCATCTTAATGAAGAATTCGATCATATTATGATCGCTCAGACCCAAGGGGCCTCGTACAACAATATTGCTAATTAATCCTTTCTCGTTACATAATACCCAGTCTAAGATGGCCTGATCTCTGGTTGGTTCCTCGACATATTGGTCCAGGAAACCATCCCGTAAACACTCCAGGAATTCCTCCTCCACAGTATTGTTACTAATTTGGTTGGCCCAATCTATATGTAGATTAAAGTCACCCATGATGACTGCTATGCCCTTATTGCACGCTTATTTAATTTCCCTTTTAATGCCATCCCCAACCTCCGCCTTACTGTTGGGAGGTCTATATACCACTCCCACTAATGTTTTTTTCCCCTTAGTATTTCTCAATTCTACCCATACAGATTCCACATCATCAGAGCTAATATCCTTCATTACAATTGTATTAATCCCTTCTTTAACCAGTAATGCTACCCCACCTCCCTTTCCTTTTTGCCTATCTTTCCTGAATATCGAATACCCCTGGATGTTGAGTTCCCAGTCTTGGCCATCCTTGAGCCACGTTTCCGTAATCCCAACCAAATCATATTCGTTTACCTCTATTTGCGCAGCCAATTCGTCCACCTTCTTACAAATGCTCCTCGCATTAAGACACAAAGCTTTCAGGCTTGTTTTTTTTAACGCTCTTAGACCTATTAGAATTATTATTTACTGTGGCCACGTTTGATTTAAACCGTCGATTTCTCTGACTGCCACTTTTGTTTTTCTCCTTCCTATCTTTTGCTTTTATCCCTTTTTCCCTTTCCTCTGTCTCCCTGCTCAGGTTCCCAACCCCCTGCCATTTTAGTTTAAACCCCCCCGAACAGTGCTAGTAAACCTCCCCACAAGGATATTTGTCCCACTCTGGTTCAGGTGCAACCCGTCCGACTTCTACAAGTCCCACCTTCCCCAGAAGCAGACCCAGTGATCCAGGAAACTAAAGCCCTCCCTCCTGCACCAACTCTTTAGCCACACATTCATCTGCTCTATCCTCCTATTCCTATACTCACTAGCACGTGGCACCGGGAGTAATCCAGAGATTACAACCTTTGAGGTCCTGCTCTTTAATCTGCTACCTAGCTCCCTAAATTCTTGCTGCAGGACCTCATCCCTCTTCCTACCTATGTCGTTGGTCCCAATGTGAACCACGACCTCTGACTGTTCCCCCTCCCCCTTCAGAATGCCCTGCAGCCGTTCAGTGACATCCTTGACCCTGGCACCAGGGAGGCAACAAACCATCCTGGAGTCACGTCTACGGCCACAGAAAGGCCTATCTGTACCTCTTACGATAGAATCCCCTACCACTGTTGCTCTCCCACTCTTTTTCCTCCCTTCCTGAGCAGCAGAAGCACCCCTGGTGCCAGGAAGTTGGCTGCTGCTGCCTTCCTCTGGTAAGTCATCCCCCTCAACAGTATCCAAATCGGTATACCTGTTTGAGAGGGGGATGGCCACAGGGGTCCCCTGCACTACCTGCCTGCCTCTACTGCTCTGCCTGATGGTCACCCATTTCCCTTCTGCCTGTGCAGCCCTTACCTGCGGTGTGACCAACTCACTAAACGTGTTATCCACGACATTCTCAGCATCGTGAATGCCCACACAGCTTGCACACATACACACACACAGAGCTCACACACACGTACACATACACACACGCAGAGCACACACAGCATGCACACATACACACACACAGGACACACACAGCACGCACACATGCACACACACAGAGCACACACAGCATACACACATACACACACACAGGACACACACAGCGTGCACGCATACAGACACAGGGCACACACAGCACGCACACACACATACACACACACAGCATGCACACATACACACACACACAGAGCTCACACACACGTACACATACACACACACAGAGCACACACAGCATGCACACATGCACACACACAGGATACACACAGCACGCACACATACACACACACAGGATACACACAGCACGCACACATACACACACACAGGATACACACAGCACGCACACATACACACACAGAGCACACACATCATGCACACATACACACACACAGAGCACACACAGCGTGCACACATACACACACAGGGCACACACAGCACGCACACACACATGACACACACAGCGTGCACACATACACACACACAGCATGCACACATACACACACACAGAGCACACACAGCATGCACACATGCACACACACAGAGCACACACAGCACACACACATACACACACACAGGACACAAACATCACGCACACATACAGACACACAGGACACACACAGCACGCACAAATACACACACGCAGAGCACACACAGCGTGCACACATACACAATGGCCCAGAACTTGGTGTCGGGGGCTTGCCGCGCGTGCAAGCCCCCGATGTGCACTTACCCGGCGCGCCGACATCTGAAACCTGGCCCGCAGTGGATTTCCTGTCAGTGGCCCAGTTCTGATGTCGGCGCGCTGTGCTAACCTGACCCAGCGGCGTAGTTAGTGCGATGTGCCGGCTGGGATCAGGTGAGCACTGTTCAGCCAATCAGGGGAGGGGAAACTTCATTCATAAGTTTGAGAGTAAGAACTGTCAAACTCATGAAAAGTACTGCACCCCAAAACACTACTTAAACTTTAAATAAAATTTTAAAAAACATCCCAATCATTAAATTAAGTATAAATAAGTTTAAAAAAATAATTTAAACAATAATTTTTTTTTTGAAAAAAATAAATTTTTAATTAAAAGGTTCTAAAACTAAACTTAACTTATTGTAGATTCTTTAAAATAATAAACCTGTGGGAAAAAAAATTCTAAATTACACTAAAACACCACTTACCTGTAAAAATAAATACTTACGTGTGCTTTTTACAAGCGTAAAGACCGGAGGCCTTTAGACATGCGCAAATCCCCCAAAACAGAGGAAATCCAAGACGCACGCGCTGCCCCCTACAGCGCACGCGCTAGCCTCTTCACCTCTTGGGTTAGAGGAGAGGAAATGCCGGTTTTCAGCGCATGCGCTGTGCATGCTGAAAACCGGCATTTCCTCCGGCCAGACGCGTGAGTACCCCTTCCGTACTCGCGCGTTTGGGGAGGAATTACTGCCCCTATATTAACGATTTGGAGGAAGGGACCGAGTGCAACATATCCAAGTTTGCCGACGATACAAAGATGGGAGGGAAAGCAATGAGTGAAGAGGACATAAAAAACCTGCAAAAGGACATAGACATGCTAAGTGAGTGGGCAGAGATTTGGCAGATGCAATATAATGTTGGAAAGTGTGAGGTTATGCACTTTGGCAGAAAAAATCAAAGAGCAAGTTATTATCTAAATGGAGAGAAACTGCAAAGTGCTACAGTACAAAGGGATCTGGGGGTCCTGGTGCAAGAAACACAAAAAGCTAGTATGCAGGTGCAGCAGGTGATCAGGAAGGCCAATGGAATCTTGGCTTTTATTGCAAGGGGGATGGAGTATAAAAACAGGTAAGTCTTGCTGCAGTTATACAGGGTATTGGTGAGGCCACACCTGGAATACTGCGTGCAGTTTTGGTTTCCATATTTAAGAAAAGATATACTTGCTCTCGAGGCGGTTCAGAGAAGGTTCACTCGGTTGATTCCAGAGATGAGGGGGTTGACGTATGAGGAAAGGTTGAGTAGGTTGGGACTCTACTCATTGGAGTTCAGAAGAAAGAGAGGCGATCTTATCGAAACATATAAGATTGTGAGGGGGCTTGATCGGGTGGATGCAGTGAGGATGTTTCCACTGATGGGTGAGACTAGAACTAGGGGGCATAATCTTAGAATAAGGGGCTGCCCTTTCAAAACTGAGATGAGGAGAAACTTCTTCACTCAGAGGGTGGTAAATCTATGGAATTTGCTACCCCAGAGAGCTGTGGAAGCTGCAACATTAAATAAATTTAAAATGGAGATAGACAGTATCCTAGCAGATAAGGGAATTAGGGGTTACGGGGAGCGGGCAGGGAAGTGGACGTGAGTCTAGATTCGGATCAGCCATGATCCTATTGAATGGCAGAGCAGGCCTGAGGGGCCGTATGGCCTACTCCTGCTCCTACTTCTTATGTTCTTATGTTCACACAGCACACAGCACGCTCACATACACACACTGGGCACACACAGCATACACACATACACGCACACAGGACACACACAGCATGCACACATACACACACACAGGACACACACAGCATGCCCACATACACACACAGGGCACACACAGCGTGCACACATACACACACACATGACACACACAGCATGCACACATACACACACATAGGGCACACACAGCAGGCGCACATACACACACACAGCGCACACACAGCATGCACACATACACACACATAGTGCACGCACACATACACACACAAAGGGCACACACTGCACGCACACATGCACACACACAGGACACAGCACGCACACATACACACACACAGGGCACACACAGCAGGCACACATACACACACATGACACACACAGCACGCACACTTACACACACACACAATTCACACACAGCACGCACATGTACACACATACAGGGCAAACACAGAACGCACACATACACACACAGAGCACACAGCACACACACATACACACACACAGGACACACACAGCGTGCACACATACAAACACACAGGACATATATAGCACACACACATACACACACACAGCACACAGACATACACACACACAGAGCACAAACAGCGTGCACACATACACACACACAGGGCACACAGCACGCGCACATACACACACACAGGACACACAGCACGCACACATACACACACACAGGACACACAGCACGCACACATACACACACACAGGACACAGAGCACGCACACATACACACATAGAGGACACACACAGCGTGCACACATACACACACACAGGACACACAGCACGCACACATACACACACACAGGACACAGAGCACACACACATACACACATAGAGGACACACACAGCGTGCACACATACACTCACACAGGTCACACTCAGCACACATATACACACACACACACAGGACACACACTGCACGCACACATACACACACACAGGCACACACAACATGCACACATAGACACACACAGGACTCACACAGCATGCTCACATACACACACAGGGCACACACAGCATGCACACATACACACACACAGGCACACACAACATGCACACATAGACACACACAGGACTCACACAGCATGCTCACATACACACACAGGGCACACACAGCATGCACACATACACACACACAGGCACACACAACATGCACACATAGACACACACAGGACTCACACAGCATGCTCACATACACACACAGGGCACACACAGCATGCACACATACACACAAACAGGACTCACACAGCATGCACACATACATACAGGACACACACAGTACGGACACATACACACACACAGAGCACACACAACAGACACACATACACACACACAGAGCACACACAGCATGCACACATACACACACACAGAGCACACACAGCGTGCACACATACACACACACAGGGCACACACTGCATGCACACATACACACACACAGGGCACACACAGCGCGCACACATGCACACACACACAGGACATACACAGCATGCACACATACACACACAGAGCACACACAGCGCGCACACATGCACACACACACAGGACATACACAGCATGCACACATACACACACACAGGACACACAAAGCACGTACACATACACACACACAGAGCATACATAGCATGCACACTTACACACACACAGGGCACATACAACACACACACATACACACACACAGGGCACACACAGCGTGCACACATACACACACACAGGACACACACAGCACGCACACCTACACACACATAGAACACACACAGCATGCACACCTCCACACACACAGAGCACACACAGCGTGTACACATACACACACACACAGTGTAATGTATGTACCTTTAAGGGAGAGAACTACTTTTTACAGCTCCTGTATACTGTAGTACCGGCAGTGACCACACCTGTATATAAACCCTGAATAGTGATCTGTACAGTTATTTCTAGAGTAACCCTCATTCAGTAAACACCTGTTGTACCGTTTCTCCTGCAGTCTGTGTCTTATTATACACAGACACAACACACAGAACACACAGCACACACACATACACACACACAGGACACACAGCGTGCACACATACACATACACAGGACACACAGCGTGCACACATACACACACACAGCACATACACAGCGTGCACACATACACACACACAGAGCACACACAGTGAGCACACATACACACACACAGGACGCACACAGCAGGCACACATACACACACACAGGACACACACAGCACACACACATACGCACACACAGGACACACAGCATGCACACATACACACACACAGGACACACACAACACACACACATACACACACACAGGACGCACACAGCACACACACATACACACACACAGGACACACAGCATGCACACATACACACACACAGGACACAGAGCACGCACACATGCACACACACAGGGCACACACAGCATGCACACAAAGACACACACAGGACACACACAACACGCACACATACACACACACAGGGCACACACAGCACACATATACACACACACACACAGGACGAACACAGTGGGCACACATACGCACACACAGGACACACACAGCACACACACATACACACACACAGGACACACAGCATGCACACATACACACATAGAGGACACACACAGCACGCATACATACATACACACAGGGCACACACAGCACACATATACACACACACACACAGGACGAACACAGTGGGCACACATACGCACACACAGGACACACACATACACACACAGGGCACACACAGCACATACACATACACACTACACAGGGCATACACAGCGTGCACACATACACACACAGGACACACACAGCACGCACACATGCACACAAACAGAGCACACACAGCATGGACACATACACACACACAGGACACACACAGCACACACACACACACACACAGGACACACACAACATGCACACATAGACACACACAGGACTCACACAGCATGCTCACATACACACACAGGGCACACACAGCATGCACACATACACACAAACAGGACTCACACAGCACGCACACATACATACAGGACACACACAGCACGGACACATACACACACACAGAGCACACACAGCATGCACACATACACACACACAGGACACACACAGCGTGCACACATACACACACACAGGACACACACAGCACGCACACATGCACACAAACAGAGCACACACAGCATGGACACATACACACACAGGGCACACACAGAATGCAGACATACACACACACAGGACACACACAGCACACACACATACACACACACAGGACACACACAACATGCACACATAGACACACACAGGACTCACACAGCATGCTCACATACACACACAGGGCACACACAGCATGCACACATACACACAAACAGGACTCACACAGCACGCACACATACATACAGGACACACACAGCACGGACACATACACACACACAGAGCACACACAGCATGCACACATACACACACACAGGACACACACAGCGTGCACACATACACACACACAGTGCACACACAGCATGCACACATACACACACACAGGACACACACAGCGCGCACACATGCACACACACACAGGACATACACAGCATGCACACATACACACACACAGGACACACAAAGCACGTACACATACACACACACAGCACGCACACCTACACACACATAGAACACACACAGCATGCACACCTCCACACACACAGAGCACACACAGCGTGTACACATACACACACACAGTGTAATGTATGTAACTTTAAGGGAGAGAACTACTTTTTACAGCTCCTGTATACTGTAGTACCGGCAGTGACCACACCTGTATATAAACCCTGAATAGTGATCTGTACAGTTAGTTCTAGAGTAACCCTCATTCAGTAAACACCTGTTGTACCGTTTCTCCTGCAGTCTGTGTCTTCTTATACACAGACACAACACACAGAACACACAGCACACACACATACACACACACATAAACACACACAGCACACACATATACACACACACAGGACACACACAGCGTGCACACACACACACACACGGGACACACACAGCACACACACATACGCACACACAGCACATACACAGCGTGCACACATACACACAAATTGTGCACACATAAACACACAGGGCACACACAGCGTGCACACATACACACACAGAGCACACACAGCGCGCACACATACACACACAGGACACACACAGCACGCACACATACACACACACAGGGCACACACAGCACACACACATACACACACACAGGGCACACACAGCAAACACACATACACACACACAGAGCACACACAGCGTGCACACATACACACACACAGGGCACACACAGCACGCACACATACACACACACAGGACACACACAGCGTGCACACATACACACTCCTACAGACAGCAATAACGAATATCCCAATCGCATCTATGGAGGCAGTAATGTATTGCACAACACAGGCAGGTCGGTGATTGTAAGCAGTCAGCACACAGCTGGGTACCGGCTCCAGTAAGTGCTGAGAGCGAATGTTAACTTTACTGTGTTAAAAATAGGCTAATTCGGGTACCTTTCCCTGCAGAAGGTCAGGAAGTGGCTTTTAATCTCCCAACACCCAAATGAAATTGTGAGCTCACATTCATGCTATTCAGCATCGATCTCTCTTTGAATGAATCTTGACTCAAATCGAATTTAATGAGACTGAGTTCTCCATTATTGCTCAGGCCATAGGAACGCACTGGCCTAATGATGTTTGCTAGCGTGGAATTGGGTAAAGCAAGTAAACCTTCAGTTTCGGATGTTTTACTTACACTTCTGTGGATCTCATGCAGCCACGCTTGAATATATCGGCCTTTTATTGTCAGGATAAACCGTAACCTGCTAAAAAATTTGTGCCGCGTTACTGTATTTTTTCATTCCCTCCTCTTCTCAGACTTAAAGAGCAACGATGAATTATTTATTCTTCCTAGAATGAGCTTTAGCAGCCGACACTAAATAATTCAAACATTGTCTGAGGGGAAGGAGCAGCTCTTGGTTTGGTTATTATCAGAGAACTTCGTCCCGCTCTGAAAGCTTCAAAGGGCCAATTGTTTCAGGGCTTCCACCACTCGTGGAGTCTTGCACACAACTCAATGCAAGTCGGGACATTGGGGCCCCGCGCTCGTTACGCTCAGGTGTCGAAGCGGCCATTTTGTACCACCTCTGATTATTTGAGTTTAATTAGGGGGAAAAATTCGGTTGGTTTGCGCCTCCCTTTAGCGCCTCCAGGGGGCGCTAACGGGGCACGAGGAAGTTAGCGCTATTTAAAGGCGGGCGCTTCCTGCCTTTTCTTGTCGGCAAAACTTTTGGTTTTAACGCTGTCCTAAGGAGTTCTGGCCCTCAGCACCACTTTGGAGGCTCCTAAACGCCGAGCTCTTTCCCTGGGCCTATCCATCAGTGCTTCCAACACAATTGCTTTTCAGGTCTCTCTCCAGGCTGTGATTCAAGGCTGCAATGAGCAGGGTGTGGCTGGCCAGCAAGACGACCCCTCCCCTTTAAAAACTGGATGGCGGCAGTCTGTCTGGCTTCCATGGTAATTGGCATCGGCTGAGCTTCGGTAGCGTTCTGAGGTAGCGCCTCGCTCCCTGACGCTTGTGCCTTAAGAGAGGTGAGTAGCATTTGATTTAGTGCTCAAATCACCTCGAGGGGCGATCGAGGTGAAATTTGCAGTCGGAGGCGGTAATTAGCGCCGGGCGCTAAACTTTGCGCCCGGCCGATATCAGCACCCCAGAATGGGCGATACCCAATTTCTCCCCCTAAAACTCTTATCCTTCTTTTCAAATGCCTGTAAACTTCTCCAGCCCTACAACCCTCCGAGATCTCTGCACCCCTTCTTGTGCATCACCGATTTCCATCGCTCCGCCATTGGCGGCCGTGCCTTCAGCTGCCTGGGCCCAAAGCTCTGGAGTTCCCTCCCTAAACCTCTCCGCCTCACTACCTCTCTCTCCTCCTTTAAGACGCTCATTAAAACCTACCTCTTTGACCAAGCTTTTGGTCACCTCTCCTAATATCTCCTTATTGCCATAGAGGGAGTGCAATGAAATTTCACCAGACTGGTTCCTGGGATGGGGGGATTGTCCTATGAGGAGAGATTGAGTAGACTAGGCCTATATTCTCTAGAGTTCAGAAGAATGAGAGGTGATCTCATTGAGACATACAAAATTCTTACAGGGCTTGACAGGGTCGATGTTTCCCCCTGGCTGGGGAGTCTAGAACCAGGGGTCACAGTCTCAGGATAAGGGGTCGGCCATTTAGGACTGAGATGAGGATAAATTTCTTCACTCAGAGTGTGGTGAATCTTTGGAATTCTCTACCCCAGAGGGAGGCTCAGTCGTTGAGTATATTCAAGACCGAGATCGATAGATTTTTGAATATTAAGGGAACCAAGGGATATGGGGATAGTGCAGGAAAGTGGAGTTGAGGTAGAAGATCAGCCATGATCTTATTGAATGGCGGAGCAGGCTCGAGGGGCCAAATGGCCGACTCCTGCTCCTATTTCTTATGTTCTTATGTTCGTAATGGTTGAGAATCAAATTGTTTCTGATAATATTCTTGTGAAGCGGCTTGGGACATTTTACTATATTAAAGGCGCTATATAAATGCAAGTTGCAGTTGTTGAGAAACGTGATTGAACTCCTAGTAATAGAATTGGTATAGAATGCAGATGCCCCCTCCCCCATGACATGTCCTCCCAAAACGAAAGGAAGGAAACTCTGAAGAGGTCGCCCCGAGATTGTCCAATATCCCTCCTGGTGGGTGAGGATCCACGCCCGGAGCTGGCACTCACGATATCTTGGAGTCAGTTGCTAGTAATCTTGCCCCATGCCAGGAGCTGAGCCCATCATCTCAGGTGGCACTGTTCTACAGCACCGAGGGAGTTCAGCTTTGTTGGAGGTGCCGTCTTTTAAAATGATATGTTAAAGAGAAGTGCAGGTAACATTCGCGCCACAGAAGTGCCAGGCAATGACTATCTCCAACAAACGAGAGTCTAAGCACCTCCCCTTGACATCCAACAGCATTACCATCACCGAATTCCCCACCATCAACATCCAGGGGGTCACCATTGACCAGAAACTTAACTGGAACAGCCACATAAATACTATGGCAACAAGAGCAGGTCAGAGGCTGGGTATTCTGCAGCGAGTGTCTCGCCTCCTGACTCCCCAAAGCCTTTCCACCATCTACAAGGCACAAGTAAGGAGTGTGATGGAATACTCACCACTTGCCTGGATGAGTGCAGCTCCAACAACACTCAAGAAGCTCGACACCATCCAGGACAAAGCAGCCCGCTTGATTGGCACCCCATCCACCACCTTAAACATTCACTCCCTCCACCACCGGCGTACCATGGCTGCAGTGTACGTACCATCTACAAGATGCACTGCAGCAACTCGCCAAGGCTTCTTTGGCAGCACCTCCCAAACCCGCGACCTCTTCCACCTAGAAGGACAAGGGCAGCAGACGCATGGGAACACCACCACCTCCAAGTTCCCCATCAAGTCGCGCACCATCCTGACTTAGAAGTGTATCGACGATCCTTCATCGTCGCTGGGTCAAAATCCTGACACTCCCTCCCTAACAGCACTGTGGGAGTGCCTTCACCACACGGACTGCAGCGGTTCAAGAAGGCAGCACACCACCACCTTCTCAAGGACGACTAGGGATAGGCAATAAATGCTGGCCTTGTCAGCGAAGCCCAGATCGCATAAGCGAATAGAAAAAAAAGATGCCTGTTCCAACTGTTTGGGTGGATGCAACAGATCCCATCGCAGTATTTGAAGAAGGGCATGGAATTTGCCTGGTGGCCTGGTCAATATTGCTCCTGCAACCAACATTACTAGAAGAAAAATGGATTAACTGGTCAGTGAACACATTGATGTTTGTGGGATCCTGCTGCTCTCAAAAAGGCTGCCATGTTTGACTCCATAATAAAAGTCACAGCCCCTCAAATAATTAATTGCAACCTTTGATATTTTCCTGAGGTATACAGTGAGGCATTGTATAAATACTGGTCTTGTTTCATAGCGACCAAATTTCTTTCTCATCAGATGGTGTCCCTCAAACTGTGGACTCGTTGCTGATGTACAGCTGCACAGGTGCTGGTCACCTTCTGGTACCTTGCCCAATTGGCCAGTATTCAGGTGCAAGCCTTGACGGTGAGGCTACACAAATGCAGGGGGGGGGTGAGGGGTGTGGCGTGTTGTGGGGGGGCAGGGTGTTGGGGGCTGGGGGGGAAGGTGGTAAGTCCAAACCTGTCCTCGTGTTGCCACCCGCGCACACGGACCTCTGGTGGGAGTTCCTGGTTAAAGACCAGGAGCAGGAGACCTGGTTGGACTTTTCCCTCGCTACCTCTGGTGCAACGCTGTGACCAACTAGCTTAGCACGGGCGTTGGACCGAGTCTAGCACATCCATGGGCTGCATGAGTCAGATTGCCGCTGGAGAAACTGAATGAGCTTCCATAGAAGCCCAGCTGGAAGTTGAAGGAGGTATTGCTCTTCATATGCTAACTTAATCCTATTGAAAAAATACACAAAAAAAGCATTTTATTCTGTATATTTATAAACTAGCTGCCTGTACATAAAAGTTGTCTGACTTACATTTGCTTCAGCAAGATACCTGTCTTGTTTCTCAAGTGTGACTTTTTGCAAAGAAATCTTGTTGACCTCGAAGACATGTTGTTAGATCAAGAATCAGCCTGGCTAAGCCTTACCGACTGATGGTCTGATGAGACAGGGAAGATAGATCCAAGCTCAACTGCAGTAAATTGATCGGTGTGGAACTGCTCCATTTGTGACGTTGGCTCAAGCTGTGATTGAAAGGCTCTGAAATGCACCTCTTCCTTCTTCCGAAAGAGAACCATGCGCCCTTGCCAAAAACTATTGCCATCCTTAGTCGCTTTCCAGTAGCTGTTCTACGAAGAACAAAAGGAGGAAGTTAAAAGCTGTGGGGGTGGGTGGCGGCGGCGGGTGGGGGGGGGGCGCGGCGGGGTTTCACAGAGGGTTTTTTAGTACAAGGAATCGAATTGGAAAGCAGAGAAGTTACGTATAGAACCTTGGTTAGACCACACTTGGAGCACGATGCACAGTTCCAGACGCCATATCACAAAAAGGACAGAGAGGCACTGGAGAAGGTGCAAAAAACATTTAGAAGGATGATATCAGAACTGAGAGGTTTTTACTATTAGGAAAGGTTGAACAGGCCGGGGCTCTTTTTTCTAGAAAAGAGAAGGCTGAGGGCTGACCTGATAGAGGTCTTTAAAATTATGAAGGGTTTCAATAGGTTAGATATCTTGTAGATGGTAGCCTTTCCACAATCTACAAGGCACAAGTCAGGAGCATGGTGGAATACTCTCCACTTGCCTGGATGAGTGCCGCTCCAACAACACTCAAGAAGCTCGACACCATCCAGGACAGAGCAGTCCGCTTGACTGGCACCCCATCCACCACCTTAAACATTCACTCCCCCCACCACCAGCGTACCGTGGCTGCAGTGTGTACCATCTACAAGATGCACTGCAGCAACTCGCCAAGGGTTCTTCGGCAGCACCACCCAAACCCGTTCAAGAAGGGGGCTCACCACCACCACCTTCTCAAGGGCGATTAGGGATGGGCAATAAAGGCCAGCGATGCCCACATCCCATGAAAGAATTTAAAAAATATATAGAGATGTTTCCACTTAGGGAGTCCAAAATGTAAGGATTTCGCAATAATTTCGAAATTTCCTACAGTTCCGAAGATTGAATTTTGATTAAAGAATACCTGGGTAATATACCTTTAAAATCCAGGGATCAAAATGGCTGTCAGACCTCGTGGCAGAAGACAAAAGACATTGAAAAGGCAGCTTGTGTGTGTCTGTGAAAAAGGGGTAATCAAAGGTGGCTGCCCGACCTCGTGTCAGGACACAGACTGTGGACATATGAAAAGTGAAGACCTAAAATGGCTGACTAAACTGTTGTGTATGTACCTTTAAGAGAATAACTGGTCTCAGACTGCAGTATCAGCAGTGACCACCCCTGTATAAAAGGCGCTAGTGAGCCTCTGTTGTTTTCAGTTTCACTATTGACTTCCATCAGTAAAGACGTGTTTTGTTCAACTCCTGCTGTCCGTGTCTCAATCATTCACGGACGTAATACTGGCGACGAGCAGATACGAACCTACCTACAGTCTGCACTACCTCCTGGGATCCATTCCTACAGCGAAGTGAGCAGAGGTCGAGGCCAGAAAGAAAAGAAAGTAAGAGGCAGTAGAAACGGGCGTCGACCATGGGCATCCACCCTGTGTTGCGCAGTTGAAGATTGCTGGAGAAGCTGTCGGAAGCGGGGCCTGGTTCCTGTCGACGGTGCTTCAGCTAATCGGGCTGGTGGCAGGTAGTGCACTGATCCTTCCTGGGCTGCGGCGGTCGCGAACTCGAGCGGGTGGTTTGCAACGGGGCCGAGCAGCGTTGTCGGGAAGAAGAGAGAGAGAGGGTGGAGCACACAGGGCGTGGCCGGTGCTACGAAGCCGGGCTGCATATAGACCCGCGAAGAGGGAGGCAAGAGTCCCACAGGGTTGTTCCACGACGGGAAAATAATTTAAAAAAAAAGAAATATTAAACGCGCAAGAAACTGCGAGGAGCTGCAGGTTGTAATGGGAACCGTGGAAAGCAGCGCTAGCAACAGCGGGGAAGAAGGCAAAGCGCGGGAGGTGCCATCTTAATCAGCGGGGAAGAAGGCAAAGCGCGGGAGGTGCCATTTTGTTAAATCGGGGAAGAAGGCAAAGCGCGGGAGGCGCCATTTTAGATTTGCAAGATGCCGAAGACTGGCTGTATCACTGCTTTTGATAATACAATAGAGGACTGGACCATGTATGTGGAAAGAGTCGAGGTATATTTCGAGGCAAACGAAATAGCGGAGGGGAAAAAGGCATCGATATTGCTAAACTTAATGGGCACTAGAACGTACGGCCTATTGCGGGACCTGATTACTCCAGCCAAACCGAAGGCGAAGAGTTTTAACGAAATTGTTGCTGCCCTACAGGAACACCTAAACCCTGCACCGCCGTTGATAGCAGAAAGATTTAAATTCTACAGGAGAGCTCAGCATAAAGATGAGAGCAATGCTGAGTACCTTACGGAACTACGCAAGCTATCAAAGCACTGCCAGTTCAGAGCAGGACTGGCAGATACTCTACGGGACAAATTTGTCTGTGGACTCCTGAGTGAAGGAACACAGAAGAAGTTACTCTCAGAGAAAGAGCTGACGCTAGAGAAGGCTTTCAGCGTGGCAGTATCGTATGAAGCAGCAGCCAGGGGAGCTGCAGAAATTCAACAAAAACCACAGGAATACGGCACCCACGAAATGACACGGGGATTTGCAAAATGTTATCGCTGCGGCAGAACTAACCATGACCAGAAGGACTGCTGGTCCAAAGCAGGCAATGCGGGAAGATGGGACACATTGCACGAGTTTGCAGGTCTGGGAAGAAGACCAGCGACAACAAAAAGGCTACATAGGAACCGTACAAAAGATGACGGACAGTAGTTCCGAAGACCAGATGAGCGATAGTGAATCCGGGAACAGGAGATTAAGCTGTCTCAAACTTCACAATGTAATCGCAAAAGAGGATCACCGAACCATTTGGGTCACCCTCACGATAGCAGGGTCCCAAGTTAAAATGGAACTGGAGACAGGATCAGCGCTAACCGTCATGAATCGACGAGACTACGAGCGGCTATTTTCACACATACCCTTGAGAGAGACATCCATCGTCTTGACGACGTATACGGGGCAATAAGTATACCCCAGAGGAAAAATAAGGGTGCCTGTCGAATACAACGGCAAGAAAATACGGAAATTGTATCTCTACATACTGCCAAATGGTGGACCACCGTTATTGGGACGGGAATGGATCAGGAAGATAAACGTAGATTGGCACTCCATTCATGCAATGACTGGCGTCACTCCTGGACGATTGTCACCAATCTTAGCTAACGCCAAAGAGGTATTTCAACACGAACTGGGCACGCTTAAAGGCGTAACCGCCTCAATAAAAATAGAAAAGAATGCAGTTCCCAAGATTTTCAAAGCAAGAATGGTAGCATATGCAATTCGCCCAGCCGTCGAGGCAGAGCTGGAGAATCTGGAGAAGGCAGGCGTGTTGTCTAAGGTCGACTGGAGCGAGTGGGCGACACCCATCATTCCTGTCATGAAGAAAACGTTAAGCAATAAGTCCGGGGAGCCAAGGAAGATTCGCATCTGTGGGGATTTCAAGGTGACGGTGAACCCAGTCCTTTACACAGTACAATATCCTCTTCCAAGGATAGAAGACATCTTCGCCTCACTGTCTGGAGGGAAGCGTTTTACAAAAATTGACCTAGCACAAGCATATTTGCAGATGGAGGTTGAAGAGTCCTCTAGGAAGTATCTCACGATAAACACTCACAAAGGTCTTTACCAGTATCATCGATTGGTATTCGGCGTAGCATCGGCTCAGGCGATATGGCAAAGAGCGATGGAACAAGTCCTGCAAGGGATTCCGGGGACTCAGTGTTACTTGGACGACATCCTTGTGACAGGTGAAGATGACAGTGAACACCTTAACAACCTAGAACAGGTGCTCACTAGACTACGGGAACATGGGCTGCGAGCCAACCGCCCCAAGTGCGAATTTTTTAAGAAACAGATATGGTATTGTGGCCACGTGACTGTTGAAGAGGGGTTACATAAGTCCCCTGACAAAATTGAAGCGGTTGTTAAGGCCCCAGCGCCTGAAAATGTGTCGCAACTGAGGTCATTCCTCGGATTGGTGAATTACTACCATAAGTTTTTGCCGAATTTGTCGACAATTCTGCACCCACTGAACGCCCTGCTACGAACGGGGGTAGCATGGAAATGGAGCTATGATTGTAAGCGTGCTTTTCAGAAGAGTAAGAACTTAATCACTTCAAGGGAAGTATTGGCTCACTACAACCCAGCACTGCCGATCAGACTGGCGTGTGATGCGTCTCCCTACGGCATTGGGGCGGTACTGTCACATAAATTCCTTGATGGTTTAGAGAGGCCAATAGCTTTTGCGTCACGCTCGTTAACTTCTGCCGAGCGTCACTACGCCCAGATTGACAGAGAGGCCCTCAGCCTAGTGTGGGGGGTGAAGAAGTTCAATCACTACCTGCACGGTCAAAAATTTACTCTACTAACCGATCATCAACCTCTTGTCTCCATTTTCAACCCTCAGAAGGGCGTACCGATAATGACAGCACAACGGCTGCAGAGGTGGTCCCTTTTCCTAGGGGCACACCAATATGACATCGAGTACAAAGGAACTAAACAGCATGGAAATGCTGATGGATTGTCACGCCTACCGTTGCCGACGGTGGAAGAAGAAGACCTTGCAGTGGATCCAATGGAGTTATTCCACTCGACCATAGTCGAATGTCTCCCTGTGACGAATGCAAACATAGAAAAGGAAACACGGAATGACCCGACACTATCACGGGTCTATGATTTAACGGTGAAGGGATGGCCAGCACATGGCGAACCACTGCTGCCAGCATTCTCGCCGAGAAGAGAACAGCTGTCAGTGTGCAGAGGAATCTTGATGTGTGGGTCCAGAGTAGTAATTCCACCTAAGTTGACAGATAGAGTGCTCAATGAGCTTCATGAGGGTCATCTGGGTGGGGTAAAAATGAAGAACTTAGCCAGAGCGTTTGTGTGGTGGCCGGGAATCGATAGAGAAATTGAAGAGATGACCAAGAGCTGTGCAGGATGCCAGAAGGTCCAAAACGCCCCACCACAAGCTCCTCTGTATCCATGGGAGTGGCCCTCATCTCCATGGCAAAGGGTGCACATTGATTTTGCTGGTCCCTTTATGGACTCGATGTTTTTAATTGCGGTGGATGCACATTCAAAGTGGCCAGAGGTAATAAAAATGTCCTCAACCACCACGGAAAAAACTATCACAGTTTTATGAACCATATTCGCCAGGAATGGGCTGCCTGAACAGATTTGCTCTGACAATGGACGACAGTTTGTGTCTGAAGAGTTCCGGAGGTTCTTAAAGAACAATGGTGTTAAGCATTACACATCTGCCCCATATCATCCAGCCACTAATGGATTGGCCGAGAGGTTTGTCCAAACATTCAAGAAGGCTATCAAGGCAATGTGTAATGAAGATATACCCCTGCAACACAAGGTGGACAACTTCTTGTTTGCCTACCGGAATGCGACACATGCGGTTACCAACCAAACTCCAGCCATGATGTTCTTCAATCGAAGACTACGATGCCGCTTGGATTTGGTTAAGCCAAACGTCCGAAGAGATGTGGAGAACAGGCAGTTTCAGAATATGAATGAAAGGCCGACCAGGAGTTTTAAGATAGGTCCACCAGTTTTGGCCCGGGACTACCGCACTGAGAAATGGCAGCCAGGAACGATTTGTACACGACAAGGACCTCTCATGTATATCGTGGGCGTTGGGGAGAGCATTGTAAGATGCCATGCTGACCAGATTCTAGAGTCACTGGAAAACGTCAATTCCACACCACGATCTGATACACCTGGTAATGAAATCGACGTTCCAGTTGCAGCTACCGCAGAACCGATAATATTGGAAGCAGATGAACCAAACAAACACATTGATCCTGACTCAACATTGCCAGAAGAACCTGATACCCCAAAGAGGCGTTATCCAGACAGAATCAGGAAGCCTCCTCAAAGACTGAACTTATAATTGCTTAAACTTAACCAATGTATCTAGCAACCGTAATTGTGATTGTAATTAGTTATCATTTAGTTGTTAAATGAATGTTATGTACTGTTCATCTAAAAGGGGAGGAATTGTTGTGTATGTACCTTTAAGAGAATAACTGGTCTCAGACTGCAGTACCAGCAGTGACCACCCCTGTATAAATGGCGCTAGTGAGCCTCTGTTGTTTTCAGTTTCACTATTGACTTCCATCAGTAAAGACGTGTTTTGTTCAACTCCTGCTGTCCGTGTCTCAATCATTCACGGACGTAATATAAACTGCCAAGCAAAGGCTGTTCAGGGAGTTCCCCTCCCTGCAGAGACAATCGACAGAAACTGCTACTATGTTTACACAAAGGATTAACCACTGGAGACTGCGGTTTCAGTTTGACCACAGGACAATGACTTTTGTTTACACTAACTTCCAAAGCTGTTTACTCAGCAATTATAGAAAGACATGCTTTTTTCAAACCAAGACAGCTCCATTCAAACTCAGTACGATGAATGGGAATACATTCACAAACCCATCACGATAAATGGTTAATTCATTCAAACCCATCACAGACAATGGGGACAGTTTGGATCCCTTTTGTTCAGCCCAGATGCACCTGGACCTGGGCGGGAAGGTTTCGGCCCCAAATGGGGTATAAGATAGCTTCTCAAGAAGCCATCTCTCTCTCTCTCTCTGCCGCCTCGCCTCCGTGCTCTGCCTACAGAGGAACAGCTCAGAAGCCTGCCTAAAGGAGTGGAATACCAGCAGTTTACTTTTAAATACTGGGGTATGCAGGGGGTTTCTCTTGCTCATTCTGGTCTCCTGCCAGGCTTTGTGCAATAATTACCCTTGAGTGGTTCGACCCACTCTCCCCTACGGTTCTAGACCTTGGACTTAGATGCAGAGAACTGTAGTGCAGAGAAAGGACTCAATAGACCAGGTTGAATAGCACGAAATGGATGCTTTTATTTTAAACAGTTTGAAGCATTACAAAATACATGTCATAGGCACAGATTAAAGTAACTACAATCATGCACAAATTTATGAACTTGACTCTATGGAAATGGGGAACACACGGCACGTCGTAAAAGGGGAAACACATTACGATTTAACCTTACTGTGGTGTATGTGCCTTTAAGAGCAATTGTGGTGTATGTGCCTTTAAGAGCCCCAGGTGTGCGTAATGCCGGTAATTGCCACTTGGGCTATATAAGCCTGTGTATTGTGTATATCCTTTAGAACCACCCCCCCCAGACTTGCTTAGTAAATACCTATGAACCAACTCCTGTCTTCAGTGTCTTTATCTACACACGGACACGACAGTGGCGACGAAGTGGAAATGGACTTACCTGCAATTCGGCAGCACCTCAAGGACATCGATTCCTCCAGCGTCCAGAAGACTCAAGGAAGTAAGAGAAACTGTGGTTTCACCAGCTGGCCAAGCTGGTGACAGGTACTGCGCTAATCCTTCCTGGGCGTCAGGCTGGAGCTCCAGCGGCGGGCTCTACAGCTGAGACAGGCAGCGAAATCGGAGGCAATCAATAACAGACTGGGAGGGTGCACTCGAGAGACGGCCGGCGCGGCAAGCAGGTCAGCGTTTAGACCTCCGTCGGGAACGAGTCTCCAACAGTGAATAAACGGAAACCACAGTAAAACAGCGTTGTTATCGGTAGCAGCGGCGGGAAAGCGTGGGAAGCGCCATATCTTTTCTACAGGGAAAAAAAAAGCGCGGGAAGCGCCATATCTTTTCTGAAATGCCTAAATCTGGTAATATTGAGGCTTTTGATGGCGAAATAGAAGATTGGACCACATACATGGAAAGAGTAGAGGTTTATTGCACTGCAAATGGGATAACAGATGAAAAAAAAGCTTCAGTACTTCTGAACTTAATGGGCGCGAAGGCATACGGGCTGTTACAAAATTTAATCACTCCAGCCAAACCAAAGGACAAGACTTTTAAAGAAATTGTTGATACCCTGCAGGAGCATTTAAACCCAACACCGCTGCTGATAGCGGAACGATTCAAGTTCTTCAAGAGAAATCAACACAAGAATGAAAGTAACGCTGATTACCTAACCGAATTAAGAAAGCTATCAAAGTACTGCCAATTCGGAGCAGGACTATCGGATTATCTTCGAGACAAATTTGTTTGCAGTCTCTTAAGTGAAGGAACACAAAAAAGACTGCTTTCTGAAAAAGATTTAACATTGGACAAAGCTTTCAGTATGGCTGTATCATACGAAGCAGCAGCAAAAGGAGCTGCAGAGATACAACAAGAGACACAGGACTTCGGCACCCATAAAATGACACAGGAGTTCGGAAGATGTTATCGCTGCGGCAGATCCACCCATAACCAGAGGGACTGCTGGTTCAAGGGCAAAGCATGCAGGCAATGTGGTAAGATTGGACACATTGCACGGGTATGCCAATCTGGACAAAATAAATCCACTGACAGAAAACAAAAAATCAATAAAGAAAAGTACAGGAAGGTACAAATGATGACGGACAATAGCTCCGAAGACCAGAATAGCGATAGCGACTCCGGAAACAAGAGACTAAGCTGTCTCAAATTACATAATGTACTTGCCAAAGAGGATTACCAAACCATTTGGGTTACCCTCACAATAGCAGGGTCCCCAGTTAAAATGGAGCTAGATACAGGATCAGCTCTAACCGTAATAAATCGACGAGATTACGAGAGGCTATTTTCGCATATACCTCTAAAAGACACATCCATTATCTTAAAAACATATACGGGGCAGAAAGTGTACCCCAAAGGAAAAATAAGGGTGCCTGTGGTATACAACGGCAAAGAAATACAAAAGTTGTATTTATACATTCTACAAGATGGTGGTCCACAGTTGTTGGGACGTGAATGGATAAGGAAGATACGTTTAGACTGGCACTCCATTCAGGCACTGACGGTGACCAGTAAGGAAAAAAACAATGATGACATCATACCTGAACGATTAAAAGACACCTTGGCCAACGCCAAAGAAGTGTTTCAAGAGAAACTAGGAACCTTGAAAGGCATCACTGCCTCAATAAAAGTGGAAGATACAGCAATTCCAAAATTTTTTAAGGCAAGACCGGTGCCATACGCAATACGTTCGGCAGTCGAGGCAGAGCTGAAGAATTTGGAAAAGGCAGACGTATTATCCAAAATAGATTGGAGCGAATGGGCAACACCCATCGTTCCAGTCATGAAAAAAACATTGAAAAATAACTCTGAAGAACAGAAAAAAATTCGCATCTGTGGGGACTTTAAGGTGACTGTAAACCCGGTCCTTCACACGGTACAGTATCCTCTTCCGAGGATAGAAGATATTTTCGCCTCACTATCCGGAGGGAAACGTTTCACAAAAATTGACTTGGCACAGGCATATCTACAGATGGAGGTTGAGGAGACCTCTAATAAGTATCTCACAATAAACACACACAAAGGCCTGTACCAGTACAATCGACTGGTTTTTGGAATAGCATCAGCTCCAGCTATCTGGCAAAGAGCTATGGAGCAAGTCCTGCAAGGGATTCCGGGGACTCAATGCTACCTAGACGACATCCTTATAACAGGAGAAAACGACAACGAGCACCTTGCCAATTTGGAGCAGGTGCTCACTAGGCTGAAAGAACGGGGCCTACGAGCAAATCGCCCCAAGTGCGAATTTTTCCAAAATCAGATATCATATTGTGGCCACATAATTAATAAGGAAGGGTTGCATAAGTCACCTGAAAAAATTGAAGCAGTTATAAAAGCCCCAGCACCTGAAAATGTTTCACAATTAAGGTCATTCCTGGGATTAATAAATTACTATCATAAATTTTTACCGAACTTATCAACTATTCTACACCCTCTTAATGATCTTCTACAGACAGGAGTGATTTGGAAATGGAACGAAGACTGTAAACGTGCCTTCCATAAATGTAAAGGCTTAATCACATCCAAGAAAATTTTGGCTCATTACAACCCATCACTACCAATCAGACTGGCGTGCGATGCATCCCCTTACGGCATAGGAGCGGTATTGTCCCATAGATTCCCTGATGGCTCGGAACGGCCGATAGCTTTTGCGTCACGCTCATTGAACTCAGCTGAGCGTAACTATGCCCAGATAGACAGGGAAGCACTCAGCCTGGTATGGGGAATGAAGAAATTCAACCATTACCTACACGGACAAAAATTTACCTTGCTGACTGACCATCAACCCCTCATCTCCATATTCAACCCTAAAAAAGGTGTCCCCATTATGACGGCACAAAGACTACAGAGGTGGTCCCTTTTTCTAGGGGCACACCAATACAACATTGAATACAAAGGGTCAAAACAGCATGGGAATGCTGACGGTTTATCACGCCTACCATTGCCAACGATAGAAGAGGCACCTACAGTAGACCCAGTAGAGATATTCCACTCTACCATAGTGGAATGTCTACCGGTGACAAATTCTGCCATTGAAAGGGAGACAAGAAATGACCCTACTCTCTCACGGGTCTACGACTTAACAGTGAAGGGATGGCCAGCACATGGCGAACCACTGTTGCCAGCATTCTCGCAAAGAAGAGAACAGCCGTCAGTGTGCCGAGGAACCTTGATGTGTGGATCCAGAGTGGTGATTCCACCCAAACTCCAGGATAAAGTGCTAAAGGAGCTTCACGAGGGGCATCTGGGTGGAGTGAAAACGAAGAACCTAGCTAGGGCGTTTGTATGGTGGCCAGGTATCGATGGAGACATCGAAGACATGACCAAGAGCTGCCTAGGATGCCAGAAGGTCCAAAATGCTCCGCCACAGGCCCCTCTACATCCATGGGAGTGGCCCTCATCTCCCTGGCAAAGGGTGCACATCGACTTTGCTGGTCCACTTATGGACTCAATGTTCTTAATCGCAGTTGATGCACACTCCAAGTGGCCGGAGGTAATAAAGATGTCCTCCACCACCACGGAAAAAACCATCACAGTATTAAGGACATATTTGCCAGGAATGGGCTGCCGGAGCAGATATGTTCTGATAATGGACCGCAATTTGTGTCCGAAGAATTCAGAAAGTTCTTAAAGAACAATGGGGTAAAGCACTACACGTCCGCCCCATACCATCCCGCCACCAATGGATTGGCTGAAAGGTTTGTCCAGACCTTCAAGAAGGCCATCAAGGCCATGGGTAATGAAGACATAAAACTTCAGCACAAGGTGGATAACTTCTTATTTGCATATAGGAATGCAACGCATATGGTTACTAACCAAACTCCCGCCATGATGTTCTACAATAGAAACCTAAGATGCCGGCTGGATTTGGTCAAGCCCAACATCCGAAGGGACGTGGAGAACCGGCAGTTTCAGGGCATGAATGAAAGGCCAACTAGGGCCTTCCAGATAGGCCAACCGGTTTTGGCCCGGGACTACCGTACCGAGAAATGGCAGCCTGGAACTATCTGCACACGATTAGGACCACTGATGTATACCGTGGACATCGGAAAAAGCATAATAAGGCGCCATGCTGACCAAATCATCAAGTCATCCGAAAAGGGACAACCTACACCACCACTCTATACATCTAACGATGAAGTAGAGATACCCATATCTAACTCCGATCCGGTGATACTGGAGCCCGATGAACCCGACACTGGCCTTCAAGCCGAATCAGCCTTGCCAGAAGAACCTACTACACCACCAGAAACTACTACACCCCCGAGGCGTTATCCGGACCGAGTCAGGAAGCCTCCTGAGAGACTAACTTATAATTAATTAATACAGCAATGTATCTTATTTTGCATATAACATGTAATTAATAATTACTTAAAATATGATGTACTAGTTAGCTAGAAGGGGAGGAATTGTGGTGTATGTGCCTTTAAGAGCAATTGTGGTGTATGTGCCTTTAAGAGCCCCAGGTGTGCGTAATGCCGGTAATTGCCACTTGGGCTATATAAGCCTGTGTATTGTGTATATCCTTTAGAAACCACCCCCCCCAGACTTGCTTAGTAAATACCTATGAACCAACTCCTGTCTTCAGTGTCTTTATCTACACACGGACACTACACTTACTCCCTCCCCTAAATACCTAAACAAAGTTTCGACTTGAGGAACTCGGGATCATGCTCACCACTATCAGAATCGCAAAAGGAGGGGTTCGCAGCCTTTCTGGCACAGCTTTCCGTCGTCACGTGGATTTGGAAACTTCTGGCGCAGCTTGTTTTTCTCTCTCTCTCAGGCGATGAGGCAGTGGACACAGCCTCGATGAGCGCTCGTCATGGCTGAAATCCACCAAGTCTGTTGTGGATTTGGGTTCATGGAACAGTCCCTACCACCAATGTGATATTGAAGAAATGGATGCACGTGTCGAGGCCTTGCCTGGCTAGGCTCGGAATGTCCTTTTTATCCGACCTGGACCGTCGGTTTTTCCCGAGGGTGTCTCCTCCTTCGGCCTGGGTCGTCGATGATCTCCCGACAACAGCACCCGGGCCACCCTCGTCGTCTTCCCGTCGTGGCCGAGCCTTGTCTGGCTGAACACCAACCACGTTGTCTTTTTCCCGAAGTTGTCCGTCTGAAGCGTCTTTATCGATTCCGAAGCTACCGAGGTGGAAGAGAGGGCAGGGCAGGCCAGGCTGATGGACTTTTCAAAATCCATATTTATACCCTTTTGGGCCAGCCTTATCTCCCGCCAGATCATAGTCCAGTCTTTGTAATATTTTGGCGGGCAGAAATCTCTGCAGGGGCGCTTTGTCTTGTAACGGGAGCCGGTGATAACTTAACTGGCCTTCCTGGCCGATAATGTCTTTTAATGTCTTTTACATTGTCACCGTGACTCGGTTCGCATATTGATCGGTCTGGAGATTTCCCTTGATGGCTGTTAAACGGTTTCTCCTTTGTACATTAAATGGGTATAAGTGTTCATGCATTGTCCGCCCATATCTTGATGGGCCCCATCCTGTTTGCCTGAAACCGTCCTGTACTTAGAATCCATTGAATATGTATGCTGTTTCCCTGAGTTTCGGTTTCCCGATACTGGCTTTCGCGGGCTTACTGTTTTCAATCCACAAGCCTGTCTGGCTTGCAGTAACAGAAATCAAATGGTCCAGAAACTGATCACGAGGCCCGGCGGCCATTTTGTATGCCCTTTTATCAAAGGTTTTTCTGTGCAAGCTTACTTTGGTCAATAAACTGTCTTATTTTATCCTGTTTTCTTGCGTGATTATTGCTGAAAATTTCGAATCTTACAGGCCCCCCTGTGATACTGATAGCTTGCTAGAGGTATCAATGATCCTTGGTGAGCAAATTTTCCCTGATTCCCCACATCCAAACATTCCTGGCACTTAACTATCTATGACCCTCACGACACATGCAGTTCCCATTTCCGAAAAAAATGAAAATTACCTTGTGCACATTTGGACAATCATAGGCAGCACTTCTTAAACTATAACGCATTCATCTGTCAGATGTGCAGGGGTTGATACCCTCTTGCACCACCTGCATACACCTTTTATTAATCCTAAAACTTAAGAACGACTAATAACATAACAATATTCATATACTTAAAACAAAAACGCGCAAATGGCCAAAATCTAAAAATGGAGGGACGCCTAACCTTCAATACTAGCAACTTAAAGTGGGGTGTCTTCTTCCCCCATTCGCACATAGCGTTCTCTCCATTCTCCTGTGTTCTCGTGCCTCTGGAGGCGTTTGCCTCTTTTGCAATGCACGAATAGCAAAAATATCACAATTAAAACCTGACACACTACTAGGATGTGGAATGCTATTCTAATCCAGGCCGGGACCTCTATGTTAGTGAACAAGTCCCACCATGGTGGGATGACTATGTCCAATATGTCTTTTCCTATCTCTAAAGTCTTCTGCTCCAGTGTGTAAAAATGTTTCTGTGAAACTATAACGGCTTTTAAAATCTTGGTGAGGTGTTCGGGAAGAGGGGGAATGACATAACCAAAATGCGCGACGAATCGTTGTAAGTCCGTGAAATTCTCTTTGACAGTGAGGTGAATGGTGGAGGGTGCAGGAATGGGGACAATTCGTTGTTGTGTCACTTGAACCTCGGCCCTGGGTTTGAAACAGAAACTGCTATCACTGATCGAACACCACTCGTGTTGTCCGTAGCGGTAGTGAGGCGCTGCAGTGGTGACGCAGTATGTCCCACCCCCGATATATGCTACCTGCGGGGGCACATCGTCCTCTGCCATTGCCTCCATGGTGCAATTTATCGGATTCGCGCTAGCGGTTCTGAACCCACACTGTGGTTTCAAAAAGGCATTCAAGTGCTGGGGACACAGGATGATGTGTGCTCCCCGGCTCCGACACCCCGAGAGGTCGGTGCCTGTCATCGTACGCTCCCATCTGATGACGTAAGGCGGGACCACTGCGTAACGAATGTGTGCGCCCCCCTGAATGACTCCAATGTTCTCCACCCTGTATACCGGGGCGGGCTTTGCCACGGGACCCAACACCGGCATTCTTACCACTATTCCCATGATAGTATGATTCGAACGTCCGCAGTCCACTGGGACTGGGTACGCTTCTGCAGCTAGTTTGAGCTGGCATGGGCTTAATGTATTCTCAAAAGGGTGGAGCGCTTGCAAGTGCTTGTTGCTGATCCAGGACGGGACCAAACCCTGTTTTAAATCCTCAAGATTACTGCGACCCTCGCCCAGTAACCACGCCCCGTATAGCACACAGGCCTCGTTTTGCGCAGCTTGATCGGACGCATTCCGATCCTCCTTAATGAGCCCATTTACCATTCTCGCGTGTTTCTCCAGCTCAGCTATTATTTCCTTAAAGTGTAGTGTCATGGCCTGGTCTTCATGTAACTCAGAACCCACTACCTTATTTTCGTCTGTCAGTATGTTCCTTAACTGGGCTTTTAAACCGTTGATCTGTGTCTGCAGCTCCACGTTATCTAGAGCGTTGACGACAGATGTCCCGGTATTAAAAGCAGTGAATATGTCATTTACTGTACCCCTTCTTTGCCTCCCGACTCGATCCAAAACTTCTGGTGGTGTGGTGTATAATTTGTCTTTGTCGATGTCGGCAAAGTCAAACTCGTAAAACTGTCTAAACATTCGGGTTAACAGGAACTGGTATAATTGTTCCGTTTCTTTGGGACACCACTCCGGCAATCGTACCTCAGTGAGGTTTAAAATCACTGAGGCCACCGCGTAGTGTACCCCTTGGTACAGCACCTGACCGGTGGGTACCAATACTAGGCCGTTCCCGGGTCCCTTGGTGGTGGTGGGGCACCCTTCTTTCTGGGCTAGTGCTACCGGAAGCGTGGGCAGGGGCTTGCGTGGGCGGGTGATGAGTTCAGTGGCGTTTACTGGAATAGGGGAGTATGGGGCTCCGCACGCTCGAGTGCTGACATCCCATCTCATCCCCTCTCCTTCATCCTGCCACTGCCTCTGGAAGAAGATGGATACGCCCTTGGGGCAAACGCGTTTTGAACCCCACATACAGACATATATTCCTTCATCTGGTTCCCACCATTTGTCCCAACACACACGTAATTGTCCGTGAGTCCCCGTAATAGTCCGATGGGTATTATTACCCAGTCGCTCCCACTCGACCGTAGAGTTCTTCATGTCCTTTCCCAGCTTTCGCAGCCACCACCATCGCCTTAGTGGTACGTTCCCATTACACACCAGACAGATCCTCTTTCCCACGGTAACGCTGACTCTGGGTGCAAGGATCCTCACCCGAGGGCACGTTAACGAAGTCTCTTGGTAGGCAAAACCGAAATTGCTGGAGTATTCCGTAGAATTCGTCCCCAGCCAACCTGGCCATCTCCCCTGGTGGAAGTAGGTGGCGGTTTCCTCAACCTCTCGCTCCCCTGTCCCATCCGTTGCGATGGGGGCCGTGTCCCCGGAACACCCGAAGATGATGACGTCCTTGGTGCGGCCTCGGTAGGCCCACCCGCACCCGATCGCCACGAACACGATGAGAATCTTTTTCATCATATCCCAGGTTTCTGTAACCAATAAAATGATGTAGCCAGGCTCCCAATAGGTGCTGGCCTAATTAAATGGACGCGCGGGTTCCTGGACCCCGCTCCCAAACAAGCACACATACCGGGCAGACTTCAAAATTGAACTCTTAACATTTCTTAACACCGTAAACTTTATATTCCTTAAACTATCATCATAATTACCTAACTTAACTTATGTACAGCGCCGCCCTCCGCCGGGCGGCCTACTGAATTCCTGTGAGGGCTGCAGCGTGCCACACCCTGTGGTGGGGCTGCACTGGCCTTCGGCTTTGATCCCCCGCAGCCTGTCGCTGTTGAACGGGAACCATGCCTTTCTGGGGCTGCTCTAAACCGAGGTTGGGAAGGATGGGGAGAATCTGGCCAAAACTTTCTGGGCTGGGGCGCTCGAGTCGACCTACGAGGGGCTGCTTTGGGTGAGGCTCCCGGGGCTGATGGACCGGGGGTTGGGACTGTCACCGTCACAGCCTGTGGTTCCACCACAGCTGCCGGCTCCAGCTCCCCTCCCTCAGGCTCCGCCCCCCCGGGGCCGGGATTTGTGGCTTCCGACTCCACCTCACCTGTCCCTACAGGTAGTGAGTCTCCGCCCCCATTCCCTACCTCCCCCAAGCTTGAGTCGAGGGCGGGATCGTCGTCCTCTGACTCTTCCTCCTCCGTGATTGGGTCTAAGGCGAGGTCGAGCTGTTCGGGCTCTTCCTCGTCCGGATCCCAAATTAGAGGGGAGACCTCCCACTCCGATGGGGTGGCCCCTCCCTTCACGCAGGCTACTGTTCCAGCCTGTGTGGTCGGTGACTCTGTTACAGGCTGAGCATTTTTGTTCTCAGACCTGGTCCCTTTTGTTGGCCCTTGTGCACCCGATTTAAACAGTTTACACTGGTTAATGTGAAACCATTTGGTACGTCGGGGCACCTTCACTGCATAAACCATGGGGCTGGCCTTGTCTACAATGCTGTAAGGCCCCATGTACAATGGTTCAAAACTCCCTACCCTGGCGTAGTTTCGGACCATGACCTGGTCTCCGACTACCCACTCTTGTTGCTTACGAGGTTTCAGTAACAGTCGATTTCCCTGGTGCTGTCTTCCCATGTTCCCAGCCGCCTGCCCATAAATCTGTTTCAGGCGCTCCAAAAGGGTTTGGACGAATTTGTCTCGCTTCACCTCTCGGAGCTGGCCCTCAGTGAGCACCGGGGCTAGTACCTGGGTGGGTGTTCGCATGATCCTTCCAGTCATTAATTCGTGCGGGGAATACCCCGTACTTTTGGACTGGCTGGCTCGGATCCCCATGAGGACTAAAGGCAGGACCTCCGCCCATTTCTGGGGCGAGCCCATTGTCTCTTTCCTCAGCTTTTCCTTGAGGGTCCAATTCATGCGTTCAACAATCCCGGATGACTGGGGATTGTATGCTATGTGCCACTTCCCCTCCATGCCCAAGAGCATGAGGGCGTTCTGCATTACTTGACCGGTGAACTGACTCCCCTGGTCGGACTCTACAAAACGGGGGAGTCCCCACCGTGAGAACACTTCCCGAATCAAGATCTTAGCAGTGCCCAGTGCCGTAGCTGTTCTGCACGGGAAAGCTTCTACCCATTTGGTGAACACATCTACCAGGACAAGGCAGTACTTATATCCTCCCTGGGCGGCGGGCAGGGGCCCTATGTAGTCGACCTGGATCGACTGCCATGGTCCCTCTACCCTCCTGATGTGCCCCATGGGCACCTTCCTTTTGTGGGGGTCTGGGTTGTTTGCAGCGCACACAAGACAGCTTGTGCAGAATTCGTGGACATCGTCCCGAAGTCCCGGCCACCATCCCGCCTGCTCTACCCACTGCCAGGTAACCTCAGGCCCGGGGTGTTCCGCCCCTGGACCCTCGTGGGCCAGTTGCAGGAATTCCCTCCGGTGTTGCTGCGGCACAACCCACTGCTCCTCTCGGAACAGCATGCCTTCTTTGACTGAGAGGGCTGCCGTACTGTACGGACACTCTACCTGCTTGCCTTCTGTGATGGCTTTTAGGACTGTTTTTAGGGCGGGATCCAGGGTTTGGACGTTCTTTAGGTCTGGGGGCGGTGTCACCCCTGTGTTCCCTGGAATTCCCTCCCTGCCTTGGATCGCCGCCACGGGTCCGGGTCCATAGGGGTCCCAGAGAATGCCGTTGCGGGCACCCTCCCTGGCTAGCGCATCCGCCTGCTGGTTGCCCTGACTGCGGGGTTCTGTGGTGGAATGAGCCTTCACCTTATGGATGAACACCTCCCCTTCCTCTCCCACAGCTGCCAGGATCTTTTCCAGCAAGGGCTTAACTGTTAAAGGCCGCCCGTCCGCGGAGGTATATCCGCGGCGGGACCAGATGGCGAGGTACTCTGTACACGAATTGCATGTGAACATGCTGTCTGAGCAAATCGTGTATGGGGTTGGGAAAATCTCGGGGTGGGTAACCACGTACGCCACCGCGGACAGTTCAGCCTGCTGTGCGCTCATAGTGCTGGGGAGCTTAATTGCCAGGGCAATGTTTGCCGCAGGGTCATAAACTCCACACCCTGTGAGTCGTTCGCCATCAGATACAGTGCTAGAACCGTCTACGTAGATTTTGTGGCCTGTGGGGTGTATCCCGGCCCGTAAACCTATGTTGACCTCCCATACCCCTTCTACGGAACACCGATGGGCTGTTCCGGGATATACCATGTTGGCTGCGAGCTTTGGCTCGCAGAGGCCTTTAACTTTGAGATCCATCTGGGAAAGGAGGAGGGTCCAGCGCGCAATCCGAGCGCTGCTTACGGTCCCATCCTTAATCCTTCCATCCAGAAGCATCTTTGTGGGGGTGTGATGGGTGAAGAGCGTGATGGGAGAGGTTCCTGTGAAGATCACTGATCTGTTCACAGCCCAATGCGTGGCCAGGAGATGCCGTTCGCAATTGGAGAAACTCCTCTCTACATCCGTGAGCACCCTGGAGGAATAAACTACCAGTCTCAGCTTGCCGTGCCGCTCCTGGAGCAACACGGCGCTCAGGCTGTCCCCACTAGCAGCTACCTCCAGGAAGAACTCCTCTCCCCCATCTATGGCCCCTAGGGCTGGCGCGGTCTGCAGATCTCTTTTCAACTTCTCGAATGCTGCCTGGCACCCCTCATCCCAAGACCACTCGACTCCCTTGTGTAAGAGTCGGAGTAGCGGGGCTGCTGTGGCAGCATAGTCCTCGATGAAATCTCTGCAGTACCCGGTCAATCCCAAAAAGGACCTTACACCCGTTACTGTGTTGGGGATCGGCAGATCTTGTACTGATTCCCTTCTGGCCTTATCTATGGCTCTTTCTCCAGCGCGGATGGCCAGACCCAGGAATTTGACTTCCTGCTGGCCGATCTGTGCTTTCTTTGGGTTTACTTTGAAACCCTTCCTTTCTAACAGTTCCAATAATTCGGCTAATAGTGTGCCGTGCTCCTCCCTTGTGTCCGTGAACAGGAGTAGGTCGTCCACTACCTGGTTGGGCTGGCTAAACTCTTTTAAACTCCCCGCCATGCATTGATGGAAAATGCTGGGGCTGTTGTGAAAACCCTGTGGCAAGCAGTTCCAAGTGTACTGTTGCCCTTTGAAAGTAAAGGCAAACTTGTACTGATCCTCCCGCCGCAGCGGAATGGACCAGAAACCGTTCGAGATGTCCAGCACCGTGAACGTGGTCGCCGATGCTGGAATACTCCCTATTAGGTCTGCAACTGCTGCTACCGTGGGCGCGCAGGCTGGGATGTTACTATTGAGGACTCTGTAGTCCACCGTGGCTCTCCACGAATTGTCCGGCTTCTTTACCGGCCATAAGGGGGAGTTCACGTGAGTGGCTATTGGTCTCAATACGCCCTGCTGCACCAATGAAGATATTGCGGTCTCCATGTCGGGTTCTGCCTCCTTGGGGAAATTATACTGCTTTTGGGGTCGGATCTTGGGGTCCCCGTCTATGCTGACTTCAAACCCAGTGACCCTCCCACAGTCGTGCTTGTGGGTGGCAAACGCGGTCAGATTTTCCGACACACACGCCTGCAAGTCCGTTGGGACGTTCGCTACCATGAGCTCGAGATCGTAACCTCCTGACGGCTTCATGGTGCACAGGGCCCCCTTTTCTTCCCTCCCTGGGATTACGACTACCTTACCTAAACCGCTCTCGGCTCCCCAGAGACAGTGATTTCTCAGGTCCACGAGGATCCCGTGTTCCACCAAGAAATCAGCCCCGAGGATGCCTTTTCCACCCCCCTCACTCCACTTCAATAGGATACACGTCCATGTGGTGTGGAGTGCTCCCAAATGAATGGAGAGCGGGATGGAGTACGCGCCAGCCTGTTCTCTGCCTGTGAAACCCGCTACTAAGAATGGAGCCTGGGTGGACAGAGGTGAGGCAAAAGGTCTAGCTGTGTGGATCACGGTACACGAAGCTCCCGTATCCAACAGGTAACTACCCTTTTCCCTTTCCACCTCCATTTCCACCACAGGTCTTCTCCAGGCGTCATAGCGGAGCGGACACAAGTAGACGGGCTGCACAGGCGTCAGTCATTTAGGTGCTTCGGTTGGGGTCTCGGGAGCGATAGGGCTGTTGGCGACCGCTACCTTCCCCTGCGAGGTCATCAGAGACCGCATAGTCTCCAAGATTGACTCAATCGTAGCGGGATCCACAACCGCACCACCTCCTGTTGTTGGGGCAGGGGCTACGGTTGGGTTCTGGGCTGGTGCTGGGGCAGCGGTCTGGGCTTGGGCTTGGACTGGTGCTGGGGCAACAGTCTGGGCTTGGGCTCGGGCTTGGGCTGTGGTGAATATTCTCTCTCTCTTATCCTTCCATGGATTTCTACAGTCCTCGCGCCAATGACCCTCCTTCCCACACCCATAACAACTGCTTTTGGCTTGGGGAGGGCGATTCCCCTCCTGATGCCATTCCTTTTTAGCAGAAGCTGCGGGCCTTGCCTCATGTACCTTTCCTTTTAAAACAGGCGTTTTCCTACCCTTGTTGTTCCTGTAACTGATCGTGAGCTGATCAAGTACTAGTTCCTCCGTGGAGCGGGCGTTAGTGGGGTCAAACCATGCTTTGGCCTGCTCCCTCACTATTGGCAAGCAACCTGCTACCAGGCACCGGAGCCAATGAGCCCTTTGTTCATCATTTAGCGTGTTCCGTTCCGGTCCTCCCGGGCAGCTGCGCCGATACACGGGCCACAACCTTCCGGCGAAAACCCGTGGGGGTTCTCCCTCTAGCTGCACTGTCTTTTCTAAACGGAGGAACGGAGTTCCGTCACCCTCTCCTATAATCTCCAGGATCTCGTCCCGTAACAACTCATATTCCCTGTGCCCTCTCTTGCTCTCGTCAGGGAGACACTGGAGGAGCGAGCTGTCCAGGGAGAACAGCAGCATCTTAGACTGTTCAGCCCCGTCGCAGTCATTAACTGCTGCGGTCTGCTCCACGTCCCTAAAATGGACGGAGGGATCTCCTGACTCGGAGAGTTTTGGGATGTGACTTATCATTGCCCTCAGCTGTTGTGCGCTGTGGAGCATTATGATCTGATTCACAAGGGGTCCGTCCTCGCCATTGTCTTCATTCGGACCAAGCCTCCGGTGTCCAGTTGGACACATCGGCGCCGGCCCCGACTCTACTATCTGGTGTTGCTCTACCTCAAGAATCTCTTCATCTACCGTCTCCGTTTCCTTCCCCGGAGTCCAAGACTCATCATAAGCAGGAGGCGCAGAGGGTTCGGGGGTTGGTTCCTGAACTATCTCTTGTGGAATCGGTCTTTTGGATTCCTTGGCTAGCAATAGCTGGCTCGCTGGTGGGTTTATGAGACACACCAACCCGTTTGCCTTGGCTAGGGCCGTTCTCAGGTCCTCTTGCTCCCGGCGGCAAGCGCTGTGGTCGGTGCTCTCAGATCTATCCTCCATGGCCATCTTATATGCTGCCCTGGCTCCCAGAAGTTTTTCCTCTTAGGTCTCTATTTGCTTAGCTAGACGGAAACACCTCTCTCTCATTCTACCTTCACAGGCCTTGGCTTCAATGACCTGACATTTTAAATACTCTACCCGGGTTTCGTGGCAGCGAGTTGTGGAGTGGCGTTCCTGATTCAGCGCGTTAAGCGATTCAATCAGTTTTTGACCTCCCGCAACCTTTTCCTCTACGTCTGTAAGCAACCCTTTGATCTGGGCTGTTTGTGCTGCAACGACTTGGTTCAAAAGCTGGACTTGCTTCTTGTAGCACATCAGCCAGACCACCTTTTCTACAGATTTCTTATGCTCTTTACCCTCTGTCCACTTGATGGCTGCGTCTAGCGGGCGCCTATCCCTTAATAGGTCAGATATCCATTGTTTTGTGAGGTTGACTTTTCCAAAAACATAATCCGCTATTCTTTCATCCATCACATTTCGTTTATTCAGACCTTGATCTAACACACTACTTTCCTGCTGCCAAGGTCCTGCCGCGGTCGCCATTTCTGTAGGGGGTTTCTCTTGCTCGTTCTGGCCTCCTGCCAGGTTTTGTGCAATAATTACCCTTGAGTGGTTCGACCCACTCTCCCCTACGGTTCTAGACCTTGGACTTAGATGCAGAGAACTGTAGTGCAGAGAAAGGACTCAATAGACCAGGTTGAATAGCACGAAATGGATGCTTTTATTTTAAACAGTTTGAAGCATTACAAAATACATGTCATAGGCACAGATTAAAGTAACTACAATCATGCACAAATTTATGAACTTGACTCTATGGAAATGGGGAACACACGGCACGTCGTAAAGGGGGAAACACATTACGATTTAACCTTACTCCCTCCCCTAAATACCTAAACTAAATTTCGACTTGAGGAACTCAGGATCATGCTCACCACTATCAGAATCGCAAAAGGAGGGGTTCGCAGCCTTTCTGGCACAGCTTTCCGTCGTCACGTGGATTTGGAAACTTCTGGCGCAGCTTGTTTTTCTCTCTCTCTCAGGCGATGAGGCAGTGGACACAGCCTCGATGAGCGCTCATCATGGCTGAAATCCACCAAGTCTGTTGTGGATTTGGGTTCATGGAACAGTCCCTGCCACCAATGTGATATTGAAGAAATGAATGCACGTGTCGAGGCCTTGCCTGGCTAGGCTCGGAATGTCCTTTTTATCCGACCTGGATCGTCGGTTTTTCCCGAGGGTGTCTTCTCCTTCAGCCTGGGTCGTCGATGATCTCCCGACAACAGCACCCGGGCCACCCTCGTCGTCTTCCCGTCGTGGCCGAGCCTTGTCTGGCTGAACACCGACCATGTTGTCTTTTTCCCGAAGTTGTCCGTCTGAAGCGTCTTTATCGATTCCGAAGCTACCGAGGTGGAAGAGAGGGCAAGGCAGGCCAGGCTGATGGACTTTTCAAAATCCATATTTATACCCTTTTGGGCCAGCCTTATCTCCCGCCAGATCATAGTCCAGTCTTTGTAATATTTTGGCGGGCAGAAATCTCTGCAGGGGCGCTTTGTCTTGTAACGGGAGCCGGTGATAACTTAACTGGCCTTCCTGGCCGATAATGTCTTTTAATGTCTTTTACATTGTCACCGAGACTCGGTTCGCATATTGATCGGTCTGGAGATTTCCCTTGATGGCTGTTAAACGGTTTCTCCTTTGTACATTAAATGGGTATAAGTGTTCATGCATTGTCCGCCCATATCTTGATGGGCCCCATCCTGTTTGCCTGAAGCTGTCCTGTACTTAGAATCCATTGAATATGTATGCTGTTTCCCTGAGTTTCGGTTTCCCGATACTGGCTTTCGCGGGCTTACTGTTTTCAACCCACAAGCCTGTCTGGCTTGCAGTTACAGAAATCAAATGGTCCAGAAACTGATCACGAGGCCCGGCGGCCATTTTGTATGCCCTTTTATCAAAGGTTTTTCTGTGCAAGCTTACTTTGGTCAATAAACTGTCTTATTTTATCCTGTTTTCTTACGTGATTATTGCTGAAAATTTAGAATCTTACAGGTATTCTTTACTTCAGGGCAGTGAAGATCATAGACCACAGGGGGCATGGAGCAGGCGTTCATTGGTGAGCATATAATTTTCTGACCCATTACAAGGCAACTTAGAATAGGTATAGGGGTGGGAATTAAGTGGAATTTTGTTAGAACTGTAATTTTAGTCAATTTTCCCTCGTTGTGTCCGTTCTTTCCTCCCCTATTTAAGTAACAGTGTTGCACTAGCAGAGAAGTGCTGTAGTGAACACTGAGTTCTGTATTAAAAGTGCTGTATTTAAATAAAAGTGTTGCACTAAGCAGGGAAGTGCTGTAGTGAACATTAAGTGACCTGTAAGAAGTATAGTGCTGTATTTGAGTAACAGTGTTGCGCTAAGCAGAAAGGTGCTTCAGTGGACACTAAGCAGCTGTATTAAAGTGCTGTATTTAAGTAAAAGCCACGAAGCAGAGGTGCTGTAGTGAGCAAAGTGTACTGTATTAAAGGTGTGTTGCACTAGTTAAAGGTGCTGTATTTAAGTAAAGCCACTAAGCATAAAAGAGTGCTGCAGTAAACGATAACTGAACTGTGTTAAGCAAAAGTGCTGTACCAGGCATAGGTGTGTTGTATCGATTATTTTTAAGCTGTTTCTTTCTTTTGTTTCAATAAATACTGGTCTGTTTTGCACCCGAACCACGAGTCACGTTTTTCTGTCTACATCGCTACCGAATAAGTCCGGCGGTCAGAACCAGGAATAGGGGAGCGCTTCGAAACCGCACGGGGATCCCTGGAGCAGCTCAGAGGCTTCTGACTGGCCAGAGACAAATATCCCCAACCCCGCTTGTTTAATTCCTACAAAAACTAGGGGTCATAAATACAAAATAGTCACTAATAAATCCAATAGTGGATTCAGGGGAAACTTCTTTACCCAGAGAGTGGTTAGAATATGGAACTCGCTACCTGGTGGGTGGGCAGGTTCTGTTGGTGGGCGGGTCCTGGTGGGTCCTGGTGGATGGGCAACGTGCAGCTCTTGTGCAGCCTGACCGGCCTGGCATTCTCCGTTAATGTCCCTCCTTGGTCAAGCACATCAGATTGGACGGTTCCTGCTGAGAAATCCATGGATGGGAAAATCAGACAGAAGCGACTAATGGGCGACCGCTCCACTACTGCCAGTTTCTCGCCACGACCAAAGCTGAAAATTAACCCCATGGAGAAGTTTAGGAAAAGAATTTCAGAGCGCAGGTAATTGTCCAGCTATATTCATGATGTCGCTAACAAATGTCAACCAGAGGAAGTCTTCACATAATAAGAAATAAAATCTTGCATTTATATGGCGCACTTCATGATGTCCCAAAGCACTTTACAGCCAATGAAGTACTTTTGAAGTGCAGTCACTGTTGTAATGTAGGAAACGCAGCAGCCAATTTGTGCACAGCCAGCTCCCACAAACAGCAGTGTGGTAATGACCAGATCATCTGCTTTGATGATGTTGGTTGAAGGATAAATATTGGCCAGGACACTGGGGATAACTCCCCTGCTCTTCTTCAAAACAGTGGCTCTGGGACCTCTCACATCCACCTGAGAGAGCAGACGGGGGCCTCGGTTTAACGTCTCATCTGATAGATGGCACCTCCGACAGTGCAGCACTCCCTCAGCACTGCACTGGAGTGTCAGTCCAGAATTGGTACTCAAGTTTCCGGAGTGGGACTTGAACCCACAACCTTCTGACTGAGAACCGGAGAGTGCTACCCACTGACCACGGCCCACCCCCTCCCTACATTGTCTTATTGTACTGGATGAGCAAACATTTCTTCCAACTAAATATTGGGAAGACCAAAGCAATTGTCTTCGGTCCCCGCCACAACTTCCATTCCCTAGCCACCGACTCCATCCCTCTCCCTGGCAACTGTCCGAGGCTGAACAAGACTGTTCGCAAGCTGGGTGTCACATATGACCCTGAGCTGAGCTTCCGACCACATATCCGCACCATCATTAAGACCACCTATTTCCACCTCCGTAACATCGCCCGACTCCGTCCCTGCCTCATCTCATCTGCTGCTGAAGACCCATTCCATGCCATTGTTACCTCGGGACTATTCCAATGCACACCTGGCCGGCCTCCCATCTTCCACCCAACATAAACTTAAGCTCCTCCAAAACTATGCTGTCCATATCCTCACTCGCACCAAGTCCCGTTCATCCATTAGCCCTGTGCTCGCTGACCTACATTGGCTCCCAGTTAAGCAGCGCCTCGATTTTAAAATTCTCAAACTTGTTTTCAAATCCCTCCATGGCCTCGCCCCTCCCTATCTCTGTAACCTCCTCCAGCCCTACAACCCTGCGAGAAATCTGGCTTCTTGCACATACCTGATTTAAATCGCTCCCCCATTGGTGGCCGACCCTAAGCTCTGGATTCCCTCCCTAAATCTCTTCCCCTCCCTACCTCTCTTTCCTCCTTTAAGACACTCCTTAAAACCTACATCTTCTGCCCTAATATCTCCTTAAGTGGCTCGGAGTCAAATTTTGTCTGATAACGCTCCTGTGAAGCGCCCTGGGACGTTATTCTACATTAAAGGCGCTATATAAATACAAGTTGTTGTTGTTATTAAATGGCCTTTCTATGGAAAGGAAATGTTTGGCGTGTCAACTAAAAGATCATTTCCCGAGTTTCCTGCATGTTTACAAATTCAGTGCCAACGGTTTAGCTTTACTCATTACTGCTGGAATAGCTTAAGAAATCCCTGCCAACTGAAGCAATCATCCAGTATTCCCACGGGCGAAAATAACAAAATAGGTAAAAGTACAGCTAATAAACCTCAGGTCTCCACGGTAATCACAGGAAAGGCAGAGTGACGTTTAGAATTTGCAGCAGATTTCCGCTCAGATAATTATCCAGAGTCAACCGAGAGGTGTGCCTTGAATTTATTTTCTGTCGCGTTGACTAAAACAGAAGGTAATGCGTTATATAATTTGAACTAATTTAATGCCTGTGACAGATGCTCAGGGAGGCTTGGAACGATTGATTACCTTCACGCTGAATGACAAGTGTCACTTGTCCTTCCACCCCGGGTTGAAAATAACACACTGAGTTCGACAGTCGCCTTTGCTGCCGGTGATTCCTCACATCGTCCGTGGATTACAACCGAGGTCCATATTGCATTCATTTTTACTGACATAAGAAGTATAACTCGTGCAGGCGGTCTGTTAGTGTAGGAAACAATAGGGGTCAAATGCACCTTCACTGCTGAAGGAAACGATTTACATTTATACAGCACCTTTCACGACCTCAGGACGTCCCAAAGCGCATTACAGCCAACAAAGTACTTGTGAAGTGTAGTCACTGTTGTAATGTAGGAAATGCAGTGTTCTTGCTCAGGCCAACATCCCCAGCATTGAAGCTCTGACCACGCTCAATCGGCTCCGATGGACGGGTCACATTGTCCGCATGCCTGATACGAGACTCCCAAAAAAAGCGCTCTACTCGGAGCTCCGGCATGGCAAGAGAGCCCCAGGTGGGCAGAGGAAACGCTTCAAGGACACCCTCAAAGCCTCCTTGAAAAAGTGTAACATCCCCATCGTCACCTGGGAATCCCTGGCCCAAGACCGCACGAAGTGAAGGAGAAGCATCCGGGAAGGCGCCGAACACCTCGAGTCTCTTCGCCGGGAGCAAGCGGAAGCCAAGCGCAAGGAGCGCACGTCAACCCAAGCAACCCACCCACCCGCCCCTTCAACCACCGTCTGCCCCACCTGTGACAGAGACTGTAGGTCCCGCATTGGACTCATCAGTCACCTGAGAACTCATTTTTAGTGTGGAAGCAAGTCATCCTCGGCTCCGAGGGACTGCCTAAGAAGAAGAAGGAAGTAGGAAATGCATTTCTGTCCAGTAAGGTTCCACAATCAGCAAGGTGATAATGCCCAGATAATCTGTTTTTGTTAGTGATGTTGGTTGAGGAATGAATATTAGCCAGAACATCAGGGAAAACTCCCCTGTTCATCTTCAAAATAGTGGCCACGGGACCTTTTACAACCACCCGAGAAAGCAGGCGGGGCCCCGGTTTAACGTCTCATCCGAAGGACGGCACCTCCGACAGTGCAGCACTCCCTCAGTATTGTACTAGAGTGTCAGCCGAGATTATGCACTCGAATCCCTGGAGTGGGACCATGATGCAACAACCTTCTGACTCACAGGCAAGAGTGCGACCAACTGAGCCATGGCTGACACCGCAGATGAATAGAACGTGTTTGTTTGACATTGTGCACTCCATGTCAGGCAAACTGAAACTCTATTCTATTGATTTGTATGTTGCCGACTCTTTGCGATGGCAATGGGTTTCCAATGTGTAACTAAAAAAACAAAAATACACGGATTTTTATCATAAAAAAGAAAGCCTTGCATTTCTACAGCACCTTCCTCAACAACCGGATGTCTCAAAGCATTTTACAGCCACTGAAGTACTTTTTGAAGTGTAGTCACTGTTGTAATAGGAACATAGGAACAGGAGGAGGCCATTTAGCCCCTCGAACCTTTTCCGCCATTCAGTGAGATCATGGCTGAACTGCGACCTAACTCCATATACCTGCCTTTGGTCCATATCCCTTAATATCTTTGGTTAACCAAAAGCTATCAATCTCCGATTTAAAGTTAACAATTGATCTAGCATCAATTGCCGTTTGAGGAAGAGAGTTCCAAACTTCTACCACCCTTTGTGTGTAGAAATGTTTCCTAACTTCACCCCTGAAAGGTCTGGCTCTAATTTAAGATAAGGAAAACAGACTTTGAAAGTTCTGTGGGAACAGACTATTGAGGCGTGGAATCAGTGCAAAAACAGAAACATCTTCAGACTACGGAATGTAACCGGCCTTGAAGCCCAAGGATGCTTAATGGACTATTGATAAGAGTAACTGAGAAACAACTAATGCCGTATAGTTAGGGGCACGCACGGTGTGGGAGGGTTGCCAAGTTTTGGGGTATAAAAGATGCTGTAAACTGACTGCTCGCTGCTGTAGCCGGGTGACCTGGTCAGTGGCCAGAAATCATACGTCTAGTCGCTGCCGGATTGACCACTCGCTGTTAGCACATACGTGGTGTTTTGCTTGAGCTTAAAGTAAAGGGATATCTCTGTATGCTGAGGTACAATTAGGAACTATTATACGCTACATAACTGCCGGATGCTTACTTATAATCTCTTGCTGATTTTTAAGTCAAAGCAGTTTTTCACAGATTCATTGGGTTTTGTGTTGTCTGTTCGACGGGCTTGAACTTTGGAAACTGTTTGACGGGGCGAGGGGCGATTTCCGCACGTCTTGCAGTCCCTGTCCCTGATTTAATATTAGTTTCTTTGGGATTTCTGACATCAACATCCTGGAGGTTACCATTGATCAGAAACTGAACTGGACCAGCCATATAAATACTGTGGCTACAAGAGCAGGCCAGAGGCTGGGAATTCTGCGGCGAGTGTCTCACCTCCTGACTCCCCAAAGTCTTTCCACCATCTACAAGGCACAAGTCAGGAGCGTGATGGAATACTCTTCACTTGCCTGGATGAGTGCAGCTCCAACAACACTCAAGAAGCTCGGCACCATTCAGGATAAAGCAGCCCGCTTGATTGGCACCCCATCCACCACCTTCAACATTCACTCCCTCCACCACCGGCGGACTGTGGCTGCAGTGTGTACCATCTACAAGATGCACTGCAGCAACTCGCCAAAGCTCCTTCAACAGCACCTTCCAAACCCGCGACCTCTACCACTTAGAAGGACAAGGGCAGCAGACGCATGGGAACATCACCACCTACATGTTCCCCTCCAAGCCACACACCATCCTGACTTGGACCTGTATCGCCGTTCCTTCACTGTCACTGGGCCAAAATCCTGGAACTCCCTTCCTAACAGCATTGTGGGTGTACCTACACCATATGGACTGCAGCGGTTCAAGAAGGCGGCTCACCACCATCTTCTCAAGGGCAATTAGGGATGGGCACTAAATGCAGGCCTAGCCAGCAACGCCCACATCCCATCAATAGAGTCATAGAGTCATAGAGTCATAGAGTTATACAGCACGGATAGAGGCCCTTCGGCCCATCGTGTCCGCGCCGGCCATCAAGCCCTGTCTAATCTAATCCCATATTCCAGCATTTGGTCCGTAGCCTTGTATGCTATGGCGTTTCAAGTGCTCATCCAAATGCTTCTTGAATGTTGTGAGGGTTCCAGCCTCCACAACCCTTTCAGGCAGTGAGTTCCAGACTCCAACCACCCTCTGGGTGAAAAAGTTCTTTCTCAAATCCCCTCTAAACCTCCCGCCCTTTACCTTGAATCTATGCCCCCTAGTTATTGACCCTTCTACTAAGGGAAAAAGCTCCTTAGTATCCATCCTATCTATGCCCCTCATAATTTTGTACACCTCAATCATGTCCCCCCTCAGCCTCCTTTGCTCCAAGGAAAACAAACCCAATCTGCCCAGTCTCTCTTCATAGCTGAAGCGCTCCAGCCCTGGTAACATCCTGGTGAATCTCCTCTGCACCCTCTTCAAAGCTATCACATCCTTCCTGTAGTGTGGCGACCAGAACTGCACACAGTATTCCAGCTGTGGCCTAACCAGTGTTTTATACAGCTCCATCATAACCTCCTTGCTCTTATATTCTATGCCTCGGCTAATGATGGCAAGTATCCCATATGCCTTTTTTACCACCTTATCCACCTGTTCCGCCGCCTTCAGGGATCTGTGTACTTGCACACCCAGATCCCTCTGACCCTCCGTCTTGCCTAGGGTCTTACCATTCATTGTGTATTCCCTTGCCTTGTTAGTCCCCCCAAAGTGCATCACCTCGCACGAATTTAAAAAAAAGCTATCCTCTTCTTCTTGCTGTAAATACTGACGCAAAGTAATTATTCAACATGTACGCCATTTCCTCATTGTCATTGTCAATATCACCACTTTCAGTTTTTAAGGGGCCAACATTGCTCCTGACCACCCTCTTCTTCCTAATGTAACCATAAAAATTCTTCGTATTGATTTTAATATCCCTTGTAGGAAACGTGGCAGCCAAATTGCGCACAGCAAGCTCCCACAAACAGCAATGTGATAATTATTATGTCCGTGTATAATTGAGACATGGACTGCAGGAGTTGATTATAACAAGCCTTTACTGAATGGAGACAAGCTGGAAACTGAAACTACAGTAGCCTGCTAGGGCCTTTTATACAGGGGTGGTCACTGCCGGTACTGCAGTCTGAGACCAGTTATTCCCTTAAAGGTACATACACAACAATTCCTCCCCTTTTAGATAAACAGTACATAACATTCATTTAACAACTAAATAATAACTAATTACAATTACAATTACGGTTGCTAGATACATTGGTTGAAGTTAAGCAATTATAAGTTCAGTCTTTGAGGAGGCTTCCTGATTCTGTCTGGATAACGCCTCTTTGGGATATCAGGTTCTTCTGGCAAGGTTGAGTCAGGATCAATGTCGTTGTTTGGTTCGTCTGCTTCCAATATCACCGATCCTGCGGTAGATGCAATTGGTACTTCGGTTTCATCGCCAGGTGTATCCGATCGTGGTGTGGAGTTGACGTTTTCCAGTGACTCTAGAATCTGGTCAGCATGGCGTCTTACAATGCTCTCTCCAACGTCCATGGTATACATTAGAGGTCCTTGCCGTGTACAGATCGTTCCTGGCTGCCATTTCTCTGTGCGGTAGTCCCGGGCCAAAACTGGTTGACCTATCTTAAAACTCCTGGTCGGCCTTTCATTCATATTCTGAAACTGCCTGTTCTCCACATCTCTTCTGACGTTTGGCTTAACCAAATCCAAGCGGCATCGTAGTCTTCGATTGAAGAACATCATGGCTGGAGTTTGGTTGGTAACCGCATGTGTCGCATTCCGGTAGGCAAACAAAAAGTTATCCACCTTGTGTTGTAGGGGTATATCTGATATACCTATCAATTCATCCAATGAAAAGCGACGAGTTAAGACAGTAACTATAGGTTTTTATTGGCTAAATACCAGAGCCCACCCTCGTGGGTGATCGGATCCAACAAGGAGGAATACCAGCCAGTTGACCACCTTTATACCTGGGCAAGTAGGTGGAGCCATGGGCGGAGTCAGCAGTGGTCAGCCCAGGTATAACAGCGTGACAAGAGGCGACCTCGTGTAGTGATACAACAGTGTAAACAGTGATAACCATAGTGTAACGATATAACAGTGATAACCATAGTGTAACGATAGTGAACGATAAAAGTGGTTTACCACATTCACCCCTTGTTTAGATTTGAGTCCGGCGGGGTGAAGTGTACTACCAGTTCGGGTATGTCAGTCTGTCCGGAGGCCTCGTAAGCCTTTCCGATCGTCGCAGCAGCAGCGGCGGTGATGCAGTATCCGATGTTAATGCTGGTGTCTGCGTGGTCGGCGAAGGCTCGTGGGGTTCCGGCATGCCGTCTACCTGGGCTGGATTTGGGGGGGTGGTGGGGGGTAATGGTGGTGTCTCAGGGATGCCCGAGGGTGCGAGGTCTCGTAAGGAGACTGTGTCCTCCCGCCCGTCTGGGTATGCCACATAGGCGTACTGGGGGTTGGCGTGCAGGAGGTCCACCCTCTCGACCAGGGGGTCCGTTTTATGGGCCCTCGCGTGCTTTCGCAGCAAGACGGGCCCCGGAGAGGTCAGCCAAGTTGGTAGCGTGGTTCCCGTAGTCGACTTCCTGGGGAAAACAAACATTCGTTCATGGGGGGTGGCGTTAATGGCAGTGCAAAGCAGTGACCGGATGGAATGCAGCGCTGCCGGGAGGACTTCCTGCCAGCGAGAGGTTGGGAGGCCCTTGGACATTAAGGCTAAGAGAACGGCCTTCCAGACAGTCGCGTTCTCTCTTTCCACCTGGCCGTTCCCTCGGGGGTTGTAGCTGGTGGTCCTGCTTGCAGCAATACCTCTCGCTAGTAGGAACTGGCGAAGTTCCTCGCTCATGAAGGAGGAGCCCCGGTCGCTATGTATATAGTTCGGGAACCCGAACACAGCGAAGAGGTCGTTCAGGCATTTGATGACCGTGGTACTGGTCATGTCTGGGCAGGGGAAGGCAAAGGGGAAACGGGAGTACTCGTCAATGATGTTGAGGAAGTACTCATTACGGTCAGAGGACGGGAGGGGCCCCTTAAAATTGATGCTTAAGCGCTCGAAGGGGCGGGTGGCCTTGATCAGGCTTGCTCTGTCCGGCCTAAAGAAATGCGGTTTGCATTCGGCACAGGTTTGGCAGTTCCTGGTCATGGTCCTGACCTCCTCGATGGAGTAGGGCAGGTTGTGGGCCTTAATGAAGTGGTAAAGTCTGGTGACTCCGGGGTGGCAGAGGTCGTTGTGGAGGGTCTGCAGTCTATCAATTTGCGCGTTGGCGCATGTACTTCGTGATAGAGCATCTGGGGGTTCGTTCAGTTTACCAGGCCGGTACAAGATCTCATAATCATAGGTGGAGAGCTCGATTCTCCACCTCAAGATCTTGTCGTTCTTGATTTTGCCCCTCAGCTTGTTATTAAACATAAAAGCGACCGAACGCTGGTCGGTGAGGAGGGTAAATCGTTTGCCTGCCAGGTAATGCCTCCAGCGTCGTACAGCCTCCACGATCACCTGGGCCTCCTTCTCGACCGAGGAGTGTCGGATCTCAGGGCCCTGGAGGGTCCTTGAGAAGAAGGCCACCGGTCTCCCCTCCTGGTTAAGGGTTGCGGCTAGGGCGAAGTCGGATGCATCGCTCTCCACTTGGAAAGGGATAGACTCATCCACCGCGTGCATTGTGGCCTTAGCAATGTCTCCCTTAATGAGGGAGAAGGCTGCGCACGCTTCTGCCGTCAGGGGGAAGGAGGCAGACTTCATGAGGGGTCTGGCTTTGTCCGCATAATTCGGCACCCATTGGGCATAGTAGGCGAAGAGCCCCAGGGTCCTCTTCAGCGCCTTTGGACAGTGGGGGAGGGGAAGCTCCATGAGGGGGCGCATTCTTTCGGGGTCGGGGCCGATGACTCCATTCTCTACTACGCAGCCGAGGATGGCAAGGCGCGAGGTGTTAAACACACATTTCTCCTTATTGTAGGTGAGGTTCAGCCATTGGGCCGTACGGAGGAATCTCTCCAGATTAACATCATGGTCCTGCCGGTCGCGGCCGCAGATGGTGACGTTATCTAGATAGGGGAACGTGGCTTGCAGCCCGTTCTGGTCAACCATCCGGTCCATCTCCCTTTGGAAGACCGAAACCCCGTTGGTGACGCCGAAGGGAACCCTAAGGAAGTGGTAGAGGCGGCCATACGCCTCGAAGGCGGTATACTGGCGGTCCTCAGGGCAGATAGGGAGTTGGTGGTAGGCCGACTTAAGGTCGATGGTAGAGAATACTCGGTACTGTGCAATCTGATTGACCATATCAGATATGCGGGGAAGGGGGTATGCGTCCAGCTGGGTGTACCGGTTTATGGTTTGGCTGTAGTCGATGACTAGGCGGTTTTTATCGCCGGTCTTAACGACTACGACCTCGGCACGCCAGGGGCTGTTGCTCCTCTCGATGATGCCCTCTTTCAGGAGACGCTGCACCTCAGAGCTAATAAAAGCTCTGTCCCCGGCGCTGTACCGCCTGCTCTTGGTAGCGACGGGTTTACAGTCGCGGGTGAGGTTGGCGAACAGGGAGGGGGGCGGAACCCTGAGGGTGGATAGCCCACAGGTGGTACGCGGTGGGCGGTTTAAAGGCTGTTGGTTGTCGACTGTGAGTGGGGGGAGGGGTCCACCGTATGCCAAAGTGACACTTTGAAGGTGGGATTGGAAATCCAGCCCTAGTAGGACGGCAGCGCAGAGTTGGGGCAGGACGAGAAGTTTAAAATTTTTATACTCCGTGCCCCTAACCGACAGGGTCACAACACAGTATCCGCTGATGTCTGTTGAATGGGACCTCGATGCCATCGAGATCCGGTTGCGCGTTGGCTGGACAGTGAGGGAGTAGTGGCTCACCGTGTCTGGATGGATGAAACTCTCCGTGCTTCCGCTGTCGAACAGGCAGGTCGTGGCGTGGCCGTTTACTTTGATGTCCATCATGGACTTGGACAGGTGATGCGGGCGAGCTTGGTCCAGTGTGACGGAGGCTAGTGTATGGCTGAGCGAGCTGCTGTAGTCTGCGGGTGAGGCTGTGGTCGGGTCTGGAGACAAGGTGGCGGTCGAGTGTGGTGAACAAAATGGCGGTGCCCACGACGTTGCATAAAATGGCGGAGAAGATGGCCGCCCCCACAACTCACATGAGGGGATACTGGCATCTGTGGCCTTGATGAAAGATGGCCGCCCCCACAACTCGCATGCGGCACTGCTGGCGTCTGTGGCTTTCCCCCTGCAGGCCTTCGCGAAGTGGCCTTTCTTGTGGCAGTCGGAGCAGGTCGCGTTTCTTGCAGGGCAGCGCGCCCTCGGGTGTTTCGCCTGGCCACAGAAAAAGCAGCCGGCGGCCCGATCGCGGGGCTCCGATGTCGCAGCCGGTACCGGGGGTGGCGGTCCCGATCGGGTCCGGGACGCCGACGCTGAGGTAGGTCCCAGAGGCGGCGGTGCGAGGGGTATTGCGGTCGGGGTCGGGCCCGAGTCCCAGGGTCGCGCAGCACAGTACCTGGAATACGCCTCGAGGTCCCGATGGGCCACTTCCAGAGAGCGAGCGAGGGCTGCAGCTGTGTTCAGGTCGAGGTCCTTTGATTCGAGCAGTCTTTGCCGTGAGTAGTCGGACCGAAGGCCTTTCACGAAGGCATCGCGGATATTCTCTTCAGTATTTTCTGCAGCCGTTACAGCTTTAAAGTCACAGTCCCTGCCGAGTGTTTGTAGCGCCCGTAAAAATTCATCTACAGACTCCCCTGGCTGTTGCGGGCGGGATCTTAGGAGATGTCTGGCATACATAGAATTTTTCCGGGCTCCGGTACTGCTCTTTCAGCAGGTTGAGGGCGGCCTCGTATGTAGTAAGGTCCTGGATGAGTGCAAATACTTTAGGGCTCACTTGGGCGGTCAGAACTCTTAGTTTGGATCTCTGAGGCACGCCGGATTCTCCCAGGTAGGATTCGAAACAGCTCAGCCAGTGTTTGAAGTCGAGGGCTGAGTTTGCTGCCTGTGGTTTTGATCCAGGTACAGCGGTCGGAGGGCTCACAGCCAGGCCGGCTGCTGTGGCTGTTGTAGCTGGGCGTCTGACTGGTCGTTTGGCTGCTCCATTAAAGACATTTCAAAATTTAGCCAATAAAATTGATATACCTATCAATTCATCCAATGAAAAGCGACGAGTTAAGACAGTAACTATAGGTTTTTATTGGCTAAATAACAGAGCCCACCCTCGTGGGTGATCGGATCCAACAAGGAGGAATACCAGCCAGTCGACCACCTTTATACCTGGGCAAGTAGGTGGAGCCATGGGCGGAGTCAGCAGTGGTCAGCCCAGGTACAACAGCGTGACAAGAGGCGACCTCGTGTAGTGATACAACAGTGTAAACAGTGATAACCATAGTGTAACGATATAACAGTGATAACCATAGTGTAACGATATGAACGATAAAAGTGGTTTACCACAATATCTTCATTACACGTTGCCTTGATAGCCTTCTTGAATGTTTGAACAAACCTCTCGGCCAATCCATTAGTGGCTGGATGATATGGGGCGGATGTGTAATGCTTAACACCATTGTTCTTTAAGAACCTCCGGAACTCTTCAGACACAAACTGTGGTCCATTGTCAGAGCAAATCTGTTCAGGCAGCCCATTCCTGGCGAATATGGTTCGTAAGACTGTGATAGTTTTTTCTGTGGTGGTTGAGGACATTTTTATTACCTCTGGCCACTTTGAATGTGCATCCACCACAATTAAAAACATCGAGTCCGTAAAGGGACCAGCAAAATCAATGTGCACCCTTTGCCATGGAGATGAGGGCCACTCCCATGGATGTAGAGGGGCTTGTGGTGGGGCGTTTTGGACCTTCTGGCATCCTGTAAAGCTCTTGGTCATCTCTTCGATTTCTCTATCGATTCCCGGCCACCACACAAACGCTCTGGCTAAGTTCTTCATTTTTACCCCTCCCAGATGACCCTCATGAAGCTCATTGAGCACTCTATCCTTCAATTTGGGTGGAATTACTACTCTGGATCCACACATCAAGGTTCCTCTGCACACTGACAGCTGTTCTCTTCTCGGCGAGAATGCTGGCAGCAGTGGTTCGCCATGTGCTGGCCATCCCTTCACCGTTAAATCGTAGACCCAGGAGAGGGTCGGGTCATTTCGTGTTTCCTTTTCTATGTTTGCATTCGTCACAGGGAGACATTCGACTATAGTCGAGTGGAATAACTCCACTGGATCCACTGCCAGTTCTTCTTCCACTGTCGGCAACGGTAGGCGCGACAATCCATCAGCATTCCCATGCTGTTTAGTTCCTTTGTACTCGATGTCATATTGATGTGCCCCTAGGAAAAGGGACCACCTCTGTAGCTGTTGTGCCGTCATTATCGGTACGCCCTTCTGAGGGTTGAAAATGGAGACGAGAGGTTGATGATCAGTTAGCAGAGTAAATTTCTGACCGTGCAGGTAGTGATTGAACTTCTTCACCCCCCACACCAGGCTGAGGGCCTCTCTGTCAATCTGGGCGTAGTTACGCTCAGCTGAAGTTAACGAGCGTGACGCAAAAGCTATCGGCCTCTCTGAACCATCAAGGAATTTATGTGACAGTACCGCCCCAATGCCGTAGGGAGACGCATCACACGCCAGTCTTATCGGTAGTGATGGGTTGTAGTGAGCCAATACTTCTCTTGAAGTGATTAGGTCCTTACTCTTCTGAAAGGCCCGCTTACTTTCATCGCTCCATTTCCATGCTACTCCCGTTTGTAGTAGGGCATTCAGTGGATGCAGAATTGTTGGCAAACTCGGCAAAAACTTATGGTAGTAATTCACCAATCCGAGGAATGACCTCAGTTGCGACACATTTTCAGGCGCTGGAGCCTTAACTACCGCTTCAATTTTGTCAGGGGACTTATGCAACCCCTCTTCATCAATCACGTGGCCACAATACGATATCAGTTTCTTAAAAAACTCGCACTTGGGGCGGTTGGCTCGTAGCCCATGTTCACGTAGTCTAGTGAGCACCTGCTCTAGATTGGCAAGGTGTTCACTGTCATCTTCACCTGTCATTGGATGTCGTCCAAGTAACACTGAGTCCCCGGAATCCCTTGCAGGACTTGTTCCATCGCTCTTTGCCATATCGCCGGAGCTGATGCTACTCCGAATACCAGTCGATTATACTGGTAAAGACCTTTGTGAGTGTTTATCGTGAGATACCTCCCAGAGGATTCTTCAGCCTCCATCTGCAAATATGCTTGTGCTAGGTCAATTTTTGTAAAACGCTTCCCTCCAGATAGTGAGGCGAAGATATCTTCTATCCTTGGAAGAGGATATTGTACTGTGTGAAGGACTGGGTTCACCGTCACCTTGAAGTCCCCATGGATGCGAACCTTCCTTGGTTCCTCAGACTTATTGTTTAACGTTTTCTTCATGACAGGAACGGTGGGTGTCGCCCACTCGCTCCAGTCTACCTTAGATAACATGCCTGCATTCTCCAGATTCTCCAGCTCTGCCTCGACGGCTGGGCGAATTGCATATGGTACCGGTCTTGCTTTGAAAAACTTGGGAATTGCATTCTCCTCTATTTTTATCGAGGCGGTTACGCCTTTAAGAGTGCCCAGTTCTTGTTGAAATACCTCTTTGGCGTCAGCTAAGATTGTTGACAATCGGCCAGGAGTGACGTCGTCATCCTTTTTACCAGCCATCGTCAGTGCCTGAATGGAGTGCCAGTCTAAACTTATCTTTCTGATCCATTCATGTCCCAATAACGGTGGTCCACCATCTTGCAGAATGTAGAGATACAATTTCCGTATTTTCTTGCCGTTGTATTCGACAGGCACCCTTATTTTTCCTCTGGGGTATACTTTTTGCCCCGTATACGTCCTCAAGACAATTGATGTCTCTCTCAAGGGTATGTGTGAGAATAGCCGCTCGTAGTCTCATCGATTCATGATGGTTAGAGCTGATCCTGTATCCAATTCCATTTTGACTTGGGACCCTGCTATCGTGAGGGTGACCCAAATGGTTCGGTGATCCTCTTTTGCGATTACGTTGTGAAGTTTGAGACAGCTTAGTCTCTTGTTCCCGGATTCACTATCGCTCATCTGGTCTTCGGAACTACTGTCCGTCATCTTTTGTACTTTCCTGTACGATTCCTTAGTAGCCTCTTTGTTGTCGTTGGTCTTCTTCCCAGACCTGCAAATTCGTGCAATGTGTCCCATCTTTCCTCATTGCCTGCATATTTTGTCCTTGGACCAGCTGTCCTTCTGGTCATGGTTTGTTCTGCTGCAGCGATAACATTTTGCAAATCCCCGTGTCATTTCGTGGGTGCCGTATTCCTGTGGCTTTTGTTGTATTTCCGCAGCTCCCCTTGCTGCTGCTTCGTACGATACTGCCACGCTGAAAGCCTTATCTAACGTCAGCTCTTTCTCAGAGAGTAACCTCTTCTGGGTTCCTTCACTCAGGAGTCCACAGACAAATTTGTCCTGTAAGGTATCTGCCAGTCCTGCTCTGAACTGGCAGTGCTTTGATAGCTTGCGTAGTTCCGTAAGGTAATCAGCATTGCTCTCATTTTTATGCTGATTTCTCCTGTGGAATTTAAATCTTTCTGCTATCAGCAGCGGTGTAGGATTTAGGTGTTCCTGTAGGATAGCAACAATTTCGTTAAAACTCTTCGCCTTCGGTTTGGCTGGAGTAATCAGGTCCTGCAATAGGCCGTACGTTCTTGCGCCCATTAAATTTAACAATACCGATGCCTTTTTCTCATCGGCTATTTCGTTTGCCTCGCAATATACCTCGACTCTTTCCACATACGTGGTCCAGTCTTCTATTGCATTATTGAAGGCAGTGATATTGCCAGTCTTTGGCATCTTGAAAATCTTAGATGGCGCCTCCCGTGCTTTTCCTTCGTCCCCGATGGATCAAAATGGCGCCTCCCACGCTTTTCCTTCTTCCCCGCCGAGTTAAGATGGCGCCTCCCGTGCTTTCCCGCTGCTGCCGCTGCTGCCAACGCTGTTGCTGGCGATTATATTTATTTTACTATCCTGTAATAGCGACGCCCTATGGTCTTCACGCCTCCCCGATCGCTGCTGCCAACGCCGCTCTCCATGGTATTTTTATTTTTCTATCGCGCTTCAATATTTGCTCCGTTAATTGAAGAACCGTTCCCATCGTGGAGCGGACCCTCTGGGACACTTCCCTCCCTCTTCTTAGGTTCGAACGCTGCCCGGCTTCGAAGCACCGGCTGTGCCCTGTGTGCTCCACCCTCTCTCTCTCTCTTTGCCTCCCGACTCGCTGCCCGGCCCCGTTGCAGAGCCACCCGATCGAGCTCTAGCCCGCCGCAGCCCAGGAAGGATCAGTGCACTACCTGCCACCAGCCCGATTAGCTGGGAAACCACAGACTGGAGAACCAAGCCTGGCTCTCGACAGTCTCTCCTGCAACTTTTCAATTCGATGATTTGGAGGGCGGTTGCCCACGGTCGACGCCCGTTTCTCGAGTTCCTTTGAATTTTTTTTTTTTTCTTTCTTCTGTCTTCGACCTTCAATAACGTCGTCTGAGGTGCTGCCGAGTTGCAGGTAAGTTTGTTTCTTACTCGACGCCAGTATTATGTCCGTGTATAATTGAGACACGGACTGCAGGAGTTGATTATAACAAGTCTTTACTGAATGGAGACAACCTGGAAACTGAAACAACAGAAGCCTGCTAGGGCCTTTTATACAGGGGTGGTCACTGCCGGTACTGCAGTCTGAGACCAGTTATTCCCTTAAAGGTACATACACAACAATAATGACCAGATAATCTGTTTTTATAGTGATGTTGATTGAGGGTTAAGTATTGGCCAGGACACTGGGGAGAACTCCCTTGCTCTTCTTCGAAATAGTGTCGTGGGATCTTTTTTACATCCACCCGAGAGAGCAGACGGCACCTCCGACAGCACTGCACTGGGAGTGTCAGTCATCCAGTGGGATGGTCTTGGGAGCAGCCTGGCTTGCAGTCACAATTCTGATGTGTGCAGTTTGTGTTAAGCCAATCTGTGGTCTGCTTTTTGAAGCAGTGTCTAAAGGAATAAGGGATTAAAGGGAAATTTAATGGAGGCATTCTAAATCATGAAGGGTTTTAATAGAATAATTAAGGAGAAACAGTTTGCACTGACAGAAGGGTCAGTAAACAGAAGACACAGATTTAAGATAATTGGCAAAAGAACCCGGGGGGGAGATGAAGAGAATTTTCTTTTACGCAGCGAGTTGTGATGACCTGGAATGCACTGGCTGAATGGATGGTGGAAGCAGATTCAACAGTGACTTTCAAAATGGAATTGGATACATAGTTGAAAGAGAAAATTTGCTGGGCTATGGGGAAGGGGAGTGGGACTAATTGGACAGCTCGTTCAAAGAACTGGTGTAAGGGGTGGTGTGTGGGGTCAGCTTTGCCTCTGACTCCCTGAGCGGTTCGAATCGCTCCCACTCCCTTGGTTCTAGACTTTGGATGTATTTGAGGGTTGTAATGAAATTGCAACAGACAACTGAGTTGGTGATAAAAACTTGGATTTTATTTGAGACAGGAAAATATATACAACACAATATTCTTATTACTCTAAAATCCTGGGGTTTTAACTTTAAGCCCCCTTTTGGCCCAATATTCTTTAAAATAGTAATCTTCTTAGTTTGGGGGAATCTGTAGAATTTTGTGAACCTTACACTGCCACAGGCACGATGGGCTGAATGGCCTCCTCCCGTGCTGTAAGTTTCTTATAAAATTCTAACAGGACTAGCCAGACTAGATGCAGGAAGGGGAGTCCAGAACCAGAGGTCACAGTCTAAGGATAAGGGGTAAGCCATTTAGGACTGAGATGAGGAGGAATTTCTTCACCCAGAGAGCGGTGAACCTGTGGAATTCTCTACCACAGAAGGCAGTTGAGGCCAATTCATTAAATATATTCAAGAAGGAGTTAGATATATTTCTTAAGGCTAAGGGGATCAAGGGATATGGGGATAAAGCAGGGACAGGGTACTGAATTTGGATGATCAGCCATGATCTCATTGAATGGCGGAGCAGGCTCGAGGGGCCGAATGGCCGACTCCTGCTCCTGACTTCAATGTATCTATGTTTCACACTCACCCAAAAACACCTACAAACATCAATGTTGGTAGACTGCATTTTTGGGGCACTCATTTAATCTGTATGGGATAGGGAGTTCCTCATCTCTCTGTACCGAGGGAGAGCATGGACGTAGAACACAGCTTCTGCATGCCTGTGTCACATACACACACAGGTAGTGAACGCAGTTCTGCAAGGGAGGAACAATGCACCCTGACACCGTTCAGCACTGTGCTCGCCGTTGAATGCATCTTTAGTGTTTCTCCTTCGGTTATTTATCATCAAGACCGAACGGGGACCAGATCTCTCGCGAGAGATGGTGGGAGCAGCGCAGTGTGACAGCTGTCCCCGTCGCGCCTTTTGTTTTGTCTTCCTGGACCAACCTTGCTACCAGTGATTGTCTGGCAGACGAAGAAACAGATGGCACCAAACGTGACAACGTAGCAATTATTAAAAAAAAAGAAACTTGCAACAGTCCGCCTTTTGCTCATTAAATGATAATTACCGTGAGGGTCCATTTTTTGGACGTCTGGCAGCTTCCCCGCTCCGCATTCAGTAGAGAGAAAATGGAATTAATATTAAGTAATTCTTTACACTGCCCCGAGGCGCCTCGTGCCTTTGATACAAACCAGTTCTTTGTTGTGTTAGCGCAATCAATTCCATTATTGCTTTGGCTTTCACTTTGTTTATTTTTATTTCCATAAAAATGATTAAATACTTGAAAGTGGTCCCCGTGGAGCACAATTATAACGGGGTTTAATATTTTTGGTGCAATACTATTGAGGAAATTTTGATTGTCAGATGTGCGCCATCCTTCGGATAAGAGTTCAAACTGACACGCAGGGCTGACATGCCTCTCCCCTACGCCCCATGCTTGTGAAGGGGGGGCACAGATTGGCCAGCTCTCCTGCCCCAGACTCTTCGCCCGCTCCTTAACTGGGGGTGGGAGGCCGGAGGGGTTGGGGAAGGGTGGGGGGGTTGGGTTTGAATAGAAGTGCAGAGGCAGGCCTGAGAAGCCTGGAGCTGTGCTCCTGTTTGCAGGCCTCGGGCCTTCAGTCTCCTGGCGGAGAGCAGCAGCTAGGAGACACCCAAGGCCGGAAGATCCGCTGGAGAAACAAGACGATCAACTTATCCGTTGGTGAAACTCTCTTTGGCTTACCCCCGAATTCCCCTGGACCTTCTGGTCTGCGGAAGGCCACAGAACAAGCCCCACCATCAGCTTTTTGATTTGCCTTGCCCTCCCCCCTCACTGCGTTTGCGCGCACCACTGACAGGCAGACTAAAAAGTGAGACGGTGGGTTAGGGCAGGGAGGGGTGGGACTGGGACTACCCCCTTACCCCATTTCAACAACAATGCAAGGTCTGTATCTATTGCAGGCCTAGGCTCAGTCACCCCCATTTCGATAACAGCACCACCCCTCTCCACCCCCCACCCCCACCACTGCCCAGACATCCTGGGTCAGTGTGCTAGAACCAGGTTTAATGGGTCTCCACCTCATTTTCCTTTTCACTGTGCCTGGGAACTATGCATCCCCAATTTTCATCACTCCATGCCTTCAGCTGCCCAAGCCCTAAGCTCTGGAATTCTCTCTCTAAACCACTCCACCTCTCTACCTCCCTCTCCCCCTTTAACATGCTCCTTAAAACCTACCTCTTTGCCAAAGCTTTTGGTCACCTGCCCTGTTATCTCCTGATATGGCTCGGTGTCAATTTTTGTTGGATAATCGCTGCTATAAAACTTTGTGATGTTTTACTACACTGCTCGTGTTCAGAGGGACCTGGGTGTCCTTGTACATGAATCAGTGAAAGTTAACATGCAGGTACAGCAAACAATTAGGAAAGCAAATGGTATGTTGGCCTGAAGGGATAATTACAGTCCTAGCCCTTTTGGGCTACCCCAGATCAGGCGTATTCCCCAGACATTCACCCTCAACTTAAGTTAGAGATATCCGAATTCCATAAGATGCTTAAATGTGCCTAAAGGTTTAGGCTGTCTCTCCCGAAAGGAAAGGAACGACTGAAGATGTTACTGTCCTCCAGATAGCATTTTTAATAAGTTTAACTAGACTGTAACCTTTCGGATATTATGAGGGTCCGGAAAACCCCCCAGAATTCTGCAACTCTTCACAAAAGAGTGTACAGAAATTGGGTTCGCGAGTTTATACAGAAATACTCTTTGAGACAATTCTAAAAATATATAGGCCCAGAAATTCGGGTCGGGGGCTTCCCGCGGGTGCAAGCCTCCGACTTGCACTTACCTCGCATGCCGGCCGTTCAGCTGTGGGCCCCCGTGGGATTCTGATCCTGGGCCTCCTCCAGCTGTCGACGCGCAGTGCTTGCATATCCCAGGGGCGCAGTTAGTTTGATGCATCCCCTGGGATCACGTGGGCCATGGAGAGCCAATGGTAGCAGGGAATGCCCATTCATAAGTTTGACAGGAAGGGCTGTCCAATCTATAAATACTATAAGCCCAAAACATCACTAAAACCTCAAATAAATTAAAGAAAACATCACATTTTAAAAATAAACTATAAATTACATGAAATAACTATTTTAAACAATAATTTAAATTTTTGAAAAAATTAATTACATTTTCTAACAGGGCTAAAAATAAACTTACCTTTCTTTAAAGTATTAAAAAAAAATAAACCTGTGGGAAAAATGTTTTAATTTTAATTAATTCGCCACTTACCTTGTAAAAAACCGACCTTGCGACTGCTTTTTATATGTCTAACTTCTGGAGACTTACCTTCCCGGGAAAACTGGCAAAATAAACCTATGTTCGATGCGCACGTGCTGCCTCTCCTGCGCACGCGTTCCATCTCTTGACCCCTTCTTTCAGGGAAACGGAAGTGCGGGTTTCCCACGCATGTACAGTGCATGCACGAAACCAGCACTTCCATTGGGCTTATGGGTGAGTACCCCATGCGTACTCACCCGTGGAGACCCGAATTTCTGGGCCATAGTTTTATTTATAAGCCGACATTCAGTTAACAGCTGTTTAGTCAGTTGCAACATTAACAATTCAAAATACAAATAGCTTACTTTTCTTATTTCTCAGATATCCTTATTCTCAAATCTTTACTTCGTTACATTTCTTATTTCTTTATTATTTCTTAATCCAGATTATCCACCAAAATCAAATACTTTGATTACCCGAGACTCAAAGTTAAAAACTTACAAAGTGTGCCTGTGAAGTTGAGAAACGCTTGGCCCGTTCAGCGAGTTCTGACTTTCTGTTTGAAAAGCTCTTATTTTTATACCCTTTTTTGCAGTGGTTTATTCTTTGAAGTTCTCTGCTGATGTCAGCTAATTGTCTTATTCATTCCCTCTTTTGAATGCTTTTTATCTTACTGTCAATTCAACTATTGCATGCATAATTATGTCTCTACCTTTAGGTGTTTCAAAAACCATCATAAAAACAATATGACAGCTATGGTTTCTGTTTGATGTCATTCTTACAAAATTCTTTCATTCAATTCTTAATATTGGATTAATTGGTTTTTAGCAGACGTTGAGTCTCCTTACTGCTCCAAGTTCAATACAAACACAATGTAATTGCTTGGTGTATCTATTGAAGTCATATCTTCAAAGTGTTCTTGTTGGTATCATATTTACTATGTGTATATTAAAAACACTTTGACCAGAGTGGTTCATGCATTTCTAGCTATCTCAATTGGTTGCATATTTAATCGTGTTCCCTGTCTTCCAAGTTTAACATCAAATCTATTTGACCAGCAGATGATTCTTTTCCTTGATGTCATCTTTTCAAAGGCACATGGTTCTTTTAATGTTTGTGCTTTTGTTTTACGTGTTAGTTCTTAACACTTTAAACTGGGCATTTTCATTGTGTTCCCTCCAAACTCGACACCTTTCGGAAGCGTCAAACTGCCATTTGAATTGGGTATAACAACAGAAAATGCTGGAAATACTCAGCAGGCCAGGCAGCATCCATGGAGAGAGAAACAGAGTTAACGTTTCAGGTCTGGGACCCTTCATCAGAACTGGAAAAAGCTGGAGATGAAACAGATATTAAGCAGGTGCAGAGATGGTGGGGGGAGGTTTAGGAGGGGAGGAAGGAATTGAAAGAACATCCTGTACTTTTGTAAGAGGCAGAAAAGATAAAATGTTGCAAATGGGAATGGCAAATCATACTGCATGAAAAATGGGGGCAGGGATAATTATCTGAAATTGTTGAACTTAATGTTGAGTCCGGCAGACTGCAAAGTGCCCAATCGAATTAAAGTGACAGGCGACCGGAAGCTCAGGGTCACCCTTACGGACTGAACGGAGGTGTTCCGCAAAGCGGTCGCCCAATCTGCGTTTGGCCTCCCCAGGAGACCACACCTGAAATGTTAACTCTGTTTCTCTCTCCACGGATGCTGCCTGGCCTGCTGAGTATTTCCAGCATTTTCTGTTGTTATTTCAGATTTCCAGCATCCGCAGTATTTTGCTATTATATTAGTGTTTGGTTCACTGCCACCTCTCTTCTTGGAATGCCTACCTTGAAGAAGTTCTGCTCTTCTCTCCGACGGGAGTTCCGTTTATCTATTCAGCCTTGTTCATCTTCATTGCTTTCAGTTTCCCTTCTCGTTTTTGATCAGGTATCTGCCAAGACTCGGTTTCACAGCCACATCTCTTTCCTCAGTAACTGTCTCCGGTTCAGAGTTATTCCACGTGGATTCCAACTAAACTTCCACCCTTCATGTTTCCCGCACTTCTGCTCTCGCCCCTTCCCCTCCCTCCCGGAACCACGATAGGGTTCCCCTTGTCCTCACCTTTCACCCCACCAGCTTCCACATTCAACGGATCATCCTCCACCATTTCCGCCACCTCCAACGTGATCCCACCACCAAACACATCTTCCCCTCACCTCCCCTTTCAGCATTCCGAAGGGACCGCTCCCTCCGTGACACCCTGGTCCACTCCTCAATCACCCCCAACAGCCCTTCTCCTTCACCTGGCACCTTCCCGTGCAAGCGCAGGAGATGCAACACGTGCCCTTTTACCTCCTCCCTTCCCACTGTCCAGGGCCCCAAACGCCCCTTCCAGGTGAAACAGCGATTTACTTGTACTTCTTGCAATCTAGTATACTGTATTCGCTGCTCACGACGCGGTCTCCTCTACATTGGGGAGACCAAACGCAGATTGGGTGACCGCTTTGCGGAACACCTCCGTTCAGTCCGTAAGGGTGACCCTGAGCTTCCGGTCGCCTGTCATTTTAATTCGATTGGGCACTTTGCAGCCTGCTGGACTCAACATTGAGTTCAACAATTTCAGATAATTATCCCTGCCCCCATTTTTCATGCTGTATTATTTTGCCATTCGCATTTGCAACATTTTATCATTCCTGCCGCTTACATAAGCACAGTATGTTCTTTCAATTCCTTCCTCCCCTCCTAACCCCCACCCATCTCTGCACCTGCTTAATATCTGTTACATCTCCAGCTTTTTCCAGTTCTGATGAAGGGTCATCGACCTGAAACGTTAACTCTGTTTCTCTCTCCACGGATGCTGCCTGGCCTGCTGAGTATTTCCAGCATTTTCTGTTGTTATTTCAGATTTCCAGCAGCCGCAGTATTTTGCTATTATATTTGAATAGGGTAATTGTTTTAGTATATTTAACTAATTCCCATTTCAAAGCTTGTTTGGTTTTTACAACTTTGTTAAACAACTGATCTTTACCTCAGAAGCCTGTTTTCTGTTTACATCCTGTGTCTCTGAGGCTTTAGATTTTTAAACCCAGTATATCATGTGTTAATAAATATCAGAATTAGGTTCATATTATGGTGTATCTTTCTGAAATATGGCTTATTCCCTCACAGGCCTTTGTTACAAGAGGATTTGAGTATAAGAGTAAAGACGTCTTACTGCAATTATATAGGGCCCTGGTGAGACCACACCTGGAGTATTGTGTACAGTTTTGGTCTCCTTACCTGAGGAAGGATATACTTGCCATAGAGGGAGTGCAACAAAGGTTCACCAGACTGGGTCCTGGGATAGGGGGATTGTGCTATGAGAAGAGAGTGAGTAGTCTAGGCCTATATTTTCTGGAGTTTAGAAGAATGAGAGGTGATCTCATTGAAACATTAACATTTTTACCAGGCTTGACAGGGTAGATGCAGGGAGGATGTTTCCCCTGGCTGAGGAGTCTAGAACCAGGGACCACAGTCTCAGAATAAGGGGTCGGCCATTTAGGACTGCGATGAGGAGAAATTTCTTCACTAAGACTGGTGAATCTTTGGAATTCTCTACCCCAGAGGGCTGCGGAGGCTCAGTCGTTGGGTATATTCAAGGCAGAGATGGAAAGATTTTTGAATATTAAGGAAATCAAGGGATATGGGGATCGGGCAGGAAAGTGAAGATGAGGTAGAAGATCAGCCATGATCTTATTGAATGGCGGAGCAGGCTCGAAGGGCCAAATGGCCGACTCCTGCTCCTATTTCTTATGTTCTTATGTACATTAAAGGCACTATATAAATGCAAGATGTTGTTGTTTTTGTTGATCCTGCTCCAGGCTCTGCAGAAAGGGGGAGACAGCCCTCCTTGTCCCCCTGCTCCGGTTATTCAGGCAGATGTTAAAAATCAAATTGCATTTTTCGAAGGAGAGCTGTCAACTCTCCCAGCCTCCTGGCCAACATTGCTCCCTCAACCCACACCCTGAAAAACAGAATAAGTGGCCGCTTATTGCACTTCTGTTTGTGGGATCTTGCTGTGCGTCAAAGATTTGCCGCATTTGCCTGAACTTCAAAGTAATTTGCAGTCCCTCGGAACCGAGGATGACTTGCTTCCACACTAAAAATGAGTTCTCAGGTGACTGATGAGTCCAATGCGGGACCTACAGTCTCTGTCACAGGTGGGGCAGGCAGCGGTTGAAGGGGCGGGTGGGTGGGGTGCTTGGGTTGACGTGCGCTCCTTCCGCTGTTTGCGCTTGGCTTCCACTTGCTCCCGGCAAAGAGACTCGAGGTGTTCGGCACCTTCCCGGATGCTTCTCCTCCACTTTGTGCGGTCTTGGGCCAGGGGTTCCCAGTTGTCGATGGGGATGTTGCACTTTTTCAAGGAGGCTTTGAGGGTGTCCTTGAAGCGTTTCCTCTGCCCACCTGGGGCTCTCTTGCTGTGTCGGAGCTCCGAGTAGAGCGCTTGTTTGGGAGTCTCGTATCGGGCATGCGGATGATGTGGCCCATCCATCGGAGCTGAAAGAGCGTGGTCAAAGCTTCGATGCTGGGGATATTGGCCTGAGCGAGAACATTGACGTTGGTGCACCTATCCTGCCAATGGATTTGCAGGATCTTGCGGAGGCAGCGTTGGTGGTACCTCTCCAGTGCTTTGAGGGTGAGGGCTGACAAGCATTTCTAGATAAGGCAACCATATAAATGCAAGTCTTTCTTCTTCCTTTTTCTGAGCATTTCTTTCAAGAGCGACATAATTAAAACCAAAAAGCCTACACCAAGACTGATAATACGAAGCTCTTCTGGATATACTGGGTCTTGGCCTTGTACCGTTATTACTGGGGTGGCCTTACAGAGAGGCGCCTTCGCCTACTTCTACAAGTCCATTGATGTACAGGATGATGGGGCCAAGGGGTGGGGACCTCTTCCTGAGTCCAAAGTTTTTGCTTCGAAGCCCTCAGTCAGCACTCAGTGTAGCCTTGCTGTATGCCTGGTCTCGCATGGTTGGAATGGTGCAGAAGTGGAGCCCACATGTGAGTCCAGGCTGCGTTCTGAGCCTGAACCTGCTGAAATGAGAAGGCGGTGGGGAGGGTGGGGGGTGGGGGTGCGGGGGGCACCAAGTACATTTAGAAAAAAGATTTGAAAGCAGTCCTCTAGACTAGTGAGTCACTTGAGTGTTAATTTTTTTTATTCGTTCATGGGATGTGGGTGTCGCTGGCAAGGCCATCATTTATTGCCCATCCCTAGTTGCCCTTGAGAAGGTGGTGGTGAGCCGCCTTCTTGAACCGCTGCAGTCCATGCGGTGAAGGTACTTCACAGTGCTGTTAGGGAGGGAGTTCCAGGATTTTGACCCAGCGACGATGAATGATCAGCGATATACTTCTAAGTCAGGATGGTTTGTGACTTGGAGGGGAACTTGCAGGTGGTGGAGTTTCCATGCGCCTGCTGCCCTTTTCCTTCTAGGTGGTAGAGGCCGCGGGTTTGGGAGTTAATTTGAACCTTTTTGGGGGCGCTATGAGGGGGGTGGTGTGGGGGGTGGTTTGCGGTGGGGGTGGGTGAGTGTCCACCTAATGGATCAGTCAGCTTCCTTCCCAGTTAACAAGTCTTGTGAGAAGGAGGGGTGGGGAGAACTCTGCAGATTTGCCCCCCAAACTACCAAAAGCTGCGAGTGTAGGCCCTTCTCTCCCTCACCCCATGAACTTTGGCAGGGGTCGGTGGCATAGTTACGAAGCCAGGGCGGGTGGGTGCATGCTGCACCTGCAGATTTTGGGGGCCTGGGTAAAGTTGTGAATACCGTGGCTTTTGGCTCGATGATGCCATATTCAGTGAACCAGGTTTCCTGCTCGTCTGAGCAATAATTTCAAGTTTGTCAAGACTGTACGAGGCAAAAATATAAAATTGTCTCCTGGGCTAATCAAATGCTTGAGTTGCAGGCCGAAATATAGTTAATTAAATTGTAGGATCTCTTTATTGCTGAGGGCCTCTGGTCTGATGCTTCACACAGCACAGGCAATCTGGCTGGCTCGGTTCCCTCTCGCCTCCTTACCTCTGTAACCTCCTCCAGCCCTACAACCCCCCTCGAGCTCTCTGCGCTCCTCTAATTCTAGCCTCCTGCACATCCCCGATTTCCAACGCTCCACCATTGGCGGCCGCGCCTTCAGCTGCCTAGACCCCTAAGCTCTGGAATTCCCTCCCTCAACCTCTCCGCCTCTCTACCTCTCTCTCTCTCGCTTTCTTTTTTGTTATTGCTGTGGTTGTTGTTGAGAAACAGGATTGAACAACACGCAATGGAATCGGTATATATTGCGGATTCCCCCATACCCATTACATGCCCTCCAAAAAATGAAAGGAAGACAACTCGTGAAGAGTGCGCCCCGAGATTTCCCGATATCCCTCCCGGGGCCTGGAGGCTGGCACTCAGTCAGTTAGTCGCACTCTTGCCCTATGCCAGGAGTTGAGTCCCTCATCTCAGGTGGCACTCTGCTACAGTACTGAGGGAGCGCCGCTTTGTTGGAGGTGCAGCCTTTTAAAATGAGATGTTAAAGAGATGCCCGGTCTGCCTGGGTAACCGCAATAGATCTCATTGTGGTACTTAAAGTAAATATATGCTAAAGGTAACTGAGAGGGTGCAGAGGAGATTTACCAGAATGGGTCTGGGGATGGGGGACCTTAGCTACAAGGACAGGTTGGAGAAGCTGGATTTGTTTTCATTAGAGCAAAGGAGGTTGAGGGGTGATTTGATAAAGGAGTACAAGATAATGACGGGTTTGGATAGGTTAGATGGGGAAAGGCTGTTCCCACTAGTTGATGGTACAAGGACTAGGGGACACAGATTTATGGTTTTGGGCAAGAGATACAGGGGGGACGTGAGGAAAAACATTTTTTATGCAGCGAGTGGTGAGGACCAGTAACTCGCTGCCGACGGAAGTGGTGGAAGCGGAGACACTCGATGTTTTCAAGGGGAGACAGGATAGGCACTTGAGGGAAATAAACTTGCAGAGCTAAGGGGATAGAGCGGGGGAATGGGACTGACTGGATTGCACTGAAAAGAGCCGGCAGGGACTCGATGGGCCGAATGACCTCCTTCTGTGCCGTTATGATTCTATGACTAGGCGCTATAAGGCGCCAAGAAGCCGGCTCACCACCACCTTCTCAAGGGCAGCTAGGGATGGGCAATAAATGCTGGCCTTGCCGGTTACGCCCACCTCCCCAAGAATGAATAACAAATAAATGTGAGAGCCATAAGAAAACTACTAGGCACTTGTTCTAAGCGTTAAACAAAGCTTTAATCAACTGTTTTACAACATGGAGGTCTAGTTGTGTCCTTCACTAGTTCCTGCTAAGAATGTCCTGCGCAAGCTGGGCCCGTGCCCGAGTATTTATACTCTCCCTGGACAGCGCCACCCATAGGCTGCTCAGTATTATTTCATAAGTCTTTCTTTCATGAATGACTGATTCATGTCAGTGAGTTCTTGTTGTTGTCGTAGATACCGTTTATTGAAGCAGAGTTGGTGGAATATGCATTATGTTGCGGAAACTTCATGACCTGCCCTTTGATATGTTATTCCTGCACTAAGCCCTAGAATTACGCTGTAGGAAACATGTCTGTGGACGCTTCACACTTAGAAAAGAAGTGCTCGAGCCACCATTGAGATAAGGGGATCCCATAGCTTTATTTCAAGGCCCACATTATTTCTGCTCTGACGAAAGGTCTTTGACCTGAAACGTTAACTCCGTTTCTCTCTCCACGGATGCTGCCCTGGCCCTGCTGAGTTTTTCCAGCGTTTTCTGTTGTTATTTTGGATTTCCAGCATCCGCAGTATTTTTGCTATCTTATTCCTGCTCTCGCTGGGCTGCCTCGGTCAGTTTTTTTTCAAGGCAGCTGTCCTCAGAACCGGAGGGGAGATGAGGAGACCGATGTTTCCACTGATTTTGTTTCTTGGCCTGCGCGGCCCTTTTAAATGGCTGCGCGGGCCATTCAAAATCCTGCGCATGTGTGGTTTTTCTAGTTAAAAGCCAGCTCACGAGCCGCGCGGGACCTGCAGAGCGCTGTGCGGCCGCTCACCTGAAAAGTGAGGTTGGAGGAGACATGTCTTTTTTTACGCTGCGCCTTGTCGTGATCTGCAATGCACTGCGTTAAGGAAGATGGTTGCTGTAGTAACCTGGGAGGTTATGAGTAACCTGATCCACCAGGTGGTGCTGTGGCAATTGGTCTCCTGAGTTAAGTCTGGTCTGTACTGGTTGTACTTTTTGTTTTTACTGCCTCATGGCAGAAGCTTTTATGTGCAAGTGTTGATTAAACCATGTTAACCTGTGTCCGTCTCCATCTATGGCCACCTCAAGATACCACATATGGCGACGAGAATAAAGGACGGAAAAGTTTTGGTGGATCAGTCATAGTTAAGAGGTGCTCGGGTTGGTTAGCAAACTAGTCGGAAAAGCACGAGGCTAGGCGGCGGGAGTCGAAATGGAGTTTGATTTTTTGGCTGAAGTGACCGGATTCCAAGGATGGCAGGAACGGTAGGCTCCGTGGCACCTTTTGACAGCAAGTCGCAGTCTTGGGAGGAGTATTGTGAAATACTGAGCCATTTCTTTATGGCAAACGAGGTGGACAGTGCTGAAAAGAAAAGGGCCATTTTACTGAGTTGTGTGGGAGCACAAACCTATACACGGATGAGGAATCTGCTGAGCCCGGAGCGGCCAGGAGAAAAATCTTTTGACGAGTTGGTGAGTCTACTAAAGAATCATTTAAATCCGAAATCTAGTGAAATAGTACAGAGATGGAAATTCAATTCGAGGATTAGGAGGCTGGAAGAAAGCGTTACTGAGTATGTGGAGGAGCTTCGGAAGCTCGCACAGGACTGTAATTTTGGAAATACGCTCACAGTCATGTTAAGGGACAGACTAGTATGCGGAGTTAACGACGACAGTATACAACAAAGGTTGCTGTCAGAAGAAGGATTAATGTTTGAGACGGCACTTAAAAAAGCACAAGCCATGGAGACGGCTAACAAGGACATTAAGGACTTAAACAGTATGAGCAAGGAGAAATGGAGTAAACCAGTGGGAGGAGCTGTTTTCAAGATGGAAGCTGGCACGAAAAGTCCACCAGTCGGGGTTGGGGATTGCTACCGATGTGGCGGGACGAGCCATTATGCAAAGGGCTGCAGGTTTGCAAAGGCAAAGTGCCACAATTGTGGAAAAATAGGGCACTTAAAGAAAGTCTGTAAAAGGGCAGTGAGTGAGAAAAGCAGTGCTAAAGGGCAAAGCATGCTAAAGGGGGGAGGGAGAAGTACACAAAGCAGGCAAATTACATACAAGAGGAGGAAGAGTCTAGTGAGTCTCGTGAGGAGGTTTTCACTATATACAGCATAGACACTTCAAGGCCCAACGTACCCCCTCTCACTCAGTATTTGATAGTGAACGGAGGTCAAGTAAAGTTTGAGATTGACACCGGATGTAGTGTAACCATAATGTCGCAGACTGAGTACGCCAAGCTATGGGGGGAAGCAAAAGTACCAGAGCTAGGTACATGCCCCATTAGTCTCAAAACCTACACAGGACAGAAGGTGGACATTTTGGGGGCGGCCGAAGTACAAGTGGAACACAAAGGAGTCACCAAAGAGCTTACGGTGGTAGTGGTAGCAGGGTCAGGGCCAAACCTGTTAGGGCGAGGGTGGATCAGTGAGTTGAGTGTGGACTGGCAGGCAATGAATAAAATGGAGGACAGTACAGAGGCACTGCAAGAAGTGCTGATGAAGCATGAGTTAGCGTTCAAGGACGAACTGGGCACCTTAAGGGGAGCCACAGCCAAGATTCATGTAGCCAGTGATGCCACGCCTCATTTCTTTAAACCAAGGTCGGTACCTTTTGCAATGAAAACCAAGGTTGAGGCTGAACTAGATTGCCTGCTAAAGGACAAAGTAATAGAACCAGTGAAATTTTCAGACTGGGCGGCACCAATAGTCCCGGTATTGAAGCCCGACGGTAACGTAAGGGTGTGTGGTGACTATAAGTTAACAGTGAACAGAGTATCATCACTGGAACAGTACCCCATTCCGAGAATGGAGGACATGTTAACATCGCTCGCTGGGGGAGAAAGATTCAGCAAACTGGACATGAGTCATGCGTATCAGCAGATATTGCTAGATGAAGAATCAAAAAAGTTTGTCACGGTGAACACGCACAAGGGGCTGTTCACGTATGCCAGGTTACCATTTGGTGTCAGTTGTAGCCCAGCAATATTCCAACGGACTATTGAGGGCATTCTGCAGGGCATTCCAAAGGTGACCATGTACTTAGATGATATTCTGCTAACAGGAAGTGATGATTAGGATCACGTAAAAACACTGGACAAAGTGCTACAGCAGCTGGAAGAGGTGGGGCTATGCCTGAAACGGAGTAAGTGTAGTTTCATGGAGAAGGAAGTTACATTCCTGGGACATCGGGTGGATGCCACAGGCCTCCATCCATTACCAGGGAAAGTGCGGGCAGTGCAGGATGCACCTGCACCCACCTCAGTGACTGAACTGAAAGCCTATCTAGGGCTCCTGAATTATTATAACCGGTTTCTTCCAAACTTATCGATGCTGCTGGCACCCCTGCACAAACTGCTGAGAAAGGAGGAGCCATGGCGTTGGGGGCCAGAGCAAGCGAAAGCGTTTCAGCAGTCAAAGGAGCTACTTCAGTCCAGCAGGGTGTTAGTGCATTATGACGAGAAGAAGGAGCTGATAATGTCCTGCGACGCATCACCCTATGGAGTGGGGGCAGTGTTGGCCCACCGCATGCCAGATGGAGCGGAAAGGCCCATCGGGTTTGTTTCACGCATGCTCACAGCTGCGGAAAAGAACTATTCACAGCTTGATAAAAAGGGGTTAGCCATTATATTTGGAGTAAAGAAATTCCATAAGTACATATATGGGAGGAAGTTTGTAATCAGTACAGACCACAAGCCTCTTATTAGCTTACTGAATGAGATGAAAGCGGTGCCTCAAATGGCATCACAGAGAATAATGAGATGGGCAGTAATACTAAGAGCCTATGAATATGTGATCACGTACAGAGCCGGCAAGGAAAACAGGAACGCTGATGCTCTCAGCCGCCTGCCCCTCTCAAAATCTCTTCGCAGTACTTCCCCTGAGGAGCACGTCCTGATGCTGGATCAGGAGATCAGTCCCCTGATGACTTCAGTGCAAATCCAGGGCTGGACAGCCAAGGACCCCGTTCTGTCAAGGGTCCGTGAGTATGTGTTGAAAGGCTGGCCAGATCACCGTGAGGGACCGGAGTTTGCGCCGCACAGACAGAGACAGCACGAGCTCAGTGTCCAAGATGGAGATGCACGCATCATAGTCCCAGAGCGGGGACGCTCTACTTTGATGGAACAGTTGCATCAATCGCACCGAGGGATGACTAGAATGAAAGGACTGGCTAGGAGCTACCTCCTAGTGGTGGCCTAACTTGGATGTTGAAATTGAGTCAAAGGTAAAGTCATGCACTATATGTCAGGAACAGAGGAAAGCACCTGCCGTAGCACCACTCCATCCCTGGGAGTGGCCCAGCAAACCCTGGAGGAGAATTCACATAGACTATGCGGCACCTTTTATGGGCAAAATGTTTTTGGTGCTGGTGGACACTCACTCAAAGTGGATCGATGTTTATCCAGTGAGCTCTGCAACGACTGATGCCACACTGGATTGTCTCAGGAACAGCTTCAGCACGCATGATATTCCAGAAATGATTGTATCCGACAATGCACAGTGTTTTGTTAGTGAAGGGAGCAAAGAATTCATGGTAAGGAATGGAATCACACATGTCATCTCGGCTCCATATCACCCAGCCTCAAATGGGTTAGCCGAGCGAGCCGTGCAGACTTTTAAGGAGCTCATGAGGAAGAGCTCAGGTGACACCCTGGAGACCAAGCTCAATAGAGCCTTGTTTAGTTATCGTCTAACACCCCAAGCTACCACAGGGCTTTCTCTGGCTGAGTTGATGATGGGGAGAAAGTTGCGGTGCACGTTAGACCTGATACACCCAGATCTCAAAAGCAAGGTTGAGACAAAACAAACAAACCAAAAAGCGTACCATGACAAACATGCTAAAGCTCGCCATTTCGCCATAGGGGACTCTGTGTACACCCGGAACTTCGGCTATGGACCTAAATGGATACCAGGACTAATCCAGGACATTACAGGACCTGTGTCATACTCTGTGTTACTAGGGGATGGTCGAGGGGTTCATCAGCATGTGGATCAGCTTTTCAGCCGGCAGCAGGGGGAACTGCCTCAGATGGAACAAAGGGCAGTAGAGGAGGCTGTTCCAGGACCCAGCATGGCTTATAAGGTGCCAGTGGACACTGGTACTGCCAGGCCACAGTGGGACAGAGTAAAACCAACATCAGAGACTACTCCAATCTCAAGTGCGAGTGAATCTGAGAATCCGCCACAAGTGGAATTAAGACGTTCACAAAGGATTCGCAAGCAACCAGAAAGACTTATACAAACCTATTAAGTTAGTCAGGGGTTAACCATGGTTAGAGCATACTGGTTAATTAAAATGTAGTACCTAGTAAGGGTTATTGTTTAAGAATTGCATACGGCAATCTTAAGCGGGGAGGAGTGTCGTAACCTGGGAGGTTATGAGTAACCTGATCCACCAGGTGGTGCTGTGGCAATTGGTCTCCTGAGTTAAGTCTGGTCTGTACTGGTTGTACTCTTTGTTTTTGCTGCCTCATGGCAGAAGCTTTTATGTGCAAGTGTTGATTAAACCATGTTACGGAGTTAACCTGTGTCCGTCTCCATCTATGGCCACCTCAAGATACCACAGTTGCGGTGGTTGGAGGCCAATCATCTCAGCCCCAGGACATTGCTGCAGGGCAGTGTCCTAAGCCCAACCATCTTTAGCTGCTTTGTCCTTCCCTCCTTCATAAGGTCAGAAGTGGAGATTGCACATTAGCCAGCCCTTGTGAAAGTACCGTTTTAATATATTAAGAAGCTGCCCAATAAGCGTATGCGGATCTCTGCTTAGATTGGCTAACGGTCAATGCAAGGGAAGAAGGATGACAACAAGATGAGTGTAGCATCAAGGAGCCCTCGTAAATCTGAAGTCAATGGGAATCGGCGGGGGGGGGAAATCTCCGCTGGCTGGAGTTATACCTAGCACAAAGGAAGATGGTTGCGGTGGTTGGAGGCCAATCATCTCAGCCCCAGGATATTGCTGCAGGAGTTCTTCAGGGCAGTGTCCTGGGCCCAACCATCTTCAGCTGCTTCATCCTTCCTTCCTTCATAAGGTCAGGAGTGGAGATGTTCGCTGATGATTGCACAGTGTTCAATTCCATTCGCAACTCCTCAGCTAATGAAGCAGTCCGTGCCCGCATGCAACAAGACCCGGACGACTTTCTGGCTTGGGCTGGTAAGTGGCAAGTAACATTTGCATCACACAAGTGCCAGGCAATGACTATCTCCAACAAGCGAGAGTCTCACCACCTCCCCTTGATATTCAAAGGCATCACCATCATTGAATCCCCCACCATCAACATCCTGGGGGTCACCATTGACCAGAAACTTTACTGGACCAGCCACATAAATATTGTGGCTGCAAGAGTGGGTCAGAGGCTGAGTCTTCTGGATACTCACCCCATGACTTACAAAGTCACACATCATTCTGACATTTTTTTGTTGTTGATGGGATGTGGGAGTCACTAGCAAAGCTGGCATTTATTGCCCATTACTAATTGCCCTTGAGAAGGTGGTGGTGAACTGTCTTCTTGAACCGCTGCAGTCTGTGTGGTGAAGGTACTCCCGCAATGCTGTTAGGGAGGGAGTTCCAGGATTTTGACCCAGAGATGATGAATGAACAGAGATATATGTCCAAATCAGGATGGTGTGTGACTTAGAGGGGAACTTGGAGGTGGTGGTGTTCCCATGTGCCTGCTGCCCTTGTCCTTCTATGGTAGAGGTCGCGGGTTTGGGAGGTGCTGCGGAAGAAGCCTTGGCGAGTTGCTGCAGTGCATCTTGTAGATAGTACACACTGCAGCCATGGTGCGCTGGTGGTGGAGGGAGTGAATGTTTATGCCCATGGATGAGGTGCCGATTAAGCGGGCTGCTTTGGCCTGGATAGCGTCAGACGTCTTCAGTGTTGTTGGAGCTGCACTCATTCTAGCAAGTGGAGAGTGTCTTCTTTTGCACACTTTGGACAAAAATAATAAATTGCAGGACAACGGAGTAGTACAGTTTAAACTCTTCTATGAAGCATCAGGTCTGTGATCTCAATCATACAGCACAGTGGGGACAAGATGGAGTCAGGACCCCTTACAGATGCCTGCAGGCCAATGACAACTCAGCATGTGATCACATGTGAATATAATAGGTATTCCTTACAGATGCCTGCGGGCCAATTATAATTCAATATGCAAATGTTACACCCCTTTCTTTTAAAAGTAAAATGTTATGCATTACTTTTAAACCTTTCTTCTACATAATGTTCTCGGTAGCATAAACATATAAGTAAACTCAGCATTTAACTAGCGCTGAACCATCTCAAAGTTTCAATAACGATGTACAGTTTTTTTTTAGGGCAGCGATCCGCCTACACCCTTTGACAGTTCACAAGTCAAGGATAACTCTAGGCTTGACGTCTCATCCCGACCTTGTATGGTATGGAACTGAGCATGCTCCTGAATCAGTCAACAAATCAGGTTCAGGTTTAGGTTCAGGTAAGTATGATGTGTTTTGTGTATTGCTCTGTTCATCACAATCTGTTGAACTGATCCTCTCATCGGAATGATGGTGTTGTTCCTTGGTGTTCAGGAGGTGCCTGCGATTGCGGCGGTACACCTGTCCTTCTGGGGTGCGGACATGATACGATCGCTCAGTGTCAGCTGGCTGGATGATGACTGCTGGCTTCCAGTAGTCATGTTCCTGGATTCTGACAGATTCTCCATTGTGCAGCGGCGGCAGTAGTCTAGCTGACCTGTCATAGTATCTCTTTTGGAGTTGCTGTCTCTGTACACATTTTGCATGCACTTGCTTGCAGCTGACGACCTCTGACTGCAGCTGTTGGTTGGTGCTTGGAAGGATTGAGTGAAGTCTGCGGCTCATCAACAGCTGTGCTGGTGACTTGAAGTTGTCAACCGGAGTGTTGCGGTACTCAAGGAGACTGATGTAGGGGGTCTCTTTTGTCCGCTTTGGCTTTGTCCATGAGTGTTTTTGCAATTTGGACAGTTTATTCAGCAAGGCCATTACTTTGAGGGTAATGTGGGCTTGATGTGATATGTGTGAAATCCCATGCCTTGGCAAATGACTCGAACTCTTTTGATTTGTATTGGGGGCCATTGTCTGAGGCTAAGGTCTCTACAATGCCATGCCTGGCAAAGGCTGCCTTTAGCTTGTGGATCACAGCTGCAGATGTGGTGCTGTGAAGCTTGTCCAATTCAAAAAATCTGCTGCAGTAATCAACAGTCACTATGTAGTCCTTGTTGTTCCATGTGAACAGATCTGTTGCCGTGAACTGCCAGGGCCTGTCTGGGATACGGTGAGGTATTATGGGCTCTTTGTTGGGGTCGAAATAGGCAAGAACTGGTCCTGGTTCTCTGGTGATTAGGTCTTTCATTTTCTGAAATGCTGTGTCATGTTGTTTGTCCCACAGGAACTCATTGGATTGTTTGAGCAACTGACGCATGGGTGCGTTGATTTCGGAGAGGCTCGGGGCAAACTTGGCTAAGTAGTTAACCATGCCTAGTACTGTCTCTAGCTCTGCACGGTTCTTCGGCGGCTCCATCTTCTTGATGGCGGCGATTTTCTCTGGATCCGGCTTAATGCCATCAGTTGAGAGGCGATGCCCAAAATAACTGATCTCAGTGGATCCGATTATGCTTTTCTCGGGGCTGAGCCAGATACCTTTCTCCCATGATCTTTGTAGCATCGCACGGAGGTTCCTGTCATGTTCCTCTCTATTCCTGCCATAGATGAGGATGTCATCTACGATTGCGACCACTCCGTCGAGGCCTTCATAGGTTTCGTCGATCTTCCGCTGGAATTCATCCTGAGCTGAGATAAGACCAAATGGTAAACGCAGAAATCGGTAGCGTCCAAATGGTGTGTTGAACGTTGTTAGCTTAGATTACTCTTCCGTGAGCTTGATACTCCACTATCCTGATCGTGCGTCCATTACACTGAAGTAACGTGCTCCCACTAGCTTGGGTGTGATGTCATCTAGCATTGGTAGAGGGTAGTGAGGGCGTTTGATAGCCTTTTTCAAATCTCTGGGGTCGAGACAGAATCTGAGCTTGCCTGTACGTGGTTTCTCAACCATTACTAACGCGTTGACCCACTCTGTCGGTTCTGTTTCCCAGACGATGATTTCTGTATTCTCCATGCTCTGCAGCTCCTCCTTCAGGCGACTACATAGAGCAAGGGGTATCCTTCTCGGTGGGCAAACCACAGGGGTTGCTGCTGGGTCAAGGTGAATAGTGCATTCACCTGGGAATAGTCTGATTCCTTTGAAAACATCAGCAAACTCCTCCATGACTCTCTGCTTCTCAACTGGTGCTTTCAATGATAGCACTAGCTTGACAAGGTCCATGTCTAAACATGCCTTTAGACCTAGCACTGGAGGTGCTTGAGTGTCAACAATGTAAAAGACCCAACATCATGTTGCTTTCTTTGTACTTGCATTTCATCACGCATGTGCCTTTTACAATGAGCTGCTCACTCCCATAACTGGTCAGTCTGTGTGAGGTGGGCTGTAGCTCACACTCATCCTTCAAGCTGTGTTACTCACTCAGTGGAATTACATTAACCTGAGCTCCAGTGTCTAGTTTAAACCTAAGCTCTGTGCCCTGTTTTCCTATCTCAATATCGGCAAAGGCTTGCTCAGTCTCTGAAATCTGTTTTTTCTGTGACACAGAACCAATAAACAGTTCCTCTGCATTTGGCTCTCGATCTGGCATTTGGCTTTCACTCACTGTGTGTACTGTTTATCCAAAAACAGTCCTGCAAACTTTAGCAAAGTGATTCCGTTTACCACATTTAGCACATTGCCTTCCTTTGGCAGGGCAATGCTCCTTTTCTCCATGCATCTTGTTTCCACAATATCCACAGTTTTTGAAGTGTTTTATGTCTATGTCGCTCATTTTTAGAACTCTGAAACACGCTCTCTGGGCAGTGTTCTTTGGTGTGTGTTTATTAACTGTGTGCACTGTCTGTTCACGTGAACTGCTCGTGGTGCCGGTTATGGTTTTCAACTCTGCTTGGGCTATCTCGTGCGATCTAGCTATGTCCATAGCTTTGTCCAATGTTAGCCCGGACCCAACATTCAAAAGTTTCTCTCTCACTTTAGCTGAATGTATTCCAAACACGATGCAGTCTCTGACCATTTCATCTTTATCTGCATATTCACAGTCTTTTACCAGCAGTTTTAACTCAGTCACGAACTGTTCAAACGACTCACTAGCTCCTTGTACTTTCTCCTGAAACTTGTACCTAGCGAATATCGTTTTTGTCTTTGGCATCAAATATGCTTCAAAACGGTCAAAATAACTTTTCAGTACCTTTGCTTCATCCGCAGTGAGAGACCATGTGTTAAAAATGTCTCTCCCTTTTTCTCCGATCCACAGGAGTAGGTAGCTGCATCTTTCTTCCTCCCCTTTGCTTTTCAGCGGATCCGAAAACATCAACTGCATGTGTTGCTTGAACTTGCTCCATTCTCTATGTAAGTTCAAAGATTCCCAATTCATTTGAGGTAAGGGAGCTCCAACGATGTCCATTTCAGATCCCTGTTCTGACACCATGTCTTGTTTTGCACACTTTGTACAAAAATAATAAATTGCAGGACAAAAGAGTAGTACAGTTTAAACTCTTTTATGAAGCATTAGGTCTGTGATCTCAATCATACAGCACAGTGGGGACAAGATGGAGTCAGGACCCCTTACAGATGCCTGCAGGCCAATGAAAACTCAGCATGTGATCACATGTGAATATAATAGGTATTCCTTACAGATGCCTGCGGGCCAATGATAATTCAAGATGCAAATGTTACAGAGAGTATTCCATCACACTCCTGACTTGCGCCTTGTAGATGGTGGAAAGGCTTTGGGGAGTCAGGAGATGAGACACTCGCCGCAGAATACCCAGCCTCTGACCTGCTCTTGTTGCCACAGTATTTATGTGGCTGTTTCAGTTGAGTATCTGGTCAATGATGACCCTCAGGATGTTGGAAGTTGGGGAGTCAGAGATGACAATCCCATTGAATGTCAAGGGGAGGTGGTTAGACTCTCTCTTGTTGGAGATAGTGTAGGATTCATAAAATTGAACTTTATATTAATAAGGGTCAAATGGCAGAAGAGGCCATGAGTTTTAAAGACTGTTTTAAAAGAAGCCCAGAAAAAGGGGCATACAAAATGGCCACCATACCATGTGACCGGCTTATTGGAACATTTTAAAATGGTTCCTGCGAATCCTCATATGGCTTTGTGGATTCAACCCACAGTAAGTTCTGGAAGCCGTTTCTGAGAGAACGAAACCAGACACCCACCTATGCATATGGATTGGATGCAGATCCAGTCAAGATCGGCCTGGAGACAGAGGCCATCTAAATGTTGACCCAGACAAAAGGGGACAATTTCATATTCATGAGAACAGCACCCAGGACTAGATAACGAGATCAGCAGGACATTAAAAACAATGAAGGTCATTCCAGACCAGAGATGGGCCTTTACCGGCCATCTCAAATATTTTAAAATATAATAACTACCCTGCTGTGCTCCCAGCCCGCCAAAAGTTAAACAAAGACTAACCTGATTTTGGGCGGGAAGTGGAAGCTTCTGAAGGAAAAGTATAATTGGAAGACGGGGGTAGGAATTCGGCAGTTGAGTAGTTGAGCAGTTGAATTTGGCAGTTGAGTTGAGTTGAGTTGGAGTGGAGTCGGAGCTTCTTCGGAGCGGTTGGTGAGCCTCAGCCTTTCGAGCTCAGCCCTGGAGCGTTGGCAGCCGGTCCAGCTTTTGAGCTGGGTAAAGAGGAGCTGGTTTGGGAGAAGATCAACGAACTCCTCTCCACCATCGGAGGAAGAAGAAGAAGACTAAGCCGCCATCAAGAAGGTCGTTCGAAGCCGGCGACCCGCCCCGGGGTTAAAACTTCGGGAGATCATCGACCAACCCCGGGCCGTTGACGAAAACGAGAGGCCCTCTCCCGGCTCGGGCGAAGAGACAAAATAAAACAACAGAAGCAGCCGGTGTCCCGCCGTCCCCGACCCCCACCTCAGGAGAGAGGTGTGTCGCAGCTCGCTGGGGTTCCACGATCCACGAGGAGACGGGACGCCTGAAGGGATCAAAACCCAGACTTGTTTTCAAAACCTGGTACTTCCTAGTTGGATTGGTGAGCATGTTTCTGACCCTTCACAATCAGATCTAGATAGGTTTAAGGGGGTGGATTTAAGGGTACAATTAACATGAGTTGTTGTCCCTCGATGTTCCGTGTATTTCCTTATTTCATGATGATCTTTGTAGAGTATAAGATGCCTGTATTTGCCTTAGTTAGTATTGCGTCGTTATGATTTGTTTGTGTTTTTCCCTCCCATGTACTCTCTTATCTGCTTGCATTTGATTTATTTTTCATTATGCAATAAAATTCCATTTTGTTTCATCAAACTTGGTCTACAAGAGTTTTCTCTACATTGTAGTTCCTGCCCCAAAGTCCAGAGTATAGAATCTAAGGGGCGAGTGGGTCGAACCACTCAAGGTTTTACTGTGCAAGAGAGAGAGGCCTCTAGAGAGAGAAACCTCTGCGATCTAAAACCCCTTACAATAGTCATTGCCTGGCACTTTTGTGGCATGAATAATGCATGTCACCTACCAGCCCGAGCCTGGATGTTGCACAGGTCTTGCTGCATGCAGACACCAGCTGCTTCATTATCTGCAAACAGTGTCACACTTCTAGATTTCAAGCTTTTCAGCTCTGGTGACCAGACATTAGCAGAGATATCAGACAAAGCTTGGGTTGTAGGGATTGTGGTCGTGAAGAGAACTTAGCCTCGAAATCCTGTCTCCTTGAGTGGGGATGGAAGGATGCAGGCACGGGCAGTGTTTAATTCTGGCAGACTTGTGTTAGGAAGAAGAAATTTGGGGTGAAACCTGGATTTCCTCTCCATTGATGCATCCTCGAAAATCCTGACGGGGATGGGGAGTGGGGGATGGGCTCATCTTCTTCCCTCCCCCCCGCTTACCCAATGTCCCGCTGCAGTCCGTGTGGTGAAGGTACTCCTACAGCGCTGTTAGGGAGGGAGTTCCAGGATTTTGACCCAGCGACGATGAAGGGTCGGCGATCTACTTCCAAGTCAGGATGGCGTGTGACTTGGAGGGGTACTTGGAGGTGGTGGTTTTCCCATGCGCCTGCTGCCCTTGTCCTTCTAGGTGGAAGAGGTCGCGGGTTTGGGAGGTGCTGCCGAAGATGAGTTGCTCAGTGCATCTTGTAGATGGTACACACCATCTGTAGGTTTTTGCATGGTTCTCGATGAACGACAAGGTATTTGCCGACTTTGATCATGCTCGGTAGAATGCCATTAATAAATCTCCAACCTCATCTCACTCGGAGCATAAAACGTGTAATTCAGCAAAGCGCTTATACAGTTCGCTCATTCTAAAAAAGAAACCACTCGCATCAGTCACTGTAATTGTTGCATTTTAATTAAAATTCAAGCCGTCAGCATTCAACTCCTGCCCTTTTTATTAAATGGCTGATTCTTTAAATTGACATGTGCTTAATTGTAATGAAATATTTATCACTCTTTGTCAGTCTGCATATCAGGGGTTAATTGAATTTCTTGTTTTTTGACCTGGTGTTTTAAATAGCGGAAGAGAAATCGTTCACGCTGAGGCTGTTGAAATATGAGCACAGTCTTCTTAAGAGGTAGCAAAAAAGAAAGGCTTACATTTCTATAGCGCCTTTCATGACCATAGGATGTCCCAGAGCACTTTACAGCCAATTAAGTACTTTTGAAGTGTAGTCACTGTTGTAATGTAGGAAACGCAGCAGCTAATTTGCACACAGCAAGCTCCCGCAAACAGCAATGTGATAATGACCAGTAATGTTGTTTGAGGGATAAATGACATGAATCTTGTCATTCATGTGGAAATGACATGAAATGATACTGGGCGGCCTGCTGGTGGTGCTGTCCAGGGAGAGTATAAATACTCGGGCATGGGCCCAGCTTGCTCAGGACATTCTTTAACAGGAACTAGTGAAGGACACAACTAGATCTCCATGTTGAAAAACAGTTGATTAAAGCCTTGTTTAATACTCAGACCAAGTGCCTAGTAGTTTTCTTACGTCAATAAGTATTGGCCAGGGCACCGGGGAATATTTCGAAGAAGAGCAGGGGAGTTTTCCCCGGTGCCCTGGCTGAGAGAGCAGATGCAGCCTTGGTTTAAAATCTCATCCTAAAAATTGACCCCCTCATTACAGGCCTCGCCGCATATTCAGTTCCCATTGAAGTCAATGGAAGCAAAAATCAGGTGGGATGTATAACGGGTGGCCCATGCGATACCACCCTCCTCCCCCTGCCCCACCCTGTTTCTGCGCTGCACCCAAGACAGATTTCTACCCCGCGCTGCTGAAGATTGACAGTCTGGCTGCGAGGCCTCCCATGGAGCAGGACGCGTATCCCCAGGTTGTCACAACTTGTACACCACAAACTGTCAGCTGAAGAATAATGGTGCAAAGTTCAAACATGTTGAATTTCAATGCGACAGCGCCCAGAAATTTCATTCACGGAAATTTTGTACACAAATCCCAACAGCTACATTTCATAGGAACAGCAGTAGGCAATTCAGCCCCTCGGGCCTGCTCCGCCATTAGGTCTTAGGTCATGGCTGATCTGCATCTCAACTCCATTTACCTGCCTTAGCCCCCTTGATACCCTTAACTAACAAAAATCCATCACTCTCAGGCTTGAAAGTTCCAATTGTCTGAGTATCCACAGCTTCCTTGTTTTGCAATGCATGCCTAAAGGTTTAATAAAGTAAAAAAAAAGTCTAATTTATTAAAGAGGCAAACTACAGTTTCCCTCCAAGTCACACGCCATCCTGACTTGGAAATATATCGGCCATTCCTTCATCATTGCTGGGTCAAAATCCTGGAACTCCCTCCCTAACAGCACTGTGGGAGTACCTTCGCCACATGGACTGCAGCAGTTCAAGAAGGCGGCTCACCACCACCTTCTCAAGGGCAATTAAGGATGGGCAATAAATGCTGGTCTTGCCAGCGACGCCCACATCCCATGAACGTAAAAAGAAAAAAATTGTGTGGTTATGAGCATAATGTCACATCAGAGTAGGGCCTTTTAGTATAAAACAGACAATGCTGGAGGCACTCAGCAGATCGGGCAGCATCTGTGGGGAGAGAGAGAAACGTTTCAGGACGATGACCTTTCCGCTCATTGCTGGCCTGTATGGATGGCCTGGAGAGCACCAATGGCACTGTGCCTCTGGAATCAGATGTGAAAACCCCTTCCCCAGGAACATTTCACCAGTGCTGTCACATCAGTTAAACACAAGATGGCGGCTTCGAAGATGTACTTACTGTCGGAGGCAACTCTTGTTACCTTGGGCCTATGAGGCTCAGGCGAAGCCTCTTATGGCATGAGTAGATCCTAACGGAACCGCCAACCATTCCTCTTTGATGCTGATCAAACCAGCTGTGCATTTCCACCATTTTCCGTCCTTACTGCACTTTCATCCCCCCTTCAGAATCAAATCTTATAGAATAAATGAAATGGTTGTCACGGTTATTAGAATTCACTGGAACAAAAAGATGGATAACTGTTGATCTGCTACTGAGCACTTCCAATTAAATTCCAATCTACTTAGCCCAATAAATCTCATTACAGCCTTTTATCAGTGTGAAAACAATTTTATCTGTCAATTCTAATGTAGATAAATGTAAGGTTATGTACATTGGAACACAAAGCGTGAGGTCTATGTACAATGAAAAGGTGGCTATTAACAAAAGTGAACAAAAAGGTTTTGAGTGATCATTAACCATTCACTGAAATATCTCCAGGCACTTTAAAGCTATTATCAACAATGCTAATCATATATTGGGATATATCTCAAGAGCATTTGAACCGCACCCCCCCCCCCTTCCCCCCCTCCATATTGGATAATGGAAATTTGTGGATGGCAGATAAAAGGACTGCAAATAATGCAGCCTCCTCTGTAAATCAAAAGAAGCAATTCTAACCTTGTAATGCATATTCAAGGTGAGCACAGCGAGCGATCCTCCCAACACTTTCAACTTGTGTTCACAGTTATGCCCCGAATGGGCTGTGCCACAGGCTTGACAATTACCTCGGAATTAATATGTAATGCATCAGAGATTATGTGGGATGGCCACCATGAAAGCTGATAAATATCACACCATCTCTCCAATATGTGTAGGCTAAATCTCATATTGGGATTTATTCATAATTAAGGAATTATATAGAAGCAGTAACGCACAGGGATGATCTATTAGTGCAACACTTCAATCGATAAAGATAGAGTCAATGCGTAAGGGGTGACGCGCCCTCTTTAGAACTTATTTCTTCCACAGTACAACAGCCTGCAAGACTTATGGAAGAAATTTCTTGACATAATGTCATCTGCGAGGAACTCAATTCCTCTATTGACTTCACAGCGCTCAACTTCACCAGTGAATTGAACTAAAGATATCACCGTCAATTCTGGGCAGGCTGCTGACACTATTAATGTTGTCTATTGCCATTCTGTATCTAGGGGCAGGTGAGGTGGTGGGATCATTTGATGATGCAACATAGAGAATGCTAGAAACATAGAAACATAGATGATAGGAGCAGGAGGAGGCCATTCGCCCCTTGAGCCTGTTCCGCCATCTAATGAGATCATGGCTGATCATCCAAATTCAGTACCCTGTCCCTGCTTTCTCCCCATATCCCTTGATCCCTTTAACCTAAAGAAATATATCTAACTCCTTCTTGAATATATTTAATGAATTGGCCTCAACTGCCTTCAGTGGTAGAGAATTCCACAGGTTCACCACTCTCTGGGTGAAGAAATTCCTCCTCATCTCAGTCCTAAATGGCTTACCCCTTATCCTTAGACTGTGCATAGTAGTTAAGTTACTGGGCTAGTAACCCTAGAGGTCTGGACTTAATGATCTGGAGATGTGAATTCAAATCCCACCACGGAGCTGGGAAATTTAAATTCAGTTAATTTAAATAAATCTGGAACTAAAAAGCTGATATCAGTAATGTTGAGCCATGAAACTACCAGATTGTTGTAAAAACCCAGCTGGTTCACTGATGTCCTTTAGGGAAGGAAATCTGTCACCCTTACCTGGTCTGGCCTATATGTGACTCCAGACCCACAGCAATGTGGTTGACTCTTAACTGCTCCTCTGAAATGGCCTAGCGAGCCCCTCAGTTGTCTTACCACCACCTTCTCAAGGGCAATGAGGGATGGGCAATAAATGCTGACCATGCCAGTGAGGCCCACATCCCGTGAACAAATAAACATGTACATGGCTGTGATTTAGAGCAGCCATTTTGATCCTGAGTCAATTGGGAGTAGCAGGAAATGTCAGAGTTAGTTCCATCTGCTTCAGCAACCTCCCGCCACATGGCCTGAACCACCCTCTTATGGGACGTCCTGCCCTCAGTCCATAGCAGTCAATCCCTTTCAGCCACCTCCACTGATGTAGCAGGGAATCTGTATCTCTTTCTACTATTGACTCCTCCCTTCCCCAAGACTACAGCTGTGCTTCCTGCTATTCAAAATGTTGTGTTCCCCTTTAATGAGCTGCAGCCTTTAAAAAGAAATAACTTGGCATTTATACAGCACCTTTCACAACCTCAGAACCTCCCAAAGCACTTTACAGCCAAGTAAGTACTTTTTGCAGTGTAGTCACTGTTGTAATGTAGGAAACACGGCAGCCAAATTAAGCACAGCAAGCTCCCACAAACAGCAGTGTGATAATGATCAGATAATCTGTTTTAGTGATATTGGTTGAGGGATAAATATTGGCCAGTACACCGGGGCGAACTCCCCTGCTCTTCTTCGAAAAATGCCACTGAATCTTTCACGTCCACCCGAGAGGGCAGTCGGGGCTTCAGTTTAACGTCTCATCTGAACGACGACACCTCCGACAGTGCAGCACTCCCTCAGCACTGCACTGGAATGTCAGCCTAGATTATGTACTCAAGCCTCTGAAGTGGGACTATGAACATACAACCTGCTGACTCAGAGGCGAGAGTGCTACCCACTGAGCCATGAGGATTCTGGCTGCACCGGCAGTCTATTTCCCTCTCTCCCCATGGCAATATCTCAATGAGGGTGGTTAACCAGTCCTAATTTGTCCTGCATGGATAACGATGGTCCTGGGAGGAAAGTTAAATGGCAGTCACGTGGCACACGCTACCAACAGGAGTGGAATCCAAGCTACTCCGGAGACTTGCATAGCATTAGTCTGAAGGGATAAGTACTAGCCCTAGCCCCTTTAGAGCTACCCCAGATCAGGTGTATTTCTCACACGTTCACTTTCAACTAAAGTTTGAGGTAGCCGAATCCTAAAGACGATTAATTGGGTCTAAAGGTCCGGACAATCTCTCCCTAAAGGAAAGAAACAACCTGAGAATGTTAGCGTCCTCCAGATAGTTTAGCTAATAAGTTTAGCTAGACTGTAAAGTTCTGGATATTATGAGGGTCTGGAAAACTCGCTCAGAATTCTGCAACTCCTCACCAAAGAGTGTACAGAGATTGAGTTTGTGAGTTTTTGATACAGAAGTCTTATGTGAGACAATTCTAAAAATATATAGATTTATTAAAGAACCGACATGCAATTTACAGTTGGTGAATCAGTCAATTGCAACATTAACCACTCTAAAAAGAGAAAAAATACTATCTTATTATTAACAGGGAATCTTACTTTTAAATCTTAACTTCGCTACAGTATTACAGTTCTTAAAGGTTTCTATTCAGGATATCCATCAATATCAAATACCTTTGATCCCCAAAAAAGTTTTAAGGCTGGTGTTCCTTACTTTATGTCATCTTTACGAGGGCAGATGTTCCTTATCTTCTGTGCTTCTTTACGAAGTGTAAATTAGAACACCTTATCCAGGATGAATCATTGTTTCATTCCCAAAAGGTCAGCCTGTCGGAGCCATTCACCTTCTGTTTCAATAGGGTTATTTATTCAGGGTCAACAACTGTCTTATCTCAATAGCCAGGATGCTTTCATAGCTATTTCATAGTTAGGTTTCCAAATTTGCAAACCCAGTTTGTCCTGTTTTAATAAGACCAGAATTCTTTCATTAGATAGTGTATTTTTCTGAATAGTTTATATGGCTTAATCCTTCACAAGTCATCATTGGTGTAAACGTATCCTGGGGTTGGAACTCCCTGGTGTCCAGGGGGAAGGAGTAGTGTCCGTGTTCTCTGGAAAGTTGCAAGCTAGACTGATTACTGCAGCCAACAGTCAGCTCAGATCTTGAACGTCTGAAGGTTTGAATTTGACAACACAAAAAAGCAGAGTGCGCAAGGTGGAAAGAAATCACCACATGGAAATCCACCAGCAGGTGCGACATGCACATCAGTCTGTCAGTCTGAACATCATACACATCGTAGGTCGGACTTTGCCACTAGAAAAATATAGTTGTACTTAGGGACAATGGGGGGAAAAATTCAGTATCGTCCCATTTGGGGCGCAATTATCGGCCGGGCGCAAAGATTAGCGCCTGGTGCTAATTATCACCTCCGACTGCAAACTTGGCTTTTATTGCCCCTGGAGGTGACTGGAGCGCTAAATCAGGTGTTACACACCTGTCTGAAGGCGCAAAGGCCGAGTAGTGAGGCGCTACCTCAGAGCGCTGGCGAAGCTCATGTGATGTCAGTCAGCAATGGAACACAGCCACAATGGCGCTGACCAGTTCTTAAAAGGGGAGGGTTGATCTTGCTCTCCATCCACATCCTGCTCATTGTAGCCTTGAATCTCGGCCTGGAGAGACCAGTACATCAAATCTGCTGGAAAGAACAATGGAGAGACCTAGGGAAAGAGCTCAGAGTGCGGCCCCCACAGTCACTTCTAAATCGATACAAGGAAGGGCAAATCAAAATGGACCTGCAAAGTGCTGCTCAGTACCCAAAACTCCTTCACACAGCGTTGAATCTCCCCAGAAGTCTCTCTCTCTCTCTCAGAATGCATGGTGCAAAAATGTCACCGACAAAAAAAGGCAGGAAGCAGTCGCCTTTAAATAGCGCTCCCCAGTCCCTTGCTGACTGCAAAACGCCCCCCTCAACCTGTCGTTACTAGCGGTAGGCGTTAAGGCAGGGGGCGCCACTCAATATCCGGTCTGGGGCGCTACTGGGGCGTTGCACGCTCGACTGACGTCACGATCTGCTGGCGCAGGAGATCGTGCTGGTAGTGTTCAGCGCCGCTGCGAATTGTCTAGTTAATTTCACGAGCGGCGCAGACATCGCCGCGCCCGGGCGCTAGTTGCTTTACACCTCAATTGGCGCCCTCTTAAGGCACTAACGGGAGGTGCAAACCAACTGAATTTTCCCCCCAATGAACCTTACCATGGTCAGCAAGAGAAAGCAAGCAAGCATCTGGAGCATGTGGAAAGACACAAAGCACAATCGATACCCCTTGAAAAAAAACGAAGAGGTTTTAAAGTAGCATAGATGCATTTAAGGGAAAGCGAGATAATCATGTGAGGGAGAAAGGAATAGAAGGATATGATGGTAGGGTGAGATGAAAGGGGTGGGAGGAGGCTCGTGTGGAGCATAAACACTGGGATGGATCAGTTGGGCTAAATGGCCTGTTTCTGTGCTGTAAGTACTATTTAATTCTGTGTAAAAATCATGGGCTAGATTTTCAGTATAGACAGTTTTGGGGCGCTAAACTTAGCGCCCGCCTGAAGTTAGCGCCCGCCCCAAAGTAGCGCCCCGTTGCCGGAAATTCAGTGGCTTCGCCCTAAGAGATTGGTGGAGCGCTAAAAGAGGCGTTCCACTCCTATCTTTAGGCGCTAAGCCGGCGGTCCAGAGGGATAGCGCCCAGGCGGGGCGCAGCGCGGGTGCGGTCATTTTTGGACTGACAGCAGACCCCGTGGCGCCGACCAGCTCTTAAAGGGGGAAGGGACGAATTGGTCTGCTGCCACGCCCTGCACACTGCAGCCTTGCAAAGAGGCCTCAACACTGCTGCTCAGCCCCAGGGAGTCATGGCAACGCCAGAGAAGGCCCGTCAGCGTGCCCTGCGCTTCTCAGAGGGTGATCTGGACATAATGGTCACAGCTCTGGAGGTGAGGCGCAAGATCTTGTTCCCAGAGAGTGGGAGGAATCCAACCCACCACGACTACACCAAAGCCTGGAAGCAGATCGCCCAGAGGGTGACGTTCACCGGCGATGCCCCCAGGACCCACAAACAATGTCATAAAAAATACAACGATCTGACCAGGATTGTGGAGGTGAGTAGCCTTTCCAGTCTCCTCCTCATTCTTGCATGTACACCTGACATGATGGGCAAAGGGAGCTGAAAGTCCTATTGGCCAGCCCTCAGCCAGCAGCATTGGGACAGTCATGAGCATCACATGGCCATTCGGCACTCTACACTTTGTCCAAGCTATTCCACCATGGGAGGCAGTGCACACTACATCAGGGCTTCACTCTGTCCAAGCTATTCCACCATGGGAGGCAGTGCACACTACATCAGGGCTTCACTCTGTCCACGCTATTCCACCATGGGAGGCAGTGCACACTACATCAGGGCTTCACTCTGGCCAAGCTATTCCACCATGGGAGGCAGTGCACACTACATCAGGGCTTCACTGCGCACTTACAGCCCGTCCTTTCTCTTGCAGGCTAAAGTAGCGTTTAATCGCCAGGCGCGTGCCAGGGGTGGCCGCGCCAAGCTGCAGAAGCTCACTCGGCTGGAGGAGCGCGTGTGTGTGCTCATGGGAGCCCGTGTGATTGTCCCCACAGCGTGCGGAGTATCCGACCCTCCACTGCCCGGCAATGGTAAGGACCTCGCCTTTTGGCCCTCTCGCGTCGCACTGGCCCATCCGAGCTACCTCCTTTGCCACTGTCCCACCAATGCGCTGAATGCCACCAGTCCTAACTCCCTCGCTGACGCCGTCTCCTCACTCTGAAGCTACTCTTGTGCATTCCTGCTTTCAGCTGGTGACGACCAGGACCCTGAAGCTGCCAGTGACAGCACCTCCGACCAGGAGGAGGAGGAGGAGCAAGCCGGACCTTCGGGGGAACAGTCACGTCCCGCAGGAGAGGAGGAAATGCTTGACACCTCCTCACTGGACGAGTGCCTGGAGGAACTGTCGCAGGGCAATGCAGCTTCTGGGACCAGTGGCGTCCAGCCACCCAGGAGCCGTGCGCGTGGCCCGCGGCCTTCCCCCCAAAGGGGGGAAGGATCAGAGGGGAGTGCTGCTGGTCGGCACACTCGCCGCCACCAACGCGGCAAGGGTCCCCTAGTTCGGCCCCCTCCTCCCCAGCGGGAGAGTCGTGACTCCAGTCCGGACACCTTCACCTCGGAGGAGGTGCGGAAGCTGGATAAGATGGCCGAGGATTCGGACCGGCGCCACACAGAGCTCATGAGTGTGGTGGGGCGCATGCCTGAGGCCATCGAGTCGCTGGCGACCAGTGTGCGCGAGTTCGGGGCAGCAACTGCCGCGAGTGGCCGCATGCTGACTGATGCCGTCAAGGCCCTGGCGGCTGTGATGCGCGCGCACACCAGGACCACAGGGGCACTCACTGCTGCCACACGCGCTGTCTCAGGCAGGCATCGCCAGGGCAGCCGCCGCGCTGGACCATCCCAGCAAGCCGCCCCTCGGCTGATTGTTGCGGATCCTGCAGTGCGGGCCCGGCCGAGTGCCACCGTGCCACAGCACCAGCCAGCGCATCCCAGACGCCAGCTGGCCCACATTGCGCCATCCGTCGCCGCCATTCCCCCACTGGGGCGTCAAGGGCAAGCGGCTGCAGCTGATGGTGGCCAGGCTCAGGTGCGCCACTCAGCAGACGGCCCCTCGAGGCCCAAACGCCATGTAGGCCGCCCCCCAGCGGCATCTGGCGGAAGGGCACCTGAGCCTCAGGCGCCTTCCCCCAGCCTCGCAGCAGCCACTGGGCAGAGCTTGCGAAGGAGCAGCAGGCCGGGCAGGGGAGGCAAAAGGCTGGGCAAGGTCTCGCCCTCGCGGGCCACTCAGTAGAGGGTGTGGCCAGCTTTCCTTTTATATGGCGGTGGCCAACTTTATTTTGCCCATGGTTGTGTTGTTGGAGGGCTTATTTTTTGCGTTAGGCCGACATTGAGGCCCGGTTTGAAGAAAGGTGGAGTGACTCCTCCCCAGTTTGTGGGAGTGAGTCGTTTGTTGGGCTTTTTGTGGGGCCCGTTTATTGTTTTTGGGGATTCATGTGGGAAGGGCTTTTCATTTTTGTGTAATAAAAAATTATCTTTATTCATGCAGTCTCCATGGTTGTTCTTCTTAGTGTTTGTTGGCTTCGCCGGCTGAGGGCTTGCGGAGCGGCTGCATTCATCTTCCCTCATGGCCCCTGGCCATTCCCTGACAGGGGGCTTAGAAGTACCGTGTAATAAGGTGGCGTCGTGCGGCCCTGGGCCCTGGTCGCTCCCTCCTGGGAACGTACTCCTGCTCCTCCTCCTCCTCCTCCTCGTGCTCCTCCTGCTCCTCCTCCTGAGGTGCTGGTCCAACGTCAGGTGGCAGTGCCTGAGTCCTGCGGATAGCCAGGTTGTGTAGCATGCAGCAAACCACCACAAATTGGGAGACCCGGTCCGGCGAATACTGGAGAGCTCCTCCGGAGCGATCAAGGCAGTGGAAACGCTGCTTGAGGACCCCAATAGTTAGCTCGATGATGTTGCGGGTGGTTTGATGGCTCTCGTTGTAGGCCTCTTCAGCAGCGGTCCTGGGCGCGCGGAGCGGGGTCATGAGCCAGGTGCACAAAGGATAGCCTTTGTCCCCGAGTAGCCATCCTCTTGGGGGAGGCTGTGCCTGGAACATGTCATGCACAGTACTCTGCCGCAGGATAAAGGCATCGTGGCTGCTGCCTGGGAAGCTGGCATTGACTGCCATGATGCGCTGCTTGTGGTCACACACCAGCTGCACATTCAGAGAATGGTAGCCCTTCCTGTTGCGATACTGCTCGCCATGCTCCAGAGGGGCCCGCAAAGCCACATGCGGACAGTCAATGGCGCCCTGCACCAAGGGGAATTCCCCGAGTCTGGAAAATCCCAATGCGCGCTGATGCTGGCTCTCCAGGGCCATGGGGAAGGAGATGAATTGGCTTCTCCTTCTGAACAGTGCTTCGGTCACCTGGCGGATGCAGCGATGCGCGCCGTACTGGGAGATGTTTGCTATGTCCCCAGCAGCGTATTGGAAGGAGCCGGTGGCATAGAAGTTCAATGCCACCGTCACCTTCACTTCCACCGACAGAGACGTCCTGCACCTGAGCTTTGGCCGCAGATCTCGGCGAAGCAGGTGGCAGATCTCTGCAATCACCTCCTTTCGGAATCGGAGCCTTTTAACACATCGCGCGGCACTCATGTTTAGGTAGGTGCGCTGCTGGCGGTATAGCCTGACTGGGTAAGGCCTACGTGGCCGACGCCTGTAGCCCCCTCTGCCTCTAGCCAGGGCTGCCCCCTCACAATGCGTCTGCGAGCCCTACGGACATGGAGCTGCAGCTCCGCGTTGGCACCCCATGCAACCCCCATCAAATCCTGGCAAACACTCTAATTTCCAAAAGGCCACTTGCAGCGCTCTGGCCTGAGTCCAAAAATACCTGGCTCTTGCTGCTTGAAACCAGTTAGCTATCCTCCTTGTTGTGTCTCCAGAAATGCGTTGCACAAGAGTGTTTTCTGAAAAAAGGCTGGCCTTTATACTGGAGAGTATGTCCCCTTTAATTTGCGCCCCCCGGGGCCCGCGCTGGTTGTGTTGCGTTCCTTTTTCCAAACGCTCCGGCCGCCAGCCGCACAATGGGGCGGTCCGACTGAAGTTTGGAATCGGGGCGCACAAAGGGCGTTGCACGAGGATGTGACGTCATTTTCTGCGCGCGCATCCGGGCGGGCGCTAAACTTTGCGCCGACGCTAACGGGCAACTTAATTTTGGGCGGGGCGCAAACTGCGCTGCGCCCGGGCGCAACACGCATAGCGCCCGAAAATCACTTCTCTTAAGGCGCTAACTGCTGGCGCAAGCGACTGAAAATCTAGCCCCATATTTCTACACAGTTACATTGAGAAGCTAATGATGTCAAGCCCGTCCACAATCCATCTTTTTTTTTTGTTGCTGTACTAATCACTTTGAGTTCCAGAAAATTCTTACCAGTGCTCCAGAAGACAACCAATCATCCCATGACAAAAGCAAAATACTGCGGAGGCTGGAAATCCAAAATAAACACAGGAAATGCTGGAAACACTCTGCAGGTCAGGCAGTTCCTGTGGTAAGAGAGAGAAACAGAGTGAACGGCCGGCATTTTCCCGCTGCCATGCGTGCGGGATTGGAGGTTGGTCGGGAGCGAAAGTCGAAATTAATTGGAGCGGGCCGGGAACCCGCCATCATTTGCCTCCTTGCCACTTTAACTCGGGCGCGTTTGCCAGCGTGGCTGCGACCCAAACGGGGACCTAATTTAGATAATTATCAGGTTGCTGTCAGACCCTGAAGTGTCTTTTTAGCCCTAACTTTCCAATTTCACTGCATGAGCACGGTAATCACGCAGCTCGGGAACCACGTCTGTGAACCTGAGGCGCCAAGGCGAGGTTCTTCGGGGCGGGACGCTTCGAGGTGGCGCAGTCCTGCTGCATCACCGCATAAATAGTGTTGGCTTCGGCTGCGAGCGCTACACCGTCCGTAGCCTTCGACCTGGCGAGGGCTGCTTGCACCTGCTCAGGGAGCTGGCTCAGGAACAGTTCCCGGAACAGAAAACACTGCAGCTCAGAACGAAGGAGCGTGAGCATCTGGCTCATCAACTCAGACGGCTTGGCGTCGCCTAACCCGGGCAGTGTGAGTAAACGTTGTGTGCGCTCAGCTTTCGTGAGGCCGAAAACCTGCGTTAGTTGCGCCTTAAGCGTATTATACTTGCTATCCACGGGTGGGTTTTTCAGCAGGCTGATGATCCTTGAAGCCGTCGAGCTGTCCAGTGCGGAGACCACATAAAGATAATGGGTCTGATCCAGCACGATGTTCCGAAGTTGGAACTGAGCCTCCGCTTGGACGAACCAGGAGGCCGCCTGTTGTTCCCAAAATTGAGGGAGCTCCCTCACGCCCATTTCAGCCCAAAAGCCAGATGCTGCCGTCCTCCCTGTAGTTTCGTGCCTAATGCAATGAGAAAGCAACAGCACCGACTGCGTGAACGGAAGAACGACCCCGAGGTCGGTTTCGCATCTACGATGGCGGGTGGAGATTCCGAGAAGTTACTTTATATCACTGACTCCATTTCAGGCCGGCGGTTTTTGTGTGACACGGGCGCCCAGTGCAGCATCCTCCCCACTTCGCTCCTCGACGTCAGGGCCGGGAGGCGCAGTTCTCCACTCCAGGCCACCAACGGCAGTGCTAGTCGTACGTACGGGAAGCGGTGGATCCAGGTGTGTTTCGGCGGGCAACGTTTCCTATGGGAGTTTATCACCGCCCAAATCGCACAGGCAATCCTCGGCGCTGACTTCTTCTGTGCCAATGGCCTATTGGTTGATTTACAAAATCGCCGTCTGATTCACACCACCACGTTTGCCTCCATCCTGTGCTTTTGGGGCTTAGACGCGAGTCACGCGGTTTCCTGCACCGTGCCGGCGCCCGACGACTTCACCTGCCTTCTCGGGGAATTTACGGATCTAACTCGGCCCACCTTCTCGGCAATGACCGCTAAACATGGTGTGGAGCACCACATCGCGACGACCGGCCCTTCGGTCTATGCCCGGGCTCGGCGGCTGGAACCCAGTAAACTCGAGGCCGCGAAGGCGGAGTTCACCACCATGGAGCGGCTGGGGATTGTTCGCCGGTCGGATAGTCCCTGGTCTTCGCCACTTCATATCGTCCCTAAGCCAGGCGGTGGTTGGCGGCCCTGCGGCGATTATCGGTGCCTCAATGAGGTCACGGACACCCAATCGGTACCCAATATCGTACATCCAAGATTTCTCCGCACATTTGGCGGGCAATTCGTTTTTTTCCAAAATCGACCTCGTCCGGGGGTACCATCAAGTGCCCGTCCACATCCAGGACATCCAGAAGACGGCGGTCATTACCCCGGTCCGGACTGTTTGAATTCCTCCGAATGCCGTTCGGGCTCAAGAATGCGGCGCAGGCTTTCCAGCGCCTTATGAATTCAGTGCTGCGGGATCTTAAGTTCCTGTTTGTGTATCTCGATGACATCCTGGTCGCCAGTACTTCGAAAGAGAAACATCTCAGCCAGTTGCGCCTCCTTTTTCGCCGCCTCCATCAGCATGGCCTCATAATTAACCCGGCCAAATGCCAATTCGGGCTGCGACAGATCGACTTTTTGGGCCACCGCATCACTGCGGAAGGAGCAGTGCCACTTCGGTCAAAGGTGGAGGCGATTGCTGCTTTTCCATGCCCGCAATCCGTTAAAGCGCTCCAGGAGTTCCTCGGTATGGTAAATTTTTACCATCGGTTTGATCCCCGGGCTGCGCAGCTTATGCGGCCACTCTACGAGGCACTCATAGAAACATAGAAACATAGAAGATAGGAGCAGGAGTAGGCCATTTGGCCCCTCGAGCCTGCTCCGCCATTCAATGAGATCATGGCTGATCATTCAAATTCAGTACCCTGTCCCTGCCTTCTCCCCATTTCCCTTGATCCCTTTAGCCTTAAGAAATATATCCAACTCTTTTTTGAATATATTTAATGAACTGGCCTCCACCGCCCTCTGTGGCAGAGAATTCCACAGGTTCACCACTCTCTGGGTGAAGAAATTCCTCCTCATTTCAGTCCTAAATGGCTTACCCCTTATCCTTAGACTATGACCCCTGGTTCTGGACTCCCCGGCCATCATAAACATCCTTCCTGCATCTAGTCTGTCCAGGCCTGACAGAATTTTATAAGTTTCGATGAGATCCCCTCTCAATCTTCTAAACTCCAGTGAGTATAAGCCCAATCGACACAATCTCTCCTCATACGTCATTCCTGCCATCCCAGGTATCAGCCTGGTGAACCTTCGCTGCACTCCTTCCATGGCAAGAACGTCCTTCCTCAGGTAAGGAAGTAGTACTTGGTAAAATAATGGGACTCAAGGCGGATAAATCACCTGGACCTGATGGCTTACATCCCAGGGTTTTGAGGGAAGTGGCGGTAGGGATTGTGGATGCATTGGTAATAATCTTCCAAAACTCCCTGGACTCAGCAAAGGTCCCGGCAGACTGGAAAACTGCTAATGTAACACCCTTATTTAAAAAGGGCAGTAGACAGATGGCTGGAAACTATAGACCGGTTAGCCTAACATCTGTGGTAGGTAAAATTTTGGAGTCCATTATTAAGGAGACAGTAACAGGACATTTGGATAATCATAATTTAATAAGACCAAGTCAGCATGGTTTTATGAAGGGGAAGTCATGTTTGACAAATTTGCTGGAGTTCTTTGAGGAAGTAACATATAGGGTGGATAAAGGGGAACCAGTGGACGTAGTGTATTTAGACTTCCAAAAGGCATTTGACAAGGTGCCACACAGAGGATTATTGCTTAAGATAAAAAATCACGGGATTGGGGGTAATATTCTGGCATGGATAGAGGATTGGCTATCTAACAGAAGGCAGAGAGTTGGGATAAATGGTTCATATTCAGACTGGCAATCAGTAACCAGTGGTGTTCCGCAGGGGTCAGTGCTGGGTCCCCAACTCTTTACAATCTATATTAACGATTTGGAGGAGGGGACCGAGTGTAACACGTCAAAGTTTGCAAATGATACTAAGATGGGAGGGAAAGTAGTGAGTGAGGAGGACATAAAAAACCTGCAAGGGGACATAGACAGGCTAAGTAAGTGGGCAGAGATTTGGCAGATGGAATACAATACTGGAAAGTGTGAGGTTATGCACTTTGGCAGGAAAAATCGTAGAGCAAGTTATTATCTTAATGGCAAGAAACTTGAAAGTACTGAAGCACAAAGGGATCTGGGGGTCCTGGTGCACGAAACTCAAAAGGTTAGTATGCAGGTGCAGCAAGTGATTAAGAAGGCCAATGGAATGTTGGCTTTCATTGCTAGGGGGATAGAATATAAAACTAGGGAGGTATTGCTTCAGTTGTACAAGGTATTGGTGAGACCGCACCTGGAATACTGCGTACAGTTTTGGTGTCCATACTTAAGAAAGGACATACTTGCTCTCGAGTCAGTACAAAGAAGGTTCACTCGATTAATCCCGGGGATGAGGGGCTGGACATATGAGGAGAGGTTGAGTAGATTGGGACTCTACTCATTGGAGTTCAGAAGAACGAGAGGCGATCTTATTGAAACATATAAGATTGTGAAGGGGTTGGATCGGGCGGATGCAGGGAGGATGTTCCCGATGGGTGAAACTAGAACTAGGGGGCATAGTCTTAGAATAAGGGGCTGCTCTTTCAAAACTGAGATGAGGAGGAACTACTTCACTCAGAGGGTGGTAGGTCCATGGAATATGCTGCCCCAAAAAGCTGTCGAAGCTACATCATTACATAAATTTAAAACAGAAATAGACAGTTTCCTGGTAGAAAAGGGAATTAAGGGTTACGGGGAGCGGGCAGGAATTTGGACATGAGTCTAGGTTCGGATAGGTCATGGCCCTGTGGGTAGCGGAGCGGGCCCAGGGGCCGTGTAGCCTGATCCTGCTCCTGTTTTCGTGTGTCTAATGCTGTTAGATTCAGGAGATAGTCCTGTCATAGTGGATTGGCGGTTAGGATCAGATCAGCCATGATCTTATTGAATGGCGGAGCAGGCTCGAGGGGCCAATTGGCCTACTCCTGCTCCTATTTCTTATGTTCTTATGTTCTAAGGCGACCAAAACTGCACACAATACTCAAGGTGCGGTCTCACCAAGGCCCTGTACAACTGTAGCAAGACATCCTTGTTCCTGTACTCGAAGCCTCTTGCTACGAAGGCCAACATACCATTTGCCTTCTTAACCGCCTGCTGCACCTGCATGCTTACCTTCAGCGACTGGTGCACAAGAACACCCAGGTCTCTTTGCACTTCCCCTTCTCCCAATCTATTGCCATTCAAATAATAATCTGCCTTCCTGTTTTTGCCACCAAAGTGGATAACCTCACATTTATCCATATTATAGTGCATTTGCCATGTTTCTGCCCAATCACCCAATCTGTCCAAATCGTACTGGAGTTTCACGACATCCTCCTCACGGCTTACCCTCCCACCCAGCTTTGTGTCGTCTGCAAATTTGGAGATATTACATCCAATTCCCTCGTCCAGATCATTAATATATATTGTGAACATCTGGGGTCCTAGGACTGATCCTTGTGGTACCCCACTAGTCACTGCCTGCCACTCGGAAAACGACCCATTTATTCCAACTCTTTGCTTTCTGTCCGCCAACCAGTTCTCTATCCAAGTCAATACCTTGCCCCCAATCCCATGTGCCTTAATTTTGCACGCTAATCTCTTATGTGGGACCTTATCAAAAGCCTTCTGAAAGTTCAAATACACCACATCCACTGGTTCTCCCTTATCTATTTTACCAGTTACATCCTCAAAATATTCCAGTAGATTAGTCAAGCATGATTTACCTTTTGTAAATCCATGTTGACTTTGTCCGATCCTGTCACTGCTTACCAAGTGCTCTGCTGTTACATCTTTTATAATAGATTCTAGCATTTTCCCCACTACCGATGTCAGGCTTACCGGTCTGTAATTCCCTTCTTTTTCTCGACCACCTTTTTTGAATAGTGGAGTAACATTAGCTACCCTCCAATCCATGGGTACTGTTCCAGAGTCTATCGAGTTCTGGAAGATGACCAGCAATGCATCTGCTATTTCTAGGGCCACTTCCTTACGTACCCTGGGATGTAGATTATCAGGCCCTGGGGATTTATCGGCCTTTAGTCCCATCAATTTTCCTAACACCATTTCCCTACAAATACTGATTTCTTTCAGTTCCACCCTTTCATCAGGCCCTATGTTCCCCGGCATCCACTCAGAGGGAAACCGGGGAAGGAACCTGTGGTCTGGACACCAGAGATGGATTGCGCTTTTGTGGACACGAATGATGCTCTCGCAAATGCAACGATGTTGGCGCACCCGCTGCCTGGCGCCACCATCGCGCTTACGACTGACGCTTCGGACTACGCCGTAGGCGCGTGCAGGAGCAATGGGTCGACGGGACGTGGCAAACGCTGGCGTTTTTTAGTCGCCAATTGTGTCGTAATGAACACAGCTTCAGCACGTTCGACAGGAAGTTGTTGGCGTTGTTTCTGGCCATCCGCCATTTTCGTTTTCTTTTGGAGGGACACCAATTCACCGCGTTTGTGGATCACAAGCCCCTGACGTTTGCCATGGCCAAGACGGCTGAGCCGTGGTCGGCTCGACAGCAACGACAGCTCACCTTTATTTCTGAGTTCACCACCGACATCCGGCACGTGGCCGGTAAGGACAACGTGGTCGCCGATTGCCTCTCGCGTGCGACGGTCCAGGCCGTCCAGCTGGGACTCGATTATTCACTCATGGCTGCTGACCAAGCGGCTGATCCGGAAACGCAAGCTTTCCGTACCGACGACTCCTGCCTTCAGCCAGCGGATGTGCTTTTCCACTCGGCCGGCACCTCCTTGCTCTGCGACGTCTCCTTGGGGGACCCCCGCCCGATCGTCCCGCTGTCCTGGCGTAGGAACATTTTCGATGCCATCCACGGGCTTGCGCACCCTGGCGTGAGGACTTCACAGAAACTACTGGCATCCAAGTTCGTCTGGAGAGGGATGCGCAAGGATGTCCGCGACTGGGCCAACACCTGCATCGTGTGCCAGCGGGCTAAGGTGCAGCGGCACATCAAAGCTCCTGTATCTGTTTTCGAAGTACCGGAGCGGCGTTTCGATCACGTCCATGTTGACCTCGTTGGCCCACTACCGCCGTCACAGGGTTTCACACATCTCTTGACTATTGTCGACCGTACCACCAGGTGGCCGGAGGCCATTCCTTTGATGTCCACTACCTCCGCGGATGTTGCCCGGGCTTTTCTTGCACGTTTCGGCGTTACGTCTGATATTTCGTCTGCACTGTGGAACGTGTAGCCTTGGGTTTGGGCACCAAGCTCCATCGGACCACGGCTTACCATCCGCAGGCAAATGGACTATGTGAGCGGGCCAGCCTCCAGGGGGCCACATGGATAGACAGGCTGCCTTGGGTGATGCTCGGGTTACGCACAGCACCCAAAGAGGACCTGCAGGCATCGGCCGCCGAGCTGGTTTATGGACAGCCACTCCGGATGCCAGGTGAGTTTCTTCCGTCACCAACACGACCTTGGTCGGCAGCCAAACAACTGGAGGCCCACCGGGACGCAGCTCAATCTTTTAGGCCAATTCCGACGTCACATCACGGTTTGCCCGCGTCACACGTTCCGCCGTAGCTTATGCAGGCTAAATTCGTTTTTGTCAGGCATGACGCCCACCGTGGTCCTCTCACACCTCCATATACAGGCCCTTTCCAGGTACTGCAGGCGGGTGCCAAGAGTTTTTTAGTGGATGTCGGGGGCAAGCCTGACCACATTTCCATGGACCGCCTCAAGGCCGCACACCTGGAACTCGAGCGACCGGTCGAGGCAGCGCAGCCACCGCGTCGTGGGCGGCCGCCACACCTAAACCGGACTGTTCCGCAGGCCAGCTCATCGTCTGCCCAGCCCATTCCTCTCCGGGAATATCGGAGTCGTTCGAACAGGCTTGTCCAACCTCCTCTGCGATTGACTTTTGTGGTTAAAGACACTTCTGGGGGGGCGCATGTGGCAAAGTCACCAAGGGACTCCTGTATGACTATAAAACTGCCTTTAACAGAGTGCTACAGCACCTATGTTTGTTTACTGTTTGTAAATAACCCGTTCTCAGTAAGTTCCAGAACCAGTGCGATGACGTCATCACGTTGGTCACGTGACGTCCCGAACGGCGGGAAACGTGATGACGTCATGACGTCAGGCTGGGAGGTTCCCAGGTCAGACCTGGTGAAGCCAGCCTTAGGAAAAGACCTGTTGATTGTTTCACCTGCATTCCATTGTTTGTTCTTTAGTTTACATTAAACTTTGTTTAATTATCGGACTGACTTGACCTCAGTATTTCAGCTAGGGATATGACGATTCCTACAATTTCATGTAATTTATAGTTATTTTAAAAATGTGATGTTTTTAAAAAAATTATTTGAAGTTTTAGTTATGTTTTGGGGATTATAGTATTTATAGTTTTGACAGCTCTTCCTGTCAAATTTATGAATGAAGCATTCCCTGCTATGATTGGCTCCCCATGGTCCACGTGATCCCAGGGGACGCTTCGAACTAACTGCGCCCCTGGGATACGCGAGCACTGCGTGCCAGCAACTGGAGGAGGCCCAGGATCGGAATCCTATGCGGGCCCCACAGCTCAACGGCCGGCGCGCTACGTAAGTGCCGGTTGGGGCTTGCACCCACGGGAAGCCCCCCGACCCGAATTTCTGGGCCAATAAAGACTCTGACCTGACACCTGGTTACGTTCCTAAGGCAGATGCTGCTCCTGAGTGCATTCTCAGCACAGATTCAGCTTTCTAGAGGTTGCAAGTGTTTTCAGCAAATTCAGGAACCACTGTCATCTCATTGCTACAGCAGATCACACCACTGACATGTTGCTTCTCTCATCTCGACTTGACCTGCCTTCTATTTCATCAGCACTGTCTCACCTTGGTCCTCAGAATCAGGCCACAATATGAGCCCCAACACCAGCAGCACGAACAACAACAATACCAAACTTCTCCTCAACGACCTGATGCTGATGCGTTTGGGGTAGTCTACATAGATTTTGGCAAGGCTTTTGACAAGGTCCCACATGGCAGGCTGATCAAAAAAGTGAGAGTCCAAGGGAGAGTGGGAAATTGGATCCAAAATTGGCTCAGTGGTAGCAAGCAAAGGGTAATGGTTGAGGGGAGTTTTTGTGACTGGAAGGCTGTTTCCAGTAGGGTTCCACAGAGCTCAGTAGTAGGTCCCTTGCTTTTTGTAGTATATATTAATGATTTAGACTTAAATGTTGGGAGCATGATAAAGAAATTTGCTGATGATACAAAAATTGGCCATGTGGTTGACAGTGAGGAGGAAATCTTTAGATTGCGGGAAGATATGGATGAACTGGTCAGTTGAGCAGAAAAGTGTCAAATGGAATTCAATCCGGAAAAGTGTGAGGTAATGCATTTGGGGAGGGGCAACAAGGCAAGGGAACACACAATTAATGGGAGGATACTGAGAGGTGTGGAGGAATTCAGATGTAGTCCGTGGCCAGGGTCAGGATGGTGTGACTAGAAGTGAGGCAGGTACGGGGATCCAGGAGGTAGTGTTGGGGGAGCCGCAGCCCTTGCACTTGTCCAACAGGTTCGAGGCTCTTACTCCCTGTGAGGATGGGAACAGGGACTGCGGGGAGGATGAGCAACCTGACCACAGCACCGTGGAGCAGGGGGCCATTCAAGTGGGGGGAGTTAAAAGAAATGTTGTAGTGGTAGGGGATAGTATCGTTAAGGGGATAGATAGAGTTCTTTGCAGCCGAGAGCGAGAGTCCCGAAGGCTGTGTTGCCTGCCCGGTGCCAGGGTTAAGGACATATCCTCTGGACTGGAGAGAAACTTGGAGTGGGAGGGGGAGGATCCAGTTGTCGTGGTCCATGTTGGTACCAACGACATAGATAGGACAAGGAAGGAGGTTCTGCTGAGGGAGTTTGAGCAGCTAGGGGCCAAATTAAAAAGCAGAACCACAAGGGTAATAATCTCTGGATTATTACCTGAGCCACGAGCGAATTTGGCTAAGACAAATAAAATTAGAGAGTTAAATGCGTGGCTCAAAGACTGGTGTGGGAGAAATGGATTTTGCTTCCTGGGACACTGGCACCAGTACTGGGGCAGGAGGGAGCTGTTCCGTTGGGACGGGCTTCACTTGGCCAGTGCTGGGACTAGAGTCCTGGCGGATCATATAACTAGGGCTGCAGAGAGGGCTTTAAACTAACTAGTGGGGGGGAGGTTCCTAGAGAGCAAATAATAAAAATGACAACAGAGAAGGTCATAGACTTAGGTAGCAGTGGGGAAATTAAAAACCAGAGCGTGTCAGGAAGGGGCAGAAGGTATGTAGTAAAAGGTAAAGTAATAAAAAGGGCAAAAGCAGGAACTAAGTGTCACAAAACATATTTGAAAGTTCTCTATCTGAACGCACATAGCATTCGTAAAAAAATAGACGAGTTAATGGCACAAATAACTGCATATGGGTATGATCTTGTGGCCATTACAGAAACATGGCTGCAGAGTGACAATGCCTGGGAATTAAACATACCAGGTTATTTAACGATCAGGAAGGACAGGCAGGAAGGAAGGGGAGGTGGGGTGGCTATGTTAATAAAGGAAGGAATCACTGTAATACAGAGAAATGATATTGGGTCAGAAGATCAGGATAATGAAACAGTTTGGGTGGAGGTAAGGAATAATAAGGGGAAAAAAACACTAGTGGGCGTAGTCTATAGGCCTCCGAACAGTGGCAACTCTGTTGGACGGAGTATCAATCAGGAAATAGTTGAGGCTTGTAATAAGGGAACATCTATAATTATGGGGGATTTTAACTATCATATTAATTGGACAAATCAAATTGGGCAGGGCTGCCTTGAGGATGAGTTCATTGAGTGTATTAGGGATGGGTTTCTTGAGCAGTATGTAACTGAACCGACCAGGGGGCAAGCAAACTTAGATCTGGCCCTGTGTAACGAGACAGGATTAATTAAAAATGTCCTAGTAAAGGATCCCCTTGGAATGAGTGACCATAACATGGTTGAATTCCATATTCAATTAGAGGGTGAGAAGGTTGGATCTCAAACAAGCGTGCTAAGCTTGAATAAAGGAGACTATGAAGGTATGAGAGCGGAATTGAGTAGAGTGGATTGGGAAAATAGATTAAAGGGTAAGACGATACATGATCAGTGGTGTACATTCAAGGAGTTATTTTACAACTTCCAAAAAATATATATTCCACTGAGAAGAAAAGGGTGTAAAAGAAAAGACAGCCATCCGTGGCTAAGTAAAGAAATTAAGGATAGTATTCGACTAAAAACAAGGGCATATAAGGTAGTCAAATCTAGTGGGAGGATAGAGGATTGGGAAAACTTTAAAAGACAGCAAAAAATAACAAAAAGATTGATTAAGAAAGGGAAGATAGATTATGAAAGTAAATTAGCAAAAAATATAAAAACAGATAGTAAGAGTTTTTATAGTAATATAAAAATAAAAAGGGTGGCTAAAGTAAATGTTGGTCCCTTAGAGGATGAGACCGGGAAATTAATGGTGGGAAATATGGAGATGGCAAAAACACTGAATGAATATTTTACATCAGTCTTTACAGTAGAAGACACTAAGAATATCCCAACACTGGACAAACAGGGGGCTAAAGGGGGGGGAGGAGCTAAACACGATCAAAATCACTAAGGAAGTGGTACTCGGTAAAATAATGGGACTCAAGGCGGATAAATCACCTGGACCTGATGGCTTACATCCTAGGGTCTTGAGGGAAGTGGCGGTAGGGATTGTGGATGCATTGGTAATAATTTTCCAAAACTCCCTGGACTCGGCAAAGGTCCCGGCAGACTGGAAAACTGCTAATGTAACACCCTTATTTAAAAAGGGCAGTAGACAGAAGGCTGGAAACTATAGACCGGTTAGCCTAACATCTGTGGTAGGTAACATTTTGGAGTCCATTATTAAGGAGACAGTAACGGGACATTTGGATAATCATAATTTAATAGGACAAAGTCAGCATGGTTTTATGAAGGGGAAGTCATGTTTGACAAATTTGCTGGAGTTCTTTGAGGAAGTAACGTATAGGGTGGATAAAGGGCAACCAGTGGGCGTAGTGTATTTAGACTTCCAAAAGGCATTTGACAAGGTGCCACACAAAAGATTATTGCTTAAGATAAAAAATCACAGGATTGGGGGTAATATTCTGGCATGGATAAAGGATTGGCTATCTAACAGAAGGCAGAGAGTTGGGATAAATTGTTCATTCTCAGGCTGGCAATCAGTAACTAGTGGTGTTCTGCAGGGGTCAGTGCTGGGTCCCCAACTCTTTACAATCTATATTAACGATTTGGAGGAGGGGACCGAGTGTAACATATCAAAGTTTGCAGATGATACTAAGATGGGAGGGAAAGTAGTGAGTGAGGAGGACATAAAAAACCTGCAAGGGGACATCGACAGGCTAAGTAAGTGGGCAGGGATTTGGCAGATGGAATACAATACTGGAAAGTGTGAGGTTATGCACTTTGGCAGGAAAAATCGTAGAGCAAGTTATTATCTTAATGGCAAGAAACTGGAAAGTACTGAAGTACAAAGGGATCTGGGGGTCCTGGTGCACGAAACTCAAAAGGTTAGTATGCAGGTGCAGCAAGTGATTAAGAAGGCCAATGGAATGTTGGCTTTCATTGCTAGGGGGAAAGAATATAAAAATAGGGAGGTATTGCTTCAGTTGTACAAGGTATTGGTGAGACCACACCTGGAATACTGCGTACAGTTTTGGTGTCCATACTTAAGAAAGGACATACTTGCTCTCGAGTCAGTACAAAGAAGGTTCACTCGGTTAATCCCGGGGATGAGGGGATGGACATATGAGGAGAGGTTGAGTAGATTGGGACTCTACTCATTAGAGTTCAGAAGAATGAGAGGCGATCTTATTGAAACATGTAAGATTGTGAAGGGGTTGGATCGGGTGGATGCGGGGAAGATGTTCCCGATGATGGGTGAAACTAGAACTAGGGGGCATAGTCTTAGAATAAGGGGCTGCTCTTTCAAAACTGAGATGAGGAGGAACTACTTCACTCAGAGGGTGGTAGGTCCATGGAATATGCTGCCCCAAAAAGCTGTAGAAGCTACATCATTACATAAATTTAAAACAGAAATAGACAGTTTCCTAGAAGTAAAGAGAATTAAGGGTTACGGGGAGCGGGCAGCAATTTGGACATGAGTCTAGGTTCGGATCGGTCATGGCCCTGTGGGTAGCGGAGCGGGCCCAGGGGCCGTGTAGCCTGATCCTGCTCCTATTTCGTGTGTCTAATTCTGTTAGATTCAGGAGATGGTTCTGTGATAGTGGATTGGCGGTTAGGATCAGATCAGCCATGATCTTATTGAATGGCAGAGCAGGCTCGAGGGGCCGATTGGCCTACTCCTGCTCCTATTTCTTATGTTAGCAGAGGGACTTTGGAGTGTATGTCCACAGATCCTTAAAGGTAGCAGGCCAGGTCGATAAAGTGGTTAAAAAGACATATGGAATGCTTTCCTTTATTAGCCGATGTAGTGTCCGTGTGTAGATAAAGACACTGAAGACAGGAGTTGGTTCATAGGTATTTACTAAGCAAGTCTGGGGGGGGTGGTTTCTAAAGGATATACACAATACACAGGCTTATATAGCCCAAGTGGCAATTACCGGCATTACGCACACCTGGGGCTCTTAAAGACACATACACCATAATTGCTCTTAAAGGCACATACACCACAATTCCTCCCCTTCTAGCTAACTAGTACATCATATTTTAAGTAATTATTAATTACACGTTATATGCAAAATAATATACATTGCTGTATTAATTAATTATAAGTTAGTCTCTCAGGAGGCTTCCTGACTCGGTCCGGATAACGCCTCGGGGGTGTAGTAGTTTCTGGTGGTGTAGTAGGTTCTTCTGGCAAGGCTGATTCGGCTTGACGGCCAGTGTCGGGTTCATCGGGCTCCAGTATCACCGGATCGGAGGTAGATATGGGTATCTCTACTTCATCGTTAGATGTATAGAGTGGTGGTGTAGGTTGTCTCTTTTCGGATGACTTGATGATTTGGTCAGCATGGCGCCTTATTATGCTGCCTCCGATGTCCACGGTATACATCAGTGGTCCTAATCGTGTGCAGATAGTTCCAGGCTGCCATTTCTCGGTACGGTAGTCCCGGGCCAAAACCGGTTGGCCTATCTGGAAGGCCCTAGTTGGCCTTTCATTCATGCCCTGAAACTGCCGGTTCTCCACGTCCCTTCGGATGTTGGGCTTGACCAAATCCAGCCGGCATCTTAGGTTTCTATTGTAGAACATCATGGCGGGAGTTTGGTTAGTAACCATATGCGTTGCATTCCTACATGCAAATAAGAAGTTATCCACCTTGTGCTGAAGTTTTATGTCTTCATTACCCATGGCCTTGATGGCCTTCTTGAAGGTCTGGACAAACCTTTCAGCCAATCCATTAGTGGCGGGATGGTATGGGGCGGACGTGTAGTGCTTTACCCCATTGTTCTTTAAGAGCTTTCTGAATTCTTCGGACACAAATTGCGGTCCATTATCAGAACATATCTGCTCCGGCAGCCCATTCCTGGCAAATATGGTCCTTAATACTGTGATGGTTTTTTCCGTGGTGGTGGAGGACATCTTTATTACCTCCGGCCACTTGGAGTGTGCATCAACTGCGATTAAGAACATTGAGTCCATAAATGGACCAGCAAAGTCGATGTGCACCCGTTGCCAGGGAGATGAGGGCCACTCCCATGGATGTAGAGGGGCCTGTGGCGGAGCATTTTGGACCTTCTGGCATCCTAGGCAGCTCTTGGTCATGTCTTCGATGTCTCCATCGATACCTGGCCACCATACAAACGCCCTAGCTAGGTTCTTCATTTTCACTCCACCCAGATGCCCCTCGTGAAGCTCCTTTAGCACTTTATCCTGGAGTTTGGGTGGAATCACCACTCTGGATCCACACATCAAGGTTCCTCGGCACACTGACAGCTGTTCTCTTCCTTGCGAGAATGCTGGCAACAGTGGTTCGCCATGTGCTGGCCATCCCTTCACTGTTAAATCGTAGACCTGTGAGAGAGTAGGGTCATTTCTTGTCTCCCTTTCAATGGCAGAATTTGTCACCGGTAGACATTCCACTATGGTAGAGTGGAATATCTCTACTGGGTCTACTGTAGGTGCCTCTTCTATCGTTGGCAACGGTAGGCGTGATAAACCGTCAGCATTCCCATGCTGTTTTGACCCTTTGTATTCAATGTTGTATTGGTGTGCCCCTAGAAAAAGGGACCACCTCTGTAGTCTTTGTGCCGTCATAATGGGGACACCTTTTTTAGGGTTGAATATGGAGATGAGGGGTTGGTGGTCAGTCAGCAAGGTAAATTTTTGTCCGTGTAGGTAATGGTTGAATTTCTTCACTCCCCATACCAGGCTGAGTGCTTCCCTGTCTATCTGGGCATAGTTACGCTCAGCTGAGTTCAATGAGCGTGACGCAAAAGCTATCGGCCGTTCCGAGCCATCAGGGAATCTATGGGACAATACCGCTCCTATGCCATAAGGGGATGCATCGCACGCCAGTCTGATTGGTAGTGATGGGTTGTAATGAGCCAAAATTTTCTCGGATGTGATTAAGTCTTTACATTTATGGAAGGCACGTTTACAGTCTTCGTTCCATTTCCAAATCACTCCTGTCTGTAGAAGATCATTAAGAGGGTGTAGAATAGTTGATAAGTTCGGTAAAAATTTATGATAGTAATTTATTAATCCCAGGAATGACCTTAATTGTGAAACATTTTCAGGTGCTGGGGCTTTTATAACTGCTTCAATTTTTTCAGGTGACTTATGCAACCCTTCCTTATTAATTATGTGGCCACAATATGATATCTGATTTTGGAAAAATTCGCACTTGGGGCGATTTGCTCGTAGGCCCCGTTCTTTCAGCCTAGTGAGCACCTGCTCCAAATTGGCAAGGTGCTCGTTGTCGTTTTCTCCTGTTATAAGGATGTCGTCTAGGTAGCATTGAGTCCCCGGAATCCCTTGCAGGACGTGCTCCATAGCTCTTTGCCAGATAGCTGGAGCTGATGCTATTCCAAAAACCAGTCGATTGTACTGGTACAGGCCTTTGTGTGTGTTGATTGTGAGATACTTTTTAGAGGTCTCCTCAACCTCCATCTGTAGATATGCCTGTGCCAAGTCAATTTTTGTGAAACGTTTCCCTCCGGATAGTGAGGCGAAAATATCTTCTATCCTCGGAAGAGGATACTGTACTGTGTGAAGGACCGGGTTTACAGTCACCTTAAAGTCCCCACAGATGCGAATTTTTTTCTGTTCCTCAGAGTTATTTTTCAATGTTTTTTTCATGACTGGAACGATGGGTGTTGCCCATTCGCTCCAATCTATTTTGGATAATACGCCTGCCTTTTCCAAATTCTTCAGCTCTGCCTCGACTGCCAGACGTATTGCGTATGGCACCGGTCTTGCCTTAAAAAATTTTGGAATTGCTGTATCTTCCACTTTTATTGAGGCGGTGATGCCTTTCAAGGTTCCTAGTTTCTCTTGAAACACTTCTTTGGCGTTGGCCAAGATGTCTTTTAATCGTTCAGGTATGATGTCATCATTGTTTTTTTCCTTACTGGTCACCGTCAGTGCCTGAATGGAGTGCCAGCCTAAACGTATCTTCCTTATCCATTCACGTCCCAACAACTGTGGACCACCAGCTTGTAGAATGTATAAATACAACTTTTGTATTTCTTTGCCGTTGTGTACCACAGGCACCCTTATTTTTCCTTTGGGGTAGACTTTCTGCCCCGTATATGTTTTTAAGATAATGGATGTGTCTTTTAGAGGTATATGCGAAAATAGCCTCTCGTAATCTCGTCGATTTATTACGGTTAGAGCTGATCCTGTATCTAGCTCCATTTTAACTGGGGACCCTGCTATTGTGAGGGTAACCCAAATGGTTTGGTAATCCTCTTTCGCAAGTACATTATGTAATTTGAGACAGCTTAGTCTCTTGTTTCCGGAGTCGCTATCGCTATTCTGGTCTTCGGAGCTGCTGTCCGTCATCATTTGTACCTTCCTGTACTTTTCTTTATTGATTTTTTGTTTTCTGTCAGTGGATTTATTTTGTCCAGATTGGCATACCCGTGCAATGTGTCCAATCTTACCACATTGCCTGCATGCTTTGCCCTTGAACCAGCAGTCCCTCTGGTTATGGGTGGATCTGCCGCAGTGATAACATCTTCCGAACTCCTGTGTCATTTTATGGGTGCCGAAGTCCTGTGTCTCTTGTTGTATCTCTCCAGCTCCTTTTGCTGCTACTTCGCATGATACAGCCATACTGAAAGCTTTGTCCAATGTTAAATCTTTTTCAGAAAGCAGTCTTTTTTGTGTTCCTTCACTTAAGAGACCGCAAACAAATTTGTCTCGAAGATAATCCGATAGTCCTGCTCCGAATTGGCAGTACTTTGATAGCTTTCTTAATTCGGTTAGGTAATCAGCGTTACTTTCATTCTTGTGTTGATTTCTCTTGAAGAACTTGAATCGTTCCGCTATCAGCAGCGGTGTTGGGTTTAAATGCTCCTGCAGGGTATCAACAATTTCTTTAAAAGTCTTGTCCTTTGGTTTGGCTGGAGTGATTAAATTTCGTAACAGCCCGTATGTCTTCGCGCCCATTAAGTTCAGAAGTACTGAAGCTTTTTTTTCATCTGTTATTCCATTTGCGGTGCAATAAACCTCTACTCGTTCCACGTATGTGGTCCAATCTTCTATTTCACCATCAAAAGCCTCAATATTACCAGATTTAGGCATTTCAGAAAAGATATGGCGCTTCCCGCGCTTTTTTTTTCTGTAGCAACGATATGGCGCTTCCCGCGCTTTCCCGCCGCTGCTACCGATAACAACGCTGTTTTACTGTGGTTTCCGTTTATTCACTGTTGGAGACTCGTTCCCGATGGAGGTCTAGACGCTGACCTGCTTGCCGCGCCGGCCGTCTCTCGAGTGCACCCTCCCAGTCCGTTATTGCTTGCCTCCGATTTCGCTGCCTGTCTCAGCTGTAGAGCCCGCCGCTGGAGCTCCAGCCTGATGCCCAGGAAGGATTAGCGCAGTACCTGTCACCAGCTTGGCCAGCTGGTGAAACCACAGTTTCTCTTACTTCCTTGAGTCTTCTGGACGCTGGAGGAATCGATGTCCTTGAGGTGCTGCCGAATTGCAGGTAAGTCCGTTTCCACTTCGTCGCCACTGTAGTGTCCGTGTGTAGATAAAGACACTGAAGACAGGAGTTGGTTCATAGGTATTTACTAAGCAAGTCTGGGGGGGGATTTCTAAAGGATATACACAATACACAGGCTTATATAGCCCAAGTGGCAATTACCGGCATTACGCACACCTGGGGCTCTTAAAGGCACATACACCATAATTGCTCTTAAAGGCACATACACCACAGCCGATGCATAGAATATAAGAGCAGGGAGGTTATGCTAGAACTGTGTACAACATTGGTTAGGCCACTGCTAGAGTACTGTGTGCAATTCCGGTCACCACATTACAGGAAGGATGTGATTGCACTAGAGAGGGTACAGAGGAGATTTACGAGAATGTTGCCAGGACTGGAAAACTAGCTATGAGGAAAGGTTGGATAGGCTGGGGTTGTTGTCCTTGGAACAGAGGAGGCTGAGTGGAGATTTAATTGAGATTTATAAAATTATGAGGGGGCCGAGATAAAGTGGATAGAAAGGACCTATTTCAATTAGCAGATGGGTCGATAACCAGGGGGCATAGATCTAAAGTAAGTTGTAGGAGGTTTAGAGGGGATTTGAGGAGATCACCCAGAGGCTGGTGGGGGTCTGGAACTCACTGCCTGAAAGGGTGGTAGAGGCAGACACCATCACCACATTTAAAAAGTACTTGGATATACACTTGAAGAGCTTTCAAATGCAGTATGGTCAAGGCTCCTTTAAATATCCCAGCTGAAAATGAGTCACCGAGGACGTCATCAGACCCGCACCATTTAATAGAGCTGGGAAACGTGCAGCCCTGCCTTAATTTTTTATTTTATTTATTCATTCACGGGATGTGGGCGTCGCTGGCAAGGCCAGCATTTATTGCCCATCCCTAATTGCCCTTGAAAAGGTGCTGGTGAGCCGCCTTCTTGAACTGCTGTTCTTATTAGCAGTTTGGTATAACTGAGTGGCTTGCTAGGCCATTTCAGAGGGCAGTTAAGAGTCAACCACATTGCTGTGGCTTTGGAGTCACATATAGGCCAGACCGGGTAAGGACAGCCGATTTCCTCCCCTAAAGGACATTAGTGAACCAAATGGGTTTTTACAACAAATCAATAGTTCCATGGTCACCATTACTGATACTCGCTTTTTATTCCAGATTTATTTAATTAACTGAATTCAAATTCCCCAGCTGCCATGGAGGGATTCGAAACTTATGTCTCTGGATCAGTCCAGGCCTCTGGATTACTAGTCCAGTAACATAACCACTATTCTACCATTCCCTTAATAGATCCTTCTTCTTAGGCAGTCCCTCGGAACCGAGGATGACTTGCTTCCACATTAAAAATGAGTTTGCAGGTGACTGATGAGTCCAATGCGGGACCTACAGTCTCTGTCACAGATGGGGCAGATGGTGGTAGAAGGGGTGGGTGGGTGGGGTGCTTGGGTTGACGTGCACTCCTTACGCTGCCTGTGCTTGGTTTCCGCTTGCTCCTGGCGAAGAGACTTGAGGTGTTCGGCGCCTTCCCGGATGCTTCTCCTCCACTTTGTGCGGTCTTGGGCCAGGGATTCCCAGGTGTCGGTGGGGATGTTGCACTTTTTCAAGGAGGCTTTGAGGGTGTCCTTGAAGCGTTTCCTCTGCCCACCTGGGGCTCTCTTGCCGTGCCGGAGCTCAGAGTAGAGCGCTTGTTTTGGGAGTCTCGTATCAGGCATGTGGACAATGTGACCCGTCCATCGGAGCTGATCGAGCGTGGTCAAAGCTTCGGTGCTGGGGATGTTGGCCTGAGCAAGAACACTGACGTTGGTGCGCCTATCCTGCCAATGGATTTGCAGGATCTTGCGGAGGCAGCATTGGTGGTACCTCTCCAGTGCTTTGAGGTGCCTGCTGTACATGGTCCATGTCTCTGAGGCATACAGCAGGGCGGGTATCACTGCTGCTCTGTAGACCATAAGCTTAGTGCCGGGTTTGAGGTCCTGGTCTTCAAACACTCTCTTCCTCAGGCGACCGAAGGCTGCACTGGCACACTGAATGCGGTGTTGGTACCATTAAGGGAAAGTCGCTCTCAGGAGTGGCATGAAATGGGGAACGGGTTCCCGACCCACCACGCCAACTGCCCTCACCCGATCCGCCCAGGTGAACAAAATGCCAGCCAACATTTCAGGTCGATGTCCTTTCATCAGAACTGGAAAGCGTTCAAGATGTAGTAGGTTTTAAGCAAGTACAGAGGCAGGGAAAGGGGGAGAGGAGGGAAGAACAAAAACTGTGATAGGGTGGAAGGCAGGAGAGATTAAATGACCAAAGGGATGATGGTGCGAGGAGAAAGGAGGTGGTAATGGGACAAGTAAAGAAACAAAAGATGGGTCTGGAGGAGGTGTAAATGGCAACAGAAGAGCTATGACCAGCACCTGCTGTCCAAACAAATGGGAGCAGTGGTTATGATCTGAAATCATTGAACTCAATGTTGGATGGAAAAGGTTGTAAAATGCCTAATCAAAAGACAATGTTGAGTCCAGAAGTATCTTCCCATGAGATGCTTTCAGCTCAATATAGCTCCCTAACTGTACTGACAGAGGCTACTCCTGTTGGTTGGTTGCTTGCTTGTGGCGTTTTCTACCTATCGAGGAACAACTCGCAGACTTAAGTTGAGAGTCAATTTCTATTTAGTTATAACTCAACAGACGCAGTCAGAGACCTTGGCCGAGGCCTGTCCTACAAGATATTCGCTAAGTACGCACTCTACATTAATTACTTTTCGCACATCATACCTTGCTCGTTAGCCCTAAAGCACCCTTCCACCTAACTTCTGCAGACTACTGCCGCCGTTAACAAGGATTCTTAACCACATCGAGTGGATCATCAGGACTCATTCAAACAGTCAATTGCACTTCATGAAAATGCCTACTCAAGCCCAAATCATTTTCCAACTGTTCTGTCATTAGGCAATCATATTAACCAAATTATCTTGCTTTTAATTCCCGCTCAGAGAAAATATTTTACGAAACTAGATTGGCTATTTTGCCACATTTATAGAAATTAAAATCACCCCGGGCATGTTAACCTGATCGCATGAAATTCCTCCATGTGATATTGGAATCATAGCATCATAGAATAGTACAGCACAGAAGGAGGCCATTCGGCCCATCGAGTCTGCGCTGGCTCTTTCGAAGAGCAATCCAGTTAGTCTCACTCCCCCCCGCTCTTTCCCCATATCCCTGCAACTGTTTCTCCTTCAAGTATTTATCCAATTCCCTTTTGAAGGCTACTATTGAATCTGTATCCACCGCCCTATCAGGCAGCGCATTCCAAATCCTAACCACTCGTTGCGTAAAAAAGGTTTTTCCTCATGTCGCCTCTGGTTCTTTTGCCAATCACCTTAAATCTGTGCCGTTATCAACCCTTCAGCCATTGGAAACAGTTTCTCTTTATTTACTTGGTCTAAGCTGTAATGATATCAGCAAATAGTGATGATATTTGTCTGTGTTTGATTACTTATGCCTTACAGCATATTTGTCTGTGTTTTTGATTACTTGTGCCTGACCAGCAGAGGTCATGTGAGAGACAAGCAGTCCAGAGGAGTTTTACTTTCAGTTTCATTCTAGCTGCATCACAGCATAGTGTGTTCTGTAAAAAGCTGTAGAAAGTCTTGAACAAGACTTTAGATTAAACAACATTCTCTTTCAGAAATGAGTCTTTATTGAACCCAAAAAGAAATCAAAACATGATGTCAGAAGTGGCTGAAAGAGAAAAAATCTGAAGTTAGCAACTTGATGGGACAGTGAAAGCAGTTGTGGCAAGTAAGCGAAATCAGCTCTCCACATATTAGCAAGCCAGAAGAGAACATCGTTGCTTACCATTAGAGAATAGCTAACGAAGTGAAAAAATGGAAGGTTTACTCCCACCGGCAACGCTTCAATTAACAGGTAATGTGGCTGAAAATTGGAGAAGGTTCAAACAACGTTTAGAGTTGTATTTAGCGGCAATCGGAGCTGACAAGAAAAGTAATAAACAGAAATCGTCACTGTTCTTGCATGTCGTGGGTGATGAAGCACTGGAGGTATATAATAATTTCATATTCGCTGTTGATGGAGACAAAATGAAGCTAGATAAAATAATGGAACAGTTTGAGGCCTACTGCATACCTAAACGCAACGTGACCTTTGAGAGGCACAAATTTTTCACATGTGTACAGAAAATCGGCGAGACTATTGATCAGTATGTGACTGAACTGAGAAACCGGAGCAAATCGTGTGAATTTGGGGGACTCACAGACTCGCTGATAAAAGACAGACTGGTGTGTGGTATTCGAGATAATGGTCTAAGGGAAAGACTGCTAAGAGAGCAAGATCTAGACGTGGGAAAAGCCATAGCACTGTGTAGGGTTACAGAGACTGTGAAGTTGCAGGCAAAGGAGCTGTTCAGTGACAGTAGCTGCAACGTGGATGCAGTGAGAAAGAACGGATACAAACCGTTTAACAAAGAGAGCGCCAATGTGAAAAAAGAGACGTAGCCAGCAAACGAAAATGAAAGAGACAATCGGAAGTCATGTAGTCGATGCGGTACACAGCATCCACCAAGAAAGTGTCCAGCATATGGTAAAACATGCAATAGATGCAACAAAAACAACCATTATGCCCGTTGCTGTAAGAACCAAGCGCAACAAAGCAAGGTCCATACAGTAGATGAAAGCGAGATAGAGGAATTCAATGTAGATGTTGTGTCTGAAAACAAAAAAGAAAGAGACTGGATGTTGACACTAAAAGTGAATGACATACACATTCCATTTAAATTGGATACTGGAGCACAAGTTAATGTGATATCAGAGACCGATTTTAAGAGAATTAGACCCAGACCAAAGTTACATGGAATACAAGTGAAAGTGACCGGATACTCAGGTACTGATATACCAGTGAAAGGAAAATGCATTGTCAAAGTAACACACAAGGACAGAGAGCACACGCTAGCATTAATCATGGTGCCAAAGGATGTGCAAGCCATACTAGGTTTAAAAGCCTGTGAGAGACTGAACCTGGTAAAGAGAGTCCTCGTTGTGGAAAGTGAAAGAGAGACAGTCTATGATGAACTGAATGTTGCGTACACACCGGGTAAGCTGATGTATACAGCAGACACGTTGTCCAGAGCTGTTGACCCAGGAGAGCCCGCAAACACAGTGAAAAGACTGAAGTACAAGGCAAAAGTCAGTGGAACTGACTTCTACCAAAGCATGCTTGTATACCGCACAACGCCGCTCGAGTGTGGTATGTCACCAGCCCAACTCCTGATGGGACGTCGGCTAAGGTCAAACCTACCCATCCCGGAGAACCTCCTGAAAACAAAAGAGGGGGAGAAAGTGAGGAAGTTCAAAGAGCAACAGAAAGAAAAGCAAAAGTACTACTATGACAGAGGAACACAAAACCTACCTGAACTCCACACTGGTGACCAAGTAAGGTTGAAAGACAAAACAAACACATGGACTCAGAAGCGAACTGTCCTGAGTGAAGTTCAACCAAGATCATACACCATTCAGACAGATGAGGGTGCTGTTCTGAGAAGAAATCGTCGAGATCTTCTCATGGGACCAGCCACAGCAGGTCAAGAGACTGATACTGGTGAACAACCTGATCACACAGCTGAGAACCAATCATCTGAGGCAACAACTCAGATTCAAGGACAATCAATCAGAAAATCCTCAAGACACGTGAAGCCTCCTGAGAGACTCATTGAGCAAATTTAAGGACTATTGTTAAAGAAGGAAGTAATGTTATCTTATTCTTTCTTCAAGTTCTAGTGTATTGACATATTTCATGTGAACACACAAAGCAAGGGTAAAAAACCTTGGTCATGATAATGATAATGTAAGTTCATTAAATGTTGTTAGTTAAAAGTAAAATACTTTTGTTTTAAGAAAGGGAGATGTAATGATATCAGCAAATAGTGATGATATTTGTCTGTGTTTGATTACTTATGCCTTACAGCATATTTGTCTGTGTTTTTGATTACTTGTGCCTGACCAGCAGAGGTCATGTGAGAGACAAGCAGTCCAGAGGAGTTTTACTTTCAGTTTCATTTGAGCTGCATCACATCATAGTGTGTTCTGTAAAAAGCTGTAGAAAGTCTTGAACAAGACTTTAGATTAAACAACATTCTCTTTCAGAAATGAGTCTTTATTGAACCCAAAAAGAAATCAAAACATAAGCCTTTCCTGATTTTAAACACCTCTATCAAATAACCTCTTAGCCTTCTCTGCTCCAAGGAGAACAACCCCAGCTTTTCCAGTCTATCCAGATAACTGTAATCCCTCATCCCTGGAACCATTCTAGTAAATCTCTTCTGTACCCTCGCCAAACCAAATTTTAGCCTAGGAGTAAACTCGTTTAAAATAAACGCCTTTCATAAAATGTTGGACAAAGGAATTTCAGGTGATTGTTTAACACATTGGTTACTGGTAGCAGAGAGCACGGCCGCACTTTTCCCGACCTCGGCGGATCCATGGCAGGTGACGTCAGTGGTAGCTGGTGGCTCGCGGCCCCGCTCCTGTCTGCATCCCAGCCTCCAACATGACATTCCCCTGATTGGGCTTGTTAAGCTCGCCCAGCGTGTTTCTCGGCCAATTGAAGGAAGCCGGTCTGGTGACGTCATTTGATGAGGCATCATCAGCCGGTTTCCTTAAAGGGACCATGCGCAAATTTATTTTGACAGTTGTGCTGTCAGTGTTCTACAGCATTGAGGTGCTGCCAACACTGACAAACACTGCACATAGGTGCATGGCTGCACCCAGGCTCTCCCATGACTCCCTCCATATGCTTATGAAGGGAGACACAGCATGCAGGGAGGTTCTCTTCCCTTCCAATGGGCAGAAGAGACTTCCCCAGGAGAGCAATGCAACCTGGTTGCCCATTGCATGGGAGGGCACAAGCAGCAATGTGGTCAGGAGGACCAGGCTGCAGTGGTGCAAACCTTTCAATGATCTCAGTAGACCCCAAAACGTTACTGCAAAGCCACACTCAACCTCATCCTGCTGTGCCACTCATCACATCCCCATCACTCTGCCTTCCCTACCCTACTCCTGCACATCCTTACTCACACCAACTTACCTTGCACCTTCACCCATCCCTCTCTCTCTATATTATCACATTCCCATCTCACGAGCCACCCCTCACACCCACCCTCATCCTAGTCCAATCATACTAACTAACAACACACAAGGGTAGGCACTTGTGTGTTTTAGCCAATGTTCATGTGAAGTTTCCGTTAATGTGCTGTCAAACATTGAAATCTTTATTTTCAACACTTTCCGTTCTTGGACAGACTTGTGTGCACCTTTGGAAGTGGCTTAGTGATTTGCAGTGAATGGTGAGACATAACGGTACCCCCCACAACCACCCCCCATCTTCCCCCCCCCCAAAATGGTGGTGAGTGTGAAAGGAAAGACTTGGTCATCGTAGGGATGTTTTATGGTGTTGGTGTGGGGTGGTGCCAGCCTGGCACATCATGTGGCATCCAGGGTGTACAGCATTAATGAAGTAAATCTGGCCATGGTGAGGACATCCCTGGCCTCCCGGGCAGCAATGTGGTCTGTTGCTGATGTCCTCTGTCTTGTGTAGCATCAGCTGATTGTGGAGAAGGTTGGTGTTGCTGTGGGTGCTGCTGGTGTTCCTGGTGCTGCTGGTGATGCTGGTGTTTGGGCTGATTGTGGTGGGATTCTGAGGACCAAGGTGAGAGAGTATAAAGTGCACTGATGCTGATGGAATAGATGGCAGGTGAAGTAGAGATGACAGAAGCGACCTCCCAATGGTGGGAGAGGTAATAAGGTCAAACTGGATGGAGTCTTGTGTAAAGACTTGCAGCATTCTGAATCTTTAGTGGAAATGCAGCTTAGAGAAACTAATGGTTAAGGGAACATTTCTCAATCAGCTGGGAGTTTTGACTTGACATTTCAAGCTGTCAACTCATCAGCAGAAACAATGGCCACTAACCTCCCGCCTCAGCTTCACGGACGAGGTCTGGGCACAATGGGAAACCTGTGGGCGACCTGTCAAATTTAAAAAGCTGGGAAAAAGCATTGTTAAGTGGTTGTAAACAAGCCACTAATTACTTTAATTGCCTCCCCCGCCACTGCCTGCTGGGTCTGCTCAGAGCTGACAGACCTGACATTGGGAAAGTCCAGTGTGTGTGTTTTGACAACGGGTTCCCGACCCACTGTCAATCATTTTCAATTTAACAGCTGACCTGCCACCCATCCTGTCTGCTGAGCGCTGGCAAAATTCCGGCCCACGGTTTCAAGCCCCTGCAGTTCCCTATCATGGGGAGTCACCTTTTCTACAGCTAGTCTGGTTCCATTCTACCTAGCAAAATACAAACAATTAATATTGAATGGCCTAATCTCGAGGGTGCCACAAGTCAACAAATGCAGTGAGGGGGCTGATAATGGGCCGGAACTTGCTGGACATATAACGACATGTTATCGACGCACGCCGTTATTAACCTGAAAATTGGCCAGGAAGTTCAGGGGAAGCAGAGTTACGGCGTGAGTTGCGAATCTCCAGAATTTGCTGGTCCACCATTAGCTTCGCACAAATGGAATCTCGCCCTTAGTCCCCCCGTTAGTTTTAAGAACTTGCTGGATTTGCATGTTAACGACCTGTCATGAATCTTATCATTCATGAATGACTCATGAAATATCACTGGGCGGCCAGCTGGTGGCGCCGTCCAAGGAAAGTATAAATACTCGGGCGTGGGCCCAGCTTGCTCAGGATGTTTCTGTAACCAGGAACTAGTGATGTAACTAGAAACTCATGGTTGTGCAACAGTTGATTAAAGCCTTGTTTTATACTCAAACCAAGTTTTTAGTGAGTTTTCTTACGTTACTACCCATTAAACTCGCCGCGGAAAGTTAAGTCTGGAAATTTAGGGCGTAAATACCCTTTTAACGACATGATAATAATTAATGCAATTACAATCAACCACTCTGGCCCAGAGTGGGAGTAATTTAAACTGTTCAATCTCTGTCAATTGATGTTTGAGATTTGAAAAAATGTCAAATTTGAAATTTTCTTACTTTTTTTTCTTACTTTTCCAATCTCTTTTTTTTCTCTCTCCTAACCTAATCTTTCATTCCATCTTGTTATTTCTCTTTCTGTATCTGAATCTGCCCTCCCTGTTGAGGCCGACAAGAGAAAAATAAACTACATAAAACAATTGAAGAAAAATAAATGGCATTCCTGTGAGCCCGACAAACTAAAAATGAACTGAAAAAGGAATGCATGGTGTTAACAGCACAACACCTACTTGCATTTGTATAGTGCCTTTAATATGGTAAAACATCCTACAGTTCTTCACAGGAGTGTAATCAGACAGAAATTGACACTGAGTGAAAGAAAGAACCATTAGGACAGGTGGCCACACGCTTGGTCAAAGAGGTAGGTTTTAAGCAGCATCTTAAAGGAGGAGAGAGAGGAGGAGAGGTTTAGGGAGGGAATTCCAGAACTTAGGGCCTCGGCAGCTGAAGGCACGGCCGCCAATGGTGGGGCGAAGGAAGTGGGGGATGCGCAAGAGGCCAGAGTTGGAGGAATACAGAGTTTTTGGGGAGTTGTAGGGCTGAAGGAGTTTACGCAGAGAGAGGGAGGGGCGAGACCACAGAAGGATTTGAATATGATAAGAAAATTCTCCTTTCTGCCTCTCTACCTCTCTCTCCTCCTTTAAGACGCTGCTTAAAACCTACCACTTTGACCAAGCTTTTGGTCACCTGTCCTAATGTCTCTTTCTTCTGTTCTTTCTGAGGCGTTGGTGGACCGGAAGCCAATGTACATCAGGGAGCACAGGGTGATGGGTCCAGTGGTTAACTCTTTTTAAACCATCCTTCTGTTAAGCGCTTGTAAAGTAACTGGAAATAAATGGTTCTACATCAGGCCACAGGCTTGGTACAGGCAGCGGAAATGACTAGCTCAGCCTCAACCAGCGCCTGAAAAACTAAAAACTAGTACTTGGATGTGCATTTGGGATGCTGTAACCTGCAGGGCTATGGACCAAGAGCTGGGAAGTGGGGTTAGGCTGGATAGCTCTTTGTTGGCTGGCGCGGACATGATGGATTGAGAATTGGTTAACAGACAGAAAACAAAGAGTAGGGATAAACGGGTCTTTTTGAGGATGGCAGGCTGTGACTAGTGGTGTACCGCAAGGATTGGTGCTTAGGCCCCAGCTATTCACAATCTATATCAGTGATTTGGATGAGGGGACTAAATGTAATATTTCCAAATTTGCTGATGATACAAAGCTAGGTGGCAGTGTCAGTGTGAAGAGGATGTGAAGAGGCTTCAAGGGGATCTCAACAGGCTCAGTGAGTGGGAATATAATGTGGATAAATGTGAAGTTATCCACTTTGGTAGAAAAAACAGAAAGGCAGAGTATTTCCTAAATGGTGAAAGATTGGGGAATGCAGATGTTCAAAGGGACCTGGGTGTCCTTGTACATGAGTCACTGAAAGTGAATGTGCAGGTGCAGCAAGCCATTAGGAAGGCAAATGGTATACTGGCCTTCATTACAAGAGGATTTGAGTAAAGAAGTCTTACTCCAATTATATAGGACCTTGGTGAGACCACACCTGGAGTACTGTGTACAATTTTGGTCTCCTTACCTAAGGAAGGATAAACTTGCCATAGAGGGAGTGCAACGAAGGATCATGAGATGGATTCCTGGGATGGCGGGACTGTCGTATGAGAAGAGATTGAGTAAATTAGGCCTGTATTCTCTTGAATTCAGAAGAATGAGAGGGGATCTCATTGAAGCATACAAAATTATTACAGGGCTTGATAGGATGGATGCTGGGAGAATGTTTCCCTTGGCTGGGGAGTCTAGAACCAGGGGCCACAGCCTCAAGATAAAAGGTAGGCCATTCAGGACTGAGATGAGAAGAAATTTCTTCACACAGAGGGTGGTGAATCTTTGGAATTCTCTACCCCAGAGGGCTGTGGAGGCTCAGTCATTGGGTATATTCAAAACAGAAGTCGATAGATTTCTGACTAGTAAAGGCATCAAGGGATATGGCAATAGGGCCGGTGAATGGAGTTGAGGCAGAAGATCAGCCTTTGTAGGGGGGCATCTATTACCTGGTTTATGGTAACATACCTGGCCAGCAGCCTTTTTGCCTGCTGCACTGTAAACCAATTTTAACAGCGGTTCCGAATCGCTACCCCACCTTTCAGTTCTGACTGGAGGACTTACAATTAATGATGTTAAAGTGGACAATTGGTTTGGATATGAGCAAAGTCAAAATTTATTAAACTAAAGAACCATAATCAAATATAAACTGTACCACACAAACACAGTAACTGCAGTAAAAGTATATAACAAGGGGGTACAGACGGCAAAAACGAGGGATACAATGGCTACAATGTTATTTAAACAATCTTAGCAATTCCCTTAAATCACCACCCCAAACTCCTTGCTAGGTTGTCTTGTTGAGGAGTCAGAACACTCTGCTCACCTGTGATCCAGCGAAGTAAAAAGAGGGCCCAGATAGCTTCTCAGTAGCTATCTTTATACCTGTGTGCTGCTGCCATTCTGTCTGGAAAAATTCCCGCCTAAAGTTCCAGTACACAAACAAAAGGACTGTGATTGGTTGCTGAATTGCTTGTTTAAACATAGCCAGCCATAATCGGCCTTGGGTCAAGTGGGCAACTCCTGACCTCCCTGGTTTGATTGACAGGTCTTTCATGCTCCTGCTGTTCTGTCTGGCCAGTACACAAAAAAAGGACTGTGATTGGCTGCTGAATCATAGCCAGCCATAATTGGCCTTGGGTCAAGTGGGCAACTCCTGACCTCCCTGGTTTGATTGACAGGTCTTTCATGCTCCTGCCGTTCTGTCTGGCCAGTACACAAAAAAGGACTGTGATTGGTTGTTGAATCATAGCCAGCCATAACAACCTGTCTCTGTGGCCTCGGGTCAAGTGGGCAACTCCTGACCTCCCTGGTTTGATTGACAGGTCTTTCACACAAACCCATTACAAGCTGTAAACCTCTGTGTTTGACCGGGCTCAAAAGCACAAGTTTTAATCAAGATATTCTTCTCAATGTGTGTGAATACTTGCATGAATTTCCTCGATTGCATTGTAGTCCAGCTCAGCCCAGCTCAGCAGTCTTTCGTGGTTCTGAGCATGCTTTAAAACATTGATCTGACCCAGAGGCAATTCAAAACACATAAATCTTCATGCACGATGTGGACCAAAGTTTCTCTTGTTTTCAGGGGAATTTTGCGAAACTCCTACACCATGCTGTCATTGAATGGCGGAGCAGGCTCGAAGGGCCGAATGGCCTACTCCTGCTCCTATTTCTTATATTCTTATGTTCGTATGATGGGCCGAATGGCCTCCTTCCATGCTGTAACTTTCTATGATTCTATGAAAAATGCTTTTCTGTTCATTCTCAGAACTGACAAATATTTTTCTTTTAAAAGGCTTAGCTCTAAAACAACTGAAAGAAATATTTCGATAAATGAATGTCATATGCATATATATCTATTAATTAATTATGTTGGGATGTAAAGGCCGATTTCTGGTATCAAAAAAAGCTTTGCAGATGAAGGCTGTTAGTCATAGAATCATAGAATGATATTTTGAAAGAGCGCTCTAATTAGTCCCACTCCCCTGCTGTTCCCCCATAGCCCTGCAAATTTTTCTATTTCAAGTATTTGTCTAATAATCAGAGACGGCGACATAGTTAGCAGGGTGCATTGCAAAGAGGCCGCCACTGACCAATGACACAGGACGTTGTGATTATGTTGTCCCCAAGAACCAATCACAGCGCTCTAATTGGATGGTTGGATTGCCAAATGGGCCAATTATTTATTGGTTCAATTATTTAACGCTGCACTGTCAAAGGTGCTGTCTTTCGGATGAGATATTAAACAGAGGCCCCATCTGACCTCTCAGGTGGGCGTAAAAGATCGCATGGCACTATTTTGAAGAAGAGCAAGGGAGCTGTGTAAGGTTCGCAAAATTCTGCAAAACTCCAAAACAGAAGAATAACCTTATTTAAAACGATTTTTGACCATCACAGAAGAAATCTGTAAAAAGGATAAAATGTATGGTTGGGCCTGACAGAAGAATTCAAAGAGTTAAATTACACATTTTCCCTAAGTGTAAGGAAGGAAGAGATTTTGGACTGTTTTAAGGAATTATTGGGCCAAAGGGATTTAAAAATAAAAATCCCAGGAAGATTTGGCTGGTTTATAAGGACATGTTCAGACTTGCAAAAGGCTGTGACACAGGGAAGGTGGGGCGGCCCCCCGAGTTTGGATATTGGACAGTCTGGGAATGTCCTAGGCCACCTCAGCCTTTACATAAAGACAATGAAACCTGTTCCCACTGAAAAACGCAGAGCCAAGGTACATGAATAAAACAGGACATGTCCCCAGCAACACAAAGAAAAGAACATAGCCCTACAGGATACAACAACAAACCACAGTCCAAAAAACAATCAAAAAGATTGACAAACGTTTTGCATTTTTAAACTGGTTTCAAGGCAATCCCGAAACCAGTTAAAGGCCAAGTAAAAGTTAGATGGACCATCCCTGAAACTCGTTAGGAGTAGATGGGCCATCCCCAAAGCTCGTTAAGGTTCTAAAGCACGTTAAAAATAACGAGCCCGCCAAGTTTAACAAAGAAACCCGAGATTTGGCAGTCAGATAAGCCAGGCCTCAAATTAGTATAATTGAGGCCTGCCTTTTCAGTGTAAAGTTCAGTTCATCATCAGGCAGCTCAGTACAGTTCAAGTTCAGCCAACCAGTTCGAGAGCGAGATCACCATCATCGGAGACTTGAAGAAACAGAAGGAGAATGAAAGTCGCGGCAACCGAAGGCCTAAAGAAACCAACAGCTACCAGTATTGCCACCAACTAGGTAATACTGGGCCACCGCGACCAACAAGAAACCACCTGCCAAAAAATTTGAAAAATAAAGACTTGTTTCCACTCGACAGGCTAGTCTGACTTACCCCTGGGTAAGATTTGGACACAAAAGACCCGAAAACTTGCCCTAACCAAAGAAAATTGGGTACTTACCCGATACATCCAACAGCATGACTAACCGCATCAGCGGACCAACCCAAACTGAAGACCCAACGCAGGTGGCGTCTTCTACCACGTCCAGGGTACGGCAGGCCCCAACCGCCACAACTAAGGAGAACCCCGAAATCGCGAACCTCTACAATCTGTCAAGAAAGTCGTTTTGGTGAGCATTTCCTGGTCCTCTGGATTGCAGCCTAGCTAGTGTAGTGGGGTTGGGAGGGTAAGGGATTTTGTATATTGTAATTCTCCCTCGCTTATTCTGAGTGTTCCCACCCTTTTAGAGTGTAAGTTTTATTGTATTGCATATTTTCCTGTCTCAAAATAAAGATCTGAATTCTTTTGACCAACCCAGGTGTCTGTTGCAAGTTCATTACAACCCCCAAATAAGTCGAAAGTCAAGAACAAAAGGGAGTGGGAGCGATTCGAACCGCTCAAAGGAGTCAGAGGTGAAGCTGACAAACAACCCACACACCACCCCTTACAGCTGTGCAGTCCTGACCAAATCTCATCCCTCAATCAACAAAAAAATAACCAACAGATTGGCCTAGAAATGTGTTATTTTGGGGGCACAAAATGGCTTCCTAAGCTTCCAATACGGTGGGTAGACAGTGCACGCTCGTTGCGGCATAAATGCCAAAAAATAGGCATGTTGTGCCCATGCCTGACACAAGCTTTAGCCCATTGCATATGCAAATTAGGGGCCTAACGCCTGTTTGAGGCTCCCATTGCGAGACTGGTTTGCCCTGAGGCAGTCCACTCTGTAATGATCAATAACATGTCATTCTAGAGTGGTACACTAGATGGAGCCGTAGAGCTGTATAGAGCTGTATGTTTAGTTGTATGTGCTTAAGACTACACTACCCATGATGCACTAGGCTACCCAGAAGGCAGTAGTCAAGATGGCTGCCTGCACACAGAAGTACACATGCTGAATCTCTACAGATGCTCTACCTAGAGAATGTGTACTGAATAAATGACTAGCTAGAAGCTAGCTGTTCATAATAAGAATGTCTAGTTATTAATGAACATAACACGCTCCCGCCACAACCCACCCCACCAACCACCCGTAAATTTCAACCCAGTTGCACCTCTTCCCGAACTCGGTTCCCAACCCCCAGCTCACTTACTTAAGGGCCACTGGGATGCTTTCAACGTGGCAAAGTGCCTTTCTATTATTCATTCATGGGATGTGGGCATCGCTGGCAGGGCCGGCATTTATTGCCCATCCTTAGTTGCCCCCGAGAAGGTGGTGGTGAGCCGCCTTCTTGAACCGCTGCAGTCCGTGTGGTGAAGGTGCTCCCACAGTGCTGTGAGGGAGGGAGTTCCAGGATTTTGACCCAGCAACGATGAAGGATCAGCGATATACTTCTAAGTCAGGATGGTGTGTGACTTGGAGGGGAACTTGGAGGTGGTGGTGTTCCCATGCGCCTGCGCCCTTGTCCTTCTAGGTGGAAGAGGCTCATGGGTTTGGGAGGTGCTGCCGAAGAAGCCTTGGCGAGTTGTTGCAGTGCATCTAACCCTAAATATGGCCCTCGGGACGTATCCGGCCCACCAATTCATTCTATCTGGGCCGCTGCATGGGGCAGAGCTAGAACGGAAGCTGGAGCTGGAGCTGCACATTAGTCTGAGCCAAATTGTGGCTGCTCATCTCAATGACTCTTTTACTGAAGAAAGAGGCCGCCGCTGCGTCTTTCTACTCCCGGTACCCTGAGTACGATGGCACGGGGGTGGGGTTCTCATCGCCATCTTAGACACAGGAATGGATCACAGAACACAGGGACTCCAGATAATGGCACGCGATTGTAGTTCAGGCCTTGCGAGGCCTCAGGCTCCCGCACTCAACACACTGAAAAGAGAGAACACCTTTCACGTCGGAGGCCCCGCAGACTCGAGCCGCTCGGCCACACAGCCACGTAAACTTTCAGTACAACATATGATCGAGCAATCATTTCATTCATTTAGTAACAGAAGCTTTTACTATTTCACACTACATTACTGTACAAGGTATTGGTGAGACCACACCTTGAGTACTGCGTACAGTTTTGGTCTCCTTATCTAAGGAAGGATATACGAACATACGAATTAGGAGCAGGAGTCGGCCACTCGGCCCCTCGAGCCTGCTCCGCCATTCAATAAGATCATGGCTGATCTGATTCCTCCACATTCCCGCCTACCCCCGATAACTTTTCACCCCCTTGCTTACCAAGAATCTATCTACCTCTGCCTTAAAAACATTCAAAGACTCTGCTTCCACTGCCCTCTGAGGAAGAGAGTTCCAAAGACTCACGACCCTCTGTGAGAAAAAAATTCTCCTCATCTCTGTCTTAAATGGGCGACCCCTTATTTTTAAACAGTGACCCCTAGTTCTAGATTCTCCCACAAGAGGAAACATCCTCTCCACATCCACCCTGTCCAGACCCTTCAGGATCTTATATGTTTCAACCAAGTCACCTCTTATTCTTCTAAACTCCAGCGGATACAAGCCTAGCCTGTCCAACCTTTCCTCATAAGACAACCCGCCCATTCCAGGTATTAGTCTAGTAAACCTTCTCTGAACTGCTTCCAACGCATTTACATCCTTCCTTAAATAAGGAGACCAATACTGTACACAGTACTCAATATACTTGCATTGGAGGCAGTTCAGAGATGATTCACTCGGTTAATTCCAGAGATGAGGGGGTTGACTTATGAGGAAAGGTTGAGCAGGCTGGGCCTATACTCATTGGAATTTAGAAGAATGAGAGGTGATCTTATCGAAACATATAAGATCCTGAGGGGGCTCGACAGGGTAGATGCAGAGAGGATGTTTCCCCTCATGGGGAAATCTAGAACTCGGGGGAATAGTTTCAGAATAAAGGTTTGCCCTTTTAGAACTGAGATGAGGAGGAATTTCTTCTCTCAGAGGGTCATAAATTTGTGGAATTCTCTGGCCCAGAGAGCCGTGGAGGCTGGGTCATTAAATACATTTAAAGTGGAGATAGACAAATTTTTGCAAGATAAGGGAGTGAAGGGTTATGGGGAGCGGGTGGGGAAGGGGCTTTGAGCCCAAGATCAGCTATGATCTTATTGAAAGCAGAGCAGGCTCAAGGGGCCAAGTGGCCTACTGCTCCTATTTCTTATGTTCTTATTTTGTGTATTTAAGGTAGTATCTGACTACTATCTGAATTTATGTTTATAAATTATTGCGAGGGTAGAAGTGGGAGTGATTATCAACACAATGAGGTGGCCTGTTTCAAATTTACTAATTTAACAGTTGCTCTCACCAATGACTGTTAGCGGGGTCATTAATTCTTGCACAATTATTCACTCGCTTTAATATTATCCCATTTAATTAGCATAGTGGAGGCATAACTAAATGGACCTGAGTATATTGGACATAGCACTCACTGTTTTTAATTTAAGCCCTTTTTCCCACGTGCCATGATCAATTTAAGTTTATTGCCATGACTGGAAGAGGGTTGTAGAGATTTATGTTGTTGGTCAGTCCCAGTAATAAATAGCACTCGGGGAAGAAATGTGCATTATAATGGTGTATTACTGGTGGCCATTCTCAAGTGAAAGGCCGCAAACTCTATCGGCGTCTTGGCTTTTCTCAGGACTGAGCGCCCGTTGACAATGAACAAACCCAAATTGAGGGCTGACCTGGGACGCAACTTGTGGATTAAATCATTATCCGAGGCACCTAATTATTTCTTAGCAAGGTTTCAAAGGCATCAAAGTAGCACTTTCATGTGCAATTTTTAAAGGTTGTATCAATGATTTTATCCTCGATTGTGCCTTATTCCATGGTTATAATTGCCAGTGGAAGCAGAATCAATCTCTCATTTTCCACAGTAAGAATGAATTGAGACCAGTTGGAATGAGCAGACCGAGCATTTTTCAACGTGACTTGTGAATCTGCATCATGTTCGCTAGCCTGTTAATAAGTGACGTTATTTTTATTAAGTTTGGAAATGACACGAAGGGTTCTTTACACAATAAATGCCAAAACAAATTTTAATGGTAGCTGTTGTTAACACAATTCATTTTCTGTATGCGGCCCTCAACAGCTCACCAAACCTTGTTAAGTGGCCCTCCAGCCCAAATAGTTGCCCACCCCTGATGTAAAAGATCATATGGCACGAGTTCGAAGATGAGCGAGGGCGTTATCCCTGGTGTCCTGACTAATATTTATCCCTCAACATCACTATAAGAACAAGAACTGATTATCTGGTCATTATGACATTGCTGTTTGTGGGAGCTTGCTGTGTGTAAATTGGCTGCCGCGTTTCCTACATTACAACAGTGACTACACTTCAAGAAGTACTTCATTGGCTGTAAAGCGCTTTGGGACGTCCTGAGGTTGCGAAAGGCGCTATAGAAATGCAAGTTCTTTCAGTCTTTTTATGAGGCCTGTTGCATTGCTGACGCTGAATGTAAGCGCTTTGAGGAAGATTCACCTGAAAGATCATCATTCCCCAGCCTGGTACATCCGAGATCCACCTTTCAATCTGCAGACACTCATTCTGGTCTCGTCGCTCAACAACGAACTCAGTGCTAAAAATGAGAAGATTATCCAGCTGTTGCCTTCTTCGATATCGAAGGACGAGCGATGATGATAGTTCTAAGTGGGGTAATGTAATTAAAGGCTTTAGTTGGCATCAAGAAGCAATGTAATTTGAATATCTTACGTATATTTTACTCGCAAGTTGCATTTTTGTTTGTGTCTTCCATCTATGCTGCGGCGCTCGGTATCTCTGGGTGCCCAGAGGCACTTTTTATCAAACTTTATTCTGCCACGTGAAGAGCAGTTTTGCACAGCTATACAAATATTAATAAGGCCATTTGCATCTACTTATGTCATACCAGCAAGCCAGAATTTCATACGGGTGCTCGGAAGGAATGACCTTCGCACATTATGTTACAGATGCAAAACTACCTTCATCCCAGTCATAAAAGCCACAAGCACGATGTACAGAAAGCTTGAAAGAAATAAAGGGGCCAACAATGCATCGATTGATATTCTGAGACAAGTGCCCTTTTTTGTTCCCCACTCTGCAAGCTAAATAACATTCACTGCACCAGTATACTGAAGTAATCGCAGTTCTTTTCTAAAGCCAATTAAATTGATTCCTGGTCGCAGCTGTTAGCTGTAGCTGACTTTACCCAGCATATGCAGAACAACAACTGTGGTGTATGTAACCTGTTCTACCTTAAGAGAACTTAAGCCTGTTCCACCTTAAGAGATGTACTACTTTCTCTGGCTGCTGTGTACGTAATACCGGTGGTGACCACCGGTATATAAGCACTGTGTAGTAAGATTGTATTTCAGATCGTCCTGACCTCCAACCAGTAAAGACTTGTTGAACTTTAATCTTGTAGCCTGTGTGTTATTAATTACAACTAGAACACACAGACTTTACAACAACAACTTTCATTTATACAGCGCCTTTAACGGAGCAAAAAGTCCCAAGGCGCTTCACAGGAGCGATTATCAAACAGAATTTGACTCAGAGCCACATAAGGAGATACAGGAAACTCTCTTTTTACCGGCACCTAACTAATCGGAAATCTCTCTTAACCGGCAAAATTCAGGAGTAGGTTCAGGTAAGTTTTACTTCATATTAGTGGCCGTGTAACTGGGGCTCCTGGATCTGTGGCCATGTAACCGGGGTTCCTGCACCTGTTGCCATGCAACAGGGACGCCTGGATCTGTGGCCGTGTAACCGGGGCTCTCGTACCTTAGTAAGAATACCTCTCTGTAATCCGGACTTTTTGATCAACTGGCAGCACACCGGTCCCGTCGGTGCCGGATAAAAAAGAGTTGACCAAAAGCTTGGTCAAAGAGATAGGTTTTAAGGAGCATCTTTAAGAAGAGAGAGAAAGGTAGAGAGGCAGAGAGGTTTAGGGAGGGAATTCCAGAGTTTAGGGCCCAGCCAGATGAAGGCATGGCCATCAATATTGGAGCGATGAAAACCGGGGAGGCGCAATGTACTACAGCAGTCCTGCAAGATTATGTTAAGCGTGACATGACTGGGATCAATGATGCTGGAATCCCTTTACAATTAGAGATCAAAAATTGCGTCAGAAGATATTTCTCCTGAAGGACTAGGATCTTAAGATAATATAGAACTTGACTAAGCTGATCCATTGCGAAGAATCTCCTACAATAGCTGTTAGATCCGTGATTCTGAGAGTATGATGTTTTTCAATAACCACACGGATGCTGTAACTTAACAATCAACAGGTATTTACTGGAGTAGGGTAGTCTCAAGACTGGGGTACAGAGGCATGCTCAAGGCTTATATACAGGTGTGGTCACTGCCGGTACTACAGTATACAGGAGCTGTAAAAGTAGCTCTCTCTTAAAGGTACATACACTACAATAGGGAGGGTGCGTGATCAGCTTGCGCGCCCATTCATGATGAACTGAGGCATGGCAATCCAGCGATCAACTCGAGGGATATGACTGAACAGGAATTGGGATTGGATAACTATGGGACTGACATGCCTGCTTCACAAACTCACCACGAATGCCCAAACTATTTCTACACAAAAGCTGTTGCATTTGCAAAGATAATCCAGAGGCCGTAAGAAGAGTTCAGTTCATGTTGCTTTTTAATGGCTGCTCCCCACACCCACTCCCAGGCAAAAGCAATCGAATACCTATACACAATACAATGATAACAGCACTATCAAACTCCAGGTGCTCAGGCCAAGGCAATCGAGTACCTATCACCAATGTCAGACATAACATTTCCTCCCCCCCTCACAGAATTTCAAACATGAAATGTAGTGACAAAGTCCTGTAGGTGGCCAGGGCGAGAATGTGTACGAACAGGCCGAGGTGCGGACTGGTGAAGAGCAGGCCGAAGTGGGAACTGGTGAGGAGCAGGCTGAGGCACAATATCTGCTTGAGGGTTGGCTGGCTGAGCCACATGTGCATTCCGCCACTCTGGGGGTAAGGCTTGGGGATTAGGTCCGTATAATCCCGCATCAGGGGATGCTGGCACCTTCCGAAGGTGGCTGGCATGCCACCGAGAGCCGTCAGTGAGGCAGAAAGTGGCTGGTCCAAGTTGGCGGCTGATTTGGAGAGGGGAGGACCAGAATGACGCCATCTTATTATTGCGGTGAGGCCTGCGGACTCTGACCCAATCGGAGACTGAGATGTTGGGCACCTTGGCCCTCTTCGACTGGTCGAAGCGGAGTTTCATTTTCTCCTGCTGTCTAGCGACTGTGGCTTGAGCCGGTGGAGCAGGGCTCTGAGCTAGCGAGGGGCGGAGCCTGCCAAGGGGCAGCATGCGCTCATGGCCTAGCATGAGGGATGCGGGTGAGACCCCTGTAGTGGAATGCTGGGAGGCTCTGTAGTGCAGCAGTGTGTGGAGGAGGGCCTTGTCAAACGCACACCCCTGGGATAGGTGTGCTCTGAGGCCATTTTTCAGTGTCTGGTTAAAACGCTCCACCCCCCCCCCCCGTTTGACTCGGGGTGGTAGTACGCCGTGACGGATGCCCTTGCTCTCAAGGTAAGAGGAGAGTTCCAAAGAGACCATTTGGGGGCCATTGTCTGTGGTGATGGCCTTTGGATGCCCCCAGCAGGTGAAGAGGGACTCAAGGATATCAATGATGACCCGAGAGGTGACGGAGCCCACGGCAGTGACCTCTGGCCATTTTGAGTGCAGGTCATAGGTCACCACTAGGAACCGTTGATGGTGGGGGACACCATGGATCTCCCCGCAGACGTCCAGCTGCAGGTGCTCCCAGGGCTGAGAGGGCCAGGCAAGGGGTTGCAGGGGTGGAGGAGCTTGGTGGCCAGTCTTGCCACTTACAAGGCAGGCTGCACAGTCCTTGACCAGGGCCTCGATTTCCCTGTCGATACCCGGCCACCACACTAGGTCTCGGCATCGTTGTTTGAGCTTCACTATGCCCAAGTGGCCCTCATGCTCCATGGATAAAACACGCGCACGAAGGGCACTTGGGACCACAGTGCAGAGCCCACGTGCAACACAGGATTCATTCCAGCAGGAGAGCTCCTCCTTAACTCTGGAGTAGGCAGACAGTTCCTCAGGCACCTTGCGAGGCCAGCCATCTCTGATGAAGGTGCACAGCTGGGAGAGGGCCGGATCCTGTTCAGAGGCCTCTTTGAGCTCCTGGAGAGAGACTGTGGTTTGGAGAGGTGTGTGCGGCATCTGGACGATATCCTGCTCCACATGGTCAGACCCGACGAGTGGAGCTTGGGCAGAGACAGTGCGGGAGGGCAGATCTGCAACAACATTGTCACGTCCTGGTGTGAACTGGAGACTGAAATTGTATTGGCGGAGGCGGTCAGACCAGCAGTGTAGACGCAGTGGTCTGTGGCCCGTGCCGGATGTCGACAGCAGGGCTGTGAGGTCCTTTTGATCGGTTCACAGGGTGAAGGGACGGCCATACATGTACAGGTGCCACCGCTCACATGCCCAGATGCACGCCAGCGCCTCACGCTCGCCTACTGAGTACTTCTGTTTGGTGGGGCTAAGGACTCGGGAGGCAAAGGCGATTGGTTTCTCCACTCCATTCTGTATCTGCGATAACACCGCCCCCACAGCTGCAGCGGACGCGTCGCAGGTGACGAGAGTGGGGCTGGCGACGTCAAAGTGAGCCAACACTGGAGGCGACGTGAGCTGCGATTTGAGGAGGCGAACAGCTTCCGTACAGGCTTGTGACCACACCCAGGGCTCATCCTTTCGCAGGAGCTGGCGCAGTGGGGCTGTGGTGGCTGAGTACTGGGGCAAAAACTTCAGGTAGTACCCAGTCATGCCAAGGAAGGGGGCAACCTGTGCTGCAGAGCTGGGTTCTGGGATGCTGTGAATGGCATCCACGTTTGACTGGAGTGGGGATATACCATCAGCCGACAACCGAAACCCCACAAATTCGATCTCTGAAACAGCAAAGACACACTTTTCACCATTCAGTGTGAGCTTGTGTTTTGCTAGAGCCATGAAAACTCTGTGAAGGCGTTCGTCGTGAGTGGAGGTCGAGGGCCCGTGCACGATGATGTTATCCAGGTAGATGGCCACCCCAGGAATGCCCGCGAGCACAGAGGACATCACCTTTTGGAAGCAGCTGGGTGCAGAGCTAAGTCCAAATGGCATCCTGGTGTACCGAAAGATGCCAGCATGTGTTACAAAAGCAGTGAGGTCCCTGTTGTGAATGTACCTTTAAGAGAATAACTGGTCTCAGACTGCAGTACCGGCAGTGACCACCCCTGTATAAAAGGCGCTAGTGAGCCTCTGTGTTTTTAGTTTCACTATTGACTTCCACCAGTAAAGACTTATTTTGTTCACTCCTGCTGTCCATGTCTCAATTATTCACGGACGTAACACTGGCGACGAGTAAGAAACGAACTTACCTGCAACTCGGCAGCACCTCAGACGACGTTATTGAAGGTCGAAGCCAGAAGAAATAAAAATAAATAAATAAAAATAAATAATGTCCAAAGAAACTCGAGAAACGGGCGTCGACCGTGGGCAACCGCCCTCCAAATCGTCGGATTGATAACTTGCAGGAGAGACTGTCCAGAGCCAGGCTTGGTTCCTCGGTCTGTGGGTTCCCAGCTAATCGGGCTGGTGGCAGATAGTGCACAGATCCTTCCTGGGCTGCGGCGGGCTAGAGCTCGATCGGGTGGCTTTTCAACGGGGCCGGGCAGCGAGTCGGGAAGCAAAGAGAGAGAGAGAGAGGGTGGAGCACACAGGGCGCGGCCGGTGCTTCGAAGCCGGGCAGCGTTCGGACCTAAGAAGAGGGAGGGAAGTGTCCCAGAGGGCCCGCTCCATGACGGGAAAATAATAAAAGAAAAAAAATCAATATTAAACGCACAAGGAACCGTGGAAAGCAGCGCTAACAACAGCGGGGAAGAAGGCAAAGCACGGGAGGCACCATTTTGTTAAATCGGGGAAGAAGGCAAAGCGCGGGAGGCGCCATTTTAGATTTGCAAGATGCCGAAGACTGGCTGTATCACTGCTTTTGATAATACAATAGAGGACTGGACCACGTATGTGGAAAGAGTCGAGGTATATTTCGAGGCAAACGAAATAGCGGAGGGGAAAAAAGGCATCGAAATTGCTAAACTTAATGGGCGCTAGAACGTACGGCCTATTGCGGGACCTGATTACTCCAGCCAAACCGAAGGCGAAGAGTTTTAACAAAATTGTTGCTGTCCTACAGGAACACTTAAACCCTGCACCGCTGTTGATAGCAGAAAGATTTAAATTCCACAGGAGAACTCAGCACAAAGATGAGAGCAATGCTGAGTATCTTACGGAACTACGCAAGATATCAAAGCACTGCCAGTTCGGAGCAGGACTGGCAGATACCCTACGGGACAAATTTGTCTGTGGACTCCTGAGTGAAGGAACACAGAAGAAGTTACTCTCAGAGAAAGAGCTGACGCTAGATAAGGCTTTCAGCGTGGCAGTATCGCATGAAGCAGCAGCCAGGGGAGCCGCAGAAATTCAACAAAAACCACAGGAATACGGCACCCACGAAATGACACGGGGATTTGCAAAATGTTATCGCTGCGGCAGAACTAACCGTGACGAGAAGGACTGCTGGTCCAAAGACAAAATATGCAGGCAATGCGGGAAGATGGGACACATTGCATGATTTTGTAGGTCTGGGAAGAAGACCAGCGACAACAAAAAGGCTACTAAGGAACCGTACAAGAAAGTACAAAAGATGACGGACAGTAGTTCTGAAGACCAGATGAGCGAGAGTGAATCCAGGAACAGGAGACTAAGTTGCCTCAAACTTCACAATGTAATCGCAAAAGAGGATCACCGAACCATTTGGGTCACCCTCACGATAGCAGGGTCCCAAGTTAAAATGGAATTGGACACAGGATCAGCGCTAACCGTCATGAATCGACGAGACTACGAGCGGCTATTTTCACACATAACCTTGAGAGAGACATCCATCGTCTTGACGACGTATACGGGGCAAAAAGTATACCCCAGAGGAAAAATAAGGGTGCCTGTCGAATACAATGGCAAGAAAATACGGAAATTGTATCTCTACTTACTGCCAAATGGTGGACCACCGTTATTGGGACGGGAATGGATCAGGAAGATAAACTTAGATTGGCATTCCATTCATGCAATGACAGTGGGCGGTAAAAAAGATGAAGACGTCACTCCTGGACGATTGTCAACAATCTTAGCTAACGCAAAAGAGGTATTTCAACAAGAACTGGGCACGCTTAAAGGCATAACCGCCTCGATAAAAATAGAAGAGAATGCAGTTCCCAAGTTTTTCAAAGCAAGACCGGTACCATATGCAATTCGCCCAGCCGTCGAGGCAGAGCTGGAGAATCTGGAGAAGGCGGGCGTGTTGTCTAAGGTCGACTGGAGCGAGTGGGCGACACCCATCGTTCCTGTCATGAAGAAAACGTTAAGCAATAAGTCCAGGGAGCCAAGGAAGATTCGCATCTGTGGGGATTTCAAGGTGACGGTGAACCCAGTCCTTCACACAGTACAATATCCTCTTCCAAGGATAGAAGACATCTTCGCCTCACTGTCTGGAGGGAAGCATTTTACAAAAATTGACCTAGCACAAGCATATTTGCAGATGGAGGTTGAAGAGTCCTCTAGGAAGTATCTCACGATAAACACTCACAAAGGTCTTTACCAGTATCATCGATTGGTATTCGGAGTAGCATCGGCTCCGGCGATATGGCAAAGAACAATGGAACAAGTCCTGCAAGGGATTCCGGGGACTCAGTGTTACTTGGACGACATCCTTGTAACAGGTGAAGATGACAGTGAACACCTTAACAACCTAGAACAGGTGCTCACTAGACTACGGGAACATGGGCTGCGAGCCAACCGCCCCAAGTGCGAATTTTTTAAGAAACAGATATCGTATTGTGGCCACGTGATTGATGAAGAGGGGTTACATAAGTCCCCTGACAAAATTGAAGCGGTTGTTAAGGCCCCAGCGCCTGATAATGTGTCGCAACTGGGGTCATTCCTCGGATTGGTGAATTACTATCATGAGTTTTTGCCGAATTTGTCGACAATTCTGCACCCACTGAAAGCCCTGCTACGAACGGGGGTAGCATGGAAATGGAGCGATGATTGTAGGCGTGCTTTTCAGAAGAGTAAGGACTTAATCACTTCAAGGGAAGTTTTGGCTCACTACAACCCAGCACTGCCAATCAGGCTGGCGTGTGATGCGTCTCCCTACGGCATTGGGGCGGTACTGTCACATAAATTCCTTGATGGTTTAGAGAGGCCGATAGCTTTTGCGTCACGCTCGTTAACTTCTGCCGAGCGTAACTACGCCCAGATTGACAGAGAGGCCCTCAGCCTAGTGTGGGGGGTGAAGAAGTTCAATCACTACCTGCACGGTCAAAAATTTACTCTACTAACCGATCATCAACCTCTTGTCTCCATTTTCAACCCTCAGAAGGGCGTACCGATAATGACAGCACAACGGCTGCAGAGATGGTCCCTTTTCCTAGGGGCACACCAATATGACATCGAGTACAAAGGAACTAAACAGCATGGAAATGCTGATGGATTGTCACGTCTACCGTTGCCGACGGTGGAAGAAGAAGACCTTGCAGTGGATCCAATGGAGTTATTCCACTCGACCATAGTCGAATGTCTCCCTGTGACGAATGCAAACATAGAAAATGAAACACGGAATGACCCGACACTATCACGGGTCTATGATTTAACGGTGAAGGGATGGCTAGCACATGGTGAACCACTGCTGCCAGCATTCTCGCCGAGAAGAGAACAGCTGTCAGTTTCCAGAGGAACCTTGATGTATGGATCCAGAGTAGTAGTTCCACCTAAGTTGACGGATAGAGTGCTCAATGAGCTTCATGAGGGTCATCTGGGTGGGGTAAAAATGAAGAACTTAGCCAGAGCGTTTGTGTGGTGGCCGGGAATCGATAGAGAAATTGAAGAGATGACCAAGAGCTGTGCAGGATGCCAGAAGGTCCAAAACGCCCCACCACAAGCTCCTCTGTATCCATGGGAGTGGCCCTCATCTCCATGGCAAAGGGTGCACATTGATTTTGCTGGTCCCTTCATGGACTCGATGTTTTTAATTGCGGTGGATGCACATTCAAAGTGGCCAGAGGTAATAAAAAGTCCTCAACCACCACGGAAAAAACTATCACAGTTTTACGAACCATATTCGCCAGGAATGGGCTGCCTGAACAGATTTGCTCTGACAATGGACCACAGTTTGTGTCTGAAGAGTTCCGGAGGTTCTTAAAGAACAATGGTGTTAAGCATTACACATCTGCCCCATATCATCCAGCCACTAATGGATTGGCCGAGAGGTTTGTCCAAACATTCAAGAAGGCTATCAAGGCAATGTGTAATGAAGATATACCCCTACAACACAAGGTGGACAACTTCTTGTTTGCCTACCGGAATGCGACACATGCGGTTACCAACCAAACTCCAGTCATGATGTTCTTAAACGAAGACTATGATGCCGCTTGGATTTGGTTAAGCCAAACGTCCGAAGAGATGTGGAGAACAGGCAGTTTCAGAATATGAATGAAAGGCCGACCAGGAGTTTTAAGATAGGTCAACCAGTTTTGGCCCGGGACTACCGCACTGAGAAATGGCAGCCAGGAACAATTTGTACATGACAAGGACCTCTCATGTATGCCGTGGACGTTGGGGAGAGCATTGTAAGATGCCATGCTGACCAGATTCTAGAGTCACTGGAAAACGTCAACTCCACATCACGATCTGATACACCTGGTAATGAAATCGACGTTCCAATTGCAGCTGCCGCAGAACCGGTAATATTGGAAGCAGATGAACCAAACAACGACATTGATCCCGACTCAGCATTGCCAGAAGAACCTGATACCCCAAAGAGGCGTTATCCAGACAGAATCAGGAAGCCTCCTCAAAGACTGAACTTATAATTGCTTAAACTTAACCAATGTATCTAGCAACAGTAATTGGGTTTGTAATTAGTTATCATTTAGTTGTTAAATGAATGTTATGTACGGTTTATCTAAAAGGGGAGGAATTATTGTGTATGTACCTTTAAGAGAATAACTGGTCTCAGACTGCAGTACCGGCAGTTACCACCCCTGTATAAAAGGCGCTAGTGAGCCTCTGTGGTTTTAGTTTCACGATTGACTTCCACCAGTAAAGACTTATTTTGTTCACTCCTGCTCTCCGTGTCTCAATTATTCAGGGACGTAACAGTCCCTGCTGCTGGGGTGGAGGGGAACCTGTAGATAGCCCTGTCGAAGGTCCAGTTTCGAGAACAGGATGGAACCATAGAACTGCGCTGTGAGTTCCTCTGATGTGGGCAGTGGATATTTGTCAGGGATTACGGCCTTATTCACTGCTCAAAGATCGACACAGACGCGTAGACCACCTGACTTTTTCGTTGCGACCACCAGGTTGGAGACCCATGAGGAGGCATCAACTGGTTCGATGATGCCAGCTTCCAGTAGCTGCTTTAGTTCAGCTGTGACCCCGTCACAGAGAGCAAGCGGGATGCGGCGCAGTGGCTGAATGACGGGGGTAACGGTGGAGTCAACCATGGGCTGGTGGGTGAAGGCAGTCAGGCAGCCCAGACCCTCGAAGAGTGCTGGCCATGTTTGGCGCCACGGTGAGGCGACGTGCAGAATCGCAGACCCGCCGGTGTCCAAGAGAGGAAATCCCAGGTCAGTGAAAAGATCCAGTCCCATTAGGTTAGCTCCTTGGCGTGCCACATGAAAACAAAAATCTGGCGAAACTTTTGTTCCATAGCGTACAGTGAGGTTGACTGAGCCCACTAGTCCATTTTTCGAATTACCATACCCGCAAAGGGCAGTGGAGGGTGCAGAGAGTGGCGGGGAGCTGAAAAAGCATTTGAATGTGTCCACATTCAGCAGTGAGACGCTGGCACCGGTATCCAACAACAGCGGAATGCACACATCATTCAGGTTAATTGTGCATTACTTGAAAGCCGCTACTGGCCCAGAGCTCACGTTGTGAATTATAGTGCTTGAGAACTGAGAGGGTTCATTTGTAGCAACTGGGGCAGAGCGGCAGACATTGGCAAAGTGATTTTGTTTTCCACAATTGCGACAGGCTTGGCCGCGCGCGGGGCAATTCTGCGCTCTGGTAGCATGTGAACGAGGTCCGCAGTTTCCACACTGTTGCCGCGGTAGTGCGCGTTGCTGCCGTCGCGCGAGCATTACCGTGTCAGAGCTGTCGAGGCCGAGGGCGCTGTCACTGGGTGTGTGTGCTAGTTTCACTGCACATTCGGCTGCAGAGTCCACTTGAAAGGCAATGTTAACTGCCTGTGACAACGACAGATCGTCGGACTCGAGTAACAGTCTTTCACGCACTCTCACGTTGTTGGTGTGCTCTATTAGTTGATCACGCACCATCTCGTCTTATAGTGCACTGAACTTGCACGAGCTAGCTAACCCCCTCAAATTAGCAACGTATTGATGCACAGACTTGCCGGGGAGTTGGTGACGCTGTCTAAAAATGAATCGCCGCAGAAGGGCACTTTGTGGGGCAGAGAAGTGTGTGCTTAACAGAGCCACAGCCTCATCATATGTTTGAATTGAGTCTGCTGTGCATAATGTCCCAAGAACACGCTGGCCCTCCGCTCCCAAGCAATGGGATAACAGTGCCTTTTTCTGTGATGTACTAACATTTTCTAGTCCAAGAGCAATGAGATAGGTTTCAAAGGACTGTAACCATGAGATCGGTGGCTCACCGGGTAGTGCAAGGAAGGGAGGAGGTGGTGGAAGAGAGATTTCAGCCATCCCCATCGCCAAATGTTGCGTTTGCAAAGATAATCCAGAGGCCGTAAGGAGAGTTCAGTTCATGTTGCTTTTTAATGGCTGCTCCCCACACCCACTCCCAGGCAAAAGCAATCGAATACCTATACACAATACAATGATAACAGCACTATCAAACTCCATGTACTCAGGCCAAGGCAATTGAGTACTTATCACCAATGTCAGACATAACATGCCCAAACTATTTCTACACAAAAGCATTTACTTGTGGTCAATGCGTTCTATTCTGCATGAAGCATCTTTATTGCTGCTGGTTGAAGGAGTTTTGTTTTGTTTTGTTTATTTTCCATCTACAATTTCCATAACAGAATAAGTCATGAGAACATAAAATGCCCACAGCTTGTGTGTCAGATTGGTTTAGGAAAATAGGAACAGGAGTGGGCCATTCAGCCCCTCGATCCTGTTCTGCCATTCAATTAGATCATGGCTGATTTGTATCTTAACTCCATCTCCCTGCCTTGGTTCTGTATCCCTTAATACCCTTGCCTAATAAAAAAATCTATCAACCTTTAGTTGGTGTTAGAAGGTTGTGAGTTCAAGCCCCATGCTGGAAGTCTGAATGAATAATATAGGCAGACACTCCTGTGCCAGCAGTGAGGGAGTGCAGCATTGCCAGCGGCCTTTTGATTGCGATGTTAAACTGAGGCCCTGTATGCCAATAAAGATGTCATGGCAATATTTTAAGAAGAGCTGTGAGTTCTCCTGGTCAGTATTTGTCTGTCTCTCAGCCAAAAATAAATATTAATTGGGCATTCATCTCAAAATGGTTGCCAAGAGGACAAATCATTGCATTTCAAAATTAATTGCTACGTAATTATAACCCTCCGAGAGGTTACAAAACACTACATAGATTTGAGTCTCCTTTATGTGCATAGAGAGGTTTAAAGATAGGAATTGGCGCAACTTTTTACAGGTATCGCAGCCTGTAAGGCATCTCAAAATCTTTTTATCGGAACATAAGGGCAAGTGCAGGCCATTCAGCCCCTTGAGCCTGTTCTGTTCCGCCACTCAATTAGATGATGGCTAATCTGTGTCTTAACTCCATCAGCCCGCCTTGGTTCCATATCCCTTAATACCTTTACCGAACAAAAATCTATCAATCTCGGTTTTTGAAACTTTTAATTGACCCCCCAGTCTCAACAGCTTTTTGGGGGAGAGAGTTCCAGATTCCCACAACCCTTTGTGTGAAGAAGTGCTTCCTGACATCGCCCCTGAACGGCCAAGCTCTAATTTTAAGGTTATGCCTTCCTTGTTCTGAACTCCCTCCCCCAGCAGAGGAAATAGTTTCTCTCGATCTACCCTATCAACTCCTTTGATCATCTTAAACACCTCAATTAGATCACCCCTTAATCTTCTATACTCGAGGGAATACAAGCCCGGTCTATGCAATCCGACAACGTGGAGTGAATATTGAGGATGGAGTGGGGAGGAGGGCAGGGGGGCAGGGATGTGTTTTCAGGAGTACTTGAGGGCTCAGAGACTCGAAGGGGATGTTAACTGGCAGCAGTTTTTGGGCGGGTGGTGGGGTGTCTCGGGCCGAACACCAGCCCAGCGTTATAAGTGTGATTTTAACTGCCGGGCTTCATTTGAATATGATTGGTGGGCTGCCCACGTGATTGCACCAGTGGTGGGCAGCCAGCCCACTTTAGGATGGGATTTCCTGTGGGCCGCCTGCTCGCTATTTAAAGCATGGCTGCACCTCTTAAAAGGGAGGGTGCATTCAAGTTGCTAAAATTTCTGGATAACTTTGTGTTGGACAACAAGCAAAATGAGTCAAATTGGAGCACCCATGATCTCAGACCCAACGGGTACGGTAACATGGTAGTTATGTTGCTGGACTAGTAATCCAGAGGTCTGTCTTGTGTTCATTAATAAATAGACATTCTTATTATGAACACAGCTAGCTTTTGCTAGTTACTTTATTGAGCACATGTGGACTAGGTACAGTATCTGTAGAAGCTTCCATCTTGACTGCTGCCTTGTGGGTAGCCTAGTGCCTCATGGGTAATGTAGTCTTAATATACATACAGCGGGGTAGTGTAGTCTTATACATACAGCTATATACAGCTCTACACAGCTCTACGGCTCCACCTAGTGTCCACTATAGAATGACATGTTATTGATCATTACATCCCCCTTTCTTTGAGGTTTAACAAAATCAATATCAATCAACTTTCAAGAAAACAATAAAGATAATATCAGTAACACTTTTGTTAGTGCTCTATAAACATAAACATTTTCAAAACAGTCAACACATTTTCAAAGCTTTACATTGTACTCAAAGATTAAGTCTGTCAGGCTTTTTTACTTCATGTGTGGATCTTCTCAACACATGTATGTCTGATGTGTCTTCATGAGATTGTTCTGGCGGTGAATGACAAGATGCAGTTGCGGCATTGTCATCAATCTGCTCTTGTATAGATCGAGGTCTCCTTGCGATCTTTGCTTGGAGAGGGTTTCAGTGTTTCCTTCACTCTTCATGCCATAACTCTCAATGTAATCAATGCACTCTCGAAAAACTGCTGTGTCCGAGAACAGAAGATGTATCTTTCATAGGTCTCATTCTTTTTGGGCGAGCAATGTGCATCAAATTTTTTTAGCACATCTTCTAATTTTTCTCTGTTCTCCACTGGATTAAATACAAATGTATTAAATACCTCTATCACCCGTGGGCCTGCAACCGTAAGCAGCAACGCTATTTTTCTTGCGTCTGGCTTCGTACCGAATCCGATGGCTGCAATGTAGAGTTCGAATTGTTGTTTAAAAATCCACCAATTGTAGTCGACATTTCCCTCGAGATTCAAACGCTCTGGTGGCTTCAAATTCTCCATTTCGCTTTTCACAATTTTCAGCAGATCTTCACCACCCTGGTACCATCTTATGTTCATTAATAAATAGACATTCTTATTATGAACACAGCTAGCTTTTGCTAGTTACTTTATTGAGCACATGTGGACTAGGTACAGTATCTGTAGAAGCTTCCATCTTGACTGCTGCCTTGTGGGTAGCCTAGTGCCTCATGGGTAATGTAGTCTTAATATACATACAGCGGGGTAGTGTAGTCTTATACATACAGCTATATACAGCTCTACACAGCTCTACGGCTCCACCTAGTGTCCACTATAGAATGACATGTTATTGATCATTACAGTCTGGAGTAACGATCCAGAGACATGGGTTCAAATCTCACCACCAGTAGCTGGGGAATTTAAATTTGGTTAATTAAACTCGCAATTAAAAGCTAGTATCAGTAATGGTGACCATGAAACTACCGGACTGTTGTAAAAACCCGTCTGGTTCACTCATGTCCTTTAGGGAAGGAAATCTGCTGTCCTTACCCGGTCTGGCCTATATGTGACTCCAGACCAACAGCAATGTGTTTGACTCTTAACTGCCCTCTGAAATGGCCGAGCGAGCCACTCAGATGTAACAACCCGCTATGAAGAAGATTACAAAGAATCAGTGGTTCAAGAAGGTGGCTCACTACTACCTTCTCAAGGGCAATGGTTAAGGAGGTGATGGCACAGAGGAACAGTAGGAAGGGGCTAAAACAACAGCTGCAGCAGTCTTGGCGATAGATGGCAGAGATAGTAAACTCTCAGAGCATCGCCCCCAGGACCTGGATTTACTGCAGCAAGTTATATAGAATTTTACAGCACAGGAACAGGCCATTCAGCCCAACAGGTCCATGCCAAATGGTTCAATGAGCTGACCAGAGCAGCAAGGGTGAGTACAAGTCTCTCTATCTCCATTTCGCTGCATTACACTTGACCACACCCCACCCCTCCCCTCTCCTCCAGCAATCTGAACACCCACCTCCCCAGCCCCACATGCTTCCCCACCAATCACTGCACCACCTCTCCTCCTTATTCTAATCACACCCTTAGCTCACTGCCTTCATAACAGGCACTCACAGAATTCTGCCTTCACCTGGCAGCAAATGCTAAACGTTTTACTCCTCTGATGAATGCTGGCACAGTTCACAGTCCACCCACTATCCATTGACCAACTCTCCAGCCTGCTCACAAATTGCTACTTCTCACTCTCAATGTGCAAACTGTATGAAGAAACATAGGGCTGGATTTTGATACTGGAGGCGTGTAGGAGGCGGGACTACAGCCTTTGGGGTTGTAGTCCCGCCTCCATCGAGCTGTGGCCAACCCACGTGATTTTCACTTGATTTACCTTGTTGAGCCCGCCCAGCGGGCTCAGCAGGACAATCAAGGGCCACCCCGCAACAGGTGACATCACAGATTGACATTTCATCTGTCATGAGCTTTTGACAGATGAAATATCAGCATTTGACAGCTCTTTGAAGCTGTCAAACACTGACAATCTGTACACTAAGTTAATTCCTTCCTCTCAGGCTGACTAAGAGATCCCTTCGGAACAGAAAGCTGAATGCTGCAACTTTTGACAGCTCGCGGCTGTAATGATATCAGCAAATAGAGATGGTATTTGCCTGTTTGATTATGATGCCTTACCAGCATGTTTGTATGTATTGATTGCTTGTGCCTGACCAGCAGAGGGCATGTGACCGAGACAAGCAAGGCAGTTGAGTTTAGTTTCAGTTTCGTTCTAGATGCATCACAAGCATGTTGTCTCCTGTAAAAGCTGTATAAAGAGTTGAACAGACTTTAGATTAAAAGACATTGGCCTAGAAATTCAGTTGGCTGCGCCAGCCGTTAGCGCCTTAGGAGGAGTAGATCTCGAGCGCTAGGCGCTTAGCGCCCGGGCGCAGCGCGATCTGCGCCTCGCCCCAACTTCAGTAGACATTTAGAGCCGGCGCAAAGTCATTGCGCGCGCTCATCTGCGCGCGCAGATCATGACGTCATTTTGTCGTGCAACGCCCTTTGTGCGCCCGGAACCGGAACTTCACTCACGCCGCCCCATTGTGCGCCTGGCGGCCCGAACGACTGTGAAGTGGAATGGTACACAGCCGAGGCGGGCCACGGGGAGCGCAAATTAAAGGGCACTCCTGCAGTAGAAAAGGCAGCCGTTTTGCAACACTCCGGCCTAGAAATTCAGTATAGCCACTTTTGGGGCGGTAAAGTCGGGCGGCCGCTAAAGTTTGCGCCCGGCGCAAAGTCGAGCCCCCTTCGCCGATATTCAGTTGCATCGCCCTAAGAGGTTGCTGCTGCGCTAAAACAGGCGATGCACGACTATCATTAGGCGCTAAGCCGGCAGCCCGGGGCGCTAACACCGGAAGTTGGGCGCAGGGCAGGTGCGGTGAGCTGCTGATTGCCGGCAGACACTCTGGCTTCTCTCCATCAGTTTGTTATGTGGTACCGGTCTTCTTCTTCTTCTTCTCCTCCTCCTCCTCCTCCTCCTCCTCCTCTTCCTCCCAAAGAAGGAGTGTTGCAAAACGGCTGCCTTTTCTACTGCAGGAGTGCCCTTTAATTTGCGCTCCCCGCGGCCCGCATCGGCTGAGCACCGTTCGACTCAACAGCCGCTAGGGCCGCCAGGCGCACAATGGGGCGGCGCGAGTGAAGTTCCGGTTCCGGGCGCACAAAGGGCGTTGCACGACGAAATGACGTCATGATCTGTGCGCGCAGATGAGCGCACGCAATGACTTTGCGCCGGCGCTAAATGTCTACTGAAGTTGGGGCGAGGCGCAGATCGCGCTGCGCCCGGGCGCTAAGCGCCTAGCGCTCGAGATCTACTCCTCCTAAGGCGCTAACGGCTGGCGCAGCCAACTGAATTTCTAGGCCTCCTTCTTTGGGAGGAGGAGGAGGAAGAGGAGGAGGAGGAACAACAACAAAGTGATGGAGAGAAGCCCTCCCCAAAAACACAAATACACTAGTCTTGGCCTGTCAAAAAAACAAATCCACCCTACCCCTTTAAGAGCTCACCGGAGCCAGAGTGTCTGCCGGCAATCAGCAGCTCGCCGCACCTGCCCTGCGCCCAACTTCCGGTGTTAGCGCCCCGGGCTGCCGGCTTAGCGCCTAATGATAGTCGTGCATCGCCTGTTTTAGCGTAGCAGCAACCTCTTAGGGCGATGCAACTGAATATCGGCGAAGGGGGCTCGACTTTGCACCGGGCGCAAACTTTAGCGGCCGCCCGACTTTACCGCCCCAAAAGTGGCTATACTGAATTTCTAGGCCAAATGTCTCGTCATTGAACTCACAAAGAAATCAATACATGGTGTCAGAAGTGATTGACCGAGATGAAGAGGAAAAATCTGAAGTTAAATCAGCTCTCCACAGATTAGCAAGCCAAAAGAGAACATCGTTACTTACCATTAGAGAATAGCTAACGAAGTGAAAAAATGGAAGGTTTACACCCACCGGCGACGCTTCAGTTGACAGGTAATGTGGCTGAAAATTGGAGGAGATTCAAACAACGTGTAGAGTTGTATTTAACGGCAATCGGAGCTGACGAGGAAAGTGATAATAAGAAATCGTCAGTGTTCTTACATGTCGTGGGTGATGAAGCGCTGGAGGTGTATAATAACTTCACATTCGCTGCTGATGGAGACAAAATGAAGCTAGATAAAATAATGGAACAGTTTGAGGCCTATTGCATACCTAAACGTAACGTGACGTTTGAGAGGCACAGATTTTTCACATGTGTTCAGAAAACGGGTGAGACTATTGATCAGTATGTGACTGAACTGAGAAACCGAAGCAAATCGTGTGAATTTGGAGGACTGACAGACTCGCTGATAAAAGACAGACTGGTGTGTGGTATTCCAGATAATGGCCTAAGGGAAAGACTGCTAAGAGAGCAAGATCTAGACCTGGGAAAAGCCATAGCACTGTGTAGGGCTACAGAGACTGTGAAGTTGCAGGCAAAGGAGCTGTTCAGTGACAATAGCTGCAATGTGGATGCAGTGAGAATGAACGGACATAAACCGTTTAACAAAAAGAGCGCCAATGTGAAAAAAGAGGCGTGGCCAGCGAACGAAAATGAAAGGGACAATCGAAAGACATGTAGTCGATGCGGTACACAGCATCCACCAAAAAAGTGTCCAGCATATGGTAAAACATGCAATAGTTGCAACAAGAACAACCATTATGCCCGTTGCTGCAAGAACCAAGCGCAACAAAGCAACGTCCATACAGTAGATGAAAGCGAGATAGAGGAGTTCTATGTAGATGTTGTGTCTGAAAACAAAAAAGAAGAAAGAGACTGGATGTTGACACTAAAAGTGAATGACATACATATTCCATTTAAATTGGATACTGGAGCACAAGTTAATGTGATATCAGAGACTGATTTTAAGAAAATTAGACCCAGACCAAAGATACATGGAATCAAAGTGAAAGTGACAGGATACTCAGGTACTGATATACCAGTGAAAGGAAGATGCATTGTCAAAGTAACACACAAGGACAGAGAGCACACGTTAGCATTAATCGTGGTGCCAAAGGATGTGCAAGCCATACTAGGTTTAAAAGCCTGTGAGAGACTGAACCTGGTAAAGAGAGTCCTCGTTGTGGAAAGCGAAGGAGAGACAGTTTATGATGAACTGAATGTTGCGTACACACCGGGTAAGCTGATGTATACAGCAGACACGTTGTCCAGAGCTGTTGACCCAGGAGAGCCCGCAAACACAGTGAAAAGACTGATGTACAAGGCAAAAGACAGTGGAACTGACTTCTACCAAAGCATGCTTGTATACCGCACAACGCCGCTCGAGTGTGGTATGTCACCAGCCCAACTCCTGATGGGACGTCGGCTAAGGTCAAACCTACCCATCCCAGAGAACCTCCTGAAAACAAAAGAGGGGGAAAAAGTGAGGAAGTTCAAAGAACAACAGAAAGAAAAGCAAAAGTACTACTATGACAGAGGAACACAAAACCTACCTGAACTCCACACTGGTGACCAAGTAAGGTTCAAAGACAAAACAAACACATGGACTCAGAAGGGAACTGTCCTGAGTGAAGTTCAACCAAGATCATACACCATTCAGACAGATGAGGGTGCTGTTCTGCGAAGAAATCGTCGAGATCTTCTCATGGGACCAGCCACAGCAGGTCAAGAGACTGATACTGTTGAACAACCGGATCACACAGCTGAGAACCAATCATCTGAGGCAACAACTCAGATTCAAGGACAATCAATCAGAAAATCCTCAAGATGTGTGAAGCCTCCTGAGAGACTCATTGAGCAAATTTAAGGACTATTGTTATAGATGGAAGTAATGTTATCTTATTCTTTCTTCAAGTTCTAGTGTATTGACATATTTCATGTGAACACACAAAGCAAGGTTAAAAAACCTTGATCATGATAATGATAATGTAAGTTCATTAAGTGTTACAGTTAAAATGCAGATTAATACAAAGAAAACATGTTGTTAGTTAAAAGTAAAATACTTTTGTTTTAAGAAAAGGAGATGTAATGATATCAGCAAATAGAGATGGTATTTACCTGTTTGATTATGATGCCTTACCAGCATGTTTGTATGTATTGATTGCTTGTGCCTGACCAGCAGAGGGCATGTGACCGAGACAAGCAAGGCAGTTGAGTTTAGTTTCAGTTTCGTTCTAGATGCATCACTAGCATGGTGTCTCCTGAAATGCTGTATAAAGAGTTGAACAGACTTTAGATTAAAAGACATTCTCTTTCATAAATGTCTCGTCATTGAACCCACAAAGAAATCAATACAGCGGCCATTCTGCTTTCTGTGCCGGTGAGATGAGTGACTCCCGAGACCTGAAGGAAGGAAGCCTGTAAAGGTAAGTAAAACTTATTTAAACACTTTACACACACCAAACACACTTACCTCTGTACTCATGCACCCATCACTCACCTGAACACCGGACATCTCGAGCCCTCCAAGCCCTTCAGCCCAACGGTCCGCCTCGCTAACTTGGCGTGGTTTGGAGCCGTCGGGCAGCCCACACTTCAGGGATAAAAATAGGGATTATGCTAAAAACTGCCTGTTAACTACCTGTTAACAGGCAGTTAATTGGCACTAATCCTCTTCCCGTCTCGGGGAGGTGGCTCCCAGCACAGGTCGGGTACCCGCCTCCTTTCAAACTGGCATGTGTTGAGTCTGTGTTTTCAAATGTAGTTATGCTGAATAACAGGACACAGACTACAGAAGTAAGTAAACAGGTCTTTAGTGACTGAGGGTCAGGGCTGAACTGAGATACACTTTGCTCCACAGAGTTTATATACCGGTGTGGTCACCACCGGTACTACAATGTCCAGGAGCCATCAAAAAGTAGTCCATCACCTTAAGGTATCCTCTTAAGGTGGCACAGGTTACATACACTACAATTCCTCCCCTTTTAGCTTAACAGTGTACACCCCAAATTAAACATTACATGGATAACATATATACACTTTACACACAAAACTGTTCAAAGATTCAGTCCCTGAGGAGGCCTCCTGATCCGGCCCGGATAACGCCTTTCAGGGGTCTCTGGTTCTCGTTGCTGGGGTGACTCATCCATTGATCTCCTATGGATTGAACATCATCATGTACGTTCGAGTCTGAGGTAGATGCTACAGGCTCAATAAGTTCTTCAACTGGTGTCTCTGCCGTAGACATGGGGTCGACCCTTGTTCTCGATTGCACAAGTTGGTCAGCATGACGTCGTATTACGTTCTCTCCAACGCCCACCGTGTACATCAAGGGTCCTTGTCGTGCACGAATTGTTCCAGGTTGCCATTTATCATCCCTATAGTCCCTGGCCAACACTGGTTGTCCTATTTCGAAACTACGAGTGGCCTTGTTATTTACATGCTGGAATTGCTTGTTTTCGACTTCCCTTCGCACATTGAGTTTTAACAAATCCAACCGGGACCGCAACCTTCTGTTATAGAACATTATGGCAGGGCTTTGATTTGTCACTGCATGCGTGGCGTTTCGATACGCCATCAGGAAATTGCCCACCTTGTGTTGTAGTGGAATATGGTCTTCACTCATGGCCTTTATCGCCTTTTTGAACGTTTGTACAAATCTCTCGGTCAACCCATTTGTAGCCGGATGATATGGGGCAGATGTATAGTGTTTCACCCCATTCCTTTTCATGAATTTCTGGAATTCTTCTGACACGAACTGTGGTCCGTTGTCTGAACATATTTGCTCCGGCAACCCATTCCTTGCAAATATGGTTCTTAGAACTGCGATTGTCTTCTCAGAGGCAGTGGTCGACATCTTAATCACTTCTGGCCATTTAGAATGTGCGCCTACTGCTACCAAAAACATGGAATCTATGAATGGACCTGCAAAGTCGATATGCACACGTTGCCATGGGGTTGAAGGCCATTCCCACGGGTGCAGCGGTGCAATTGGAGGTGCATTTTGAACTTTTTGGCACCCTGAGCAGCTTTTAGTCAGATCCTCTATTTGTTTGTCGATACCTGGCCACCACACATAAGCCCTAGCAAGGCTTTTCATCTTGACGCCCCCCAGATGACCTTCGTGCAATTCTTTCAGGACTCTCTCCCTTAATTTAGGAGGAATAATCACCCTTGTTCCATACATCAATGTTCCTTGACATACAGACAGCTGTTCTCGTCTGGCTGAGATTGCTGGTAACAGTGGTTCGCCATGTGCTGGCCATCCCTTCACTGTCAAGCCGTAGACCCGAGACAGTGTCAGGTCATTTCGGGTCTCTCTCTCAATACCCGCATTGGTGACTGGTAAGCATTCGATGATGGTCGAGTGAAATATCTCGACAGGGTCAACTGCTGGTGCCTCTTCCGCTATAGGTAGTGGCAGGTGCGACAGCCCATCAGCATTACCATGTTGCTTTGTACCTTTGAATTCAATATCATATTGATGTGCCCCTAGGAAAAGGGACCATCTCTGAAGCCTCTGCGCCGTCATTACCGGAACACCCTTCTTAGGGTTGAAAATGGAAACCAACGGCTGGTGATCTGTCAGCAGCGTAAACTTTTGGTCTTGCAGGTAATGGTTAAATTTCTTAACTCCCCACACGAGGTTGAGAGCCTCCCTATCTATCTGAGCATAGTTGCGCTCAGCGGAGGTCAATGATCTGGATGCGAAAGCGACTGGCCTTTCCTAGCCATCTGGAAACTTATGCGATAGCACTGCCCCGATACCATATGGAGAAGCATCACAAGCTAAGCGAATAGGCAGCGTTGGGTTAAAGTGAGCCAACACTTCCTTAGAGGTGATCAGTGCCTTGCTCTTTCGAAAAGCCCGCTTACAATCATCGCTCCACTTCCATGGTATTCCCATTTGCAAAAGAGTGTTTAGCGGGTGTAACACCGTGGATAAATTTGGAAGAAACTTGTGGTAATAGTTAACCAACCCAAGGAACAACCTCAACTGGGATACATTTTCCGGTGCAGGAGCTTTTACAACAGCTTCGATCTTGTCAGGTGACTTATGGAGCCCCTCCTGGTCAATGACGTGGCCGCAGTACGAGATTCGCTTTTGAAAGAACTCACATTTCTGGCGATTAACTCTGAGCCCATATTCTTTCAATCTGATGAGCACCTGCTCCAAATTCGCGAGGTGATCCTTATCGTTATCTCCTGTGATCAGGATGTCATCCAGGTTGCATTGTGTGCCTGGGATTCCCTGCAATACCTGCTCCATGGCCCTTTGCCAAATCGCTGGAGCCGATGCCACTCCAAAAACCAGTCTATTATACCGATATAAGCCCTTATGTGTTTTGATCGTGAGATGCTGGCGTGATGCTTCATCAACTTCCATCTGTAGGTACGCCTGCGCCAGGTCTATCTTGGTGAAGTGTTTCCCGCCAGACAGCGAAGCGAAGATATCTTCAATCCGCGGAAGCGGATATTGCACCGTGTGAAGAATCGGATTAACAGTGATCTTGAAATCGCCACAGATGCGAACCTTCCCAGGTTCCCCCAGCTTGTTGCTCAACGAATGCTTCATGACAGGAACAATGGGTGTGGCCCATTCGCTCCAGTCCACCTTGGACAGTACCCCTGAATGTTCTAGCCCTTCCAGCTCTGCTTCCACAGCAGGTCGTATCGCATAAGGTACCGGTCTGGCTTTGAAAAATTTTGGGTTTGCATGTTCTTCAACCTTGATGTTTGCCGTAATTCCTTTCAGTGTTCCCAGTCCCTGTTGGAACACCTCCTTAGCATCGTCTAATATTTTGGACAGTCGTTTAGGTTTGACGTCGTCCTCCTTACAGGTATCTACAGTCAGTGCTTATATGGAATGCCAGTCCACATTTATTCTCCGGATCCATTCCCATCCCAGTAGTGGCGGACCTCCATCAGGTAACACATACAAGTCCATTTTCTGCCTTTCTTTACCATTGTAGACCACATTTACTTTTATCTTTCCTTTGGGGTATACTATTTGCCCCGTGTATGTTTTCAATACAATCTCCGTATCCCTCAGGGGAATGTGCGAGAATAACCTTTTGTAATCTTGCTTATTCGTGACCGTTAATGCCGATCCAGTGTCCAATTCCATCTTCACTTGGACTCCTGCTATCCGAAGCATAACCCAGATAGTTTGGTGGTCTGCTGTGTTACCCACATTATGTATTTTTAGACAACCCAGTTCCTTACTGCTGGAGTCTGAATCCATCTTCTGTTCATCCGAACTGTTCTCTGTCACCTTGTGTACCTTTTTGTACTTCTCCTGCGGTGACTTTTTGCTGCTGGTCTTCTTTCCTGACCGGCATACTCTCGCTATGTGACCAAGTTTGCCACATTGCCTGCATTCTTTATCTTTGAACCAGCACTGGTTCTGGTCATGCGTTGTCCTTCCGCAACGATAGCACTTTACTGCGCCCAATGCCATTTTATTGGTGCTGAATTCCAATGGCCTTTGCTCTATCTCTGCAGCACCTCGTGCTGCTGCCTCGTGCAATGCTGCAATGCTGAAAGCTTTGTCCAGCGTAAGGTCCTTTTCCTCTAGCAGTCGCTTCTGGGTTCCTTCCCTTAGGAGCCCACACACAAACTTATCTCTCAGTGCGTCTGCTAGTCCTGTACTGAACTGGCAGTACTTTGATAACTTGTGCAGTTTGGTTAGGAATTCAGCGTTGCTTTCTTCTTTAAGTTGAATTCTTTTGTAGAATTTAAATCGTTCTGTTATCAGCAGCGGCGTGGGGTTTAAATGCTCTTGCAGGATAGTAACAATATCCGCAAAACTCTTCCCTACCGGTTTGTCTGGTGCTACAAGGTTCCTTAATAACCCGTACGTCTTCGCACCCATCGAGTTTAATAGGGTTAGTGCTTTCTTATCATCCGGTACCTCATTCGTTGTACAGTAAACTTCGATGCGTTCCACATAAGTGGCCCAATCTTCCACATCGTTATCAAAAGCAGTGATGTTACCCATTTTTGGCATCCTTGCTGAGTTTCTCCTTTCCCTTCGGATATTATTATAATTTTTTTTTAAAAATTTAATTTTCAAGATGGCGGCTTTTCCCGCGCTTGGCGGCTTTTCCCGCGCTTGTCTTCTTCCCCCGCCGACTCAAAATGGCGCTTCCCGCGCTGTTGCCGGTCACGCCTCCCAGCGGTCCTTTATTTTCCCCTGCGCTGCTGCTCTTGTTCCCCGCCGCTCCCGCGGTCCTTGTGGTCATAAACGCTTGTCTGGCTGCTGCGCGTCTCTGCCCCAATTGCAGTCCGGCCCCTGACACCGGCTGCGGTCGTGTTCTCCACCCTTTTCGTCATTTCCCCTCCCCTTCTCCCACTGACAACTCGGCCGACTTCTCCCCCCCGTGCCGCACGATCGGGCTTACCCGCCGCTGTCGTCGAGGGGGTGTTCACTGGTGTTTGACTTTGTGGCCAGAAACCAACCCGTGTTCCCGATGGCCTCCCGTGAGATGCAGTGCCCAGCAGGATGTTGAGGGCGGATGCCCTTGTTCGACGCCCGTTTCAGAGGGCGAAGCTTCCTTTGATGCAAAACTGCCGCTAGGTAAGATCAGACTCGTCGCCACTGTTGAGTCTGTGTTTTCAAATGTAGTTATGCTGAATAACAGGACACAGACTACAGAAGTAATTAAACAGGTCTTTAGTGATTGAGGGTCAGGGCTGAACTGAGATACACTTTGCTCCGCAGGGTTTATATACCGGTGTGGTCACCACTGGTACTACAATGTACAGGAGCCATCAAAAAGTAGTCCATCACCTTAAGGTATCCTCTTAAGGTGGTACAGGTTACATACACTACAGCATGAAGGCGGGTTGGGGGCAGGATGGGTTCGTGCCCCCCGATTTTGCGATTTTAACCCCCCACACGCCTCCAATCCCGCCTCCACGGCCCAATGAAAATCCTGCCCCTAATGTCTATTGACACCACTGTGTCAGCCAATGAGTTGAGGGCGGGGCGGGACTTAAGGCAGGACAAACAGCAAACAGAGTCTATTTAAAAAGAGTCTCTACGCACTACAGCAAACAGAACTCATGACCAAAACTGCAGCAGCGTCTCCTGATAAAGGCAAAATACTCTGGCCGTGATATTGCCTACCTTGGCGGCTTCATGGTGGGAGAGGGTGCTGGCGGGGACGGCCCCGCTGCCGCGTTGATCCCACTGATAAAAAAAGATCTTCCCGTAATGGGCCTTGTTAAGCCCACCCTGCGCGTTTCCCGGCCCAATTAAAAGGTGCGGGTCTGGTGACATCAGCGGATGATGCGATTCTTGCTGGTGTATTTAAAGGGGCCATGGCACCAGTTGTAATTTGACAGAATTCAGTGCTGGGCGTGTGTGTGTAGGCATGCACAATGTGCTCCCAGCGCCAAAGAGCTGCGCCTCGGTTTGGCGATGAGCCCCTCGATCATCTTGTGGAGGGAGTGAGAGCACGTAGGGTGGTTCTCTTCCCTACTGATGGTAGGAAGAGGCATTCCCAGGAGATGAAGGCAGCGTGGCTGTAGATTGCGCAGGAGGTGACAGGCATGTCAGTGGTCATTCGGACCTGGGTGCAGTGCCGCAAGAGGTTTAATGATCTTCTAAGATCAGGAAAAGTGAGTATAAAGCTTACCTTGATGCTGCGGTGCCTGTCATCACATCCCCACCCTACTCCTGCACAACGTTACTCACCCCAACATCCCTTGGACCTTCATCCATCCCTCTCTCTCTATCTACATTATTAGGTCCCCATCTTACTTTGCACCCCTCACACTCCGCCTCATCCTAATTCAAAGACATCAACTAACAATACAAAAGGATGCTACTTGGCACTCTGCCGCATCATAGTCTCCCTCTAAAACTCTATCCCATTCTATTCCTTACACTCATTCCATCACTCTCACTCAACCTTCTCTTCTTTCCCTCCTTGCAGGGAAAGAGAACCCACAATAAGAGGGAGAGGGAGAGAACGGGAGGAGGCCCTCAAGCCATGGCCTTTCTGACCACTGCAAGGATATCGCTGGAGTGGTCAACCAGCCGGAAGTGGGGGATGGAGAGAGGGGCTCATTAGAAGAACCTGGTGACAGAATTCTTTTCCAGTCACTCATATGGGGCCTGATGTCAACAGAAAATGAATGCTCATCATGTGGATAATGGTATGTGTCTACAGTCGACATTTCATATATCTAACTGATGACTTTACTCTCTCACAGGTCCATCAAGAGCCCCCCCCTCCCACTACTGTCCAGGAGGAAGAGTAAGAAGACTCCTCAGAGGAGTCTCCTGCCTGTGAGGGCGCAGCATCACCTCATACAAGGCAAGCCAGCACCAGCGCAGAGACGCACACCTCGGTGGGTCCGTCGCGAGATACAGTAGTGTTGTGACCTGGTGCATGACACATCAGAGGGGAGCAAGAGCAGATGGTGGAGACAGGGTCAGCAGTGGAGAGTCCTCATCAGAGGGCCTAGGAGTCTCCTAGCTCTGCTCAGCTGCATGCAGACGCTGCGCCTCAGGGGGCCATCTTGGAAGAGGGCGATCCTGGAGCTACAGGAACAAGTGCAGGAGGCTCTGACAGGTTTCCTGACTGCGGTGACTGTGAGTGTGTAGAGAATGGAGGAGTCCATCTCAAACCATGAGCACCACCATGGCACACTCACTGGCAAATATAAGTTCCTCCATGGACAGGATGGCCACCTGCATGGAGGACATAATGTGCCTGTCTCATGAGAACATGGTTTTATTTCAAAGTAGTTGGGCATCTATGGAAGGGAGAAACCAAAGGCTCATCGCTGTCCTTTCTAGGAAGGCTATCAGTATAGACGTGGGCCCTCACGGCTCCACTGATGTGCAGCAAGGTGCTCTCCAGGTATTTGCTAGCAGGGAAGTACAGGTGGCCCATGAGAGGGATGATGGTGGGAGGAGACATGGAAGTGGGGGATCCTCGCCAAGTGCTCAGACTTCCACCCCCTTACCAACCCCTCGCTCAGAGCCCCAGAGGCCTCCCCGGACAGTGATGGCCGAGTATGCCCCTGCACAGTCGCAGGAGGAGCAGACTTTGGCGGGGCCCTCACAGGCTCCAAAACCCAGAGGACGACCGCCAAAGGCATCTAAGCAGGCGCAGTAGGGAGGCGAGGAGGCTGCCTCTACCTCTGCTGAAGCCACAGGGATAGTACCGCACAGAAGCATTAGGAAAAGAAAGATCCCACACAAATAGTCACAAATGGCCAGGACACCAGGGATAACTCTCCTGCTCCTCTTGGAAATAGTGCCATGGGCGCTTTTTGAGAGAGCAGACGGGGGCCTCAGTTTAACGTGTCACCGAAAGACAGCACCTCCAACAGTGCAGCACTCCCTCAGTAGTGTCAGCCTAGATTTTTGTGCTCTGGACATTTAACCAGGCATATGTAACCTGAGCTTTTCCCTGTGTCCATTCGCATGCACACTTTCGCTGCCGCTCCGGACCTGAGCTGTTCTTTTCTTTTTCCACTTTTTTCTCTCCCCTTTTCCTTTTCTCTCTACCCCTCCCTGACCGCTCTCTTCTGCCGTCATGCCTCCTTTCATCTCTCCTCTCTCTGATACTCTGCCCTCCCAAATCCCTGCCCCAATGTTCTCCTGCCACTAGATTCGCCTCCCGCCCACCGGCCAGGCTGTCAGTTTGCCAGGCCGCTGGGTGGGAGGCAGCCCTCCAGGATCTCCGCGTCCCCGGCCTCTTCGGTCATTCTCGGCCTCCCCCGTTCCCTCCCCGCCTCCCCTGTCAATATCGGGGCTGTTAACTCTGTTTCTCTCCCAACACCTGCCGAGTGTTTCCAGCATTTTCAAACTGCGAATCATTTGTGCCTCATTTTCTAATATGCCTTATGTTACAAACAAATTAAATCATAAAGACAACCGATAATGGATGGAGATTTTAAAATATTAATTACTAAACTAAATAGACATTTAAACAAAAACTTGCATCTTTACAGTGCCTTTTCACAACCTCAGGATGTCCCAAAGCACTTTACACCCAATGAGGTACTTTTTGAAGTGTTGTCACTGTTGTAATGTAGGAAACGTGGCAGCCAATTTGTGCACAGCAAGCTCCCACAAACAGCAATGTGATAATGACCACTTAATCTGCTTTTTTGTTATGTTGGTTGAGGGATAAATATTGGCCAGGACACCGGGGATAACTCCCCTGCTTTTCTTCGAAATGGTACCGTGGGACCTTTTACATCCACCTGAGAGAGCAGACGGGGCCTTGGCTTAATGTCTCATCCGAAAGACGGCACCTCCAACAGTGCAGCATTCCCTCAGTACTGCAGTGGAGCGTCAGCCTAGACTTCTGTGCTCAAGTTTCATGGGATTGGGACTTGAACCCACAACCTTCTGACTCAAGAGGCAAGAGTGCTACCCACTGAGCCACAGAGTTGGGGTTTTGATGACGTAATTAAAGAGAGATTGTTTCCATTGGTAGGGGGGTTGGTAACTGTAAAGTCTGTGGGCTGTGCAGTTAATAAATACACAGACTTCAGAAGTAACAAACAAACAGGTCTTTACTATTCGAAGGTCCGGGCGAATCTGCCCCAGAAATCCTGCTACAACACTTATATACTGGTGTGGTCACTATCGGTATTACAGTATACAGAAGCCAAACAAATAGTGCCACACCTAAAGTAGTTCCCTTAAAGGTGAACGGTTACATTCAATAGTTCCCTTAAAGGTAGACGGGTACATACACTACAATCCTCCCTTTTTAGCTTATTACTTACAGAGTCTCCGTTAAACATACATATCTTCAACTTCCTATAAACAAATTACAGATATAATCTCGGTGGAGTCAATGTCATATAAAACAATTTACAGATATAATCTCGGTGGGAACAGTTCACAGGTTCAGTCTCTGCGGAAACAGTTCATAGATTCAGTCTCTGATCTTGACTCATTCCGAACAACATTTCTTTGGTGTAGCCGGTTCACCTGGCTAGCGTGACTCCTCAATAGCCTTTTTCTTGACGTAACAGCTTGAACTTTCGTCCTGTTGAACCAGCAGTGCGGACTTTTACAACCAACTGGCTGCCTTGACATTTTCCAGTTTTTCAACTAATTTAGCTCCTTTCGTAGTGCCCCGCCTGAGATGGTAGAAGTGCTAATATTTTAGACAGTTATTATCTTCTGCTTCTTCTTTTCCTTTTCTGCCTTTTTGAACTCTCTCGGAGCTCCTTTCTCGGCTGCCAGCTGTAGCGCCACCAACTCTCTATGTTCCTTAGACCTTAAGTGCTTCCTCCGGATTTCAGCACTTTGGGAGTTTTCATCACAAGCTGGGCAGACCACATCCTCGTAATATTCAGTGTCACTCAACAGGTCATGGTAATATTCGGGTTCGTCCTGAGTTAGGCCAGCGAGAGAGCCTTCTTCTTCCTCCTCACCCGTCTGGACGTTAGCTGACGGTGGTTCCTTCCCTAGACATCTTTCTTGAAAAGACTTCTTCATGCATTCATATTCATCCCGCTCTTCCTGGGTTGTCTGCCATTCCTTCACTACTGACCTCATTTGTGAGTTCAATACCTTCCCTTCCACCAGGGATTGCGGTATCAGGCTATTTAATCCTTCTACTGAAGCAGCTGTTTCAACATTCTTCTGTTCACATTGACGTGATTCAACGAACTCTTCATAGAGTAAACTGTAACACAAAATCTGTGTTGCCACCTCAGTTATTTCCGTAACTTTTGGGAGCTCCGAATTCCTTCCCTTTGCAGATTGAAGCTCGTGTTCCCATTGTGGAGTCTTGTCTCTCAGCATGTGAAGGAGTTGGCTGACCGTTAACTCTTCCACGGGGACTCTGTGGATCAGAGTCTTCACCATTTCATCCACCTTACCCTCCAATGCTTTCACCTTCCTTTCCTCTTGTACTTTGGTTTCAAGCGCTCGAAGAAGTTGTGCCTTGATGCTCCCAAGCTCATGTTCAGAGCCCATTCTTACAGTCTCTGTGTTTCTTACAGTTTCCTTCCCTTCCACTGAAAGGATTCCCAGTTGACTCTGCTCTTCAAGTCGTTGAACCTCGGTCATTGCCGCCTCATATTTGTCTTGGGTTTCCTTCAATATTTTTATGAGTTCTTGGACATCTTGTCTTTCATGTTCTGCCATGTCTTACACCTCTAAATTCTCATCTATGGATGGAACTTCTACCGATGAGTCTGTCTTGGCCTTGAGCTCATCAAGAATTTCCTGCAGCCTTTGGACTTCTTGCTCATGTTCAACCTTTAGTTGTTCATATGCTTCTACTGAAACTAGCTTTTCGGAGGTTGCCGAGTTAATCCCCTCCAGAATTGTAGCCTGGGCCTGTTCATACTGTTCTTTCAACTTCTCACACTCTGCTTGTAAGGAGTCGTAGAGAAGAACTGGAATAAAATCCCGGCTTCCTGAAGATTCCTCTTCATTTGCTTCTTTCGCAATTTCCTGTTGGAGTTCAGCCAAGGCTGCTATGCTATCTGCCTCTTGAAGTCTCACTGCCATCAAATCTTCTTTATTCTTGCAGTCTATCTCAGCCATTTTCTGTTTATTTTCATTTAACTGAGTGATAAGCTCCTCTTGCAACATGGCCACATTATTCACATCAGGTAAAGAAGCGTTTCTCTTTTCCATGTCCAAGATTTTTTTCTGCATCTCTTTAAGTGCACACTGCGATTCAGCTTCTCTTAACCTTGCCTGCACTAGCTCCGTCTCCAATTGCAGAACAAAATCCTCAGTGTAGCGTGGTTTGCCTTTATGCTGTATCTCTAGATCATGCAAATATTCTAACTCCTGAACATCATAAGGGAGGTGTGATCGGTAATTGGTCACGATGGCTCTATGGTCGCTCTCTGCTTGAGCCAGCAGGTTCTGTTGTCTTTCCAGACTCTCCCATTCGGTGTCATAGAACTTTTTCATTGTTTTCATCTCTTGTACGAGACGGTAACTTAATTGTTCGAATTGTTGTCGTACTTTGAAATAACGTTGAGTTCGAGCTCGGTGTTCCTCCGTAATGCATATGTCTGTGACTTGAACAGACTCAGAATTCTCTGTCTTTATGCACGCCATCGTTTTTCCAACCTTAGTCAGTGAGTTCATGTTAACCTTGTTTTTCATACATGGGCTGGACTTATCGTCTTCCGGCTCAGAGTCTGAGCTGCTTGTCTGCACCGAGTCCTCACTCATCATTGCTTGTAGGTAGTGCCATTCCATGTCTATTTTCTTGATCCACTCCCGTCCTAGAAGTGGTGGTCCTCCCTCACGTAGTACATACAAGTTCATTCTTGGGTGTTCTTTACCCCTATCTCTCACCTTGACTCTTATTTTTCCCATGGGGTATATTTTATGCCCCGTGTATGTCTGCAATACGAACTTGGTATATCTTAAGGGTATGTGTGAGAATAGCCGGTGGTAATCCCCTCGATTTATGACTGATACAGCTGATCCAGTGTCCAACTCCATTTTCACTTGGACTCCAGCTATTTTTAGCATGACCCAGATAGTTTGTAGGTCAGCTTCCTTACTCACATGGTGGATACTCAGACTACCCAGCTCCTGGCCGTTTGGATCTGAGTCTGGATTCTGTTCGTCTGAACTCTGCTCAGCCCCCTTGTATACCTTGTTGTACTTTTCTTGTGATGGCTTCCTTTGGTTGTTGGTCTTCTTCCCTGACCGGCATACCTTAGCGATGTGACCCAGTTTGCCACATTTCCTACATTCTTGGTTCTTAAACCAGCATTGATTCTGGTCGTGTGTTGTCTTCCCACAACGATAGCATTTTGTTGTACTCGAGGTAATTTGGTCCACCCCGAGCGCCGCCGCCTTTAGTTGCATTTCCGCCGTTCCTTTCGCTGCGGCTTCGTGCGATGCAGCTATAAGGACAGCCCTGTCCAGTGTGAGGTCGTTCTCTTCCAGTAGTCGCTTCTGCGTCCCTTCCTTGGACAATCCGCCTACGAACTTGTCTCGCAGTGCCTCTGTCAGATTCCCTCCGAACTGGCAGTATTTCGCTAGCCTACGCAGTTCGACCAAGTATTCTGCGTTGTTTTCGTCTTTCCGTTGCGTTCTTGCATAGAATTTGAATCGTTCAGCCAACATCAACGGTGTGGGGTTCAAGTGGTCCTTCAGAACAACCACAATCTCTTCGAAAGACTGATCCGCCGGTTTAGCTGGTGCTAGTAAATCCTTCAAGAGCCCGTATGTCTTTGCGCCCATCGAGTTTAACAATGTTATCGCCTTGTCGTCTTCCTCTATTTTGTTGGCTTCACAATAGATCTCGATGCGTTCCACGTACGTGGCCCAGTCTTCTATCTCAGAATTAAAATCATTAATATTCCCTCGCTTAGGCATCTTTCTTCCCTTGGGAGCAGCACCAGTATTTCTTTAAGTATTCTTATTTATTTGTTTGTTTCTAAGATGGCGGTTTTCCCGCGAATATGGCGGTTTCCTGCCCTTTCCTTCTCTCCCCGCCCACTTCAATGGCGGTATGTCAATCAAGATGGCGGTTTTCCCGCGAAAATGGCGGTTTCCCGCTCTTCCTTTCTCGCCCCGCCCACTTCAATGGCGGTTTCCTGCTTCTGGCGTCTTCTCCGCCTACTGGCGGCTTCCCGCGTTTCTTCCCGGTGGAAGGGGTACGCTTCCCCCACAGCGGACAGGTTCAGCCGCTGGCTGGCTCCCGCACAGCTCCCCTTACTCGGCTATGTCTTTTCCTCCCGCCCGCACGGCTCTACCGGCGCTGGGTACACCCCGTTAACGGAGGACAGTTCAGCCGCTGGACTGGCTCTCGCGCAGTCTCTCTCTCCGCACCCGGCTCTCACCCGCACGGTTCCCGTTCGCCTCCCCAGCCCTCTCGCAGACCGGTGTTTCCCTCCCCGGCTGCGGCTGGGTTTCTCTTCCCGCGCCTACTCGCAGGCTCAGCGCTTCGTGGCTGCGGTCGCTGCCCGGAGTTTTCCCCCGATCGCGGTCTGGCTGTCACCCGACGCCGTTGGACCCGACTTTTGGCCGGCACAGCTCCCCCTTCGACCGAGGTCGAGTGCTCTGCCCTTATCCTCCGGATACTTCTACACCTTCCCCTACTCACAGTCTCTTCGGCCGCCTTGTTTCTTGCTGGTCGGCTCACTCCGCACCGTGGCAGAAGGGTAGTCAGTGCCTGTTGCTGATACAGCTTTTGTTGTTAGTCTTCCTGCTTTCTGTTGTTGCAGCCTTGTGTTTTCTTTTGGTAGCACAACGAGGCGGTTGTCTCTCTTCGACGCTCTTCGTTGCTTTTGGTAGTCTTGCCGCAGGGTACGATCGGACTCGTCGCCACTGTAAAGTCTGTGGGTTGTGCAGTTAATAAATACACAGACTTCAGAAGTAACAAACAAACAGGTCTTTACTATTCGAAGGTCCGGGCGAATCTGCCCCAGAAATCCTGCTACAACACTTATATACTGGTGTGGTCACTATCGGTATTACAGTATACAGAAGCCAAACAAATAGTGCCACACCTAAAGTAGTTCCCTTAAAGGTGAACGGTTACATTCAATAGTTCCCTTAAAGGTAGACGGGTACATACACTACAGTAACCAGAGGACACAGATTTAAGGTCATTGGCAAAAGAACCAGAGGGGAGACTAGAAAAGCTGGGATTGTTCTCCTTCGAACAGAGAAGGTTATGGGGTGATGGAATAGAGCTGTTCATAATTATGAAGGGTTTTGACAGAGAAACTGTTTCCACTGGCAGGAGGGTCAGTAACTGAATAATTAATTGGCAAAAGAGCCAGAGGGGAGAGGAGGAGACATTGTTTTACGCAGCGAGTCGTTATGATCTGCAATGCACTGCCTGAAAGGGTGGAGGAAACAGATTGAATAATAACTTTCCAAAGGGAATTGGATAAATACTTGAAGGGGAAAATTTTCAGGGCTGTGGGGAAACAGCAGGGGCGTGGGATAGCTCTTTCAAAGAGCCAGAATGGACACGATGGGCTGAATGGCCACCTTCTGCACTTTACGATTCTATACCAGAAAAAAACTAGCAATTATTGTTACACTGCTGGTAAATTTGGTTCTTAAAGTCAATATGAGGCTTGGATAACAGTACCTGCATTTTATTTTTGCTCCACATCCAATGAATAATTCTTTCACATAGCTGAATCAGAAGATGCTACCTGCTGTACCAATCGTTTGGCAGAGCCACTCTCATGCCCGAGGCATCGCTGAAGAAAAGAGGGGAAAATAAAAGCTTAGAGGAAATTGGCACACCATTTTGCAGAGGGATGATTGGTCGCAGGAATCCAGACAGCTTTAGAAGCGATTCTCTGTCAGTTTCAGTAAGACGGGATTTGAGTGAGACATGAGGAAGCATATGCGACTCGACAGGGCTAAGGATGCAATAGGTCACTTATTATAAAAACAGAAAATGCTGGAGTCACGTAGCAGGTCGGGCAGCATCTGTTTAGAGAGAAACAGAGTCAATGTTTCAGGTCGATGACCTTTCGTCAGAACTGGGTCACTTATTATGTTTAGTTTAGTTGCGCGTTGTCAGCCTTACGCGGTCTGTGCCCGAAAATTCCAACAGGGAGCGTGCTTTCTTTGCAAACCAGGTGAATGAGCCATTGTGCAAACGAGTTTTACTCGGTTACACTTTGATCTCCTGTTTCGATCTCCTATTATTTACAATTACCTTGCCATCCTATGACAATTATATCAATAGGATTGCTCACTACCATAAGAACATAAGAAATAGGAGCAGGAGTCGACCATTTGGCCCTTCGAGCCTGCTCCACCATTCAATAAGATCATGGCTGATCATCGACCTCTACTCCACTTTCCTGTGCTATCCCCATATCCCTTGATTCCCTTAGTGACCAAAAATCTATCGATCTCAGCCTTGAATATACTCAATGACTGAGCCTCCACAGCCCTCTGGGGCAGAGAATTCCACAGATTCACCACCGTCCGAGTGAAGAAATTTCTCCTCATCTCAGTCCTAAATGGCCGACCCCTTATCCTGAGACTGTGACCCCTAGACTCTCCAGCCAGGGGAACCAGCCTTTCAGCATCTAATGAACCATTAATGAAACAAGCCTTATGCAGAATAATTAACCTTGCTTTGATTTAAGTGGACCTGTGCTCTGCATTCCCCATTGGCTGTACAATGACTTCTGCAGATTTGGCTGCATCAGCACCCACAGTAGACTGAATAACTTTCTTAAAAGTGTATGTGTAGGTTAAATGAGTCCTTCATCATGTCGCATAAAGTTAATAAATTGTATGTGCATTTTCATTGCGTTGGTTCACTGACACTAACACCACCATGCTAACTTTGCCTCAGTTCCTGGATCACATGACAGCCCCTTCCCCTCCCCCCACCGGCAGCACTCCATCCAGTACAGCTGTCAATCATTCTTGAGCAATTTCACCTCCCTGCCCTGCCAGGTTAATTCCTCGCTGCCGGTTGGGGCCTTTCTCATTAGCATGTTAATTTATTCAGAGCTTAAGACAACGTTGATTAAGCCTGAAAAGGCCCCAGTAAATGCAGGTTCTGTGACTGAATTAATGCTCTGATTGCATTACCATCGCCAGATACCTGGCAAATAAGGAATTGGCAGAATCGAGCGATAACAGGGACCTGCTGTCACTCACGACTGCAGCTATCTCCGAAACAGCTCTGCTGCACTTGCTTAGTAACAAGACTGGCAACCGGGAGGTCTCCCTTAATGATATGAGAGCAGATGTGCAGAATCCAAGGCCACACACGTTCAGAATAATTGTCAATAAGTCAAAAGCTTCGGCACGAATCTGTACTCAAATGACCTATTTATGCATGTAATGCTCTAAAGGCCCAAGCATAGCGAAAACAAAGACAGAGCCTGCGTCTTTCGCATCCTCAGGAGGTCCCAAGGCACTTTGCAGTCAATGAAGTACTTTTGACGTGCAGTCACTTCTGGAGGGAAACACGGCAGCCAAATTGTGCAAAGGAAGATCCCACCAACTGCAATGAGATAAAGAAGCAGAGCATCAGGTATTTTTCTTCTGCGATGTTGATGAGTGATATATGTTTTTTTTTTATTGTTCGTTCCTGGGATCTGGGTGTCGCTGGCAAGGCCAGCATTTATTGCCCATCCCTAGTTGCTCTCGAGAAGGTGGTGGTGAGCCGCCTTCTTGAACCACTGCAGCCCGTGTGCTGAAGGTACTCCCACAGTGCTGTTAGGGAGGGAGTTCCAGGATTTTGACCCAGCGACGATGAAGGATCAGCGATATACTTCCAAGTCAGGATGGTGTGTGACTTGGAGGGGAACTTGGAGGTGGTGGTGTTCCCATGCGCCTGCTGCCCTTGTCCTTCTAGGTGGAAGAGGTTGGCCAGGACACTGGGAGAAACTCCTCTGCTCTTCTTGGATTGGTGAAACGGGACCTTTTACGTCCACCTGAGTGGTCCCAATATTTATCCCTTAACCAACATCACTAAAAAATACAGGTTACCTGGTCATTATCGCATTGCTGTGTGTGGGAGCTTGCTGTGTGCAAATTGGCTGCTGCCTTTCCTACATTAGAACAGCGATTACACTTCAGAAAGTACTTCATTGGCTGTAAATGCTTTGGGATGTTGTGAAAGGCACCATATAAATGGAAGTCTTTCTTTCTTTTGCTGTGTTGTGAGCGAGTTTCTGGAATGATCCGTTTCAGGCAAGCAAGCATGCAAACAAAACCTGCTGATATTTATTCTGTAACACTCAGAGCTGGGTTTTGTGACTGACATGAGCAAGCTGTATAAAATCATTGTCCGTATAATTTATAAAAAGCATTCTCAATCTCAGAGAAAATAGATACTGTGGCTGAACATTTTTTTATGAAACATGGCTTACAGTAAGCTGTGTAATTTAATTGGGAATCATAAAAGTCTACGGGCTGGATTTTGATTCAGGGGCGGGCTGGGGTCGTGTAATCCGCATTTCATGTTATCCACACGAATCTAAATTGATGTGGGGTATTGATGCGATTTTAACTTAATTGTCCAATTGAGTTCCAGCGTGTGGGAACCCATGGCAAATGAGTTTTTGCAGTCTGAAAATCGCCTCCGATGACATCATCATTGCTGCTGCATTTAAGGTTGGCAACAAGCCTTGCTTCTTCTGCAGACTGCCAACCTTTTGGCCTTTGCTGCTACAGGGACCTGGAGGCAGAATGGCCAGTGAAAGACCTAGGTCTGCTCCAAGGTTTGATGATGTTGCCCTGCAGGCTTTAGTGGAGGGAGCAAGAGCTGATAAGGAGGTGCTCTTCCCTTCTTCAGGGAGGAAGAAGCCTCCCCAGCAGACCAAGGCTGTGTGGCTGCAAGTGGCAGAGGAGGTCAACTCCTTATCGGTAACCCGCAGAACCTGGATTCAGTGCAGGAAGAGGTTTCATGACCTTCTGCGCACTGGAAAAGTGAGTATGAATTTCCCATCACCCTCAATCTGATCCCCATTGCCTTTCCTCACCAGCACTCAGCTTTAGCAATCTCTTCCTCCACATCCCACTTGTCACTGACAGCCATGCACCCTTACCCATTCCCTCTCTCTCTATAGTCACATTCACCTAACTATTCGACTATGTAGCCCTCACACTCCCTATCACTGTGATGCAATGAAAACAACTGACAACACACAGGGCGAGCCCTTGGTGTTGCCACCTCACTCCATCTTTGTCTACTTCTAAGTATCTATGCTATGGAATCTCTACACTCACTCCTTCATTCTCACTCAAACTCCATTGTCTCCCTCATTGCAGGAAAAGAGAGCTCACAATAAAAGAGAATGAGCGAGGACAGGACGAGGGCCACCCTCAGTAGCCCAGCTCACCCCCTGGGAGGAGGCGGTCCTGGAGATTGTAGGACTAGAGGATGAGGCGCAAGTGGGGGACGGACAGACGGGCGCATCACAGCAAGCTGGTGACAGAATAGTTTTCCATCTCTCTCATTGACATTGCATGAGTCGCTGATAATGATTCTGAAGCTCTAACAGATGGACTTATGATCATCTGCAATATGCAATGTGCATGTAAACTTGGCATTACATCTCTGACTCTTTCCTTTACTCCCCCACAGGACCATCGCAAGCACCCGTCCCCACTAGCCAGAAGGAACAGCCTGAACATCAAGACTCCTCAGAGGAAGTTGCAACCTCTGAGGGCACAACGTCAGCAGAATCCAGCGCACCCAGCACCAGCGTAGACACTCACACCTCGGTGGGACCTTCGGGACATAGAGTAGTGTTGTCACCTGGTGTATCACAGCGCACAAGTGAGCATCAGAAGATTGTGGAGACAGGGACAGCACTGGAGAGCCCTAGTGGAGGGCGCAGGACTCTGCCAGCTTGGCTCAGCTGCATGTCGACCCTCTGCCTCTGGGTCCATCCATAAGATCAGCGGGGCTGGAACTCCAGGAACAGATGCAGGAGTCTCTGGCAGGTTTTGTCTCCAGGGTCACTGCGAGTGTGGAGCGAATGGAGGAGTTCATAGCGAACATGAGCAGAGCCTTTGTGGAGTCATTGGCACATGAACGCATCACCATGGAAAGAATGGCAACCTCCATGGAGGTGATAAGTCGCCAGAGTGCAGAAAACATGGTGAGTGTTCAGAATAGAATGACATCTCTGGAGGAGCGATGGTCATCTATTGAACAGAGAAACCAGACCTTCATGGAAGTCCTTCTGAGTAGGACTGCCAGTGCAGATACGGGTTCCCATGGCCCCCCTGATGTGCAGCAAGGTGCTCTCAAGCCACTTGCAAGCACTGAGGGGGACCTGACCCATGAGAGGGAAGTTGGTGACAGACATCAAGGAAGTGGGGGCTCCTCTCCAAGCGCTCACATTTCCATGCCACTGCAGAGCCCTCGGTCAGAGCACCACCAGAGTCCACACCCAACTGAGATCAGCGTCTCAACCCCTGCACAGCCGTAGGAGCAGCAGGCTGTTGACGAGCTCTCACAGATTCGCAACCCCAGAGGACGCCCGCCAAAGGTATCGAGACAGGAGCAGCAGGAAAGTGAGCAAGGGGCCTCCACATCTGCTGAAGCCACAGGGGAAGCACCACGTAGGAGCAATCATAAGAGAAAGAGAAAGATACTGCACAAATAGTCACAAGGGTAGTCACTTGTTTGAAATTTGATGTTTTATGTGGAAAGGTCATCAGATGAATAATGTAAATAAAAAATCTGATGGCTACCTCTGTAGTTGTGGCGTGTGTCATTTCGCAAATGGGACTTTCACATTGAGGGCTTAGGATTACTTGCAATTGTCAGTATGGTGGTCAATTTGCTAGGAATCAGCTGGTTCTTGGCCATTGTTGATGTTCAGGTAAGAAGCTGCGAGGCAAAAGTGCTTGAGTGGCTAGGCTAAGCAAATCTGGCCAAGATGAGTGCGTTCCTTGCATCCCGGGCAGCTATGTTCTCGCATACTGCTGCTGCTGGCTAATGGGCCTCTGCAAGATGTTCGTTTTCGCTCTCCTCCTCATCCTCCTCCTCCTCATCTGAGGAGGATATGTGAGGAGCCACTTTGTCCTCAGGAATCTGCAAGCCACGACGCTGTGCCATGTTGTGAAGTGCACAGCAAACCACGACAATTCTGGAGACCCTGGTTGCTGAGTACTGCAGGGCTCCACCTGATCTATCCAGGCATCTGAAGCGCATCTTCAGCAAACCGATGGTTTGCTCGATTATGGTTCTGGTGGACATGTGGCTGGAGTTGTAGCTCTCCTCAGCTTTGTTGGATGGCCTCCTTAATGGCGTCATTAGTCACGTCCTCAGGGGATAGCCCTTGTCTCCAAGTAGCCATCCGTTAAGTTGGTCTGGCGGACTGAATAGCGGAGGCACACTAGACTGGCACAGTATGAAGGAGTCATGGCAACTGCCATGGTACTTGGCACAAACATGCAAGATTTCCTTCTTATGGTCACACACCAGCTGAACGTTGAGGGAGTGGAAGCCCTTGCGGTTGACAAAAACACCTGGATTGCGATGGGGTGCCTTAAGGGCCACATGTGTGCAGTCAACAATGCCCTGCATCCTTGGAAAGCCTGCCAGATTAGCTAATCCAACCGCACACACCGTGACACTTGCTTGATCCTTGGTGAAATGGATGTGATTGTGCGTGATGGCAAAAATAGAAACATGGAAACATAGAAGATAGGAGCAGGAATAGGCCATTCGGCCCCTCAAGCCTGTTCCGCCATTTAATGAGATCATGGCTGATCATCCAAATTCAGTACCCTGTCCCTGCTTTCTCCCCATATCCCTTGATCCCTTTAGACTTAAGAAATATATCTAACTCCTTCTTGAATATATTTAATAAGTTGGCCTCAACTGCCTTCTGTGGTAGAGAATTCCACAGGTTCACCACACTCTGGGTGAAGAAATTCCTCCTCAGCTCAGTCCTAAATGGCTTACCCCTTATCCTTAGACTGTGACCCCTGGTTCTGGACTCCCCCGCCATCGGGAACATCCTTCCTGCATCTAGTCTGTCTAGTCCTGTTAGAATTTTATAAGTTTCAATGAGATCCCCTCTCATTCTTCTAAACTCTTGCGAATATAAGCCTAATCGACCCAATCTTTCTTCATACGTCATTCCTGCCATCCCAGGTATCAGTCCCCTTGGAAGAAGCACTGAGAGTAGCAAGGAATGTACTCTGGGTGGGGGACTTCAACGTTCGCTCACCAAGACTGGTTTGGTAGCACCACTGCTGACTGAGCCATGAAGAGGACATAGTTGCCAGTCTGGGCCTGCGACAGGTGGTGAGAGAACCAACACAACTTGACCTTGACCTCGTCGTCACAGATGCATCTGTCCATGACAGTATTGGTAGCAGCAACCACTGCACATTCATTGCGGAGACAAAGCCCCGTCTTCACACTGAGGATACCTTCCATCATGTTGTGTGGCAATACCACTGTGCTAATTGAGATAGATTGAGAACAGATCTAGCAGCTCAAAACTGGGCATCCATGAAGCGCTGTGGGGCAGCAGCAGAATTGTATTCCACCACAATCTGTAACCTCATGGCCCAGTTCCATCAGTCTACTCTCAATCATCAGCAAAGTGGTGGAAGGTGTCATCAACAGTGCTATCAAGCAGCACTTACTCACCAATAACCTGTTCACTGATGTCCAGTTTGGGTTCCGCCAAGACCACGTGGCTCCCGACCTCTTTACAGCTTTGGTCCGACCATGGACAAAGGAGCTGGATTCCAGAGGTGAGGTGAGAGTGACTGCCCTTGACATCAAGGCAGCATTTGACCAACTGTGGCATGAAGGAGCCCTAGTAAACTTGAAGTCAATGGGAATCGGGCGAGAGGGGGGAAAACTCTCCACTGGCTAGAGTCATAACTAGCACAAAGGAAGATGGTTGCAGTGATTGAAGGTCAATCATCACAGCCCCAGGACATCACTGCAGGAGTTCCTCAGGGTAGTTGTCTAGTCCTAACCATCTTCAGCTGCTTCATCAATGACCTTCCCTCCAACATAAGGTCAGAAATGGGGATGTTTGCTGATGACTGCACAGTGTTCAGTGCCATTCACAACTCCTCAGATAATGAAGCAGTCCATGCCCGCATGCAACAAGACCTGGACAAAGTTCAGGCTTGTGCTGATAAGTGGCAGGTAACATTCGTGCCACACAAGTGCCAGGCAATGACTATCTCCAACAAGCAAGGGTCTAACCACCGCCCTTTGACATTCAACGGCATTACCATCGCCGAATCCCCCACCATCAACATCCTGGGGTCACCATTCACTAGAAACTTAACTGGACCAGCCACATAAATACTGTGGCAACAAAAGCAGGTCAGAGGCTAGGTATTCTGCAGCAAGTGTCTCACCTCCTGACTCCCCAAAGCCTTTGCATCATCTACAAGGCACAAGTAAGGAGTGTGATGGAATAATCTCCACTTGCCTGGATGAGTGCAGCTGCAACAGCACTCAAGAAGCTTGACACCATCCAGGACAAAGCAGCCCGGTTGATTGGCACCCCATCCACCACCTTAAACATTCCTCCCTCCACCACCGGCGTACCGTGGCTGCAGTGTGTACCATCGACAAGATGCACTGCAGCAACTCGCAAAGTTTCTTCAGCAGCACCTCCCAAACCCACGACCTCTTCCACCTGGAAGGACAAGGGCAGCAGGCGCATGGGAACACCACCACCTCCAAATTCCCCTCCAAGTCACATACCATCCTGAGTTAGAAGTATATCGCCGATCTTTCATCGTCACTAGGTCAAAATCCTGGAACTCCCTACCTAACGCAGTCGGAGCACGGAGCCTGGGAGGTGAGGAGCCGGTATAAAAACCGGAGAGCAGCGAGGCCCGAGAGCAGTCGGAGCACGGAGCCTGGGAGGTGAGGAGCCGGTATAAAAACCGGAGAGCAGCGAGGCCCGAGAGCAGTCGGAGCACGGAGCCTGGGAGGTGAGGAGCCGGTATAAAAACCGGAGAGCAGCGAGGCCCGAGAGCAGTCGGAGCATGGAGCCTGGGAGGTGAGGAGCCGGTATAAAAACCGGAGAGCAGCGAGGCCCGAGAGCAGTCGGAGCACGGAGCCTGGGAGGTGAGGAGCCGGTATAAAAACCGGAGAGCAGTGAGGCTTACCAACTCAGCAGCGGGGAGAGAGGTAAAAAGTAATCAGTGTGTGACGTCACCAGGGAGCAGGTAGGTGATTGGTTGGTGAGTATTTCTCTTTTTTCAATACAAGCTTGAATTCTGTGGTGTAAATTTCTGTGGTGTAGTGGGGATAGTTGGTAAATAAAGCGCCCTAGAGTATGCCTGTAACTGGGGTATTGAATAAATTTTTTAATTAATTAAAGGAGTAAGTCATGGCAGGAGAGTTCAGACCCGTGTTCTGCTCCTCTTGCTCCATGTGGGAAGTCAGGGATGCTGCCAGTGTCCCTGACGACCATGTGTGCGGGAAATGCATCCAGCTGCAGCTACTTGTAGACCGCATTGCGGCGCTCGAGCTGTGGGTGGATGAATTTTGGAGCATGCGCGATGCTGAGAGGCTCGTGGATAGCACATTTAGCGAGTTGTTCACGCCTCAGGGTAGGGCAGCACAGGGGGTGACCATCAGGCGGAGCAACAAAGGCAGGCAGGTAGTGCAGGGAACCCCTGCGGACATCCCCCTTTCAAACAAGTATACCAAGTTCGATACTGTTGAGGGGGATGACTCACCAGGGGAAGGCAGCAGCAGCCAACTTCCTGGCACTGGGGTTGCTCCTGCTGCCCAGGAAGGGGGGAAAAAGAGTGGGAGAGCAATAGTGGCAGGGGATTCTATAGTAAGGGGAACAGATAGGCGTTTCTGTGGCCGTAGATGTGAATCCAGGATGGTTTGTTGCCTCCCTGGTGCCAGGGTCAAGGATGTCACTGAGCGGCTGCAGGGCATTCTGGAGGAGGAGGGTGAACAGCCAGTGGTCGTGGTCCACATTGGTACCAACGACATAGGTAAAAAGAGGGATGAGGTCCTGCAGCAAGAATTTAGGGAGCTAGGTGAAGGATTAAAGAGCAGGACCTCAAGGGTTGTAATCTCTGGATTACTCCCAGTGCCACGTGCTAGTAAGTATAGGAATAGGAAGATAGAACAGATGAATGCGTGGCTAAAGGGATGGTGCAGGGGGGAGGGCTTTAGTTTCCTGGATCACTGGGTCTGCTTCTGGGAAAGGTGGGACTTGTACAAGTCGGACGGTTTACACCTGAACCAGAGGGGAACCAATATCCTTGCGGGGAGGTTTGCTAGCACTGCTGGGGGGGGTTTAAACTAACTTGGCAGGGGGATGGGGTACAGAGTGGAGCTATAGTAGGGGGTGATTTACAGCCAAATGCAGAGGGAAAAACAAGTCAGCTGGGAAGGCAGAGCAAATATGTGAAGGCAAAAGAGAATATGGCAAGGCTGGAAGGCATTTATTTTAATGCAAGGAGTCTTGCAAATAAGGTGGATGAACTGAAGTTGTTGTTGAACACATGGGAGTACGATATTGTTGCTATCACGGAGACATGGTTGAGGGAGGGTCAGGACTGGCAGCTCAATATTCCGGGGTATAGAATCTTCAGGAGAGACAGAGGGGGGTGTAAAAGGGGAGGGGGTGTTGCAATATTAATTAAGGAGTCAATTACTGCTGTAAGGAGGGATGATATATTAGCGGGTTCCTCTAATGAGGCCATATGGGTAGAACTTAAAAACAAAAAGGGGGCAAGCACTTTGCTGGGGGTGTACTATAGGCCCCCAAACAGTCAGGGGGAGATAGAGGAACAGATATGTAGGCAAATCTCAGAAAAGTGCGAAAATAATAGGGTAATAATAGTGGGGGATTTCAACTTCCCCAATATAAATTGGGATAGTCAGAGTGTGAAAGGCTTAGAGGGTGCAGAATTCTTAAAGTGCATCCAGGAGAGCTTTTTGAGCCAACATGTAGAAAGTCCTACAAGAGAGGGGGCGGTACTGGACCTAATTCTGGGGAATGTAGCCGGGCAAGTGGTGGAAGTGTCAGTAGGAGAGCATTTTGGCGACAGTGACCATAATTCGGTGAGATTTAAGGTGGTCATGGAAAAAGACAAAGACGGCCCGGAAATAAGGGTTCTAAATTGGGGGAAGGCCGATTTTAATATGATAAGGCAGGATCTGGCCAAAGTGGACTGGGAGCAGCTACTTATAGGAAAATCCACATCAAAACAGTGGGAGACTTTCAGAAGGGAAATAGAGAGAGTACAACGCCAACATGTTCCTGTAAAGGTCAAGGGTGGGACCAACAAGCAAAGGGAACCTTGGATGACAAGGGATATACAAAAATGCATTAGAATTAAAAGGGGGGCTTTTGGCAGTTACAAAAGACTAAAGACGGAAGAAGCCCTAGAGGAGTATAAAAAGTGCAGGGGCATACTTAAAAAAGAAATTAGGAGGGCGAGGAGGGGCCATGAAATAACACTGGCGAGCAAAATAAAGGAAAATCCTAAGATGTTTTATAAGTATATTAAGGGCAAGAGGATAACCGGGGAAAGGGTAGGGCCCATTAGGGACCAAAGTGGCAATCTGTGTGTAGAGCCAGATGATGTAGGCGGGGTTTTAAATGAATTTTTTGCATCTGTGTTCACTATGGAGAAAGACGATGCAGACATAGAAATCGGGCAAGGGGACTGTGACATACTTGAACATATTAGCATCGAGAGGGAGGAGGTGCTAGCGGTTTTAGCAGGCCAAAAAGTGGATAAATCCCCAGGCCCGGACGAGATGTATCCCAGGCTGCTGTGGGAGGCAAAGGAGGAGATTGCAGGGGCTCTGACACAAATTTTCAGAACCTCTCTGGCCACAGGGGATGTACCAGAGGACTGGAGAACAGCTAACGTAGTACCATTATTCAAGAAGGGTAGCAGGGATAAACCAGGGAATTACAGGCCAGTGAGCCTATCATCTGTGGTAGGGAAATTATTGGCAAAAATTCTGAGGGACAAAATTAGTCTCCACTTGGAGAGGCAAGGATTAATCGGGGATAGTCAGCATGGCTTTGTCAAGGGTAAATCATGTCTGACAAATCTGATTGAATTTTTCGAGGGGGTGACTAGGAGGCTGGATGAGGGAAATGCTGTGGATGTGGTTTACATGGACTTCAGTAAAGCTTTTGACAAAGTCCCGCATAGGAGACTGGTCAAGAAGGTAAGAGCCCATGGGATCCAGGGTGCCTTGGCGCGTTGGATCCTAAACTGGCTGAGTGGCAGGAGACAGAGGGTGATGGTCGAAGGTTGCTTTTGTGACTGGAAGCCTGTGTCCAGTGGGGTACCTCAGGGATCGGTGCTGGGTCCCTTGTTGTTTGTGATCTACATAAATGATTTGGATGAGAATGTAAAAGGTATGATCAGTAAGTTCGCAGATGACACGAAAATTGGTGGGGTGGTAAATTGTGAGGAGGAAAGCCTCAGGCTACAGGACGATATAAACGGGTTGGTCAGATGGGCGGAAAAGTGGCAAATGGAATTTAACCCTGAAAAGTGCGAGGTGATGCATTTTGGACGGACAAATAAGGCAAGGGAATACACAATGAGTGGTAGGACCCTAGGAAGTACAGAGGGTCAGAGGGACCTTGGTGTATATGTACATAGATCCCTGAAGGCAGCGGAACAGGTAGATAAGGTGGTTAAAAAGGCATATGGGATACTTGCCTTCATTAGCCGAGGCATAGAATATAAGAGCAGGGAGGTTATGATGGAGCTGTACAAAACGCTGGTGAGGCCACAGCTGGAGTACTGTGTGCAGTTCTGGTCGCCTCACTATAGGAAGGATGTGATTGCTTTGGAGAGGGTGCAGAGAAGATTCACCAGGATGTTACCTGGGATGGAGTGCCTCAGCTATGAAGAGAGGCTGGACAGGCTGGGGTTGTTTTCCTTGGAGCAAAGAAGGCTGAGGGGGGACCTGATTGAGGTGTACAAAATGATGAGGGGCATAGATAGGGTAGATAAAGAGGAACTTTTCCCCTTAGTAGGGGGGTCAATAACAAGGGGGCACAGATTCAGGGTAAGGGGCAGGAGATTTAGAGGGGATTTGAGGAGGAACTTTTTCACCCAGAGGGTGGTTGGAATGTGGAACTCAATGCCTGAAAGGGTGGTAGAGGCAGGAACCCTCACAACATTCAAGAAGCATTTGGATGAGCACTTGAAATGCCATTGCATACAAGGCTATGGACCAAATGCTGGAAAATGGGATTAGACTGGACAGGGATGGATGGGCGGCGCAGACATGATGGGCCGAAGGGCCTCTTTCTGTGCTGTAAAAACTCTATGACTCTATGACTCTAACAGGACCATGGGAGCACCTTCACCACACGGACTGCAGCAGTTCAAGAAGGTGGGTCACCACCTGTTTCTCAAGGGCAATTAGGGATGGGCAATAAATGCTGGCCTTGCCAGCGATGCCCACATCCTATAAATAAATATATAAAGAAGGGGGCCATTTGGCCCATCATGTCTGCCAGCCGAAAAAGAGCTATCCAGCCTAATCCCACTTTCCAGCGCTTGGCCTGTAGCCCTGTAGGTTACGGCACATCAAGTGCATATCCAAAATAACAACAGAAAATGCTGGAAAAACTCAGCAGGCCAGGCAACATCCATGGAGAGAAAAATAGAGTCAACATTGACTCTATTTCTCACTCCACGGATGTTGCCTGGCCTGCTGAGTTTTTCCAGCATTTTCTGTTGTTATTTCGGATTTCCAGCATCCGTAGTATTTTGCTATCGTATAAGTGCATATCCAAGTTCTTTTTCAATGCAATGATGGTTTCTGCCTCTAACACCCTTTCAAGCATTGAGTTCCAGGTCCCCACCATCCTTTGGGTGAAAAAATATCCCCTCAACTCCCCTGTAATCGTTCTACCAACTACTTTGAATCTATGCCCCCTGGTTATTGAACTCGCTGCTAAGGGAAATCGGTCCTGCTTATCCACTCTATCTCGACCCCTCATAATTTTATACGCCCCAATTAAATCTCCTCTCAACCTCCTCTGTTCCAAAAAAAATAACCCCAGCCTATCCAATCTTTCCTCGTAGCTAAAATTCTCCAGTCCTGGTAACATCCTTGTAAATCTCCTCTGTACCCTCTCTATTGCAATCACATCTTTCCTGTAATGTGGTGACCAAAAACTGTAGCTGTAACAGTTGTGGAATAAAATGCGCACAAAATTTTTAAAAACCTCCTGAAAGGCCTAGTTTGGAGACAGCTTCCAGCAGTTTGTATCTTTGGTAACTCCGGAGTTGCTAACAACTCAAATGTACCCCCGCCCCCCAACCCTCGCCTACAAAAAAAATAACTTGAGCTTTTAATCTTGAAAAAGTTTTAGAAACTGGTGCATTTCCTGGAGTGTACGGTGAATAATAAAGTATCAGGATCACTTCTCGGGCCTTCTGTAAAGGCATCATACGGTGGTGCTGGACTCCATGAAGTGCAGTTCAAAAGCCAGACCTATTGGAACCCTTCTACACCGCTATGATAAAGCTGTTATTTTCAGCCTTGGCTCAGTGGGAGCACGCTTGCCTCTGATGTCAGTAGGCTGTGGGTTCAAGCTTCACTCTATAGACTCCAGCAGCAAATCTAGGCTGACACTTCAGAGCAGTGCTGGAGACGCTATCTTTTGGATGAGATGATAAATCATTTTGCCCTCTCAGGTGGACATAAAAGATCCCATGGCACTATTTGAGCGAGTGGACTGGTCAACATTTATCCCTCAACCAAAATCACTTAAAAAGATCATCTGGCCGTTTATGTCTTTAAAACTATGAAAGGTTTTGATAGAGTTAGACAGAGAGAGAGAGAGAGAGAGAGAGAGAGTGTTTCCACTTGCAGGGAAGTGCAAAACTCGAGGCCATCAATATAAGATAGTCAGCAAGAAATCAAATCGGGAATTCAGAAGAAACTTCTTTACCCAGAGAGCGGTGAGAATATGGAACTCGCTACCACAGGAGGTAGTTGAGACAAATAGTGCAGATACATTTAAGGGGCAGCTAGATAAGCACCAGTTGATGGTACAAGGACTAGGGGACTCAGATTTAAGGTTTGGGGCAAGAGATACAGGGGTGGGGATGTGAGGGAAAACTTTTTTACGCAGCGAGTGGTGATGACCTGGAATTTGCTGCCAACGGAAGCGGAGACACTCAGGGCTAAAAATTCGGTGGCGCCGCGTTTGGGGCGCCAAGCTCGCCTGGGCGCCGGAATTTGCGCTCCGACCAGAGCCGCTTGCGCCCTCCCGATATTCAGTGGGAGCGCCCCAAGAGGGACTCGGGGCGCTGCTCGAGGCTCCCCGCGTCCCGCTTGGGGCGCTCAAACTGAATATCACCGCGCTACGTGCCACAGCGCCACATGCTGTGGCACGGTGCGCTGCTGTACTGCAGGCCTTCCTCCCCTTCTTAAGGGGGAGGGGCCTGCACCAGCGCAATCACCGATCACGAGTGCCAGCAAAAGAGCCCGACACCGAGGAGAAGTGCCGGGCTTTTGGGACACAGCCGGCACTGCCCAGGGGGTGGATCAGGAGGCCGGGGAGGGCGGCGCGAGGAGGTGCTGGCAGGCGGCCACTGGAAAAAATGGCCGCCCCGCACCTCCACCTTAATTTGTGCCACTACCGCCACAGGTAGGCCCTGTGAACCGGTCGCGATTTGCGACCGGCGTTACAGAGGCGGGCGCGACCAAATATCGCAATTGGGGCGGGAGCGGGGCGCTGCGCACACCAATGATGTCATCGGTGGCGGCGCAGCGCTACAAGCTAACGCCGCCATTAGCGCCCCGCTAAATATCGCGGGGGGCGTGGCCAGTGGCGCTAAAGCCATTGAGTGCCCTCTTTGGGCGCTAACTGGTGGCGCAGCCCACTGAATTTCTAGGCCTCAATGTTTTCAAGGGGAGACTGGATAGGCACTTGAGGGAAATAAACTTGCAGGGCTACGGGGATAGAGCGGGGGGAATGGGACTGACTGGATTGCTCTACAGAGAGCTGGCATGGACTCAATGGGCTGAATGGCCTCCTTATGCCGTTATGACCCTATGACTCTATGACATATGAGGGAGATAGGAATGGAGGGTTATGCTGATAGAGGAAGGATGGGAGGAGTGGACTGGTTGGGCCGAATCACCTGTTTCTGTGCTGTATATCCTATGTAATTCCATGTGATGTCATTGCTGTTCATGGGAACATTACCTTGTTTGCTGGCATTGTAACAGTGATTGGCTGTGAAGCACTTTGAGACGTCCTGAAGATGTGAAAGTTGCTATATAAATGCAAGCTCTTCCTTTATAAAAAAGCATATTTTTGTGTTCTTGTACTTGGGCGTATTGGATCGCCCGAGCTTAGCGCATAGCGGAAAGCCAAGTGGGGAAGGAACTCCATCCCAATCTCTATTGGGTCGATACCCTTATGGGTGATCGATCCACCTCACTCGATTTTCCCTCTGTGTGTTGCGGCCAGGTTATCCCATCCACCCAGGCGCAGGATCAGTAGAAACTGTCCCAGACCGTGTTGGCCATTCGATTGCAATGCAGCATTTTGCGAGGTGAGCTTGGGACTTTCAGAGTTTTTGGGGACAGACGCTGTTACAAGACCGTTCAACATATGGCAGAGTGTCAACCCACATCCTCCATCGGTGTACCAGCCATAACACAAAGCAATGTGCTGCTGCTTCAGATCAGGGATTTTTAAAAGCAGCAAAACACCCAGAACTCAAGCGAGTGGCTTAAGCAGTAACAAAAACTGCGATCAAATAGTACCAGAGAATGGAGGATGTCAGAAAAGGAGAAGAGAATGAAAGAAAGAAAGAAAGAAAGAAAGAAAGAAATGGCACTATTTCAAAGAAGAGCAGAAGAGTTCTCCCCAGCATCCTGGGCAATATTTATTCCTCAATTAACATCACTAAAACAGATATACAAAAGCAAAATACTGCGGATGCTGGAAATTTGAAATAAAAACAGAAAATGCTGGAAATACTCAGCAGGTCAGGCAGCATCTGTGGAGAGAGAAACAGAGTTAACGTTTCAGGTCGATGACCCTTCGTCAGAACTGGAAAAAGTTGCAGATATAACAGGTTCTTAAGCAAGTGTAGGGGCAGGGAGAGGGGGGAGGGGATAGAAACATAGAAACAGAAAAATAGGAGCAGGAGTAGGCCATTCGGCCCTTCGAGCCTGCTCCACCATTCAATATGATCATGGCTGATCCTCTATCTCAATACCATATTCCCGCTCTCTCCCCAGACCCCTTGGCACCTTTTGTGTCTAGAAATCTATCTATCTCCTTCTTAAATATATTCAGTGACTTGGCCTCCACAGCCTTCTGTGGTAGAGAATTCCACAGGTTCACCACACTCTGAGTGAAGACATTTCTCCTCATCTCAGTCCTATGAAAGAACAAAAGGGAAGGTCTGTGATAGGATGGAAGGCAGGAGAGATTAAGAGACAAAAGGGATGATGGTGCGAGGCAAAAAGAGATGGTAATGGGACAAGTTAAGAAACAAAAGATGACTCTAGATGAAGTGTGAATGACAATGGCAGAATGATCGACAGCTGCCACGTGAGAGAGAGAGAAAAAAGAACTGAAATAAAAGATGGGGCAGAGGTTATGGCCTGAAATTGTTAAACTCGATGTTGAGTCCAGAAGGCTGTAAAGTGCCTAATCGAAAGATGAGGTGCTGTTCCTCGAGCTTACGTTGAGCTTCAGTGGAACAATGTAAGAGGACGAGAACGGAGAGATCAGAGTGGGAGTGGAGCGGAGAATTAAAGTGACAAGCGACCGGAAGCTCGGGGTCACCGTTACGGACTGAACGGATGTGTTCCGCAAAGCGGTCACCCAATCTGTGTTTGGTCTCCCTAGTGTAGAGGAGACCACATCGTGAGCAGCGAATACAGTATACTAGATTGCAAGAAGTACAAGTAAATCGCTGTTTCACCTGGAAGGGGTGTTTGGGGCCCTGGACAGTGGGAAAGGAGGAGGTAAAATGGCATGTGTTGCATCTCCTGCGCTTGCATCGGAAGGTGGCGGGCAAAGGGGAAGGTGGGGGTGATAGAGGAATGGACCAGGGTGTCACAGAGGGAGCAGTCCCTTCGGAATGCTGAAAGGGGAGGGTAGGGGAAGATGTGTTTGGTGGTGGGATCATGCTGAAGGTGGCAGAAATAGTGGAGGATGTTAAAGTCAAGCATTAGATTTAAGCACAAAGACTCGGCTAATACTCCAGTGCAGTACTGAGGAATGTTTTTTTTGGACGAGAGGGTGCAAGCAAGACTGAGATGTTAAATCAAGAACAGGCCACCTCTTCCAATGATTCAGATGAATGTTAAAAAGCCGGTGAGCCAGCCCCAAAGACGGGACAGGAAACCAGGGCCTTCGACATGCATCCATTTTGCAGCGATTTATGCTTGTGTTGTGGCCTTGCCACTAAGGGACTCTGATCAATTGTATATAATTCCCTTTAATAATATGTTAGCTACAGCCTGAGTCTGTATCTTTGTTTTCACTGTTTATATGTACAGAGCGCGATCACTTTAATAGCGCGGGTAAACACGATGACGTCACGTCGTTCATCACATGATCCCCCACCGGCGGGAAAAACGTGATGACGTCATGACGTCAGCCACGGGACCGCCCAAGTAGTCCTCGTGGAGCCTCCGAACTGACTAGACCTATATTTGATGTTCTCCTGTAGTTATCTGTTAAACTCTGTTAGCTTTCATTAAACCTCATTTATTTGATCGCCTGAGTGGACCTCAGTCTTTTGGATAGGAACTAGACAATCCTACATTGGTGACCCCGACTTTTGCGAACGGTTTTCACAGAAGTTACTGAACATGGAATCGAACGCCGTTGCTTTGAAGCTACCACAGTTCTGGGAGCAACAGCCAGCCGCGATGTTCATCCAGGCTGAAGCCCAGTTCGCAATCAGGAACATCGTTGCGGATCAGACCCGTTACTATCAAAGAGGCCCGACCAGTTCGGGGGAGAGCAGCAGCGGAGGAGGAGCCCGGCTTAAAAACCGGCGCGAAGGCAGAGGCCCGACCAGTTCGGGGGAGAGCAGCAGCGGAGGAGGAGCCCGGCTTAAAAACCGGCGTGAAGGCAGAGGCCCGACCAGTTCGGGGGAGAGCAGCAGCGGAGGAGGAGCCCGGCTTAAAAAACGGCGCGAAGGCAGAGGCCCGACCAGTTCGGGGGAGAGCAGCAGCGGAGGAGGAGCCCGGCTTAAAAACCGGCGCGAAGGCAGAGGCCCGACCAGTTCGGGGGAGAGCAGCAGCGGAGGAGGAGCCCGGTTTAAAAACCGGCGCGAAGGCAGAGGCGAGACCAAATCAACAGCAGAGGAGAGACGTAAAAAGTAATCAGTGTGTGACGTCACCAGGGAGCAGGTAAGTGATTGGTTGGTGAGTATTTCTCTCTTTTCAATACAAGCTTGACTTCTGTGGTGTTAAATTTCTAGGGTCTCTGGTGTAGTGGGGACAGTTGGTAAATAAAACGCCCTAGAGTATACCTGTAACTGGGGTATTGAATAAATTTTTTAATTCATTAAAGGAGTAAATCATGGCAGGAGAGCTCAGACCCGTGTTCTGCTCCTCTTGCTCCATGTGGGAAATCAGGGACGCTGCCAGTGTCCCTGACGACCATGTGTGCGGGAAATGCATCCAGCTGCAGCTACTTGTAGGCCGCATTGCGGCGCTCGAGCTGCGGGTGGATGAATTTTGGAGCATGCGCGATGCTGAGAGGCTCGTGGATAGCACGTTTAGCGAGTTGTTCACGCCTCAGGGTAGGGCAGCACAGGGGGTGACCATCAGGCGGAGCAACAAAGGCAGGCAGGTAATGCAGGGAACCCCTGCGGACAACCCCCTTTCAAACAAGTATACCGCTTTGGATACTGTTGAGGGGGATGACTCACCAGGGGAAGGCAGCAGCAGCCAACTTCCTGGCACTGGGGGTGCTCCTGCTGCCCAGGAAGGGGGGAAAAAGAGTGGAAGAGCAATAGTGGTAGGGGATTCTATAGTAAGGGGAACAGATAGGCGTTTCTGTGGCCGTAGACGTGAATCCAGGATGGTTTGTTGCCTCCCTGGTGCCAGGGTCAAGATTGTCACTGAGCGGCTGCAGGGCATTCTGGAGGGGGAGGGTGAACAGCCAGTGGTCGTGGTCCACATTGGTACCAATGACATAGGTAAAAAGAGGGATGAGGTCCTGCATCAAGAATTTAGGGAGCTAGGTAACAGATTAAAGAGCAGGACATCAAAGGTTGTAATCTCTGGATTACTCCCAGTGCCACGTGCTAGTAAGTATAGGAATGGACGGATAGAGCAGATGAATGCGTGGCTAAAGAGTTGGTGTAGGGGGGAGGGTTTTACTTTCCTGGATCACTGGGCCTGCTTCTGGGAAAGGTGGGACTTGTACAAGTCGGACGGGTTGTACCTGAACCAGAGCGGGACAAATATCCTTGCGGCGAGGTTTGCTAGCACTGTTGGGGGGGGTTTAAACTAACTTGGCAGGGGGATGGGATACAGAGGGGAGCTGAAATGGGGGGGATGTGCTGCCAATTATAGAGAAAAAAGCAAGTCAGCTTGGTAGACAGGGCAAATATATAAGGGCAAGGCTGGATGGCATCTATTTTAATGCAAGGAGTCTTGCAAATAAGGTGGATGAACTGAAGGTGTTGATAAACACATGGGAGTATGATATTGTTGCTATCATGGAGACATGGTTGAGGGAGGGTCAAGACTGGCAGCTCAATATTCCGGGGTACAGAATCTTCAGGCGAGACAGAGGGGGAGGTATAAGAGGAGGGGGTGTCGCAATATTAATTAAGGAGTCAATTACTGCAGTAAGGAGGGATGATATATGAGCAGGGTCCTCTAATGAGGCCATATGGGTGGAGCTTAAAAACAAAAAGGGGGCAAGCACTTTGCTGGGAGTGTACTATAGGCCTCCAAACAGTCAGGGGGAGATAGAGGAACAGATATGTAGGCAAATCTCAGAGAAATGTGCAAATAATAGGGTAATAATAATGGGGGATTTCAACTTCCCCAATATTAACTGGGATAGTCAGAGTGTGAAAGGCTCAGAGGGTGTAGAATTCTTAAAGTGCATCCAGGAGAGCTTTTTGAGCCAGCATGTAGAAAGTCCTACAAGAGAGGGGGCGGTACTGGACCTAATTCTAGGGAATGTGGCCGGCCAAGTGGAAAAAGTGCTAGCAGGTGAGCACTTTGGTGATAGTGACCATAATATGGTAAGATTTAAGGTGGTCATGGAAAAGGACAGGGATGGGCCAGAAATAAAGGTTCTAAATTGGGGGAAGGCCGATTTTAATAGGATAAGGCAGGATCTGGCCAAAATGGACTGGGATCAGCTACTTGTAGGAAAATCCACATCGGAGCAATGGGAGGCTTTCAGAAGGGAGATTGAGATCATACAATGGCAACATGTTCCCGTAAAGGTCAAGAGTGGTTCCAAAAACCACAGGGAACCGTGGATGTCAGGGGATATACGAGAATGGATTAGGAAAAAAAGGAGGGCTTTTGGTAGATACAAAAGGCTAAAGACGGAGGAAGCCCTAGAGGAGTACAAAAAGTGCAGGGGGATACTTAAAAAAGAAATTAGGAGATCAAGGAGGGGCCATGAAATAACACTGGCGAGCAAAATAAAGGAAAATCCGAAGATGTTTTATAAGTATATTAAGGGTAAGAGGATAACTAGGGAAAAAATAGGGCCCATTAGGGACAAAAGTGGCAATCTGTGTGTGGAGCCGAAAGATGTAGGAGGGGTTCTAAATGAATTTTTTGCATCTGTTTTCACTATGGAGAAGGACGATGTAGATATAGAAATAGGGCGGGGGGACTGTGATATGCTCGAACATATTAACATCGAGAGGGAGGAGGTATTGGCGGTTTTAGCTGGCCTAAAAATGGATAAATCCCCAGGCCCGGATGAAATGTATCCCAGGCTGCTGTGTGAGGCAAAGGAGGAGATTGCGGGGGCTCTAACACACATATTCAGGACCTCTCTGGCCACAGGGGATGTGCCAGAGGACTGGAGAACCGCTAATGTAGTACCATTATTCAAGAAGGGTAGTAGGGAAAAACCGGGGAACTACAGGCCAGTGAGCCTAACATCAGTGGTAGGAAAATTATTGGAAAAAATCCTGAGGGACAAAATTTGTCTCCACTTGGAGAGGCAAGGATAATCAGGGATAGTCAACATGGCTTTGTCAAGGGAAGATCATGTCTGACTAATTTGATTGAATTTTTTGAGGGGGTGACTAGGTGTGTGGATGAGGGTAACGCAGTGGATGTGGTATACATGGATTTCAGTAAGGCCTTCGATAAAGTCCCGCACAGGAGACTGGTCAAGAAGGTAAGAGCCCATGGAATCCAGGGTGCCTTGGCACATTGGATACAAAACTGGCTTAGTGGCAGAAGGTAGAGGGTGATGGTCGAAGGTTGTTTTTGTGACTGGAAGCCTGTGGCCAGTGGGGTACCACAGGGATCGGTGCTGGGTCCCTTGCTGTTTGTGGTCTACATTAATGACTTGGATATGAATGTAAAGGGTATGATCAGTAAGTTCGCGGATGATACAAAAATTGGTAGGGTGGTAAATAGCGAGGAGGGTAGCCTCAGTCTGCAGGACGATATAGATGGGTTGGTCAGATGGGCGGAACAGTGGCAAATGGAATTTAACCTGGAAAAGTGCGAGGTGATGCACTTTGGGGGGACTAACAAGGCAAAGGAATACACAATGAATGGAAAGACCCTAGGCAAGACGGAGGGTCAGAGGGATCTGGGTGTGCAAGTTCACAGATCCCTGAAGGCGGCGGAACAGGTGGATAAGGTGGTAAAAAAGGCATATGGGATACTTGCCTTCATTAGCCGAGGCATTGAATATAAGAGCAAGGAGGTTATGATGGAGCTGTATAAAACACTGGTTAGGCCACAGCTGGAATACTGTGTGCAGTTCTGGTCGCCACTCTACAGGAAGGATGTGATCGTGTTAGAGAGGGTGCAGAGGAGGTTCACCAGGATGTTACCAGGGCTGGAGCGCTTCAGCTATGAAGAGAGACTGGGCAGATTGGGTTTGTTTTCCTTGGAGCAGAGGAGGCTGAGGGGGGACATGATTGAGGTGTACAAAATTATGAGGGGCATAGATAGGATGGATGCTGAGGAGCTTTTTCCCTTAGTAGAGGGGTCAATAACTAGGGGGCATAGATTCAAGGTAAAGGGCGGGAGGTTTAGAGGGGATTTGAGAAAGAACTTTTTCACCCAGAGGGTGGTTGGAGTCTGGGACTCACTGCCTGAAAGAATTGTGGAGGCAGAAACCCTCACAACATTTAAGAAGCATTTGGATGTGCACTTGAAATGCCATAGCATACAAGGCTACGGGCCAAATGCTGGAATATGGGATTAGATTAGACAGGGCTTGATGGCCGGCGCGGACACGATGGGCTGAAGGGCCTCTATCCGTGCTGTATTACTCTATGACTCTATGACTCTATGACTATCACGTGGTCTCCGCCCTTCACAGCGCCACAGCCTCGCGGATCGTCAGCCTGCTTGGTAATCCACCAGAAGATCGCAAGTATGAAACGATAAAGGCGCGGTTGTTACAGGTCTTCGGGCTCATGAAGTTGGAGCGCACCCGCCGGCTGCTCAATATGCCCGGCCTCGGGGACTCCAAACCGTCCGAGCTCATGAGCCAAATGCTCACGCTCCTGGGCTCCGAACCGGAATGCTTCCTCTTCAGGGAGCTATTCCTCAGCCAGCTACCGGAGCAAGTTCAGGCTGCCCTAGCCAGGTCGGAAGTCACCGACTGCGCAGAGCTGGGTGCCGATGCGGACAAGATCTTCGCGGTGACACAGCAGTACTGCGCTGCCACGAGGCGCCCATCCCCCACAGACGCCGCTCCAGCCCCTCAACCTGCGGGGTTGTGCTTCTACCACGCCCATTTTGGCGCGAAAGCAAGATGCTGCCGCCCTCCCTGTAGCTTTTCGCTCAAAAAAAACAGCAGCTACCCTGCCGAAAGAGGACCGGTTATAACGAGCGCCCCGCGGCTGCGATGGCAATCGGTAATTCAGGAAAACTCCTCTTCATCAACGACTCCCTATCTGGTCGACGTTTCCTCTGCGACACCGGGGTGCAGTGTAGCATCCTACCCGTGTCAAATCTTGATCTACAAGCTGGGGGGCACGGCCCCTCCCTAAGGGCGGCTAATGGCGGGGCCATTCAGACCTTCGGAAGCCGGCGGGTTCAGGTGTGCTTCGGCAGCCAGCGGTTTTACTGGGATTTCATCATGGCCAAAGTCTCTCAAGCCATCCTCGGGGCGGATTTTTTGTGCGCCAACGGTCTCCTGGTGGATGTACGGCACCGCCAGTTGATCAATGCGGCCACTTTTCACTCCATCCCATGCTACCGTGGTAACACCGTGGCGCGCACTGTCTCCTGCGTGTCCCCACCTCCGGATGACTTCACTCGCCTCCTCGGAGATTTCCCAGACCTGACCAGACCCACTTTCTCTTCCACGGCCACGAAACATGGTGTCGAACATCACATCACCACTACTGGCTCCCCGGTCTACGCACGGGCCCGGCGCCTCGAACCTGGCAAGCTCATGGCTGCGAAAGCAGAGTTCGACACGATGGAGTGGCTAGGGATTATTCGCCGGTCGAATAGTCCCTGGTCTTCGCCTCTCTACATTGTTCCGAAACCTGGTAGCGGATGGCGGCCTTGCAGCGACTACCAACGCCTGAACGACGCCACTACTCCTGATCGGTACCCGATCCCTCATATTCAGGATTTCTCTGCACATTTGGCGGGAAACACCATTTTTTCAAAAATCGACCTTGTCCGTGGCTACCACCAGGTCCCCGTACACCCGCAAGACGTCCAAAAAACTGCAGTCATCACCCCATTCGGCCTGTTTGAATTTCTGCGGATGCTGTTTGGATTGAAGAACGCTGCCCAGGCTTTCCAGCGCTTGATGGACTCCGTGCTTCGGGACCTCAAGTTTCTATTCGTCTACCTCAACGACATCCTCATCACCAGCCCTAATAAAGAGGAGCACATCGGCCATTTGCGCACCCTCTTTAGATGCCTCAGTCAACACGGCTTGATCATCAACCCGGCCAAGTGTCAGTTCGGCCTGCAGCAGCTTGATTTTTTAGGCCATCGCATCACATCGGATGGCGCAAGTCCCCTGCAAATGAAGGTGGAGGCAGTTACTGCGTTCCCGCGCCCGCAGACCGTCAAGGCCCTGCAGGAGTTCCTCGGGATGGTAAATTTTTATCACCGGTTCGTCCCTAATGCAGCTCTGCTCATGCAGCCCCTGTACAAGGCCCGCAAGGGCAAGTCCGGCAAGGATCCGATTAGCTGGACGGTCGACATGGACCGGGCGTTCGTCGACACAAAAGGCGCTTTAGCCAACGCAACCATGCTGGCACACCCGCTGCCAGGTGCCACCATCGCCCTTACCACCGATGCGTCAGACTACGCCATCGGCGCAGTGCAGGAACAGTGGGTGCATGGGACGTGGCAACCTCTGGCGTTTTTCAGCCGTCAACTACGGCGAAACGAACGGAAGTACAGCACGTTCGACCGGGAGTTGCTGGCCCTTTTTCTGGCCATCCGCCATTTCCGGTTCTTGCTAGAGGGACATCCGTTCACGGCTTTTGTGGACCATAAGCCACTAACGTTCGCTATGGCCAAGACTGCCGAACCGTGGTCAGCTCGGCAACAACGTCAGTTGACGTTTATCTCAGAATTCACCACTGACATTCAGCATGTATCCGGTAAGGACAACCTGGTGGCGGATTGCCTCTCCCGCGCGACCGTTCATGCAGTCCAGCTCGGCATCGACTATGCCCTCATGGCTGCGGATGAAGCGACGGATCCGGAAGTCCAATCTTACAGAACCAACCCCTCTAGCCTCCAAGCAGCTGACGTCAAATTCCACGGCGCGGGCACTACGCTACTCTGCGACGTCTCCGTAGGAGATCCTCGCCCTATCGTGCTGGTCGCCTGGCGCCGAAATGTTTTTGACGCCATACACGGGTTGTCGCACCCTGGCATGAAGGCCTCGCAACGGCTGATGTCGTCCAAATTCGTGTGGCGGGGCATGCACATGGATGTCCACGACTGGGCCAACACCTGCGTGGTCTGCCAAAAGGCCAAGGTGCAGCGTCACGTCAAGGTTCCATTGGCCACTTTCGCTGTTCCGGAACGTAGGTTTGATCGTGTGCATGTGGACCTGGTGGGGCCACTTCCGCCTTTGCATGGGTTTACTCATCTTCTTACAATGGTGGACCGCACCACTCGATGGCCGGAGGTGGTGCCTTTGTCATCCACCACTTCCGCGGGCGTCGCCAGGGCATTCATATTCTCTTGGGTCGCCCGTTTCGGGGTACCGGCGGACATCTCGTCCGATCATGGGCCGCAGTTTTCTTCTGAGCTCTGGAACGCTGTGGCTCAGGGGCTCGGCGTCAAGCTACATCGCACCACTGCCTACCATCCACAGGTGAACGGCCTGTGCGAACGATTCCACACGTCGATCAAAGCCGCACTGCGAGCCAGCCTTCAAGGTGCGGGCTGGGTGGACAGGCTTCCATGGGTCCTTTTGTGTCTTCGTACAGCGCCTAAAGAAGATCTTCAATCGTCCTCGGCGGAGCTCGTATATGGCCAGCCGCTACGTGTACCAGGAGATTTCCTTCCGACTCCAACAGAGCATCAGCCATCAGGAGGCGGCCAGAAGTTTCACTCCAGTGCCTACGTCACGTCACGGCTTGCAGAGCTCCCACATTCCAGCTGAGCTGAAGAACGCCGACGATGTGTTTATCTGCCACGACGCGCATCGGGATCCACTCAAACCCCCTTACACTGGTCCTTTCCGCGTGATAGAGCCGGGAGACAAAACTTTTTCGGTCGATATTGGTGGCAAACCGGACCACATTTTGGTTGACCGGTTGAAGCCGGCTCACTTGGGCCTTGACCGCCCAGTCGAGATCGCACAACCGCCGAAACGTGGCCGACCGCCCACAGTCGCCGTGCCAGATCAAACGCAACCACCCGCCAGCTCGCCCGCCGTCCATCAGCTTCCACCTCAAGGCTACAGAAGTCGATCTAACAGGCTTGTCAGGCCTCCTCGCCGTTTTACTTTTGCTATTAAAGACAATTCTGGGGGGACGCATGTGGCGGAGCCACTAAGGGACTCCGATCAGTTATATATAATTCCCTTTAATAATATGTTAGCTACAGCCTGAGTCTGTATCTTTGTTTTCACTGTTTATATGTACAGAGCGCGATCACTTTAATAGCGCGGGTAAACGCGATGACGTCACGTCGTTCATCACGTGATCCCCCACCGGCGGGAAAAACATGATGACGTCATGACGTCAGCCACGGGACCACCCAAGCAGTCCTCGTGGAGCCTCCGAACTGGCTAGACCTATATTCGATGTTCTCCTGTAGTTACCCATTAAACTCTGTTAGCTTTCATTAAACCTCGTTTATTTGATCGCCTGAGTGGACCTCAGTCTTTTGGATAGGAACTAGACATTCCTACAGTGTCCTTTTTTACACCAATGGGGCTACACGGGCAGTGGTGGGTGGGCGGATGGGCTGGCGGGGGAGCTGGGGGGGTCGTTATAGGTGGCATGAGTGATACTGGCGCATCAGCACCTCAACATCAAAAACCAAGTCAAAATAACTGAAGTCAATCTCACCTTGAAAGAAGAAGACAGGGCCCTACCTGAGCTAGCCAGACTGTAAGCTTAAATGATGACTCCTTCGACTATATATAATCAAAGGCATTTTCGATCAATCAGTGATTAAGCAAACAGTACACTGATTAATTGCATTGGTCTTCAAGGTTGTGTTCAAATCGTTTCAGTCATCTTTCATAAATTAATCTTCATTATTTCTGTAAAAAGACAGGCTCTGCTTAAGATATGATTAAGTGCTCTAACAGTGAGAGAAGAAATATCCATGGCTGGGAGATAAGCACAAAGTCAGCAATTCCACAGTTAAAGAAAGAAAGAACTTTCACGACCTCAGGACGTCCCAAACTGCTATACAGCTAACAAAGTATTTTTGAAGTGCAGTCACTGTTGTAATTTAGGAAACGCGGCAGCCAGTTTACATACAGCAAGGTCCCACAAACAGCAATGTGATCAATGACCAGATAATCTGTTTTTTTGATGATATTGGTTGAGGGGCACCACAACAACAACAACAACTTGCATTTATATAGCACATCAACAGCATAGAATCATAGAAAGTTACAACACGGAAGGAGGCCGTATCAGCCCGTCGTGTCCTCGCCGGCCAACAAAGAGCTATCGAGCCTAATCCCACTTCCCAGCTCTTGGTCCGTAGCCCTGCAGGTTACAGCATCCCAAGTGCACATCCAAGTACTTTTTAAAAGGGGTTAGGGTTCCTGCCTCTACCACCCTTTCAGGCAGTGAGTTCCAGACCCCCACCACCCTCTGGGTGAAGAAATTTCCCCTCAAATCCCCTCTAAACCTTCCCCCAATTACCTTAAATCTGTGCCCCCTGGTTTTTAACCCCTCTGCTAAGGGAAATAGGCCCTTTCTATCCACTTTATCTATGCCCCTCATAATTTTATACACCTCAATAAGGTCTCCCCTCAGCCTCCTCTGTTCCAAGGAAAACAGACCCAGCCTATCCAGTCATTCCTCATAGCTAAAATTCTCTACTCCCAGCAACATCCTTGTAAATCTCCTCTGTACCCTCTCTAGTGCAATCACATCTTTCCAGTAATGTGGTGACCAGAACTGCACGCAGTACTCTAGCTGAGGCCTAACTAGTGTTTTATACAGTTGAAGCATAACCCCCCTGCTCTTGTATTCTATGCCACGGCTAATAAAGGCAAGCATTCCGTATGCCTTCTTAACCACCTTATCTACCTGGCCTGCTACCTTCAGGGATCTGTAGACATGCACGCCAAGATCCCTTTGTTCCTCTACACTACTCAGTGTCCTACCATTTAATGTGTATTCCCTTTCCTTGTTAGCCCTCCCCAAATGCATTACCTCACACTTCTCCAGACTGAATTCCATTTGCCACTGTTCTGCCCACCTGACCAATTTATTGATATCTTCCTGCAGTCTACAGCTTCCTTCTTCAGTATCAACCACACAGCCGATTTTAGTATCATCTGCAAACTTATTAATCATACCCCCTGTATTCAAGTCAAGATCGTTGATATATACCACAAAAAGTAAGGGACCTAGTACTGAGCCCTGCGGAACCCCACTGGAAACAGCCTTCCAGTCACAAAAACACCCATCAACCATTACCCTCTGCTTCCTGTCTCCGAGCCAGTTTTGAATCCAACTTGTCACTTTGCCCTGGATCCCATGGACTTTTAACTTTGTCACCAGTCTGCCATGTGGAATCTTATCAAAAACCTTGCTAAAGTCCATATACACTACATCAAATGCACTACCCTCATCTACCCTCCTTGTTGCCTCCTCAAAAAATTCAATCAAGTTTGTCAGACACGACCTTCCCTTAACAAATCCGTGCTGACTATCCTTGATTAATCCTTGTAAATGTCGTAAAACATCCCAAGGCGCTGCACAGGAATGTTAGAAGATTAAAAATTTGACACCAAGCCACATAAGGATCAATTAGGACAGGTGACCAAAAGCTTTGTCAAAGAGGTAGGTTTTAAGGAGCGTCTTAAAGGAGGAAAGAGAGGTAGCGAGGCGAAGAGGAATAGGCAGGGAATTCCAGAGCTTAGGACCTAGGCAACAGAAGGCACAGCTACCAAAGGCTGAGCGATTATAATCAGCGATGCTCAAGAGGGCAGAATTTGAGGAGTGCAGATATCTTGGGGGTGTAGGGGGTTTTGGTTTGGGGTTTGTGTCTGGCCAGTCAGGCGTATCTGAGCTGCTCCAGCCCCGTGCGGTTCGAATCGCTACCCCTCTGGTTCTGACCACCGGACTTATTACGAGCAGCAATATAAACAAAATGAGACCAGTGGTTTGGTGCAAAGAAAACCAATGTTTATTAAAATAGAGAAAAATAAACACTATACAGAGGAAATCACAATGTATGTAACACAATTATACTTAGCAGGGGAGGAGAAACGGACACATTGAGGGAAAAATGACTAAAATGACAATATTAGCAATCCCCTTAACTCCCACCCTTTACACCTATCTAAGTTGTCTTGTGATGGACCAGGAAGTTTATGCTCACCAGTCTCGGATGTTAGAACGCTTGCTCCGTGCCCCGTTGCCTGCCGATGTCTTTAGGGTTTTCACTGCCCAGAACAGAAATACCCCAGTGATTTAAAATGTAACTGCGGGTATCCTGCTTCCCTTGGACGGGCTCTTCGTCATCGATCTTCTTGATGGTAAGGCAGGGCACCGGAGTCCAGGCGAGAGAGAGCGATATGGCTTCCCGAGGGACTACTTATACCCCTTTCTGGGAGCCCTTATCACTCGCCAGATCAGCCTGTTTCTTTGTCTAACCTGGACGTATTGAAGTCTATACAAAGGAAACCGTTCTGGGCCCATCGACCTGGATGGCCGGTTAATCAGTCTTTAAACGTCCCATAAGTGTTTTCCTTTGTGTAACTGGTCTTGTGATGGGGCCATTCCAGTTTTAATGCCCCGTTGATCGTTTCCAAACAGTGTTGAAGTCAGCTAACGAAGGTCTGAATGCAGCTATTACCCGTTGATTATCTGTGCAAACGGCCTTGATGGGTTTTAATCAGAGGCCCGAATGCCACTGTTTGCTTCTCATACATAAATGCAGAAGGCCTGTCTGCCTTCTAATTTCTGGAACACTCCTTCTTTGTCAGTCCAAACCTGAACTTTGCAGGCCTTGGCCATGAGGTTGACCGTAGCCATCTTGTTGGGCCCTGGAGCCCTGGATTTTAAACTCAGTCCAGCCAGGGTTTCTTCAATAAGCCAGAAGTAAATCTTCAGGGGAGACATGAAATTTGCGAATCCTTTCAGGGGGTTGTGGGGCTGAAGCAGATTACAGAGATAGGGAGGGGCGAGGCCATGGAGAGATTTGAAAACAAGGATGAGAATTTTAAAATCGAGGCGCTGCTTAACCGGGAGCCAATGTAGGTCAGCAAGCACAGGGATGATGGGTGAACGGGACTTGGTGCGAGTTAGGACACGGGCAGCCGAGTTTTGGATGACTTCAAGTTTACGTAGGGTGGAATGTGGGAGGCCAGCCAGGAGTGCATTGGAATAGTCAAGTCTAGAGGTAACAAAGGCATGGATGAACTGAGGCAAGGGCGGAGACGGGCAATGTTACGGAGGTGGAAGTAGGCAGTCTTAGTTATGCTGCGGAGAACTCCTCTGTGCTTTTTTGAACTAGTGCCATGGGATCTTTCACATCTACCTGAGAGGGCAAAAGGGGCCTCAGTTTAACATCTCATCCGAAAGGTGGCACTTCCGACTGCAGCGCTTCCTCAGCGCTGCACTGAGTGTTAGCCTGGATTTTGTGCTCAAGTCTCTGGAGTGGGACTATGAACCCACAACCTTCTGACTCACACGCTCACTGACTAACACATAGTTAGCCATATAATTACCACATGGAAATCAGAGCAGGATTGCAACACAGATGCTATTGTTTTCATACCTTCACATTCTTCCCTTGGAGAATAGTGTGAAACCGTGGAAGGATTTGCATGCTGATTAACAGACTACAACTTGAATGCTCCTTTCAAGGTCACAAACATGGGTACACCAGCTGATACGGGGGGTTAGTCCTATATGACAGGAGAGTTTGAACAGCTCCCACAACCCGATCGATGGGGGTGGGGGACACCCACCAGAGGTGAGTATCCCACTGGATATCAAGCCAGAATCCAGAGCCAGGGCTCTAGTCTCCACTCCTCGGGTGGAGGGAGGTTCGAGCCCTGCACCGTCTGATGCTGAGGTGGGAATGCTACCAGTGACCAATCCCATTCGCCCATCTCCCCTGTGCTCGCCGACCTACATTGACTCCCGGTTGACCAGTGACAAATTTTCTGGAGTTCTTTGAGGATGTAACGAGCAGGGTGGATAAAAGGGAACCAGTAGATGTCGTGTATTTGGATTTCAATAAGTTGCCACATACAAGATAAGAGCTCATGGGGTTGGGGGTAATATATTAGCATGGTTAGAGGTTTGTCTAACCAACAGAAAACAGAGAGTCGGAGAAATGGGTCATTTTCAGGTTGGCAAACTGTAACTAGGGGTGCCGCAGGGATTAGTGCTGGGGCCTCAACTATTTACAATCTATAATAATAATGTGGATGAAGGGACCGAATGTAATGTAGCCAAATTTGCTGATGATACAAAGATAGGTGGGAAAGCAAAATGTGTGGAGGACACAAAGAATCTCCAAAGGGATATAGATAGGCTAAGTGAGTGGGCAAAAATCTAGCAGATGGAGTTTAATGTGGGAAAATGCAAGGTTATCCACTTAGGTAGGAAAAATAAAAAAGCAAATTATTATTTAAATGGGGAGAGATTACAAAATGCTGAGGTGCAGAGGGATCTGGGGGTCCTTGTACATGAATCACAAAAAGTTAGCATGCAGGTACAGCAAGTAATTAGGAAGGCAAATGGAATGTTGGCCTTTATTACAAAGGGAATGGAGTATAAAAGTAGGGAAGTTCTGTTACAACTGTACAGGACGTTGGTGAGACCACACCTGGAGTACTGCGTACAGTTTTGGTTTCCTTATTTAAGGAAGGATATACTTGGATTGGAGGCAGTTCAGAGAAGGTTCACTAGGTTGATTCCGGAGATGAAGGGGTTGTCTTATGAAGAAAGGTTGAGCAGGTTGGGCCTATACTCATTGGAGTTTAGAAGAATGAGAGAGGATCTTATTGAAACATATAAGATTCTGAAGGGGCTTGACAGGGTAGATGCAGAGAGGATGTTTCCCCTCGTGGGGGAATCTAGGGGGCACAGTGTCAGAATAAGGGGGTACCCATTTAAATAGGAAATGAGGAGAAATTTCTTCTCTCAGAGGGTCGTGAATCTTTGGAATTCTCTTCCCCAGAGAGCTGTGGAGGCTGGGTCATTGAATATATGTAAGGTGGAGATAGACAGATTTTTGAATGGTAAGGGAGTCAAGGGTTATGGGGGGCGGGCAGGGAAGTGGAGTTGAGGCCAAGACCAGATCAGCCATGATCTTATTGAATGGCGGAGCAGGCTCGAGGGGCCAAATGACCTACTCCTGCTCGTACATCTTATGTTCTTATGACCCAATTGATCTTCAGCATCAAGCTGAAAAGGAAGACAAGGCCTTGGTTTAACACTTCATCCAAAGAGCATCATTTGCAACAGTGCAGCACCTCCTCATTATCGCACTGGAATGTCACCCCGGATTATAGGTTGAAGCCCGAGTTCAGGCTCAAACCAGGGCCTTCTAACCCAACACGCGGCTTATATAAGAACATAGAAATAGGAGCAGGAGTCGGCCATTTGGCCCCTCTAGCCTGCTCTGCCATTCAATAGGATCATGGCTGATCTTCTACCTCAACTCCACTTTCCTGCATTATCACCATATCCCTTGATTCCCTTAATATCCAAAAATCTATCGATCTCTGTCTTGAATATACTCAATGACTGAGCCTCTACAGCCCTCTGGGGTAGAGAATTCCAAAGATTCACCACCCTCTGAGTGAAGAAATTTCTCCTCATCGCAGTCCTAAATGGCCGACCCCTTATTCTGAGACTGTGACCCCTGGTTCTAAACTCTCCAGCCAGGGGAGCCATCCTCCCTGCATCTACCCTGTCAAGGCCTGTAAGAATTTTGCATGTTTCAATGAGATCACCTCTCATTCTTCTGAACTCGAGCGAATATAGGCCTAGTCTACTCAATCTCTCCTCATAGGACAATCCCCCCATCCCAGGAATCAGTCTGGTGAACGTTCATTGCACTCCCTCTGTGGCAAGTATGTCCTTCCTTAGGTAAGCAGACCAAAACTGTACACAATACTCCAGGTGTGGTCTCACCAAGGCCCGATATAATTGCAGTAAGATGTCTTTACTCTTATACTCAAATCCTCTTGTAACAAAGGCCAACATACCATTTGCTTTCCTAATTGCGTGCTGTACCTGCATGTTAACTTTTCTGCTTCCGTGCTCTTCCGCCCAGGATTATACAGCCATTTGCTTTACTGAGCGTGGGTTGGAAATCCCCGGGCATTCTATGAGTTCTACAATATACTGTATATGAATTGCTCATCAAATATCTTTTAATACGCAATTTCACTTTGCATTAATTTATTATTCACATACTTTCCCTTTCTTTGTGAAGCTGTAAATTACATAAAAACCTTTTTCATATCCAGTTAATATAATATTTCAATTAATGTAAATACAATTTTGTCTATTTTATATTTGTTTAGTTGTTGTTAACAAATGTTCCCTTTTTCTCTAGCAGCACCAAAATATAATTACCCTGTAATTTCTTCTCAAGAAGTCATATTTACTTTAATTAGATCTTGTAACCCTAAAGGCACAGCTTACATTACACACAGCTCCTGCTTAGCAACAGAATAATGCATAGTAACAGAGCAAAGACTAGATTAGGCGACCAGTGGTCCTCCCAGCCTGAACTCCCAAACCTCTTGTCAGGTGTCCATTCGTGTGCACTGCTCCGGACCCAAGCCAAGGTCTTCTATCTACCTTTCTCTTTCTCTTCTCCTGGGCACTTCTATCCTAGCTCAGTTGGTAGCGCACTCACCTCTGAGTCAAGAAGGTTGTGGGTTCATAGTCCCACTCCAGGGACTTGCACACCTAATCTAGGCCTGACACTCCCAGTGCACTACTGAGGGAATGCTGCAGAGTTGGAGGTGCCGTCGTTCGGGTGAGACATTAAACCGAGGCTCCAGCTGCCCTCTCAGGTGGATATAAAAGATCCCACGGCACTATTTTGAAGAAGTGCAGGGGAGTTATCCCCGGTGTCCTGGTCAATATTTATCCCTCAACCAACATCACTAAAACAGATTATCTGGTCATCACATTGCTTGTTTGTAGGATCTTGCTCTGCTCAAATTTTTCTCCACATTACAACAGTGACCATGCTCCAAAAGTAAAGCTGTAAAGCGCTCTGGGACATCCTGAGGTCGTGAAAGGCACTATATAAATGCAAGTCTTTCTTTTTCATTTTTGTCTCCTCCCCTTCCTGTTATCCCAGTCATGCCCCCATTCATGTCTCTCCCTCTCAGATACATTGACCCTAAAATCCCTACCCAAGTCCGCCTTGATTCCTTGACCTTCCTACTCTCTTGGCACTGGCCCAAGCTTGACTCCCTCCTAGTGAGCCCCTGGCTTCCCTCTGTGCCTCTCTTGGCATTCTTGGAGGAGCCCATCGAGGCACATGTTGCTGCCTCCTTACAAGCAGCGACCCCAACTGCCTCATCCTACTCTTTCACCAACCGTTCTGCCCACCGCATGCAGGGGGCTAATCTTATCAACCTCCTCACCGCTGACCCCATGGACTCTGCCAGAGGATCAACAATCACCACCCATCTCCCTGCAGAATGTCCATTCACTTGCGCATAAGGACCTTGCCATCCTTGACCTTATTGCGGATGATTGCATTGACATCATGGCCTTGATGGAAACATGGCTCACTGTAGGGAGTTTGCAAAATTCCCCCACCTTGCCTGCTTTCCGAATCAAACAAAGTTGGCCACTTTTTAAATGTACAAAATGGGGTTCTGGGACACGTGACCAGAAAGCTGCTGGAAGTGAGTCATTTTTCTCCCCAGCAACAAGACTGGAGACAGGGCCTGGAATTCCACAGTCCCTATGTGGATTCCAGGCCAGACATGGACTTGAATATGTAATAGCAAGTCGCCAGTAGGCCGGTAAGAACAATGAACCTGGTTGCACTGCAATCAGGGTTAAGCTAGTTAAAACCATCATCGGGCCCATCCTAACAGATCCAATCATATCAGAAACCGTTTTAGAGGACTAGGCACCAGAGACACCATTGTGTGACTGAAACCAAAAACAATGAGGGCCGGTGATAAGGTTGTTAGTGGGAAATCGGCCGTTTTGCAGCCATTTACAGTTAACGAAGTAACCTGGGACACCTCTCGATCTGGGGGGGGCAAGGCAGATCGAGAGAGTATAACTGTTTTTAGTAAGCAGACAGAGGGAGCAGTTCGAGACACTTCGACTTGGAACACACTTCGGGAGAGACAGCTTCTACACTTCACTTCGATTTCATCCTGGGACTTCGCTGCAAAAGGGAAACTTCGAGGACTCTACTGGGAGAAGCAGTCTCCAAGACGGGGAAGGCTATGCGCAGCAGGCCCATGCTTTGGTAAGCAGGCGAAGCTCCCGGTCCGTACTGCCTCCCGATTTAAACCTGGCTGTTTCCCCACCCCCCGTGCCCACCACCTCAGGCAGGGATTCAGAGTGGAACCAGGAAGACACGGGACGGAGTGCACCATCCCGGTACGGACCGGAGCCCAGAGCGGGCCTCGCTAAACGGCGCAGCCCGACCCAGGAGGGAAGCCTTTTCGCCCAGCCAAGGAGGAAGATCCACTACCTGACTGACGGGAGAGTGTGTGGCCAGTGCACACTGAACTTTACCAGGCCAGACCAACTAAAGCTGCAGTCCCAGGACAACCTAAAGGCCTTTGTTCCAATGCGTTGGGTGAGCATGAGAGTCTGACCCCCCTTTGGTTCGACCTAGGTTAGGGATAGTGTAGGAGGTGGGGATAAGGCTAAGGGGAGTGTTAATGTGTGATACCCCTCGATGTGTCGTACTCCTTCCCGCACTCGCATGCCCTCTGTTCTGAATATATAGTATTCCTTTTTTTTTCTCTTTTTTAAAGTGTATAGAGCTGTAGCCTTGGTTTAGTATCGTTGAACCAATTAATTTCTCTGCTTGCTTGTTTTGTTTTATTTTTCTCTCAATAAAACCATTATTATTTGAACCTGTCACCTGCTTGTCTGTCTCGAGCTTGTTATTCTGCGCATCAGCTGCCTGGTAGGATCCCAGCATCAGAACTAAGTGGGAGTGTGGGGACGCCTCGAAAACGTCCACTGATTCAGGCCCGGGCCAAACCGACCACCCAACCAACAACCCCTACACACCTGTAATAACAGTTTGCCCCTAAAGCCTGGCTACATCTTCCATCACCTGCCCTGCCCCAACCTCCATGGTGGCAGTGTAGGCCTTATTAACAAATATCACCTTGGTCTGTCCCCCTACTCCTCTGGCACCTTCACCTCCTCTAAGTACCTCACCTTGCTCCAACCCGATCGTCTTTTCTTTAAAATCATCATTCTCTACAGCCCATCCAAGGCCCACGCCTAGTTTCTCACTGAGATATCCTCACTCCATCCTTTCCTCAGCTTCTGCACCGAGTAGCTTCTTATCCTCTGTGATTTCAACCTCCATCTCAAATCATCTTCTCAGAGTTCACTGCCCTCCTGTCCTCCCTTAACCACTCCCTCCATATAAACACTCCATCTCATATTCATAGCCACCCCCTCGACCATAGCCTCTCTAATCCCATTGACTAAATCACAGACAAGGCAATCTCTGATCACTTCCTTGTACCCCTCACCACTCACATCCGCCCTTCCCACTTCCAACCCCACTTCCTTCTGTGCCTGCCCCTGAAAAAATCTCTCCTCCAAGTCATTTACAATAAGAACATAAGAAATAGGAGCAGGAGTAGGCCAATCGGCCCCTCGAGCCTGCTCCACCATTCAATAAGATCATGGCTGATCTGATCCTAACCCCAAATCTTCTATCACTCTGCATCCACCCGAACCCATGTGATCTCCCGGGAGAGGCGAAAAACCAGATAAAGACCCAATGGCCAATTTGGGAGAAAAATATCTCGGAAATTCCTCTCCGACCCATCTAGGAGATCGAAATTCTTCCAGGAGATCACTCTGTCCCTATATTTTCTACAGTACTTACCTTCTGTAAAGGCGATCTCAACCCCAGCCAGGAACAGGAATAAAACCATCTCCTGAAATCTAACACAGAATTAGAACACAGTAGGAGCAGAACCAGGCTACACGGCCCCTGGGCCCACTCCACTACCCACAGGGCCATGACCATTCCGAACCTAGACTCATGTCCAATTTCCTGCCCGCTCCCCGTAACCCTTAATTCCCTTTACTTCTAGGAAACTATCTATTTCTGTTTTAAATTTATTTAATGATGTAGCTTCCACAGCCTTCTGGGGCAGCAAATTCCACAAACCCACCACCCTCTGAGTGAAGAAGTTTCTCCTCATCTCAGTTTTGAAAGAGCAGCCCCTTATTTTAAGATTATGCCCCCTAGTTCTAGTTTCACCCTTCATTGGGAACATCCTCACCGCATCCACCCGATCAAGCCCCTTCACAATCTTATATGTTTCAATAAGATCGCCTCTCATTCTTCTGAACTCCAATGAGTAGAGTCGCAATCTACTCAACCTCTCCTCATATGACCACCTCCTCATCCCCGGGATTAACCGAGTGAACCTTCTTTGTACTGACTCGAGAGCAAGTATGTCTTTTCTTAAGTATGGACACCAAAACTGTATGCAGTATTCCAGGTGCGGTCTCACCAATACCTTGTACAACTGCAGCAATACCTCCCTGTTTTTATATTCCATCCCCCTAGCAATAAAAGCCAACATTCCATTGGCCTTCTTGATCACTTGCTGCACCTGCATACTAACTTTTTGAGTTTCGTGCACCAGGACCCCCAGATCCCTTTGTACTACAGTACTTTCCAGTTTCTTGCCATTAAGATAATAACTTGATCTATGATTTTTCCTGCCAAAGTGCATAACCTCACACTTTCCAGTATTGTATTCCATCTGCCAAATCTCTGCCCACTTACTTAGCCTGTCTATGTCCCTTTGCAGGTTTTTTATGTCCTCCTCACTCACTACTTTCCGTCCCATCTTTGTATCATCTGCAAACTTTGATATGTTACACTCGGTCCCCTCCTCCAAATCGTTAATATAGATTGTAAAGAGTTGGGGACCCAGCACTGACCCCTGCGGAACACCACTAGTTACTGGTTGCCAATCTGAGAATGAACCATTTATCCCAACTCTCTACTTTCTGTTAGAGAGCCAATCCTCCACCCACGCCAGAATATTACCCCCAATCCCGTGATTTTTTATCTTGAGCAATAATCTTTTGTGTGGAACCTTGTCAAATGCCTTTTGGAAGTCTAAATACACTGGCCTAGAAATTCAGTTGGCGCCGCGCCAGGGCTTTAGCGCCGGAAAGTTAGCGCCGGCGCTAAGTCCCCCTGCGCGCGCCAAAAATTCAGTAGCGCCGCGCCCAAACGGCTGCCGGCGCTACTGAAGGGTGTTTGCGCCTGAAAACTGGCGCTGCGCACTGCATTGCGGCGCTATTCCGGCGCTGCGGCGCCCGATGCGGTGCGGCAGGCTCGGGAAGTGCAGGCCTCCTCCTTCAGTTAAGGAGGAGCTGCCTGCACCCGCCCGCTGGCCGGTAAAATCGCCACAAAAATGAGCCCGGCACCTCGGGGAAGTGCCGGGCTCGCAGCCGAGAAGCATCTGTTCCACAGGGGGGGTGGTGGGGGAGTCCGGGGAGGGAGGTGCGGGCAGGCGGCCGGCGGGAAAGCGGCCGGCCGCCGCTCCACCTTTATGCGCCGGCGCAAAGTCGTGTAAGACTCTGTTGCCAGAGTCTTAGTTGCGGCTGCCATGGGCGAGGCGGCCGCAACTGAATTTCGGCGCTGGGGCCCGTCGGCATGGCAACCGGGACGCTGCGCACACCGATGACGTCATCGGTGCCGGCGCAGCGCTACCGGTCTACCGCCGATTCCAGGGCCCCAGGGAATTTTTAAACTGGCCATAACTCCGGCGCTAGGCCCTCCAGCGCCCCAAATGGGGCGCTAGGCCTACTGAATTTCTAGGCCGCTACGTCCACTGGTTCCCCTTTATCCACCCTGTATGTTACTTCCTCAAAAAACTCAAGCAAATTTGTCAAACATGACTTCCCCTTCATGAAACTATGCTGAGTTTGTCCTATTAAATTATGTTTATCCAAATGTCCCGTTACTGTCTCCTTAATAATGGACTCTAACATTTTACCAACCACAGGTGTTAGGCTAACAGGTCTATAGTTTCCAGCCTTCTGCCTACTACCCTTTTTAAATAAGGGTGTTACATTAACAGTTTTCCAATCTGCCGGGACCTTTGCTGAGTCCAGTGAGTTTTGGAAAATTATTACCAATGCATCCACAATCCCTACCGCCACTTCCCTCAAGACCCTAGGATGCAAGCCATCAGGTCCAGGGGATTTATCCGCCTTGAGTCCCATTATTTTACCAAGTACCACTTTCTTAGTGATTTTAATCGTATTTAGTTCCTCCTCCCCTAAAGTCCCCTGTTTGTCCAGTGTTGGGATATTCTTAGTGTCCTCTACTGTAAAGACTGATACAAAATAATTGTCCAGTGTTTTTGCCATCTCCATGTTTCCCACCATTAATTTCCCGGTCTCATCCTCTAAGGACCAATATTTACTTTAGCCACCCTTTTTCTTTTTATATAATGATAGAAACTTTTGCTGTCTGTTTTTATATTTTTTGCTAATTTACTTTCATAATCTATCTTCCCTTTCTTAATCAATCTTTTAGTTATTTTTTGCTGTCTTTTAAAGACTTCCCAATCTTCCATCCTCCCACTAGATTTGGCTACCTTATATGCCCTTGTTTTTAGTCGGACACTATCCTTAATTACTTTACTTAGCCACGGATGGCTATCTTTTCTTTTACACCCTTTTTTCCTCAGTGGAATATATTTTTTTTGGAAGTTGTAAAATAACTCCTTAAATGTACACCACTGATCATGTACCATCTTACCCTTTAATCTATTTTCCCAGTCCACTAATCAATTCCGCTCTCATACCTTCATAGTCTCCTTTATTCAAGCTCAGCACGCTTGTTTGAGATCCAACCTTCTCACCCTCTAATTGAATATGGAATTCAACCATGTTATGGTCACTCATTCCAAGGGGATCCTTTACTAGGACATTTTTAATTAATCCTGTCTCATTACACAGGACCAAATCTAAGGTTGCTTGCCCCCTGGTTGGTTCAGTTACATACTGCTCAAGAAACCCATCCCTAATACACTCAATGAACTCATCCTCAAGGCTGCTCTGCCCAATTTGATTTGTCCAGTTAATATGATAATTAAAATCCCCCATAATTATAGCTGTTCCCTTATTACAAGCCTCAACTATTTCCTGATTAATACTCCGTCCAACAGAGTTACAACTGTTCGGAGGCCTATAGACTACACCCACAAGTGTTTTTTCCCCCTTATTATTCCTTATCTCCACCCAAACTGTTTCACTATCCTGCTCCTTTGACCCAATATCATTTCTCTGTATTATAGTGATTCCTTCCTTTATTAACATAGCCACCCCACCTCCTCTCCCTTCCTGCCTGTCCATCCTGATTGTTAAATAACCTGGTATGTTTAATTCCCAGTCATGGTCACCCTGCAGCCATGGTTCTGTAATGGCCACAAGATCATACCCATATGTCGTTATTTGTGCCGTTAACTCATTCATTTTGTTACGAATGCTACGTGCATTCAGATAAAGAACTATCAAATATGTTTTGTAACACTTAGTTCCTGTTTTTTCCCTTTTTAGTACTTTACTTTTTACTCCATACCTTCTGTCCCTTCCTGACACGTTCTGTTTTTTAATTCCCCCACTGCTACCTAAGTCTATGACCTTCTCTGTTGTCATTTCTATTATTTGCTCTCTAGGAACCTCCCCCCCACTAATTAATTTAAAGCCCTCTCTACAGCCCTAGTTATATGATTCGCCAGGACTCTAGTCCCAGCACTGGCCAAGTGAAGTCCGTCCCAACGGAACAGCTCCCTCCTGTCCCAGTACTGGTGCCAGTGTCCCAAGAAGCAAAACCCATTTCTCCCACACCAGTCTTTGAGCCACGCATTTAACTCTTTAATTTTATTTATCCTAGCCAAATTCACTCGTGGCTCAGGTAATAACCCAGAGATTATTACCCTTGAGGTTCTGTTTTTTAATTTGACCCCTAGCTGCTTATACTCCTTTAACAGAACCGTCTTCCTTGTCCTATCTACGTCGTTTGTACCAACATGGACCATGACAACTGGATCCTCCCCCTCCCACTCCAAGTTTCTTTCCAGCCCAGAGGAGATGTCCTTAACCCCGGCACCGGGCAGGCAACACAGCCTTCGGGACTCCCGCTCTTGACTGCAGAGAACCCTATCTATCCCCCTAATGATACTATCACCTACCACTACAACATTTCTTTTTACTCCCTCCACTTGAATGGCCCCCTGTACCACGGTGCTGTGGCCAGGTTGCTCATCCTCCCTGCAGTCCCCGCTCCCGCCCTCACAGGGAGTAAGAACCTCGATCCTGCACTTTCAAATTGTTTAGCCTTTGGCCCTCCATTCTCCACGATACTTCTGCAGCTATCCTTCTGCTCAATCACACCCCCACTATCCTCAGTAAAACTTTTACTCTCTCCCAGCCTGGTTGGTCTCTCCCCATCTTCGCACCCTTAAGCCCAAGAGGTGCAGACTGGAGCCTTTCCACCATCTGCAAGGCACAAGTAAGGAGTAAGATGTAATACCCTCCACTTGCGTGGATGAGTGCAGCCCCAACAACACTCAAGAAGCTCGACACCATCCAGGACAAAGCAGCCCGCTTGATTGGCACCCCATCGACCACCTTAAACATCCGCTCCCTCCACCACTGGCGTACCGAGGCAACAGTGTGTACCATCTACAAGATGCACTGCAGCAACTCACCAAGGCTTCTTCAGCAGCACCTCCCAAACCCGCAACCTCTTCCACCTAGAAGGACAAGGGCAGCAGGCGCATGGGAACACCATCATCTCCAAGTTCCCCTCCAAGTCACACACCATCCTGATTTAGAAGTATATCGGCCGATCCTTCATCGTCACTGGGTCAAAATCCTGTAACTCCCTACCTAACAGCACTGTGGGAGTACCTTCACCACACGGACTGCAGCGGTTCAAGAAGGCAGCTCACCACCACTTTCTCAAGCGCAATTAGGGATGGGCAATAAATGCTGGCCTTGCCAGCGACGCCCACATCCCATAAAAACGAATTTTAAAAAAATTATGGCGCACAACTGATTTAGCCATTCATTGCCACATCTGGTTGGACCACATCAAGCACTATCGGGTCCTGCTCTCCTCTGCCGAAACTTTTCACTATTCAAGGATCATCCTGGATTCTCCTTAAACCTCTGTCCCCTGCATCCTCCACCCTCACCTCCAACAACAAATGCGAAGAGCTCATGGACTTGTTTGTCTTTAAAATTGGTGCCATCCATTCATACTGTAAGGGCAAGTTGTTGTTGGTGGAAATACCCAGAAATTCTGGGTTCTGCCCCAATTTATGGTCCCTTTGGCTGAATTGTGCATCTCCAACCTGAATTTCTAGCCTCATATTTCAAAGTCTTGCATGTGCTGCAGACAATCTTAAAATAAGGCGAAAGAAAGCCCATTATTGGCTAGAAGCCTGAAATTTGCAAGCTTCTTTCACTCATATCAGTAGTTTCGAAGCCGTTACATTTACCTGTTTTTGATTTTTAAGGCATTGGCAGGACAGGGTGCCAGCGAAATATATCGACAGTGCTCCAGACCCCAAACTACTCTTGAGCAATCTCACGGGAGGTCCACTAGTGTCACACTGTGTCACACATGCAATGCTTTCTGTCGCACCTTTTAAGAAAAAAGCAGGAAGTAACTTTCCCAGCAACAGAAAACATATTTTAAGACTTCAGGATGTGTTTATTTAAAGTATTCATACCTTGTGGCCTTAGAAGGACTGGGCCATTTACAAACCAGTGCCTCCTAAGCAGCAGAATATTACATTGTGTGCAACAGCAACAACAACAACTTGCATTTACATAGCGCCGTCAAAGTAGTAAAACCACCCTGTGAAGGAATAGCCATATTCAGAAAAATGCACCATTCTATGAAAGAAAAAGTCTTATTAAATCATGACATACTGGGTCTGGAAGCCTGGAAGCCTTAACAATCAAAAGGTGTAAACAGCATACAGGTTTTTGAGATAAGATAAGTTGTTGACACTGAGACAATAGCCCTATTGAAACAGAAGGTTGGAGGTTCCGGATAGTCTGAAGCCTTGGAAAGAACACAATGGAATACCCAATTAAATTGTCTTAAACCAACACTTCGGAAAGAAACACAGAACATTAAAGAAACATGTACCTTTGTAAAAATAACATCAAGTAAAAGAAACACCTGATATCAAATGAAACACGAGAGGCACCAGCCATCACATTGTTTTTGTGTTAAGCTTGGAACACCTAGGAGACACGAAGCCTGTGTTGCAACCAGTTGAGGTGTTCTAAATGCAAAAGATACAAACCGGAGACTTTGATAAGAATGACATCAAATAGATGCACCTGTTACAACCATTTTTTATGATAAGCTTGAGACACCTACACAGCAGACATAATTCTACAAGCTACCAGCTGAACTGACTGTAAGAATAGCAGAAATCAACAGAAAAATGACCAGAGATAATTAGCTTACATCAGCAGAAAACTTCAAAGGCTATACCACTAAAAAAGGGTATAAATATAGAACTTTCAAATAGGAAGATATATTTGCTGAAAGGGGAAAAGTGATTCTCAGGCTTCAGAGGCAAGCTCTGCAAGTCTTCAACTCTTTGTATCTCGGGGATCAAGGTACTTATATTTGATTTTGGTGGGTATCCTGGAATAAGACTAGGAAATGTAAAAATGTAATGAAGTTAAGATTTGAGGATAAGGATCTCTGATAATAAGATAGTAAAAACTTTTGTATTTGGAACTGTTAAACATGCGATTGAATCACCAACTGTAATTGCATGTTGGTACTTTAATAAATCTATATATTTTTAGAATTGTCTCACATAGTACTTCTGTATCAAACTCGCAAACTCAATCTCTGTACACTCTTTGGTGAGGAGTTGCAGAATTCTGGGGGAGTTTTCCAGACCCTCATACTATCCGAAAGGTTACAGTCTAGTTAAACTTATTAAAAGTGCTATCTGGAGGACGGTAACATCTTTAGGTCGTTCCTTTCCTTTAGGGAGAGATAGTCTGGACCTTTAGACACAAATAAGCGTCTTTAGGATTCGGCTACCTCAAACTTTAATTGAAGGTGAAAATCTGGGGAATACGCCTGATCCGGGGTAGCCCAAAAGGGGCTAGGACTAGTAATTATCCCTTCAACCCAACATGCTTTGCAGGAATAACCATCAAACAAAATTTGGCACCGAACCACATAAAGAGATATTAGGACAGGTGGCTTGGTCAAAGAGGTCAGTTTAAAGGAGCATCTTAAAGGAGGAAGGAGAGGCGGAGAAGTTTAGGGAGGGAATTCCAGAGCTTAGGACCTCGGCAGCTGAAGGCACGGCCGTCAATGGTGGAGCGATTAAAATCGAGGATGCACAAGAGGCCAGAGTGTGGTATAAAGTTCCTGTCCTTATAAAACAGAGGCATGTCCCCCTGACTTACCATAAGCAGGGCCTCTAGAGATGCGACTGATATTTATCAAAAGAACAAACTGCAAGTGCTGGAAACTGAAATAAATAAATACCGAAAATGCTGGCAAGGTCATCAGCCTCTGAAAGGAGGCAAAGACCACTTCATGTTTGGGACCCTTAGCCTAACGAAGGTTTACATTTCAAATGTTAACCATCGTGTTTTCTACTTAGAGAAGCCCGCAAACCTGCTGCGTATTTTATGTTGTCATAATAATAGCCCCTTAATGATCCAGAACTGGCATTTAGAATCCATTTACTCGAATTGCCTTTTCTCATTGATTGCAAGTGAAAGTTAAATAAAGAAATCCAAATGTTTGTGAAAAGGCACTAAGGTTAATATATATACAAACACACATATAAATGTACATTTTATATATATTGTACATATACACTCACAAATACATATTTATATATATATAAGATAGATGATTAGATGATGGATAGATAGATATACAGTATAGGCAGATAGATATACAGACAAACAAACAGACAGATATACAGACAGATAGATATACACAGACAGACATGTAGGTAGACAGATATACAGACAGATAGGTCAAAATCCTGGAACTCCCTCCCTAACAGCACTGTGGGAGTATGTTCACCACACGGACTGCAGAGGTTCAAGAAGGTGGCTCACCACCACCTTCTCAAGGGCAACTAGGGATGGGCAATAAATGTTGGCTTTGCCAGTGATGCTCACATCACATAAAAATGAATTTTTAAATTATACGCAGACAGACATATAGATAGACAGACAGACAGACAGACAGACAGACAGATAGATAGATAGATAGATATGTAGATAGATAGACAGACAGATATGCAGATAGATAGACAAACAGATATGTAGATAGATAGACAGGCAGATATGTAGATAGATAGACAGATATGTAGATAGATGGACAGAGATAGACAGACAGACAGACAGACAGAAAGTCTTCTCTAAATATCATAACATCTAACGGGGCAAGTACTAGGAAAGAAACGCCAATCAGACTTATTTCAAAGAGTGGCCAAACGATGTCCCATTTCCCAGAGTGCGCGGGAGACACAAAGGGCTGGGGCTTGACCACCTGCAAGCTAATCAGCTATCCATTTCTCGCCGCTGCGAAAAATACAGCTGACGTCGCTACTTCTACTGTGAGGCTGAAACACTTAACCTGAGTGCCCCTTAATTCCATCCCTCCGCCAACATCATTATTTTTCTCCCCCCACCACATCTTTCATTACACATGTACTCAGCAAATCTTTGTTAATGAGTTTAGTCAAGGCTAAACAAATGAGAAGCAAGTAAGGGACCTTTAATGCATTCTGCACGGTGATTCCAATCCAAGCTACTATGAAGAATACAATTAACATAGCACATATTTTTTTTCCTCCAAGACACTGTTTGATAATTAATTTACATTTCTTTATCCATGGTGTGCGTTTTGGAGAGCACTGTTTTAATTTATTTCTGTTTTTCTGCACAAGTGATATTAATCTTTAGTAGAAATCTGTGGAAGATAGAGGGAATAATAGGATATTGGCTGCTTTCTCTTTGCATTGTGAATTTGACATTCAGTTTAGGTCATGAATCAGCAAACCTTAATTTGGACAAATATAATTTAAATGACTAAGCCAGAAAAGTTAACTTTTTATTGTCATGGAAATTTACTCTATGATTTAATGGTTGGCTATTAATTGATTTTTCCTTTCACCACTGTGGTATTTGGCTAGTTCCAGCTGCCAAGGAGGAAAGGTTGAAAATCTTCAAAAGAAAGAACTTGCATTTCTATAGCGCCTTTCATGACCTGAGGATGTCCCAAAGCGCTTTACAGCCAATGAAGTACTTTTTGAAGTGTAGTCACTGTTCTAATGTATGAAATGTGGCAGCCAATTTGCGCACAGCAACAATGTGAAAATGACCAGATAATCTGTTTTTAATGATGTTGATTGAGGGATAAATATTGGCCCCAGGACACCGGGGAGATCTACCCAGCTCTTCTGCGAAATAGTGCCATGGGATCTTTTACATCCACGGTTTAACGTCTCATCTGAAAGACGGCACCTCCGACAGTGCGGCACTCCCTCAGCACTGCACTGGAGTGTCAGCCTAGATCATGTGCTCAAACCTCAGGAGTGGACTTGACCCCACAATCTACTGACTCTGAGGCGAGAGCGCTACTCATTGAGCCACGGCTGACACCTACTGAATTTAGCGTCTGACAGCTGCAATTCACAGCTTAAATTAACTCCACCATATTCAAAGGCACTTTGCTTGGCTGGTTTCAGGGAACCAGCCAGTTCTGCATTCCTCTCCCCTCTTTCTCCACCCCTCCCCTCACCTGGCTGCAGCCTTTCCTACATTCCGACAGTGACCGCACTTCAAAAGTGCGTAATCGGCTGTTAGGCGCTTTGGGACGTCCTGAGGTCGCGAAGGGTGCTATATAAATGCAAGTTCTTTCTATTTATTTTCTTGCCACTCTTTCATGTAGAAGAAGTTTTGCAATCACTTTCTTTGTGCATTTCACCCATTGGTAATTTTCTGAATTCCACTGTAAATACCCATGAGTTATGGCAACAGTGGAAGAATAGAAACATAGAAACATAGAAGATAGGAGCAGGAGTAGGCCATTCGGCCCCTCGAGCCTGCTCTGCCATTCAATGAGATCATGGCTAATCATCCAAATTCAGTACCCTGTCCCTGCCTTCTCCCCATATCCCTTGATCCCTTTAGCCTTCAGAAATATATCCAGCTCCTTCTTGAATATATTTAATGAACTGGCCTCCACCGCCCTCTGTGGCAGAGAATTCCACAGGTTCACCACTCTCTGGGTGAAGAAATTCCTCCTCATCTCAGTCCTAAATGGTTTACCCCTTATCCTTAGACTATGACCTCTGGTTCTGGACTCCCCGGCCATCGGGAACATCCTTCCTGCATCTAGTCTGTCCAGGCCTGACAGAATTTTATAGGTTTCGATGAGATCCCCTCTCAGTCTTCTAAACTCCAGCGAGTATAAGCCCAATCGACCCAATCTCTCCTCATACGTCATTCCTGCCATCCCAGGTATCAGCCTGGTGAATCTTCGCTGCACTCCTTCCATGGCAAGGACATCCTTCCTCAGATAGGGCGACCAAAACTGCACACAATACTCAAGGTGCGGTCTCACCAAGGCCCTGTACAACTGCAGCAAGGCATCCTTGTTCCTGTACTCGAACCCTCTTGCTACGAAGGCCAACATACCATTTGCACTTCGCTTGCTGCTGCGGCCCTTTAAACAGCAGCAGCAAGCGCTCACAAATCCCACTTGCCTGCGTCCATCTCCCACATGCAGCCCATTGCCCATTCGAAAGCGCATTCCAGAATGGCCGTATGTAAATAGGCGGGCGGATGTCCCGCTACGCACCATCCCCCAGAACGCTGGAAATTGGTCAATTTTAACCCTTAAATTACAACCCTGATACAGGCTGCCGGCTCTGTACCGAAAGGGTTTAAGAAGACTACATTTTGTGAGTGCAGGATAAGTACATCAGCATGAATAACTACATTAAGTTTCCCTTAAGAGAGTGAGGCAAGACCCAAATCTAACGTCCTGATTGAAAGTAAATGAAGAGAGCTTTAGGCAAGTATAGTCCACAGGGATTTGAAGCTGGCGGCTTAAGCTGATAAGAATGTAAAGAAGATGCATGGGTCGCTGACAGTTTACAGACTTTGAAAGCTGTAATTCAGCGTTGCATGTAAAAATAGAAATATAAGCGCTATGCTGTGAGGAGTCAGTGCAGGTAGCAATTGGAGCTGAAAGATGGTTGAATAGGTCAAAGTAAGACCGATTTTCTGAATTTGCATGATTCCTGGGGTGCCTCACCCACCAGTGGCATGTATTTACACAAAGGGTAGTGGAAATCTGGAACTCTCTCCCCCAAAAAGCTGTTGAGGCAACTGAAAATTTCAAAATTGAGATTGAGAGATTTACCATCTCCTTTTGCCTGGCACCATCGTCCCTTTTGTCTTTTAATCTCTCCTGCCTTCCACCCTATCACAGATCTTCCCTTTTGTTCTTTCCTCCCCCTTCCCCCTTTCCCAGCCTCTGTAGTTGCTTAAAAACCTGTTACATCTCCAGCTTTTTCCAGTTCTGACGAAGGGTCATCGACCTGAAACGTTGGCTCTGTTTCTCTCTCCACAGATGCTGCCTGACCTGCTGAGTGTTTCCAGCATTTTCTGTTTCTATTTGATAGATTTTTTGTTGGGTGAGGGTATTAAATGTTATGGAACCAAGGCGGGCAGATGGAGTTAAGATACAGGTCAGCCATGATCTAATTGAACGGCAGAACAGGCTCGAGGGGCTGAATGGTCAACTCCTGTTCCACATTCCTCGTAAATTGTCTGAAACTGCACGCATAAGGAAAAATAGAAGAGTGTTTGCTTCCCTTCTTCTTTCTTAGGCAGTCCCTCGGAACCGAGGATGACTTGCTTCCACATTAAAAATGAGTTCGTAGGTGACTGATGAGTCCAATGCGGGACCTACAGTCTCTGTCACAGGTGGGGCAGACGGTGGTTGAAGGGGTGGGTGGGTGGGGTGCTTGGGTTGACGTGCGCTCCTTGCGCTGCCTGCGCTTGGCTTCCGCTTGCTCCCGGCAAAGAGACTCGAGGTGTTCAGCGCCTTCCCGGATGCTTCTCCTCCACTTTGTGCGGTCTTGGGCCAGGGATTCCCAGGTGTCGGTGGGGATGTTACACTTTTTCAAGGAGGCTTTGAGGGTGTCCATGAAGCATTTCCTCTGCCCACCTGCGGCTCTCTTGCCGTGCTGGAGCTCCGAGTAGAGCGCTTGTTTTGGGAGTCTCGTATCGGGCATGCGGACAATGTGACCCATCCATCGGAGCTGATCGTGCGTGGTCAAAGCTTCGATGCTGGGGATGTTGGCCTGAGCAAGAACACTGACGTTGGTGCGCCTATCCTGCCAATGGATTTGCAGGATCTTGCGGAGGCAGCGTTGGTGGTACCTCTCCAGTGCTTTGAGGTGCCTGCTGTACATGGTTCATGTCTCTGAGGCATACAGCAGGGCGGTTATCACTGCTGCCCTGTAGACCATGAGCTTAGTGCCGGGTTTGAGGTCCTGGTCTTCAAACGCTCTCTTCCTCAGGTGACCGAAGGCTGCACTGGCACACTGAAGGCGGTGTTGGACTTCGTCGTCGACGTCTGCCCTTGTTGACAGTAGGCTCCCGAGGTATGGAAAGTGGTCCACGTTGTCCAAGGTCTTGTCGTGGATTTTGCTTCCCATTTTGATACTGGATATCTGGCACAGTGAAGCATCAGGAAACCAATCTCAGCAGATGCTGTAATTAAGCAATAATGGATTTTTTTTAAACGGCTGACGTAAATTAATGACCGGACTAAACACGAGGTGTAGCCATATGCTTAAATAATTCTCAACCATTCTCAGTTCCCCCCAATGTTTTTCTACATACACGTGAAGATTAGAGTTAACAAAGGGCCTGTACATGGCTGCTTTAGGCAGTTAATCATAACGTGAGGTATGCAGACAGAGTCACTGGTGCCAAATTCCTCGTTAATGCTTCTGTGTCAAAATCCACCAATTTTTATGCCACTGTTAATATGCATCTAATTTTTTCCATCAGTGGTAACGTGAATCTCCTTCCCCTCCTTCCTGATGCTACTAGTTCTCATTGGTTAACAGTGCTAGATGTCACAAATTTTTACACCCCCCCCCCCCACCACCTCTCTTAAACACACACACACACACACACACACACACCACAATTAGTTACCAGCCTACTGGCCACACAGCTTTTTCTGGATTTCAGGATTCATGAAGATTTCCCCTTTTATTGTCCTCTATCTCTCTTCATTGATCAGAATCTCTTCTGTCTCTCCTCAGGTCCTCGGAACCTACCTTCTTTTAGAAACATAGAAAAATAGGAGCAGGAGTCAGTCATTCGGCCCTTCGAGCCTGCTCCGTCATTCAATATGATCATGGCTGATCCTCTATCTCAATACCATATTCCCGCTCTCTCCCCAATAGAAACATAGAAAAATATGCAGGAAAAAAACCCCACACCGTCCACCGTCAGCTCCACGGGCAAACCTGGCCATAGCCGGCCCACCTGAAAAAGGTGGCCATCTTAATTCTCTCCCCCCGCCCCCCCCCCCCCGCCCCACACACACACTGTTCCAACGCAAGCTTGAAAAACAGCACCGCCTCTATCCAGTGGATGCCTAACAGCCGTAACATCGGACTTAGCTTCTTGGGATCTTAACCATCGCTTCCATTTTCTCATCGGAAATCAGGTGCTGGTAGCGGGGGAGGGCAGCTCCACTAGAGGGCAGGAGATGGCTCGGGGAGAGCAGAAAACACCAGCACAGACCACTTGGGCCGAAGGAAGCCTGCTGTTAACTTTCAAGTTGTTCATCACCTTGGCGGTTCTCGCCTGGTCCATGATAAACCAGCGTGGCTTGGGTGCGGATATTCCACTGGCGACCCCGTATTACGTGCCCTCTGCCGCTCCGCTCTTCAACACTTGGCTCAATTTCCCTGTTATTGCTTTGGTCGTCTCTTTGGCAGAGATGTCGGGGGTGGGGGTGATAACTTTAATTTTGAATGATGGTGTTAAGTGGCCATTCCTCTCAATGGAAAGGAAAATAGAGCGTGCCGTACACCTACGAGATAGGTTTTAAGGAATGCCTTGAAGGAGGAGAGGGAGGTGGAGAGGTTTAGGGAGGGAATTCCAGAACTTGGGGCCTAGTCATCCGAAGGCACGGCCGCCAATGGTGGGGGCGAAGGAAATCTGATGTCAGAACAATCGATGTGGATTTAGGAACAGATCAATTGCCCAAACTCTAAGTCAGGGAGCAATGAAAACAATAAATGGATTCACATATATTAGGTGCTCTGCAAAATTGAGGCTCATGAAATAGGTGGGTCAGTGGCAGCTTGGATAAGGAATTGGCTTAAGGATAGAAAACAGTGAGTTGTGGTAAATGGCTGTTTTTCAGACTGGAGGATGGTAGACAGTGGTGTTCCCCAAGGGTCAGTGCTGGGGCCACAGCTTTTTTTTTGATATATATAAATGACCTGAATATTGGAATACAAAGTGGAATTTCCAAATTTGCCGATGACTCCAAACTTGGGGGTGTGGCAAACAGTGATGATGATACGAATCGACTGCAACAGGACATAGAAAGGCTAGCAGGATGGGCAGGCAAGTGGCAGATGGAATTTAATACAGAGAAGTGTGAGGTGATGCATTTTAGCAGAAGGAACAGGGAGAGGCAATATGCACTTAATGGCAGAGTGTGCAGGGACAGAAGGACCTGGGAGTTAATGTGCATAGATCCCTGAAGGTGGCGGGACATATTGAGAGAGTAGATGACAAAGTATATTAGATCTTGTGCTTCATAAATAGAGGTATTGAGTACAAAAGTAGAGAAGTTATGCTGAACCTTTATAAAGCACTGGTTAGGCCACAAATGGAATAGTATGTCGAGTTCTGGTCACCACACTTTAGGAAGGATGTGCAGGCCCTTGAGAGGGTGCAGAGGAGATTTACCAGAATGGTTCCGGGGATGGGGGATCTTAGCTACAAGGACAGGTTGGAGAAGCTGGATTTGTTTTCATTAGAGCAAAGGAGTTTGAGGGGTGATTTGATAGAGGTGTACAATATTATGACGGGTTTGGCTAGGCTAGACAGGGAAAGGCTGTTCCCACTACTTGATGGTACAAGGACTAGGGGGCTCAGATTTAAGGTTTGGGGCAAGAGATACAGGGGGGGGCGTGAGGAAAAGCTTTTTTACGCAGTGAGTGGTGAGGACCTGGAACTCGCTGCCGATGGAAGTGGTGGAAGCGGAGACACTCAATGTTCTCAAAGGGGAGACTGGATAGGCACTTGAGGGAAATAAACTTGCAGGGCTACGGGGATAGAGCGGGGAAAATGGGACTGACTGGATTGCTCTACAGAGAGCCGGCACGGACTCGATGGGCCGAATGGCCTCCTTCTGTGCCGTTATGACTCGATGAGATGCCACTCTTTTGGACCTCAATCTTAAAACCACCGTGTGAAAACCTCTGTTTCTTCCCTTCATTGAATTAATGAGAGGGGATGGGAGGAAGATAACACGGTTTTAGCCAGTTAAAATCAAATGAGCTTTCCTAGGTTACACGGGATGTTCTTTCTTGGGCTCACTGAGCGTTGACCCTGTACTTTGTGACAAAAATGTCGTTAAAGGTTTAATGTAGAATTCAATATCAACAGATTACGTGCTGGTCACTGAGGTCAATTTTAAATGCGTACAACTACACATTCCAGTATAAATGTGAGGGGCAATCTTTGTTGCTTTAATTGTGTCGCTCAAATAATGAAGACTAAATAAAAACCAATCTCCTGGAGCCTCCCTTGTTTCCGATTAAATGAGTTTAAAACACAATTCTCCACTTTCATTAACCTTTCAGTAACCCAACAGGGATCTTTGCCAGCTGAGAGCGTGCAGCTTCTGTTCCATATCTTATAAGACAATAAGCAATAATAGGCTTCATGAAAGTGATTAGAATATTCTTTATTTTCGTGTGGGTGGTTTTTTTTAATTCGCATTTATGGGATCTGGGCGTCGCTGACAAAGCCAGCATTTATTGCCCATCCCTAGTTGCCCTTGAGAAAGTGGTGGTGAGCCGCCTTCTTGAACCGCTGCAGTCCCTGTGGTGAAGGCGCTCCCACAGTGCTGTTAGGGAGGGAGTTCCAGGATTTTGACACAGCGACGATGAAGGATCGGTGATATACTTCTAAGTCAGGGTGATGTGTGACTTGGAAGGGAACTTGGAGGTGGTGGTGTTCCCATGCGTCTGCTGCCCTTGTCCTTCTAGGTGGTAGAGGTTGCGGGTTTGGGAATGCTGCCAAAGAGTTGCTGCAGTGCATCTTGTAGATGGTACACACTGCAGCCACGGTACACCGGTGGTGGAGGGAGTGGATGTTTAAGGTGGTAGAGGGGGTGCCAATCAAGCGGGCTGCTTTGTCCTGGATGGTGTCGGGCTTCTTGAGTGTTGTTGCAGCTGCACTCATCCAGGCAAGTGGAGAGTATTCCATCACACTCCTTACTTGTGCCTTGTAGATGGTAGAAAGGCTTTGGGGAGTCAGGAGGTGAGACACTTGCCGCAGAATACCTAGCCTCTGACCTGCTCTTGTTGCCACAGTATTTATGTGGCTGGTCCAGTTAAGTTTCTGGTCAATGTTAATCCCTAGGATGTTGATGGTGGGGGATTCGGTGATGGTAATGCCATTGAATGTCAAGGGGCGGTGTTTAGACTCTTGCTTGTTGGAGATAGTCATTGCCTAGCACTTCTGTGGCACGAATGTTACCTGCCACTTATCAGCCCAAGCCTGAATATCGTCCAGGTCTTGTTGCATGCGGGCATGGACTGCTTCATTATCTGAAGGGTTGTGAATGGCGCTGAACACTGTGCAGTCATCAGCGAACATCCCCATTTCTGACCTTATTTTGGAGGGAAGGTCATTGATGAAGCAGCTGAAGATGGTTGGGCCTAGGACACTGCCCTGAGGAACTCCTGCAGCGATGTCCTGGGGCTGTGATGATTGACCTTCAATCACCACAACCATCTTCCTTTTTGCTAGGTATGACTCCAGCCAGTGGAGAGTTTTCCCCCCCGATTCCCATTGACTTCAGTTTTACTAGGGCTCCTTGATGCCACAGTCGGTCAAAAGCTGCCTTGATATCAAGGGCAGCCACTCTCAGCTCACCTCTGGAATTCAGCTCCTTGGTCCATGTTTGGACCAAGGTTGTAATGAGGTCGGCAGCCGAGTGGTCTTGGCGGAACCCAAACTGAGAATCAGTGAGCAGGTTATTGGTGAGTAAGTGCTGCTTGATAGCACTGTCGATGACACCTTCCATCACTTTGCCGATGATTGAGAGTAGACTGATGGGGCGGTAATTGGCCGGGTTGTATTTGTCCTGCTTTTTGTGGCCAGGACATACCTGGGCAGTTTTCCACATTGTCGGATAGATGCCAGTGGTGCTGCAATAAAAAGAAAGACTTGCATTTATATAGCGCCTTTCACGACCACCGGACGTCTCAAAGCACTTTACAGCCAATGAAGGACTATTTGAAGTGTGGTCACTGTTGTAATGTGGGAAACGTGGCAGCCAATTTGCGCACAACAAGCTCCAACAAGCGGCAATGTGATGATGACCAGATCATCTGTTTTTGTTATGTTGGGTTGAGGGATAAATATTGGCCAGGACACCGAGATGCTGAATGACGGCGGTTGCAGAGAGAACATTTTAAGGCCTCGATTTCTGCTGTCAAGTTAATGGCGAGTTTAACGGCGCTTGTCGACATTAGTGCATAAATCATCCTGCAACTTGTGGCGAGGAAGAGTCACCCTGTGAAGTTGCTGGACGAAGTTGCTCCACCGTTAACTTTGCGAAAACAACAGCTTGTCCTCCCCCCCGTGAGTTTCCTGAAATTGCTGAATTTTCGCATTAATTGCCAATTAAACATAGAAACATAGAAGATAGGAGCAGGAGTAGGCCATTTGGTCGCTCGAGCCTGTTCCGCCATTTAATGAGATCATGGCTGATCATCTAAATTCAGTACCCTGTCCCTGCCTTCTCCCCATATCCCTTGACCCCTTTAGCCTTAAGAAATATATCTAACTCCTTCTTGAATATATTTAATGAATTGGCTTCAACTGCCTTCTGTGGTAGAGAATTCCACAGGTTCACCACTCTCTGGGTGAAGAAATTCCTCCTCATCTCAGTCCTAAATGGCTTACCCCTTATCCTTAGACTGTGACCCCTGGTTCTGGACTCCCCGGTCACCGGGAACATCCTTCCTGCATCTAGTCTGTCTAGTCCTGTTAGAATCTTATAAGTTTCAACTCTCGTAGAAAGTTCGGACTGTGCCGTAACAGTGTGAGTACCTTTTCAATTAGGAGATTTATGTTCCTACAAGGCAACTCCAGCCCAGAATGGCAACAATTTAAACTTTGGCGTCTCATTCCTACAGGGAGTAAATTGTTGTTAGAGATTTTTCTTTTGTTTTATATTTTACATCTTTTTCTTGCTTTTCCTTTCTGTCTCTCACTTTATTTCTCAATCTGTAGCTGATTTGACTTTAATTCACCCTCATTCTCCATCGTTCGCTCTGTTTCTTTCTCTATCCATAAATCTCATTGGTTAAGGAGATACCCTGTCGGTCCCCATCGTTCACCGTTGCCCTTGCCGCGCAGTTATCAGCTCACACTTCCTGCTAGTTACAGGGAAAACCATTTTCGAGCTGAGGGGTGAGAGAAAAAGTCTAACTAACGGGATGCGCCGTGAGATGTAGCGCTCCAGCAACATCTGAGCGATTACGATGCCGTTTAAGGACATGATCATTATAACTTGCTTTTCCATAGCACCTCGCCATATCTCACAGAAACATCTCAAAGTGTCTCGCAAATAATGAATTGTTTCAAAATGCAGAGGCTGCAGTTACGTCGTCAAGCGCAGGCAGTCATTTTCAGCAGCGTAAGATCCCACAAACAGGAGCGGTTGTCACCAGGACTTTGGCCAGGGTACTGGGTGATTTCCCTGCTCTTCAGTGCTCACCCTATCTGTTAGATGGTGTTACCTAATGCACCCCATCCTCCCCAATTACGAATAATGTTAATTCTTGGAAGAGGTGGGAAAATAGAGAAGAAAAACTGAGCAATTTCAAGAAAACGTCCATGTGAACTGCCAGACAGGGCCTTGGTTTTGAAGCACAGCACTTTATTAGCCAGGACACCTGAGTCAAAAGGTTGTGGGTTCAAGTCCCACTCCAGAGATTTGAGCACATAATCTAGGCTGACACTCCAGTGCAGCGTTGAGGGAGTGCTGTACTGTCGGAAGTACCATCTTTCGGATGAGATTTTAAACCAAGGCCCCTTCTTCCCTCTTGGGTGGGTGTAAAAGATCCCATGACACTATTTGGAAGATGAACAGAGGAGTTCTCCCTGGTGATCCTCAACCAATATCAGCAAAACAGATTTATCTGGTCCTATCACATTGCTGTGTGTGGGAGCTTGCTGTGCGCAGATTTGCTGCCGTGTTTCCTGCATTACAACAGTGACGACACTTCATCAGTGCTTTGTTAGCTGTGAAGCCTTTTGGGACATCCTGAGGTTATGAAAGGTGCTGTATAAATGCAAACCTTTCTTCCTTTTCTTTCTTTTCTTAATTTCTGTCTTTCAAAACCCTTGGGTGTGTGCCATATGGTGTGGGTGTTTTATTTACTTCAATCCAATTCAAGTATCTGTTACATCCCCAATCTGACTCTCTCGGAATATTCACTTTGATTCTTGAACTGAATAACTCATTTATCTTTTTGGCTCGACTCACATCCTCACTAATCTGAGCTCCTATCTATGCAATCAGTTCCTTTACTCCAGATGAGCTTAATTATTTTTGGTCATATGTTTTCATTACCACAGTAATTCCAATTTCACGCTTGTTTGCACTTTTAACGATACTTTTACAGTCGCTGCGTTTTTCCTTATACCCATCCTTATTATTCCTCTATCATGGCCAATGGTATCGGAATATCTTTCCTCTATCCCTAATAACTTTTGTGATCCTTCCCTGGCTATCTAGTCTGCTCTTCTTCACCCAGTATTTTCTTACAACTCCCAGTTATAACATTCTGTCAATGCCCTCTGATGTAAGAAAACTACTAGGCACTTGGTCTAAGCATTAAACAAAGCTTTAATCAACTGTTTTACAACATGGAGGTCTAGTTGTGTCCTTCACTAGTTCCTGTTAAGAATGTCCTGTGCAAGCTGGGCCCGTGCCCGAGTATTTATACTCTCCCTGGACAGCGCCACCCGTAGGCCGCTCAGTATTATTTCGTAAGTCTTTCTTTCATGAATGACTGATTCATGTCACCCTCTCAATTATCTTTAGAGGGCTTGACAGGGTAGATGCTGGGAGGTTGTTTCTCCTGGCCGAGACTCTCGGACTAGGGTTTTAGTCTCGGGATAAGGGGTCGGCCATTTAGGACAGAGATGAGGAGAGGTTTCTTCACTCAGAGGGTGATGAATCTTGTAAATCGATCGATCTCAGACTTGAATATACTCATTGACTGAGCATTCACAGCCCTCTGAGGTAGAGAATTCCAGAGATCGATGGATTCTTGGGCACTAAGGGAATCAAGGGGTATGGGGATAGGGCGGGAAAGTGGAGTTGATGTAGAAATTCAGCCATAATCTTGTTGAATGGCGGAGCAGGCTGGAGGGGCCGTATGGCCTACTCCTGCTCCTATTTCTTATGTTCTTATATTATTGATCCATTTAGCCACCAATCTAGCCCCATTTCCAGCCCTGCCCCATTCTCCTCTTCATCTATATACATACTGTTCTAAAAACTGGACTCCCAAAGTTTATTGACCTGTGACTACTCTTTTCCTTCCTCTGTCCTTATGACCCAACGATCACTATTCTCTCGCTGCTCCCCTGTCATCAGGGTATGTCAGCCTTGTGGTTATCTACTGAACTAGCCATCCAGTAGAGCTCTGAGTTCAAATCCCACCCTGGCCGTTTGAGAATTGTGAACTCAGGTTTTTTTTTAAAAAGGCTGCTGTCAATAAAAAGTGACCATGAAGCTGTCAGATTGTTGTAAAAAAAAACAATGGGTTCACCAATGTCCTTTAGGGAAGGAAATCTACCGTCCATGCCCGGTCTGGCCTATATGTGTCTCTGACCCACACTATGATTGACTCTTAACGAGGCAACAAATGCTGGCTTTGCCAATGATGCCTACATCCTCAAAACGAGAAGCCCTGCTATAAAGTCCTCACTGTCGGTCAGCATCAGATCAAGTGCAACTTCCTTTGCGGTCCCTTCCCCAGCTTGTTGAGTTAAGTAACAGTCCCTTACCACAACCAAAAAATTCCGACTCTTTTTGCTAACAGCACCACCCAAATTCCATTCAACATACAGTTAAGTTAATACAGTGTTAAAAATCTCCCATTATGCAAACATTTCCCTTGATGGATGCTTTCCTTACGTGCCCGCAAAATACCTAACCATTGCCAATTTTGAAGTGCACAAAGTGTTTGCTGCATTTACTTACATGTTTAAGCCCTGGCTCAGTAATAGCACTCTTGCCTCTGAGTCAGAAGGTCACAGGTTCACGGTTCAGAGAGTTGAGCATACAGTCTAGTTGGATACTTGACTATTTTGCTGTCTTTCAGGTGAGATGGCTGCCCTGTCAGGTGGACGTAAATGATTCCATAGCAACATTAAAAGAAGAACAGGGGAGTTCTCCTGATGTTCCGGCCAGCGTTTCAGGGAATCATAGAATGATACAGCACTAAAGGAGGCCATTCGGCCCTTCATGCCTGTGCCGGCTAGCCAATTAATCCCACTCCCCTGCTCTTTCCCCATAGCCCTGCAATTTCGCCCCCCCCCCATCAAGTATTTATCCAATTCCCTTTGGAAAGTTATTATTGAATCTGCTCCCATCACCCTTTCAGGCAGCGCATTCCTGAATTAAAACAATGTTTCCTCATCTCCCCTCTGGTTCTTTTGCCAATCACCATAAATCTGTGCCCTCTGGTTCCCGACCCTTCTGTGACTGGAAACAGTTTCTCCTTATTTACTCTATCTAAACCCTTCATGATTTTTGAGCACCTCAATCAAATCTCCTCTTAACCATCTCTGCTCTGAGGAGAACAACCCCAGCTTTTCTAATCTCTCCACATAAATGAAGTCCCTCATCCCCGGACTAATTCCCTGTCTAAAGCATCTTAGTTATCAAGATAATCTAAAAGAGTTGGGACTCTACACTTTAGAATAGCATAGACTGGGGGGGGGTGGTGATCTGATTGAGGTTTATAACATAATGAAAGGAATAGATTGTGTTCCAGTTCACAATTTGTTTCAATTAAATAGGTTAGGCAGGACCAGGGCTCACAAATTTAAGTTGTATGAGGCCAGATCTAGGTTAGATGTCAGGAGGTGGTTCTTTTCCCAGAGAATAGTGGATCTCTGGAACAGGCTGCCGGCTCGTGCGATGGGCTGAATTCCTTCAAGCGAGAGCTGGACCTGTTTCTGGCTGGGGCGGAGATCACCTCTTACAGAAGGTAGGTACTGCAGGGAATTCAGAGGCAGAGTGACCTCCTGGACTAGTTTTGATCGCCTAGATGGGCCGGAGAGGAATTTCCCAGATTTTTTTCCCCGTGGTTTCGGGTGGGGTGGAGTGTATATATGTTGTGATACACAAGGTATCGCAATTGTGTGGGACAGGCTCGATGGACCAGATGGTTTTTACCTGTTCATCATTGTTCATATGTTTTTATTCTAGTAAATCTCTTCTGCACCCTCTCCAAGGCCTTGACATCCTTCTTAAAGTGTGGTGCCCAGAATTGGACACAGTACCCCAGCTGAGGCCTAACCAGTGTTTTATAGAGGTTTAGCATAACTTCCTTGCTTTTGTACTCTATTTCTCTATTAATAAATTCAAGGATCCCAAATGCTTTAACAGCCTTCTCACTTTGTCCTGCCACCTTCAAAGTTTGGTGTAGGTACACCCCCAGGTCCCTCTGTTCCTGCACCCCCTTTAAAACTGTACCATTCATATTGGCACCAAAATGTATCACTTCAAACTTTTCGCATTAAATTTCACCTGCCATGTGTCTGCCCATTTTACCAGTCTGTCTACATCCTCCTGAAGTCTGTTACTATCTTCCTCATTGTTTACTACATTTTCAAGTTTCGTGTCATCTGCAAACTTTGAAATGATGCCCTGTTTACCCAAGTCCAGGTCAATAATATATCTCAAAAAGAGCAGTGGTCCCAACACCGATCCCTGTGGGACACCGCTGTATAATTCCCTCCAGTCTGAGAAACAACCGTTCACCACTACTCTCTGCTTTCTGTCCCTTAGCCAATTTTGTATCCTTGCTGCCACTGTCCCTTTAAGAAGAAGAAGAAGAATTCCATGGGCTTTAATTTGCTAACAAGTCATTTTTGTGGTAGTTTGCCAAACGCCTTTTGAAAGTCCACATGCACAATCGATATCCCTGAAGCAGATTATCTGGTCATTCATCTCATGGCTTTTTATGAGACGTTGGCTGTCTTGTTTCCTACCTTACAACAGTGACTACACTTCAAAATGACTTCATAGAAGAAAAATAGGAGCAGGAGTAGGCCATTCGGCCCTTCGAGCTTGCTCCGCCATTCAATATGATCATGGCTGATCCTCTATCTCAAAACCATATTCCCGTTCTCTCCCCATACCCCTTGATGCCTTTCGTGTCTAGAAATCTATCTATCTCCTTCTTAAATATATTCTGTGATTTGGCCTCCACAGCCTTCTGTGGTAGAGAATTCCACAGGTTTACCACCCTCTGAGTGAAGAAATTTCTCCCCATCTCAGTCCTAAATGTCATACCCCATATCCTGAGACTGTGACCCCTTGTTCTCGACCCCCCAGCCAGGGGAACATAAGAGCATAAGAACATAAGAAATAGGAGCAGGAGTAGGCCAATCGGCCCCTCGAGCCTGCTCCGCCATTCAATAAGATCATGGCTGATCTGATCCTAACCGCCAATCCACTATCACAGAACCATCTCCTGAATCTAACAGAATTAGACACACGAAATAGGAGCAGGATCAGGCTACACAGCCCCTGGGCCCGCTCCGCTACCCACAGGGCCATGAGCGATCCGAACCTAGGCTCATGTCCAAATTCCTGCCCGCTCCCCATAACCCTTAATTCCCTTTACTTCTAGGAAACTGTCTATTTCTGTTTTAAATTTATGTAATGATGTAGCTTCTACAGCTTTTTGGGGCAGCATATTCCATGGACCTACCACCCTCTGAGTGAAGTAGTTCCTCCTCATCTCAGTTTTGAAAGAGCAGCCCCTTATTCTAAGACTATGCCCCCTAGTTCTAGTTTCACCCATCATCGGGAACATCCCCCCCGCATCCACCCGATCCAACCCCTTCACAATCTTATATGTTTCAATAAGATCGCCTCTCATTCTTCTGAACTCCAATGAGTAGAGTCCCAATCTACTCAACCTCTCCTCATATGTCCATCCCCTCATCCCCGGGATTAACCGAGTGAACCTTCTTTGTACTGACTCGAGAGCAAGTATGTCCTTTCTTAAGTATGGACACCAAAACTGTACGCAGTATTCCAGGTGCGGTCTCACCAATACCTTGTACAACTGAAGCAATACCTCCCTATTTTTATATTCTATCCCCCTAGCAATGAAAGCCAACATTCCATTGGCCTTTTTAATCACTTGCTGCACCTGCATACCAACCTTTTGAGTTTCGTGCACCAGCACCCCCAGATCCCTTTGTACTTCAGTACTTTCCAGTTTCTTGCCATTAAGATAATAACTTGCTCTACGATTTTTCCTGCCAAAGTGCATAACCTCACACTTTCTAGTATTGTATTCCATCTGCCAAATCTCTGCCCACTTACTTAGTCTGTCTAAGTCCCCTTGCAGGTTATTTATGTCCTCCTCACTCACTACTTTCCCTCCCATCTTAGTATCATCTGCAAACTTTGATATGTTACACTCGGTCCCCTCCTCCAAATCGTTAATATAGATTGTAAAGAGTTGGAGACCTAGCACTGACCCCTGCGGAACACCACTAGTTACTGATTGCCAGTCTGAGAATGAACCATTTATCCCAACTCTCTGCCTTCTGTTAGATAGCCAATCCTCTATCCATGCCAGAATATTACCCCCAATCCCGTGATTTTTTATCTTAAGCAATAATCCTCTGTGTGGCACCTTGTCAAATGCCTTTTGGAAGTCTAAATACACTACGTCCACTGGTTCCCCTTTATCCACCCTATATGTTACTTCCTCAAAGAACTCCAGCAAATTTGTCAAACATGACTTCCCCTTCATAAAACCATGCTGACTTTGTCCTATTAAATTATGATTATCCAAATGTCCTGTTACTGTCTCCTTAATAATGGACTCCAAAATTTTACCTACCACAGATGTTAGGCTAACCGGCCTATAGTTTCCAGCCTTCTGTCTACTGCCCTTTTTAAATAAGGGTGTTACATTAGCAGTTTTCCAGTGTGCCAGGACCTTTGCTGAGTCCAGGGAGTTTTGGAAAATTATTACCAATGCATCCACAATCCCTACCGCCGCTTCCCTCAAGACCCTAGGATGTAAGCCATCAGGTCCAGGTGATTTATCCGCCTTGAGTCCCATTATTTTACCGAGTACCACTTCCTTAGTGATTTTGATCGTGTTTAGCTCCTCCGCCCCTTTAACCCCCTGTTTGTCCAGTGTTGGGATATTCTTAGTGTCTTCTACTGTAAAGACTGATACAAAATATTCATTCAGTGTTTTTGCCATCTCCATATTTCCCACCATTAATTTCCCGGTCTCATCCTCTAAGGACCAACATTTACTTTAGCCACCCTTTTTCTTTTTAAAGAACTATAAAAACTCTTACTATCTGTTTTTATATTTTTTGCTAATTTACTTTCATAATCTATCTTCCCTTTCTTAATCAATCTTTTTGTTATTTTTTGCTGCATCCTCGCTGCACCCAGTCTGTCTAGCCCTGTCAGAATTTTATACATTTCAATGAGATCCCCTCTCATTCTTCTAAACTCTAGTGAATACAGGCCGAGTCGACCCAATCGCTCCTCATACGACAGTCCTGCCATTCCCAGGAATCAGTCTGGTGAACCTTCGCTGCACTCCCTCAATGGCAAGTATAACCTTTCTTAGGTAAGGAGACCAAAACTGCACACAGTACTCCAGGTGTGGTTTCACCAAGGCCCTGTACAACAGTAGTAAGACATCCTTGCTCCTGTACTCAAATCCTCTTGCAATGAAGGCCAACATACCATTTGCCTTCCTAACCGCTTGCTGCACCTGTAAGTTTGCTTTCAGTGACTGGTGTACAAGGACACCCAGGTCCCTCTGTACATCAATATTTCCCAATCTATCACTATTTAAATAATACTCTGCCTCTCTGTTTTTCCTACCATTATACTGCATCTGCCATGTATTTGCCCACTCACTCAACTTGTCTAAATCACCTTGAAGCCTCTTTGCATCCTCCTCACAACTCACAATCTTACCTAGCTATAAAATGCAAGTTCTTTCTTTACATAACATAAATAACAGCATGTATAGTTGTGCCTGACTGAAACGGGTGCTGTAATGTAAAAGTGGTAAAAAGTTCCCTTTGTTAAAAGTAAGAGCCCAACGCCAGAAGAAAATGAATTCAAATCCCACCATTGCAACATTTGAATTCTGTTGTAAAAAAAAATCTGGAAATAAAAAGCTGATGTCAGTAAAAGTGACCGTGACTCTGTTGGATTGTCGTAAAAACCCAACTGGTTCTGTGATGGCAGTGCAGAACTGAAAGCATTTGGAATAACAAGAGCAAATGCTGGAAAAACTCAGCAGGTCAGGCAGCATCCATGGAGAAAAGAGCAGAGCCAACCTTTCAGGCCGATGAGCGCGCGTCAGAACTGTGGAGACCAAACGCTGATTGGGTGATCGCTTTGCTGAACTCCTCCATTCAGTCCACAAGCGTGACCCCGAGCTTCTGGTCGCTTGCCATTTTAATTCCCTATCCCACTCCCACTCCCACTCTGACCTCGTCCTCCTACACTGTTCCAATGAAGCTCAACATAAGCTCGAGGAACAGCACCTCATCTTTCAATTAGGCACTTTACAATCTTCCGGACTCGACACTTTCAGCTCCTAACCACCACCCCCATTTTTTCGGATAGCAGCGGCTGGTAATAATTCTGCTGTTGCCATTGACACCTCCTGTAGACCCATCTTTTATTTCTTTACTTGTCCCATTACCATCTCCTTTTGCCTTGCACCAGCATCACTTTTATCATTTAATCTCTCCTGCCTTCCACTCTATCACAGACCTTCCCTTTTGTTCTTTCCTTCCCTCCTCCCTGCCGCCCCCCCCCGCTTCTCTGCCTCCATACTTGCTTATAGAACCATAGAAGATAGGAGCAGGAGTAGGCCATTCGGTCCCTCGAGCCTGCTCCACCATTCAATACGGTCATGGCTGATCATCCAAATTCAGTACCCTGTCCCTGCTTTCTCCCCATATCCCTTGATCCCCTTAGCCTTAAGAAATATATCTAACTCCTTCTTGAATATATTTAATGAATTGACCTCAACTGCCTTGTGTGGTAGAGAATTCCACAGGTTCACCACTCTCTGGGTGAAGAAATTCCTCCTAATTTCTGTCCTAAATGGCTTACCCCTTATCCTTAGACTGTGACCCCTGGTTCTGGACTCGCCCGCCATCGGGAACATCCTTCCTGCATCTAGTCTGTCTAGCCCTGTTAGAATTTTATAAGTTTCAATGAGCTTAAAACCTGTTACATCTCTAACCTTTGCCAGTTCTGACGAAGGATCATCGACCTGAAACGTTAACTCTGTTTCTCTCTCCACAGATGCTGCCTGACCTGCTAAGTATTTCCAGCATTTTCACTTTTTATTTCAGATTTCCAGCACCCACAGTATTTTGCTTTTGAGAAAGTATTTGGGGATGGCTTCTATTCCCCTCTCCCTCATGTGATTATCTAGCTTCCCCTTAAATGTATCTATGCTATTCAGCTCAACTATTCCTTGTGGTAGCGAGTTCCACATCCTAACCACTCTCTGGGTAAAGAAATTTCTGCTGTGGCTCAGTGTGTAGCACCCTTGCCTTCTGAATCATGAATGGTCGTGGGTTCAAGTCCCTCTCCATGGGACATTGAGCACATAAAGCTAGACTGACACTCCCAGTGCAGTGCTGAGGGAGTGCTGCATTGTCGGAAGATGCCGTCTTTCAGATGAGGTGTTAAACCGAAGCCCCGTCTGCTCTCTCAGGTGGATGCTAAAGATCCCATGGCACCATTTTGAAGAAGAGCAGGGGAGTTATCCCCGGTGTCCTGGCCAATATTTATCCCTCAATCAACATAACAAAAGCATATTATCTGGTCATTATCACATTGCTCTTTGTGGGAGCTTGCTGTGCGCACATTGGCTGCCGCGTTTCCCACATTACAACAGTGACTACACTCTGTTAAGTCCGTGAATGATTGAGACACGGACCAGCAGGAGTGAAAACAAACAAGTCTTTACTGGTGGAAGTCAGTAGTGAAACTAAACAGAGGCTCTCTAGCGCCTTTTATACAGGGGTGGTCACTGCCGGTACTGCAGTCTGAGACCAGTTATTCTCTTAAAGGTACATACACAACAATTCCTCCCCTTTTAGATAAACAGTACATAACATTCATTTAACAACCAAATGATAACGAATTACAATCACAATTATTGTTACTAGATACATTGGTTAAGTTTAAGCAATTATAAGTTCAGTCTTTGAGGAGGCTTCCTGATTCTGTCTGGATAACGCCTCTTTGGGGTATCAGGTTCTTCGGGCAATGTTGCGTCGGGATCAATGTCTTTGTTTGGTTCATCTGTTTCCAATATTACCGGTTCTGCGGTAGCTGCAATTGGAACGTCGATTTCATTACCAGGTGTATCAGATCGTGGTGTGGAGTTGATGTTTTCCAGTGACTCTAGAATCTGGTCAGCATGGTGTCTTACAATGCTCTCCCCAACGTCCACGGTATACATGAGAGGTCCTTGCCGTGTACAAATCGTTCCTGGCTGCCATTTCTCAGTGCGGTAGTCCCGGGCCAAAACTGGTTGACCTATCTTAAAACTCCTGGTCGGCCTTTCATTCATATTCTGAAACTGCCTGTTCTCCACATCTCTTCGGACGTTTGGCTTAACCAAATCCAAGCGGCATCGTAGTCTTCGATTGAAGAACATCATGGCTGGAGTTTGGTTGGTAACCGCATGTTTCGCATTCCGGTAGGCAAACAAGAAGTTGTCCACCTTGTGTTGTAGGGGTATATCTTCATTACACATTGCCTCGATAGCCTTCTTGAATGTTTGGACAAACCTCTCGGCCAATCCATAAGTGGCTGGATGATATGGGGCAGATGTGTAATGCTTAATGCCATTGTTCTTTAAGAACCTCCGGAACTCTTCAGACACAAACTGTGGTCCATTGTCAGAGCAAATCTGTTCAGGCAGCCCATTCCTGGCGAATATGGTTCGCAAAACAGTGATAGTTTTTTCCGTGGTGGTTGAGGACATTTTTATTACCTCTGGCCACTTTGAATGTGCATCCACCGCAATTAAAACATCGAGTCCATGAAGGAACCAGCAAAATCAATGTGCACCCATTGCCATGGAGATGAGGGCCACTCCCATGGATGCAGAGGAGCTTGTGGTCGGGCTCTTGGTCATCTCTTCGATTTCTCTATCGATTCCTGGCCACCACACAAACGCTCTGGCTAAGTTCTTCATTTTTACCCCACCCAGATGACCCTCATGAAGCTCATTGAGTACTCTATCCGTCAACTTAGGTGGAATTACTACTCTGGATCCACACATCAAGGTTCCTCTGCACACTGACAGCTGTTCTCTTCTCGGCGAGAATGCTGGCAGCAGTGGTTCGCCATGTGCTGGCCATCCCTTCACCGTTAAATCATAGACCCGTGATAGTGTCGGGTCATTCCGTGTTTCCTTTTCTATGTTTGCATTCGTCACAGGGAGACATTCGACTATGGTCGAGTGGAATAACTCCATTGGATCCACTGCAAAGTCTTCTTCTCCCACCGTCGGCAACGGTAGGCGTGACAATCCATCAGCATTTCCATGCTGTTTAGTTCCTTTGTACTCGATGTCATATTGGTGTGCCCCTAGGAAAAGGAACCATCTCTGCAGCCGTTGTGCCGTCATTATCGGTACGCCCTTCTGAGGGTTGAAAATGGAGACAAGAGGTTGATGATCGGTTAGTAGAGTAAATTTTTGACCGTGCAGATAGTGATTGAACTTCTTCACCCCCCACACTAGGCTGAGGGCCTCTCTGTCAATCTGGGCGTAGTTACGCTCGGCAGAAGTTAACGAGCGTGACACAAAAGCTATCGGCCTCTCTAAACCATCAAGGAATTTATGTGACAGTACCGCCCCAATGCCGTAGGGAGACGCATCACACGCCAGCCTGATTGGCAGTGCTGGGTTGTAGTGAGCCAATACTTCCCTTGAAGTGATTAAGTCCTTACTCTTCTGAAAAGCATGCTTACAATCATCGTTCCATTTCCATGCTACCCCCGTTCGTAGCAGGGCGTTCAGTGGGTGCAGAATTGTCGACAAATTCGGCAAAAACTTATGATAGTAATTCACCAACCCGAGGAATGACCCCAGTTGCAACACATTTTCAGGCGCTGGGGCCTTAACAACCGCTTCAATTTTGTCAGGGGGCTTATGTAACCCCTCTTCATCAATCACGTGGCCACAATACAATATCTGTTTCTTAAAAAATTCGCACTTGGGGCGGTTGGCTCGCAGCCCATGTTCACGTAGTCTAGTGAGCACCTGTTCTAGGTTGTTAAGGTGTTCACTGTCATCTTCACCTGTTACAAGGAGGTCGTCCAATTAACACTGAGTCCCCGGAATCCCTTGCAGGACTTGTTCCATCGCTCTTTGCCATATCGCCGGAGCCAATGCTACTCTGAATACCAATCGATGATACTGGTAAAGACCTTTGTGAGTGTTTATCGTGAGATACTTCCTGGAGGACTCTTCAACCTCCATCTGCAAATATGCTTGTGCTAGGTCAATTTTTGTAAAACGCTTCCCTCCAGACAGTGAGGCGAAGATGTCTTCTATCCTTGGAAGAGGATATTGTACTGTGTGAAGGACAGGGTTCACCGTCACCTTGAAATCCCCACAGATGCGAATCTTCCTTGGCTCTCCGGACTTATTGCTTAACGTTTTCTTCATGACAGGAATGATGGGTGTCGCCCACTCGCTCCAGTCGACCTTAGACAACACGCCCGCCTTCTCCAGATTCTCCAGCTCTGCCTCGACGGCTGGGCGAATTGCATATGGTACCGGTCTTGCTTTGAAAAACTTGGGAACTTCATTCTCTTCTATTTTTATCGAGGCAGTTACGCCTTTAAGCGTGCCCAGTTCTTGTTGAAATACCTCTTTGGCGTTAGCTAAGATTGTTGACAATCGTCCAGGAGTGATGTCTTCATCTTTTTTACCGTCCACCGTCATTGCATGAATGGAATGCCAATCTAAGTTTATTTTCCTGATCCATTCCCGTCCCAATAACGGTAGTCCACCATTTGGCAGTATGTAGAGATACAATTTCCGTATTTTCTTGCCATTGTATTCGACAGGCACCCTTATTTTTCCTCTGGGGTATACTTTTTGCCCTGTATACGTCGTCAAGACGATGGATGTCTCTCTCAAGGGTATGTGTGAAAATAGCCGCTCGTAGTCTCGTCGATTCATGATGGTTAGCGCTGATCCTGTATCCAATTCCATTTTAACTTGGGACCCTGCTATCGTGAGAGTGACCCAAATGGTTCGGTGATCCTCTTTTGCGATTACATTGTGAAGTTTGAGACAACTTAGTCTCTTGTTCCCGGATTCACTATCGCTCATCTGGTCTTCGGAACTACTGTCCGTCATCTTTTGTACTTTCTTGTATGGTTCCTTAGTAGCCTTTTTGTTGTCGCTGGTCTTCTTCCCAGACCTGCAAACTCGTGCAATGTGTCCAATCTTCCCACATTGTCTGCATATTTTGTCTTTGGACCAGCAGTCCTTCTGGTCATGGTTAGTTCTGCCGCAGCGATAACATTTTGCAAATCCCCGTGTCATTTTGTGGGTGCCGTATTCCTGTGGTTTTTGTTGAATTCTGCAGCTCCCCTGGCTGCTGCTTCATACGATACTGCCACGCTGAAAGCCTTATCTAGCGTCAGCTCTTTTTCTGAGAGTAACACCTTCTGTGTTCCTTCACTCAGGAGTCCACAGACAAATTTGTCCCGTAGGGTATCTGCCAGTCCTGCTCCGAACTGGCAGTGCTTTGATAGCTTGCGTAGTTCCGTAAGATACTCAGCATTGCTCTCATCTTTGTGCTGAGTTCTCCTGTGGAATTTAAATCTTTCTGCTATCAACAGCGGTGCAGGGTTTAAGTGTTCCTGTAGGACAGCAACAATTTTGTTAAAACTCTTCGCCTTCGGTTTGGCTGGAGTAATCAGGTCCCGCAATAGGCCGTACGTTCTAGCGCCCATTAAGTTTAGCAATATCGATGCCTTTTTCCCCTCCGCTATTTCGTTTGCCTCGAAATATACCTTGACTCTTTCCACATACATGGTCCAGTCCTCTAATGTATTATCAAAAGCAGTGATACAGCCAGTCTTCGGCATCTTGCAAATCTAAAATGGCGCCTCCCGCGCTTTGCCTTCTTCCCCGATTTAACAAAATGGCGCCTCCCACGCTTTGTCTTCTTCCCCGCTGTTGTTAGCGCTGCTTTCCACGGTTTCTTGCGCGTTAAATATTGATTCTTTTTCTTTTATTATTTTCCCGTCATGGAGCGGACCCTCTGGGGCACTTCCCTCCCTCTTCTTAGGTCCGAACGCTGCCCGGTAAATGCAGCCTTTTTACCCCCTCCACACTGTACCGCCCACCCCACAAACCTATTTGATCCACCAATGAGGTGTAAGATTGAAGTGTAATATCATTTAATTGGGTACAAACCTGGGAGGTGTTTACCGATTTCACAAGGCACATGAACTGATACAGCTGGCAATTGCCTGGCTAGTCTCTATCTATGAGTACGGTAGTGGCTATGTCACTGGTCCGAGTAACCCAGAGGCCTGGACAAATAATCAGATGAATTGTGAGTTCATATCCCAAGATTGCAGAATTCTGTTATGAAAAATATCTAGAACTATAAAGTTGGTATCAGTAAAAGTGACCATGGAGCTATCAGATTGTTGTAAAAACTGGTTCCCTAAAGTCTATAAAGTGAAGTAAACCTGCCTAGTCTAGCCTGTATGTGACTCCAGTCCCACACCAATGTGGTTGGCTCTTAACTGCCCTCTGAATCCACACTGCTCAACTAGAGATGGGCTGTGAGTGTCAGCCTTGCCAGAGATGCCCACAACCCAAGAACAGAAAAAAAAACACTGCTAAGTACATTTCAATTCTTGTCTTAGTGAGTTAGTTCACAGGGTTTATCCATATAACCAAATCAAACCCATGTGCACCCAAGGTTTCCCGGGTCACTGTGCCTTCGTGACACTGTAATCACAGTGGGCAAGTTCCCCCTGGCTACTGGTCTCTGTGTCTTGGTGAAACACAAAACAAGGAGATGAATGAGTCTAAGGCACAGCAGCCTAAGGAAACTATGGAGCACTTCAGATTCAGATTCACTTTGGATGGCCAAAAACTGGCTGTATGGACACAGGATTGAAGATACCATGAATCGCCATTATTTTTTTTTTATTCGTTTATGGGTGTGGGCATCGCTGGCAAGGCCAGCATTTATTGCCCATCCCTAGTTGCCCTTGAGAAGGTGGTGGTGAGCTGCCTTCTTGAACCGCTGCAGTCCGTGTGGTGAAGGTACTCCCACAGTGCTGTTAGGGAGGGAGTTCCAGGATTTTGACCCAGCGACGATGAAGGATCGGCAATATACTTCTAAGTCAGGATGGTGTGTGGCTTGGAGGGGAACTTGGAGGTGGTGGTGTTCCCACGCGCCTGCTGCCCTTGTCCTTCTAGGTGGAAGAGGTCGCGGGTTTGGGAGGTGCGCGGAAGAAGCCTTGCTGAGTTGCTGCAGTGCATCTTGTAGATGGTACACACTGCAGCCACGGTATGCCGGTGGTGGAGGGAGTGAATGTTTAAGGTGGTGGATGGGGTGCCAATCAAGCAGGCTGCTTTGTCCTGGATGGTGTCTGTTAAGTCTGTGAATTATTTAGTTAATTAAGACACAGACTAATGAGTAACAATAAAAACAGGTCTTTACTGGTTGGAGGTAGGGACTATACTGAATACAAGATTACTGCACAGTGCTTATATACCGGTGTGTTCACCCCCGGTATTACATCTACAGCAGCCTGAGAAAGTAGTACATCTCTTAAGGTGGAACAGGCTTAAGCTCTCTTAAGGTGGAACAGGTTACATACACAACAGTGTCGAGCTTCTTGAGTGTTGTTGAAGCTGCACTTATCATTTTCATTGCATCTACATTGCCATTTTGTGTATTTCCCCTAGTTTCCTGCTAATGTCTGTCGCTAGAGCCATGGTAACAAGCGTAGGTATTATTAAAAAATATCCCTACTTTGGGCTAGGAACCTGGTCTCAATATCCATCCCCTGCATCACTGGCACACTGTGGCTTCAACATGTACGATCTACAGGATGTACTTGAGCAATTCACCAAGCTTACTCCGACAGCACCTCCCAACCCTACAATCTCTTCCACCTAGAAGGACAAGAGCAGTAATATCATGGGAACACCATCACCTCCAGGTTCCCCTCCAAGTCACACACTACCCTGACTTGGACATCTACTGTCGTTCTTTCATTGTCTCTGGGTCCAAATCTTGCAATTCCCTGCCCAATTCCATTGCGGGAGTCTTTTGGCACAAGGACTGCAGCAGTTCAAGGAGAAGCCTGACCACCACCTTCTTGATCTAACTCTGGATGGACAATAAATGCGGCCTTGTCAGCGCCACCCACATCCTGAGAACAAATATTTTAAAAGTCCCTGCTGGTCTAATAGCGGAATATGTGGATTGGAACTGTAGAAACATTTTCTCTGGCAGTGATGGTGAGCGGGTTAGCCGAGTGATTGTCTCCATGTTGACCGAGTGGTATTTCTGCGCTTGAGTCCTCCAACTGCAGAGCTGATTCACTACAGGAATTTTGTGCTGGTTCAGGAAATGCACTTGCATTTTCCTTTACCAATCCCTGAATAAAAAAAAATCCAAAAGCTCAGCCAAACCTTACTGTAAATAATTAACGACACCAACATCTATAATATGTTAAATCTGCAACGCATGTCGCGGCACTCCATATTTGGGCATCACCCTTCTGTGACGCGTTGTCACACCTGCAGCTGCTCTCTTCTACCAGCAGATGGCGCTCCAGAAGCTGCAGGTTACCCATGACAACTGCGTCGCCAATGCAGTCTGAGGGGAATCCTCTTCCTCCGGACATTCTGGGGGCATCGCCTTGGGAGACCCACTAGTAATTAAAAGTTACAAAGGATGTGTTCTTGAAAGTATAACTTCATTTACTGAGGTAGAGCTCCAATGTTTAGGTTTTTTGTTTTGCAAAACGCAGGTTGTTAAATCTATCATGCATGATAATACAAATGTACTCTTCTATAAATTGCAATGTGCAACAGAGATATTAAATCCTTCCCTCTGTGGGCACTTTCTAAATAATATTTTATCTTTGCCATCCGAGGTAGCTCCTGTTTCTCTGGTGCTCCTTTGGGGACAGATAGTGAGTATATTTTACATCAAGGCTTGGAACCTAACTAATTTGCCTATAGATTACAGACTACCCAGCCAGACATTTATTATTGCATTAATTGAGATTAATGCTTTCGTCAGTGCAATCACAAACCCAGAAGCAAATGCAACAGGATAAAATGGATCCTAGGGCACCAGCTGTTTTACTTCAATACTAGGTCGATGAAAACACAACCGCGAGAAGTATAAAAAAAATTAATCCAGAGTATTATATTTTCGGCTCAAGTAATCACTTACTCTACTAAGTGGTTCAGTTGGTAGCACCCTCGCCTCTGGGTCAGAAGGTTGTAAGCCTTTCTCTTACTACTGTTCGGACTTCGATAATTATGAATAAGCGTAACAATGACAGATAAGTATGTGCTCAATAAAATTGGTCTTTATTCACACTACGGTTCAAAATTCAAGTGTACATCGCAATCACTATACACCCAATTTACCCATACATAAAAGTACCCCCCCCCCAGCAACTTATAGTAATTTATATCCCAAGTTAATCATATGTAAAAGTACCCCTTAACAATATCTAAGCTCTACGTCTGACTTTTATACATACTCCTTTATCTCTGGGTGATTAGTCCAGAAAAGTCGTAAGTCGAAATCATAGACTGGCCAGCTTTCTTTGTTCTTCTTTCTTTCTGAATTTCCTGCCTCAGGGTTATCTCTTTATAGGGCCTTTCTGCCAGCCTCCCTTGTATATCACCATCTGCCTCCCTCTGATAGGTCAGTTTCACTCCAAACTTTCCCTGATTGGAGTTCCTTCTGCATGACACGTTCATGTTCCTGTGAGGTGTTTGGAGGGTGGGACTTCCTCGTCACTCGTGTTTCTCCTCCCTGTCCTTGTGTTCTTACAAACAAAGGACCATGTGCTGACCACCAGGCAAATGACCCCCCAGCTGACTTCCACCATTTTGTGTCTTCACAAACAAAGAGCACATGCTGACCTCCTACATTTTGAACCATTTTACAATTCGTTCTGAACTTCGATCTCCACAAGGTAGCCGCAGTTTTATTACAGTTTTTAGAATCTTACAAGTTTGTGGGTTTATAGTTCCACAGCAGAGACTTGAGCACAAAAATCTAGGCTGACACTCCAGTACTGAGGGAGTGCCGCACTGTCGGAGGTGCCGTCTTTCGGATGAGACATAACCGAAGCCCCGTCTGCTCTCTCAGGTGGACGTAAAAGATCCCATGGCACTATTTCAAAGAAGAGCAGGGGAGTTATCCCCGGTGTCCTGGGGTCAATATTTATCCCTCAACCAACATCACTAAAGACAGATTATCTGGTCATTACCACATTGCTGTTTGAGGGAGCTCCTACATGACAACAGTGACTACTCTTCAAAAAGTACTTCATTGGCTGTAAAGCGCTTTGGGACATCCAGTGGTCTTGAAAGACGCTATAGAAATGCAAGTCTTTCTTTTTTCTTTAGAAGGAACTGTAAAATCACAGAAGTTTACAAGCGCAGATGGAGGCCGTTCAGCCCATCGCTTCTGTGCCTGCTCTTTGCTAGAGCATTCCAAATATAACCCTACCGCCCTGCTCTCTTCTCATAGTTCTCCCTCTACTCTGGATGCAACAGTTTCTGTCTCAACCACTCCCTACGGCAAAGCTTTTCATGCTCAGACGTTTGAGAGATCTGATACTATAGAGAGATGGGGCTGACTTTGGTCATGGTTTGAAGCATCAAAGCTGACCAATCGTTACACAGTACCAATGGTAATGGGGAGGAGAGGTTATAGTCCTGGAGAAAGGCTCAAAAATACTGGGGCTTTTCACACTGCAATGTGGCATCTAATAGAGGTCCTCACAATTATGAAAGGTTTTGGGAAGGAAATCTATGGTTTTGGGCAAGAGATACAGGGGGGAATGTGAGGAAAATCTTTTTTACACAGCGAGTGGTGAGGACCTGGAACTCGCTGCCAATGGAAGTGGTGGAAGCGGAGACACTCAATGTTTTCAAGGGGAGACTGGATAGGCACTTGAGGGAAATAAACTTGCAGGGCTACGGGGATAGAGCGGGGGAATGGGACTGACTGGATTACTCTACAGAGAGCTGGCACGGACTCGATGGGCCGAATGGCCTTCTTCTGTGCAGTTATGACTCTATGACTATGACTCTATGACTATAGTGAAAGATTGTTTCCATTGGTTGGCAAGTTTAGTAACAGGGAGGGTGGGGATTAGGGAAGGTAGGGGAAGAGAGTGAGGGAGCAAAGAGAGGGGAGAGTGTAAATGAGGGAAGGGAAGAGAGGTGCAGAGTAGGAAGAGTGAGGGAGAGGGAAGAGAAACAGAGAGAGAGGAGCAGAAGAGAGCAGGGGAAAAAGCAGAGAGAGGAAGAAGATGGGCAAGAGGTTGTGAGAAGGAGGAAGAAGTGAGCCTTTTGCCCCTGATTCTGGGAGTAGATGTCTGCCAAGTGGCATGTTGGGGCCAGGATGCTGATCTGAACATTCTAATTCTGGTAACCTCAGCTGTGGTGGGATGAAGTGCACGTCATGTGGCAAGAGGAATATCAAGGCCAACATTTCTTGTCCTAAAGCACGAGAAACTCCTTGAGAGATTCACTAGTATATAATTATCTATCACGGATCGCAAACATAAAATAAACTAGGCCTTTGAGTGCCCTTGGCTCCCTAGGGAGATGCTGGAAGCAGTTAGTAATCATCCATTCAAATGCAAATTAGATACATTTATTTCAGAAAATAACATTTTGGGACACAGTACATGAGTAACTTAAGACATGAGTGCAGAATGCTTGGGAGCACACTTTGGATCTCTGGTTCCCAAAGCTTTCCACCACTAGGGGTTTCCTCACCTCGTGTCTGGGTCTGTTGTAGACTAATTGATAGAGATTGATTGCTATGATTAGCCAGCAACGCCATTGTGATTGTATCATGTGGATACAGGATGGTAGAAGGTGAACTAGAACCTTGGTCTCTCTTCATCTAAGAAAGAAGAACTTGCATTTATACAGCGCCTTTCTTAAGAACATAAGAAATAGGAGCAGGAGTCGGCCATTTGGCCCTTCAAGCCTGCTGCGCCATTCAATAAGATCATGGCTGATCTTCTACCTCATCTCCACTTTCCTGAACTATCCCCATATCCCTTGATTCCCTTAATATTCAAAGACTTCAGGACATCCCAAAGGGCTTCACAGCCAATGATGTACTTCTTGAAGTGTAGTCGCTGTCGTAATGTTGTATTTCCCACAAAGAGCAATGAGATAAATGACCAGATAATCTGGGGTTTTTTAAGTGATGCTGGCCGGGAGATAAATATTGGCCAGGACACCAAGGAGAACTCCCCTGTTCTTCTTCAAAAAGCACCATGGGATCTTTTATGTCCACCTGAGGGGGCAGACAGGGCCGTGGTTTAACTTCTCATCCACAAGCTGGCACTCTCTGTCAGTGCAGCGCTCCCTCAGTAATGTATGGGAATGTCAGCCTAGATATTTGTGCTCAAGTCTCTGGAGTGGGGCCTGAACCCACAACCTCCTGACATACAGAGGCGAGAGTGCTGCCCACTGAGACACGACTGACATCTAGCAATTCCTATGTTCCTATGTTCATTGTATATTGCATTTGCAACAATTACTTTCTGTGCTGAATGTTGTCAATTGAGAGAGCGTGTTTCCACTTGTGAGGAAGAGCAAAACTTGAGGCCATCAACATAAGATAGTCACCAAGAAATCAATTAGGAAATTCAGAAGAAACTTCTTTACCCAGAGAGTGGTGCGAATGAGGAACTCGCTACCACAGGTGTTAGATCCGTGATTCTGAGGGTACGCTGTTATTAAATAATCACACAGATGCTGTAACTTAACAATAAACAGGTATTTACTGGAGGAGTGCAGTCTCAAGACTGGGGGTACAGAGGCATGTGCAAAGCTTATATACAGGTGTGGTCACTGCCGGTACTACAGTATACAGGAGCTGTAAAAGTAGTTCTGTCTTAAAGGCACATACACTACAATTCCTCCCCTTTTAGATTAGTAGTACCCCTAATATTCAAATAACAATTAACACTTTAACATGTACATTAAACAACAATAGTCCATTTAGAGATTCAGTCTTTGGGGCGGCTTCCTGACCCTTTCGGGATAGCGCCTTACCTGAGGTTCTTGTTCTTGGTGCAGAGGCGATTCTGACCCCTTTTCATCGGGTAGTTCATCGTGTTCCACTGCTACTGGTTCTGAGGTAGATGCTACCGGTATGTCGGGTTCATCTCCAGGTACTCGAGACATGGGGTTGACGCGTTCCTGTGACGCTAAGATCTGATCGACGTGGCGTCTCACAATGTTCTCCCCGACATGCACTGTGTACATTAATGGCCCCTGCCTTGTGCATATCGTTCCGGGTTGCCATTTCTCTGTTCGATAGTCACGGGCCAAGACTGGTTGTCCAACATTGAAGCTCCTTGTCGGCTTCTCATTGATGTGCTGGAATTGTTTATCCTCAACATTTCTTCGCACATTTGGTCTGAGCAAGTCCAGACGAGATCTCAACCTTCGGTTAAAGAACATCATGGCCGGGGTCTGGTTAGTAACTGCATGTGTCGCCTTTTGGTAGGCTAATAAGAAATTGTCCATCTTATGCTGTAGTGGAATTTCATCATCGCACATGGCCTTTATCGCCTTCTTAAAGGTTTGTACGAACCTCTCAGCCAATCCATTTGTGGCTGGATGATACGGGGCGGATGTGTAATGCCTTACCCCATTCCTTCTCATAAATTTTTGAAACTCTTCGGACACAAACTGTGGTCCATTATCAGAGCAAATCTGCTCTGGCAAACCGTTTCTGGCAAATATGGTCCATAGGACTGCAATCATTTTCTCTGTAGTGGTTGAAGACATTTTTATCACCTCAGGCCACTTTGAATGAGCATCCACTGCTATTAAGAACATTGAGTCCATGAATGGACCAGCGAAATCAATGTGCACCCATTGCCATGGAGAGGAGGGACACTCCCATGGGTGTAGAGGGGCATGTGGTGGTGCATTTTGGACCTTCTTGCATTCTAAGCAGCTCTTAGTTAGGTCTTCGATTTGTTGATCGATTCCCAGCCACCACACATAAGCCCTAGCAAGGCTTTTCATTTTCACTCCCCCCAGATGACCTTCATGTAGCTCATTTAGCACTCTCTCCCTTAACTTGGATGGAATCACCACTCCGGATCCACACATCACTGTCCCCTGGCATACTGACAGCTGTTCTCTTCTGGATGAGAATGCTGGCAACAGTGTGTCGCCATGTGTTGGACATCCCCTCACTGTCAAATCATATACCCGAGACAGCGTCGGATCATTGCGGGTCTCCTTCTCTATATCCGCGTTCATTACTGGCAATCGTTCAATTATTGACGAATAAAATATCTCGATAGGGTCCACTGCTGGTGCTTCCTCCACAGTAGGCAGTGGCAGGCGCGATAACCCATCAGCGTTCCCATGCTGTTTCGTGCCTTTATATTCAATTTCATATTGATTCGCCCCTAGAAACAGGGACCATCTTTGTAACCGTTGTGCAGTCATCACTGGAATGCCCTTCTTAGGATTAAAGATGGAGACAAATGGTTGGTGGTCAGTCAGCAAGGTGAACTTCTGCCCATGCAGATAGTGGTTGAATTTTTTTACTCCCCATACTAGGCTGAGGGCCTCCCTGTCAATCTGGGCGTAGTTGCGCTAGGCTGAGGTTAGTGACCGAGACGCAAAGGCTACTGGCCTCTCCAACCCGTCTGGGAATTTGTGCGACAGCACCGCTCCAATACCATAGGGTGATGCATCACATGCCAAACGAATTGGTAGTGCTGGGTTGAAATGGGCCAACACCTCTTTTAACGTGATTAATTCTTTACACTTCTGGAAAGCTCGTCTATGTTCGTCATCCCACTTCCATGGTACCCCTGTTTGCAGTAGGGTGTTCAGTGGGTGTAATACCGTGGACAAATTTGGTAAGAACTTGTGGTAGTAGTTTACCAGCCCGAGGAACGACCTCAGTTGTGACACATTTTCCAGTGCTGGCGTCTTGACTACTGCCTCAATCTTTTCAGGGGACTTATGTAACCCCTCTTCATCGATGACGTGGCCACAATACGAGATCTATTGCTGGAAAAACTCGCACTTGTGATGATTAGCTCGTAGCCCATACTCCTTTAATCTGGTGAGCACCTTCTCCAAGTTGGCAAGGTGGTCACTGTCATTTTTGCCCGTGACCAAGATGTCGTCCAAATAACACTGGGTCCCTGGAATCCCTTGCAGGACCTGATCCATTGCCCTTTGCCAGATAGCCGGAGCCGAGGCTACCCCGAACACCAGCCGGTTGTATTGATAGAGACCTTTATGAGTGTTAATCGTAAGGTATTGTTTCGAAGCTTCTTCTACCTCCATTTGCAAGTACGCCTGGGCTAGATCAATTTTGGTGAAGCGTTTACCTCCAGATAGCGAGGCGAAAATATCCTCAATTCGTGGAAGCGGATATTGTACCGTGTGAAGGATTGGGTTCACTGTCACCTTAAAATCCCCACAGATGCGGACATTCTTTGGTTCCCCAGGCGTGTTACTCAACGACCTCTTCATTACAGGAACGATGGGTGTAGCCCACTCACTCCAGTCCACTTTGGACAGTACTCCTGAACGTTCCAACCCTTCCAGCTCTGCTTCAACAGCTGGTCTGATCGCATAAGGCACTGGTCTGGCCTTAAGAAACTTTGGGCTTGCATTTTCCTCTATTTTAATCATTGCTGTTATGCCTTTTAGTGTTCCTAGTCCCTCCTGGAACACTTCTTTTGCGTCAGTTAGCATTTTGGACATTCGTCCAGGTGTGACGTCGTCATCCTTTTTGGCCTCAACCTTCAGTGCCTGTATGGAATGCCAATCTAATTGTATCTTCCGGATCCATTCACGTCCTAGCAGTGGTGGTCTTCCATCTGGCAATACATATATGTCCATTTTAGGTATTTCCTGGCCTTTATATATCACTTTCACCCTTATTTTTCCTTTGGCGTAGAATTTTGCCCCGTATACGTCTTCAAGACAATCTCTGTAGCTTTCAAGGGTATATGTGAAAATAGCCACTTGTAGTCCCTTTGGTTTATGACTGTTAGGGCTGATCCTGTGTCCAATTCCATTTTCACTTGGACTCCGTCTATCTTGAGTGTAACCTAGATAGTCTGGTGATCCTCCATTTCGGTTACCTAATGTAGTTTCAGACAACCCAGCTCCTTGCTTCCGGAGTCTGTGTCACTTTTCTGTTCGTCTGAACCACTGTCCATCACCTGGTGTACCTTTTTGTACTTCTCCTGTGGAGATTTCTTACTGTTGGTTTTCTTCCCAGACCTGCAGACTCTTGCTATGTGTCCTGCTTTTCCACACTGTCTGCACACTTGGTCCTTGAACCAACAATCCTTCTGGTCATGTGTTGTTCTGCCGCAGCGATAGCACTTCCCTGTTTCATAGGACATTTAATTGGTGCCATATTCTTGTGGTCTCCGTTGTATCTCTGCAGCGCCCCTTGCGGCTGCTTCGTGTGATACTGCCATACTGAAGGCCTTGTCCAGCGTAAGATCCTTTTCTGATAGAAGTCGTTTCTGGGTTCCTTCACTTTGTAGCCCACACACAAACTTGTCCCTTAACGTATCTGCTAGTCCCGCTCCAAACTGGCAGTGTTTCGATAGCTTGCGCAATTCCGTTAGGTACTCAGCATTGCTTTCGTCTTTGTGTTGGTTCCTTTTATGGAACTTAAATCATTCTGCTATCAGCAGCGGTGTGGGGTTTAAGTGGTCCTGTAGAATTTCTACTATGCTTTCGAAATTCTTGTTCACCGGCTTCTCTGGGGTTATTAGATTTCGCAGTAACCCATAAGTTTTTGCACCCATGGAATTTAACAAAACCAGTGCTTTACTAGCATCTGGCACTTCATTTGCCCTGCAGTACACCTCAATACGTTCCACATATGTCGCCCAATCTTCGACTTCATTGTCGAACGTAGAGATACCGCCACTCTTCGGCATCCCTGGGTGTGATTTAACTGTCAAAAATGGCATCTCCCGCGCTTCCCCTTCTTCTCCGCTGGCACAAAATGGCATCTCCCATGCTTTCCTTCCTTCCCGCGCTCGCCCTTCTTCTCCGCTGCGGCTTCTAAAAATGGCGTCTCCCGCACTCTTCCTTCTTCTCCGCGGCTCAATGGCGTCTCCCGCGCTCTCCCTTCTTCTCCCCATGGACCCTGTTCAGCCCGTGAGCCCTGGCTGTGCTCTGCACGTTCTTCTTTTTATTTATTTTTTTTTTTTTTCTCGACGCCGCTCGGTCTTGAACCCGGCTGTTGCTTTACCCTCTCTCTCTCCGGTTTGTTTTTTTTTTCTCGACGCTGCTCGGTTTTCAACCCCCGGCTGCGCCCTGTGCGCTTCACCCTCTGTCTTACCCCATCGACACTGCTCGGCTTTCTCTCCGCCGTCGGTCGGCTCCAGCCACCGCTGCCCGGGAAGCGTCTGCGCTGGACCTGTCGTCAGTTTCTTGCTGATCGTCGTGGCTGGGGAACCAAGCCCGGCTCTCCACAGCCTCCCCTGCAATGTTCACTCTCTGCCTGACGACTGGGCGGTTGCTCGTTTTCGACGCCCGTGTTCCTGGCCTCGACTTTTTTTTTTTTAGTTGCAGGTAGATTCGAATCGACACTCGTCGCCACTGTTAGATCCGTGATTCTGAGGGTATGCTGTTATTAAATAATCACACGGATGCTGTAACTTAACAATAAACAGGTATTTACTGGAGGAGGGTAGTCTCAAGACTGGGGGTACAGAGGCATGCGCAAAGCTTATATACAGGTGTGGTCACTGCCGGCACTACAGTATACAGGAGCTGTAAAAGTAGTTCTGTCTTAAAGGCACATACACTACAACAGGGAGTGGTTGAAGCGAATAGCAGAGATGCATTTAGATGGCTAGATAAGCATCTGACGGAGAAGGAAATAGATTTAGATGAGGAAAGACAGGAGGAGGCTCGAGTGGAGCATAAATGCCAGCATGGGCTGGTTGAGCTGAATGGCCTGTTTCTGTGCCGTATATCCTGTGTAATCCGATGTAAATTGAGGAAATTATCTCAATTTTTTTTAAACTCTTGGGGCTTAAAATCAATCTGCACCAGGAGTGCAAAATGGGCTGATAGCAAAGGGGCAGCTCATTTTACACTGATTTTCTTTTCCATTCAAGTCGGTGTAAAGCGGGCTGCCGATTCACTACCACCTGGCCTAGACCGATTTCACCGCCTTTATGTTTGTGTTTTTTTTTTCATCTTGCAACAGAAAGGAAGGACTTGTATTTATATAGCGCCTTTCACAACCTCACGACGTGCCAAAGCGCTTTCCAGTCAATGAAGTACTTCTGAAGTGCAGTCACTGTTGTAATGTGGGAAACGCGGCAGCCACTTTTGCGCACAGCAAGCTCCCACAAACAGCAACGTGATAATGATCAGATAATCTGTTTGTTTAAGGTGTTGGTTGAGGGAAAAATATTGGCCAGGAGGCCAGGGCAAATTCCCCTGCTCTTTTTCAAAATACGAACATACGAATTAGGAGCAGGAGTACGCCACTCGGCCCCTTCAGCCTGCTCCACCATTCAATAAGATCATGGCTGATCTGATTCCTCCACATTCCCGCCTACCCCCGATAACTTTTCACCCCCTTGCTTATCAAGAATCTATCTACCTCTGCCTTAAAAATACTCAAAGACTCTGCTTCCACCACCCTCTGAGGAAGAGAGTTGCAAAGACTCACGACCCTCTGTGAGAAAAAAATTCTCCTCAACTCTGTCTTAAATGGGCGACCCCTTATTTTTAAACAGTGACTCCCTAGTTCTAGATTCTCCCACAAGAGGAAACATCCTCTCCACATCCACCCTGTAAAATAGTGCCGTGGGATCCTTTACATCCACATGAGAGGGAAGACGGAGCCTCGGTTTAACGTCTGATCCGAAAGACGGCACCTCCGACAGTGCAGCAATTCCCGCCCGAATGAACTGGCATGTCAGCCTAGGTTATGTGCACAAATCCCTGGTGTAAGGGCTAGAACGCAAGACCTTCTGACTCACAGGCAAGAGCGCTACCAACTGAGCCAACTGACACAACAAGGGAAATACTCGGCATTTCAGCAGTTTGAGCTGTGGATGTAATATTCAACAGGAGAACGGGATTCACAGGAGCAGGTAACTTCTATTAACAGCGCAGTGTCGAGCAGCGAAGAAAAATAACAATTCAAAACAGTTACGGCGTCAATGAGATTGGCGAAACATTTTTCAGTGAATGAGGCTGGCAGGACCAGTTGAACCCCTCTGATGTACAGTAATCGTTATTTTTTTTTCTCACTAATTCTGGTGTCTCCACTGGCAGAGCGTTCCTGCTGTGTTAATGCAGGCGCACGCTGTGCATTCCGAATGGAGGTCAGCCTCACGATATAAAGGCCTGCCAGCTGCTCCTGAAGCCTGACAGGAAAAGGAAGACTTGCTCTTTCTTACATGGCCACCTTGTCACATCGAAAGAAAAGAAGAAAGAAAGAATGACTTGCATTTATAGAGCGCCTTTCACGACCACCGGACGTCTCAAAGCGCTTTACAGCCAATGAAGTACTTTTGAAGTGGAGTCACTGTTGTAATGTGGGAAGCGCGGCAGCCAATTTGCGCACAGCAAGCTCCCACGAAACAGCAATGTGAAAATGACCAGATAATCTGTTTTTGTTATGTTGGTTGAGGGAGGAATATTGGCCCAGGACACCGGGGATAACTCCCCTGCTCTTCTTCGAAATAGTGCCATGGGATCTTTTCCGTCCACCTGAGGGGGCAGACGGGGCGTCGGTTTAACGTCACATCCGAAAGACGGCACCTCCGACAGTGCAGCGCTCCCTCAGCACTGCACTAGAGCGTCAGCCTAGCTTTATGTGCACAAGTCTCTGGCGTGGGACTTGTAGAAAGTATATACACACTCTTAATTTTAATATTTCTTGAAATGCCTTGCCAGGCAAAAAGGTTTTCCAAAATGAAATAAAGTTGGTGAATGTAACAAGCAGTCTTTCACTGATAAGGCAGGATACATGGCTGTGACTGCAGGGGGTTAGTGATAGACAACAGAGATAAACAAACCCCCTGAGTATTGTAGACATGGTGGGCCAGAAATTCGGGTCGGAGGCTTCCCGCGGGCGCAAGCCCCCGACCTGCACTTACATAGCGCGCCTGCCGTTGTGCTGTGGGCCCGCGTGGGATTCCGATCCTGGGCCTCCTCCAGCTGCTGGTGTGCAGGGCACACATATCCCAGAGGCGCAGCTAGATCGCAGCGTCCCTGGGATCACGTGGGCCATGGGGAGCCAATCGGAGCAGTGAATCTCCATTCATAGATTTGACAGGAAGACCCGAATGGAGATCGGCCCCAAAACCTAAGTAAAAATTCAAATACATTTTTTAAAAAACATCACATTTTTAAAATAACTGTAAATTACATAAGTTAACTATTTTAAACAAAACTTTAAATTTTTGAAAAAATTAATTAAAGTTTTTAATGGGGCTAAACATAAACTTACCTTTCTTTAAAGTATTTTAAAATGATAAACCTGTGGAAAGAATGTTTTAATTTTACTTAATTGACCTCTTACCTTGTTAAAAGCAGACCTTGCGGCTGCTTTTTTCACGCGCAGCTGCTGGAGACTTACCCGCACGGAGAAACCTGTAAAAAAATCGGAAGTTCCAGGTCTACGCGCTGCCTCTCCGGCGCACACGTGTAAGGGGTTTTCTCTCCGAGGTCGCAGAGGTTTCTCTCGCCAGAGGCCTCCCTCTCTCTTTTGCACAGTAAAACCTTGAGTGGTTCGACCCACTCGCCCCTTAGATTCTCGACACTGGACTTAGGTGCAGGAACTACAATGCAGAGAAGACTCTTGTAGACCAAGTTTAATGAATCAAAATGGAATTTTATTGCATAAGGAAAGACAAATCAAATGCAAGCAAACAAGAGGATACATGGGAGGGAAAAACAAATCATAACAATGTAATACTAGCTAAAATAGATACAGGCATAATATACTTTACAAAAGTCATCATGAAATGGGGAAACACACGGAACATCGAGGAACAACAACTCATGTTAATTATACCCAAAATGACCACCCCCTTTTACCTATCTAGATCCGATTATGAAGGGCCAGAAACATGCTCACCAATCCAATGGGAAGAGTATAGAGTTTTGAAACAGGTCTGCGTTTTGATCCTTTCAGGCGTCCTGTCTCCACGTGGTTAGTGGAGCCCCAGCGAGCTGCGCCACACCTCTCTCCTGAGGTGGGGGTCGGGGATGGCTGGACACCGGCTGGCCTGGATGTCGGTGGAGATCATCTGCTTGACCATGGTTAGAAGCCCCTAGCCAGCTTTCATATAGGCTTCTTCAATATTTCTTTTATTACCTCCCGTTTCGTCAACGGCCCGGGGTTGGTTGATGATCTCCCGATGTTTTACCCCGGGGCGGGACGCCGGCTCGAACCACCTTCTTCTTCTTCTTCAAGCAATGGTGCCACCCATGCGATGGTAGCACCACGATGACTGTCCTTTCTGCTACCCCCGGGTTCCCCAGATATACTTCTCGTCAGAAGCCCTTATCTCGCGCCAAATCAGGTTAGTCTTTTGTTTTAATTTTGGCGGGCTGGGAGCACAACGGGGTAGTTATTATATTTTAAAATACTTTGGGATGGTAGGTAAAGGGCCATCTCTGGCCTGGAATGACCTTCATTGTTTTTAATGTCCTGGTGATGTCCTTAACGGGTCCTTGATGCTCTTCTCATGAATATGAAACTGTTCCCTCTTGTCTGGGTAAACATTTAGATGGCCTTTATCTACAGGCCGATCTTGACTGGATCTGCATCCAATCTATATGCATAAGTGGGTGTCTGGTTTCGTTTTCTCAGAAACAGCTTCCAGAACCTACTGTGGGTTGAATCCACAAAGCTGTCTGAGGACTGCAGGACCCATTTTAAAGTGTCCCAATAAGTTGGTCACGGGGTCTGGTGGTCATTTTTAATGCCCCTTTTTCCTAGGCTTCTTTTAAAACAGTCTTTAAAATCATGGCCTCTTCTGCCATTCGACCCTTATTAATACAATATCAATTTTGCGAATCTTACAGACGTTCGACTTGTGAACTCCTTCCTTCAAGGGAACGGAAGTTCCGGTTTCCTGCGCACACGCAGTGCATGCACGAAACCGGCACTTCAGTTGGGCCTACGGGTGAGTACCCAGCGCGTACTCACCCGTGGGGACCCGAATTTCTGGCCCAGTGTCTCCGGTGACCTTTCTGAGGTGAGAAGTCAAACCTTTGAAGTTTTGAAATGCAGAATAAGACTTAACTCATGAAATGAACCAAGTGGTTTTCTGCCACCTTTGTAAACTTTAGGAGTGAATGAATAATTTTGGGCTGTGATGAGGATAAGCCACACAGGATGAGTTAATGTAAACGTTTGACAGCTCAAACAGCTCAGACCAACATTAAAGGAACATTTCGCTATCTCTGAATGAATGATTTCATGCAAAAGACAAGGAAAGCTGTATGAAGCACAGTGGCTAAAGAATATCAGCACTGCAGTCGGAAGAAGGTGGTTTGGCCGGTCATCTTGTCTATGAGGAGCAGGCTGCAGTGGGAAGGAGGAGCCTGGCCAGTCTTTTCCCTTACGAGGACCAACAATCAGCGCTGGACTGATCATCGGCGGGTGGGTGTATGTATGATTTCCTGTAATATTATTGGTGAACTGCTCGAACAGTGGTTGGGGTTTTGAATCTGTCTTAGGAACAATAAAAGGTTAAAGATAGAACCTGTGTGTCTGGTGTAATTTCTCATAAGTCTCAAGTCCGAACTCTATAACCTGTTGGACGGGGCGAGGGGTAATTCTGCATGTCTTACAGATTTTGGCGACCACGAAGGGACATTGAGCGGGAAATTTACAGGCCATTAATATGGGTGGAAAAACCGGCAAGACAATGGATGAGTTATTTATAAAGTATGTTGCAGGGAAGTTACCGCTCCAGGAGAGGTGGGTACAGGTTATTATTGACAGTGATGAACCGGTTTCTGAGGCCGAACAATGGTCACAAGGGTCCACACGTCGGCAACGGATAATGAAAACCGTCTGGTTGTTAGCTTATCGAAGGAAGGTTGCAAACGATGAGCGTATAAAGATTAAGTCACAAATGGAAATAGAGGATATGGCAGGAAAAGACAGTGATAGGGAAGCGGTGGTAAACAGGATTCTTAAGGAATTAGAGGAAGAACGAGAAGGTCGTAAGAAAGATGGAGAGGTCTTTGAGAAGGAGAAAGCGAGATGGTGTAATAAAGAGCAATATTTGGAAAGTCAGTGTGTGAATCAAGGGAATGAGAGTAAAGCTTGGAAAGAGGAAGCTAGTAGCCAACAACAACGGGCAGAAAAAGCAGAGAAGGATAATGAGGATCTGAAAGCTGCCATTAGGGTGGCGCAGAAACCGGTTGTGAAACCAGGTGGGCAGCAGGACCATGCGGAATGCAAAAAGAAGGTTAAAGTGTAAGAAGAAAAACTACGATTGCAAAGGGGAATTGTGTGTGCTATAACCCCAGGGGAACAGCCTGTATTTGGGTGGTTATCATCAGACAGCGAGTGGGAGGAGGTTGAAGAAGAAGGGGTGTTAGGACCTATACGTAAGAAAAAGATTAAACCACCTCCTACTGCGCCTTCCCCAATGAACCCCATACGTCAACGGAGGTATCTCGCCCCGGGAGCGGATGCCCGACCGGGAGAGAGGGGTGACTTGGACGGGGAATTCTTTGTTAATTATGATTATAGGAGTTTGAAAGACATGGGCCTCGATTTTAACTCAGCTGTGGGCTATTGGCGTGTTCCCCGAATTTCGTGTTCCCCACAAGAATCTAAATGGATGTGGGAGATTGATGCAATTTTAACTCAATTGGCCAATTGATTTCCAATGTGTGGGAAGCCTTTGCAAATGGGTTTCTCATGACTGAAAGTCCCCTCCGATGACGTCATCATTGCTGCTGCATTTAAGGTCCACAGCAAGCCTTGCTTCTATGTAGACTGCCAAGCTTTCTCCATTTGATGGCACAGGAACCTACAGGAACAATGGCCAGTGGGAGGTCAAGAGCAGCTCCTAAGTTTGATGAGGCAGCACTACAGGCATTGGTGGATGGGGCTAGGGCCCACAGGGAGGTCCTGTTCCCTTCATCAGGGAGGAAGAGGCCTCCCAGTCAGAACAAGGCTGTGTGGATACAGGTGGCTGGGGAGGTCAACTCCTTGGGGGTCACACGGTGCACTTGGATGCAGTGCAGGAAAAGATTCCATGACCTTCATCGCACTGGAAAAGTAAGTATGAAGTTTCCATCACCCTCAATCTGACCCCCATTGCCTTTCCTCACCAGCACTCAGCTTTAGCAATCTCTTCCTCCACATCCCACTTGACACTTACATCCATGCACCCTTACCCATTCCCTCTCTCTCTATGCTCACAATCACATAAATATTCCACCATGCAGCCCTCACACTCCCTATCACTCTGATGCTTTGAACACAACTGACAACACACAGGGAGGGCCCTTGGACTTGCAACCTCACTCCATCTTTGCCTCCTTCTAACTATCTATGCTATGCAATCTCTACACTCACTCCTTCATTCTCACTCAGCCTCCACTTGTCTCCCTCATTGCAGGAAAAGAGAGCTCACAATAAAAGGGAAAGAGCCAGGACAGGTGGAGGCCCACCATCATTAGCCCAGCTCAACCCCTGGGAGGAAGCCGTCCTGGAAATTGTCAGGGTTGAAAAAGATGCGCACGTTGGGGACGGACAGATGGGTGCATCACAGCAAGCTCGTGACAGAATAGTTTTCCATCTCTCTCATTGACATTGCATGAGTCGCTGATAATGATTCTGAAGCTATAACAGATGGACTTATGATCATCTGCAATATGCAATGTGCATGTAACCTTGACCTCACATCTCTAACTCTTTCCTTTACTCCCCCACAGGACCATCGAGAGCCCCCGTCCCCACTGTCCAGGAGGAAGAGCCTGAGCTTCCAGACTCCTCAGAGGAATCTGCAACATCTGAGGGCGCAGTATCAGCAGAAATGAGTGCACCCAGCACCAGTGCAGACACTCACACCTCGGTGGGACCTTCGGGACATAGAATAGTGTTGTCTCCTGGTGTATCACAGCTCACAAGTGAGCATCATCAGATTGTGGAGACAGGGACAGCAGTGGAGAGGCCTCGTCGGAGGGCGCAGGACTCTGCCAGCTCGGCTCAGCTGCATGTCGACCCTCTGCCTCTGGGTCTATCCGTAAGATCAGAGGTGATGGAACTCCATGCACAGATGCAGGAGTCTCTGGCAGGTTTTGTCTCTAGGGTCGCTGCGAGTGTGGAGTGAATGGAGGAGTCCATAGCGAACAGGAGCAGAGCCTTTGTGGAGTCATTGGTGCATGAACGCATCAACACGGAAAGGATGGCTACCTACGTGGAAATGATTGCTGCCTCCGTGGTAAGGCTGGCTACGGTAGAGGAGAGGAGGGCTACGGCCATGGAGGTGGTTAGTCACCAGAGTATGGAAAACATGGTGAGTGTTCAGAATAGAATGACATCTCTTGAGGAGCGATGCGCATCTATTGAACATCGAAACCAGACCTTCATGGAAGTCGTCCTGAGTAGGACTGGCATTGCAGATACGGGTCCCCATGGCCCCCCTGATGTGCAGCAAGATGCTCTCCAGCCACTTGCAGGTGCGGAGGGGGAGCTGACCCATGAGAGGGAGGTTGGTGGCAGACCTCAAGGAAGTGGGGGATCCTCTCCAGGCGCTCACACTCCCATTCCACTGCCGAGCCCTCGGTCAGAGCCCCACCGGAGTCCACACCCAAGTGAGATAGATGTCTCAACCCCTGCACAGCCGCAGGAGCAGCAGACTGTTGATGAGCCCTCATAGGCTCGCCACCCCAGAGGACGCCTGCCAAAGGTGTCGAGACAGGAGCAGCAGGAAAGTGAACAAGGGGCCTCCATATCTGCTGAAGCCACAGGGGAACCACGATGTAGGAGCACGCGTAAGAGGAAAATAAAGCACAAGTAGCCACAAGGGTAGTCACTTGGGTGAAATTTTATGTATTGTTAAAAAAAAGCCATTAGATGAATTCTGTCAATAAAAAGTCTGATGGCTACTGCTGTATTTGTGGCATGTGTCATTTCGTGAATGGGACCTTCACGTTGAGGGCTTAGGATTACTTGCAATTGTCAGTATGCTGGACAAATAGCTAGGAATCCGCAGTGTCTTGGCCATTGTAGATGCTCAGGTAAGAAGCTGCGAGGCAAAAGTGCTTGATTGGCTCGGCTAAGCAAATCTGGCCAGGATGAGTGCGTTCCTTGCATCCCGGGCAGCAATGTTCTGGCATAATGCTGCCGCTTGTTGTTGGTCCTCTGCAGGATGGTCATTTTCGCCCTCCTCCTCCTCAGCATCATCATCATCATCATCATCATCTGAGGAGGGTATGTGAGGAGCCACTTGGTCCTCAGGAATCTGCAAGCCACGACGCTGTGCCCTGTTGTGAAGTGCACAGCAAACCACGACGATTCTGGAGACCCTGGCTGCTGAGTACTGTAGGGCTCCACCTGATCTATCCAGGCATCTGAAGCGCATCTTCAGCAAACCGATGCTTTTCTCGATAATGGATCTGGTGGAAATGTGGCTGGAGTTGTAGCACTCCTCAGCTTCGTTGGATGGCCTCCTCAACGGCGTCATTAGCCAAGTCCTCAGGGGATAGCCCTTGCCTCCAAGTAGCCATCCGTGAAGTTGGTCTGGTGGCCTGAATAGCGGAGGCACACTAGACTGGCGCAGTATGAAGGAGTTATGGCAACTTCCAGGGTACATGGCACAAACATGCAAAATCTCCTTCTTGTGGTCACACACCAGCTGAACGTTAAGGGAGTGGAAGCCCTTGCAGTTGACAAAAATACCTGGATTGCGATGGGGTGCCCTAAGGGCCACATGTGTGCAGTCAACGATGCCCTGCACCCTTGGAAAGTCTGCCAGATGAGCTAATCCAACCGCTCGCGCTGTCACACTTGCGCGATCCTTGGTGAAATGGATGTGATTGTGCGCGAGGGCAAAGAGGGCATCGGTTACCTGCATGATGCAAGTGTGCGGCCGCCTGGGAGATGCTGCTGATGTCTGCTGCTGATCCCTGGAATGAGCCTGAGGCAAAAAAGTTGAGCGCGGTGGTGACTTTGACGGCCACTGGTAAGGAGAGTCCACCTGGTCCTCTGGGCAGCAGGTCTTGCTGTAGCATTGCGCAGATGTCAGTCACTACCTCATGCGAAAGTCGGAGCTGCCTTTGGTACTGCTGCTCAGTCATGTTGAGGTAGCTGACCCTATGTCTGTAGACCCTGTTTGGGGGGTATCTCCTGCGCCAACGGGCTTCCAGGCGCTGGCTCCTTCTGGCCTGTGCAGCTTCAGGTGGGTGAGCAGCAGCCTGGCGCTCCTGCTGCTGCTGCTGTTGCTGGTGCTGCTGCTGTTCCTGGTTCTGCTGCTGCCACGCCTGGTGCTCGAGCTCCTCTAATGCCCAGAAGGGAAGGAAAAAAATGGCTCCCATGCTTCTGGCATATGCCTCCATTGAGGAAGCGCTGAGTGAAGGTGGCGAGAGGGGTTTCCCAGGAGTTCACACTGGAGATTTGTGTGAAGCTCCAACCTTCCACAGGTGTGGTTAAGCCTGGTAAAAGTTGCCCAGGCCTGAGACAAAAAATCCTGCCACCTGCAAATGATGGCTGATCAAATCTCCTCTTTAATGGTTGACCTGCAGCTGATAGTCAGCAAGCCAATAGTGCTCCCGCCAGGTTTCACAGTCGTGATTCCCACCAGGCGTGTTTTATGTGGGAAAAGGGTTAAAAGTGCAAGGGACTGTTAAAATGGCATTATAGAGACCATTTAGCGGTGATTAAGGGCCTTAAAGACCAGTTCCGCCTGTTGGATGCGGGACGGATTCGGGACGATCAGACACGCCTGAGTAAAAATGGCTCGGAGTCGGGAACCAGGCGGGGGGGTCCCGACCGCCAGTTTTTGCGATTTTTAACCCCCCGCACGTCTCCAAGCCCACCTCCACGGCTCAGTTAAAATCGAGGCCAAGTTCTTTCTTTCTTTCTGTCAATGGAATTGAATATCAGGCGGGATGATGACGGGTGGCCAATCCGATCCTGCCCATTTTCCATTACCGCTGAAGATAAATTTCTAGTGTTGATTGATGAGTTGTCAACAGAAGTCTCTTTTCCTAGTGAGTTCTATATACTAGTCATTTCTGCAAGTGTTTCACAGTTTGCGGGTGATCTGCACAACATTGAAGGAACTCTGCATCTTCCTTTCTGTTATTCATTCTTTGGGATGTGGGCGTCGCTGGCAAGGCCCACATTTATTGCCCATCCCTAGTTGCCCTTGAGGAGGTAGTGATGATCTGCCTTCTTGAACCGCTGCAGTCCGTGTGGTGAAGGTACTCCCACAGTGTTGCTAGGGAGGGAGTTCCAGGATTTTGGCCCAGCGACGATGAAGGAACATCGATTATATGTCCAAGTGTAGGCCTAAATTCCTTAGCGCCGCAAAAGCGGGCTTGATTCTGGCGGTGCGCAGTGAAGGCACGCCAGAGCAGGGAGGTCCAAGGGCCCAACTAAATTTGTCCACAATAATTCAGTCGGTCTGCGGATGCCAATGAGATGCTCCTGTTGGGACCTTAATAATTCCACCCTTGTCCCAAGGCCCACAGGTAAGTCTGGGAGGTGAGGAGGGACGCGATCAGGGGTAGCCTGCAGGGGGAGGAGGACCAGAGCTGGCCCTCTGCTCCTTCCCATTCCACAAATACCACATTCCTGGAAATTTGTGCCCTTTTACGTTTGAGCGGCCTCCCTTTAAGGACCGCTGGTTAGGCCGCTCACGATCCCGGAAATACCAGCGGGAGCTCGCGCATCGCAGGCTGCGGCTGGTGCAAACGAATTTACCGATCCGGGTCGGGAATGGGTGCAGGAGCGTCAGTTCAGCACATGAAACAAGGGACCCGGGGGTTATTTCAGGCGGCCGCCAAGGCCTCCTAAAAAAACAGGACCCGACCAATTTAGCGGTGGTCCGTGTAGTTCGGGCCTGGGCCTCTGCCATTGCGCCTGTTTGAGGCCTATACAACGGGTGCAATGCTGTTAAATTTTGACGCCACTGTGCCATTGGGATAGTAGGCAGTGTTGCTTTAAATCCAAAGTGGTTAAAAAAAAGTTACTACGCAACAGTATCTTAATGTTCTTCGACAGATCTTACCTAATCATATTATTCTGGCCCCTTGGAACTCAGCGCTAAGAAACTCATTACACACATATTTAATATTGTACTCAACCAGCACTAAATATTATTTTATTACAGCCCAGCATAGCTAGAAGGAGTGGAAAATATTTAGTCGGTAGTGACCTGGATGAATTAATTCGCAGTTTTATTGCAAAAAAGGAGCATAAAATGTGCTCAATGCACGGGGACAGACGTGCAGTAAGGCTTAGCTGCTGAGGGGGCAGGAATGAAGTGTGTGTTGCATGCCAACAGATTACACCAGGAGTTATGCTTACTCATTTCAGAAAGGTCATCCTGGGCCTTTGGTGTCAGCTGTGGCTCAGCTGGTAGCTCGCTCACCTCTGAGTTTCAAAGGTCATGGGTTCATAGCCCCACTCCAGGGACAGAGCAGAAAAAAAATCTGCAGGAGGGCTGCACTGACAGAAGTGCCGTCTTTCGGATGAGGCATTAAATTGAGGTCCTGTCTGCCCTTTCAGGAGGACATAAAAGATGTCGTGGCACTATTTAGAAGAGAGAAGGCATGGGGATTTCTCCCCAGCGTCCTGGCCAATGTTTATCCCTCAACAAACATCGCCAAAAACAGATTGGCTGGCTATTATCTCAGTGCTGTTTGTGGGTTCGTGCTGTGCGCGTTTCCTACATTACAACAGTACTTCATTAGCTGTAAAGCATTTTGGGAAGTCCTGAGGTCATGAAAGGAGCGATATAAATGCAAGTTCTTTCTTAAACCCCTCTCCCCTGTCTCCTCCACCCTCACCTCCAACAACAAGTGCGAGGAGCTCATGGATTTTTTTGTCACTAAGATTGAGACCATACGTTCAGCTGCCTCTGCTGCTTCCCTCCCTTCCCCTAGTCCATCAGGCCAAACTTCCTTTAGGTTTCCCCCCCCTGCCCAAACCCTGAACTTCCATCTTTCTCTAATTTCTTTCCTATCTCCCCTCTTGACCTCTCCGAGCTCATCTTGTCCATGAGACCCACCTCCTGCTCCCTCGACCCTATTCCCACTAAACTGCTGACCACCCAACATCCCTTCCTCACCCCCATGTTAGCTGAAATTGTTAACGGTTCTCTCTTCTCAGGTACTGTCCGTCACTCCTTCAAATCTGCCGTCATCACCCCTCTCACCAAAAAACCAACCCTTGACCCCTCCATCCTTGCAAACTACCGCCCCATCTCCAATCTCCCTTTCCTCTCCAAAGTCCTTGAATATGCTGTCGCCTTCCAAATCTCTGCCCATCTTTCCCGGAGCTCCGTGTTTGAATCTCTCCAATAAAGCTTCCGCCTCTGCCACAGTACTGAAACGGCTCTCATCAAATTCACAAATGACATCCTATGTGACTGTTACCGTGGTAAACTATCCCTCCTCGTCCTTCTCGACTTGTCTGCAGCCTCTGACATGGTTGAGCACAACATCTTCCTTCAACGCCTCTCCACCATCGTCCAGCTGGGCGAGACTGCCCTCACCTGGTCCAATTCTTAGCTATCCAGTCGTAGACAAAGAATCACCTTCTCTTCCTGCTCCTGCGTCGTTACCACTGGTGTCCCCCAAGGATCTATCCTGGGCCCCCTCCTATTTCTCATCTACATGCTGCCCCTCAGCGACATCATCTGAAAACACAGCGTTAGTTTCCACATAAAAGATTATTACACAAGATTAGGGCTCATGAGGTTGGGGGTAATATAATAGCATGGATAGAGGATTGGTTAACAGACAAAAAACAGAGAGTAGGGATAAACAGATCTCTTTCAGGTTGGCAGGCTGTAACTAGTGGGGAGCCGCAAAGATCAGTGTTGGGCCCTCAGCTATTTACAGTCTATATTAATGACTTGGATGAGGGGACCGAGTGTAATGTATCCAAGTTTGCTGATGATACAAAGCTGGGTGGGATTGTAGGCTGTGAGGAGAACACAGAGTCTGCAAAGGGATATAGATAGATTAAGTGAGTGGGCAGTAAATTGGCAGATGAAGTACAATGAAGGGAAATGTGAGGTTATTCACTTTGGTAGGAAGAATAGAAAAACAGAATATTTTTTAAAGAGTGAGAAACTTTCAAATGTTGGTGTTCAGAGAGATTTGGGTGTCCTTGTGCAAGAAACACAGAAAGCTAGCATGCAGGTACAGCAAGCAATAAGGAAGGCAAATGGCATGTTGGCTTTTATTGCAAGGGGGTTGGAGTATAAGAGTAAGGAAGACTTGCTACAATTGTACAGGGCCTTGGTGAGGCCACACCTGGAGTACTGTGCACAGTTCTGGTCTCCTTATCTAAGGAAGGATATACTTGCCTTGGAGGCGGTGCAACAAAGGTTCACCAGATTGATTCCTGGGATAAGAGGGCTGTCCTATGATGAGAGATTGTGTAGAATGGGCCGATACTCTCTAGAATTTAGAAGAATGAGAGGTGATCTCATTGAAACATACAAGATTCTGAAGGGGATTGACAGGGTAGATGCTGAGAGGTTGTTTTCCCTGGCTGGAGAGTCTAGAACTCGGGGGCATAGTCTCAGGATAAGGGGTCGGCCATTTAAGACTGAGATGAGGAGGAATTTCTTCACTCAGAGGGTTGTGAATCTTTGGATTTCTCTGCCTCAGAGGGATGTGAATGCTGAGTCTTTGAGTATATTCAAGGCTGATAGGCGCACCAACGTCAGTGTTCTTGCTCAGGCCAACATCCACAGCATCGAAGCGCTGACCATGCTCAATCAGCTCCGATGGACGGGTCACATTGTCTGCATGCCCGATACGAGACTCCCAAAACAAGCGCTCTACTCGGAGCTCCGGCATGGCAGGAGAGCCCCAGGTGGGCAGAGGAAACGTTTCAAGGACACCCTCAAAGCCTCCTTGAAAAAGTGTAACATCCCCACCAACACCTGGGAATCCCTGGCCCAAGACCGCACAAAGTGGAGGAGAAGCATCCGGGAAGGCGCCGAACACCTCGAGTCTCTTCGCCGGGAGCAAGCGGAAGCCAAGCGCAGGCAGCGCAAGCAGCACACGTCAACACAAGCGCCCCACCCACCCACCCCTTCAGCCGCCATCTGCCCCACCTGTGACAGGGACTGTAGGTCCTGCATTGGACTCATCAGTCACCTGAGAACTCATTTTTAATGTGGAAGCAAGTCATCCTCGGTTCCGAGGGACTGCCTAAGAAGAAGAGAAGAATTCAAGGCTGAGATAGATAGAGTTTTGGACTCTAGGGGAATCAAGGGATATGGAAATCAGGCCGGAAAGTGGAGTTGAGGTCGATGATCAGCCATGATCTTATTGAATGGCAAAGCAGGCTCGAGGGGTCGTATGGCCTACTCCTGCTCTTATTTCTTATGTTCTTTTGTACGCTGATGACACCCAGCTCTACCTCAACACCAACTCTCTCGACCTCTCCACTCTTTCTAAATTGTCTAACTGCTTGTCCAACACCTGGATAAGCAGAAATTTCTTCGAACAAAATATTGGGAAGACCGAAGTCATTGTCTATGGTCCCCGGCACAAACTCCGTTCCCTAACCACCAACTCTTTCCCTCTTCCTGGCAACTGTCTGAGGCTGAACCAGACTGTTCACAACCTTGGTGTTGTATTTGGCCCTGAGATGCGCTTCTGAGCACATACTCGTGACATCACTAAGACCGCCTAATTCCACCTCCGCAACATTGCTAAACTCGATCCCTGCCTCAGTTCATCTGCTGCTGAAACCCTCATCCTTGCCTTTGTTACCTCGAGACTTCTTCAATGCACTCCTGGCCGGCCACCCAGCTACTACCCGCCGTAAACTTGGTCATCCAAAGCTCTGCTGCCCGTGTCCGAACTCACACCAACACTCGTTCACCCATCACCCCTATGCTCGCTGACCTACAGTGGCTCCTGGTTAAGCAACATTCAATTTTAAAATTCTCATCCTTGTTTTCTATTATGTCCGTGTATAATTGAGACACAGACAGCAGGAGTTGATTATAACAAGTCTTTACTGAATGGAGACAATTGGGAACTGAAACTACAGAAGGCTGTTAGCGCCTTTTTATACAGGGGTGGTCACTGCCGGTACTGCAGTCTGAGACCAGTTATTCCCTTAAAGGTACATACACAACAATTCCTCCCCTTTTAGATAAACAGTACATAACATTCATTTAACAACTAAATGATAACTAATTACAATCACAATTACGGTTGCTAGATACATTGGTTGAGGTTAAGCAATTATAAGTTCAGTCTTTGAGGAGGCTTCCTGATTCTGTCTGGATAACGCCTCTTTGGGGTATCAGGTTCTTCTGGCAAGGTTGAGTCGGGATCAATGTCGTTGTTTGGTTCATCTGCTTCCAATATCACCGATTCTGAGGTAGATGCAATTGGTACGTCAGTTTCATCGCCAGGTGTATCAGATTGTGGTGTGGAGTTGACGTTTTCCAGTGACTCTAGAATCTGGTCAGCATGGCGTCTTACAATGCTCTCTCCAACGTCCACGGTATACATGAGAGGTCCTTGCCGTGTACAATTCGTTCCTGGCTACCATTTCTCTGTGCGGTAGTCCCGGGCCAAAACTGGTTGACCTATCTTAAAACTCCTGGTCGGTCTTTCATTCATCTTCTGAAACTGCCTGTTCTCCACATCTCTTCTGATGTTTGGCTTAACCAAATCCAAGCGGCATCGTAGTCTTCGATTGAAGAACATCATGGCAGGAGTTTGGTTGGTAACCGCATGAGTCGCATTCCGGTAGGCAAACAAGAAGTTGTCCACCTTGTGCTGTAGGGGTATATCTTCATTACACATTGCCTTGATAGCCTTCTTGAGTGTTTGAACAAACCTCTCGGCCAATCCATTAGTGGCTGGATGATATGGGGCAGATGTGTAATGCTTAACACCATTGTTCTTTAAGAACCTCCGGAACTCTTCAGACACAAACTGTGGTCCATTGTCAGAGCAAATCTGTTCAGGCAGCCCATTCCTGGCAAATATGGTTCGTAAGACTGTGATAGTTTTTCTGTGGTGGTTGAGGACATTTTTATTACCTCTGGCCACTTTGAATGTGCATCCACCGCAATTAAAAACATCGAGTCCATGAAGGGACCAGCAAAATCAATGTGCATCCTTTGCCATGGAGATGAGGGCCACTCCCATGGATGTAGAGGGGCTTGTGGTGGGGCGTTTTGGACCTTCTGGCATCCTGTACAGCTCTTGGTCATCTCTTCGATTTCTCTATCGATTCCCGGCCACCACACAAACGCTCTGGCTAAGTTCTTCATTTTTACCCCTCCCAGATGACTCTCATGAAGCTCATTGAGCACTCTATCCTTCAATTTGGGTGGAATCACTACTCTGGATCCACACATCAAGGTTCCTCTGCACACTGACAGCTGTTCTCTTCTCGGCGAGAATGCTGGCAGCAGTGGTTCGCCATGTGCTGGCCATCCCTTCACCGTTAAATCATAGACCCGGGATAGTGTCGGGTCATTCCGTGTTTCCTTTTCTATGTTTGCATTCGTCACAGGGAAACATTCGACTGTGGTCGAGTGGAATATCTCCATTGGATCCACTGCAAGTTCTTCTTCCACCGTCGGCAACGGTAGGCGCGACAATCCATCAGCATTCCCATGCTGTTTAGTTCCTTTGTACTCGATGTCATATTGGTGTGCCCCTAGGAAAAGGGACCACCTCTGTAGCCGTTGTGCTGTCATCCTGAGGGTTGAAAATGGAGACAAGAGGTTGATGATCAGTTAGTAGAGTAAATTTTTGACCGTGCAGGTAGTGAATGAACTTCTTCACCCCCCACACTAGGCTGAGGGCCTCTCTGTCAATCTGGGCGTAGTTACGCTCGGCTGAAGTTAACGAGCATGACGCAAAAGCTATCGGCCTCTCTAAACCATCAAGGAATTTATGTGACAGTACCGCCCCAATGCCATAGGGAGACGCATCACACGCCAGTGTTATCGGTAGTGATGGGTTGTAGTGAGCCAATACTTCTCTTGAAGTGATTATGTCGTTACTCTTCTGAAAGGCCCGCTTACAGTCATTGCTCCATTTCCATGCTACTCCCTACTCCCGTTCGTAGTAGGGCATTCAGTGGGTGCAGAATTGTGGACAAATTTGGTAAAAACTTATGGTAGTAATTCACCAATCCGAGGAATGACCTCAGTTGCGACACATTTTCAGGCGCTGGGGCCTTAACAACCGCTTCAATTTTGTCAGGGGACTTATGTAACCCCTCTTCATCAATCACGTGGCCACAATACGGTATCTGTTTCTTAAAAAACTCGCACTTGGGGCGGTTGGCTCATAGCCCATGTACACGTAGTCTAGTGAGCACCTGTTCTAGGTTGTTAAGGTGTTCACTGTCATCTTCACCTGTCACTAGGGTGTCGTCCAAGTAACACGGAGTCCCCGGAATCCCTTGCAGGACTTGATCCATCGCTCTTTGCCATATCGCCGGAGCTGATGCTACTCCGAATACCAATCGATGATACTGGTAAAGACCTTTGTGAGTGTTTATCGTGAGATACTTCCTAGAGGATTCTTCAACCTCCATCTGCAAATACGCTTGTGCTAGGTCAATTTTTGAAAAACGCTTCCCTCCAGATAGTGAGGCGAAGTTGTCTTCTATCCTTGGAAGAGGATATTGTACTGTGTGAAGGACTGGGTTCACCGTCACCTTGAAGCCCCCACAGATGCGAACCTTCCTTGGCTCCTCAGACTTATTGTTTAACGTCTTCTTCATGACAGGAACGATGGGTGTCGCCCACTCGCTCCAGTCTACCTTTGACAACACGCCTGCGAATTGCATATGGTACCGGTCTTGCTTTGAAAAACTTGGGAATTGCATTCTCTTCTATTTTTATCGAGGCGGTTACGCCTTTAAGAGTGCCCAGTTCTTGTTGAAATACCTCTTTGGCATTAGCTAAGATTGTTGACAATCGTTCAGGAGTGACATCGTCATCTTTTTTACCAGCCACCGTCATTGCCTGAATGGAGTGCCAGTCTAAGCTTATCTTTCTGATCCATTCACGTCCCAATAACGGTGGTCCACCATCTTGCAGTATGTAGAGATACAATTTCCATATTTTCTTGCTGTTGTATTCGACAGGCACCCTTATTTTTCCTCTGGGGTATACTTTTTGCCCCGTATACGTCGTCAAGACAATGGATGTCTCTCTCAAGGGTATGTGTGAGAACAGCCGCTCGTAGTCTCGTCGATTCATGATGGTTAGCGCTGATCCTGTATCCAATTCCATTTTAACTTGGGACCCTGCTATCGCGAGAGTGACCCAAATGGTTCGGTGATCCTCTTTTGCGATTACGTTGTGAAGTTTGAGACAGCTTAGTCTCTTGTTCCCGGATTCACTTTCGCTCATCTGGTCTTCGGAACTACTGTCCGTCATCTTTTGTACTTTCTTGTACGGTTCCTTAGTAGCCTTTTTGTTGTCGTTGGTCTTCTTCCCAGACCTGCAAACTCGTGCAATGTGTCCCATCTTTCCGCATTGCCTGCATATTTTGTCCTTGGACCAGCAGTCCTTCTGATCATGGGTTGTTCTGCCGCAACGATAACATTTTGCAAATCTCCGTGTCATTTCGTGGGTGCCGTATTCCTGTGGCTTTTGTTGCATTTCCACAGCTCCCCTGGCTGCTGCTTCATACGATACTGCCACGCTGAAAGCCTTATCTAGCGTCAGCTCTTTCTCTGAGAGTAACTTCTTCTGTGTTCCTTCACGCAGGAGTCCACAGACAAATTTGTCCCGTAGGGTATCTGCCAGTCCTGCTCCGAACTGGCAGTGCTTTGATAGCTTGCGTAGTTCCGTAAGGTAATCAGCATTGCTCTCATCTTTATGTTGAGTTCTCCTGTGGAATTTAAATCTTTCTGCTATCAGCAGCGGTGCAGGGTTTACGTGTTCCTGTAGGATAGCAACAATTTCGTTAAAACTCTTCGCCTTCGGTTTGGCTGGAGTAATCAGGTCCCGCAATAGGCCGTACGTTCTTGCGCCCATTAAGTTTAGCAGTACCAATGCCTTTTTCTCATCGGCTATTTCGTTTGCCTCGCAATATACCTCGACTCTTTCCACATACGTGGTCCAGTCTTCTATTGCATTATCAAAGGCAGTGATATAGCCAGTCTTCGGCATCTTGGAAATCTAAAATGGCGCCTCCCACGCTTTGCCTTCTTCCCCGATTTAACAAAATGGCACCTCCCGCACTTTGCCTTCTTCCCCGCTGTTGCTAGCGCTGCTTTCCGCGGTTTCCGTGGCAACCTGCAGCTCCTCGCGGCTTTCTGTGCGTTTAATATTTTTTAAAATTCTATTATTTTCCCGTCGTGGAACAACCCTGTGGGACTCTTGCCTCCCTCTTCTCGGGTCTGTACGCTGCCCGGCTTCGTAGCACCAGCCGCGCCCTGTGTGCTCCACCCTCTCCCTCTCTCCTGTTCCTGACAACGCTGCTCGGCCCCGTTGCAAGCCACCCGCTCGAGTTCTAGACCGCCGCAGCCCAGGACGGATCAGTGTACTACCTGCCACCAGCCCGATTAGCTGAAGCACCGTCGACAGGAACCAAGCCCCGCTCTCGACAGCCTCTCCCGCAAATTTTCAACTCCGCTGACTCAGGGGCGGATGCCCACGATCGACGCCCGTTTCTACTGCTTCTTTCTTCCTTCTGGCCTCGACCTCTGCTCACTTTGCTTCAGGAATGGATCCCATGAGGTGGTGCAGACTGTAGGTAAGTTCGCATCTGCTCGTCGCCAATATTATGTCCGTGTGTAATTGAGACACGGACAGCAGGAGTTGATTATAACAAGTCTTTACTGAATGGAGACAATCGGGAACTGAAACTACAGAAGGCTATTAGCGCCTTTTTATACAGGGGTGGTCACTGCCGGTACTGCAGTCTGAGACCAGTTATTCCCTTAAAGGTACATACACAACATTTTCAAATTCCTCCATGGCCTCGCCCCTCCCTATCTCCCTACACAATGAATGGAAAGACCCTAGGCAAGACGGAGGGTCAGAGGGATCTGGGTGTGCAAGTACACAGATCCCTGAAGGCGGCGGAACAGGTGGATAAGGTGGTAAAAAAAGGCATATGGGATACTTGCCTTCATTAGCCGAGGCATTGAATATAAGAGCAAGGAGGTTATGATGGAGCTGTATAAAACACTGGTTAGGCCACAGCTGGAATACTGTGTGCAGTTCTGGTCGCCACACTACAGGAAGGATGTGATCGCGTTAGAGAGGGTGCAGAGGAGGTTCACCAGGATGTTACCAGGGCTGGAGCGCTTCGGCTATGAAGAGAGACTGGGCAGATTGGGTTTATTTTCCTTGGAGCAGAGGAGGCTGAGGGGGGACATGATTGAGGTGTACAAAATTATGAGGGGCATAGATAGGATGGATGCTGAGGAGCTTTTTCCCTTAGTAGAGGGGTCAATAACTCGGGGGCATAGATTCAAGGTAAAGGGCGGGAGGTTTAGAGGGGATTTGAGAAAGAACTTTTTCACCCAGAGGGTGGTTGGAGTCTGGAACTCACTGCCTGAAAGGGTTGTGGAGGCAGAAACCCTCACAACATTTAAGAAGCATTTGGATGTGCACTTGAAATGCCATAGCATACAAGGCTACGGGCCAAATGCTGGCATATGGGATTAGATTAGGCAGGGCTTGATGGCCGGCGCGGACACGATGGGCCGAAGGGCCTCTATCCGTGCTGTATTACTCTATGACTCTATGGCCTAGAAATTGGGTTTTGGCGCAGCGACGGCTTTAGCGCCGGAAGTTAGTGCCGGAGCTAAGTCGCGCTGGGCGGGCCAAAAATTCACTACTTCTGCGCCCAAACGGCTGCCGGCGCTGCTGAAAGCTGTTAGCGCCTGAAAACTGGCGCTATGCGCTGAATTTCGGCGCTATTCCGGCGCTGCGGCGCCCGCTGCGGTGCGGCAGGTTCGGGAAGTGCAGGCCTCCTCCTTCCCTTAAGGAGGAGCTGCCTGCACCCGGCCGCGGCCCGCGATAATCTTTTTAAAAATGAGCCCGGCACCTCGGACAAGTGCCGGGCTTGCTTCTGTTCCGGGGGGGGGGGGGGGGGAAAGTCCGGGGAGGGAGCTGCGGCCAGGCGGGCGGCGGGAAAGCGGCCGGCCGCCGCGGGGCCTTTAATGCGCCGGCGCAACGTTCTGTAAGGCACCTCTGCCAGAACGTTGCTTGCGGCTGCCACGGGCGAGGCGGCCGCAACTCAATTTCCGAGTTCGGGCGGGTTACCATGGCAACCGGGACGCTGCTCACACCGATGACGTCATCGGTGCCGGCGCAGCGCTACCGGCCTAACGCCGATTTAGGGCCCCTGTCAATTTCAAAACTGGCCATAACTTCGCCGCTAGGCCCTCTAGCGCCTCAAAAGCGGCGCTAAGGCCAGTGAATTTCTAGGCCTATGACTCTATGACTCTGTAACCTCCTCCAGTCCTCCAGACTACAACCCTTCGAGTTACCCGCGCTCCTCCTATCCAGGCCTCTTGCTCATCCCCGATTTTCATCGCTCCACCATTGGCGGCCGTGCCTTCAGCTGCCTGGGCCCTCAGCTCTGGAATTCCCTCCTTAAACCTTTCTGTCTCACTACCTCTCTCCTCCTTTAAGACGCTCCTTAAAACCTATCTCTGACCACGCTTTTGGTCATCCGCTCCTGTGAAGCGACTTGGGACATTTTGCTACATTAAAGGGGCTATATAAATGCAAGTTGATGTTTCTTTCCTTTACTTCCAGTCAGCTTACTACAGTAATGTAAGACAGCACGAATAGATCGTTTGCCTATGCAATACCAGGCAGAACATTGAAAAAAAATCATTAACCTTGTTTCACAATGCACCATAATGCATTATTATCATTGAAACACTTACTTTATGCTGCAAATTCAGTCATTTCCTTAAACAAAGATGTTAAACAGCCGTACATTTGTCAGTGCTAATAAAGCCTGAATCAATTGCTTCTTAATGTAAGTGATTTCAGATATCAGAATACAGTTGAGGTACTTAAGTTAATTGGATCTGTTCCTAATCGTCGACTAAATTGTTGTTATTTTAATTTCATTGCTGGAACGCATTTCAGGGCCGACTTTACAAACTCACCCTGCCATGGGGAGAGGAGCATTGTTCACTGGGTGCAGAATTTCGTAAAATTGGCTGTTAATCGTCGTTTTAAATCCACGTCAGAATATTTGGCATGATGGTAATGGCAACTTGCCTTTGTATCGCAGCCTTTAACGCAATAAAACGTCCCTTCCCAAGGTGCTTCACAGGAGCGATATCAGACACAATTAGACAGCGAGCCGCATAAGGAGATATTTGGACAGGTGACCGAAAGCTCGGTCAAAGGAGCCTCTTAAAGGAGGAGAGAGAGGAGTAGAGAGGTTTAGGCAGGGAATTCCAGAGCTGGGGGCCGAGGCGGCCGAAGGCGCGGCCGCCAGTGGTGGAGCGATGAAAATGGGGGGCGTGCAAGAGGCCAGTATTGAAGGTCCCTCGTATGAACTGCTTAGAACACAGGAAACAGGAGCAGGAGTAGGCCACGTGGCCCCTTGAGCCTGCTCCGCCATTCAAGAAGATCATGGCTGATCATCGACCTCAACTCCACTTTCCTGCCTGATCTCCATATCCCTTGATTCCCCTAGAGTCCAAAAATCTATCAATCTTAGCCTTGAATATACTCCAAGACTCAGCATCCACAGCCCTCTGGGGCAGAGAATTCCAAAGGTTCACAACCCTCTGAGTGATGAAATTCCTCCTCATCTCAGTCTTAAATGAACCCTTTATTTCATTCGCGGCAAAAAGTTTAGCCATGCAAACCCATTGCTTTTTTTTGCCTGCTATTTAATTCCTTTTGTCCTTCAGCAACTCAGAAGGAATATCACACATCCCATCTGTACAGTTAATAAGTTAAAATCAAGGGGGAGAAAGTATCTCAATTACTGAAATGACTTTAGATCATATATTATTCTGATTAAATGGTTTAATGGAGTCTGGTGTTCATGAAGATAATTAATGAAGCTTGAAGGTGATCAAAATAAATAGGGGGAAAAAGGCAGCTCGAAGTTTGCAACAGCATTTGCATTAGTTCCTGTAGTCACCTTCTCTATTTGTACAGGAAAACCTGGATATATTTATTATCAGAGCGGTAGCAGACACAAGAGCTTAGAAATTTTGGCCGTGCAGCGCCCATTTTTCAGGGGCTAAATGGCCGCTTGAGCCACTAATATGGTGGGTATGATGTACACGCTCATTGTCAGCCGTAAACACGCCGCCCGCCATATTGGTAAAGGTTGAAAAGTTGGCCTGCATGAAACGGGCATTAGGACGATTTGCATTGGCAAATAAAGGGGTCAATTGCCTGTTCGAGGCCTCCTCTGCAACAGTGGGTAGCCCTGAAAAATTAGACCTACACGTTGCCTGATAGGTGGTACTTAAAGGGATGGCCTATTAGGCCTGAAGGATTTTGGACTTTTGATCCAGAGTGTATGAGGGTGAGCCAGTGGATGCAGTGTGTTTGGATTTCCAGAAGGCATTCGATAAGGTGCCACATAAAAGGTTACTGCATAAGATAAGAGCTCACGGAGTTGGGGGTAAAATATTAGCATGGATAGAGCATTGGCTAACTAACAGAAAGCAGAGAGTCGGGATTAATGGGTCATTTTCCGGTTGGCAAACGGTAACTAGTGGGGTGCCACAGGGATTGGTGTTGGGGTCTCAACTATTTACAATCTACATTAATGACTTGGATGAAGGGACCGAGTGTAATGTAGCCAAGTTTGCGGATGATACAAAGATGGGTGGGAAAGCAAGTTGTGCAGAGGACTCAAAGAATCTGCAAAGGGATATAGACAGGCTAGGTGAGTGGGCAAACTTTTGGCAGATGGAGTATAATGTTGGAAAGTGCGAGGTTATCCACTTTGGCAGGAAAAATAAAAAAGCAAATTATTATTTAAATGGAGAGAGATTACAAAATGCTACAGTTTAGAGGTGTAATGTATGTAATGTATATATACCTTAAGGGAGAGAACTACTTTTTACAGCTCCTGTATACTGTAGTACCAGCAGTGACCACACCTTTATATAAACCCTGATTAGTGATCTGTACAGTTAGTTCTAGAGTAATCCTCATTCAGTAAACACCCGTTGAATCGTTCCCTGCAGTCTTGTTGTCTAATTATTGAAGGATACAACATCAAGATACACGGACATAACATTGGCGACGAGCAGATTCAAACCTACCTGCAACTCTGCATTACCTCCCAGGGATTCGCTCCTGGAGAACAGTGGAAGGAGGTCGAGTCCAGAAGCACGGGCGTCGACCACGGGCGACTGCCCAGTCATCCAGCGGAGATTTGAGCATCGCAGGGGAGGCTGGCGAGAGCCAAGCTTGGCTTTCCAGCCACGGTGGTCCAGCGAAAGGGGCTGGCAACAGGTACTGCGCAGACCCTTCCCGGACAGCGGCGGCTAGAGCCGACCGGGCGGCACAGAAAAAGGCTGAGCAGTGTCGACGGGGGAGAGAGAGAGGGCAGAGCGCACAGGGCGCAGCCGGTGTTCAGGACCGAGCGGCATCAACGGGGAGAGAGACGAGAGAGAGCAGAGCGCAGCTGGTGTTCAAGGGCCGAGCAGCGTCAATGGGGGAGAGAGGCGCGCAGGAAAACGCGCAGAGCGCAGCCGGTGTTCAAGGGCCGAGCAGCTTCAACGGGGGAGAGAGGCGTGCAGGAAAACGCAAGAGCGCTGCCATTGCCACGAGGACCGCAGAGAGCGGCATTGGCAGCAGCACAGGAGCAGCGCACGAAACCCACAGGGCATCGCCATTTGCGACGAGGACCGCCGAGAGCGGCGTTGGCAGCAGCACGGGAGACACCATTTTAAGTCGCAGCGGGGAAGAAAGGAAAGCGCGGGAGACGCCATTTTTAGCCAGTCTAACCACACCCAAAAATGCCGAAGAGTGGCAGCATCACAGCGTTCGACAATGAAGTCGAAGATTGGATGACATATGTCGAACGCATAGAAGTATACTGCAAGGCGAATGAAGTGCCAGATGACAAGAAAGCGCTGGTATTGTTGAATTCAATGGGTGCAAAAACGTATGGCTTACTACGAAACCTTGTAACCCCAGAGAAGCCAGTAGAAAAGGATTTTGAAAACATAGTGTCAATCCTACAGGACCACTTAAACACCACACCGCTGCTGATAGCAGAAAGGTTTAAGTTTCACAAAAGGAACCAGCATGAAGATGAAAGTAATGCTGAGTATTTAACGGAACTGCGCAAGCTATCGAAACACTGCCAGTTTGGAACGGGACTAGCAGATACTTTAAGGGACACGTTTGTGTGTGGGCTCCAAGGTGAAGGAACCCAGAAATGGCTTCTATCAGAAAAGGATCTTACGCTGGACAAGGCTTTCAGCATTGCAGTATCACACGAAGCAGCAGCACGGGGCGCTGCAGCGATACAACGGAGACCACAAGAATATGGCACAAATGAAATGTCATTTGGAACAGTGAAGTGCTATCGCTGCGGCAGAACAACACACGACCGTAATGATTGTTGGTTCAAGGACAAAGTGTGCAGACAGTGTGGAAAAGTAGGACACATAGCAAGAGTCTGCAGGTCAGGAAAGAAAACCAGCAGCAAGAAATCTCCACAGGAGAAGTACAAGAAGGTACATAAGGTGACAGAAAGTAGTTCAGACGAACAGAAGAGTGAAACAGACTCTGGAAGCAAGGAGCTGGGTTGTCTGAAACTACATAATGTGATGAAAACGGAGGATCACCAAACTATCTGGGTCACGCTCAAGATAGCAGGAATCCAAGTGAAAATGGAATTGGACACAGGATCAGCCCTAAAAGTCATAAACCGAAGGGACTACAAGTGGCTATTCTCACATATACCCTTGAGAGATACAAAGATTGTCTTGAAGACGTACACGGGGCAAAAGGTCTACCCCAAAGGAAAAATAAGGGTGAACGTTATATACAATGGCAAGGAAACACCAAAAATGGACCTATATGTATTGCCAGATGGAGGACCACCACTACTAGGACGTGAATGGATCCGGAAGATACAGCTAGATTGGCATTCCATACAAGCACTGACTGTAGATGCCAAAAAGGATGACGACGTCACACCTGGGCAACTGTCAAAAATGCTAACTGACGCACAAGAAGTGTTCCAGCAGGGACTCGGAACACTAAAAGGCATAACAGCGACGATCAAAATAGAGGAAAATGCAAGCCCAAAGTTTTTTACGGCCAGACCGGTACCTTATGCGATCCGCCCAGCCGTCGAAGCAGAGCTGGAAGGTTTGGATCATTCAGGAGTACTGTCCAAAGTGGACTGGAGCGAGTGGGCTACACCCATCATTCCTGTAATGAAGAGGTCATTGAGTAATATGCCTGGGGAACCATAGAAGGTTCACATCCATGGGGACTTTAAGGTGACAGTGAACCCAATCCTTCACACTGTACAATATCCGCTTCCGCGGATTGAAGATATTTTCGCCTCGCTATCTGGAGGGAAACGCTTCACTAAGATTGATCTGGCCCAGGCGTACCTGCAAATGGAGGTAGAAGAAGCCTCGAAACAGTACCTCACGATCAACACTCATAAAGGTCTCTACCAATACAATCGGCTGGTGTTCAGGGTAGCATCAGCTCCGGCTATTTGGCAAAGGGCAATGGAACAAGTCCTGCAACGGATTCCAGGGACCCAGTGTTATTTGGACGACATCCTGGTCACGGGCAAAAATGACAGTGATCACCTCGCCAACCTGGAGCAGGTGCTCACTAGATTGAAGGAATATGGGCTATGAGCTAATCGCCACAAATGCGAGTTTTTCCAGAAGCAGATCTCGTATTGTGGCCACGTTATTGATAAAGAGGGGTTACATAAGTCCCCTGAAAAGATTGAGGCAGTAGTCAAGGCTCCGGCACAGGAAAATGTGTCACAACTGAGGTCGTTCCTCGGGCTGGTGAACTACTACCATAAGTTCTTGCCGAATTTGTCGACCGTACTACACCCACTGAACACCCTACTGCAAACGGGGGTACCATGGAAGTGGAGTGATGAATGTAAATGAGCTTTCCAGAAGTGCAAAGCATTGATCACATCAAAAGAGGTGTTGGCTCATTTCAACCCAGCACTACCAATTCGGTTGGCGTGTGATGCATCACCCTATGGCATTGGAGCGGTGCTGTCGCACAAATTCCCGGACGGCTCGGAGAGGCCAGTAGCCTTTACATCTCGGTCACTAAGCTCAGCCGAGCGTAACTACGCCCAGATTGACAGGGAGGTCCTCAGCCTAGTGTGGGGAGTGAAAAAGTTCAATCACTATCTGCACGGGCAGAAGTTCATCTTGCTGACTGACCACCAACCACTTGTCTCCATCTTTAATCCAAAGAAGGGCGTTCCGGTGATGACTGCGCAACGGTTACAAGATGGTCCCTTTTTCTAGGGGTGCACCAATATGAAATTGAGTATAAGGGCACGAAACAGCATGGAAACGCTGATGGGCTATCACGCCTGCCACTGCCTACTGCGGAGGAAGCACCAGCAGTGGATCCTGTCAAAATATTTCATTCGACTATAATTGAATGCTTGCCAGTAACTAACACTGGTATAGAGAAGGAGACCCGAAATGACCCGACACTGTCTCGGGTATATGATTTGACGGTGAAGGGATGGCCAGCACATGGTGACTCACTGTTGCCAGCATCCTCATCCAGAAGGGAACAGCTGTCAGTATGCCAGGGGACCTTGATGTGTGGATCCCGAGTGGTAATTCCACCCAAGTTAAGGGAGAGAGTGCTCAATGAGCTTCACGAAGGCCATCTGGGAGTGGTAGGAACATAGAAACATAGAAGATAGGAGCAGGAGTAGGCCATTCGGCCCTTCGAGCCTGCTCCACCGTTCAGCGAGACCATGGCTGATCATCCAAACCCTAGCAACCGGTCCCTACACCAACAGCCATCCCACCCAAGCCCTATCCCTGTAACCCCATAACCCCACGTATTTAATCCCCCTAACACTAAGGGTCAATTTTTTTATTTTTTTTATCATGGCCAATCAACCTAACCCGCACATCTTTGGACTGAAAATGAAAAGCCTTGCTAGGGCTTATGTGTGGTGGCCGGGGATCGATCAGCAAATCGAGGACCTGACAAAGAGCTGCTCAGGATGCCAGAAGGTCCAAAATGCACCACCACATGCCCCTCTACACCCATGGGAGTGGCCCTCATCTCCATGGCAACGGGTGCATATTGATTTTGCTGGTCCATTCATGGACTCAATGTTTTTAATAGCCGTGGATGTGCACTCGAAATGGCCTGAGGTGATCAAAATGTCCTCCACCACCACGGAGAAAACTATTGCAGTCCTACAGACCATTGTTGCCAGGAACGGCTTGCCAGAGCAGATTTGCTCTGATAACGGACCACAGTTTGTGTCCGAAGAGTTTCGAAGATTTATGAAAAGGAATGGGGTAAGGCATTACACATCTGCCCCGTATCATCCAGCCACAAATTGATTGGCTGAGAGGTTCGTACAAACCTTTAAAAAATCAGAGAAATGGCAACCAGGAACGATATGCACACGGCAGGGGCCATTAATGTACACAGTGGATGTTGGGGAGAACATTGTGAGACGCCATGCTGACCAGATCCTAGAGTCACAGGAACGAGTCAACCCCATGTCTCGGCCATACGTACCTGGTGAGGAACCCGACGTACAGGTTGCGTCTACCTCAGAAACAATAGCATTGGAAGCTGATGAATCAACTGACGACAGGGTGCTCGAATCGCCTCCGCACCAAGAGCGAGACACTCGGGAAAGGCGTTATCCAGAAAGAATCAGGAAGCCTCCTCAGAGACTGAATATATGAATGGACTATTTTCATATAACATTGTATGTTAAAAATGTTAATTGTTAAATGAGTATTATGGTGCAGTACTGTTAATCTAAAAGGGGAGGAATTGTAATGTATGTGGGAAAGCAAGTTGTGCAGAGGACTCAAAGAATCTGCAAAGGGATATAGACAGGCTAGGTGAGTGGGCAAACTTTTGGCAGATGGAGTATAATGTTGGAAAGTGTGAGGTTATCCACTTTGGCAGGAAAAATAAAAGAGCAAATTATTATTTAAATGGAGAGAGATTACAAAATGCTACAGTTCAGAGGTGTAATGTATGTAATGTATATATATACCTTAAGGGAGAGAACTACTTTTTACAGCTCCTGTATACTGTAGTACCGGCAGTGACCACACCTGTATATAAACACTGAGTAGTGATCTGTACAGTTAGTTCTAGAGTAACCATCATTCAGTAAACACCTGTTGAATTGTTCCCTGCAGTCTTGTTGTCTAATTATTGAAGGACACAACATCAAGATACACGGACATAACAAAAGGGACCTGGGGCTCCTTGTGCATGAAACACAAAAAGTTAGCATGCAGGTACAGCAAGTAATCAAAAAGGCAAATGGAATGTTGGCCTTTATTGCAAAGGGGTTGGAGTATAAATGCAGGGAAGTCCTGCTACAACTGTACAGGGTATTGGTGAGACCACACCTGGAGTACTGCGTACAGTTTTGGTCTCCTTATTTAAGGAAGGATATTCTTGCATTGGAGGCAGTTCAGAGATGATTCACACGGTTGATTCCTGAGATGAGGGGGTTGACTTATGAAGAAAGGTTGAGCAGGCTGGGCCTATACTCATTGGAATTTAGAAGAATGAGAGGTGATCTTATTGAAACATATAAGATACTGAGGTAGATGCAGAGAGGCTGTTTCCCCTCGTGGGGAAATCTAGAACTCGGGGGCATAGTTTCAGAATAAAGGGTCGCCCTTTTAGAACTGAGATGAGGAGGAAATTCTTCCCTTAGAGGGTCGTAAATCTGTGGAATTCTCTGCCCCAGAGAGCCGTGGAGGCTGGGTCATTGAATACATTTAAGGTGGAGATAGACAGATTTTTGCAAGATAAGGGAGTGAAGGGTTATGGGGAGTGGGCAGGGAAGTGGCTTTGAGCCCAAGATCAGCCATGACCTTATTGAATGGCAGAGCAGGCTCGAGGGGCCAAGTGGCCTATTCCTGCTCCTATTTCTTATGTTCTTATTTTCTTATATTTGCTTTAAAGAAGACTAAAATCATGGAATGAAACCCTCGCTTTCTCAGTGAAGAACGCAGCTGTCACCTTAAGCATAGTCAGGGGGGCAATGATGGTCTTTGCTTCTTGATGCTGAGAGAGAGAAAAAACGTACATGTTAGCCAGACGAAATGGAGCCTTCGTAAGATTATACCTGAAAATAATGCTGACAGTTGCAGAAAGAAGGAAGCAAGGCCGGCACACTGATAAGAGATTTTTTGACATTACATAATTAAGCAGCAGATTTTGGAAAAGAAAACCCCGTAAAACAGCTCATTCTACAAGGCTTTTCACGATATCCATCAGAACAAGATGCCACAGAAAAGGAACCTTCGTTCTTTCCCCAAGACAAGGAGTCTGATCAATTCTTCGCCGTGAGTTGTATTCGCTGGGAAGAAAGAGATTTGTATGAAAAGTTACCAACTTTCTTTCTGGTACAAACTGTCGCTTTGTGTGTCAGATTCAATTCCTTAAAGTTAGAAAATAACTAAAGTGTCTCGCTCGATTTCTTAGCCTTTTTCTACTCTGAACAAGAAAGAAATGTAATCTTACAGGCCGCAACTAACAAGGTAAAATTATAAAATATATACTTTCCCGAGATCTCTGCGCGCCTCCAATTCTGGCCTCTTGCGCGTCCGTGATTTTCATCGCTCCACCATTGGCGGCCGTGCCTTCAGCTGCCGAGGCATTAAACTCTGGAATTCCCTCCCTTAACCTCTCCACCTCTCGACCTTTCTCACTCCTCCTGTAAAACGTTCCTTAAAGCCTACGGGGTCGATTTTCATTGGGCCGTGGAGGCGGGATTGGAGGAGTGCAGGGGGTTAAAGTCCCGAATTCAGGGGTCCCGACACCATCCCACCCCCAACCCGCCTCCATGTAAGTTTCAAAGGAGGTGGGTACCCGCCCCGCACTGGGACCCGCCGACCCGAGGCGGGAAGGGATTAGTGCCAATTAAGCGTTAACAGGCAGTTTTTAGCCTAATCCCTATTTTGAAGGGTGTTGTGTGGGATTCCCGACGGCTCCAAACCACGCCAAGTTAGAGGAGTCGGGCTGTCGGGTTGAAGGACTTGGAGGGGTCGAGATGTCGGTGTTCAGGTGAGTGATGGGTGCATGATTGCAAAGGTAAGTGTGTTTGGTGTGTCTAAAGTGTGTAAAGAAGTTTAAATTACCTGTACTTACCTTAACAGCCTTTCTTCCTCTAGGCATCGGGAGTCCATCACTCAGCTGGCACTGAAAGCAGAATGGCTGCGAGCTGTCAAAAGTGACAGCCTTCAGCTTTCTGTGCCAATAAGATTTCTAACTGAGTTTGTGTAGAAGGACTCATGTTAGAAGTAAGACTGTCAGTGTTTGACAGCTTCAAACAGCTGTGAAACACTGATATTTCATCTGTCAAAACGTCTTGACAGATGAAATTTCAGTCTGTGATGTCACCTGTTGCTGGGTGGCCATTAATTGGCCTGCTGAGACCGCTGGGTGGGCTCAACAAGGTCAATCAAGTTAAAATCGCGTGGATTAGCCGCATCTCGATGGAGGCGGGACTACAACCCCCGAAAGTTGTAGTCCCGCCTCCATCCCGACTTCTGAATGAAAATCACCCCCGGCATCTTTGACCAGCTCCTCTGAAGCGCCTTGGGATGTTTCACTACGTTAAAGGTGCCATATAAATGCAAGTTGTTGTTGTTTTTGAAGTTGGAGCCGGGAGGAGTCCACAGTCAAGGAACATGGGCTGCAGCTGGCCACTGCTCCCCCTCCCCCTGACAGCCACAGCTGCCCACCCACTAATCGACGCCACTACGCCCCCTTTGCCCCTCCCCCCATCCCCACCCCCACCAGGCCACTCCTACCTCCCGAAAAATTCTCCCCATTCCTCGCTTACTTGAGAGCCACAGCCAACGCCACATCGCCCCGATCTTCAAGCTCTCCTGCTGATCGAAAATGAGGCCTGAGGCCCAAGACCCGATATCGAGGTCGCCTCCAGCCTCATCATTCAGGTACAGGGATAGATCATTGTGAGGGTCAGAGCTGGAATCACTGGGTAAGGAGGCCCAGTAAGGGTCAGTATTGGGGTCAGTGAGTGAGGACACTCAGTGAGGGTCAGTATTGGAGTCAGTGGGTGAGACCCCCCAGTGAGGGTCATTATTGGGGTCAGTCAGTGAGGAGCCCTAGTGAGGGTCAGTATTGGGGTCAATGAGTGAGACCCCCCAGTGAGGTTCAGTATTGGGGTCAGTGGGTGAGACCCCCCAGTGAGGGTCAGTATTGGGGTCAGTGAGTGAGGACCCCCCAGTGAGGTTCAGTATTGGGGTCAGTGGATGAGGAGACCCAGTGAGGGTCAGTATTGGGGTCAGTGGGTGAGGAGCCCCAGTTAGGGTCAGTATTGGGGTCAGTGAGTGAGGAGCCCCAGTTAGGGTCAGTATTGGGGTCAGTGGGTGAAACCCCCCAGTGAGGGTCAGTATTGGGGTCAGTGAGTGAGGAGCCCCAGTTAGGGTCAGTATTGGGGTCAGTGAGTGAGGAGCCCCAGTTAGGGTCAGTATTGGGGTCAGTGAGTGAGGAGCCCCAGTTAGGGTCAGTATTGGGGTCAGTGGGTGAAACCCCCCAGTGAGGGTCAGTATTGGGGTCAGTGAGTGATGAGCCCCAGTGAGGGTCGGTATTGGGGTCAGTGAGTGAGGAGCCCCAGTGAGGGTCAGTATTGGGGTCAGTGGGTGAGACCCCCCAGTGAGGGTCAGTATTGGGGTCAGTGAGACCCCCCAGTGAGGGTCAGTATTGGGGTCAGTGGGTGAGGAGCCCCAGTGAGGGTCAGTATTGGGGTCAGTGGGTGAGGAGCCCCAGTGAGGCTCAGTATTGGGGTCAGTGAGTGAGACCCCCCAGTGAGGGTCAGTGTTGGTGTCAGTGTGTGTGGAGACGCAGTGAGGGTCAGTATTGGGGTCAGTGGGTGAGACCCCACAGTGAGGGTCAGTATTGGGGTCAGTGAGTGAGGAGCCGCAGTGACGGTCAGTTTTGGGGTCAGTGAGTGAGGAGCTTCAGTGAGGGTCAATATTGGGGTCAGTGGGTGAGGGGCGCCAGTGAGGGTCAGTATTGGGGTCAGTGGGTGAGGAGCCCCAGTCTTCTTCTTATCGTGTCCACGGACAGTCTATACATAGCCCAGCCAGAACTGGACATATTATTGCGCCTTGTTGTTGAATTCGGCAAGATCTGCAACAGTGCAGGGTTCCGCTAACGATGGGCATTGCAGGAGATGTTGCATAGTCTCTGCCTCAGTTCCACATTCACAAGTTATCGGGCTGGTTGAATATCCCCATTTGCTTAGTGACACCTTTGAGCAACCTACACCGGTCCTAAGTCTGTTAAGGCACTTTCAGGTTGCCCAGTTGCAATTAGCTCCTGGGGGAAGGCTTTCATCAAGTAAAATTTCCATCGCTGGGGGTTGTTCAAGACTGGCGAGCCGGTCTTTCCACAAGGCGACGCGGGCTTCAGATGAGATTGATTGTAATGGAACAACACTGTTCATGAAGTTCTTTCTTGACTTTAGGCGGATGGGTGTAGGTGTATGACAATGCAGAGGGTGTCTCTCATCTGATGTTTGACGGAGCCGTTCTTTCTTGCTGGCTGCCGTTCTTCTTATATCAGGGGGAGCGATACCCGCCAGGATATATAGGCTGTTGGTGTTTGTTGGTTTTAAGCAACCTGTGATAAATCGGCAGCTTGTATCTTCTTGGCATGAGTAGACCTTTCCCATGCAGGGCAGGCATATTCGGCAGTGGAATAGCAAAGAGCAAGTGCACTGGTTCGCAATGTTTTCGGGCTTGTTCCCCATCTTGTGTTAGTGAGCTTATTCAGGATGTTGTTTCGTACGCTCACTTTTGCCTTTGTCTTCTTGATGTGGTTCTTGAACGTGAGGCATCGGTCAAGGGTGACTCCAAAGTAGATAGGGTGCTCGCAATGCGTCAGTGTTGCTCCACACCAGGTTACTTTCAGCTGGCGTTTGGCTTCACGGTTTCTGAGGTGGAATGCACAAACTTGCGTCTTTGATGGGTTTGCGCGAAGGTGGTTTTCTTCATAGTAGGATTTTAGTCCCTCCAAGGCCTCAGAAAGCGTTTTCTCCACAGTGTTAAAATCAGTGCTTTGGGCAGTGACACATAAGTCATCAACATATATAAAACGGCGTGTGACACCGTCTATAGATTGGTCATTCGTGTAGATGTTGTACAGCAGCGGTGCAAGCACGCTTCCCTGAGGAAGACCATTTTTCTGAATACGCCACCTGCTGCGCTTCCCACCTAGTTCAACATAGAACCGGCGATTCTGAAGCATGCTTTCTAACAGCTCTGTTCAGTGAATCTCTTTTGTCATCTCTAGAACCTTGCAGAGGAGACGTCTATGGTTCACTGTATCGTATGCTACTGACAGGTCTACAAAAACAGCACCTGTTACCATCCCTTGCTCAAAACCATCTTCGATGTGTTGTGTGAGGTTGAGCAGTTGGCTTGTTGTTGATTTGCCGGGGCGGAAACCTGCTTGCTCTGGAATGATCTTCTCATCTACAGTTGGTGCTATCTTATTGAGTATCAGGCGTTCAAACAGCTTATAGGTGTGGCAAAGCAGTGAAATTGGCCGAAAACTCTTAGGATCTGAGGGATCTTTTCCAGGCTTTAATAATGCTATTACATGTGCCTTCTGCCAGATATTAGGTAGCTTGTGTGTTGCCAGACATTGGTTGAACAATTGTAGGAGCCATTTCTTTGCTTTCTGTCCAAAATGCTTTATCTGCTCCGTTGCTATGTTGTCAAGACCAATTGCTTTCCCGTGTTTTAGACTAGATATACCAGTTTCCAGCTCTTCCATGGTGAATGGTCTAGTGAAGCCAGGATCATCGCTGTACTTCTTCCTATCTAGTTGTGCTCTTGGTTGTTTCTTGTTGATTTTTCCATTTAGGAGCAACTGGTGTGTGTTGGATCCGTGATTCAGAGGATCTGCTGTTATTAAATAATCACATGGATGCTGTACATTAACAATAAACAGGTCTTTACTGGAGGAGGGTAGTCTCAAGGCTGGGGGTACAGAGGCATGCGCAAAGCTTATATACCGGTGTGGTCACTGCCGGTACTACAGTATACAGGAGCTGTAAAAGTAGTTCTGGCTTAAAGGCACATACACTACAATTCCTCCCCTTTTAGATTAGTAGTACCCCTAATATTCAAATAACAATTAACATTTCAACATGTACATTAAACAACAAAAGTCCATTTATAGATTCAGTCTTTGGGGCGGCTTCCTGACCCTTTCGGGATAGCGCCTTTCCGGAGGTTCTTGTTCTTGGTGCAGAGGCGATTCTGACCCCTTTTCATCGGGTAGGTCATCGGGTTCCACTGCTACTGGGTCTGAAGTAGATGCTACCGGTATGTTGGGTTCATCCCCAGGTACTCGAGACATGGGGTTGACGCGTTCCTGTGACGCTAAGATCTGATCGACGTGGCGTCTCACAATGTTCTCCCCGACATCCACTGTGTACATTAATGGCCCCTGCCTGGTACATATCATTCCGGGTTGCCATTTCTCTGTTCGATAGTCACGGGCCAAGACGGGTTGCCCTACTTTGACGCTCCTTGTCGGCTTCTCATTGATGTGCTGGAATTGTATATCCTCAACATTTCTTCGCATATTTGGTCTGAGCAAGTCCAGACGAGATCTCAACCTTCGGTTAAAGAACATCATGGCCGGGGTCTGGTTGGTAACTGCATGTGTCGCGTTTCGGTAGGCTAATAAGAAATTGTCCATCTTATGCTGTAGTGGAATTTCATCGTCGCACATGGCCTTTATCGCCTTCTTAAAAGTTTGTACGAACCTCTCAGCCAATCCATTTGTGGCTGGATGATACGGGGCGGATGTGTAATGCCTTACCCCATTCCTTCTCATAAATTTTTGGAACTCGTCGGACACAAACTGTGGTCCATTATCAGAGCAAATCTGCTCTGGCAAACCGTTCCTGGCAAATATGGTCCATAGGACTGCAATCGTTTTCTCTGCAGTGGTTGAAGATATTTTTATCACCTCAGGCCACTTTCAATGAGCATCCACTGCTATTAAGAACATTGAGTCCATGAATGGACCAGCAAAATCAATATGCACCCGTTGCCATGGAGAGGAGGGCCACTCCCATGGGTGTAGAGGGGCATGTGGTGGTGCATTTTGGACCTTCTGGCATCCTAAGCAGCTCTTAGTTAGGCCTTCGATTTGTTGATCGATTCCCGGCCACCACACATAAGCCCTAGCAAGGCTTTTCATTTTCACTCCCCCCAGATGACCTTCATGTAGCTCCTTTAGCACTCTCTCCCTTAACTTGGGTGGAATCACCACTCTGGATCCACACATCACTGTCCCCTGGCATACTGACAGCTGTTCTCTTCTGGATGAGAATGCTGGCAACAGTGAGTCGCCATATGTTGGCCATCCCCTCACCGTCAATTCATATACCCGCGACAGCGTCGGATCATTGCGGGTCTCCTCCTCTATATCCGCGTTTGTTACTGGCAATCATTTAATTATTGACGAATAAAATATCTCGATAGGGTCCACTGCTGGTGCTTCCTCCACAGTAGGCACTGGCAGGCGCGATAGCCCATCAGCATTCCCATGCTGTTTCGTGCCTTTATATTCGATTTCATATTGATTCGCCCCTAGAAACAGGGACCATCTTTGTAACCGCTGTGCAGTCATTACTGGCACGCCCTTCTTAGGATTAAAGATGGAGACAAGTGGTTGGTGGTCAGTCAGCAAGGTGAACTTCTGCCCATGCAGATAATGGTTGAATTTTTTTACTCCCCATACTAGGCTGAGGGCCTCCCTGTCAATCTGGGCGTAGTTGCGCTAGGCTGAGGTTAGTGACCGAGACGCAAAGGCTACTGGCCTCTCCAACCCGTCTGGGAATTTGTGTGACAGCACCGCTCCAATACCATAGGGTGATGCATCACATGCCAAACGAATTGGTAGTGCTGGGTTGAAATGGGCCAACACCTCTTTTGATGTGATCAATTCTTTACACTTCTGGAAAGCTCGTCTACGTTCGTCATCCCACCTCCATGGTACCCCTGTTTGCAGTCGGGTGTTCAGTGGGTGTAATACCGTAGACAAATTTGGTACGAACTTGTGGTAGTAGTTTACCAGCCCGAGGAACAACCTCAGTTGTGACACATTTTCTGGTGCTGGAGCCTTGACTACTGCCTCAATCTTGTCGGGTGTCTTATGTAACCCCTCTTCATCGATGACGTAGCTATAATACGAGATCTGTTTCTGGAAATACTCGCACTTGTGGCGATTAGCTCGTAGCCCATACACCTTTAATCTGGTGAGCACCTTCTCCAAGTTGGCGAGGTGATCACCGTTATTTTCGCCCGTGACCAAGATGTCGTGCAAATAACACTGGGTCCCTGGAATCCGTTGCAGGACTTGATCCATTGCCCTTTGCCAAATAGCCGGAGCTGATGCTACTCCAAACACCGGCCGGTTGTATTGATAGAGACCTTTATGAGTGTTGATCGTAAGGTATTGTTTCGAAGCTTCTTCTACCTCCATTTGCAAGTACGCCTGGGCTAGATCAATTTTGGTGAAGCGTTTACCTACAGATAGCGAGGCGAAAATATCCTCAATTCGTGGAAGCGGATATTGTACCGTGTGAAGGATTGGGTTCACTGTCACCTTAAAATCCCCACAGATGCGGACCTTCTTTGGTTCCCCAGGCGTATTACTCAACGACCTCTTCATTACAGGAACGATGGGCGTAGCCCACTCGCTCCAGTCCACTTTGGACAGTACTCCTGAATGTTCCAACCCTTCCAGCTCTGCTTCAACAGCTGGTCTGATCGCATAAGGCACTGGTCTGCCCTTCAGAAACTTTGGGCTTGCATTTTCCTCTATTTTAATCGTTGCTGTTATTCCTTTTAGTGTTCCTAGTCCCTCCTGGAACACTTCTTTTGCGTCAGTTAGCATTTTTGACAGTCATCCAGGTGTGACGTCGTCATCCTTTTTGGCCTCAACCTTCAGTGCCTGTATGGAATGCCAATCTAATTGTATCTTCCGGATCCATTCACGTCCTAGCAGTGGTGGCCCTCCATCTGGCAATACATATACATCCATTTTAGGTATTTCCTGGCCTTTATATGTCACTTTCACCCTTATTTTTCCTTTGGGGTAGACTTTTTGCCCCGTATACGTCTTCAAGACAATCTCTGTAGCTTTCAAGGGTATGTGTGAAAATAGCCGCTTGTAGTCTCTATGATTTATGACTGTTAGAGCTGACCCTGTGTCCAATTCCATTTTCACTTGGACTCCGTCTATCTTGAGTGTAACCCAGATAGTCTGGTGATCCTCCATTTCGGTTACCTTATGTAGTTTCAGACAACCCAGCTCCTTGCTTCCAGAGTCTGTGTTATTTTTCTGTTTGTCTGAACCACTGTCCATCACCTTGTGTACCTTTTTGTACTTCTCCTGTGGAGATTTCTTACTGTTGGTTTTCTTCCCAGACCTGCAGACTCTTGCTATGTGTCCTGCTTTCCCACACTGTCTGCACACTTGGTCCTTGAACGAACAATCTTTCTAGTCATGTGTTGTTCTGCCGCAGCAATAGCACTTCCCAGTTCCATAGGACATTTCATTGGTGCCATATTCTTGCGGTCTCCGTTGTATCTCTTGCGGCTGCTTCGTGTGATACTGCCATACTGAAAGCTTTGTCCAGCGTAAGATCCTTTTCTGATAGAAGCTGTTTCTGGGTTCCTTCACTTTGTAGCCCACACACAAACTTGTCCCCTAACGAATCTGCTAGTCCCGCTCCAAACTGGCAGTGTTTCGATAGCTTGCGCAGTTCCGTTAGGTACTCAGCATTGCTTTCGTCTTTGTGTTGGTTCCTTTTATGGAACTTAAATCGTTCTGCTGTCAGCAGCGGTGTGGGGTTTAAGTGGCCCTGTAGGATTTCTACTATGCTTTCAAAATACTTGTTTACTGGCTTCTCTGGGGTTATTAGATTTCGCAGTAACCCATAAGTTTTTGCACCCATGGAATTTAACAGAACCAGTGCTTTATTAGCATCTGGCACTTCATTCGCCCTGCTGTACACCTCAATACGTTCCACATATGTTGCCCAATCTTCGACTTCATTGTCGAACGTAGAGATACTGCCAATCTTCGGCATCCTTGGGTGTGAGTTAACTGTCAAAAATGGAGCCTCCCGCGCTTCCCCTTCTTCTCCGCTGGCACAAAATGACGTCTCCCGCGCTTTCCTTCCTTCCCGCGCTCGCCCTTCTTCTCCTCTGCGGCTTCTAAAAAATAGCGTCTCCCGCGCTCTTCCTTCTTCTCCGCAGCTCAATGGCGTCTCCTGCGCTCCCCTTTCTTCACCCCGCGGACACTGTTCAGCCAATGAGCCCTGGCTGTGCTCTGCGCGTTCTTCTTTTTATATTTTTCGACGCCGCTCAGTCTAGAACCCGACTGTTTCTTTACCCTCTCTCTCTCCGGTTTGTTTTCTTTTTCTCGACGCCGCTCGGTGTTTAACCCCCGGCTGCGCCCTGCGCTCTTCGCCCTCTGTCTTACCCCGTCGACGCTGCTCAGCTTTCTCTCCGCCATCGGTTGGCTCCAGCCGCCGCTTCTCGGGAAGGGTCTGCGCTGGACCTGTCGTCGGTCTCTTGCTGCTCATCATGGCTGGGGAACCAAGCCCGGCTCTCCACAGCCTCCCCTATGAAGTTCAATCTCTGCCTGACTGCTGGGCGGTTGCTCGTGGTCGACGCCCGTGTTCCTGGCCTCGACTATTTTTTTTTATGTTGCAGGTAGATTCAAATCGACAATCGTCGCCACTGTTGGATCCGTGATTCAGAGGATCTGCTGTTATTAAATAATCACACGGATGCTGTACATTAACAATAAACAGGTCTTTACTGGAGGAGGGTAGTCTCAAGGCTGGGGGTACAGAGGCATGCGCAAAGCTTATATACCGGTGTGGCCACTGCCAGTACTACAGTATACAGGAGCTGTAAAAGTAGTTCTAACTTAAAGGCACATACACTACAGTGTGCAACTTGGTTAGCAGACACATTTGGATGTTGGGCAGCTTTCTTGGGATCACTTCCAAGTTTGCGTATGAGAGACCATGCCTTCTTGCTGTTTTTTGAAAGATCTGTTGTCTCTATCAAGGTGTTCCAGGTGTTTTGACGTTCTTGAGAGATACTTAACATCACCCTCTCAGCGGTAGATATTGTTTCCTCTGAGAAGGGGTCAGATTCAAACATTGAGACATACTCCCAGTAGAGTTCAGCATTCTCCTTGGTGAGACCAGGGATGTAGTGCACTCTGCAACCTCGGGGGATCTTCCTTCTAGCTGTTTCTTGGTCAGCTTTTGCAAAGAGGTTGTAGTGCTCAGGTAGTAGTTTAATGCGTTTAACCTTGCGGTCATGTGCTCGTGTAAAACCGTTCCAATCGGCCTTCTTGAAGTTGAAGCGCCTTTTGAATGGTACGACGGTTGGTAACACTGCTGCATTTACCTGGATGCCAATAGGACGGTGTTGTGCCTGTGGTATTGGGTCTGTGACAAGCTTCTTGCAGAGGCCAGCGATGTCATTGCTGGCAATGGCAAGATCTGGATTATATCTACACTTCCAGCGGGCACTGTGGAAGGAGGCTGGCAATTTAGGATCGTGGATGAGACTAAGCTGGTTAGCGCCCATCCATTCTTCGACTGCTTCTCCATCGTTGTTAGTCTCCTTGTACCTCCATTGGGTACTGTGGCTATTAAAGTCTCCAATGATGATCTGTGGTTTATTGTGCAGGTTGGGTACAGGGTTAGAGAAGCTGAAATCTGTGCCAGGTGGCTTGTACACTGAGGTCACTACTACTTTGCTCAGCTCTACGGTTAGAATTTCGATGTTGTCCTCCTCTGTTTTAGAAGTGGCTTCTACAACTGAACCAGCTCTAACAAATACAGCACTGCCATATTGTCGATGAGGTCTTTCAATAGCCAGGACCATTCCTGGTATTTTTAGGCGGTTGTCATCATAGAGTCATAGGCCTAGAAATTCGGTAGGCTTAGCGCCGCTTTTGAGGCGCTAGAGGGCCTAGCGCCGGAGTTATGGCCAGTTTGGAAATTGAGTGGGTCCCTAAATCGGCGTTAGGCCGTTAGCGCTGCGCCGGCACCGATGACGTCATCGGTGTGCGCAGCGTCCCGGTTGCCATGGTAACCCGCACGAACTCCGAAATTGACTTGCGGCCGCCTCGCCCGTGGCAGCCGCAAGCAACGTTCTGGCAGAGGTGCCTTACTGGACTTTGCGCCGGCGCATTAAAGGCCCCGTGGCGGCCGGCCGCTTTCCCGCCGGCCGCCTGGCCGCAGCTCCCTCCCCGGACTTCTCCCCACCCCCCCCCGGGACAGATGCAAGCCCGGCACTTGTCCGAGGTGCCGGGCTCATTTTTACAATGATTTTCGCGGGCCGCGGCCGGGTGCAGGCAGCTCCTCCTTAAGGGAAGGAAGAGGCCTGCACTTCCCGAACCTGCCGCACCGCAGCGGGCGCCGCAGCGCCGGAATAGCACCGCAATTCAGCGCGTAGCGCCAGTTTTCAGGCGCAAACAGCTTTCAGCAGCGCCGGCAGCCGTTTGGGCGCCGAACTAGTGAATTTTTGGCCCGCCCAGCGCGACTTAGCTCCGGCACTAACTTCCGGCGCTAAAGCCGTCGCTGCGCCAAAACCCAATTTCTAGGCCTTAGAGTTTTACAGCACAGAAAGAGGCCCTTCGGCCCATCGTGTCTGCGCCGCCCATCCCTCCCTGTCCAGTCTAATCCCATTTTCCAGCATTTGGTCCATAGCCTTGTATGCAATGGCATTTCAAGTGCTCATCCAAATGCTTCTTGAATGTTGTGAGGGTTCCTGCCTCTACCACCCTTTCAGGCAGTGAGTTCCAGCTTCCAACCACCCTCTGGGTGAAAAAGTTCCTCCTCAAATCCCCCCTAAATCTCCTGCCCCTTACCCTGAATCTGTGCCCCCTTGTTATTGACCCCCCTACTAAGGGGAAAAGTTCCTCTTTATCTACCCTATCTATGCCCCTCATCATTTTGTACACCTCAATCAGGTCCCCCCTCAGCCTTCTTTGCTCCAAGGAAAACAACCCCAGCCTGTCCAGTCTCTCTTCATAGCGGAGGCGCTCCATCCCAGGTAACATCCTGGTGAATCTTCTCTGCACCCTCTCCAAAGCAATCACATCCTTCCTATAGTGAGGCGACCAGAACTGCACACAGTACTCCAGCTGTGGCCTCACCAGCGTTTTGTACAGCTCCATCATAACCTCCCTGCTCTTATATTCTATGCCTCTGCTAATGAAGGCAAGTATCCCATAAGCCTTTTTAACCACCTTATCTACCTGTTCCGCTGCCTTCAGGGAATTATGTACATGTACACCAAGGTCCCTCTGACCCTCTGTACTTCCTAGGGTCCTACCACTCATTGTGTATTCCCTTGCCTTATTTGTCCGTCCAAAATGCATCACCTCGCACTTTTCCGGGTTAAATTCCATTTGCCACTTTTCCGCCCATCTGACCAACCCGTTAATATTGTCCTGCAGCCTGAGGCTTTCCTCCTCGCAATTTACCACCCCACCAATTTTGGTGTCATCCGCGAACTTACTGATCATACCCTTTACATTCTCATCCAAATCATTAATGTAGATCACAAACAGCAAGGGACCCAGCAACGATCCCTGAGGTACCCCACTGGACACAGGCTTCCAGTCACAAAAGCAACCTTCGACCATCACCCTCTGCCTCCTGCCTCTCACTTCCTCTATGTGTCTCCTGCAGGCAGAGGACATCACACTCCAACTCATTGCATAATGTAGCAAGGATGTTTTGTTTAGCTATAGAGCACCCTTCAACGTTAGCCGATATAACAGTCAATGCCGGTCTTGAAAAAGACCCGTGTTTCTGACATCGACGACTACTTCCGTCTTCAGGCATGCTGTGCGTGGCGGTGGTAGAATTGGTTGAAACAGGGCTGCGACGTGAAAGGGGTCAGTGAGTGAGGAGCCCCAGTGAGGGTTAGTATTGGGGTCAGTGAGTGAGACCCCCCATTGAGGGTCAGTTTTGGGGTCAGTGAGTGAGACCCCCCAGTGAGGGTCAATATTGGGATCAGTGAGTGAGACCCCTCAGTGAGGGTCAGTATTGGGGTCACTGGGTGAGGTGCCCCAGTGAGGGTCAGTATTGGGGTCAGTGAGGAGCCCCAATGAGGGTCAGTATAGGGGTCAGTGAGTGAGGGGATCCAGTGAGGGTCAGTATTGTGGTCAGTGGGTGAGGAACCCAAGTGAGGGTCAGTATTGGGGTCAGTGAGGAGCCCCAGTGAGGGTCAGTATTGGGGTCAGTGAGTGAGATCACCCAGTGAGAGTCAGTATATGGGTCAGTGGGTGAGGAGCCCCAGTGCGGGTCAGTATTCAGGTCAGTGAGTGACGAGCCACATTGAGGTTCAGTATTGGGGTCAGTGAGTGAGGAGCCACAGTGAGGGTCAGTATTGGGGTCAGTGAGTGAGACCCCCTAGTGAGGGTCAGTATTGGGGTCAGTGGGGGAGACCCCACAGTGAGGGTCAGTATTGGGGTCAGTGAGTGAGGAGCCCCAGTGTGTGTCAGTATTGGGCTCAGTGGGGGAGAAGCCACAGTGAGGGTCAGTATTGGGGTCAGGGAGTGAGGAGCCCCAGTGAGGGTCAGTATTGGGGTCAGTGAGTGAGGAGCCCCAGTGAGGGTCAGTATTGGGGTCAGTGAGTTAGGAGCCCCAGTGAGGGTCTGTATTGGGGTCAATGAGTGAGACCCCAGTGAGGGTCAGCATTGGGGTCAGTGAGTGAGGAGCCCCAGTGAGGGTCAGTATTGGGGTCAGTGAGTGAGACCCCGTGAGGGTCTGTATTGGGGTGAAAGGGTGAGCAGCCCCAGTGAGGGTCAGTATTGGGGTCAGTGAGTGAGACCCCTCAGTGAGGGTCAGTATTGGGGCCAGTGAGTGACGAGCTCCAGTGAGGGTCAGTATTGGGGTCAGTGAGTGAGACCCCCCCAGTGAGGGTCAGTATTGGGGTCAGTGAGTGAGGAGCCTCAGTGAGGGTCAGTATTGGGGTGAGTGAGGAGCCCCAGTGATGGTCAGTATTGGGTTCAGTGGGTGAGGAGCTCCTGTGAGGGTCCGTTTTGGGGTCAGTGAGTCAGACCCCCCAGTGAGGGTCAGTATTGGGGTCAGTGAGTGACGAGCTCCAGTGAGGGTCAGTATTGGGGTCAGTGAGTGAGACCCCCCCAGCGAGGGTCAGTATTGGGGTCAGTGAGTGAGGAGCCTCAGTGAGGGTCAGTATTGGGGTCAGTGAGGGGCCCCAGTGATGGTCAGTATTGGGGTCAGTGAGTGAGGAGCCCCAGTGAGGGTCCGTATTGGGGTCAGTGAGTGAGACCCCCCAGTGAGGGTCAGTATTGGGGTCAGTGAGTGAGGAGCCCCAGTGAGGGTCCGTATTGGGGTCAGTGAGTGAGACCCCAGTGAGGGTCAGCATTGGGGTCAGTGAGTGAGGAGCCCCAGTGAGGGTCAGTATTGGGGTCAGTGGGTGAGGAGCCCCAGTGAGGGTCCGTGTTGGGGTCAGTGAGTGAGACCCCCCAGTGAGGGTCAGTATTGGGGTCAGTGAGTGAGGAGCCCCAGTGAGGGTCCGTATTGGGGTCAATGAGTGTGACCCCAGTGAGGGTCAGCATTGGGGTCAGTGAGTGAGGAGCCCCAGTGAGGGTCAGTATTGGGGTCAGTGAGTGAGGAGCCACAGTGAGGGTCAGTATTGGGGTCAGTGAGTGAGGAGCCCCAGTGAGGGTCAGTATTGGGGTCAGTGAGTGAGACCCCGTGAGGGTCTGTATTGGGGTGAAAGGGTGAGCAGCCCCAGTGAGGGTCAGTATTGGGGTCAGTGAGTGAGACCCCCCAGTGAGGGTCAGTATTGGGGTCAGTGAGTGACGAGCTCCAGTGAGGGTCAGTATTGGGGTCAGTGAGTGAGACCCCCCCAGTGAGGGTCAGTATTGGGGTCAGTGAGGAGCCCCAGTGATGGTCAGTATTGGGTTCAGTGAGTGAGGAGCCCCAGTGAGGGTCAGAATTGGGGTCAGTGGGGGAGACCCCCAGTGAGGGTCAGTATTGGGGTCGGTGAGTGAGACCCCCCAGTGAGTGTCAGTATTGGGGTCAGTGAGTGAGGAGCCCCAGTGATGGTCAGTATTGGGGTCAGTGAGTTAGGAGCCCCAGTGAGGGTCAGTATTGGGGTCAGTGGGTGAGGAGCCCCAGTGAGGGTCCATATTGGGGTCAGTGAGTGAGGAGCCCCAGTGAGGGTCAGTATTGGGGTCAGTGAATGAGACCCCGTGAGGGTCAGTATTGGGGTCAGTGGGTGAGCAGCCCCAGTGAGGGTCAGTATTGGGGTCAGTGAGTGCGACCCCCCAGTGAGGTCAGTATTGAGGTCAGTGAGTGATGAGCCTCAGTGAGGGTCAGTATTGGGGTCAGTGAGGAGCCCCAGTGAGGGTCAGTATTGGGGACAGTGGGTGAGGAGCCCCCGTGAGTGTCCGTTTTGGGGTCATGGAGTCAGATCCCCCAGTGAGGGTCAGTGTTGGGGTCAGTGTGTGAGACCCCCCAGTGAAGGTCAGTATTGAGGTCAGTGAGTGAGGAGCCCCAGTGAGGGTCAGAATTGGGGTCAGTGGGAGAGACCCCCAGTGAGGGTCAGTATTGGGGTCAGTGAGGAGCCCCAGTGAGGGTCAGTATTGGGGTCAGTGAGGAGCCCCAGTGAGGGTCAGTATTGGGGTCAGTGAGTGAGACCCCCCAGTGAGAGTCAGTATATGGGGCAGTAGGTGAGGAGCCCCAGTGACGGTCGGTATTGGGGTAAGTGAGTGAGACCCCCCAGTGAGGGTCAGTATTGGGGTCAGTGAGGAGCCCCAGTGAGGGTCAGTATTGGGGTCAGTGAGGAGCCCCAGTGAGGGTCAGTATTGGGGTCAGTGAGTGAGACCCCCCAGTGAGAGTCAGTATATGGGGCAGTGGGTGAGGAGCCCCAGTGACGGTCGGTATTGGTGTCAGTGAGTGAGGAGCCCCCAGTGCGGGTCAGTATTCAGGCAGTGAGTGAGGAGCCACAGTGAGGTTCGGTATTGGGGTCAGTGAGTGAGGAGCCACAGTGAGGGTCAGTATTGGGGTCAGTGAGTGAGAGCCCCCAGTGAGGGTCAGTATTGGGGTCAGTGGGGGAGACCCCACAGTGAGGGTCAATATTGGGGTCAGTGAGTGAGGAGCCCCAGTGTGTGTCAGTATTGGGGTCAGTGGGGGAGACGCCACAGTGAGGGTCAGTATTGGAATCAGTGAGTGAGGAGCCCCAGTGAGGGTCAGTATTGGGGTCAGTGCGTGAGGAGCCCCAGTGAGGGTCATTATTAGGGTCAGTGAGTTAGGAGCCCCAGTGAGGGTCAGTATTGGGGTCAGTGGGTGAGGAGCCCCAGTGAGGGTCCGTATTGGGGTCAGTGAGTGAGACCCCCATGAGGGTCAGCATTGGGGTCAGTGAGTGAGGAGCCCCAGTGAGGGTCAGTATTGGGGTCAGTGAGTGAGGAGCCCCAGTGATGGTCAGTATATGGGTCAGTGGGTGAGGAGCCCCAGTGACGGTCAGTATTGGTGTCAGTGAGTGAGGAGCCCCCAGTGCGGGTCAGTATTCAGGCAGTGAGTGAGGAGCCACAGTGAGGTTCAGTATTGGGGTCAGTGAGTGAGGAGCCACAGTGAGGGTCAGTATTGGGGTCAGTGAGTGAGAGCCCCCAGTGAGGGTCAGTGGGGGAGACCTCACAGTGAGGGTCAATATTGGGGTCAGTGAGTGAGGAGCCCCAGTGTGTGTCAGTATTGGGGTCAGTGGGGGAGACGCTACAGTGAGGGTCAGTATTGGGATCAGTGAGTGAGGAGCCCCAGTGAGGGTCAGTATTGGGGTCAGTGGGTGAGGAGCCCCAGTGAGGGTCCGTATTGGGGTCAGTGAGTGAGACCCCCCAGTGAGGGTCAGTATTGGGGTCAGTGAGTGAGGAGCCCCAGTGAGGGTCCGTATTGGGGTCAATGAGTGAGACCCCAGTGAGGGTCAGCATTGGGGTCAGTGAGTGAGCAGCCCCAGTGAGGGTCAGTATTGGGGTCAGTGAGTGCGACCCCTCAGTGAGGGTCAGTATTGAGGTCAGTGAGTGATGAGCCTCAGTGAGGGTCAGTATTGGGGTCAGTGAGGAGCCCCAGTGAGGGTCAGTATTGGGGTCAGTGGGTGAGGAGCCTCCGTGAGGGTCCGTTTTGGGGTCATGGAGTCAGATCCCCCAGTGAGAGTCAGTATTGGGGTCAGTGGGTGAGTCCCCCCAGTGAGGGTCAGTGTTGGGGTCAGTGTGTGAGACCCCCCAGTGAAGGTCAGTATTGAGGTCAGTGAGTGAGGAGCCCCAGTGAGGGTCAGAATTGGGGTCAGTGTGAGAGACCCCCAGTGAGGGTCAGTATTGGGGTAAGTGAGTGAGACCCCCCAGTGAGGGTCAGTATTGGGGTCAGTGAGGAGCCCCAGTGAGGGTCAGTATTGGGGTCAGTGAGGAGCCCCAGTGAGGGTCAGTATTGGGGTCAGTGAGTGAGACCCCCCAGTGAGAGTCAGTATATGGGTCAGTGGGTGAGGAGCCCCAGTGACGGTCAGTATTGGTGTCAGTGAGTGAGGAGCCCCCAGTGCGGGTCAGTATTCAGGCAGTGAGTGAGGAGCCACAGTGAGGTTCAGTATTGGGGTCAGTGAGTGAGAGCCCCCAGTGAGGGTCAGTATTGGGGTCAGTGGGGGAGACCCCACAGTGAGGGTCAATATTGGGGTCAGTGCGTGAGGAGCCCCAGTGAGGGTCATTATTAGGGTCAGTGAGTTAGGAGCCCCAGTGAGGGTCATTATTGGGGTCAGTGGGTGAGGAGCCCCAGTGAGGGTCCGTATTGGGGTCAGTGAGTGAGGAGCCCCAGTGATGGTCAGTATATGGGTCAGTGGGTGAGGAGCCCCAGTGACGGTCAGTATTGGTGTCAGTGAGTGAGGAGCCCCCAGTGCGGGTCAGTATTCAGGCAGTGAGTGAGGAGCCACAGTGAGGTTCAGTATTGGGGTCAGTGAGTGAGGAGCCACAGTGAGGGTCAGTATTGGGGTCAGTGAGTGAGGAGCCACAGTGAGGGTCAGTATTGGGGTCAGTGAGTGAGAGCCCCCAGTGAGGGTCAGTGGGGGAGACCCCACAGTGAGGGTCAATATTGGGGTCAGTGAGTGAGGAGCCCCAGTGAGGGTCAGTATTGGGGTCAGTGCGTGAGGAGCCCCAGTGAGGGTCATTATTAGGGTCAGTGAGTTAGGAGCCCCAGTGAGGGTCAGTATTGGGGTCAGTGGGTGAGGAGCCCCAGTGAGGGTCCGTATTGGGGTCAGTGAGTGAGACCTCCCAGTGAGGGTCAGTATTGGGGTCAGTGAGTGAGGAGCCCCAGTGAGGGTCAGTATTGGGGTCAGTGCGTGAGGAGCCCCAGTGAGGGTCATTATTAGGGTCAGTGAGTTAGGAGCCCCAGTGAGGGTCATTATTGGGGTCAGTGGGTGAGGAGCCCCAGTGAGGGTCCGTATTGGGGTCAGTGAGTGAGGAGCCCCAGTGATGGTCAGTATATGGGTCAGTGGGTGAGGAGCCCCAGTGACGGTCAGTATTGGTGTCAGTGAGTGAGGAGCCCCCAGTGCGGGTCAGTATTCAGGCAGTGAGTGAGGAGCCACAGTGAGGTTCAGTATTGGGGTCAGTGAGTGAGGAGCCACAGTGAGGGTCAGTATTGGGGTCAGTGAGTGAGGAGCCACAGTGAGGGTCAGTATTGGGGTCAGTGAGTGAGAGCCCCCAGTGAGGGTCAGTGGGGGAGACCCCACAGTGAGGGTCAATATTGGGGTCAGTGCGTGAGGAGCCCCAGTGAGGGTCATTATTAGGGTCAGTGAGTTAGGAGCCCCAGTGAGGGTCAGTATTGGGGTCAGTGGGTGAGGAGCCCCAGTGAGGGTCCGTATTGGGGTCAGTGAGTGAGACCTCCCAGTGAGGGTCAGTATTGGGGTCAGTGAGTGAGGAGCCCCAGTGAGGGTCCGTATTGGGGTCAGTGGGGGAGACGCCACAGTGAGGGTCAGTATTGGGATCAGTGAGTGAGGAGCCCCAGTGAGGGTCAGTATTGGGGTCAGTGAGTGAGGAGCCCCAGTGATGGTCAGTATATGGGTCAGTGGGTGAGGAGCCCCAGTGACGGTCAGTATTGGTGTCAGTGAGTGAGGAGCCCCCAGTGCGGGTCAGTATTCAGGCAGTGAGTGAGGAGCCACAGTGAGGTTCAGTATTGGGGTCAGTGAGTGAGGAGCCACAGTGAGGGTCAGTATTGGAGTCAGTGAGTGAGAGCCCCCAGTGAGGGTCAGTGGGGGAGACCCCACAGTGAGGGTCAATATTGGGGTCAGTGAGTGAGGAGCCCCAGTGTGTGTCAGTATTGGGGTCAGTGGGGGAAACCCCACAGTGAGGGTCAGTATTGGGGTCAGTGCGTGAGGAGCCCCAGTGAGGGTCATTATTAGGGTCAGTGAGTTAGGAGCCCCAGTGAGGGTCAGTATTGGGGTCAGTGAGTTAGGAGCCCCAGCGAGGGTCAGTATTGGGGTCAGTGGGTGAGGAGCCCCAGTGAGGGTCCGTATTGGGGTCAGTGAGTGAGACCCCCCAGTGAGGGTCAGTATTGGGGTCAGTGAGTGAGGAGCCCCAGTGAGGGTCCGTATTGGGGTCAATGAGTGAGACCCCAGTGAGGGTCAGCATTGGGGTCAGTGAGTGAGCAGCCCCAGTGAGGGTCAGTATTGGGGTCAGTGAGTGCGACCCCTCAGTGAGGGTCAGTATTGGGGTCAGTGAGGAGCCCCAGTGAGGGTCAGTATTGGGGTCAGTGGGTGAGGAGCCCCCGTGAGGGTCCGTTTTGGGGTCATGGAGTCAGATCCCCCAGTGAGAGTCAGTATTGGGGTCAGTGGGTGAGTCCCCCCAGTGAGGGTCAGTGTTGGGGTCAGTGTGTGAGACCCCCCAGTGAAGGTCAGTATTGAGGTCAGTGAGTGAGGAGCCCCAGTGAGGGTCAGAATTGGGGTCAGTGGGAGAGACCCCCAGTGAGGGTCAGTATTGGGGTAAGTGAGTGAGACCCCCCAGTGAGGGTCAGTATTGGGGTCAGTGAGGAGCCCCAGTGAGGGTCAGTATTGGGGTCAGTGAGGAGCCCCAGTGAGGGTCAGTATTGGGGTCAGTGAGTGAGACCCCCCAGTGAGAGTCAGTATATGGGGCAGTGGGTGAGGAGCCCCAGTGACGGTCGGTATTGGTGTCAGTGAGTGAGGAGCCCCCAGTGCGGGTCAGTATTCAGGCAGTGAGTGAGGAGCCACAGTGAGGTTCGGTATTGGGGTCAGTGAGTGAGGAGCCACAGTGAGGGTCAGTATTGGGGTCAGTGAGTGAGAGCCCCCAGTGAGGGTCAGTATTGGGGTCAGTGGGGGAGACCCCACAGTGAGGGTCAATATTGGGGTCAGTGAGTGAGGAGCCCCAGTGTGTGTCAGTATTGGGGTCAATGGGGGAGACGCCACAGTGAGGGTCAGTATTGGAATCAGTGAGTGAGGAGCCCCAGTGAGGGTCAGTATTGGGGTCAGTGCGTGAGGAGCCCCAGTGAGGGTCATTATTAGGGTCAGTGAGTTAGGAGCCCCAGTGAGGGTCAGTATTGGGGTCAGTGAGTGAGACCTCCCAGTGAGGGTCAGTATTGGGGTCAGTGAGTGAGGAGCCCCAGTGAGGGTCCGTATTGGGGTCAGTGAGTGAGGAGCCCCAGTGATGGTCAGTATATGGGTCAGTGGGTGAGGAGCCCCAGTGACGGTCAGTATTGGTGTCAGTGAGTGAGGAGCCCCCAGTGCGGGTCAGTATTCAGGCAGTGAGTGAGGAGCCACAGTGAGGTTCAGTATTGGGGTCAGTGAGTGAGGAGCCACAGTGAGGGTCAGTATTGGGGTCAGTGAGTGAGGAGCCACAGTGAGGGTCAGTATTGGGGTCAGTGAGTGAGAGCCCCCAGTGAGGGTCAGTGGGGGAGACCCCACAGTGAGGGTCAATATTGGGGTCAGTGAGTGAGGAGCCCCAGTGAGGGTCAGTATTGGGGTCAGTGCGTGAGGAGCCCCAGTGAGGGTCATTATTAGGGTCAGTGAGTTAGGAACCCCAGTGAGGGTCAGTATTGGGGTCAGTGGGTGAGGAGCCCCAGTGAGGGTCCGTATTGGGGTCAGTGAGTGAGACCTCCCAGTGAGGGTCAGTATTGGGGTCAGTGAGTGAGGAGCCCCAGTGAGGGTGCGTATTGGGGTCAGTGGGGGAGACGCCACAGTGAGGGTCAGTATTGGGATCAGTGAGTGAGGAGCCCCAGTGAGGGTCAGTATTGGGGTCAGTGAGTGAGGAGCCCCAGTGATGGTCAGTATATGGGTCAGTGGGTGAGGAGCCCCAGTGACGGTCAGTATTGGTGTCAGTGAGTGAGGAGCCCCCAGTGCGGGTCAGTATTCAGGCAGTGAGTGAGGAGCCACAGTGAGGTTCAGTATTGGGGTCAGTGAGTGAGGAGCCACAGTGAGGGTCAGTATTGGGGTCAGTGAGTGAGAGCCCCCAGTGAGGGTCAGTGGGGGAGACCCCACAGTGAGGGTCAATATTGGGGTCAGTGAGTGAGGAGCCCCAGTGTGTGTCAGTATTGGGGTCAGTGGGGGAGACGCCACAGTGAGGGTCAGTATTGGGATCAGTGAGTGAGGAGCCCCAGTGAGGGTCAGTATTGGGGTCAGTGCGTGAGGAGCCCCAGTGAGGGTCATTATTAGGGTCAGTGAGTTAGGAGCCCCAGTGAGGGTCAGTATTGGGGTCAGTGGGTGAGGAGCCCCAGTGAGGGTCCGTATTGGGGTCAGTGAGTGAGACCCCCCAGTGAGGGTCAGTATTGGGGTCAGTGAGTGAGGAGCCCCAGTGAGGGTCCGTATTGGGGTCAATGAGTGAGACCCCAGTGAGGGTCAGCATTGGGGTCAGTGAGTGAGCAGCCCCAGTGAGGGTCAGTATTGGGGTCAGTGAGTGCGACCCCTCAGTGAGGGTCAGTATTGAGGTCAGTGAGTGATGAGCCTCAGTGAGGGTCAGTATTGGGGTCAGTGAGGAGCCCCAGTGAGGGTCAGTATTGGGGTCAGTGGGTGAGGAGCCCCCGTGAGGGTCCGTTTTGGGGTCATGGAGTCAGATCCCCCAGTGAGAGTCAGTATTGGGGTCAGTGGGTGAGTCCCCCAGTGAGGGTCAGTGTTGGGGTCAGTGTGTGAGACCCCCCAGTGAAGGTCAGTATTGAGGTCAGTGAGTGAGGAGCCCCAGTGAGGGTCAGAATTGGGGTCAGTGGGAGAGACCCCCAGTGAGGGTCAGAATTGGGGTAAGTGAGTGAGACCCCCCAGTGAGGGTCAGTATTGGGGTCAGTGAGGAGCCCCAGTGAGGGTCAGTATTGGGGTCAGTGAGGAGCCCCAGTGAGGGTCAGTATTGGGGTCAGTGAGTGAGACCCCCAGTGAGAGTCAGTATATGGGGCAGTGGGTGAGGAGCCCCAGTGACGGTCGGTATTAGTGTCAGTGAGTGAGGAGCCCCCAGTGCGGGTCAGTATTCAGGCAGTGAGTGAGGAGCCACAGTGAGGTTCGGTATTGGGGTCAGTGAGTGAGGAGCCACAGTGAGGGTCAGTATTGGGGTCAGTGAGTGAGAGCCCCCAGTGAGGGTCAGTATTGGGGTCAGTGGGGGAGACCCCACAGTGAGGGTCAATATTGGGGTCAGTGAGTGAGGAGCCCCAGTGTGTGTCAGTATTGGGGTCAATGGGGGAGACGCCACAGTGAGGGTCAGTATTGGAATCAGTGAGTGAGGAGCCCCAGTGAGGGTCATTATTAGGGTCAGTGAGTTAGGAGCCCCAGTGAGGGCCATTATTGGGGTCAGTGGGTGAGGAGCCCCAGTGAGGGTCCGTATTGGGGTCAGTGAGTGAGACCTCCCAGTGAGGGTCAGTATTGGGGTCAGTGAGTGAGGAGCCCCAGTGAGGGTCCGTATTGGGGTCAGTGAGTGAGGAGCCCCAGTGATGGTCAGTATATGGGTCAGTGGGTGAGGAGCCCAAGTGACGGTCAGTATTGGTGTCAGTGAGTGAGGAGCCCCCAGTGCGGGTCAGTATTCAGGCAGTGAGTGAGGAGCCACAGTGAGGTTCAGTATTGGGGTCAGTGAGTGAGGAGCCACAGTGAGGGTCAGTATTGGGGTCAGTGAGTGAGGAGCCAAAGTGAGGGTCAGTATTGGGGTCAGTGAGTGAGAGCCCCCAGTGAGGGTCAGTGGGGGAGACCCCACAGTGAGGGTCAATATTGGGGTCAGTGAGTGAGGAGCCCCAGTGTGTGTCAGTATTGGGGTCAGTGGGGGAGACGCCACAGTGAGGGTCAGTATTGGGATCAGTGAGTGAGGAGCCCCAGTGAGGGTCAGTATTGGGGTCAGTGCGTGAGGAGCCCCAGTGAGGGTCAGTATTGGGGTCAGTGGGTGAGGAGCCCCAGTGAAGGTCCGTATTGGGGTCAGTGAGTGAGACCCCCCAGTGAGGGTCAGTATTGGGGTCAGTGAGTGAGGATCCCCAGTGAGGGTCCGTATTGGGGTCAATGAGTGAGACCCCAGTGAGGGTCAGCATTGGGGTCAGTGAGTGAGGAGCCCCAGTGAGGGTCAGTATTCGGGTCGGTGAGTGAGACCCCCCAGTGGGTGTCAGTATTGGGGTCAGTGAGTGAGGAGCCCCAGTGAGGGTCAGTATTGGGGTCAGCGGTAGAGACCCCCAGTGAGGGTCAGTATTGGGGTAAGTGAGAGAGACCCCCCAGTGAGGGTCAGTATTGGGGTCAGTGAGGAGCCCCAGTGAGGGTCAGTATTGGGGTCAGTGAGGAGCCCCTGTGAGGGTCAGTATTGGGGTCGGTGAGTGAGACCCCCCAGTGACGGTCTGTATTGGGTTCAGTGGGTGAGACCCCCCAGTGAGGGTCAGTTTTGGGTTCAGTGGGTGAGACCCCCCAGTGAGGGTGAGTACTGGGGTCAGTGGGTGAGGCCCCCCAGTGAGGGTCAGTATTTGGGTCAGTGAGTGAGACCCCCCAGTGAGGGTCAGTCTTGGGGTCAGTCGGTGAGGAGCCCGAGTGAGGGTCAGTATTGGGGTCAGTCGGTGAGGAGCCCCAGTGAGGGTCAGCATTGGGGTCAGTGGGTGAGTCCCCCCAGTGAGGATCAGTGTTGGGGTCAGTGGGTGAGACCCCCCAGTGAGGGTCAGTATTGGGGTCAGTGAGTGAGACCCCCCAGTGAGAGTCTGTATTGGGGCCAGTGGGTGAGCCCCCCAGTGAGGGTCAGTATTGGGGTCAGTGAGTGAGACCCCCATCTGAGGGTCAGTATTGTGGTCATTGGGTGAGACACCCCAGTGAGGGTCAGTATTGGGGTCAGTGGGTGAGACCCCCCCCAGTGAGGGTCAGTATTGGGGTCAGTGAGTGAGACCCCCCAGTGAGGGTCAGTATTGGGGTTCATGAGTGAGGAGCCCCAGTGAGGGTCAGTATTGAGGTCAGTGGGTGAGGAGCCCCCAGTGAGGGTCAGTATTGGGGTCAGTGGGTGAGGAGCCCCAGTGAGGGTCAGTATTGTGGTCAGTGGGTGAGACCCCCCCCAGTGAGGGTCAGTATTGTGGTCAGTGGGTGAGCCCCCCCCCCCGTGAGGGTCCGTATTGGGGTCAGTGAGTGAGGAGCCCAATTGAGTGTCAGTATTGAGGTGAGTGGGTGAGGAGCCCCCAGTGAGGGTCAGTATTGGAGTCAGTGGGTGAGGAGCCCCAGTGAGGGTCAGTATTGGGGTCAGTGGGTGAGACACCCCAATGAGGGTCAGTATTGGGGTCAGTGGGTGAGACCCCCCCAGTGAGGTTCAGTATTGGGGTCAGTGAGTGAGACCCCCCAGTGAGGGTCAGTATTGGCATCAGTGAGTGAGACCCACAGTGAGGGTCAGTATTTGGGTCAGTGGGTGAGGAGCCCCAGTGAGTGTCAGTATTGGGGTCAGTGAGGAGCCCCAGTGAGGGTCAGTATTGGGGCCAGTGAGTGAGGAGCCCTAGTGAGGGTCAGTATTGTGGTCAGTGGGTGAGACCCCACAGTGAGTGTCAGTATTGTGCTCAGTGAGTGAGGTGCCCCAGTGAGGGTCAGTATTGGGGTCAGTGGGTGAGACACCCCAGTGAGGGTCAGTATTGGGGTCAGTGAGTGAGACCCCCCATTGAGGGTCAGTATTGGGGTCAGTGAGTCAGGAGCCCCAGTGAGGTTCAGTATTGGTGTCAGTGAGTGAGACCCCCAAGTGATGGTCAGTATTGGGGTCAGTGAGAGAGGAGCCCCAGTGAGGGTCAATGTTGGGGTCAGTGAGTGAGACCCCCCATTGAGGGTCTGTATTGGGGTCAGTGGGTGAGGAGCCCCCAGTGAGGGGTCAGTATTGGGGTCGGTGGGTGAGAGCCCCCAGTGATGATCAGTATTGGGGTCAGTGGGTGAGCAGCCCCAGTGAGGGTCAGTATTGGGGTCAGTGAGTGAGACCCCCCAGTGAGGGTCAGTATTGGGGTCAGTGGGTGTGGAGACCAATTGAGGGTCAGTATTGGGGTCAGTGAGTGAGGAGCCCCAATGTGGGTCAGTATTGGGGTCAGTGAGTGAGAGCCCCCAGTGAGGGTCAGTATTGGGGTCAGTGAGTGAGACCCCCCAGTGAGGGTCAGTATTGGGGTCAGTGAGTGAGACACCCCAGTGAGGGTCAGTTTTGGGTTCAGTGCGTGAGGAGCCCCAGTGAGGATCAGTATTGGGGTCAATGAGTGAGACCCCCCAGTGAGGGTCAGTATTGGGGTCAGTGAGTGGCCAAAGTGAGGGTCAGTATTGGGGTCAGTGATTGAGACCCCCCAGTGAGGGTCAGTATTGTGGTCAGTAAGTGGCCAAAGTGAGGGTCAGTATTGGGGTCAGTGAGTGAGGAGCCCCAGTGAGGGTCAGTATTGGGGTCAGTGAGTGAGACCCCCCAGTGAGGGTAAGTATTGGGGTCAGTGGGTGAGGCCTCCAATTGAGGGTCAGTATTGGGGTCGGTGAGTGAGGAGCCCCAGTGAGGTTCAATGTTGGGGTCAGTGTATATATAAACAAGGCGAAAATATATTTATAAACTCAGGGATATACCTGTTTATACACTGTATGAATGGAACCGCGTTTATGTGTTCAACCATAAATGTATTTTGATGCTTTGGCAACATAAGATGTACCTTATCATGCCAATAAAGCGATTTGTATTGTATTGTATTGTATTGTGTGAGACCCCCCAGTGAAGGTTAGTATTGGGGTCAGTGAGTGAGGAGCCCCAGTGAAGGTTAGTATTGGGGTCAGTGAGTGAGGAGCCCCAGTGAGGGTCAGAATTGGGGTCAGTGGGGGAGACCCCCAGTGAGGGTCAGTATTGGGGTCGGTGAGTGAGACCCCCCAGTGAGTGTCAGTATTGGGGTCAGTGAGTGAGGAGCCCCAGTGAGGGTCAGTATTGGGGTCAGTGGTAGAGACCCCCAGTGAGGGTCAGTATTGGGGTAAGTGAGTGAGACCCCCCAGTGAGGGTCAGTATTGGGGTCAGTGAGGAGCCCCAGTGAGGGTCAATATTGGGGTCAGTGAGGAGCCCCAGTGAGGTTCAGTATTGGGGTCAGTGAGTGAGACCCCCCAGTGAGGGTCAGTATTGGGTTAAGTGAGTGAGACCCCCCAATGAGGGTCAGTATTGGGGTCAGTGAGGAGCCCCAGTGAGGGTCAGTATTGGGGTCAGTGAGTGAGACCCCCCAGTGAGAGTCAGTATTGGGGTCAGTGAGTGAGGAGCCCCTGTGAGGGTCAGTATTGGGGTCGGTGAGTGAGACCCCCCAGTGAGGGTCTGTATTGGGGTCAGTGGGTGAGACCCCCCAGTGAGGGTCAGTTTTGGGTTCAGTGGGTGAGACCCCCCAGTGAGGGTCAGTACTGGGGTCAGTGGGTGAGGCCCCCCAGTGAGGGTCAGTATTGGGGTCAGTGAGTGAGACCCCCCAGTGAGGGTCAGTCTTGGGGTCAGTGGGTGAGGAGCCCGAGTGAGGGTCAGTATTGGGGTCAGTAGGTGAGGAGCCCCAGTGAGGGTCAGCATTGGGGCCAGTGGGTGAGTCCCCAAGTGAGGGTCAGTATTGGGGTCAGTGAGTGAGACCCCCCAGTGAGGGTCAGTATTGTGGTCATTGGGTGAGACACCCCAGTGAGGGTCAGTATTGGGGTCAGTGGGTGAGACCCCCCCAGTGAGGGTCAGTATTGGGGTCAGTGAGTGAGACCCCCCAGTGAGGGTCAGTATTGGGGTTCATGAGTGAGGAGCCCCAGTGAGGGTCAGTATTGAGGTCAGTGGGTGAGGAGCCCCCAGTGAGGGTCAGTATTGGGGTCAGTGGGTGAGGAGCCCCAGTGAGGGTCAGTATTGTGGTCAGTGGGTGAGACCCCCCCCGTGAGGGTCCGTATTGGGGTCAGTGAGTGAGACCCCCCACTGAGGGTCAGTGTTGGGGTCAGTGAGTTAGAAACCTCAGTGAGGGTCAGTATTGGGGTCAGTGAGTGAGGAGCCCAATTGAGTGTCAGTATTGAGGTGAGTGGGTGAGGAGCCCCCAGTGAGGGTCAGTATTGGGGTCAGTGGGTGAGGAGCCCCAGTGATGGTCAGTATTGGGGTCAGTGGGTGAGACACCCCAATGAGGGTCAGTATTGGGGTCAGTGGGTGAGACCCCACCCAGTGAGGTTCAGTATTGGGGTCAGTGAGTGAGACCCCCCAGTGAGGGTCAGTATTGGCATCAGTGAGTGAGACCCACAGTGAGGGTCAGTATTTGGGTCAGTGGGTGAGGAGCCCCAGTGAGTGTCAGTATTGGGGTCAGTGGTTGAGGAGCCCCAGTGCTGTTCAGTATTGGGGTCAGTGAGGAGCCCCAGTGAGGGTCAGTATTGGGGCCAGTGAGTGAGGAGCCCTAGTGAGGGTCAGTATTGTGGTCAGTGGGTGAGACCCCACAGTGAGGGTCAGTATTGTGGTCAGTGAGTGAGGTGCCCCAGTGAGGGTCAGTATTGGGGTCAGTGGGTGAGACACCCCAGTGAGGGTCAGTATTGGGGTCAGTGAGTGAGACCCCCCATTGAGGGTCAGTATTGGGGTCAGTGAGTCAGGAGCCCCAGTGAGGTTCAGTATTGGTGTCAGTGAGTGAGACCCCCAAGTGGTGGTCAGTATTGGGGTCAGCGAGAGAGGAGCCCCAGTGAGGGTCAGTATTGGGGTCAGTGAGTGAGACCCCCCAGTGAGGGTCAGTATTGGGGTCAGTGGGTGTGGAGACCAATTGAGGGTCAGTATTGGGGTCAGTGGGTGAGGAGCCCCAATGTGGGTCAGTATTGGGGTCGGTGGGTGAGAGCCCCCAGTGATGATCAGTATTGGGGTCAGTGGGTGAGCAGCCCCAGTGAGGGTCAGTATTGGGGTCAGTGAGTGAGACCCCCCAGTGAGGGTCAGTATTGGGGTCAGTGGGTGTGGAGACCAATTGAGGGTCAGTATTGGGGTCAGTGGGTGAGGAGCCCCAATGTGGGTCAGTATTGGGGTCAGTGAGTGAGAGCCCCCAGTGAGGGTCAGTATTGGGGTCAGTGAGTGAGACCCCCCAGTGAGGGTCAGTATTGGGGTCAGTGAGTGGCCAAAGTGAGGGTCAGTGAGTGAGACCCCCCAGTGAGGGTCAGTATTGTGGTCAGTAAGTGGCCAAAGTGAGGGTCAGTATTGGGGGCAGTGAGTGAGGAGCCCCAGTGAGGGTCAGTATTGGGGTCAGTGGGTGAGGAGCCCCAGTGAGGGTCAGTATTGGGGTCAGTGAGTGAGACCCCCCAGTGAGGGTAAGTATTGGGGTCAGTGGGTGAGGCCTCCAATTGAGGGTCAGTATTGGGGTCGGTGAGTGAGGAGCCCCAGTGAGGGTCAGTATTGGGGTCAGTGAGTAAGACCCCCCAGTGAGGGTCAGTATTGTGGTCAGTGGGTGAGACCCTTCAGTGAGGGTCAGTCTTGGGGTCAGTGAGTGAGACCCCCCAGTGAGGGTCAGTCTTGGGGGTCAGTGAGTGAGACCCCCCAGTGAGGGTCAGTATTGGGGTCAGTGGGTGAGACCCCCCAGTGAGGGTCAGTACTTGGTTCAGTGAGTGAGGAGCTGCAGTGAGGGTCAGTGTTGGTGTCAGTGGGTGAGACCCCCCACTGAGGGTCAGTATTGGGGTCAGTGTGTGAGACCCCCCAGTGCGGGTCAGTCTTGGGGTCAGTGAGTTAGGAGCCCCAGTGAGGGTCAGTATTGGGGTCAGTGAGTGAGACCCCCCAGTGAGGGTCAGTATTGGGGTCAGTGAGTGAGACCCCATGAGAGTCTGTATTGGGGTCATTGGGTGAGCAGTCCCAGTGAGGGTCAGTATTGGGGTCAGCGAGTGAGACCCCCCAGTGAGGGTCAGTATTGGGGTCAGTGAGGAGCCCCAGTGAGGGTCAGTATTGGGGTGATATACCTATCAATTCGTCCAATAAAAAGCGACGAGTTAGGAACGTAACTAAAGGTTGATTGACTAATTAACAGAGCCCACCCTCGTGGGTGATCGGGTCCAACAAGGAGGAATACCAGCCAGTCGACTACCTTTATACCTGGGCAGGTAGGTGGAGCCATGGGCGGAGTCGGAGGTGGTCAGCCCAGGTATAACAGCGCGACAAGAGGCGACCTCGTATAGTGATACAATAGTGAGAACAGTGATAACAGTACAACAGTGATAACTATAGTGTAATGATAGTGAACGATAAAAGTGGTTTACCACATTCACCCCTTGTTTAGATTTGAGTCCGGCAGGGTGAAGTGTACTACCAGTTCTGGTATGTCAGTCTGTCCGGAGGCCTCGTAAGCCTCTCCGATCGTCGCAGCGGCGGTGCTGCATTATCCGGTGTTAATGCTGGTGTCTGCGTGGTCGGCGAAGGCTCGTGGGGTTCCGGCATGCCGTCTACCTGGGCTGGAATTGGGGGGGTGGTGGGGGGGGGTAAAGGTGGTGTCTCCGGAGTGCCCGAGGGTGCGAGGTCTCGTAAGGAGACAGTGTCCTCCCGCCCGTCTGGGTAAGCCACGTAGGCGTACTGGGGGTTGGCGTGCAGGAGGTTCACCCTCTCGACCAGGGGGTCCGTTTTATGGGCCCTCACGTGCTTTCGCAGCAAGACGGGCCCCGGAGAGGTCAGCCAGGTTGGTAGAGTGGTTCCCGTAGTCGACTTCCTGGGGAAAACAAACATTCGTTCATGGGGGGTGGCGTTAACGGCAGTGCAAAGTAGTGACCGGATGGAGTGCAGCGCTGTCGGGAGGACTTCCTGCCAGCGGGAGGTTGGGAGGCCCTTAGACTTTAAGGCTAAGAGGACGGCCTTCCATACCGTCGCGTTCTCTCTTTCCACCTGGCCGTTCCCTCGGGGGTTGTAGCTGGTGGTCCTACTTGCTGCAATACCTCTCACTAGTAGGAACTGACGGAGTTCCTCGCTCATGAAGGAGGAGCCCCGGTCACTATGTATATAGTTCGGGAACCCGAACAAGGCGAAGAGGTCGTTCAGGCACTTGATGACCGTGGTACTGGTCATGTCTGGGCAGGGGAAGGCAAAAGGGAAACGGGAGTACTCATCAACGATGTTGAGGAAGTACACATTGCGGTCAGATGACGGTAGAGGCCCCTTAAAGTCGATGCTCAGGCGCTCGAAGGGGCGGGTGGCCTTGATCAGGCTTGCTCTGTCCGGCCTATAGAAGTGCGGTTTGCACTCGGCGCAGGTCTGGCAGTTCCTGGTCATGGTCCTGACCTCCTCGATGGAGTAGGTCAGGTTGCGGGCCTTAATGAAATGGTAAAGTCTGGTGACCCCGGGGTGGCAGAGGTCATTGTGGAGGGTCTGAAGTCTATCAATATGCACGCTGGCGCATGTAATTTGTGAAAGAGCATCAGGGGGTTCGTTCAGCTTACCTGGCCGGTACAAGATATCATAATCATAGGTGGATAGCTCGATTCTCCACCTCAAGATCTTGTCATTCTTGATTTTGCCCCTCAGCTTGTTATTAAACATGAAAGCAACCGAACGTTGGTCGGTGAGGAGGGTAAATCGTTTGCCTGCCAGGTAATGCCTCCAGCGCCGTACCGCCTCCACAATTGCCTGGGCTTCCTTCTCGACCGACGAGTGTCGGATCTCGGGGCCCTGTAGGGTCCTTGAGAAGAAGTCCACCGGCCTCCCCTCCTGGTTAAGGGTAGCGGCTAGGGCGAAGTCGGATGCATCGCTCTCCACTTGGAAGGGGATGGACTCATCCACTGCGTGCATTGTGGCCTTGGCTATGTCTCCCTTGATGAGGGAGAAGGCCGCGCACGCTTCCTCCGTGAGGGGGAAGGATGTGGACTTCATGAGGGGTCTGGCTTTGTCCGCATAATTGGGCACCCATTGGGCATCGTAGGCGAAGAGCCCCAGGGTTCTCTTAAGTGCCTTAGGGCAGTGGGGGAGGGGTAGCTCCATGAGGGGGCGCATTCTTTCGGGGTCGGGGCCGATGAGTCCGTTCTCTACTACACAGCCAAGGATGGCAAGGCGCGAGGTGTTAAACACACATTTCTCCTTATTGTAGGTGAGGTTTAGCCGTTGGGCCGTACGGAGGAATTTCTCCAGATTCACGTCATGGTCCTGCCGGTCGCGGCCGCAGATGGTGACGTTATCTAGATAGGGGAATGTGGCCTGCAGTCCGTTCTGGTCAACCATCCGGTCCATCTCCCTTTGGAAGACCGAGACCCCGTTGGTGACACCGAAGGGGACCCTAAGGAAGTGGTATGGGCGCCCATTCGCCTCGAAGGCGGTGTACTGGCGGTCCTCGGGGTGGATAGGGAGTTGGTGGTAGGCCGACTTAAGGTCGATGGTCGAGAATACGCGGTATTGTGCAATCTGATTGACCATGTCAGATATGCGGGGAAGGGGGTATGCGTCCAGCTGGGTGTATCTGTTTTAGGTCTGGCTGTAGTCGATGACCAGGCGATTTTTATCGCCGGTCTTAACGACCACGACCTGGGCACGCCAGGGGCTGTTGCTCCCCTCGATAATGCCCTCTTTCAGGAGGCGCCGCACCTCAGAGCTAATGAAGGCTCTGTCCCCAGCACTGTACCGCCTGCTCTTGGTAGCGACGGGTTTGCAGTCGGGGGTGAGGTTAGCGAACAGGGAAGGTGGCGGCACCTTGAGGGTGGATAGGCTGCAGGTGTTACGCGGTGGGCGGTTTAACATTCGCTGGTTGTCGACTGTGGGTGGGGGGAGGGGTCCACCGTATGCCAGGGTTACACTTTGGAGGTGGGATTGGAAGTCCAGCCCTAGTAGGACGGCAGCGCAGAGCTGGGGGAGGACGAGGAGTTTAAAATTTTTATACTCTGTACCCTTAACCGACAAGGTCACAACACAGTAGCCGCTAATGTCCGTGGCGTGGGACCTCGATGCCATCGAGATTCGGTTGCGCGTTGGCAGGACAGGGAGGGAGTAGTGGCTCACCGTGTCTGGGTGGATGAAGCTCTCCGTGCTTCCGCTGTCGAACAGGCAGGTCGTGGCGTGGCCGTTTACTTCGATGTCCATCATCGACTTGGACAGGTGGTGTGGGCGGGCTTGATCCAGAGTGACGGAGGCTAGTGTGTAGGTAAGCGAGTCGTTGTCGTCTGCGGGCGAGGCGGTCGTCGGGTCCGGAGGCCCGGTGGCAGTCGGGCGTGGTGGGTAAAATGGCGTCTCCCACGAGGTAGGACAAAATGGCGGAGAAGATGGCTGCTCCCATAACTCACATGAGGCACTATTGGGGTCGGTTGCTTTGATCAAAGATGGCCGCCCCCATGACTCACGTGTGGGGATGCTGGCCTCAGTTGCCTTGAAAGAAGATGGCCGCCCCCACAGTTCGCATGAGGCACTGCTGGCCTCTGAAGATCCGCTCCTGCAGGCCTTAGAGAAGTGGCCTTTCTTCCTGCAGGTTGAGCACGTAGAGTTCCTGGCTGGGCAGCGTGACCTCGGGTGCTTCTCCTGGCCGCAAAAGAAGCAGCCGGCGGCCCGATCGCGGGTGCCCGATGTCGGAGCCGGTACCGGGGGTGGCGGTCCCGGTCGGGTCCGGGACGCCGACGCTGAGGTAGGTCCCGGGGGCGGCGCTGCGAAGGGTATTGCGGTAGGGGTCGGGCCCGAGTCCCAGGGTCGCGAGCAGTACCTGGAAAACGCCTCCTGGTCCTGATGGGCCACCTCTAGGGAGAGAGCGAGGGCTTCAGCTTTGTCCAGGTCGAGGTCTTTAGCTTCAAGCAGTCTTTGCCGTGAGTGGTCGGACCGTAGGCCTTTCACAAAGGCATCGCGGATATTATCTTCCGTATTTTCAACAGCCGTCACCGCTTTAAAGTCACAGTTCCTGCCGAGTGCTCTTAGCGCCCGTAAAAATTCAGCTACAGACTCTCCTGGCTGTTGCGGGCGGGATCTTAGGAGGTGCCTGGTGTACATGTAATTTACCGGGCTCCGGTACTGCTGTTTCAGTAGGTTGATAGCGGCCTCGTATGTCGTCGTGTCCTGGATGAGTGCGTATACTCTCGGGCTCGCTTGGGCGTTCAGAACTCTTAGTTTGGATCTCTGAGGGATGCCGGATTCTTCCAGGTAGGATTCGAAGCAGCCCAGCCAGTGTTTGAAGTCAAGGGCTGAGTTTGCTGCCTGTGGGTTTAGATCCAGGTACGGTGGTTTGAGGGCTTGCAGCCAAGCCGGCTGGTGTGGCTGGTGTAGCCCGGTGTCTGAAAGCTGCTGTGGCTGTGCTTCTGGGAGGGCTTCTGGCTGGCCAGTAGTAGACATCTTTAAAATTTAGTCAATAAAATTGATATACCTATCAATTCGTGCAATAAAAAGCGACGAGTTAGGAACGTAACTAAAGGTTGATTGACTAAATAACAGAGCCCACCCTCGTGGGTGATCGGGTCCAACAAGGAGGAATTCCAGCCAGTCGACCACCTTTATACCTGGGCAGGTAGGTGAAGCCATGGGCGGAGTCGGAGGTGGTCAGCCCAGGTATAACAGCGCGACAAGAGGCGACCTCGTATAGTGATACAACAGTGAGAACAGTGAGAACAATACAACAGTGATAACTATAGTGTAACGATAGTGAACGATAAAAGTGGTTTACCACATGGGGTCAGTGGGTGAGGCCCCCCAGTGAGGGTCAGTTTTGGGGTCAGTGAGTGAGACCCCCCGGTGAGGGTCAGTATTGGGTTCAGTGAGTGAGACCCCCCGGTGAGGGTCAGTATTGGGGTCAGTGAGTGAGTCCCCCAGTGAGGTTCAGTGTTGGGGTCAGTGTGTGAGACCCCCCAGTGAAGGTTAGTATTGGGGTCAGTGAGTGAGGAGCCCCAGTGAGGGTCAGAATTGGGGTCAGTGGGGGAGACCCCCAGTGAGTGTCAGTATTGGGGTCAGTGAGGAGCCCCAGTGAGGATCAGTATTGGGCTCAGTGAGTGAGACCCCCCAGTGAGAGTCAGTATTGGGGTCAGTGAGTGAGGAGCCCCTGTGAGGGTCAGTATTGGGGTCGGTGAGTGAGACCCCCCAGTGAGGGTCTGTATTGGGGTCAGTGGGTGAGACCCCCCAGTGAGGGTCAGTTTTGGGTTCAGTGGGTGAGACCCCCCAGTGAGGGTCAGTACTGGGGTCAGTGGGTGAGGCCCCCCAGTGAGGGTCAGTATTGGGGTCAGTGAGTGAGACCCCCCAGTGAGGGTCAGTCTTGGGGTCAGTGGGTGAGGAGCCCGAGTGAGGGTCAGTATTGGGGTCAGTAGGTGAGGAGCCCCAGTGAGGGTCAGCATTGGGGTCAGTGGGTGAGTCCCCCCAGTGAGGGTCAGTGTTGGGGTCAGTGGGTGAGACCCCCCAGTGAGGGTCAGTATTGGGGTCAGTGAGTGAGACCCCCCAGTGAGAGTCTGTATTGGGGCCAGTGGGTGAGCCCCCCAGTGAGGGTCAGTATTGGGGTCAGTGAGTGAGACCCCCCAGTGAGGGTCAGTATTGTGGTCATTGGGTGAGACACCCCAGTGAGGGTCAGTATTGGGGTCAGTGGGTGAGACCCCCCCAGTGAGGGTCAGTATTGGGGTCAGTGAGTGAGACCCCCCAGTGAGGGTCAGTATTGGGGTTCATGAGTGAGGAGCCCCAGTGAGGGTCAGTATTGAGGTCAGTGGGTGAGGAGCCCCCAGTGATGGTCAGTGTTGGGGTCAGTGGGTGAGGAGCCCCAGTGAGGGTCAGTATTGTGGTCAGTGGGTGAGACCACCCCCAGTGAGGGTCAGTATTGTGGTCAGTGAGTGACCCCCCCCCATGAGGGTCCGTATTGGGGTCAGTGAGTGAGACCCCTCACTGAGGGTCAGTGTTGGGGTCAGTGAGTTAGAAACCTCAGTGAGGGTCAGTATTGGGGTCAGTGAGTGAGGAGCCCAATTGAGTGTCAGTATTGAGGTGAGTGGGTGAGGAGCCCCCAGTGAGGGTCAGTATTGCGTTCAGTGGGTGAGGAGCCCCAGTGAGGGTCAGTATTGGGGTCAGTGGGTGAGACACCCCAATGAGGGTCAGTATTGGGGTCAGTGGGTGAGACCCCCCCCAGTGAGGTTCAGTATTGGGGTCAGTGAGTGAGACCCCCCAGTGAGGGTCAGTATTGGCATCATTGAGTGAGACCCACAGTGAGGGTCAGTATTTGGGTCAGTGGGTGAGGAGCCCCAGTGAGTGTCAGTATTGGGGTCAGTGGTTGAGGAGCCCCAGTGCCGTTCAGTATTGGGGTCAGTGAGGAGCCCCAGTGAGGGTCAGTATTGGGGCCAGTGAGTGAGAAGTCCTAGTGAGGGTCAGTATTGGGGTCAGTGAGGAGCCCCAGTGAGGGTCAGTATTGGGGCCAGTGAGTGAGGAGCCCTAGTGAGGGTCAGTATTGTGGTCAGTGGGTGAGACCCCACAGTGAGGGTCAGTATTGTGGTCAGTGAGTGAGGTGCCCCAGTGAGGGTCAGTATTGGGGTCAGTGGGTGAGACACCCCAGTGAGGGTCAGTATTGGGGTCAGTGAGTGAGACCCCCCATTGAGGGTCAGTATTGGGGTCAGTGAGTCAGGAGCCCCAGTGAGGTTCAGTATTGGTGTCAGTGAGTGAGACCCCCAAGTGATGGTCAGTATTGGGGTCAGCGAGAGAGGAGCCCCAGTGAGGGTCAATGTTGGGGTCAGTGAGTGAGACCCCCCATTGAGGGTCTGTATTGGGGTCAGTGGGTGAGGAGCCCCCAGTGAGGGGTCAGTATTGGGGTCGGTGGGTGAGAGCCCCCAGTGATGATCAGTATTGGGGTCAGTGGGTGAGCAGCCCCAGTGAGGGTCAGTATTGGGGTCAGTGAGTGAGACCCCCCAGTGAGGGTCAGTATTGGGGTCAGTGGGTGTGGAGACCAATTGAGGGTCAGTATTGGGGTCAGTGGGTGAGGAGCCCCAATGTGGGTCAGTATTGGGGTCAGTGAGTGAGACCCCCCAGTGAGGGTCAGTATTGGGGTCAGTGAGTGGCCAAAGTGAGGGTCAGTATTGGGGTCAGTGAGTGAGACCCCCCAGTGAAGGTTAGTATTGGGGTGAGTGAGTGAGGAGCCCCAGTGAGGGTCAGAATTGGGGTCAGTGGGGGAGACCCCCAGTGAGGGTCAGAATTGGGGTCAGTGGGGGAGACCCCCAGTGAGGGTCAGAATTGGGGTCAGTGGTAGAGACCCCCAGTGAGGGTCAGTATTGGGGTAAGTGAGTGAGACCCCCCAGTGAGGGTCAGTATTGGGGTCAGTGAGGAGCCCCAGTGAGGGTCAGTATTGGGGTCAGTGGGTGAGGAGCCCCAGTGAGGTTCAGTATTGGGCTCAGTGAGTGAGACCCCCCAGTGAGAGTCAGTATTGGGGTCAGTGAGTGAGGAGCCCCTGTGAGGGTCAGTATTGGGGTCGGTGAGTGAGACCCCCCAGTGAGGGTCTGTATTGGGGTCAGTGGGTGAGACCCTCCAGTGAGGGTCAGTTTTGGGTTCAGTGGGTGAGACCCCCCAGTGAGGGTCAGTACTGGGGTCAGTGGGTGAGGCCCCCCAGTGAGGGTCAGTATTGGGGTCAGTGAGTGAGACACCCCAGTGAGGGTCAGTACTGGGGTCAGTAGGTGAGGAGCCCCAGTGAGGGTCAGTATTGGGGTCAGTGAGTGAGACCCCCCAGTGTGAGTCTGTATTGGGGCCAGTGGGTGAGCCCCCCAGTGAGGGTCAGTATTGGGGTCAGTGAGTGAGACCAACCCAGTGAGGGTCAGTATTGTGGTCAATGGGTGAGACACCCCAGTGAGGGTCAGTATTGGGGTCAGTGGGTGAGACCCCCCCAGTGAGGGTCAGTATTGGGGTCAGTGAGTGAGACCCCCCAGTGAGGGTCAGTATTGGGGTTCATGAGTGAGGAGCCCCAGTGAGGGTCAGTATTGGGGTCAGTGAGTGAGACCCCCCAGTGAGAGTCTGTATTGGGGCCAGTGGGTGAGCCCCCCAGTGAGGGTCAGTATTGGGGTCAGTGAGTGAGACCCCCCAGTGTGGGTCAGTATTGTGGTCATTGGGTGAGACACCCCAGTGAGGGTCAGTATTGGGGTCAGTGGGTGAGACCCCCCCAGTGAGGGTCAATATTGGGGTCAGTGAGTGAGACCCCCCAGTGAGGGTCAGTATTGGGGTTCATGAGTGAGGAGCCCCAGTGAGGGTCAGTATTGAGGTCAGTGGGTGAGGAGCCCCCAGTGAGGGTCAGTATTGGGGTCAGTGGGTGAGGAGCCCCAGTGAGGGTCAGTATTGTGGTCAGTGGGTGAGACCCCCCCCAGTGAGGGTCAGTATTGTGGTCAGTGGGTGAGACCCCCCACTGAGGGTCAGTGTTGGGGTCAGTGAGTTAGAAACCTCAGTGAGGGTCAGTATTGGGGTCAGTGAGTGAGGAGCCCAATTGAGTGTCAGTATTGAGGTGAGTGGGTGAGGAGCCCCCAGTGAGGGTCAGTATTGGGGTCAGTGGGTGAGGAGCCCCAGTGAGGGTCAGTATTGGGGTCAGTGGGTGAGACACCCCAATGAGGGTCAGTATTGGCGTCAGTGGGTGAGACCCCCCCCAGTGAGGTTCAGTATTGGGGTCAGTGAGTGAGACCCCCCAGTGAGGGTCAGTATTGGCATCAGTGAGTGAGATCCACAGTGAGGGTCAGTATTTGGGTCAGTGGGTGAGGAGCCCCAGTGAGTGTCAGTATTGGGGTCAGTGGTTGAGGAGCCCCAGTGCCGTTCAGTATTGGGGTCAGTGAGGAGCCCCAGTGAGGGTCAGTATTGGGGCCAGTGAGTGAGGAGCCCTAGTGAGGGTCAGTATTGTGGTCAGTGGGTGAGACCCCAGAGTGAGGGTCAGTATTGTGGTCAGTGAGTGAGGTGCCCCAGTGAGGGTCAGTATTGGGGTCAGTGGGTGAGACACCCCAGTGAGGGTCAGTATTGGGGTCAGTGAGTGAGACCCCCCATTGAGGGTCAGTATTGGGGTCAGTGGGTGAGGAGCCCCCAGTGAGGGGTCAGTGTTGGGGTCGGTGGGTGAGAGCCCCCAGTGATGATCAGTATTGGGGTCAGTGGGTGAGCAGCCCCAGTGAGGGTCAGTATTGGGGTCAGTGAGTGAGACCCCCCAGTGAGGGTCAGTATTGGGGTCAGTGGGTGTGGAGACCAATTGAGGGTCAGTATTGGGGTCAGTGGGTGAGGAGCCCCAATGTGGGTCAGTATTGGGGTCAGTGAGTGAAAGCCCCCAGTGAGGGTCAGTATTGGGGTCAGTGAGTGAGACCCCCCAGTGAGGGTCAGTATTGGGGTCAGTGAGTGAGACTCCCCAGTGAGGGTCAGTTTTGGGTTCAGTGCGTGAGGAGCCCCAGTGAGGATCAGTATTGGGGTCAGTGAGTGAGACCCCCCAGTGAGGGTCAGTATTGGGGTCAGTGAGTGGCCAAAGTGAGGGTCAGTATTGGGGTCAGTGAGTGAGACCCCCCAGTGAGGGTCAGTATTGTTGTCAGTAAGTGGCCAAAGTGAGGGTCAGTATTGGGGGCAGTGAGTGAGGAGCCCCAGTGAGGGTCAGTATTGGGGTCAGTGAGTGAGACCCCCCAGTGAGGGTAAGTATTGGGGTCAGTGGGTGAGGCCTCCAATTGAGGGTCAGTATTGGGGTCGGTGAGTGAGGAGCCCCAGTGAGGGTCAGTACTGGGGTCAGTGAGTAAGACCCCCCAGTGAGGGTCAGTATTGTGGTCAGTGGGTGAGACCCTTCAGTGAGGGTCAGTCTTGGGGTCAGTGAGTGAGACCCCCCAGTGAGGGTCAGTCTTGGGGGTCAGTGAGTGAGACCCCCCAGTGAGGGTCAGTATTGGGGTCAGTGGGTGAGACCCCCCAGTGAGGGTCAGTACTGGGTTCAGTGAGTGAGGAGCTGCAGTGAGGGTCAGTGTTGGTGTCAGTGGGTGAGACCCCCCACTGAGGGTCAGTATTGGGGTCAGTGTGTGAGACCCCCCAGTGCGGGTCAGTCTTGGGGTCAGTGAGTGAGACCCCCCAATGATGGTCAGTATTAGGGTCAGTTGGTTAGGCCCCCCATTGAGGGTCAGTACTGGGTTCAGTGAGTGAGGAACCCCAGTGAGGGTCAGTATTGGAGTCGGTGAGTGAGACCCCCCAGTGAGGGTCGTTCTTGAGGTCAGTGAGTGAGGCCCCCCAGTGAGGGTCAGTTTTGGAGTCAGTGGGTGAGACCCAGTGAGTGTCAGTGTTGGGGTCAGTGGATGAGGCCCCCCAGTGAGGGTCAGTATTGGGGTCAGTGAGTGCAGTGAGTGAGTGCTCAGAGCAGTGATTGAGAAGGCAAGCAATACATTCCCAAACACTAGAATCACTGTTTCCACAATATTGCCGAGAACAGACTTTAACAACAAAACAATTCATGCGATAAATGCTAGCATAGCAAGAGGCTGTCAATTAAAACACAACCTGCACCTGGCCCAACACCCCACCCTCGATGTGGAATGTCTTCACGACCGTGTCCATATCCACAGGAAATGAATATCGATCTTTGCTAAAGCCCTGAAGGATGTCGCTTTTAACCGGGTCCATACCCAGACTCCAGGAGGACCCCCCCTCGACCACCAGAGGTCAGTGGGGTACATACCAGGACTACTACAGAGACCACCACCACACCAATCGAGACCAGAGAGGATCCCCATGCACAACAACAATATCAGACCTGCACCACTCCTGTCCTACAGGGAAACAAGACCGCCCCCAGCCAGTCAGAGGGAGAGATGCACAGGGCATACGCAATACCTCAGGCAGAGACAATCCATTAAGAGACACTAAGCAGACGTGCAGTAGCATCTACTTCCACCTTATGGATCAGAAAATGAAGAAAAAATAATAAAAAATTAATAATTAAGGACTAATTACTAGAAAGAGTTGTAACCAAGTAGTATTAGCATTTATAGACAATTGAGATGATCTTTTTTCCCCCCATTTAGACACGACAAACACATATCATTCTTTAACCTATCATAGTAAAAGATCAAACTTAACATGAAATCCTTATATATTTTGACCTGGAATATCCAAGGTCTACGCTCTTCGGTGCTCGACGTGAAGAGTAGGACCCCAGAGTTCATAGATGAAACTAAAGATCTGGATATTATCATTTTACAGGAAACTTGGTATAGAGGAGAAGGACACACTGGCCGTCCCCAAGGGTACACAGAGCTGGTGGTCCCCTCCAATAAATTACCAGGAGTAACCCAAGGCAGAGACTCCGGAGGCATACTGATTTGGTTTAAAACAGAGCTTAAGAATTGCATCAAATTTATAAAAAAGGGCGAAAACCACATGTGGCTCAAAATTGAGAGGGGGATTATCTCTAACACCCAAGATGTTTTCATTTGCGCACTCTATATCCCCCCAATGGAATCCCCGTACTTTAAAGAGGACACCTTCTCCAACATTGAGAGGGAGATTATCCAATTCCAGGCCCAGGGGAACGTGTTGATATGTGGTGACCTCAATTCAAGAACTGGTGAAGAACCAGACTTCACCAATAATCAGGGAAACAATTACATATTCGTGAATAACCACTTCGATATCCCTTCCCATCCATACAGGCATAACTGCGACAAGCAGACAAATACTAACGGAAAACAGCTCCTGCAGCTCTGTCGAAGCCTGGGTCTGTACATTGTTAACGGTAGGTTCATGGGAGACCTCCTAGGAAGATCGACCTATTGCTCACCTCTTGGCTGTAGCACCGTAGGCTATATGATTATGGATTTGGACCCATCCTCTTTCAGAGCATTCACAGTCAAACCACAAACAACACTGTCAGACCACAGTCAAATTACTATGTATCTTAAAAAGACAGAAACAACCAACACAGAAACACAACCCAGTAAGCTGTACAACACCAAAAAATCGTACAGATGGGCCAAAAACAGCACGGAAAAATACCAGAAAGCAATTAGCAATCAATCAACTCAAGCTCTCTTGGACACCTTTCTGGATAACATATACACTCACAATAAAGAAGGCGTAAACCGGGCAGTGAATAACCTAAACAATATTTTTGATAATTTGGCAACAAGGTCAAACTTGAAAGCTCGCAAGAACAAACCCAAAACAAAAAACTATGAAAAATGGTTTGACCCAGATTGCCATAACATGAGGAAAAAACTTAGAAAAATATCAAACCAAAAACACAGACAGCCAGAAAACGAGGAATTACGCCTTACTTATTGTCAGACACTAACACAATACAGAAACACACTCAGAACCAAAAAAGAGCAGTATATCAAGAATACACTCAGCTCCATTGAGGAATCCATTGATTCCAATTGTTTCTGGGACAACTGGAATACATTACACAAAAAACAACACGAGGAGACACATGGGAAAACCACTTTGAAAAATTATACCAGAAAAACACACTAAGGCCAGAGCAACACCAAATATGCAAAAAACTGGAAAAGCTCGAAATGGCCATAAAAGATAACCAAAACCCATTAGACTCCATAATAACAGAAAAAGAACTATTTGAAAAACTCAAGAACCTGAGACCAGGAAAAGCTTGCGGAGCAGACGGCATACTAAGCGAGATGATTAAACACACAGACGATAAAATGAAACTGGCTATCCTAAAACTCTTCAACTTGGTACTGAGTGTCGGTTACTTCCCTGATATCTGGAACAAAGGACTCATAACGCCCATATACAAAAGTGGGGACAAAGTTGACCCAAATAACTATCGAGGCATCTGTGTAAACAGTAACCTGGGGAAGGTATTCTGTAGTATCATAAACAAAAGACTTATAAACTTCCTTGAGGAGCACAATGTCTTGAGTAAAAGCCAAATTGGATTCCTGCCAAACTATAGAACATCAGATCATATCTTCACCCTACAGACCCTAATTGACAAACACGTTCATCAAAACAAAGGCAAAATCTACGCATGCTTTATAGATTTCCAGAAGGCTTTCGATTCTATCTGGCACGACGGTCTATTCCTGAAACTTATCGAAAGCGGGGTAGGGGGAAAAACATATGATGTAATTAAATCAATGTATAAAAACAACAAATGTGCAGTTAAAATTGGAGACAAACAAACAAAATACTTCCCACAGGGGAGGGGGGTGATGCAGGGCTCGCCCATCTCACCGACACTCTTTAATATTTACATAAATGAATTGGCAAAACTACTTGAACAATCAACAGCACCCGGCCTCACCCTATATGAATCTAAGGTTAAATTCCTCCTCTATGCAGATGACCTGGTTCTGCTGTCACCAACTAAGGAGGGTCTTCAGCAGAACCTGGATCTGCTGGAGTCGTTCTGCCAGACCTGGGCCCTGACAATAAATCCCCAAAAAACCAAAGTCCTTGTGTTCCAGCAAAGATCCAAACATCAGGGACCCAAAATAAATTTCACACTAGGAACAACCAAATTGAACAAACCACTAACTACACATACTTTGGTTTAAAAATCAGTTCTACGGGAAATTTTCATCTGGCTGTGAATGAACTGAAAGAGAAAGCAAGAAGGGCTTTCTATGCCATTAAAAAATCAATCCAAATAGAAATCCCAATTAGCATTTGGCTCAAAATTTTCAAATCAGTAATTGAACCAATTGCACTCTATGGCAGTGAGGTGTGGGGACCGCTAACACAACAAGAATTTGCAAAATGGGACAAACACCCAATTGAGATCCTACATGCAGAATTCTGTAAAAGTATCCTCCGGACTCAAAGGAAAACCGTAAACAATGCATGCAGGGCAGAACTAGGCCAATATCCATTAATAATCACTATCCAAAAAAGAGCCACCAAATTATGGAAACACCTAAAAATGAGCAACCCCCACTGCTATCATTACGAAGCCCTGAAATGCCAAGAGAGGACCATAAAGAAGAATACCCTCAGTCAACTAGTCCTGGGACTCAGTGAAGTAACTACTAACACTACTAACAATAACCAGCCCCAGGACAGTGACAGCGTAACACAAAGAATTCGACCCAACACAATCGTCACTAAGCAAAAGGAAAAATATCTGTCATATTGGGCAGAAACAACAAAAACCCAAAACAAACTCAATTGCTATTTGGCCCTAAACAGACAATACAACATGGCTGATTACCTGACCATGGTAAAGGATAGCAAACTGAGAAAAACCTTGACAATGTACAGACTTAGTGAACATAGCCTGGCGATCGAAAAAGGTAGACACAGGCAGACCCGGCTACCAGGAGAGGACAGGATATGCTCTCACTGCAGTCAGGGAGTGGTGGAGACAGAAATGCACTTCCTCACAGCTTGTAGAATATATCAGGGCATAAGGGAGAATTTCTACCCAAAATTCACAAAAATATGCCCGGAATTCAGAAATTTGAATGACGACCAAAAACTCCCATACCTACTAGGGGAAGAGAGAAATTGTGTAACCTTAGCGGCACACTATGTTACAGCTTGCCATAAACAGAGGGACAACCACTAAACATAAGAAAAGAGTATATACAAATTATATGAATGTATATTTATAAACTCAGGGATATATCTGTTTATACACTGTATGGATAGATCTGTATTTTTGTGTTCAACCATGAATGTTTTTCGATGCTTTGGCAACATAAGATGTGCCTTCTCATGCCAATAAAGTGATTTGAATTGAATTGAATTGAATTGAATTGAGTGAGGAGCCCAGTGAGGGTCAGTATTGGGATCAGTGGGTCAGGAGTCGCAATGAGGGTCAGTATTGGGGTCAGTGTGTGAGACCCCCCCAGTGAGGGTCAGTATTGGGGTCAGTGCGTGAGACCCCCCAGTGAGGGTCAGTATTGGGGTCAGTGGGTGAGGAGCCCCAGTGAGGGTCAGTATTGGGGTCAGTGAGTGAGGAGCCCCAGTGAGGGTCAGTATTGGGGTCAGTGGGTGAGGAGCCCCAGGGAGGGTCAGTATTGGGGTCAGTGAGTGAGGAGCCCCAGTGAGGGTCAGTATTGGGGTCAGTGGGTGAGGCCCCCCTGTGAGGGTCAGTATTGGGGTCAGTGGGAGAGACCCCCCAGTGTGGGTCAGTATTGGGGTCAGTGAGTGAGGAGACCCAGTGAGGGTCAGTAATGGGGTCAGTGAATGAGGAGCCCCAGTGAGGGTCAGTTTTGGGGTCAGTGAGTGAGGAGCCCCAGTGAGGGTCAGTATTGGGGTCAGTGAGTGAAGGAGCCCCAGTGAGGGTCCGTATTGGGGCCAGTGAGTGAGGAGCCCCAGTGAGGGTCAGTATTGGGGTCAGTGGGTGAGGAGCCCCAGTGTGGGTCAGTATTGGGGTCAGTGAGTGAGGAGCCCCAGTGAGGGTCAGTATTGGGGTCAGTGAGTGAGACCCCCCAGTGAGGGTCAGTATTGGGGTCAGTGAGTGAGACCCCCCCCCCAGTGAGGGTCAGTTTTGTGGTCAGTGAGTGAGACCCCCCAGTGAGGGTCAGTATTGGGGTCAGTGGGGGAGACCCCCCAGTGAGGGTCAGTTTTGTGGTCAGTGAGTGAGACCCCCCAGTGAGGGTCAGTATTGGGGTCAGTGAGTGAGACCCCCCAGTGAGGGTCAGTATTGGGGTCAGTGAGTGAGACCCCCCCTGTAATGATATCAGCAAATAGTGATGGTACTTGCCTGTTTGATTATTATGCCTTACCAGCATATTTGCATGTATTGATTATTTATGCCTGACCAGCAGAGGGCATGTGAGAGAGGCAGTTTAATTTAGTTTTAGTTTCGTATAGATGGATCACTAAGATGGTGTCTCCTGTAATGCTGTTAACAGAGTTGAACAGACTTTAGATTAAAAGACATTGGCCTAGAAATTCAGTTGCGTTTGCGCCCACTTATTGGCTATAAAGTGGTTTGCGCCTGAAGTTTTTTATCGCCCGAAATTCAGATGGACCCTAACATCGGCGTTAGCCGGTAGCGCCGCGCCGGCACCGATGACGTCATCGGTGTGCGCAGCGCCCCGGTTGCAATGCTATTCCGGCCCGATGGCCAAATTCAGTTGCGGCCGCCTCGCCCGTGGCAGCCGCAAACAGCGTTTGTGAAACGGGGTCTTGCAGCTCCGAAAGGCCGGCGCATAAAGGTGGAGCGGCGGCCGGCCGCTTTCCCAGCGGCCGCCTGCCCGCACCTCCCTCCCCGGACTCCTGCACCACCCCCCCCCGCAGCATTGATGTCTGAGTCCCGCGAGCCCGGCACTTCTCCGTGGTGCCGGGCTCATTTGCTGGGGGAATCCACCGGCGATCTGACGGCTGCAGGCAGCTCCTCCTTAAGAGAAGGAGGAGGCCTGCAGTACCCCAGCCTGCCGCACCGCATCGGGTGCCGCAGCAGCAGCTGGACGCCTGAAAGTGACATTCATCGCCCCTAGTGAGGCGGCCAAACCCTGCAATAGCGCCCACCGCCGTCTTGGCCCGTCGCAACTGAATTTTAGGCGGGCGCTAAGGGAATCCTGGCGAGCGCAAAATTTTGGGCGCAAAAGACCTGGCAGGGCCATACCGAATTTCTAGGCCATTCTCTTTCATGAATGTGTCGTCATTGAACCCACATACAAACCAATACACCCCCCAGTGAGGGTCAGTATTGGGGTCAGTGAGTGAGACCCCCCAGTGAGGGTCAGTATTGGGGTCAGTGGGTGAGGCCCCCAATTGAGGGTCAGTATTGGGGTCAGTGAGTGAGGAGCCTCAGTGAGGGTCAGTGAGGAGCCCCAGTGAGGGTCAGTATTGGGGTCAGTGGGTGAGGAGCCCCCGTGAGGGTCCATTTTGGGGTCAGTGGGTGAGGAGCCCCAGTGAGGGTCAGTATTGGGCTCAGTGGGTGAGGAGCCCCCGTGAGGGTCCGTTTGGGGTCAGTGGGTGAGGAGCCCCAGTGAGGGTCAGTATTGGGGTCAGTGGGTGAGGAGCCACAGTGAGGGTCAGTATTGGGGTCAGTGAGACCCCCCAGTGAGGGTCAGTATTGGGGTCAGTGAGTGAGGAGCCCCAATGAGGGTCAGTATTGGGGTCAGTGGGTGAGACCCCCCAGTGAGGGTCAGTATTGGGGTCAGTGAGTGAGACCCCCCAGTGAGGGTCAGTATTGGGGTCAGTGGGTGAGGAGCCCCAGTGAGGGTCAGTATTGGGGTCAGTGAGTGAGGAGCCCGAGTGAGGGTCAGTATTGGGGTCAGTGAGTGAGACCCCCCATTGAGGGTCAGTATTGGGGTCAGTGAGTGAGGCCCACCAGTGAGTGTCAGTATTGGGGTCAGTGGGTGAGACCCCCCAGTGTGGGTCAGTATTGGGGTTAGCAGGTGAGAACCCCCAGTGAGGGTCAGTATTGGGGTCAGTGAGTGAGGAGCCCCAGTGAGGGTCAGTATTGGGGTCAGTGAGTGAGGAGCCCCAGTGAGGGTCAGTATTGGGGTCAGTGAGTTAGGAGCCCCAGTGAGTGTCAGTATTGGGGTCAGTGAGTGAGGAGCCTCAGTGAGGGTCAGTATTGGGGTCAGTGGGTGAGACCCCCCAGTGAGGGTCAGTATTGGGGTCAGTGGGTGAGGAGCCCCAGTGAGGGTCAGTATTGGGGTCAGTGAGTGAGACCCCCCATTGAGGGTCAGTATTGGGGTCAGTGAGTGAGGCCCACCAGTGAGTGTCAGTATTGGGGTCAGTGAGTGAGACCCCCCAGTGTGGGTCAGTATTGGGGTTAGTAGGTGAGAACCCCCAGTGAGGGTCAGTATTGGGGTCAGTGAGTGAGGAGCCCCAGTGAGGGTCAGTATTGGGGTCAGTGAGTGAGGAGCCCCAGTGAGGGCCAGTATTGGGGTCAGTGAGTTAGGAGCCCCAGTGAGTGTCAGTATTGGAGTCAGTGAGTGAGGAGCCTCATTGAGGGTCAGTATTGGGGTCAGTGGGTGAGACCCCCCAGTGAGGGTCAGTATTGGGGTCAGTGGGTGAGGAGCCCCAGTGAGGGTCGGTATTGGGGTCAGTGAGTGAGGACCCCCAGTGAGGGTCAATATTGGGGTCAGTGAGGAGCCCCAGTGAGGGTCAGTATTGGTGTCAGTGAGTGAGGAGCCCCAGTGAGGGTCAGTATTGGGGTCAGTGGATGAGACCCAGTGAGGGTCAGTATTGGGGTCAGTGGGTGAGGAGCCCCAGTGAGGGTCAGCATTGGGGTCCATGAGTGAGGAGCCCCAGTGAGGGTCAGTATTGGGGTCAGTGGGCGAGACCCCAGTGATGGTCACTTTTGGGGTCAGTGAGTGAGGAGCCCCAATGAGGGTCAGTATTTTGGTCAGTGGGTGAGACCCCAGTGTGGATAGATCCTCGTGCCTCCTCATGTGCCCAGGAATGGATGCGCCTAAATTTCTAGGACCCTTGAGCACTTTATTACTGCAAAAGAAAACGACCTGCAAATGTTAAGATAAACAATCTGAATAAGTGTGATCCAAATCCGTAATGATTTCATCCAGCCAGGCGCTGACCCAGACACACCAAGGAAGGTCCTAGTTGATTGCAAGTATGTGCTGAGTTTTCTTATATCAGACAGGTGGTGCAATTGGCCTCAGCACTGCTGGGTAAATGAGCGGGAAAAATCATCCAGAGTTCCTGCCCCTGACTGCTATCCATTGACTGCACTGCAGTGCTGAGAGAGATGCTGCGCTGTTGGAGGTGCCGTCTTTCGGATGAGATGTTAAACTGAGGCCCGTCTGCTCTCTCAGGTGGATGTTTAAGATCCCGTGGTCACGGTATTCACAGAAAAGCAGGGGAGTTATCCACGGTGTCCTGGCCAATATCTCAAGCAACTTCGCTGAAACAGGTTATCTGGTATTTATCACATTGCTGTTTGTGGGAGCTTGCTGTTTGCAAATTGGCTGCTGCGTTTCCTAAATTACAACAGTGACCACACTTCAAAAAGTACTTCATTGGCTGTAAAGCTCTTTGGGGCACCCTCAGGTTGTGAAAGGCACTGGATGCAATCAGGATTGGGTTTGGTTGCAGTTTTCTCCGCCTGCATCAGTAAAATAGTCTACCAATGCTGATTATTTAGGCTCGCACCTGAAGAACGTTCACTGCAGCAGACTACCAGAGCCTGTCTCACACGGAGTCATCAATGTTTCTAGCACAGTAGGTGAACATTTGGCCTATTGTTTCTGTGCTGGCTCTTTGTGTGAGGAATCCAATCTTCCTCTGCTTCAAAAGTTCATTGACTGTTCCACAGAACTATATCTTGGACTGGAGTCAATGCCTTCAGGAGAGGAAGAGAGGAAGGAAAATTGGCAGGAAAAAGAAAAAGAAAATGAATTTAAAAATATGTTTGTCTGGGAATTAAAATAACAACAACAACTTGCACTTGTGTTGTGACTTTAATGTAGAAAATGTCCTAAGGCGCTTCAGACAAGCTTAATCCAGAACAAAATGGATGCCGAGCCAAGAAGGGTATATTAGGAGGGGTGATTAAAAGAGTTGGATTTTAATTAAGAGTCTTAAAGGAGGAGAAGCTGGAGGAGAGGCAGAGAAAATAGTATTCAAATACACCCAACTTCAACTACGAGAGTACCTTAATAAATCTTAATTCTGTAGGTGCATGCAGCAGCAGATTCATCCACATTCAAGAAGAAACATATATGTTCTGTAAGTGAGAAGGGATAGCTGAAAATGAGATTGTAATAGAGCCATCTGGTGGACTACTGATGTATATAATAATAAAGCCATCTGCAGTACAGTTCTTACCGGAAAACCATGTTGTGCTGTTGCATATATATGCTGTGTCTCAAGATATCACAGAATTGGCGACGAGGATGGGATTGTGGATTCCCTAGCTGAAATTTTTGTTGGAGGATAATCCTGCCAACTGACAGAGGGACTGTTAGAGCTTCTTCGTTTTGCAGAAAAACTTAAAAATCTGCGGTAAATTTCGAGCGCACGTGGCTGAACTGTCAATGTTGCCAGAGTCCAGATGGCCGCGCCTGTGGGAATAATAGGGCACTTGGGTGAGTTCCACCGAGACCGAGAGACTTTCGGAGCATATGTGGAGCGGCTAGAAATGTTTTTCACCGTGAATAGTATCGTCAAAGTCCCCGATGATGTAAACCGTAACCAGGCGGTTTCAGAAATGAAATGGGCTACTTTTTTGACAGAAGCAGGCCCCGAGGTGCATGAAACTGAAGGACACGCCACTGAAGGAGATCTTAACCAAGTTAGAACAGCACTGCAGTCCTGAGCCTCTGGAAATTGCTAAAAGTTAACGTTTTGTAACACATGATCAATTAAATGTGAGTACATTGTAACTTTTAAAAAACTATCCATTCACTGTCATTTCGGAAACTTTCAGGACTGAGCTTTGTGTGACCGCTTTGTGGGTTGAAAAATGAACGTATCAGAAGTAAATTTTGACAGCCATTAAATTGACTTTTGACTTAGCTTGTCAGACAGCAATGTCGATGGATATGGCTGACCGATACTCCCCAGAGTGAGGTCGAGGCCCAGGAGCGAGGTTCGGACCCACGAGCGAGGACGAGGCCTAGGGGTGAGGACGTGGCCCAAGAACGAGGACGAGCCCAGCAGCGAGGTCAAGGCCCAGGAGTCCAAAGATGTGCAGGTTAGGTTGATTTGGCTATGATAAATTGACCCTTAGTGTTAGGGGATTAAATACGTGGGGTTACGGGGATAGGGTGGGATATGTGTCGGTGCAGGCTCGATGGGCCGAAATGGCCTCTATCTGCACTGTAGATTCTGTGATTCTGTGTGAGTGGCGCAGCGTGGACCAGCAGTGGGGTCAGGGCCCAGGGAAGGTGCGGCATGGGCCAACAGCGGGGTCGGGAGGACCACACTGCAGCCTACAAAACCCAGGCAGAGAGGACCTGCGGGAAGGAGGGAGGAGGACTGTAGCATTATGTTTGTGTGTGTGTGCTAGGCCAATCCAATCATCTTGGATCCCCTTGCCATTGGACCAAGACCTTGCTCTGTCAAGTCCGTGTGGTAGCTGGTGTGCAACGGCCACCCCACGTTAAAAGAATTCACGCAATGGCATCTTTCACCCTTTAAAATGAAGTTCGGATCCTGGATCGTCAGGACCCTCATGGACAACCCCAACAGCGACAGACCAAAATGTCATACTGCTATCGTTGCCCGGGAGCTCAGATTTTTCGACATAGACATCGCCGCCCTCAGTGAGACCCGGTGGGCAGGGGAAGGCCAGCTCAAGGAGCAAGGCGGTGGTTACACCTTCTTCTGGAAAGGCAATCCTGAAGAAGAACGCCACCTCCATGGGGTAGGCTTCATCATAAAAAATGAGCTTGTTGAACGTCTCAGAGACTCTCCTAGCGGTATAAACAAATGCCTCAGTGCGCTACAGTCATCAGTGCGTACACCCCAATACTGGAAGTCATAGACGAGAATGTGGTAAACCACTGTTATTGCATATTGTTACCTCTGGTTGGTGCTGTGTACCAATGCATGCCTCAGCTGGCTCCGCCCACATGAGCAGGTATAAAGGTGGGTGTTTCGGCAACCCACTTCCTTCTTGGAACCAGTCGTCCACGAGAGGCATGCTCTGTTCTTTAGTTAATAAAAGCCTTTTCATTACCTTCCTAATTCATCGCCTTTTATGGAGTAATTGATAAGCGTATCAATTTTATTAACTAAAAGTAAAATGGCGACACCTGAGCAGCAACAACAGCAACAACAGCAGGCGTTGCTGCGAGCCCTCAGACCAGCATGCCTGGACCTCGACCCTCAAGCAGCGGGTTCATCGACCAATTTCGAACACTGGCTGAGCTGCTTTGAATCCTTCCTAGAAGCCTCCGCCGTGACATCAGAGGAGAACAAACTAAAAGTTTTGACCGCCCAGGTGAGCCCTCAAGTATATACACTCATCTGGGACGCTGCTACGTACACGGCGGCCCTCGAACTACTAAAAGGGCAATACACGCGCCCAGTGAACACGATTTACGCCAGACACCTCTTGGGATCCCGCAGGCAGCAGCCGGGGGAATCGGTAGAGGCATTTTTACGGGCGTTACAGACACTCTGCAGGGACTGCGGCTGTAAGGAGGTAACGGCTGTGGGGCACGCGGAGGGACTTACCTGTGATGCCTTCGTTAGGGGCCTCCAGTCCGACTACTCCCGGCAGAGACTGCTCGAAAGCAAGGAGCTCGACCTGAAGACGGCCGTAGCCCTTGCGCTCTCGTTAGATGCGGCCCACCGAAACCTCGAAGCATACTCACGTAACGGCGCTGCGCCATGGCCATCGCAACCTTGGGGCATGGGACCGCCGCCCCCGGTACCAACTGCTGCAGCGATGTCCCGAAATCAACTGGGACCGCCGCCCCCCGTACCAACTGCAGCGATGCCCCGTAACCAGGCCCAAAAATGCTATTTCTGTGGCCAGTTAAAACACCCTAGAGCGCACTGCCCGGCTAAGACCGCTACCTGCTCGGGCTGCGGGAAGAAAGGTCATTACGCCAATGCCTGCAGGGGGAAACCCGCGAACGCCAGCAGCGCCGCGTGCGAACCGTGGGGGCAGCCATCTTATCCGCCATTTTGTGCACCTCCGGCCGCATGGCCGCCGCCATTTTGTCTGCCGCAGTCAACCGCCATTTTGTCTCCGGACTCGACCACCATATCGACCCACTAAGCCATACAGTGGCCTCCGTTACGCTGGATCAAGCCTTCCCTCATCATCTGTCCAGGTCCATGATGGACATCACGGTAAACGGCCGCGCCACCACTTGCCTATTTGACAGCGGGAGCACAGAGAGTTTTATTCACCCCGACACGGTCCCTGACAACTATGTGTGCAGGAAGTGTGTCCAGCTGCAGCTCCTAGCGGACCGCATGGCGGCGCTGGAGCTGCGAATGGACTCACTCTGGAGCATACGCGATGCTGAGGATCTTGTGGATAGCACATTCAGTGAGTTGGTCACACCGCAGGTAAAGGCTAGCTCAGACAGTAAATGGGTGACCAAAAGGCAGGGTAAAGGCAGGAAGGTAGTGCAGGAGTCACCTGCGGTCATCTCCCTCCAAAACAGGTTTACCGTTTTGGGTACTGTTGGGGGAGATGACTTATCAGGGGAAGGCACCAGCAGCCAGGTTCAGGGCACCATGACTGGCTCTGCTGCACAGAAGGGCGGGAAAAAGAGGGATAGGGCTATAGTGATAGGGGATTCAATTGTAAGGGGGATAGACAGGAGTTTCTGTGGCCGAGACCGAGACTCCAAGATGGTATGTTGCCTCCCTGGTGCAAGGGTCAAGGATGTCTCGGAGCGGGTGCAGAGCATTCTGAAGGGGGAGGGGGATCAGCCAGTTGTCGTGGTACATGTAGGTACCAACGAGGTAGGTAAAAAGAGGGAGGAGGTCCTACAAGCTGAATTTAGGGAGTTAGGAGCTAAATTGAAAAGTAGGACCTCAAAGGTAGTAATCTCTGGATTGCTACCAGTGCCACAAGCTAATAAGTTTAGAGAGAGTAAGATAGATAAGCTAAATACGTGGCTTGAGCAGTGGTGCAAGGGAGAGGGATTTAAATTCTTGAGGCATTGGAACCAGTTCTTGGGGAGGAGTGACCTGTACCAAGGGGACGGTCTACACCTGAACTGTGAGGGAGCCGATGTCCTCGGGGTAATATTTTCTAGGGCGGTTCGGGAGGATTTAAACTAATTTGGCAGGGGGATGGGAACCTAGGTAGTGGAAAAGAGGGAAGTCATATGAAGTCAGAAATAGATGGTAGAAAGGTGAGAAGCAATAAGCAAAGGAGAGAAACACAAAGGGCCAAACTAATTCATAATGAGAGTGTGAAAAAAGCAAGCCTGAAGGCTTTGTATCTTAATGCTAGAAGCATTAGGAACAAGGTGGATGAATTAGTTGTGGAAATAGAGGTAAACAAGTATGATTTGATTGGGATTACAGAAACGTGGCTGCAGGGTGGGCAAGGCTGGGAACTTAACATCCAGGGATATACAATATTTAGGAAGGATCGGCAAAAAGGTAGGGGAGGTGGGGTAGCATTGCTGGTAAAGGAGGGGATTAATGCAATGGAAAGGAAGGATATTAACTCGGATGAAACGGAATCTGTATGGGTAGAAATGAGAAATAGCAAGGGGAGGAAAACGTTAGTGGGTGTGATATATAGGCCTCCAAATAGTAATATGGAGGTGAGGGAAGGCATAAAAAGGGAAATTAGAGAAGCGTGCGATAAGAGCACAGCTGTCATCATGGGTGACTTTAATTTACATATTGATTGGGCTACCCAAACTAGTAAAAATTCTGAGGAGGAGGAATTCCTGGAATGTTTTCGGGACGGTTATCTGGACCAATATGTCGAGGAGCCGACTCGAGATCAGGCCATTTTAGACTGGGTATTGTGCAATGAGAAGGGACTTATCAGCAATCTTCTTGTACGAGGCCCCTTGGGTCAGAGCGATCATAATATGATCGAGCTCTCAGTCGAGATGGAGAGTGAGGAAATTGAATCAGAGACTAAGGTCCAGAACTTAAATAAAGGGAATTACGAGGGTATGAGACGGGAATTGGGTAAGATTGATTGGGTGGTGTTTCTGGGGGGATTGACAGTGGATAGACAATGGCAAGCATTCAAAGATAGAATGGAAGAATTCCAGAACATGTTTATACCGGTTTGGCACAAAAATAAACCTAAAAAGGTGACTCAACCGTGGATAACGAGGGAAATTAGGGACAGCATAAAATCAAAAAAAAGGGCATATCAACTGGCAAAAAAAAGCACCAGACCGGAAGATTGGGGGCAGTACAAGATACAGCAAAAGAGGACAAAGGGATTAATCAGGAAGGGGAAAATAGAATACGAAAGTAAACTTGCAGCAAACATAAAGACAGACTGCAAAAGCTTTTATCGGTATATCAGGAGGAAAAGACTGGTAAAATCCCAAGTCGGTCCCTTGCAGTCCGATTCGGGAGAATATATAATGGAGAATAAGGAAATGGCAGACCAATTAAACTCATACTTTGGTTCTGTATTCACAAAGGAGGACACAAATAACCTCCCAGGAATATCGGCAAACATAGGGACTAATGAGAGGGAGGAGCTGACAGAAATTAGTATCTCTAGGGATATGGTGCTGGGTAAGTTGAGGGGACTGAAGGCCGACAAATCCCCGGGGCCTGATAAACTACATCCTAGGGTACTTAAGGAGGTGGCCCTGGAGATAGCAGATGCTCTAAGGATCATCTTCCGGAACTCCATTGACTCGGGAACAGTACCCGTGGATTGGAGGGTAGCTAATGTTACCCCAATATTTAAAAAGGGGGGTAGAGAGAAAGCAGGGAATTATAGACCAGTAAGCCTTACATCGGTTGTGGGCAGAATGCTAGAGTCCATTATTAAGGATAAAATAGCGGAGCACTTGACAAATGGGGAAAGGATCGGACAGAGTCAACATGGATTTACAAAGGGTAAATCGTGTTTGACTAATCTGCTGGAATTTTTTGAGGAAGTAACTGGTAAAATAGATGGGGGAGAGCCAGTGGATGTGGTGTACCTTGACTTCCAGAAAGCCTTCGATAAGGTTCCACACAAAAGATTATCATGCAAAATTAAGGCTCATGGGATTGGGGGCAAAGTATTAACGTGGATAGAGAACTGGCTGGCGGATAGAAAACAGAGAGTTGGAATAAACGGCTCGTTTTCGGAGTGGCAGGCAGTGACCAGCGGGGTGCCGCAAGGATCTGTCCTGGGACCCCAGCTGTTCACAATATATATAAATGATCTGGATCAGGGAATTGGATGCAACATTTCCAAATTCGCTGACGACACTAAACTAGGAGGAGGGGTGGGCTCTGATGAGGATGTCAGGAGGCTACAGTGCGATTTGGACAGGTTGGGGGAATGGGCGGATACGTGGCAGATGCACTATAATGTGGATAAATGTGAGGTTATCCACTTTGGGGGTAAAAACAGGAGGGTAGATTATTATCTAAATGGCAATAGATTGGGAGATGGGGAAGTGCAGAGGGACCTGGGTGTTCTTGTGCACCAGTCACTGAAGGAGAGCATGCAGGTGCAACAGGCGATTAAGAAGGCAAATGGTATGTTGGCCTTCATATCAAGGGGGTTCGAGTATAGGAATAGGGATACCTTACTACAGCTGTACAAGGTGCTGGTGAGACCGCATCTGGAGTATTGTGTTCAGTTTTGGTCGCCCCATCTGCGGAAGGATGTTCTTGCCATGGAAAGAGTGCAACGGCGATTCACCAGGCTGATACCTGGAATGGCGGGAATGACCTACGAAGAGAGATTAAATAGTTTGGGCTTGTACTCACTGGAGTTTAGAAGATTGAGAGGGGATCTCATCGAAACATATAAAATTATGGCAGGCCTGGACAGGCTGAATTCAGAGAGAATGTTTCCAATGGCCGGGGAGCACAGAACCAGGGGCCACAGTCTAAAAATAGCGGGCAAATCATTTAAAACAGAGATGAGGAAGAATTTCTTCACTCAAAGAGTGGTGAGCCTGTGGAATTCCCTGCCACAGAGGGCTGCGAAGGCTAATTCAATAAATATTTTCAAGAGAGAATTGGATATATTTCTGAAGGCTAAGGGGATTAAGGGTTACGGAGAAAAGGCGGGGACGGGGTACTGAACTGGTAAGATCAGCTATGATCTCAGACGAAGATCAGCCATGATCTCATTGAATGGCGGAGCAGGCTCGAAGGGCCGAATGGCCTACTCCTGTTCCTATCTCTATGTTTCTATGTAGCCACTCCCTCACGGTTCTGCCAACGCGCCATCGGATTTCTATGGCGTCTAAGTCCCATTCAATGGACGTCGGCGGCTACTGTGTGGTGACCCTTTCGGTTAGGGGCACAGAATATAAAAATTTTAAACTTCTAGTCCTGCCCCGTCTTTGCGCTGCCGTGCTGCTAGGGTTGGATTTTCAGTGCCACCTTAAAAGTGTCACATTAGCATACGGTGGACCCCTCCCCCCACTCACAGTCTGCAACCAACACCTTTTAAATCGCCCGCCGCACACCACTTGCAGCCTTTCCACACTCAAAGTCCCCCCCCCCCCCTTTTTCGCTAACCTCACCCACGACTGTAAACCCATCGCTACCAAGAGCAGGCGGTACAGCGTCGGGGACAGAGCTTTTATTAGCTCTGAGGTGGAGCGGCTCTTGAAGGAGGGCATTATCGAAGGGAGCACCAGCCCCTGGTGAGCCCAGGTTGTAGTCGTTAAAACCACCGATAAACGCCGCCTGGTCATTGACTACAGCCAAACCATAAACCGGTACACTCAGCTGGACGCATACCCCCTTCCTCGCATATCTGATATGGTCAATCAGATTGCGCAATACAAAGTATTCTCCACCATTGACCTTAAGTCAGCATACCACCAACTCCCCATCCGCCATGAGGACCGCCAGTATACTGCCTTCGAGGTGAACGGCTGCCTCTACCACTTCCTTAGGGTTCCCTTCGGCGTCACCAACGGGGTTTCGGTCTTCCAAAGGGAGATGGACCGGATGGTTGACCAGAACGCGCTGCAGGCCACCTTTCCCTATCTGGATAACGTCACCATCTGTGGCCACGACCAGCAGGACCATGACGTTAATCTAGAAAAATTCCTCCGTACGGCCCAACGGCTGAACCTAACGTACAATAAGGAGAAATGTATGTTTCGCACCAAGCGCCTTGCCATTCTCGGCTGCGTAGTGGAGAACGGAGTCATCGGGCCCGACCCCGACAGAATGCGCCTCCTTATGGAGCTCCCCCTCCCCCACTGCCAAAAAGCACTGAAGAGATGCCTGGGGTTTTTCTCTTACTATGCCCAGTGGGTGCCCCACTATGCGGACAAAGCCAGACCCCTCATCAAATCCACCTCCTTCCCCCTGACACCAGAGGCGTGTGCAGCCTTCACTCTTATCAAGAGCGATATTGCGAAGGCCACAATGCATGCAGTGGATGAGTCCATCCCCTTCCAAGTGGAGAGCGATGCATCCGACTTCGCCCTAGCTGCGACCCTTAACCAGGCGGGGAGACCCGTGGCCTTTTTCTCAAGGACCCTCCAGGGCCCCGAGACTCGACACTCCTCTGTCGAAAAGGAGGCCCAGGCTATTGTGGAAGCGATGCGTCACTGGAGGCATTGCCTGGCCGGAAAACGGTTTACCCTTCTCACTGACCAGCGTTCAGTTGCTTTTATGTTTAATAATAAGCAGAGGGGCAAAATCAAGAACGACAAGATCTTGAGGTGGAGAATCGAACTCTCCACCTACAATTATGATATCTTGTACCGGCCCGGGAAACTCAATGAGCCCCCAGATGCCCTATCACGTGGTACATGCACCAACGCGCAGGTTGATAGACTGCAGTCCCTCCACAATGACCTCTGCCACCCGGGGGTCACCAGGTTCTTCCATTTCATCAAATCCCGTAACCTGCCCTACTCCATCGAGGAGGTCAGGACCATGACCAGGAACTGCCAAATCTGTGCCGAGTGCAAACCACATTTTTATAGGCCAGACAGAGCAAGTCTGATCAAGGCCACTTGCCCCTTCGAGCGCCTGAGCGTTGATTTTAAAGGGCCCCTCCCCTCCTCTGACCGCAACGTGTACTTCCTCAACATAATTGATGAGTACTCCCGTTTCCCGTTTGCCATCCCTTGCCCAGACATGACCAGTACCACGGTCATCAAATGTCTGAATGACCTCTTCGCCTTGTTCGGGTTCCCTAGCTATATACATAGCGACAGGGGCTCATCTTTCATGAGCGACGAACTTCGGCAGTACCTGCTCGCGAGAGGTATTGCTACGAGCAGGACCACCAGCTACAACCCTCGGGGGAACGGCCAGGTGGAAAGAGAGAACGCGACGGTTTGGAAGGCCGTCCTCTTAGCCTTAAAATCTAAGGGCCTTCCGACCTCTCGCTGGCAGGAGGTCCTCCCTGCGGCACTCCACTCCATCCGGTCACTGCTTTGTACTGCCACTAATGCCACCCCTCATTAGCAAATGTTCGTTTTCCCCAGGAAGTCCACATCGGGAACCTCGCTACCGACATGGCTGACTTCTCCTGGGCCCATCCTACTGCGGAGGCACGTGAGGACCCATAAAACGGACCCCCTGGTCGAGAGGGCGAACCTCCTACACGCCAACCCCCAGTATGCCTACGTGGCATACCCAGACGGGCGGGAGGACACGGTCTCCATATGAGACCTCGCACCCTCGGGTGCCCCTGAACTACCACCGTTATCCCCCACCACCCCTCCCAACCCAACCCCTGTAGACGGCATGCCGGAGCCCCAGGACCCTTCATTGACCACCCAGACACCAGATTCGACGTTGGATACTGCACCACTGCCGCCGCCACCACGACGATCAGGACGTCAGACAAGGCCTCCTGATAGACTTACCTACACGAACTTGTAGTACACTTCACCCCGCCGGACTCAATTTTAAACAAGGGGTGAATGTGGTAAACCACTATTATTGCATATTGTTACCTCTGGTTGGCGCTGTGTACCAATGCATGCCTCAGCTGGCTCCGCCCACATGACCAGGTATAAAGGTGGGTGTTTCGGCAACCCACTTCCTTCTTGGAACCAGTCGCCCACGAGAGGCATGCTCTGTTCTTTAGTTAATAAAAGCCTTTTCATTACCTTCCTAATTCATCGCCTTTTATGGAGTAATTCTACTCCAGCCTCGAACACTCCCTGTCCCGCGTCCCAACGGGTGACAAGCTGCTCCTCCTTGGCAACTTTAACGCCAGAGTTGGAAAGGACACAGACCTCTGGGGAGGTGTGATCGTCAGAGTAAGGACAGCCAACTCCAATGGTACCCTCCTCCTGATGAAAAGCTTAGAAAATGGCCTTGTCATAACCAACACCTTGTTCCGTCAGAGAGACAAGTACAAGGTTTCATACTGTTGAAGAGAAGGAGCAGGACAAGGAGTTTCTGGAGATTCACGTCATCAGGAGCACGAAGGTATCTAACAGCGATTCACGAGGTATCATCATCCAAGTAGATGTCGCAGGAAACAGGATACCATGGAAATCGGCACTGGCGCATCCGTGAGTGTAGTACCGGAATCACTATATCGCGGCAAGTTACATGATTATCGACTAGAGAAATCAAAGGTAGAGCTGCGAGGCTACTCAGGAGAGCAAATCCCTGTGGTAGGAAGTGTCACCATACCAGTGAAATGCAAGGATCAGTGCCAGAGCTGGCCTCCCATAATAGTAGCAGGAGACAAGCCTGCCTTGATAGGTAGAAATTGGTTGAGATCACTAAAGCTGGAATGGAATGAGATTTTTCGTGTGGAAGCGAAATTTGCATCGAAAGGTAATGTCATCAAGCAGTATCCAAAGGTGTTCAGCGAAGCGGGCAGTCCGATCCAAGACTTCAAGGCCAGTGTCAGAGTGCAGAAGGACGCAAGACCAGTTGTGTGCAAGCCACATCCCATTCTATATGCACTCAAGGAGAAAGTTGAGCAAGAACTCAAAAGATTAGAAACTGAGAACATCATCTCTAAGGTAGATCTGAGTAATTAGGCTACACCCATTGTTGTTGTACTTAAGTCAGATGGTAAGTTAAGGTTGTGTGGTGATTATAGGGTAATTGTAAACCAGGTTCTAGAGTGTAATCTACCCAATACGTTGCCAAATGTGGAAGATTTGTTCACAACACTGACAGGTGGCCAGCTCTTTTCGAAGTTAGATCTAACAAACGCATACCTACAACTTGAGTTAGATGAAGAGTCCAAGTCATGTTTGACTATAAATACTCACCGAGGCCTATAACAGTTCAATAGGCTACCATTTGGAGTGTCTTTTGCCCCTGACATATTCCAGGGGGTGATGAACCAAATTTTGCAAGGGATTGAAAGAGTAGTGTGTTATTTGGATGACATACTCGTTTCAGCACCAAACACGCAAATCCATGATGAGGTGTTGAATGAAGTGCTCAAATGGCTAGTGAATCACAGAGTATGAGTGACAGCTCACAAGTGTAAGTTGTTTCAAAACTCAGTGGAATATTTAGGGCACAGAGTAGACAAAGATGGTTTACATCCAACCAAAGGAAAGCTGAATGCAATCAGAAATGCACCCACTCCCAAGAATGGCTCTGAACTTCAATCATTTTGGGGTCTTTTGAATTATTACAGAAAGCTCCTCCCAAACTTGGCTACATTGTTACATCCACTGAATGAGCTGTTGAGAAAACAGGTCCCTTGGAAGTGGTCAAAAGAATACGGCACAGCATTCAAAGAGTGTAAAAGCCAGTTAGTAGAGAGTATCATGTTAGTTCACTATGATGTATCTAAGGAAATCAAGCTAGCATGTGAAGCCTCTCCATACGGAGTTGGGGCAGTGATCTCTCATGTACTAGATAGTGGGGAGGAGAGACCAATTGCTTTTGCTTCACGCACTCTCAGTGCCAGTGAGTGGAATTATGCGCAGATCGAAAGGGAAGCTTTGTCATTGATTTTTGGGGTCAAGACGTTTCACAAATAGTTGTTTGGTTGTAGGTTTACCATAGTTACTGACCATAAGCCCCTGACAGCAATCCTCCATTCAAAGTCCCCAGTTCCAACCTTATCTGCAGCCTGAATGCAGAGATGAGCTTTGATTTTGTCAGTGTATACGTATGACATTGAGTACGGACGATCAGCTGATCACAGTAATGCTGATGCTATGTCCAGGTTGCCATCCCCATCACAAGTTACACCCAATAAGGAAGAAGTGTTCTATTTTTTATACATTGATGAGCTGCCAGTCACAGCTGAAGAGACTGGTAGGGCAACCAAACCTGAACTAATAATGTAAAAGGTGTATGATTACATAGCAAATGGATGACCAAACCAGGTATCAGAGCAAGATATCTATCCATACTTCATTCATAGGAATGAATTGTCAGTGGATAACGATTGTATCATGTGGGGAGCAAGAGTGGTTATCCCAAATAGGTTCTGTTGTGTATGTACCTTTAAGGGAATAACTGGTCTTAGACTGCAGTACCGGCAGTGACCACCCCTGTATAAAAGGCCCTAGCAGGCTTCTGTATTTTCAGTCTGACGCTGCCTCCTGTTCAGTAAAGTACCTGTTAAACTGTTCTCCCGAAGTCCGTGTATTATTGAGGTGCGGACTTTATAGTGGCGATGAGTAAGTTCGAACTCACCTGCAGTGTGGCATCCTCTCACGGGGACCTCGCCTGAGAGGAGGGTCCTGGAAGGTCGTAGGCTTAGCAACGAGCGTCGACCGAGGGCAACTGCCCAAAGAATTCATCGGTGTTTGGAGAATTGCGGGAGAGACTGTGGAGAGCTGTGCTTGGCTCCCCAGTTAAGAGGTTCCAGCAAATCGTGCTGGTAGCAGGTAGCGCGCTGACCCTTCCGGACTGCGGCGGACTCAAGCTCGATCAAGCGGCTCTGCAAAACGGGCTGCGCAGCATCGCCGGGAAAAGAAAACAAGAGAGAGAGAGGGTGGAGCGCACAGGGCGCGGTCGGTGCTCAAGAACAGGGCAGCGGAGAGAAACTAAACGGGGGGAAGGAAAGCGAGATGCGCCGAAGCTGCGGGTCGCCGCCATTACCCCGTAGAACGCTAGGAGCAGCGTGGTAGCAAGGGGAAGAAGCAAAAGCGCGGGAGGCGCCATTTTATCCCGTTGGGGAAAAAGCAAAAGCGCGGGAGGCGCCATTTTATTCCATTGGGGAAGAAGCAAAAGCGCGGGAAGCGCCATTTTAAATCGCCCAAGATGCCGAAAAGTGGCAGTATCACTGCTTTTGACAACGAGGTAGAAGACTGGACCATGTATGTGGAAAGAATTGAAGTGTACTGCAAGGCAAATGAGGTGGCTGATGGAAAGAGGGCGTCGGTATTATTAAATCTGATGGGTGCGAGTACGTACGGCCTATTGCGGAATTTAATTACCCCAGCTAAACCAATGGAGAAAAGTTTTGAGCAGATTGTTCATATCTTACAGGAACACCTAAGCCCTACACCACTGCTGATAGCAGAAAGATTCAAGTTCCATAAAAGAAACCAGCACAAAGATAAGAGCAATGCTGACTATCTTACGGAACTACGCAAGTTATCGAAGCACTGCCAGTTTGGAGCAGGACTGGCAGACACCTTACGGGATAAGTTTGTCTGCGGGCTCCAGAGTGAAGGAACCCAGAAACGACTACTTTCAAAAAAGGACCTGACGCTAGAACAGGCTTTCAGCGTGGCAGTATCCTACGAAGCAGCAGCACGGGAGCTGCGGAAATACAACAGAAACCACAAGAATACAGCGCTAACGAAATGGCGTATGGAGCCGAAAAGTGCTATCGCTGTGGCAGAACAACCCATGAGCAGAAGGACTGCTGGTTTAACGACAAAATATGCAGGCAATGCGGAAAAATGGGACATATAGCAAGAGTCTGCAGGTCGGGAAAGAAAACCAACATGACAAGAACTACTAAGGAACAGTACAGGAAAGTAAAGAAACTGACAGACAGTAGTTCAGAAGATCAGGAGAGTGATAAGGACTCCGGGAGCAGGAGACTAAGTTGTTTAAAGTTACACAACGTGATCGCAAAGGAAGATCACCGAACCATTTGGGTCACCCTCATGATAGCAGGGTCCCCAGTAAAGATGGAATTGGACACAGGATCAGCCCTAACTGTCATGAATTGGCGAGACTATGAGCGGCTATTCTCACACTGATATACCTATCAATTCGTCCAATAAAAAGCGACGAGTTAGGAACGTAACTAAAGGTTTTTATTGACTAAATAACAGAGCCCACCCTCGTGGGTGATCGGGTCCAACAAGGAGGAATACCAGCCAGTCGACTACCTTTATACCTGGGCAGGTAGGTGGAGCCATGGGCGGAGTCGGAGGTGGTCAGCCCAGGTATAACAGCGCGACAAGAGGCGACCTCGTATAGTGATACAACAGTGAGAACAGTGATAACAATACAACAGTGATAACTATAGTGTAACGATAGTGAACGATAAAAGTGGTTTACCACACACACATACCCTTAAAGGACACGTCCATTGTATTGAAGACATACACGGGGCAAAAGGTCTACCCCAGAGGAAAAATAAGGGTGCCAGTTGAATATAACGGAAAGGAAACACAGAAACTATACATGTATATACTACGAGATGGAGGACCACCATTATTGGGACGTGAATGGATCCGAAAACTACAATTGGATTGGCATTCCATTCTGGCACTAACTGTGACTGACAAAAAGGATGATGACGTCGCACCTGGCCGTCTTTCACAAATTCTATCTGACGCGGAAGAGGTGTTCCAACAAGGACTTGGGACTCTAAAAGGAGTAAAGGCAACCATAAAGATTGAGGATAACGCAACCCCAAAATTTTTCAAGGCCAGACCGGTGCCATACGCGATCAGCCCAGCCATGGAAGCTGAACTGGAGAGTCTGGAGCGTTCGAGACCAGGGGTTATCAGTCAGTAGGGTGGGCCACACCCATCGCTCCTGTAATGAAGAAAGCATTGAGCAGCACGCCTGGGGAGCCAAGGAAGGTTCGCATTTGTGGGGACTTCAAGGTGACTGTGAACCCAGTCCTGCACACAGTATAGTATCCGCTTCCGCGGATAGAAGATATTTTCACCTCACTATCTGGAGGGAAACGTTTTACAAAGATTGATCTGGCTCAAGCGTATCTACAAATGGAGGTGGAAGAAGCATCTAGGAAATACCTCACGATAAACACACACAAAGGCCTTTACCAGTACAATCGACTAGTATTCGGGGTAGCATCGGCCCCGGCTATTTGGCAGAGGGCAATGGAACAAGTCCTGCATGGGATCCCGGGGACCCAGTGTTATTTGGACGACATCCTAGTTACGGGCGAAAATGGCAATGAACACCTTGCCAACCTGGAACAGGTGCTCACGAGATTGCAGGAATATAGGCTACGAGCCAACCGTCCCAAATGCGAGTTCTTCAGGAGACAAATCTTGTATTGTGGCCACATGATTGATGAGGAAGGGTTGCATAAGTCGCCGGACAAGATTGAGGCTGTAGTCAAGGCTCCAGCACCGGAAAATGTGTCGCAACTGAGGTCGATCCTCGGGTTGGTGAACTACTACCATAAGTTCTTACCGAATTTATCTACAATTTTGCACCCACTGAACGCCCTGCTTCAAACTGGTGTAACATGGAAATGGAGTGATGAGTGTAAACGTGCCTTTCAGGAATGTAAATGCCTAATCACTTCAAAAGAAGTATTGGCCCACTACAACCCAACACTACCGATTCGGTTGGCATGTGATGCGTCACCTTACGGCATTGGAGCGGTGCTGTCACCAAAATTCTGTGACGGTTCAGAGAGGCCAATAGCCTTTGCATCGCGCTCGCTAACCTCAGCCGAGCGTAACTACGCCCAGATTGACAGGGAGGCCCTCAGCCTGGTGTGGGGGGTGAAGAAGTTCAATCACTATCTGCACGGGCAGAAATTCACCCTACTGACTGATAACCCCTGGTCTCAATTTTTAACCCAAAGAAGGGCGCTCCGGTGATGACGGCGCAACGGCTGCAAAGATGGTCACTTTTTCTAGGGGCACATCAGTATGACATAGAGTACAAAGGTACGAAACAACATGAAAACGCTGATGGGCTGTCACGCCTACCGTTGCCTACGGCGGAAGAAGCACCTGCAGTGGACCCTGTGGAGATATTCCATGCGACCATAGTCGAATGTTTGCCTGTTACAAACGCAAGTATTGAGAAGGAAACCCAAAATGACCCGACATTCTCTCGGGTCTATGATTTGACCGTGAAGGGATGGCCAACATATGGCGACTCACTGTTGCCAGCATTCTCGCCAAGGAGACAACAGCTGTCAGTGTGCCGAGGAACCTTGATGTGTGGATCCCGAGTGGTAATTCCACCCAAGTTGAGAGATAGAGTGCTCAATGAGCTTCACGAGGGTCATCTGGGAGGGGTAAAAATGAAGAGCCTAGTCAGGGCGTTTGTGTGGTGGCCGGGAATCGATAAAGAAATCGAGGATATGACCAAGAGATGCATAGGATGCCAGAAGGTCCAAAACGCTCCACCACAGGCCCCGCTACATCCATGGGAGTGGCCCTCATCTCCATGGCAACGGGTACACATTGATTTTGCTGGTCCATTTATGGACTCAATGTTTCTAATCGCTGTGGATGCCCATTCGAAATGGCCAGAGGTCATTAAAATGTCCTCCACTACCACGGAGAAAACTATTGCAGTCCTAAGGACCATCTTCACCAGGAATGGGTTGCCAGAACAGATTTGTTCCGACAATGGTCCACAGTTTGTGTCTGAGGATTTCCGGAGGTTCCTGAAGAATAATGGGGTGAAACATTACACATCTGCCCCATATCATCCAGCCACAAATGGATTGGCTGAGAGGTTTGTTCAGACCTTTAAAAAGGCCATAAAGGCAATGTATAATGACGACATACCACTGCAACACAAGGTGGATAACTTCTTGTTTGCTTACCGGAATGCGACACATGCAGTAACCAACCAAACTCCAGCCGTACTGTTTTTCAACTGGAGACTAAGATGTCGCTTGGATTTGCTCAAACCAAACATAAGACGAGATGTTGAGGATAAGCAATTCCAGCACATAAATGAGAAGCCAACCAGGAGCTTCAAGATAGGGCAACCAGTCTTGGCCCGCGACTACCGAACAGAAAAATGGCTGCCAGGAACGATATGCACACAGCACGGACCACTAATGTACACAGTGGACGTTGGAGAGAACATCGTGAGACGCCATGCTGACCAGATTCTAGAGTCACAGGAAGAAGCCAAACCTATACCACAAGCATGTGCACCTGGTAATGAGCCCGAAGTTCAGATTGCATCTACCTCAGAAGCAGGGGTATTGGAAGCTGACGAACCAACCATTGACAATGAGCCAGAATTGACTCCACCGCCAGAACAGGATACTCGACAAAGGTGCTATCCAGTCAGGATCAGGAAGCCTCCTCAAAGACTGAACTTATAATTGACTATTTCAGTTGATGTATATAGTACCGAGAAAATTGTAATTGTAATTAGTTATTATTTAGTTGTTAAATGAATGTTATGTACTGTTTATCTAAAAGGGGAGGAATTGTTGTGTATGTACCTTTAAGGGAATAACTGGTTTTAGACTGCAGTACCGGCAGTGACCACCCCTGTATAAAAGGCCCTAGCAGGCTTCTGTATTTTCAGTCTGACGCTGCCTCCTGTTCAGTAAAGTACCTGTTAAACTGTTCTCCCGAAGTCCGTGTATTATTGAGGCGCAGACTTTATAGGTTCTGTAGTGTATGTAACCGTTCCACCTTTAAGAGAACTATTTTAAGGGTTGCACTACTTTATCTTGGCTGCTGTATACTGTAATACCGGCGGTGACCACACCGGTATATAAGTGCTGTGTAATGATTTATTGGGCAGATCCGCCCTGACCTTCAACCAGTAAAGACCTGTTAAGTGTTACTCTTGTGGTCTGTGTAGTAATTATCAATATAACACACAGACTTAACAATGGCGACGAGTTCGATCTTACCCTGCGGCAGAGACACATCCAAGGCAGTTTAACGGGCGTCGAGAGGAGGCATCCGCCCTCATCATTCTGCTGAGAAAAGACTCGGGTCTGCAGAGCAAAGGAAGAAGGAAGAATTCTGACACGAAGCCTTCCATCAGCAACAGGCAGTGATCGTCCCTTCTATCACGGTGGTGGGTGAGCCGATCAGCGACGAGAAGCAAGTCGGCCACGTTGACTGTGAGTAGGGGAGAAAATTTTAAAAAAACGGAGAATATAAGGGCGGAGAACTCGACCACGGCCAGGGAAAGGAGCCGGACAGAAGTCGGGGCCAGAGGCGCTGAGACGGGGGCAGCGTAAGGCACGGAAGCCGCGGTGAATACAAGCGGGAACGCAGCCGGTGTGAGAGACCGGGCGACAAGCGGGAACGCAGCCGGTGTGAGAGATCGGGCTACAAGCGGGCTGGGAGACGCAACAGCGTCGAGAGAGAGCTCGACCGCGACCGGTGAAAAAGGCCGGGCAGCTACCGAGGCCGCGAGGCGCAGCGACCGGGACAGCGTAAGCGCGGGAGAAAATAAAAACAACCGCGGAGAACTCAGCTGCAGCCGGGGGAGAAAGGACCGGAATGCAAGAGGGGCTGGGAGGCGCGATTTGAAAACCGCTGGGGGAGGGCGAACGCAGCAATACGGCAATCGCCATTACAGCCAGCGGGGGAGAAAGGCAAACGCGGGAAACCGCCATTTTCGGAGGCGGGGAAGAAGATGAGCGCGGGAAGGAGCGCGGGAAGCCGCCATTTTCGTAGGCAGGGGAAGAAGACGAGCGCGGGAAACCGCCATTTTGTAAAAAAAAAAAAATAATAAATAATTCTTTTGTTTCTCAAGAAGGTTGCAAAGATGCCTAAGCGTGGTAACATCAACGATTTCGATCCCGATGTTGAAGATTGGGCCACGTATGTTGAACGCATAGAGATATATTGTAAGGCAAATAAAATATCAAATGATGATAAAGCACTAACCTTACTAAACTCAATGGGTGCGAAGACATACGGGCTATTGAAGCATCTTCTATCACCAGCTAAACCGACGGATCAGACTTTTGCTAATATTGTTGCTGTCCTGAAGGATCATTTGAACCCCACACCGCTGATGTTAGCGGAACGATTTAAATTTTATGCGAGAACGCAACTGAAAGAGGAAAGCAACGCGGAGTACTTAATTGAACTGCGTAAGCTAGCGAAATACTGTCAGTTTGGGGAAGGACTGACAGAGGCACTGAGAGACAAATTCGTGTGCGGATTGTCGAAAGAAGGAACACAAAAGCGGCTACTTGAAGAGAATGATCTTACACTTGATAAGGCTGTCTCTATTGCAGCATCGCACGAAGCCGCAGCGAGAGGCACTGCGGAAATGCAGCTGAAGGCAGCGGTACTCAGCGTAGATCAAATGGCTTTGGGTGCAACGAAATGTTATCGTTGTGGGAAGACAACACACGATCAGAACCAATGCTGGTTTAAAAACCAGGAATGTAGAAAATGTGGCAAGCTTGGTCACATAGCTAAAGTATGCCGGTCAGGCAAGAAGACCAGCAACAAAAAGTCACCGCAGGAAAAGTGCAGCAAGGTACACAAGGTGGCTGAGAAGAGTTCGGATGAACAGAATTCGGATTCAGACTCCAACAGCAAGGAACTGGGTAGTCTGAGAATTCACAATGTGAGTAAGGAAGCTGACCGACAAACTATCTGGGTCACACTTCAGATAGCAAGGGTCCAGGTGAAGATGGAAGTGGACACCGGATCGGCGTTGACGGTCATGAATAAGCAAGATTACAAAAGGTTATTCACACATATTCCCCTACGGAATACGAAGATAGTATTAAGGACATACACGGGGCAAAGAGTATACCCCATCGGAAGGATAAAAGTCAAGGTGAGACACAAGGGCAAAGAGCACCAAGGAATGGACTTATATGTACTACCTGAGGGAGGTCCACCACTTCTGGGACAGGAGTGGATCAGGAAAATAAATATGGACTGGCACCCCCTAAAAGCAATGACGGAAAGTCCAGAAAATGAGCGGGAAGTCCTGAGGTGTCCAACGTGCAACAAAGTCTACAAACAAAGGGTGAAAAACCTGTTTCAGAAGCACGTGCTGCAGTGCGGAAACCAGACTTCACAGGAGGATGGTGACGGGAACAAAGCCCAGGATAATGATTCAAACAAAAGGAGGTACCCCCGACACAGTGCCCGGGCCCGCTCAACTACATTTTTTGGGTTGGCTCCTTTTTATGGTGACAAGTCATATGGTGAAGAGGATTTTCCATTCTACCGAGATCTTTCAGGGAAGAAAAGAGGAGAGCAGTCAACTCAAGGGCAGGTAGACGGAGCCGATGATCCAAGCACGTCTTCTGACGAGGATATGGAATACTACTACAACTTCACCAGAACTGTCATCACGTCCGATCGTGAGGGAAGACTCGAGCCATGCAGTTTCTTTGACGGCGAGGAAGATTGCCGACTACCCAGGATCAGCTCAGACTCTGGAACTGATGATGGTAAGATCAGCCCAGGTGCAAAAGACAAGTCTAAAATGGACTTGCAGTCTAATGATGGAAAAACGAAGGAGAGCATAAATGCTTCAGGAGAGAACAAGGTATCAGAACAGAATTCCACTGAACAACAACAACATAGTTTGACGGAGAATTCTGAGTCTGTCCAGTCTACAGACATGCACATTTCTGAGGAACACCGGGCTCGAACTCAACTCAATTTCAAATTACAACAGCAATTAGAACAAATGATTCGCCGTTTTGAGCAAGAGATGAATGCAAAGAAAAAGTTCTTTGACACAGAGTGGGAGAATCTGGAAAGACAACAGCACGGTGGCATAGTGGTTAGCACTGTTGCCTCACAGCGCCAGAAACCCGGGTTCGAGTCCGGCCTCGGGTGACTGTCTGTGTGGAGTTTGCACATTCTCCCCGTGTTTGCGTGGGTTTCCTCCGGGTGCTCCGGTTTCCTCCCACAGTCCAAAGATGTGCGGGTTAGGTTGATTGGCTATGATAAATTGACCCTTAGTGTTAGGGGGATTAAATACGTGGGGTTACGGGGGTAGGGTGGGATATGTGTTGGCGTAGGGGTTACGGGGATCGGGTGGGATATGTGTCGGTGCAGGCTCGATGGGCCGAAATGGCCTCTATCTGCACTGTGGCGTTTCTGTGATTCTGTGATTCTGTGATTCTGAAGCAGCTGATTGAGAAAATGGAACAGGAACACACAAACCATCTGCGCGATGAGGCCAAACGAATCAAAGCTGAGCAAGAAAGGGAATATGTCAAATTCATCGATCAGTTGAAAGCTAAGAAGAAAGAGCACCCTTTTGTGAGCAGTGTCAGCAGTAATAAGCCACTCAGGGAAGTGGTGACAGAGGCAAAAACTGAAGATGCTGCAGAGATCAAGTTTGTTGCTGAAAGCGCTACTTCCAGAGCTTTGCTTCGAATTAAAGAATTGCCAGTTAAAATTGTGAAAACCTTAAGAGAGAAGATTGGCATGGTGAAACATCGTGTCATTTTCGAATGCAAGGTTTCCAGGCCAAATGCTGCTGTCAAGTGGTATTACCAAGACAAAGAGATTTATCCCAGTAATAAATATGAGATTGTGAGTGAAGATGTGTACAGGAAGCTCGTTATTAATAATGTCGCTTTTGAAGATGAAGGCAACTACATGTGCGATGCCATAGATGACCAAAGCACAGCAAAGTTATATGTAGAAGAGCAATCAATTGCCATCATTAAACCCATATGTGATGTGGAAGTGACAGAGCCAAGTGACGCCATTCTTGAGTGTGAGCTTTCAGTTGCGGACGTGAAGACTCCAAAATGGATACTAAATGGTGAAATTCTTCATGCTTCTGAAGATGTGGACATTGAGCATCGTGGCACTATTCACCGTCTCACTCTGAAACAAACAACTTGTAAGATGACCGGCTTGCTGCAGTTTATCGCAGGGAAATCAAAATCTGAGGCGAGGCTGGAACTACCGAACATTACAGTGGAAGAGAAGCAGTCTGCTACTTTGAGCTGTCACGCACGTGGTCCCTCCGAACTGAGCCAAATCAGGCTGGAAGTAGAAAAACTTCCCAAGGTACTCGAGCCTTTAGAAGTCAGCAATGCTGGTTCTGCAGTTACGAAAGTTCAAGCTGTTAAGTCCAGTGAAGGATTATTAGATGAGTCACCCCAGCAACAAGAAACTACTACACCACCGAGGCGTTATCCGGACCGAGTCAGGAGGCGCAGGAGGCGCCGCCTCAGAGACTGAATCTGTGAACTGTTTTTACATGAAGTTGTGTATATATGTTGTGAAATGATGTTTAATGGGGAATATATACGTTTAAGCTAAAAAGGGAGGATTGTAGTGTATGTAACCGTTCCACCTTTAAGAGAACTATTTTAAGGGTTGCACTACTTTATCTTGGCTGTTGTATACTGTAATACCGGCGGTGACCACACCGGTATATAAGTGCTGTGTAATGATTTATTGGGCAGATCCGCCCTGACCTTCAACCAGTAAAGACCTGTTAAGTGTTACTCTTGTGGTCTGTGTAGTAATTATCAATATAACACACAGACTTAACAGGTTCAGGTCCAAATTGTTAGGAGATCTTCATGACCAGCACCTGGGATTGTGCTTGACCAAGAGTTTAGCACGCAGTTACTTATGGTGGCCAGGTTTAGATAAAGAGATAGGGTACACAGTCAGTAGTGTACAACGTGTCAATCGGTGAGCAAGAATTCACCATCAGTACCATTACTGCCACGGAAATGGCCTCCCAGAGTGTGGCAAAGGTTGCATGTAGATTTTGCTGAGCTAGAAGGACAGCAATTGTTCATAGTGATAGATAGTCACTCGAAGTGGGTAGAGGTGTTTCTGATGCGGATAATAACAACAAGCAAAACACTAAAGAATTTGCGAAGATTGTTTTCTTCATATGTTCTCCCAGAAGAAATTGTGTCTGATAATGGGGCTTATTATGTCCGTGAATGATTGAGACACGGACAGCAGGAGTTGAACAAAACAAGTCTTTACTGATTGAAGTCAATATGGAAACTGAAAACACAGAGGCTCTCTAGCGCCTTTTATACAGGGGTGGTCACTGCCGGTACTGCAGTCTGAGACCAGTTATTCTCTTAAAGGTACATACACAACAATTCCTCCCCTTTTAGATAAACAGTACATAACATTCATTTAACAACTAAATGATAACTAATTACAATCACAATTACGGTTGCTAGATACATTGGTTAAGTTTAAGCAATTATAAGTTCAGTCTTTGAGGAGGCTTCCTGATTCTGTCTGGATAACGCCTCTTTGGGGTATCAGGTTCTTCTGGCAAGGTTGAGTCGGGATCAATGTCGTTGTTTGGTTCATCTGCTTCCAATATCACCGATTCTGCGGTAGCTGCAATTGGTACGTCGATTTCATTGCCAGGTGTATCAGATCGTGGTGTGGAGTTGACGTTTTCCAGTGACTCTAGAATCTGGTCAGCATGGCGTCTTACAATGCTCTCTCCAATGTCCACGGTATGCATGAGAGGTCCTTGCCGTGTACAAATCGTTCCTGGCTGCCATTTCTCGGTGTGGTAGTCCTGGGCCAAAACTGGTTGACCTATCTTAAAACTCCTGGTCAGCCTTTCATTCATATTCTGAAACTGCCTGTTCTCCACATCTCTTCGGACGTTTGGCTTAACCAAATCCAAGCGGCATCGTAGTCTTCGATTGAAGAACATCATGGCTGGAGTTTGGTTGGTAACCGCATGTGTTGCATTCCGGTAGGCAAACAAGAAGTTGTCCACCTTGTGTTGTAGGGGTATATCTTCATTACACATTGCCTTGATAGCCTTCTTGAATGTTTGGACAAACCTCTCGGCCAATCCATTAGTGGCTGGATGATATGGGGCAGATGTGTAATGCTTAACACCATTGTTCTTTAAGAACCTCCGGAACTCTTCAGACACAAACTGTGGTCCATTGTCAGAGCAAATCTGTTCAGGCAGCCCATTCCTGGCGAATATGGTTTGTAAAACTGTGATAGTTTTTTCCGTGGTGGTTGAGGACATTTTTATTACCTCTGGCCACTTTGAACGTGCATCCACCGCAATTAAAAACATCGAGTCCATGAAGGGACCAGCAAAATCAATGTGCACCCTTTGCAATGGAGATGAGGGCCACTCCCATGGATGCAGAGGAGCTTGTGGTGGGGCGTTTTGGACCTTCTGGCATCCTGCACAGCTCTTGGTCATCTCTTCGATTTGTCTATCGATTCCCGGCCACCACACAAATGCTCTGGCTAAGTTCTTCATTTTTACCCCACCCAGATGACCCTCATGAAGCTCATTGAGCAATCTATCCGTCAACTTAGGTGGAATTACTACTCTGGATCCACACATCAAGGTTCCTCTGCCACTGACAGCTGTTCTCTTCTCGGGGAGAATGCTGGCAGCAGTGGTTCGCCATGTGCTGGCCATCCCTTCACCGTTAAATCATAGACCCGTGATAGTGTCGGGTCATTCCGTGTTTCATTTTCTATGTTTGCATTCGTCACAGGGAGACATTCGACTATGGTCGAGTGGAATAACTCCATTGGATCCACTGCAAGGTCTTCTTCTTCCACCGTCGGCAACGGTAGGCATGACAATCCATCAGCATTCCCATGCTGTTTATTTCCTTTGTACTCGATGCCATATTGGTGTTCCCCTAGGAAAAGGGACCACCTCTGCAGCCGTTGTGCTGTCATTATCGGTACGCCCTTCTGAGGGTTGAAAATGGAGACAAGAGGTTGATGATTGGTTAGTAGAGTAAATTTTTGACCATGCAGGTAGTGATTGAACTTCTTCACCCCCCACACTAGGCTGAGGGCCTCTCTGTCAATCTGGGCGTAGTTATGCTCGGCAGAAGTTAACGAGTGTGACGCAAAAGCTATCGGCCTCTCTAAACCATCAAAGAATTTATGTGACAGTACCGCCCCAATGCCGTAGGGAGACGCATCACACACCAGTCTAATCGGCAGTGCTGGGTTGTAGTGAGCCAATACATCTCTTGAAACGATTAAGTCCTTACTCTTCTGAAAGGCCCGCTTACAATCATTGCTCCATTCCCATGCTACTCCCGTTCGTAGCAGGGCATTCAGTGGGTGCAGAATTGTCGACAAATTCGGCAAAAACTTACGGTAGTAATTCACCAATCCGAGGAATTACCTCAATTGCGACACATTTTCAGGCGCTGGGGCCTTAACAACCGCTTCAATTTTGTCAGGGGACTTGTGTAACCCCTCTTCATCAATCACGTGGCCACAATACGATATCTGTTTCTTATAAAACTCGCACTTGGGGCGGTTGGCTCGTAGCCCATGTTCCCGTAGTCTGGTGAGCACCTGTTCTAGGTTGTTAAGGTGTTCACTGTCATCTTCACCTGTCACAAGGATGTCGTCCAAGTAACACTGAGTCCCCGGAATCCCTTGCAGGACTTGTTCCATCGCTCTTTGCCATATCGCCGGAGCCGATGCTACTCCGAATACCAATCGATGATACTGGTAAAGACCTTTGTGAGTGTTTATCGTGAGATACTTCCGAGAGGATTCTCCAACCTCCATCTGCAAATATGCTTGTGCTAGGTCAATTTTTGTAAAACGCTTCCCTCCAGTGAGGCGAAGATGTCTTCTATCCTTGGAAGAGGATATTGTACTGTGTGAAGGACTGGGTTCACCACCACCTTGAAATCCCCACAGATGCGAACCTTCCTTGGCTCCTCAGACTTATTGCTTAACGTTTTCTTCATGACAGGAACGATGGGTGTCGCCCACTCGCTCCAGTCGACCTTAGACAACACGCCTGCTTTCTCCAGATTCTCCAGCTCTGCCTCGACGACTTGCTTTGAAAAACTTGGGAATTGCATTCTCTTCTATTTTTATCGAGGTGGTTACGCCTTTAAGAGTTCCCAGTTCTTGTTGAAATACCTCTTTGGCGTTAGCTAAGATTGTTGACAATCGTCCAGAAGTGACGTCGTCATCTTTTTTACCTTCCACCGTCATTGCATGAATGGAGTGCCAATCTAAGCTTATCTTCCTGATCCATTCACGTCCCAATAACGGTGGTCCACCATTTTGCAGTATGTAGAGATACAATTTCCGTATTTTCTTGCCATTGTATTCGACAGGCACCCTTATTTTTCCTCTGGGGTATACTTTTTGCCCCGTATACGTCGTCAAGACGATGGATGTCTCTCTCAAGGGTATGTGTGAGAATAGCCGCTCGTAGTCTCGTCGATTCATGACGGTTAGCGCTGATCCTGTATCCAATTCCATTTTAACTTGGGACCCTGCTATCGTGAGGGTGACCCAAATGGTTCAGTGATCCTCTTTTGCGATTACATTGTGAAGTTTGAGACAGCTTAGTCTCCTGTTCCCGGATTCACTATCGCTCATCTGGTCTTCGGAACTACTGTCCGTCATCTTTTGTACTTTCTTGTACGGTTCCTTAGTAGCCTTTTTGTTGTCGCTAGTCTTCTTCCCAGACATGCAAACTCGTGCATTGTGTCCCATCTTTCCGCATTGCCTGCTTATTTTGTCTTTGGACCAGCAGTCCTTCTGGCCATGGTTAGTTCTGCCGCAGCGATAACATTTTGCAAATCCCCGTGTCATTTCGTGGGTGCCGTATTCCTGTGGCTTTTGTTGAAATTCTGCAGCTCCCCTGGCTGCTGCTTCGTACGATACTGCCACGCTGAAAGCCTTATCTAGCGTCAGCTCTTTCTCTGAGAGTAACTTCTTCTGTGTTCCTTCACTCAGGAGTCCACAGACAAATTTGTCCCATAGGGTATCTGCCAGTCCTGCTCCGAACTGGCAGTGCTTTGATAGCTTGCGTAGTTCCGTAAGGTACTCAGCATTGCTCTCATCTTTATGCTGAGTTCTCCTGTGGAATTTAAATCTTTCTGCTATCAACAGCGGTGCAGGGTTTAGGTGTTCCTGTAGGACAGCAACAATTTCATTAAAACTCTTCGCCTTCGGTTTGGCTGGAGTAATCAGGTCCCGCAATAGGCCATACGTTCTAGCGCCCATTAAGTTTAGCAATACCGATGCCTTTTTCTCATCGGCTATTTCGTTTGCCTCGCAATATACCTCGACTCTTTCCACATACATGGTCCAGTCCTCTATTGTATTATCAAAGGCAGTGATACAGCCAGTCTTCGGCATCTTGAAAATCTAAAATGGCTCCTCCCGCGCTTTTGCCTCCTTCCCCGCTGTTGCTAGCGCTGCTTTCCGTGGTTCCCGTTGCAACCTGCAGCTACTCGCGGCTTCTTGTGCGTTTAATATTTCTTTTTTTATTATTTTCCCGTCGTGGAACAACCCTGTGGGACTCTTGCCTCCCTCTGCTCGGGTCTATACGCAGCCCGGCTTCGTAGCACCGGCCGCGCCCTGTGTGCTCCACCCTCTCTCTCTCCTCTTCCCAACAATGCTGCTCAGCCCCGTTGCAAGCCACCCGCTCGAGTTCGCGAACGCCGCAGCCCAGGAAGGTTCAGTGTACTACCTGCCACCAGCCCGATTAGCTGAAGCACCGTCGACAGGAATCAGGCCCCGCTTTCGACAGCTTCTCCAGCAATCTTCAACTCCGCTAACACAGGGGCGGATGCCCACGGTCGACGCCCGTTTCTACTGCTTCTTTCTTCCTTCTGGCCTCGACCTCTGCTCACTTCGCTGCAGGAATGGATCCCAGGAGGTGGTGCAGACTATAGGTAAGTTCGTATCTGCTCATCGCCAGTATTATGTCCGTGAATGATTGAGACACGGACAGCAGGAGTTGAACAAAACAAGTCCTTACTGATTGAAGTCAATATGGAAACTGAAAACACAAAGGCTCACTAGCACCTTTTATACAGGGGTGGTCACTGCCGGTACTGCAGTCTGAGACCAGTTATTCTCTTAAAGGTACATACACAACAGGGCTGCAATTTTGCTCAGAAGACTTCACACAGTTTGACGTAATAAAGACTCACTATGCTCTTGGTTGTACATAAAGCAAGGCTTTAATTGACTTGTAACAAAACATGGAGGTCTAGTTAATAGCCACTAGCTTCCTGTTTCCAGACTGTCTCTGGCCAAGCTGGGCCCACGCCCTAGTATTTACACTCCTCAGGCGGCGCCCTCAGCTGGCCGTTCAGTAGTACTTCCTGAGTTACTCCTTGTAGAAGTTGCGATTTATGACACAGTTCGTGTGCAGAAACGGTGTGAAACATACCAAAGTTCCACAGTACCACCCTGCTTCAAATGGTGAAGCAGAGCGCACAGTACAAATTGCCAAACCTGCCCTCATCAATCAAATGTTCGATCCAATTCCAAAGAAACGTCAGTTGTCGTTGGACCACAAACTGACAAATTTTCTGATTATCTATCGGAATACGCCTCATACCACTGCTGGTAGAAAACCAGCAGAGTTGTTTCTCAAATGACAGCCACGAACCAGGTTCTCGTTGTTCAAGCCAAACTTGGGGCACAGTCCGTAGAAGAGAAACAATCAAGGCAGAAAGAGAGTCATGATAAAGGTAGAGTTAGAGAGAGAAATGTGAAGTTGAACCAGAAGGTTAGAGTGAAGAACCATCACCATAAATGGTTAAAGTGGTTACCAGGACGAGTAGTGAAGATATGTGGCCTTCGTACATATTTGGTCAAGATGTTTGATCATGGAAAGGTTAGATTTGTTTACGTTGATCATATCTTACCTGCAGGTGTGGAAGGGGTTGAAAGCTGGGATGATTCAATTTATTCTGATGAGTCAGATAGTCTTGTCACAAGTAGAGTACCAGTAGCAAATCCTACATCAGACGCACCACAAACAAGTCCAAGACATAGAAAAATAGAAGATAGGAGCAGGAGTAGGCCATTCGGCCCCTCGAGCCTGTTCTGCCATTTAATGAGATCATGGCTGATCATCCAAATTCAGTACCCGGTCCCTGCTTTCTTCCCATACCCCTTGATCCCTTTAGCCTTAAGAAATATATCCAACTCCTTCTTGAATATATTTAATGAATTGGCCTCTACCGCATTCTGTGGTAGAGAATTCCACAGGTGCACCACTCTCTGGGTGAAGAAATTCCTCCTCATTTCTGTCCTAAATGGCTTACACCTTATCCTGAGACTGTGACCCCTGGTTCTGGACCCCCCGACCGCCGGGAACATCCTTCCTGCATCTAGTCTGCCCAGTCCTGTCAGAATTTTATAAGTTTCAATGAGATCCCCTCTCATTCTTCTAAACTCCAGCAAGTAAAAGCCCAATCGACCCAAACTCTCCTCATACGTCATTCCTGCCATCCCAGGTATCAGCCTGGTGAAACTTCACTGAACTCCTTCCATGGCAAGAACATCCTTCCTCAGGTAAGGCGACCAAAACTGCACACAATACTCAAGATGGGGTCTCACCAAGGCCCTGTACAACTGCAGCAAGACATCCTTGTTCCTGTACTCAAACCCTCTCACTACGAAGGCCAACATTTGCCTTCTTAACCGCCTGCTGCAGCTGCATGCTTACCTTCAGCGACTGGTGCACAAGGACACCCAGATCTCATTGCACTTCCCCTTCTCCCAATCTATTGCCATTCAGATAATAATCTGCCTTCCTGTTTTTGCCACCAAAGTGGATAACCTCATATTTATCCACGTTATATTGCATCTGCCATGCTTCTGCCCAATCACCCAACCTGTCCAAATCATCCTGGAGTTTCTCGGCATCCTCCTCACAGCACACACATCCACCCAGCTTTGTGTCGTCTGCAAATTTGGAGATATTACATCTAGTTCCCTTGTCTAGATCATTAATATATATTGTGAATAGCTGGGGTCCAAGGACCGATCCCTGCGGTACCCCACTAGTCACTGCCTGCCACGCGGAAAAAGACCCGTTTATTCCAGCTCTTTGCTTTCTGTCTGCCAACCAGTTCTCTACCCAAGTCAATACCTTGCCCCCACTCCCATGTGCCTTAACGTTACACGCTAATCTCTTATGCGGGACCTTATTGAAAGCCTTCTGAAAGTCCAAATACACCACATCCACTGGTTCTCCCTTATCTATTTTACCAGTTACATCCTCAAAAAATTCCAGTAGATTAGTCAAGCACGATTTACCTTTTGTAAATCCATGTTGACTTTGTCCAATCCTGTCACTGTTTTCCAAGTGCTCTGCTATTACATCTTTTATAATGGACTCTAGCATTTTCCCCACTACCGATGTCAGGCTTACCAGTCTGTAATTCCCCATTGTCTCTCTACCACCTTTTTTGAATAGTGGGGTAACATTAGCTACCCTCCAATCCATAAGTACTGTTCCAGATTCCATCGAATGTTGGAAGATGATCAGCAATGCATCTACTATTTCTAGGGCCACTTCCTTAAGTACCCTAGGATGTAGATTATCAGGCCCTGGGGATGTATTGACCTTCAATCCCTTCAATTTCCCTAACACCATTTACCTACAAATACTGATTTCTTTCAGTTCCACCCTTTCATCAGACCCTATGTTCCCCGACATCACTGGGAGGTTATTTGTGTCCTCCTCTGTGAAGACAGAACCAAAATATGTATTTAATTGGTTCACCATTTCTTAGTTCCCCATTATAAATTCCCCTGATTCTGACTGCAAGTGACCTACGCTTGACTTCACCAATCTTTTTCTCTTCACATATCTATAAAAGCTTTTACAGTCAGTTTTTATGTTCCCTGCAAGCTTACTCTCATATTCTATTTTCCCCTTCTTAATTAATCCCTTTGTCCTCCTTTGTTGAATCCTAAACTGCTCCCAATCCTCAGGTTTACTGCTTTTTCTGGCCAATTTATATGTCCTCTCCTTGGATCTTATGCTATCCCTAATTTCCCTTGTTAGCCACGGTTGAGTCACCTTTTTTGTTTTATTTTTATGCCAAACTGGGATGAACAAATTCTATAGTTCATCCATGCGGTCTTTGAATGTTTGCCATTGCCTATCCACCGTCAACCCTTTGAGTGACATTCACCAATCAATCCTACCCAACTCGCACCTCAGACCATCGTAGTTTCCTTTATTTAAATTCAGGACCCAAGTCTCTGAGTCAACTACTTCATTCTCCATCTTAATGAAGAATTCGATCATATTATGATCACTCCGACCCAAGGGGCCTCGTACAACAAGATTGCTAATTAATCCTTTCTCGTTACATAATACCCAGTCTAAGATGGTCTGATCTCTGGTTGGTTCCTCGACATATTGGTCCAGGAAACCACCCCGTAAACACTCCAGGAATTCCTCCTCCATAGTATTGTTACTAATTTGGTTAGCCCAATCTATATGTAGATTAAAGACACCCATGATGACTGCTGTGCCCTTATTGCACGCTTCTCTAATTTCCCTTTTAATGCCATCCCCAACCTCTGCATTACTGTTTGGAGGTCTATATACCACTCCCATGAATGTTTTCTGCCCCTTGGTATTTCTCAGTTCTACCCATACAGATTCCACATCATCAGCGCAAATATCCTTCCTTACAATTGTGTTAATCCCTTCTTTAACCAGCAATGCTACCCCACCTCCCTTTCCTTTTTGCCTATCTTTCCTGAATATTGAATACCCCTGGATGTTGAGTTCCCAGCCTTGGCCACCCTGGAGCCATGTTTCCATAATCCCAATCAAATCATACTTGTTTACCTCTATTTGCACAGCTAATTCATCCACCTTATTACGAATGCTCCTCGCATTAAAGCACAAAGCCTTCAGGCTTATTTTTTTAACATTCTTAGACCTATTAGAATTATTATTTACTGTGGCCATGTTTGATTTAAACCGTTGATTTCTCTGACTGCCACTTTTGTTTTTCTCCTTCCTATCTTTTGCTTTTATCTTTGTTTCCCTTTCCTCTGTCTCCCTGCTCAGGTTCCCAACCCCCTGCCATTTTAGTTTAAACCCTCCCCCAGAGCACTAGTAAACACTCCCCCTAGGACATCGGTCCCGGCCCTGCCCAGGTGCGAACCGTCCGGTTTGAACTGGTCCCACCTCCCCAAGAACCAGTTCCAATATCCCAGGAATTTGAATCCCTCCCCCTTGCACCATTCCTCTAGCCACATATTCATCTGAAATATCCTTCTATTTCTACTCTGACTAGCACGTGGCACTGGTAGAAATCCTGAGATTACTACCTTTGAGGTCCTATTTTTTAATTTACCTCCTAACTCCCTATATTCAGCTTTTAGGACCTCATCCCGTTTTTTACCTATATCATTGGTACCTATATGCACCACGACAACTGGTTGTTCACCCTCCCCTTCCAAAATGTTCTGCAGCCGCTCTGATACATCCTTGACCCTTGCACCAGGGAGGCAACACACCATCCTGGAGTCTCATTTGCGGCCACAGAAATGCCTATCTATTCCCCTTACAATAGAATCCCCTATTACTGTAGCTCTACCCCTCTTTTTTCTCCCGTCCTGTGCAGCAGAGCCACCCCTGGTGCCAGGTCAGAATTAAATCTGAGCCCGAGTCAGGCAGACAAACAATCTGAACGTGTGGGGAGTCCAAATGTAGATCAAGGTCAGCCCTTGGAGAAAGATTCTCCGCAGGCTCAGCCTAGAATGAGTCAAAGTCCCACAACAAGATTTGAACGTTCTGTTCAAGAAAGAAGGCATCCTCTTCGAAACAGAAAACCAGTGGTTAAGTTTAATCTGTAAATATGGAAAATTATTTCATATCTTTTGTTTGTGTTACAGAATTCTATACAGGTAGACTAGCCTTTATCCGAACTTCCGAAAACCGAAAACCTCTAAAAACCGAAAGTTTTTTCGTTTAGCGTAAGTCGTGCGCATGACATGACCAGAGTGGTGCACGACTTACACTGAGCAGGGCAGAGGGTCACAGAGTTCCCTTCTGGGTAGGAGATTGCAGGCCGAGCCGGGCAGTGTGCAGGAGGTACCGGGAGAGTGAACCCAATAATACAGCGGCCGGTCCGATAGCTGCAGCGGCCCGTCCGATATTCTTTTCTCCCCTGACCCGACCCGCGGCCCGTCCGATATTCTTTTCTCCCCCCCCCACACCCGACCCAACCCGACCCGACCTCCGACCCGTCCGATATTCTTTTCTCCCGACCTGACCCGAACCACGGCCCGTCCGATATTCTTTTCTCCCCCCTGACCCGCCCCCCCGGACCCCCCCGACCCCGACCCCCCCCGGACCCCCCCCTGACCCCCCTGACCCGGACCCCCCCCAACCCCGACCCCCCCCCGGACCCCCCCCCCGACCCCCCCGGACCCCCCCGACCCCGACCCCCCCGGACCCCCCCGACCCCGACCTGAACCGCGGCCCGTCCGATATTCTTTTCTCCCCCCCCCACCCGACCTGATTTGCGGGCCAGCTTAGTAGGAATCAGCCAATATCCGGCTTTCCAGAGAAGCAGGAAGGGGAATGAGACACGGAACAGTCGCAAGAGGTAGCCTGAACTTTTAAAATTTATATTAAATACAAATTTCCCAGTCTTATAATAATACCTTCTGAAATCTGAAAAATTCTGAAAACCGAAGCTCAGCTGGTCCCAAGGCTTTCGGATAAGGGATTGTGTACCTGTAGTAGAATTTGGAAACATAAAATGGGTTCCATTTGAAAAACGTATACCCAGAGTTGTGTATACCATGCAAGTCATGTCCAATGATTATTTGTTATGATTAACTTCTTCAATAAGGAGGGAGGAGTGTAATAGAGCCACCTGGTGGAGTACTGATGTATATCATAATAAAGCCATATGCAGTACAGTTCTTACCTGAAGCCATGTTATGCTGTTGTATATGCTGTGTCTCAAGATATCACAGAGATAAAATAATGTCTGATGGAAAAAGGAAATGAGAGGTTGCAGAGGCGATATTCTAAAATGGTACCAGGAGTGAGGGACTTCAGTTATGTGGAAAGACTAGAAAAGCCAGGATTGTTCTCCTTAGAACAGAGAAGGTTATGGGGTGATTGAATAGTGCCGTTCAAAATTATGAAGGGTTTTCACAGAGAAACTGTTTCCACTGGCAGGAGGGTCGGCAACTGAATAATTAATTGGCAAAAGAACCAGAGGGGAGATGAGGTCCATTTGGTTTTACACAGCGAGTTGTTATGATCAGGAATGCACTGCCTGCAAGGATGGTGGGAGCTTCGACAGTAACTGTCAGAAGGGAATTGAATAAATACATTGAAAAAGGAAAAAAATTGGGGGGCTAGGGGGAAAGAGCAGGGGGAGTGGGACTAATTGGATAGCTCTTTTAAGGAGCCGGCACAGGCACAATGGACCAAGCGGCCTCCTTCTGTGCTGTATTATTCTATGAAAATGAACTGACGGCAACCTTTAGGAAGTGAAAGGCCACAGCCCGTGTTTTATTAAATACAAATAAAAGCTCATTCACACATTCAAACTTGTCAGCAACCCCTTCTCATAAAGCTGCTGTTTGTGTGGGAGCTTAGTGACCGTGTTTCATACTGGCATTTATTTATTCCTGTCAATCAACTCAATGCAAAAAACACTGCTGTATGAGTCCCGCATTCCTGTGGGGCTGTGAGTCCAAAAATAGTTTGATGTCTTCTGATGCATTGTTGTGCCAATGAGGGAGTGAGAACCATAGCAATGCAGTAACAGCACCTCAGGAGAAGTGAGGTTTCAGAAATTGATGAAGAGAACAATTGGACCGTACGTTTTCCATTAATAAAAATATTGAGATTGCAGCATGAATGACCAGTTCCATCTTACATGAATCAATCAATAGATCGGATTTGGATTTAATTGAACCATGGAGTGGGCAAATTGAACTTTACAGAGATATTAATAAGGCTACATTGCTTTTCATTTCTTCTTCAGGGAAGTAAGGGAAGGAGCTTCGTACTCCTTAAAGAGGGGAATCAAACGGTGATAGGGAGGACAGTAAGTCCATGATAGAATAATCACAAGATAGTTTCACAGCCCACCTTAATTCAACCATCAAGAAAGAACTTAAAGTCCCCCATTGCAGCATCCAATTGTTTTTTAAATGAATTTGTGGGATCTCACCTCCACTGCTCCATCATGAAGTCTATTCCAGACTTCAATCACTTTGCGCATAAAGAAGAATTTCTCAACATCAGTCCTTAATACCTTTCACTGGTTTGAATCTGTGTCCGTCTCCTACTCTCACAATTTAATTTAAGCTCATTTACTTTTTCCGCTCCCTTAACTATCTCATGAAGCTCGATTAGATCTCCTCTCAGATGCCTCCTTTTCAGGATGAAGTCTCTCCAATTTTTCCTCATAACCCAGACCCATGTCTCTAGGGATCGGCCTCGTGACTCTTTTCCGCACTGTCTCCAGGGCTCGACTGTCCCAGCAACAACAACTTGCATTTATATAGCACCTTTAACATAGTAAAACGTCCCAAGTCACTTCACAGGAGCGATATCAGACAGAAATTTGACACCGAGCCACATAAAGAGATATTAGGACTGGCAACCAGAAGCTTGGTCAAAGAGGTTGGTTTTAAGGAGCGTGTTAAGGAGGAGAGAGAGGTAGAGAGGCGAGAGGTTTAGGGAGGGAAGTCCAGAGCTTAGGGCCTTGGCAGCTGAAGGCACGGCTGCCAGTGGTGGAACGATGAAAATCGGGGATTTGCAAGGGGTCAGAATTGGGGGAGCACAGATATCCCAGTGGGTGGTAGGGCCGGAAGAGGCCGCAGAAATAGGGAGGGGCGAGGCCACACAGAGATTTGAAAACAAGGGTGAGAATTTTTAAATCGAGGCATTGCCGGACTGGGAGCCAATGTAGGTCAGCGAGCACAGGGGTGATGGGTGAACGGGACTTGGTGCGAGTTAGGATATGGGCAGCAGTGTTAGAATCATAGAATCATAGAATGGTTACATCACAGAAAGAGGCCATTCGGCCCATCGAGCCCGTGCCGGCTCTCTGCAAGAGCACTTCAGCTAGTCCCGCTACCCCGCCCTTTCCCCATAGCCCTGCAATTTTTTTTCCTTCAGGGACTTATCCAACTCCCTTTTGAAAGCCACGATTGAATCTGCCTCCACCACCCTTTCAGGCAGTGCATTCCAGATCCTAACCACTTGCTGCGTAAAAAAAGTTTTTCCTCATGTCGCCTTTGGTTCTTCTGCCAATCACCTTAAATCTGCGTCTTCTGGTTCTCGACCCTTCCGCCAGTGGGAACAGTTTCTCTGTCTCTACTCTGTCTGAACCCCTCATGATTTTGAACACCTCTATCAAATCTCCTCTCAACCATCTCTACTCTAAGGAAAGCAACCCCAGATTCTCCAGTCTATCCACATAACTGAAATCCCTCATCCTTGGAACCATTCTCATAAATCTCCTCTGCACCCTCTCTAAGGCCTTCACATCCTTCCTAAAGTGTAGTGTCCAGAATTGGACACAATACTCCAGTTGAAGCCGAACCAGTGTTTTATACAGGTTCTTCATAACTTCCTTGCTTTTGTACTCTATGCCTCTATTTAAGAAGCCCAGGATCCCGTATGCTTTTTTAACCACTTTCTCAACCTGCCCTGCCACCTTCAACGATTTGTGCACATATACCCCCAGGTCTCTCTGTTCATGCACCCCCTTTAGAATTGTACCCTTTAGTTTATATTGCCTCTCCTCATTCTTCCTGCCAAAATGTATCAATTCGCACTTTTCTGCATTAAATTTCATCTGCCACGTGTCCGCCCATTCCACCAGCCTGTCTATGTCCTCTTGAATGGATCACTATCCTTCTCACTGTTCACTATACTTCCATCTGCAAATTTTAAAGTAGTACACCCAAGTCCAAGTCATTATTATATATATCAAGAAAAGCAGTAGTCCTATTACCAACCCGTGGGGAACAACACTGTATACCTTCCTCCAGGCTGATAAACAACGATTCACCACGACTCTCTGTTTCCTGTCACTTAGCCAATTTCATATCCATGCTGCCACTGTCCCCTTTATTCCATGGGCTTCAACTTTGCTGGCAAGCCTATTATGTGGCACTTTATCAAACGCCTTTTGGAAGTCCATGTACACATCAACCGCATTGCCCTCATCAACCCTCTCCGTTACCTCATCAAAATATTCAATCAAGTTGGTTAAACACGATTTGCCTTTAACAAATCCGTGCTGGCTTTCCTTAATTAATCCACACTTGTCTAAGTGACTGTTAATTTTGTCACAGATTATCGTTTCTAAAAACTTCCCCACTACCGAGGTTAAATTGACTGGCCTGTAGTTGCTGGGTTTATCCTTACACCCTTTTTTGAACATGGGTGTAACATTTGCAATTCTCCAGTCCTCTGGCACCACTCCTGTATCCCGTATCCAAGGAGGATTGGAAGATTATGGTCAGTACTCTGCAATTTCCACTTTTACTTCCCTCAGTGTCCTAGACTGCATCCCATCCGGTCCTGGTGACATATCTACTGTAAGTACAGCCAGCCTTTTTAGTACCTCCTCTTTTTTCTTTATCAATTTTTAGCCCATCCAGTATCTCAACTACCTCCTCTTTCACCATGACTTTGGCAGCATCTTCTTCCTTGGTAAAGACGGGTGCAAAGTACTCATTTAGTACCTCAGCCATACCATCTGCCTCCATGTGTTGGTCTCCATTTTGCTCCCTAATCGGCCCCACCACTCCTCTTACTACTCATTTGCTATTTATATGCCTTATTTGGAGGAGCTTAAGTTTACGGAGGGTAGAAGATGGGAGGCTGGCCAGGAGTGCATTGGAATAGTCAAGTCTAGAGGTAACAAAGGCATGAATGAGGGTTAAACTAACTAGTGGGGGGGAGGTTCCTAGAGAGCAAATAATAAACATGACAACAGAGAAGGTCATAGACTTAGGTAGCAGTGGGGAAATTAAAAACCAGAGTGTGTCAGGAAGGGGCAGAAGGTATGGAGTAAAAGGTAAAGTAATAAAAAGGGCAAAAGCAGGAACTAAGTGTCACAAAACATATTTGAAAGTTCTCTATCAGAATGCACGTAGCATTTGTAACAAAATAGACGAGTTAATGGCACAAATAACTACATATGGGTATGATCTTGTGGCCATTACAGAAACATGGCTGCAGGGTGACAATGCCTGGGAATTAAACATACCAGGTTATTTAATGATCAGGAAGGACAGGCAGGAAGGAAGGGGAGGTGGGGTGGCTATGTTAATAAAGGAAGGAATCACTGTAATACAGAGAAATGATATTGGGTCAAAAGATCAGGATAATGAAACAGTTTGGGTGGAGATAAGGAATAATAAGGGGGAAAAAACACTAGTGGGCATAGTCTATAGGCCTCCGAACAGTTGCAACTCTGTTGGACAGAGTGTCAATCAGGAAATAGTTGAGGCTTGTAATAAGGGAACATCTATAATTATGGGGGATTTTAACTATCATATTAATTGGACAAATCAAATTGGGCAGGGCTGCCTTGAGGATGAGTTCATTGAGTGTATTAGGGATGGGTTTCTTGAGCAGTATGTAACTGAACCAACCAGGGGGCAAGCAACCTTAGATCTGGTCCTGTGTAACGAGACAGGATTAATTAAAAATGTCCTAGTAAAGGATCCCCTTGGAATGAGTGACCATAACATGGTTGAATTCCATATTCAATTAGAGGGTGAGAAGGTTGGATCTCAAACAAGCGTGCTAAGCTTGAATAAAGGAGACTATGAAGGTATGAGAGCAGAATTGAGTAGAGTGGATTGGGAAAATAGATTAAAGGGTAAGACGATACATGATCAGTGGTGTACATTTAAGGAGTTATTTTACAACTTCCCAAAAAAATATATTCCACTGAGAAGAAAAGGGTGTAAAAGAAAAGACAGCCATCCGTGGCTAAGTAAAGAAATTAAAGATAGTATTCGACTAAAAACAAGGGCATATAAGGTAGCCAAATCTAGTGGGAGGATAGAGGATTGGGAAAACTTTAAAAGACAGCAAAAAGTAACAAAAAGATTGATTAAGAAAGGGAAGATAGATTATGAAAGTAAATTAGCAAAAAATATAAAAACAGATAGTAAGAGTTTTTATAGTTATATAAAAAGAAAAAGGGTGGCTAAAGTAAATGTTGGTCCCTTAGAGGATGAGACTGGGAAATTAATGGTGGGAAATATGGAGATGGCAAAAACACTGAATGAATATTTTGTATCAGTCTTTACAGTAGAAGACACTAAGAATATCCCAACACTGGACAAACAGGGGGCTATAGGGGGGGAGGAGCTAAACACGATCAAAATCACTAAGGAAGTGGTACTCGGTAAAATAATGGGACTCAAGGCAGATAAATCACCTGGACCTGATGGCTTACATCCTAGGGTCTTGAGGGAAGGGGCGGTAGGGATTGTGGATGCATTGGTAATAATTTTCCAAAACTTCCTGGAATCAGCAAAGGTCCCGGCAGACTGGATAACTGCTAATGTAACGCCCTTATTTAAAAAGGGCAGTAGACAGAAGGCTAGAAACTATAGGCCGGTTAGCCTAACATCTGTGGTAGGTAAAATATTGGAGTCCATTATTAAGGAGACAGTAACAGGACATTTGGATAATCATAATTTAATAGGACAAAGTCAGCATGGTTTTATGAAGGGGAAGTCATGTTTGACAAATTTGCTGGAGTTCTTTGAGGAAGTAACATATAGGGTGGATAAAGGGGAACCAGTGGACGTAGTGTATTTAGACTTCCAAAAGGCATTTGACAAGGTGCCACACAAAAGATTATTGCTTAAGATAAAAAATCACGGGATTGGGGGTAATATTCTGGCATGGATAGAGGATTGGCTATCTAACAGAAAGCAGAGAGTTGGGATAAATGGTTCATTCTCGGACTGGCAATCAGTAACTAGTGGTGTTCGACAGGGGTCAGTGCTGGGTCGCCAACTCTTTACAATCTATATTAATGATTTGGAGGAGGGGACCGAGTGTAACATATCAAAGTTTGCAGATGATACTAAGATGGGAGGAAAAGTAGTGAGTGAGGAGGACATAAAAAACCTGCAAGGGGACATAGACAGGCTAAGTAAGTGGGCAGAGATTTGGCAGATGGAATACAATACTGGAAAGTGTGAGGTTATGAACTTTGGCAGGAAAAATCGTAGAGCAAGTTATTATCTTAATGGCAAGAAACTGGAAAGTACTGAAGTACAAAGGGATCTGGGGGTCCTGGTGCACGAAACTCAAAAGGTTAGTATGCAGGTGCAGCAAGTGATTAAGAAGGCCAATGGAATGTTGGCTTTCATTGCTAGGGGGATAGAATATAAAAATAGGGAGGTATTGCTTCAGTTGTACAAGGTATTGGTGAGACCGCACCTGGAATACTGCATACAGTTTTGGTGTCCATAATTAAGAAAAAACATACTTGCCCTCGAGTCAGTACAAAGAAGGTTCACTCGGTTAATCCCGGGGATGAGGGGATGGACATATGAGGAGAGGTTGAGTAGATTGGGACTCTACTCATTGGAGTTCAGAAGAATGAGAGGCGATCTTGTTGAAACATATAAGATTGTGAAGGGGTTGGATCGGGTGGATGCGGGGAGGATGTTCCCGATGATGGGTGAAACTAGAACTAGGGGGCATAGTCTTAGAATAAGGGGCTGCTCTTTCAAAACTGAGATGAGGAGGAACTACTTCACTCAGAGGGTGGTAGGCCCATGGAATATGCTGCCCCAAAAAGCTGTAGAAGCTACATCATTACATAAATTTAAAACAGAAATAGACAGTTTCCTAGAAGTAAAGGGAATAAAGGGTTATGGGGAACGGGCAGGAATTTGGACATGAGTCTAGGTTCGGATCGGACATGGCCCTGTGGGTAGCGGAGCGGGCCCAGGGGCCATGTAGCCTGATACTGCTCCTATTTCGTGTGTCTAATTCTGTTAGATTCAGGAGATGGTTCAGTGATAGTAGATTGGTGGTTAGGGTCAGATCAGCCATGATCTTATTGAATGGCGGAGCAGGCTCCAGGGGCCGATTGGCCTACTCCTGCTCCTATTTCTTATGTTCTTATGTTCTTATGTTCAGCAACAGATGAGCTGAGGCAGGTGCAGAGGTGAATGTAGGTGGCCTCAGGGATAGCGCGGATATGTCGTTGGAACCTCCTCTCAGGGTCAAATACTACACCAAGGCTCCAAACAGTCTGGTTCAGCCTCAGAAACTTGCCAGGGAGAGGGATGGGGTCGATGGCTCGGGAACTTGGTTTGTGGTGGGGATCAAAGACAATGGCTTCGGTCTTCCCAATATTTAGTTGGGGGAAATTTATGCTCATTTAGTAGTGGGTGACAGACAAGCAGTGTGAATATTTAGAGACAGTGGAGGGGTCACAGCGACATAAAAGGTGTCAGGAAGGTTCAGATCTAGCTGCCAAGTGCACTGAAGCAAAGTGTTGTGAGATTCCCATGTAGAGGATTCAGCGCTACCCTTTGAGACTGGCACTAGGTGCCATGCATCTCCAGTCCTATGTGAGACCACCTGTGCATTTTGTAAACTTAGTACTAAATCTTTCTAATGCATTGAGAAAGTGGACACTGCTGTCACTGAGGAGGGGGCAGTGGAACACTGCAAGAACGCAAGCATGTATGCACAGAGCTCCCGCCTGGTGGGCAAGGCATGAGCTGCAGTCTACTGTTTAACTTTGATCTTGCGGGTTGTGCTTCGCACAGGTACCCACATTAGGTTTGTTAGTCCAACTGCAGCCTTAATAACCAAAGACAAAGGTATTTTGTAGCAAAGGCTGGTATAACAAAAAGGTATTGGAATGGGTTTACTAGTCCGCCAATGCTGCTTGGTGTGAATAAATGGAACATAACCGTACATATGCAAAACAAAAGGGTTTTCATCAGAAAACAAACACAACGGCTTGATGAAGCTGGATGGAGACAAGGATCCAAGAGGTTGTAGGCCAGTCTTCGTTATGTCTCTATAGTGGAAGATGTTGATCAATGAGGGATTTAGCGTATCCGTGGGGCTCACCAAAAGCACGCACTGCAAATCCAAAGACTGTGTCAGCCAGTGGCTCAGTTGGCAGCACCTGTGTCTCTGAGTCAGAAAGGTGTGAGTTAGGAACATAGGAACACAGGAACAGGAGTCGGCCATTCAGCCCCTCGAGCCTGTTCCGCCATTCAATGAGATTATGGCTGATCTGCGACCTAACTCCATGTACCCACCTTTGGCCCATATCCCTTAATACCTTTGGTTAACAAAAATCTATCAATCTCTGATTTAAAATTAACAATTGATCTGGCATCAATTGCCGTTTGCAGAAGAGAGTTCCAAACTTCTACCACCCTTTGTGTGTAGAAGCGTTTCCTAATTTCACTCCTGAACAATCTGGCTCTAATTTTTAGACGATGCCCCCTAGTCCCCTCGAATCCCCAACCAGCGGAAATAGTTTCTCTCTATCTACCCTATCTGTTCCCTTTAACATCCTGAAAACTTCGATCAGATCACCCCTAAATTCTGGGGAATATAAGCTCAGTTTGTGTAATCTCTCCTCGTAACTTAACCCTTGGAGTCCGGGTATCATTCTGTTAAACCTACGCTGCACTCCCTCCAAGGCCAATAGATCCTTCCTAAGGTGTGGTGCCCAGAACTGCTCCCAGTGCTCCAGGTGTGGTCTAACCAGGGTTTTGTATAGCTGCAGCATAACTTCTACCCTCTTGTATTCTAGTCCTCCAGATATAAAGGCCAGAATTCCATTAGCCTTTTTGATTATTTTCTGTACCTGTTCATGACATTTTAATGATCTATGTACCTGAATCCCCAAGTCTGTTTGGACCTCCACTGTTTTTAGCCTTTCACCATTTAGAAAGTACCCTGTTCTATCCTTTTTAGGTCCAAAGTCAATGACCTCACAATTGCCTACATTGAAATCCATTTGCCACAGTTTTGCCCATCCACTTAATCTGTCGATATCCCTTTGTAATGTTATGCTTCCATCTACACTGCCTACAATGCCATTTATCTTTGTGTCATTGGCAAATTTAGATATATGGCTTTCTATGCCATCATCTAAGTCATTAATAAATAATGTGAATAGTTGAGACCCCAACACAGATCACAGGTTGAAGTCCTACTCCAAAGACTTGAGCACAAAAATCTAGTCTGACACTCCAGTGCAGTACTGAGGGAGTCATAGGGCTCGATTTTCCAAGCCCGAGGAGGCGGGCATGGAGGCGGGACCACACGGAAAATCAGAGAAACAGGGGGCGGATGGCAAACCCACCCCCATCCCGTCTCCGTGCCCTTTTGCCAGGAGACGGGAAGATGTGCAGCTTTGGGCCCTGTCTCCTGGAGGCGGGAAAGGCTTTTATTCCTTTTAACAGGTAGTTAACAGGCAGAAAAAGGGATTAGTGCCATTTTACCTTCACAGATGAAGGCTTCCCGACCTCGGAGAACCCCACCGGGTTGGAGGATATCTGCGGCAGTCGGAGGCACCTGGAAGTAAGGTGTAGAGGTAAGTGATGGGTGCAAGTGTGGAGTGGTAAGTATGCAAGGTGCGTGATAAGTTTAAAAAAGTGTTCACTTACCTTTTTTTACTTCTGTAGCCTTTAGCCGTGCTGGATCGGGAGAGTGGACATCCACTTTGTCAATTTCAGGTAATGGCTGATGGACCCTCCAATCCATCAGACATCTGAAATGTACTTTTTTACAATGTTTTTTCAGTCCACACCACAAAAACGAATCAAACTCAAGAGAATGTCAGTGTTTGATAGCTGTCAAACGCTGTCATTTCTTCTTTCAAGAAGTCTTGACAGATAGCACGTCTGATGTTGACGTGATCTGCCAGTGACTTCTTCCCTAATTGGCTTGCTGAGCCCGCAGGGCGGGCTTAACAAGCTCAATCAGGGGAAAATCCCTCTGAATGATCAGGCGAGGATGGAGACGGGACATTGATACGACAAGCAACAGTCCTGCCTTCAAGTCGCCTCCATTGACAAAATCCAGCCCATAGATTCATAGAGTTATGGGGGCGATTTTCCCACTGGAGGCGGGTTGGAGGCAGGTTTCGGTTTGGGTGGGTTCCAAACCCGCCTCCACTGATAGGTTTGAAAAAATTGCGATTTTCCCCAGATTGGCCAGTTGATTTCAGAGGTGTGGGTTGCCCTTGGTCCATTAGTGTTTTGGGACTGAAACTCGCCTCTGCTGACATCACTTTTCCAGCCTCATTTAAGGGCAGCTTGCTGCCTTGGATCATTCCACTCAATCTCTGTCCATACTGCACCACCTGCAACATATCTGGAGAAACCACTGTGTCCAATTCCAAGGCAAGGGCCTCCCCGAGGTTCTCGGCTGAAGCGCTGCAAATGTTGGTTGAGGGGGTGAGAGCTAGCAGGGAGGTGCTCTTCCACTCATCTGGGAGGAAGAGGCCTCCCAAAGAAACCAAGGCTGTGTGGTTCCAGCTGGAAAGGGATATAACCTCCAGATCTGTGTGCAGATTGGGTGAATGTTTATGTGTATTGTTGAAATGCCATCCCTGTTGGAAAGCATTAAAATGATTTGATGGCAAAATGTTGGCATGATGGCATCTGTTCTTTCGCCTTAGGCAGTTCCACACTGCGGGCTCCGCGTCATTTGCATTGTCAGGTTGGTGGCAAGAGTGAAAGGAGGCCAGAGAATCATGTCCATTGTCTATGATGTCTTAAGATGGAGCCAAAGACATGTGCCAACATGGGCAACCTATGCAAATCTGGCCAGGATAAGTGCATCCCTTGCATCACGGGCAGCCATGTGCTCACGTGCTGCCGCTGCTGCTGGCCGATAGACCGGCGCTCGGTCCTCCGCCTGCTCCTCCTACTCCTCAGCCTCCTCATCCTCCTCCTCCTCATCATCGTCATCTGAGGAGGCCTGGAACTGAGTCATTTGCTCATCAGGAAGCTGCAAGCCACGATGCTGTGCCATGTTGTGCAGTGCACAGCAGACCACAACCATTCTGGAGACCCTGTATGTTGCATACTGCTGTAGGATTTGCAAAATTGAACTTTATATTATAAAGGGTCAAATGGCAGAAGAGGCCATGATTTTAAAGACTGTTTTAAAAGAAGCCCAGAAAAAGGGGCATACAAAATGGCCACCATACCACGTGACCGGCTTATTGGAACATTTTAAAATGGTTCCTGCGAATCCTCAGACAGCTTTGTGGATTCAACCCACAGTAAGTTCTGGAAGCTGTTTCTGAGAGAACGAAACCAGACCCCCACATATATACATATGGATTAGATGCAGATCCAGTCAAGATCGGCCTGGAGACAGAGGCCATCTAAATGTTGAGACAGAGGCCATCTAAATGTTGACCCAGACAAAAGGGGACAATTTCATATTCATGAGAACAGCACCAAGGACTAGATAACGAGATCAGCAGGACATTAAAAACAATGAAGGTCATTCCAGACCAGAGATGGGCCTTTACCGGCCATCTAAAATATTTTAAAATATAATAACTATCCCGCTGTGCTCCCAGCCCGCCAAAAGTTAAACAAAGACTAACCTGATTTTGGGCGGGAAGTGGAAGCTTCTGAAGGAAAAGTATAATTGGAGGAGTTGAAGTTGTTGGGCAGAGAGTGGAATTCAGCGGTTGTTGCGTGGAGTTGGAGTGGAGTCGGAGCTTCTTCGGAGCGGTGGGGTGAGCCTCAGCTTTTCGAGCTCAGCCCTGGAGTGTTGGCAGCCGGTCCAGCTTTTGAGCTGGGTAAAGAGGAGCTGGTTTGGGAGAAGATCAGCGAACTCCTCTCCACCATCGGAGGAAGAAGTAGACTAAGCCGCCATCAAGAAGAACGTTCGAAGCCGGCGTCCCGCCCCGGGGTCAAACATCGGGAGATCATCGACAAACCCCGGGCCGTTGACGAAAACGAGAGGCCCTCTCCCGGCTCGGGAGAAGAGACAAAAATAAACAACAGAAGCAGCCGGTGTCCAGCCGCCCCCGACCCCCACCTCAGGAGAGGTGTGGCGCAGCTCGCTGGGGTTCCATGATCCACGTGGAGACAGGACGCCTGAAAGGATCAAACGCAGACTGGTTCAAAACCTTGCACTTCCTAGTTAGATTGGTGAGCATGTTTCTGGCCCTTCACAATCAGATCTAGATAGGTTTAAGGGGGTGGATTTAAGGGTACAATTAACATGAGTTGTTGTCCCTCGATGTTCCGTGTGTTTCCTTATTTCATGATGATCTTTGTAGAGTATAAAATGCCTGTATTTGCCTTAGTTATTATTGTGTCTGATGGGCCTTCAATAACCACAAAACTAGAAGTTATAGACTTAAACAAGTTGGCTTTTAATCACTAAGATCAGAGCTAACATCGCAACACGCCGACTGGTTCACAGGAATGAGTCATACAGATCCTGGGATCTTTATGTAAGAGAAGTCAGGGGCGGAGCCAAGAGCCAAGACCTGGAACCTTCCAGGTTAGTCGGGAAAGAGGAAGTGAAACTATACACCGAGTGCAAAACGAATACAGAATCAAGACAAACAGATTTCATTACATTCACCCCTTCTATAGATTTAGTCCATCGGGGTGATGTTTCTTAAAAGTTGGTATAAGTGAGTCTGTCAGGAGGTTTTGCAGTTCTCAGGGATCGGCGCAAAGCCGGTTGGGGTGCCTCTAGGGGAGTGGATTCTGGTTCCTCCGCTGTCCGGGCCTCCGCAGTGTCTTCCAGGTTATCTGCAGTGTCCTCCAGGTTAAAGTTGGGTATTGATACCTCTGGGCGTCCTGTCTCTTTGTAGTGTAGGTCTTCATCGGGTAGTCTCCCATCGTTCTCTCCACTCCCCGAGGGGGCGAGGTCTTTTATGGAAACAGTGTCCTCTCGCCCGTCAGAGTGTTCGATATAGGCGTACTGAGGGTTTGCATAGAGGAGCTGTACCTTTTCCACAAGGGGGTCCGTTTTATGGCCTCTCACGTGCTTCCGCAATAGTACTGTCCCCGGAGACGTCAGCCACGCGGGTAGAGATATGCCCGAGGTGGATTTCCGGGGGAAAACGAACATCTTTTCGTGAGGGGTAGCATTAGTGGCTGTACATAACAGAGACCTTATGGAGTGGAGCACGTCTGGGAGGACTTCCTGCCAGCGGGAGGTCGGAAGGCCTTTTGACTTTAAGGCTAACGTGACAGCCTTCCAAACAGTAGCATTCTCCCTTTCCACTTGCCCATTACCCAGGGGGTTGTAGCTAGTGGTTCTGCTAGTGGCTATCCCCTTCAAGAGCAAGAACTGGCGCAGCTCGTCACTCATGAATGACGTCCCCCTATCGCTGTGTATGTAGTTCGGCATGCCAAACATGCAGAATAGATTACAGAGACACTTGATGACCGTGGCACTGGTCATGTCTGGGCAGGGAATGGCAAAGGGGAACCGGGAATATTCATCAATGATATTGAGGAAGTATACGTTACGGTCGGCAGAGGGAAGGCGTCCCTTGAAGTCCAGACTTAGGCGCTCGAATGGCCGTGTGGCTTTGATAAGGTGTGCACGGTCAGGCCTGTAGAAACGAGGCTTGCATTCCGCACAGATGCGGCAGGCTCTGGTCATTGCCCTGACCTCCTCGATGGAGTGGGGCAGATTGCGGGACTTTATAAAATGGTATAGTCGGGTGACCCCTGGGTGACAGAGGTCGTTGTGGAGACCCTGTAATTTGTCCATATGAATGCTGGCACACATTCCCCGCGATAGGGCGTCTGGGGGTTCATTAAGGGCTCCCGGCCTGTACACAATATCATAGTCGAACGTGGATAGTTCGATCCTCCACCTGAGTATTTTGTCATTCTTGATTTTCCCCCTTTGTTTGTTATTAAACATGAAAGCCACGGACCGCTGGTCGGTGAGCAGGGTGAAACGTTTGCCGGCTAGGTAGTGTCTCCAGTGCCGCACTGCCTCCACTATAGCCTGTGCCTCCTTCTCGACAGAAGAGTGCCTGATTTCAGGTCCCTGAAGGGTTCGGGAGAAGAAGGCCACAGGTCTCCCAGCCTGACTGAGGGTCGCAGCTAAGGCAAAGTCTGACGCATCGCTTTCGACTTGAAAGGGAATGCATTCGTCCACTGCACACACTGCAGCCCTTTCAATGTCCTGTTTAATACTGGTGAAAGCCTCCCGAGCTTCAGCTGATAGTGGGAAGGACGTCGATTTAATGAGGGGTCGGGCTTTATCAGAGTAATTGGGCACCCATTGGGCATAATACGAAAAAAATCCCAGGCACCTTTTTAAAGCTTTGGGATTGTGTGGCAGGAGCAGTTCCTTTAGGGGGCGTAATCGGTCAGGGTCCGGTCCAATTACCCCATCTTCCACCACACAGCCGAGGATACAGAGACGGGTTGTGTTGAAGACACATTTGTCTTCGTTGTAGGTTAGATTCAGCTTTAGGGCAGTTTTTAAAAATCTCGCAAAATTTAGATCGTGGTCTTGCTGGTTGTGCCCGCAGATAGTGACATTGTCCAGATAGGGGTAGGTAGCTTGTAGTTTATTCTCGTCAACCATGCGGTCCATCTCACGTTGGAAGACCGAGACCCCATTTGTTACCCCGAAGGGCACTCTGAGAAAATGGTAGAGGCGCCCGTTCGCCTCGAAGGCGGTGTATGGGCGGTCCTCCGTTCTAATGGGGAGCTGGTGATACGCGGATTTGAGGTCGATAGTCGAGAAGACTCGGTATTGCGCAATCTGGTTGACCATTTCTGATATGCGGGGTAAAAGGTAGGCGTCCAGCTGGGTATAAATATTAACAGTCTGGCTGTAGTCAATTACCATCCGTTTCTTTTCGCTATTTTTAACTATGACTACTTGGGCACGCCACGGGCTGGTACTGCATTCAATAATGCCTTCCCGCAGGAGTCTGTCCACTTCCGCCTTGATAAAGTGTCTGTCTTCCAGACTGTACCGTCTACTTTTGGTCGCTATGGGCCTACAGTTCGGAGCGAGATTAGCGAATAAAGAGGGTGAGCTGATTTTTAAGGTTGATAGGCCACAGACTGTGAGTGGCGGCTGGGACCCGCCATATGCTAGCGTGACACTTTCGTGGTGGCACTGGAAGTCCAGGCCCAAGATTACATTAACACAGAGTTCTGGCATCACGAGGAGTTTAAAATCCTTGTAGTCCGTGCCTTTTACAGCCAGTGTTACCACACAGTAGCCCAAAATGTCCGAAGTGTGGGGCTTAGCAGCCATAGCAATTCTGCTCCGTGTAGGGGTTACCGTTAATGAGTGCCGCCATACCAGGCTAGGGTGGATAAAACTCTCGGTACTCCCACAGTCAATTAAACATTTAGTTAAATTCCCGTTTACCTGTATGTCCATCATGGATTTTGTCAACGGGTGTGGCCTGGATTGATCCACCGTGATCGAAACCACTGTTGGGCCCTGGGCGGCCGTTGAGTCGGGAAAAGATGGCGGATCCCAAGATGGCGGCCCGCACAGCACGCACAAGGCGGTGACGGAGTTGGAAATCGGATTCCCCCTGCAGACTTTGCTAAAATGCCCCTTTTTCTTACATTTGAAGCATGTAGCGTCCTTCGCTGGGCATCGTTGTCTGGGGTGCTTGGCCTGGCCGCAGAAGTAGCATTTCGGGCCTCGAGACATTGCCGCTGTAGTAGGACTCCTGTGTGAACTTCTGTGTGGGGACTCCGGCAGCGTAGAGCTGGTCTGAGACCTGGATGGGGAAGATGGCTGATTCCAAGATGGCGGCCCCCTCAGCGTGCACGAGGCGGTGAGGGCCGCATGGCCGGAAGAATAAGAGTCAGAGTTTCGCTGGCCCACGTCCAATGATCGCGCAGTGGCCACTGCCTTTTTTAAGTCCAGGACCTCCTTCTCCAGCAGTCTCTGCCGGATATAATTTGATTTGAGGCCCGTGATGAAGGAATCGCGGACCAATTCATCAGAGTACGCGTTGGCCGTCACGGCCTTGCAGTTACAGTCCAGGACCAGGTCCTTTAGGCCCTGTAAGAAATCGTCCATTGATTCCTCTGGTCGCTGCTTGCGTGTAGCCAGCAGATGTCTGGCGTACACTTCGTTTACCGGCCTCTGGTATTGGGCCTTCAGGATAGTGATGGCCTCTGTGTAAGAGGTGGCGTCCCGGATGAACGAATAAATCCGATGACTTACGCGAGTAGTCAGTAGACTCAGTTTATCTACCTCGCTAGCGGATGAGGCCCCCGCGAAGAGTTCAAAGCATTTGAGCCAGTGTCCAAACTGATTTGATGCTTCAGCAGAATGTGAATCCAAGTCCAGATGCTCTGGTTTTAGGAGTCGATCCATCCTAGTATTCTTTAGTGATTAAAATTGATGGGCCTTCAATAACCACAAAACTAGAAGTTATAGACTTAAACAAGTTGGCTTTTAATCACTAAGATCAGAGCTAACATCTCAACACGCCGACTGGTTCACAGGAATGAGTCATACAGATCCTGGGATCTTTATGTAAGAGAAGTCAGGGGCGGAGCCAAGAGCCAAGACCTGGAACCTTCCAGGTTAGTCGGGAAAGAGGAAGTGAAACTATACACCGTGGGGGAGGGTAATATACATGAGTGCAAAACGAATACAGAATCAAGACAAACAGATTTCATTACAGTGTCGTTATGATTTGTTTGTGTTTTTCCCTCCCATGTACTCTCTTATCTGCTTGTATTTGATTTATTTTTCCTTATGCAATAAAATTTCATTTTGTTTTCATCAAACTTGGTCCACGAGAGTTTTCTCTACATTGTAGTTCCTGCCCCAAAGTCCAGGGTATAGAATCTAAGGGGCGAGTGGGTCGAACCACTCAAGGTTTTACTGTGCAAGAGAGAGAGGCCTCTAGAGAGCGAAACCTCTGCGATCTAAAACCCCTTACACTGCAGGGCTCCACCTGATCGGTCAAGGCATCAGAAGCACATCTTCAACAACCCAATGGTTTGCTCGATGATGGACCTGGTCGAAGTGTGGCTGGCATTGTCGCGCTCTTCAGCCTCGTTAGCTGGCCTCCTGAACGGCATCATTAGCCACTTCTTCAGGGAGTAGCCCTTGTCACCAAGGAACCATCCGTTAAGTGGGTTTGGCGGATTGAAAAGCGGAGAAACACGAGGGGTTGGGGGCATTTTTCTCAGCCCTGGGGAGGCAGGTTTGGAGGCGGGAAAGGCGGGAAAATCAAAAAAAATGAGTGCGGGTTCAGAACCCGCCTCCAACTCGCCTCCACGGGATTTTGCCGGTGCCGGTTTTGCAGGGTGGGAAACGGTTCCGCCTCCAGCTGGCCAGAGAGGTTGTTAAGAGCCTTAAATTGTCATTAAGGGCCTCTCTAATCCTATTTTGAGAGGCCCTCATTATTTTTTGACCATTTCAGCGTGTTGCATGACCATCATAAACCATGCTAGCTAATCCTGGCGGGTTGACAAGTGGGTGGACTCCTCACCACTGCAGTTCCACCATTAAATCGGAGATTTCATCAGGGATTAGTTGCAGGTGGCAGAACTTTGCTTTAAAAGGTCTTTCAGCACTTTTAGCAGGCCTTCTGAAGTCGGAGGATCTGCAGCTTGTATCTATCAACTGTGGGACCTCCTTGGAAGACCCTCTCCCCGCATGCAATGAGCGCTTCCCCAATGGAGGCATCTACCAGCAACATGGGAACCATTCATTTCCTTTCACCATGGACCTCAGATTCGGATGAGGAGCATCCACAGCTGCAGCAGAACCAGGCGGCTCAGCAGCAACAACAGCAGGAGCCCCAACCTCCTGCTCAGCCACCTGATGCTGCACAGGGCAGAAGACGCCAGCGCATCGAGGCACCTCGCCGCAGGAGATAACCCCAACAGAGGGTTTAAAGATAGAGGATGCGCTACCTCAACATGAGTGAGCAGCAGTGCCAAAGGAGGCTGAGACTTTTGTGAGAGGTTGTCCGAGAGACCTGCGGACTGCTGCAGCAAGACCTGGTGCCCAGAGGAACGGGTGGACACCCCTTACCAGTGGCTGTCAAAGTCACCACTGCGCTCAACTTCTTTGCCTCAGGCATCTTCCAGGGATCATCAGCAGACATCAGCGGCATTTCCCATTCGGTCGTCCACAGTTGCATCACGCAGCTTACTGATGCCCTTTTCGCAAAGGCCCACAATTACATCCAGTTATCAGGGGATCAAGCAAGTAAACCGTGTGTTCGGTTGGCTTTGCAAATATGGCAAGCATGCCAATTGTGCAGGGCGTCATAGACACACACACGTGGCCCTTAGGGCACCCGATCACAGCCCAGCTATCTTTGTCAACTGAAAGGGCTTCCACTCCCTTAACATATTGCTGGTGTGTAACCACAAGAAGGAGTTCTTGCATGTTTGTGCCAAATTCTGTGGTAGTTGCCATGACTCTTTCATCCTGTGGCACTCTAGTGTTCCTCCGCTTTTCAATCCGCCAAACCAACTTAACGGATGGCTCCTTGGTGACAAGGGCTACCCCCTGAAGAAGTGGCTAATGACACCGATCAGGAAGCCAGCTAACGAGGCTGAAGAGCGCTACAACGCCAGCCACATTTCGACAAGGTCCATCATCAAGCAAACCATTGGGTTGTTGAAGATGCGTTTCCGATGTCTTTACCAATCAGGCGGAGCCCTGCAGTATACACCATACAGGGTCTCCAGAATGGTTGTGGCCTGCTGTGCACCGCACAACATCACACAGCGTCGTGGCTTGGAGCTTCCTGCTGAGCAAGTGGCGCAGTTCCAGGCCTCCTCAGATGAGGATGAGGATGCTGAGGAGGAGGAGGAGCAGGAGGAGGAGGAGGAGGAGGAGGAGGAGGACAGAGCGCTGGTCTATCGACCAGCAGCAGCGGCACCACGCAAGCACATGGCTGCCCATGATGCAAGGGATGAACTTATCCTGGCCAGATTTGCAGAGGTTGCCCAAGTTGGCACATGCCCTTGGCTCCATCTTAAGACATCATAGACAATGGACATGACTCTCTGGCGTCCTTTCACTCTGGCCACCAACCTGACAACGCAAGTGTCGCGGAGCCCGCAGTGTGGAGCTGCCTAAGACGAAAGAAAAGGTGCGATGACGCCAACATTTTGCCATCAAATCATTTTAATGCTATCCATCAGAGATGGTATTTCATCAATACACGTAAACATTCACCCAATCTGCACACAGATCTGGAGGTTATATCCCTTGCCAGCCGGACCCACACAGCCTTGGTTTCTTTGGGAGGCCTCTTCCTCCCAGGTGAGGGGAAGAGCACCTCCCTGCTAGCTCTCACCCCCTCAACCAACATGTTCAGCACTTCATCCGAGAACCGCGGGGAGGCCCTTGCCTTGGAATTGGATATAGTGGTTTCTCAAGGTATGTGCAGCATTGACAGAAATCAAGTGGAATGATCCAAGGCAGAGGTCAGCAGAGGTGAGTTTCAGTCCCAAAACACTAATGGACCAAGGGCAACCCACACCTCTGAAATCAACTGGCCAGTCAGGGGAAAATCGTAATTTTTTCAAACCTATCAGTGGAGGCGGGTTTGGAACCCACCCAAACCGAAACCCGCCTCCAACCCGCCTCCAGTGGGAAAATCGCCCGCTAGAGTGCCGCAGGATGAAAGAGTCATGGCAACTACCACAGAACTTGGCGCAAACATGCAAAAGCCCCTTCTTGTGGTTACACACCAGTTGTACGTTGAGGGAGTGGAAGCCCTTGCAGTTGAGAAAGATAGCTGGGTTGTGATGGGGTGGCCTAAGGGCAACATGTGTGCAGCCTATGATGCCCTGCACCATTGGCAAGCCTGCCACATTTGCAAAGCCAACTGAATGTGTGGTTATACTTGCTTGATCCCTTGAGAACTGGATGTAATTGTGCGCCTTTGAGAAAAGGGCATCGGGAACCTGCATGATGCAACTGTGGGCGGCCGACTGGGAGATGCCGCTGATGATTCTTGGAAGGAGCCTGAGGCAAAAAAGTTGAGTGCGGTGGTGACTTTGACAGCCACTGGTAAGGCATGTCCACCCGTTCCTCTGGGCACCAGGTCTTGCTGCAGCAGTGCGCAGATCTCTCAGACAACCTCTCGCGAAAGTCTCAGCCTCCTTTGGCACTGCTGCTCACTCATGTTGAGGTGGCTCATCCTCTGTCTGTAAACCCTCTGTCGGGGGTATCTCCTGTGGCAAGGTGCCTTGATGCGCTGGTGCCTTCTGCCCTGTGCAGCATCAGGTGGCTGAGCAGGAGGTTGGGGCTCCTGCTGCTGTTGCTGCTGAGCCGCCTGGTTCTGCTGCTGCTGTGGATGCTCCTCATCCGAATCTGAGGTCCATGGTGAAAGAAAATGAATGGTTCCCATGCTGCTTGTAGATGCCTCCGTTGGGGAAGCGCTCATTGCATGCGGGGAGAGGGTCTTCCAAGGAAGGTCCCACAGTTGATAAATAGAAGCTGCAGCACCTCCGACTTTGGAAGGCCTGCTAAAAGTGCTGAAAGACCTTTTAAAGCAAAGTTCTGCCACCTGCAACTAATCCCTGATGAAAGCTCCGTTTTAATGGCGGAGCTGCAGCTGTGAGGAGGACACCCACTTGTCAACCCACCAGGTTTAGCTGGCGTGGTTTAGGAGGGTCGTGTAACACACTGAAATGGTCAAAAAATATTGAGGGTCTTTCAAAATAGGATTAGAGAGGCTCTTAACAACCTCGCTGGCCAGCTGGAGGCGGGACCGTTTCCCACCCTGCAAAACCGGCACCGGCAAAATCCCACGGAGGCGGGTTGGAGGCAGGTTCTTAACCAGCTCTCATTTTTTGCGACTTTCCCGCCTTTCCTGCCTCCAAACTCGCCTCCTCGAGGCTGAGAAAATCGCCCCCATAGAGTGGTAACGGCACAGAAGGAGGCCATTCGGCCCATCGAGTCCGTGCCGGCTCTCTGTAGAGCAATCCAGTCAGTCCCATTGCCCTGCTCTATCCCCGTAGCCCTGCAAGTTTATTTCCCTCAAGTGCCTATCCAGTCTCCCCTTGAAAACATTGAGTGTCTCCGCTTCCACCACTTCCGTCGGCAGCGAGTTCCAGTTCCTCACCACTCGCTGCGTAAAAAAGTTTTTCCTCACATCCCCCCTGTATCTCTTGCCCAAAACCTTAAATCTGTGTCCCCTAGTCCTTGTACCATTAACTAGTGGGGACAGCCTATCCCCGTCTAGCCTATCCAAACCTGTCATAATCTTGTACACCTCTATCAAATCACCCCTCAACCTCCTTTGCTCTAATGCAAACAAATCCAGCTTCTCCAACCTGTCCTTGTAGCTAAGATCCCCCATCCCCAGAACCATTCTGCTAAATCTCCTCTGCACCCTCTCAAGGGCCTGCACATCCTTCCTAAAGTGTGGTGACCAGAACTGGACGCAGTATTCCAGTTGTGGCCTAACCAATACTTTATAAATGTTCAGCATAACTTCTCTACTTTTGTACTCAATACCTCTATTTATGAAGCCCAGGATCCCATATGCTTTGCTAACCACTCTCTCAATACGTCCTGCCACCTTCAGGGACCTATGCACATTAACTCCCAGGTCCCAGGGAGTGCTGCTCTGTCAGAGGTGTCATCTTTCAGATGAGATGTTAAACCGAGGCCCCGTCTACTCTCTCAGGTAGACGTAAAAGATCCCGCGGCACTATTTCGAAGGAGAGCAGGGGAGTTATCCCCGGTATCCTGGCCAATATTTATCCCTCAATAAACATCACTAAAAACAGGATTATCTGGTCATTATCACATTGCTGTTTGTGGGAGCTTGCTGTGCGCAAATTGGCTGCCGCGTTTCCTACATTACAACAGTGACTACACTCCAAAAAGTAATTAATTGGCTGAAAAGCGCTTTGGGACGTCCGGTGGTCGTGAAAGGCGCTATAGAAATGCAAGTCTTTCTTTAGTGCTAACATTCTATAAATTACCAGTGAATTTGGACGAGTCCACGGAGCTTTTGGTCGCCACGCCTGCACACGAATGTGGGTGTCTAAGACAAGGCTGCAGAGGAAAGCTGCAAACCGAATAAGGGAACAGAATGTTCCCTCCACAGCGGATTCAAAGATCAAAAGGCATCGTTTTTTTTTTAAATAATGGGGGAGGGCGGGGGTGGGTGGGTGGAGCAGTTAAGATGAAAGTGAGTAAGTTCCTTTGAGCTAAATCGGGATCTCCCAGCAGGGCAAGGCACACAAGAGAGACATTTACACCCTACAAATGGTGCAGAGAAGAGCCACAGAGAAGAACCCCTCCGTTAAATCTGCGCACAGAGCAATGTCATATTAGAGGGCCGGGTCTTGCTGGGAATATAACAACGTGCTAACGATGCACGCCATTACGAATGCTGGTCGATTTACGCCGCTTCCCCATTTGCTTCACACAAGCAGCATTGCACCCTCAGCCTCCCCGTTACTTTTAATAACTTAAGGATTTGCACATTAATTGTCCATTAAACTTGCCAGAGAAAGCTAAGTCTGGAAATTAGGAGAGTAAGTACCTTTCTAATGATGTGATAATTGTTAATGCAATGCCAATCAACCACTCTGGTCCAGAATGGGAGCTAATTAAACTGTGGAGTCTCATTCCTGCATGTAGTTAATTGTTCTTGGAGCTTTTCAAAATAGCAAATTTTAATTGTTTTCTTTTATTTCTTCCATTTCTTTTCTATTTCTTCTTTTTTTCTCTTAATTCAATCATTTTTCCCTCTCTAAGGCTGAGAATTTATCGATCGATGCGTCTTGGGAGCAGGTCAGCTGGTTTCCGGGTTCCAGTCCCGCCCCCAACTTCATCCAGCCCATGGACGTGATTTTACGTCGATTAGCCTTGTTAAGCCCACACTGCAGGCTTGCCGGCTGATTAAGAAGAAGCCGGTCAGATGACGTCATTTGATGATGCGTCATCTGCCGGTTTTCTTAAAGGGACCATGCACATTTTTTCTTTGACAGCTCATATCTCAGTGCTTGACAGCATTGAGATGCTGCAAACACTGACAATGATGGTTCACATGTGAGTTCTTGCACCCAGGCTCTTGAGTGACTCCCTCCTTAGGCTAGAACAGATGGCAGCTGCAGGTGAGGTTACAGCAGCGATTTGTCACTGGTGAGAGAGGTTATCCCAATAAAGTGGGACTAGACATACAATTCAAAACTTGTTACCTACAGAAAAGTCTAAATGCATTAAAAATGAATTTCCCAACATTTCCTTACCTCTGATACTCACCAGTGCACCATTGGATCCTTCACACCACTTCTGCAGCTGTCATCAATGCACAAACATTATAGCAGTCTCACAACACGTCACACTTACCTAGTGTGGTGTCCGGACATTGGAAGCCCAAAGTAGAATTGGCAAAATTGCAAAAGAGCCCATTAACTGCCTGTTAACAACCTTTAACAGGCAGTTAAGTGGCTATAATCCTCTTCCCGCCGCTAGGTGTCGGGTCCATGCGCAAATCGGGGACCTGACACTTGGGAAGATTGATTGGAGGCGGGTTGCCAGTGGGTTTCTGACCCGCTGTCAATCTTTGCGATTTTGCCAGATGTCCCGCCTCCAAACCCGCCCCATGAGCGCCAGCAAAATTCCGGCCTTTATTTCTCTTTCTGTTCCTGAATTGACTCTAATTCACCGTATTACCTTTTCCGTCATTCCTCTGTTTCTTTCTCAATCCTTAAATCTCATTACTTAAGGAGATACACTGTTGGTCCTGAAAGGGGTAAAAATTATTAAGGGTAAATCATTGTGTTCAGAAGAGATTAGGGGTTAATCTTAAAACCTGTGTGTTAGCTTTACAGAAACAGTAGCTTGCCATTATGGCAGTTTGTTGCAATAGTATAAAAGGGAAGTAGTGAGTTGCATTTCGAACTGTTATTTTATAATTGAAATAAAGAGTAGATTGCCTTTCAAAAGCTGGGCTTTATTAACCTTAAAAAACCAGCAAGTACATGTTGAGCACCCAGTCTCAACCACTGTAGAAAACTGAATTTAAGATGGCCACCACAGGTCACATGGAATCAACTAACCAATAAGTTTACAGCATATATCTCAAGGCAGGAAAACAGGCAACCAATTACAATGCTTCTTATAAAACAAGAATAATCACCACATTCACCCCCCCTTTTAAAATATACTTCAACCTAGGTAGCCTTTACAGTTTACAATTAGTTATTTATGACTAGAGCAATACATGTATAATGCCTTCAACAATTTTAAAATTTTACTATTAATTTATTAATTATTTTAAAAGTCCATTTTTAATTGGTCGACCGGATATCTTGTTCGTGTCGACCTTCTTAGCCTTGATGGAGTTCCTTGCCCTCCCACACCAGGAGACACAGAAATATCTTCTGCAGGGAGGCTATCAATATCCCGATTATCAACGGTTTCCGGATTGGAAGTCCCATTAGAAGGTAGATTGGAAGGATCATGAACATCCATCGGGGGCAGACTAAGAGAATTGTAAGTGTCTGCAATAGGATTGGAAATGTTCGTAGTATCTGTGACGACATCAACATTATCTGAATTATGGCTATTGTTAATGTCCTCAGGAGAGGGCTGGCCACCACAAGGAGCTAAGTCTTTAACTGAAACCGTACTTTCTTTCCCATCTTGGAATCGAATGTGAGCATATTGGGAATTTGCCTCCAATAGCTCCACCTCCTCCACTAAAGGATCATACTTTGACAGTCTAACATGGCGTCGGAGCAGCACAGGTCCCTGCATAGTAAGCCATGAAGGTACCGAATATCCCATAGTGGATCTCCAGGGATAGTTGAAGAGCCTTTCATGGGGGGTCACATTAGTAGCCGTTGAAAGCAATGATCTAATGGAATGCAGGGCATCAGGCAGTACCATTTCCCACTGTGTATTCTTAAGGTTCCGGGATGTCAAAGCCAACATAACTGCCTTCCAGATCACCCCATTGTATCGTTCGCACTGTCCATTACCCTGGGGATTATACGGGGTAGTTCTGCTAGTAGAAATTCCCCAACTCTGGAGGTATTCCTTCAACTGGGAAGACATAAAAGAACTTCCCTGATCCGAATGGATATACGCAGGCATCCCAAAGATGACAAAAAGTTGAGTCAGACATTTAATAACTGTAGCAGCTGATACATCTGCACAAGGAAAAGCAAAAGGGAACCTTGAAAACTCATCCACAACAGTAAATATATATCGATTCTGAGTCGTTGAAGGAAGAGGCCCCTTAAAATCAACGCTCAGGCGTTCAAAGGGAGAAGTAGCCTTTATAAGATGAGCTCGTTGAGGCTTAAAGAAATTCGGTTTACACCGGGCGCAGACAGAGCATGACGAAGTCATCCGCTTGACGTCTTCAACTGAAAAGGGCAAATTCTTACTGCGTACGAAGTGTATCATCCTCGTAACACCAGGATGGCACAAAGCATTATGAAGATTAATAAGCGTATCTCCGTGAAGCACAGAACAATAAGCCCTCGACAGCGCATCAGTGGCAACATTATCTTTCCCCGGACGATAGACTATATCGAAATGATAGCATGCCAACTCGATCCTCCAACTCATTATTTTATCATTCTTAATCTTTCCGAAATGTTTGACATCAAACATGAAGGACACAGATTTTTGGTCAGTTACTAACGTAAAATGTCGCCCAGATAAATAATGTCTCCATTTATACAGTGCTTCTACTATTGCGTACGCCTCTTTCTCTATTGATGAATGTCTCTGCTCACTATTGCTCAGAGTACGTGAGAAAAAGGCCACAGGTCTTCCATTTTGGTTCAGGGTAGCCCCAATTGCAAAATCGGAAGCGTCCGTCTCAATCACAAAGGGAACCTGCTCATCAATAGAATGCACAACTGCTCCAAGGATATCCTTTTTAAGATTATCAAAACACATCCTGGCCTCCCATGATAGAGGATATGTCGTAACCCGAATAAGGGGCCGGATCTTCTGCGAGAAGTTTGCAATCCAATTAGAATAATAAGAAAACAGTCCAACAACTCGTTGCAAGGCCTTAGAATTAGTAGGGCAAGGTAACTCAATCAGTGGTCGCAGCCGTTCTGGATCTGGTTTAATCTTGTTTCCCGAGATAATATACCCCAGTTAATTTACCTCGGTGGTCGAAAAGATGCACTTCTCTTTATTGAAAGTTAAGCCAACTTTTTCCGCAACTTGAAGGAATCTTTCTAGATTAAAATCGTGCTCCACCCTTGATTTGCCACACACCGTGATGTCATCTAAATATGAGAAGGTGTCAGAGAGAGAGTTATCACTTATAAAAGCATCCATTGCCCGTTGAAAACAGGCGACACCGTTAGTAACACCGAATGGTACTCGGCAAAACTGGTACAGCTTTCCGCCAGCTTCAAAGGCCGTATATGGTTTGTCCCTCTTAGCGATAGGAATCTGATGATAAGCACTCTTTAGGTCAATAGTGCTAAAAACCTTATATTGAGATACTTTATTGATAAGCTCATCAATCTTAGGCAGGGGGTACGCATCTAATTGAGTATACCTGTTAATAGTTTGAGAGTAGTCTATCACCATTCGCTTCTTATGTCTCTCATTAGTGGTGACAACTACCTGTGCCCGCCAGGGCGAAAAACTAGGTTCAATGATTCCTTCCGATAAAAGACGTTGAACTTCAGAATTAATAAATTCTTTATCCTGACTGCTATACCTTCTTGACTTGGTAGCAATTGGCTTACAGTCCAGCATCAAATTGGAAAAAAGTGATAATGGAGAAATGAATAAAGAAGTTAATCCACAAATAGACAAAGGTGGCTTGGTTCCTCCGAAAGAAAGACTGAGGGGCTCATGTAATTGAAGCACATCATGACCAATCAAAATGTCCGCACAGAGATTAGGCAGAACGGATAGGCGTATATCAGTATACGTATTACCTAGGAGAATTAATTTCACAAGGCAACAACCAGCTACTTGTCAGGTGAGAGTCGTCTGAGCCATACACACCTGATAGGAAACAGGCGAAATTTTCAAACGCTTCTCCCTCACAAACTGAAGACTTATAAAGCTCTCAGTACTGCCCGTATCTATAAGAGCCTTCACTTCTAACCCATTAACTTGGGCCATAACTATAGTTTTGTTTAGGCCATGGGGAAAGGCGGCAGAAACTGATGCAATAAACGCCCTATCTAAAGGCTGAATGGTCGCAGAGGAGGCAACCGATTTGCAAACATGTGCGTAATGACCTCCCTTGCCGCATTTACTACACACAACCTCCCGGGCAGGGCACTTCAGACGGGGGTGCCAGGCGTTCCCGCAAAAATAACACTTCTGAATCCTAGAGGCAACAGCTGCCGAAGTAGAAACTGTTTCGGAATCTGGTAAACCACTCCTATTAAATTCACGTAACTCCCTTTCATCCGGAACTGCCGAAACCACGGTCGCAGGCCGATCAAAAAGAGCATAAGCATCCGAACTTCTCTGAGCCAAATCCAATGTAGAGGCTTGCTCAAAAGCACTCTTAAGATCCAAAGTCTTATTTTCTAATAACCGCTGACGAATTGATCTAGACAGTAATCCATTAATAAATGCATCCCGTACCGACTCTTCCTTATGTTCTTCTGCAGACATGGCCATATAATTACAGTTAGCACCAAGGCGCCGGAGTGCTTGTAAATAAGCATCCAAGGATTCTCCCGCCTGCTGCCTACGGGCAGATAAAAGGTGACGTGCAAATACCTCATTTTTGGGTTTAACAAAAAAAATTTCCAACGTAGCAATAGCCAATTCATAAGTTTCACAGTCCAAAATATACTTATACACATCCGGAGCAATGTAGTTGATTAGTATATTCAACTTATTCAGAGATTGCTGATCCAACACACCCAAAAAGTTTTTAAATGTACGATACCAATGTTTCCATTGATCATCCACTCCTGCAGAATTAGGTTCAGCATTAAATCGTTCCGGTCGAAGATATCGTTCCATTATAGCAAAAGGTTAATAAATTGAAATAAAGAGTAGATTGCCTTTCAAAAGCTAGGCTTTATTAACCTTAAAAAACCAGCAAGTACATGTTGAGCACCCAGTCTCAACCACTGTAGAAAACTGAATTTAAGATGGCCACCACAGGTCACATGGAATCAACTAACCAATAAGTTTACAGCATATATCTCAAGGCAGGAAAACAGGCAACCAATTAAAATGCTTCTTATAAAACAAGAATAATCACCACAATAATTAACTTAGGGGCCTGAGTTTTATCCAATCACTGGCTAGCACCTCAGTAGGTCAAGCCTCAATAAATGGCAAAAACCGGACTCCAATGTCCAGGTGACCAGCTTCAGTTGAGATAAAGAGGAACCGAGAGATTAGGTCCATTAACGATGTGCTAATATAGACAAGTTGTTTTGAAGAAACTGCGATTGGAGGACAATTTGTTGCTAGGGTCCTAGGATTGGCTTAAAGTATAAATGATGTAATAATTACTAACTGCTGCACCTTTCCGGCTTTTCAAATGTATAAAAACAGCTGTCGGCCATTGTATCTTTGAGAAGAGGTATCACAAGACCGCGGGGTCTTTGATCTTCTCCCAGAACGTTCTGATAATAAAACTGTGTGCTGCTATTTCACAACAGACTTGTGTGGATCTATTTTCACTCCAACAAATTGGTGTAGTCGGCAGGATGCTGCAGAACTGAAAGACCGCCCGTACCAGTAAACCCGGACGAGAAGTCAAATTTTGACCGTCCAGAAATTGAGTCATCTGGGAAGGCGGAGGGACAGTGCCATAGCATCACGAATCAAGTGAAAGTCTGTAAGAGGTAGGAGAGCACAGTTGTATGAGTGTGGATTGCATGTACTAAGGGAACACTGTGTAGCGATAAAGGTCGCGAAGGAATGAGTGATTGACTGACCGACACGGTCAAGGAGGGTACCTGTCTCATCGACCCTAGCCTGAGCTGGAATTTAGAGGGCGATTGGGCCCCACGTGATTGCCAGGATCATGTAGGCTGAGAGACACCAAAGTACCCTGGGATCGTGAGGTCATTGACTATATGTATGTTTAATTGTGATTAATTAACCGCTTAAAGTCTTTCAAAATATCAAGGTCTAGACCGCATAGAAGGACTCAACCTAAAGGAGTTGCAAGTAGCAAGTACCTCTGACAACTCGGGTTGCAAGCACGATCTCGCTCTGCGAGAGTAAGTAAGGGACGTGCCGCTGACAACGATTGGGAAGGTTGTGAGTTAAACTACAGATGGTGTCGGGAAAAGAGATAGAATGGGGACCCCCAGGGGCCCTGAGTAGATTCTATGCTGACGACCGGAAAGGTCTAGTCGGTAAGATGAGGAAGGAGGGGTGGGATCCGCTCCAGAATCCAAAGGCAGAGAGAGTGGTGGGAAGGTCAAAAACAGAAAAAGACTAAAAAGGCAGGGGTGATACTAGTAAACCAATTAGTCACACTGATTACCAAAGTGTAGCGACTCCACACTAGGCTTGCAAGTAAAAATGAAAGGATCCTTGAACTAGAACAAGAGGTAGAGTTTTAAGAACAGAAGAGAAAAACAGTTATTGATGGATATCGAATGGATAAATCCGAGTATTGGAATTAGCGGGATGACTACTACCCGCACAATTTTATGTATGCCCAAATAGTGAGGGAACGATTTTAGGAATAGATTTATTAAAGGAATTTAATTTGTTGGTAGATTCGAGATGAGGAAAATTAACATGGGTGCAGGAAAATGGAGATAAGGCAAATTGGGGACAACCCCTCTGCCATCTGGCAACAATCGGGAGTGCGAAACTCGTGGAAAGGGACTGGAAGGAGGAAGGAAATTATGGGACTATATGCGAGGCAGTAAAATCAGTATGGGCAACCTCAAAACAGGACACTGGTTTGGCCAATATAACGCCTATATGTGTGCCCGGGCCCAAGCATAAACCCCATAAGCAGTACCCAATCCGACCCGAGGCGAAAGAAGCCGCATCGAAAATTGTAAATCCATTAGAGGAGAAAGGAATAATTAGAGCCACAGAGAGTACAACCAATTCGCCTGTGTGGCCAGTCACAAAACCAGATGGATCATGTCGGCTAACAATTGATTATACCGCATTAAACAAGGTAACGCCAAAGTTGCACCCCATAGTGACGAGTCCAGCCACTATTATTAATGGACTAAGCCCGGAACACAAGGTGTTCACGGTCCTGGATATAGCTAATGGATTTTGGTCGCTACCATTGGATCCAGAATCACAAGAAAAGTTTGCTTTCACGGTCGGGGATAGACATTATACCTGGACACGGTTGCCTCAGGGCTTCCATAACAGTCCAGCGTCATTCCACCGGGCGATGAGTTCATTATTAGAACTGATAGACTTAACCCCGTATCAGAGTACTATATTGCAGTATGTAGACGATTTATTAATAGCATCAGAAGACGAAAGAGGACACGCTGCAGCTTTGATTGTCATTCTACAAACGTTAGAAAAAGGAGGGTTTAAGGTGAACCCTCAGAAAGCTCAAATTGGACAAAGTGTTGTCTCTTATTTAGGACAACAATTGTCCCAGGGAATCAGGACAATGCCTGATGACCGTCGAAAGGCAATCCAAGAAATGCCTCGACCCGTGTCAGTGAGAGGGGTTAGAAAGGTATTAGGGCCTAGAAATTGGGTTTTGGCTTAGCCAGGGCTTTAGCGCCGGAAATTAGTGCCGGCGCTAAGTCCCCTGCGCGCGCCAAAAATTCAGTGGCGCCGCGCCCAAACGGCTGCCGGCGCTACTGAAGGGTCTTAGCGCCTGGAAAAGGGCGCTAACTGCCGTTTCGCGCCGCAATTCCGGCGCTGCGGCACCCGATGCGGTGCGGCAGGCTGGGGAAGTGCAGGCCTCCTCCTTCCGTTAAGGAGGAGCTGCCTGCACCCGGCCGCGGCCGGCGCAAATCTGCTTAAAAATGAGCCCGGCACCTTGGACAAGTGCCGGGCTTGCATTTGTTCCGGGGGGGGGGGGGGGGAGAAGTCCGGGGAGGGAGCTGCAGGCAGGCGGCCGGCGGGAAAGCGGCCGGCCGCCGCGGGGCCTTTAATGCGCCGGCGCTAACTGCAGTAAGGCACCTCTGACAAAACGCTGGTTGCGGCTGCCACGGGCGAGGCGGCCGCAACTCAATTTCGGAGTTCGGGCGGGTTACCACGGCAACCGGGATGCTGCGCACACCGATGACGTCATCGGTGCCGGCGCAGCGCTACCGGAGCAACGCCGATTTAGGGCCCCAGGGAATTTCACTACTGGCCATAACTCCGGCGCAAGGCCCTCTAGCGCCTCAAATGAGGCGCTAAGGCTACTGAATTTTCAGCCGTAGGTCTTTTTAACTACAGCAGGAACTTTATACCTAATTTCGCTGCAATAGCAGAACCCATACAGAGGCTCGTAAAAGGGGGGAACCCCGGTAAGACCCTCATCGAATGGGGTCCAGAACAGGAAACAGCCTGTGTAATCCTAAAGCAAGCGTTGATGACAGCCCCGGGACTTGGATTACCAGATATAAAGAAACCCTTTCATATCCACTGTGAAAATGAGGGGGGATTCTACGCAGCAGTCGTCACCCAACAGCATGGGGACAAAAGACGACCAGTAGCGTATTATTCCACCCAACAATCACCAGTGGTTGCTGGACTGTCATGATGTGTGGCAGCCTTAGATTGTGCAGCATGGGCAGTGAAGGTTAGCGAACCCACAATAATGACCGGGGAGATAATTTTACACACTAAACACACGCTGGTAGAAATGGTGAATAACCACAAGCTAAAAGCAGTGTCAAATGTACGTAGGGCACGCTGGGAAAATGTCTTGTTGCCGACAGATAAGTCAGTAAAAATATTTCGAGATACTGGAGAAAACCCTGCAGAAGGTATGGTAGGGATGGGAGAGCCCCACGAATGCGCAGACATAGACGATGAGGTCGACAATAGCCCGATACGGGACAAACCGTTGGAACAGGCCCAACTCACCCTCTATGTGGATGGGTCCCGGAAATATATTGATGGATCACCACGGACTGGGTGGGCAGTTGTAAATGACCAGTTGGAAACAGAATCATCTGGGAGATTGGACGGAGGGCTCTCAGCACAAGTGGCAGAGATAGTAGCCCTAACAAAGGCCTTGGAGTTAGCTAAAGGGAGAACTGTAAATATATACACAGATAGTCGATATACGTTTGGAGTAGTACATGATTACATGACTGCTTGGGGACGAAGGGGGTTCATGACGACGGGAGGATATCATATTAAACACCAACAGCGCATAAAGGCCCTCCTAGAAGCAGCGAAAGCCCCAGCACAAGCAGCAGTAATAAAAATAGAGGCGCACCAGAAAATACAGAATCAGGAACAAAGAGGAAACCAGGCTGCCGATTTAGCAGCAAAGCAAGCTCTTGAACAAGAAATAGATTTCACCGGACCACTTCCCACGTCTAGGGGATGAAAGTACTGCCTGGTGATTATAGGCTAATTCCCAGGTGGGGAGTACCGGTCCAGATTGATTCAGATCAGGGGACGCACTTTACAGGAGCTGTAGTAAAAAAAAAGGTATGCGATTGGATGGGAATAAAGCAAAAGTTCCACATCCCTTACCATCCCCAGAGTTCAGGGATGGTGGAGCGGATGAACCAAACGCTGAAAACAGCCTTAGCCAAGGCTTTAGGGGAGAAGCAACAACAATGTAGATGTGTTACCAGCAGTGTTAATGAAATTAAGGGCCACCCCAAACCGAACAACGGGCTTATCACCCTACGAGCTAATGACGGGGAGGGCAATGCAACTCCCCCATGGAATAATAACTGGAGGGGAGGATGTGGGTCCTCTAAGGGATAAAGGCCTAGAAATTCAGTGGCCTGCGCCACCAGTTTGCGCCCAAAGTGGGCTTTTGCGCCACTGTGCAAACCTACCGCGATATTTAGCGGGGCGCTAATGGCGGCGTTAGCCATTAGCGCTGCGCCGCCACCGATGACGTCATCGGTGTGCGCAGCGCCCCACTATCGCCCCGCTGGCCATATTTAGTTGCTGCCGCCTCCCCCGCGCCGGCCGCAAACAGCGACCGGTACACGGGGCCTACCTGTGCCGGTAGTGGGGCGAGTTAAGGTGGAGGTGCGGCCGGCCGCTTTTTCGGCGGCCGCCTGCCCGCACCTCCGTCCCCGGCCTCCTACACCCCCCCCCCCCTGCGGCATTGCCGGCTGTTTCCAGAGAGCCCGGCACTTCTCCTTGGTGCTGGGCTCATTTGCCGGCACTCGCGAGCGGGGATCGCGCTGTTGCAGGCACCTCCCCCTTAAGAGTGAGAGGAAGGCCTGCAGTACCGCAGGCTGCCGTGCCGCAGCGGGTGGCGCTGCGGCACTTTACACGCCGATATTCAGTTTCAGCGCCCCAAGCGGGGCGCCGAAACCCTTGTTTAGTGGCCAGCTTCCACTTGGGGCGCTGAAAGTGAATTTTCCGCTGGCGCAAGTGGCTCCGCGCGCAGCGGTAATTCCGGCGCCCAGGCGAGCTGGGCGCCCCTAACTGAATTTCTAGGCCAAAATCCGTAGGAATATCCTGGAATTAAGCAATCAGTTAAAAGAGATAAGGCAGCAAACTCGGGACAGACAGGAGGAAAAAGATAAATTTAAGGTTTTACCGACATGGAAGTTATTAACATCTGTGCCGAGACAAATAAAACACAAGATTTGCTGAGTGAAAGGAACCTTAAAAAAATGCTGGAATTTCAGTTTGTGCGAAAATGTGTTTTAAAGTGTGAAAGTTTACCTGACTATGAATGTTTAAGAAGTTACAGTATTTCTTTGGTCTGAAAGTTTGCCTTTAAAAGAAAGATTCTGTTATGTTTGTTTTAGCTCCACCCACTTCACTTTTGTCTTGTCTTGAATTTTGGAAGTTTTAGGAATGTGCGAATAAGATTGTGCCTCCAGAATTGAAAAAAAAACTTTGAACTAATTTAAGTTAAGCTGGTGTGTAAAAACTGAGAAGAACAACAAAAAGTTTGTTTTAATCTTGGAGTCGCAGTTGCTATGGTGAAATCTTCTCAGTTTGATTTAATTTGGTTAAATGTGAAAAACTAATTTTTCTCCAGATATATTCAATGTTTTTACAGTATTTTGGAAAGACATCTGAAGAAAGGACAATAAGAAATATGACGTAACTTACTGTTTCTGCAAGAATGTGTTATTTTGTTTTGTTTTATCTGTTCTGTTCGTGTTTGGTTAAAGTGTGAAAACACAACTGTCTTTTTTTTGATAAATTTACGTGAAGTAACTTAATGACGTGCGATAATGTTTTGCTCCACCTCCTTAAAAACCTGCAAAGGAGCTAACCCTTCCCACTGACAGCTGTTTAAGTTCACCAAGCAACAACTATAGTATGAAATTTAAAGATGTTGGACATTATTAAATTTAAGTTTCTTAATTTTAAGTTAATAAGAATTGTTCAATTTTAATGAAAGTGTAATGCGTGCATGATTTTTTGGTTCTTGTTAAAAAAAAAACAACTGTTGTGATAATGGAAAAAGGGATATCCCTGTTATGTGTGTGTATAGCGGGTGCCTGCCTAATTGTTATGATGAGACAGGTCCCCGGACCGGAGAATAATAATAAGCGACGATGTAGAGAACTAAATGTGAATACCTTTTTGTATGTGTGTTATACATATGCCTTCCTTATCTCAGATGGTGCCACCAAATTGGCACAGAACGAGATGCGCAATTATTAAGTAGAGAGATACTTCGCTATATTGATACCCTCATATGGGGTTGCAAGGACGATAAAGGAAATTCAGCACGTAGCATCAATGTTGGGAAAGGTAGCCAATGATACCACTGAATCATTGAGTGAAGTCAGTGCTGGGACGGTGGCTATTAGGTCAACCACCCTGCAAAATAGGATGGCCCTTGATTATATCTTAGCAGAGAAGAGAGGGACCTGTGCCTTGATAGGGACAGAATGTTGCACGTACATTTCTGACAGTTCAGAAAATATAATTAATTTGGTCGAACATATCCGGCAGGAGGCGGTAAAACTTAGACAACCACCTGAATCAACCCTGTGGGATTGGGCACCCGGATGGTTGGGATCAATCGGAACCTCATTGTTACATGGATTGATGTTGTTCTTTGTCGTGATGATTATACTGCACTGTGCATTTTTGGCAATAAGGTGTTGCAGCGCCCAAATGGCAAAAATTGTTGTTCCTGCCGCACCAGTTGGGCAGGGGCAGTATCACATTCGGGAAAGAGCTGCATTTATTTAGAAGTATAGACAGCTAGATGGATAATGTTCGCATTGGGTAATGTTTGTGTGAATTTTTGTAGAGATAGAGTAGAGTAGGGATTAACCAGTGGTTATGGCACAAGGCACAAGAAGAAACAGACAAACTGATGATGAAGGAGATGTGGACAAACAGAAAGGAGGAAATGGACTATCAGTCATAAAAAAGAGAAGGGCATGTTTTCGACACATACAAATTATTAAGGGACTAAAAAGGACAATAGCCAATAATGGCATAACTGACTCATCAAGAATGTCCTAAACAATTGTGGTCATTGTTGGATTTCGTATATGGATTACAAGGAGCTGCGTGCCGCCATTTTTACCCTGGTACATTGGTCTCCAGGACAAATCAAGCTTTGGCCAGGGACCAAAAGGAGGGACTGAAAGGGGTAAAAATTATTAAGGGTAAATCATTGTGTTCAGAAGAGATTAGGGGTTAATCTTAAAACCTGTGTGTTAGCTTTACAGAAACAGTAGCTTGCCACTATGGCAGTTTATTGCAATAGTATATGGCAGTTTGTTGCAATAGCATAAAAGGGAAGTAGTGAGTTGCATTTCGAACTGTTATTTTATAATTAACTTAGGGGCCTGAGTTGTATCCAATCACTGGCTAGCACCTCAGTAGGTCAAGCCTCAGTAAATGGCAAAAACCGGACTCCAATGTCCAGGTGACCAGCTTCAGTTGAGATAAAGAGGAACCGAGAGATTAGGTCCATTAACGATGTGCTAATATAGACAAGTTGTTTTGAAGAAACTGCGATTGGAGGACAATTTGTTGCTAGGGTCCTAGGATTGGCTTAAAGTATAAATGATGTAATAATTACTAACTGCTGCACCTTTCCGGCTTTTCAAATGTATAAAAACGGCTGTCGGCCATTGTATCTTTGAGAAGAGGTATCACAAGACCGCGGGGTCTTTGATCTTCTCCCAGAACGTTCTGATAATAAAACTGTGTGCTACTATTTCACGACAGACTTGTGTGGATCTATTTTCACTCCAACAGTCCTGAGGTTCACCGAGGTCCCAGATGCCCCATTGCCCTCGCCGCGCCCGTTATCAGCTCGCACTTCCAGCAAGCTACAGCGCATATGGTTCAATGAGCTGACCAGAGCAGCAAGGGTGAGAACAAGTCTCTCTCTCTCTCTCCATTTGTCTGCATTACACTTGACCACACAGATCGGAGGACCGCCTCATAGGACTGCTCCTGGGCCTGGCCAAAAAAGCCATCAATTGGTCCAGGCAGCGGGCGGTCGTAGAGGTCGTTCGGCCCGATTGCCTGCCTCTCTTCCGCGGCCATGTTCGCGCCTGGGTGGCCCTGGAGATGGAGCACGCGGTGTCCACCGGCACACTCGAGGCCTTCCGCGACCGGTGGGCGCCACGGGGACTGGAGTGCATCATCACCCCGGCCAACCAAATTTTAATTTAATTTGTTAAGTTTTATTTAAAGGTTTATTGATTTACAGATAACTTGTTTATCCACCCCATCAAAAAGAGTACACTTGACCACAACCCACCCCTCCCCTCTCCTCCAGCACTCTGAACACTCCCCTCCCCAGCACCACATGCATCCCCACCAATCAGTGCACCACCTCTCCTTATTCTAATCACACCCTTAGCTCACTGCCTTCATAACAGGCACTGACGGAATTCGGTCTTCACCTGGCAGCAAATGCTAAACGTTTCACTCCTCCAAAGAATGCTTGCTCATTTCACAGTCCACCCACTATCCCTTAACCAATTCTCCAGCCTGCTCACAAATTGCTACTTCTCACTCTCAACGTGCAAACTGTATTAAGAAATGAAATGGGAAACTTTAGGGCCCGTTGGTGGGTTTTGGGGTCGGGTGGGAAGTAAAAATGTTTAAATCTTAAACCCAAACCCATCCTGCCTTGAACCCGCCTACTTCCAGTTTTAATGGAGGTGGGACGGATGGGCGAAAAACCAACCTACTCCCAGGAGGCGGGTCCCTCATTTAAATATTTCAGTGAGGCTGCATGCCTCAGGTTTTATCTCCAGACCAGACCGGGTAAGGACGGCAGATTTCCTTCCCTTAAAAGGACATTAGTGAGCAAGTTGAGTTCCCAGGCCTCGGTAAACCCGACAGCTAAAGGGAGGCGAGGACTGCTGCATGGCAGAGGTAAGTGATTATCCAGCACTGCTTGTGGGCCAGGAGGAGCAGGAGTGCTTCCCCCCCAGTCCACCCCCCCAAGCAAAACTGCCTCCCTCCCTGCGATCAGACCCTCCCCACGATATCACTGCCCCCCCCACTCCACAACCGCATTCGGACCCTCCCCCTGTGATCACCGGCCTGCCCCCAACACCCCATCTGTCTCTGACCCCTAGCAATCACACCACCCCCCACACCAACCCTACAAGCCACTCTGTACCCACCACCTCGCTATCTCTACCCTAGTGGCACGAACCTACCTCCCCCTGGGCTGCGACCTCTGCTGCAGCGTTCCCCGCCCAACAGGGAGCCTAGCCTTTCAGTCACGCTGGCTTCGGGGGTCCTCTTTTGGTTAGAACCGGTTAACTGTAAATTAACTGTAATTTAATAAAACTTTAAATAAAACAAAACAAATTAAATTTAAATTGGGTTTGCCGGGGTGATGATGCACTCCAGTCCCCGCAACGCCCACTGGTCTCGGAAGGCCTCAAGTGTGCCGGCGGACACTGCGTGCTCCCTCTCCAGGGCCACCCGGGCGCAAACATAGCCGCGGCAGAGAGGAAGGCAATCTGGCCGGACGACCCCCTCGACTGCCCGCTGCCTGGACCTGTTGATGGCCACTTTGGCTAGGCCCAGGAGCAGTCCCACGAGGAGGTCCTCTGACGTGTCCGCTCCCCTCCGCACCGGATGACCGAAGATCAGGAGCGTAGGACTGAAGTACAACCAAAAATCGAGGAGCAGCCCCTTTAAATAATGGAACAGGGGCTGCAACCTCACACATTGAATATAAACATGGAACACGGACTCCTCTAGGCCGCAGAAAAGGCAGGCGGCCTGGGAGTCCGTGAACCCACTTAACATTTTATTGCACGGGACTGCTCCGTGCAACACCCTCCAGGCCAAGTCCCCAATAGAAAAGTGGGGGACTCCCGCGTAGAGAGCCCCCCATTGGGGACCTCCGCCTCCGCCGGACGGTAAGATGGCACGCCAAGGAGTGTCCGGTCGGCAGGCGAAGATGACAAAGGGGAAAGTGTGCAGGAGCAGCCCGTACAGGAAACCCCTCCTTGCAGAGCTAAAGGGCACGGAGGGTATTTCCCCGAGGCGGCTCAAGTCGCGAGGCGCCGGTTCCCGAGAGGGATCTGGCTTCGAGGGTGGGGGATCCTGCTTTAAAAAAAAACACCTTAACTCCTCCCCCCCCCTGCAGATCAAGGCCAAAGTGTCTGTTGAAACCACCGTGTCAGCCAACGAGTTGGAGGCGGGGCGGGACTCACAGCAAACAGAATCTATTTAAAATGACTTTCTACGAACTACAGCAAACGGACCACCTAACTGAAATGGCAGCAAAGTCTAGTGATTTAAAGTAGGATTATTTCTCCAGCAAAACGCAGTGAGTGAAGGATAACTACAATTCTATGTGCGAAAAATCAGTCCCAGTCACTTACAGGTGCAATTGACGGGGGGGAAATGACCCAACCAGCTCCATCCTGGCTGGGACTTGGGGCATCAATATATGCCGCCGCTTCGAACTCCACCAATGTAACATGAAACTTTTATGAAGCAGCAACTCAAATGGCAAAGAAGCATTGTACTGTATTGATTAAATGCTGGGTTTAGAATTTATCTCCAATGAGATTTTGCAATTCATTGGGTAATGTTCTGCATAAAACCCCTTTATTGAAAAATGGATTACATCCATCGTATCTTTTTTCACAAACAAGCAGCCCACCGACAAAATGCAGTAATTAAAGTAAAAAAAAACACACAATTAATTGATTTGTCAGTCACCTAAATTGAATATTTCGAGGTAATCAATTTGTGGTGCTTAATATCCCGCCTTCATCCGAGTGAGATGAATAGATTAGCGCCTCGACGCAGACGGCTTTTGCATATTCAACCGGGATTAGATTGGCCTATGTGTAACGATGAATAATTGCTCCATGTCTGCTTTCTTTTAAATAAACAAAACTAACGAGAGCTGCATCACTAAATTAAATTATTTGTTCTCGGTGTCACCTCGTATCTGCGTCAAGTACGAATGCACAGAATGGTGATGGGTCGATTTTAACGCGGGGCAGGATTCGAACGGGCAGGGGGGTTGGGGCAGGCAGGAAGCCCCCGTGCACGGTGCCGGCCTGGGGTTAATCATTGTAGCGGCAGTGGAGCAGAGAGACTTGGGGACTCATACATTTTTAAATGTGGAAGGACAACTTGATAAAGCTCTTAAAAAAAAATATAGGTTCTTAGGTGTTATAAATAGGAGCATTGAGTACAACAGCAAAGAGGTAATGCAAACTTTTACAAATCATTTGGTCACATTTAGAATATTGCATCCATTTTGGATCCCTTGCTTCAGGGAGGAGATCAAGGTCATGGAGGGGGTGGAGAGAAGATTTATTGAAGTGATACCGGGGATGAGAGGTTTTTGGTTGCGAGAAGAGAACAGAGTTAATAATGTTAACAAAGAAGGTTAAGAGGCAATCTAATACAGGTGCTTCAGATCTGAGGGGTTTTGAATAAAGCAAATTGGGGAAAAAACTATTTCCACCGGAGGGGAGATGGTAACTCGAGGGTGGAAATTTAGACTCAAAGCCAGAAGCTTGGAGGGAGAGGTGAGGAGAAATATCTTATGCAGAGAACATGAAATACACTACCAGAAACAGTGGTGGAAGCAAAATCCATAATAGCTTATAAAAAGAAAATGAATAAGTATTTGAAAAACAAAACGTTAAAAGAGCTGGGGAATGGGACTAAGTAGAAAGTCAGAGAGTCAGCACAGGCTTAGTTGGGCCAAATGGCCCCCTCTGTTTAATGATTAAAATGAAACGGTGAACACAGGGGGCTGGATTTTACTCACCGAGATGCATTGGGGGCAGGACTGCTGGGTTCTAGTCCCACCTCCAGCGACATCTGAGGAACAGATGCTATTTTGCCCTGATTGGCCTTGTTAAGCCTGCCCTGTGGGCTTGCTGGCCAATTAAGGGAAAGCCTGTGTCAGATGACGTCAGTGGCTGACACTTCATCTGCTGGTTTTCTTAAAGGCACATGAACCATAACTTTTTGACAGTGTTTGACAGCATTGAGGTGCTGTCAAACACTGACAATCACTGTACAAAGGTAAGCCCTTGCACCCAGGCTCTCCAGTGACTCTATCCTTAGGATGAAACAGATGGCAGCTGCAGGTGAGGGTACAGAAGCGATCTGTCACTTCTCCCAATGAGTTGAGGCCACATAAGCACTTCAAAGCTTGTCACCTACAGATAAATCTGAACACATTAAAAATGACTTTCTCAACATTTCCTTACCTCTGATACTAACCAGTGTCCCATTGCATCCTTCACACCTTCACACCACTTCTGCAGCTGTCATTTATACACCAACATGACAACAGACCCACAGCACATCTCACTTACCCTGGTGGGGTTCCCCGACGTCGGGAAGTTCACAGCAGCAGTCAAAAAATTGGAAAAAGCCTCTTAACTGTCTGTTAACTACCTGTTAACAGGCAGTTAAGTGGCTATAAACGTCTTCCCGCCACTAGGAGTCAGATCCCTGTGCTAATCGGGGACCTGACTTCCCTGAAGATTGGTTGGAGGCGGGTTGGGAGCGGGTTTGGGACCCACTCCCATTTTTTTGGATTTTCCCAGCAGTCCCGCCTCCAAACCCACCTCCTCAGGACTGGTAAAATCCTGCCCTGAAAATCTAAAATAGGAAATGCTGCAAATTTAGGGTCTGTCAGCAACTAAAAAGACAAAAGACAAACAAAAAATATTGCACATGCAGACCTTGCATCAGATTTCCTGGTAAAAATCAGAGATCTTGAAACACTGACTTTTGAATGTTTTTCTGTATTGAATGTAATCTCCCTGTAAATAGAACTCTTGACAAAAAAGAAAGACTTGTATTTATATAGCGTCATTCACAAAGGTAGGACATCCCAAAATGCTTTACAGCCAATGAAGTAATTTTGAAGTCACTGTTGTAATGTAGGAAACGCGGCAGCCAATTTGCGCACAGCAAGCTCCCACAAACAGCAATGTGATAATGACCGGATAATCTGTTTTAGTGATGTTGATTGGAGGATAAATATTAGCCCAGGACACTGGGGAGAACTCCCCCTGCTCTTCTTCGAAATAGTGCCGTGGGATCTTTTACATCCACGTGAGAGAGCAGACGGGGCCTCGGTTTAACATCTCATTTGAAAGGCAACATCTCCGACAGTGCAGCACTCCCTCAGCGCTGTACTGGAGTGTCAGCCTGGAATTTTGTGCTCGAGTCTTTACTTTTTTTCTGCACCTTCATAAACTCAACATCCATCTTTGTGGCCAATTTGAACACACAAACGGCTGACACACAAGATAGAGAACATTTTAGATCCATCATGACCAACAAGAGCATGAATGGACTGAAGTACTACTGAATTATTGAGAGAAAGAAAGAAAGAAAGAAAGAAAGACTTGCATTTATGCAGCGCATTTCACAACCACTGGATGTCTCAAAGCGCTTTACAGCTAATTAAGTATATTTGAAGTGCAGTCGCTGTTGTAATGTGGGAAACGCGGCAGCCAATTTGTGCACAGCAAGCTCCCACAAACAGCAATGTGATAATGACAAGATAATCTGTTTTTGTTATGTTGATTGATGGATAAATATTGGCCCAGGACACCGGGGATACCTCCCCTGCTCTTCTTCAAAATAGTGCCATGGCATCTTTTATGTCCACCTGAGAGAGCAGATGGGTCCTCGGTTTTACGTCTCATCCGAAAGACGGCACCTCCGACAGTGCAGCACTCCCTCAGCACAGCACTGGGAGTGTCAGCCTAGCTTTATGTGCTCAAGTCCCTGGAGTGAGATGGTGAAGTATTCATAAAAAGCCCAATTTTCCAAGTACACCCTGCTGGTGGCAAGCAAGACCTACTGGACCCGGATATCAGAAAAGCCCAGGCGCGCTCTCTGTGATTTTCCATCTGTTGATTAAAATGGGTTGAAAAGACAGACAGTGATCCTGCCATTTCCCAACATACATGGTCCGCGGGTGCATGCTCAGACAATTGGGCCCATCCGCTTGTTATTTAATGCCGTGCGTTACACATAACTGTTGCATTTCATAATACTTATTTCAAATATTTATCATTTGAGTGTGATTATTTAAGATCTATATCATAGAATCATAGAGGTTTATGGGGCAGAAGAAGGCCATTCGGCCCATCGTGTCTGTGCCGGCCGAAAAAGAGCCATCCAGCCTAATCCCACTTTCCAGCTCTTGGTCCGTAGCCCTGCAGGTTACAGCACTTCAAGTGCATATTTTTAAATGCGATGAGGGTTTCTGCCTCTACCACCCTTTCAGGCAGTGAGTTCCAGACCCCCACCACCCTATGGGTGAAAAAAGTTTTCCTCAACTCCCCTCTAATCCTTCTATCAATTACTTTAAATCTGTGCCCCCTGGTTATGAAGGATGTTCCCAATGGTGGGGAGTCCAGAACCAGGGGTCACAGTCTAAGGATAAGGGGTAAGCCATTTAGGACAGAGATGAGGAGGAATTTCTTCACCCAGAGAGTGGTGAACCTGTGGAATTCTCTACCACAAAAGGCAGTTGAGGCCAATTCATTAAATATATTCAAGAAGGAGTTAGATATATTTCTTGAGGCTAAAGGGATCAAGGGATATGGGGAGAAGGCAGGGGCAGGGCATGGAATTTGGATGATCAGCCATGATCTCATTGAATGGCGGAGCAGGCTCGAGGGGCCGAATGGCCGACTCCTGCTCCTATCTTCTATGTTTCTATGTTTCTATGTTATTAACCTCTCTGCTAAGGGAAATAGGTTGTTCCTATCCACTTTATCTAGGCCCCTCATAGTTTTATACACCTCAATTAAATCTCCCCTCAGCCTCCTCTGTCCAAAGGACGAAGGAGCAGCGCTCCGAAAGCTTTTGATTTGAAATAAAGTTGTTGGACTATAACCTAGTGTTGTGTGATTTCTTACATTTGTCCACCCCAGTCCAACTCCGGCATCTCCACACCAAAGGAAAGTATATAGGGTAGCATTTAGTCTCTACCACCCATCTCTTTCAAATTTATTTTTCAAATATTTATTCACTTTCTTTTTATAAGCTGTTCTGGATTATGCTTCACCATTGTTTCTGGTGGTGTATTTCATGTGCTCTGCATAAGACATTTCTCCTCACCTCTCCCTCCGTGCTTTGGGCACTGAGATTAAATTTACGCCCTCGTGTTACCAACTCCCCTCCAGTGGAAATCGTTTTTCACAATTTGCTTTATTCAAATCCCTCAGTTCTGAAGCACCTGCATTAGATTGCCTCTTAAACTTCTTTGTTCTAACGCGAACTCTATCACTAAAATCTACCCCATACCTTTGGCAGGTTTATGTTCTTGTGCTAATTGTACTGTGGACACCACTGACAGGCAATGCGACAGCTTTCCTTTGTGGCAATACAGGAGCAGTGGTAACTCAATTATAACAAAATCCAGGCTGACACTTCAGCGTGTTCTGGCACTAACTGGAGACGAGCAGGGAGCAATCCTGGAAACAACAGAAGATGCTGGAAAAACTCAGCAGGCCAGGCAACATCTGTGGAGAGAGAAACAGAGTCAACGTTTCAGGTCGAAACCCTTCATCAGAACTGAGAAAAAAAGGCAGGAAATGAAACAGATTAAAAGGCAGTTTGGGGGCTGGGAAATGGGGGAGGGGATGAAAGAAGAGACATTAAGAGATATTCAAGGTGAGACGAGATGGTAATAGGACAGGTAAAGAAACAAACAATGGCTCTAGATGAAGTGTGAAATGCGCTGGCAGAGTGAGAGACAGTTGCCATGTGGGAGAGAGAGAGACAAGGAAAAGGCACAAACCAAAAGTGTGGATAAAAAATATAAAACTATAACAGGGGCCGAGGTTATGATCTGAAATTGTTGAACTCGATATTGAGTCCGGAAGGCTGTAAAGTGCCTAATCGGAAGATGAGGTGCTGTTCCTCGAGCTTACGCTGAGCTTCCGTGGAACAATGCAAGAGGCCAAGGACAGTGAGGTCTGAGTGGAAATGGAACGGTGAATTGAAATGAGAGGTGACCGGAAGCTCGGGGTCACCCTTACGAACTGAACGGAGGTGTTCCACCCAATCTGTGATTACCGGTAATCCTGGTATCCTGGTCAACTTTCAAGCAACAGCATCAAAAACAGATGACCCCATCAACCGTCCATTTGCTGATCGGGTGACCTTGCTGTATGTAAATTGGCTCTTGTGTTCGCCTATATAATCACAATGCCTGCACTTCGAAAGTAATTCCATTTGTTACAAAGAGGGGAACATTTGTTGGGTTAGCGCCTCCCATTAGCATCCCTGGGAGGTGATAACAGGGCATTAACGACTTACTGCCCGGGCGTGGCGAGAGGAACGACTCTCGCTGACTTGGCTGGGAGGTTTGCGGCGGCGGTAACACTTTGCGCCATGGTCTCCTGTACCCGGAGATCGTGACGTCATCGCCGTGCGCATCACCCCGGTAGCGCCCCGGACCCAAACTTCGGTTCGCCCCCTGCAGCATCACCAGGCGAAAACACCGACAGCTGCAGGATGCATTGCCAGGGAGGCTGGACGCTTCGGGGGTGAAAGTTAAAGGGGAGGTTGCCGAGGTAAGGAGCAAAATTTCTGAATTTGTTTGGCAATTTTTTTCCAATTCTCCTGGGCCGCGATCGATCGGCACGACACTCTGCTGGAGTGCATGGAGGCTGATCGGGCCGATCGATCACGGCTGCCATCGGGGACCAGCTAATTGGTCCCAATGGAGAGCCTGCAGCGATGGCCCTTCTCTTTAAGGGAGGGGAGGAGCCTCGGAACACGGGACATTGTGCAGCGCTGCACCACCACCGCCCCGCCTGCCTCATTTAGTGCTCCAGGAAGGAAGTGGAGTGCTTGATAGTGCGCCACTTCCTTCCTGGAGCGCTAAACCCAATTTCGTGAAAGCTGGGAATCATTTGCACCTGGTGCCAAGTTTCCCAGATTTCAAAAGTTACCGCCCCCAAACGGCGCGATTAATGAATTTCTCTCCATAGTGCTTTGGGATGTCTTGAAGATGTGCGGAGACCCTTCGCTCTTTACAATCAACAGGTGGAAGAGGTTTTCTTTGCATGAGTCTCGACTACATTCAAAGACTAAAGCTAACCCAAGCTCCCCTCCTCAAAGCTAAAATATATTTAACCTTGTTGGGTTCCAACCTGAGTGCCGCCACATCCTGCAGGGTTTTGTTTTATAGCTTAATAACCTGGTTTACAACTCTTTAAATTATTGATGCTTCATCCTCGTTACATAGCAAGAAGAAGATACACAAGGTCTTTGCAGAACACCTCCGTTCAGTCCGCAAGCGCGACCCCAAGCTTCCGGTCGCCTGTCACTTTAATTCTCCGCTCCACTCCCACTCTGACCTCTCCATTCTCAGCCTCTTACACTGTTCCAATGAAGCTCAACGTAAGCTCGAGGAACAGCATCTCATCTTTCGATTAGGCACTTTATCGTCTTCTGGACTCAACATCGAGTTCAACAATTTCAGACCATAACCTCTGTCTGTCATTCCCATTTACATCTCATCTAGACTCATCTTTTGTTTCTTAACTTGTCCCATTAACATATCCTCTTGCCTTACACCATCATTCCTTTTGTCTTTTAATCTCTCCTGCCTTCCATCCTATCACAGACCTTCCCTTTTGTTCTTTCCTCCCCTCCCCGCTTTCCCTGCCTCTGTGCTTGCTTAAAATCTGTTACATCTCTAACTTTTTCCAGTTCTGACGAAGGGTCATTGACCTGAAACGTTAACTCTGTTTCTCTCTCCACAGATGCTGCCTGACCTGCTGAATATTTCCAGCATTTTCTGTTTTTAATAGACAATGGGGAAGAAACTCGGTATCACCCCGTTTGGGGCGCAATTATCGGCCGGGCGCAAAGTTTAGCGCCTGGCGCTAATTATCGCGTCCGACTACAAACTTGGCTTCTATCGCCCCTGGAGGTGATTGGAGCGCTAAATCAGGCGCGACACACCTCTCTTAAGGTGCTAACGCCGAGGAGCGAGGCGCTACCTCAGAGCGCTGGCGAAGCTCATGTGATGTCAGTCAGCAATGGAACACAGACACACTGGCGCCGGCCAGTTCTTAAAGGGGAGGGTCGATCTTGCTCTCCATCCAAACCCTGCTCATTGCAGCCTTGAACCTCGGCCTGGAGAGACCTGTACATCAATTCTGCTGGAAAGAACAATGGAGAGGCCCAGGGAAAGAGCTCAGAGTGCAGCCCCCACAGTCTCTTCTAAATCGATACAAGGAAGGGCAAATCAAAATGAACCTGCAAAGTGCTGCTCAGTACCCAAAACTCCTTCACACAGCGTTGAATCTCTCCAGAAGTCTCTCTCTCTCTCTCAGAATGCATGGTGCAAAAATGTCGCCGACAAAAAAAGGCAGGAAGCAGTCGCCTTTAAATAGCGTTCCCCAGTCCCTTCCCGACTGCAAAAACGTTCCCCTCAACCTGTCATTGCTAGCGACAGGCGGAAAGGCAGGGGGCGCCACTCAATGTCCGGGGTGCTACCGGGGCGTTGCACACTTGACTGACGTCCTGATCTGCGGGCGCAGGAGATCATGGTGGTAGTGTTTAGCGCCGCCGCAAAATGTCTGGTCAATTTCGCGAGTGCCGCAAACATCGCCGCGCCCTGGCGCTAGTTGCTTTGCGCCTCATTAGCTCCCTCTTAGTGCGCTAACGGGAGGCGCAAATCAACCGAATTCTTCCCCCAAGGTTTTTCTTGCTCAGTTTGGTAATGTAGGTTGCTGACCTGATTTATTGAATGAAACTGTTATTACAGCAAAGAATTTTTTTTTAAAGGCTAATGGAATGCTGGCCTTTATATCTAGAGGACCAGAATACAAGGGGGTAGAAGTTACGCTGCAGCTACACAAAACCCTGGTTAGACCACACCTGGAGTACTGTGAGCAGCTCTGGGTACCACACCTTAGGAAGGATATATTGGCCTTGGAGGGAGTGCAGCGTAGGTTTACCAGAATGATACCCGGACTCCAAGGGTTAAGTTACGAGGAGTGATTACACAAATTAGGGTTGTATTCCTTGGAATTTAAAAATTTATGGGGTAATTTGATTAAAGTTTGCAAGATATTAAGGGAAATTTGAGCCAGACCTTTCAGGGGTGAAACTAGGAAACACGTCTACACACACAGGGTGGTAGAAGTTTGGAACTCTCTTCCGCAAATGACAGTTGATGCGAGATCAAGTGTTAATTTTAAATCTGAGATTGATACCTTTCTGTTAACCATAGGTAGTAAGAGATATTTGGCAAAGGTGGGTACATGGAGTTAGGTCACAGATCAGCCATCATCTCATTGAATGGCAGAGCAGGCTCGAGGGGCTGAATGGCCGGCTCCTGTTCCTATGTTTCTATAAGTAATTCAAAAGTAAAAGATGGATGAGGAAAACTAGCAGAAAACGGGGGTGGAGGGGAAGGAGAAAGAAACGGGCATGGGGTGAAAATCAACTCTAGCGAGGGTGCAAAATGGGTAGTGGCTGATCAGATGCCCATTACACACCCCACCTGAATTTCCTTTATACTGACTTCGATGTTAAGGGAAATCGGGCATGGGGGAGGGGTGGGGTGTATAATGGGTTGCCAATCCACTATTGCCCATTTTGCTCCCGCTGCAGTAGTTGAATTTTTTCCCCTCCCCCCCCGCCACCCACCGTCGAGTCTGAATTTACTAAATTCAATTCTCAGGGCATAGTCTGAAGCATCTAGATGCGATGGTGCTCTTGAAGTTTGCATTGAATTTGATATCATAGCGCACGAGACAAAAGACAGAAATGCCAGGGTGTGAATGGGAAGGAGAGTTGAAGTCATGATTAACTGGGAGGTTCAGTTCACATTTGGAAACACAACAACAGCAATTTACATTGATATAACGCGGTAAACAACAATTTGCATTTATATTGCGCCTTTAATGTGGAAAAGGGGGGGATAAGAAAATTATAGGCAAAAAGAATAAAGGTGCGATACTGTACCATGTTTTTCTTTAATATGTTCTCAGGATGTGGATGACGCTGGCACATTTGTTGCCCATGCCGAGTTGCCCTGAGGCAGTCATGGTGGGCCTTCACCTTGAACTACAGCAGTCCCTGTATTGATCGCGCTCTCCCGATGATAGGGAATTCAAGGATACTGACCCAGTGACGATGAAGAAACAGCAATATTTGTCCAAGTCAGGATGTTGTGTGTGTCTTGGAGGTGATGGGGCAGGAGCTAAGGGAGGAGGATGGAAGTCTTGGTTACTAATATGGATTTTGAGGTTTTTGAAGGTGCTACCAGCAGTGAATCATAATTTGGAAGCTCATAACTGGAGGTAATTTCTTTAATATTTAAGTGTCAGCTGTGGCTCAGTGGGCAGCACCCTCGCCTCTGAGTCCAAGTGTGGGTTCAAGTCCCACTCCAGGGACTTGAGCATGAAAATCCAGGCTGACACTCCAATGCAGTACTGAGGGAGTGCTGCACTGTCGGAGGTGCCGTCTTTCAGATGAGACGTTAAACCGAGGCCCCGTTTGCTCTCTCAGGTGGACGTAAAAGATCCCGTGGCACTGTTTCGAAGAAGAGCAGAGGAGTTCTCCCCAGTGTCCTGGCCTAATATTTATCCTCCGAGCAACATCACTAAAACAGATTATCGGGTCATTATCACATTGCTCTCTGTGGGAGCTTGCTGTGCGCAAATTGGCTGCCGCGTTTCCTACATTGCAACAGTGACTACACTTCAAAAAGTACTTCATTGGTTATAAAGTGCTTTGAGATGTCCTGAGGTCATGAAAGGCGCTATGCAAATGCAAGTCTTTCTTTTTGAAGCTGTGACAATAAGCAGCAATGTAGATGCACTGAAAGCAGTAAGTGGATAATGTTGCACTGCATTTGACAAAAGTTTTACCTTCAGGATAAAATCATGTCTGCAGGTGAAGCACCAAAGTTCCAGGTGCTGTCCCTGCAGCTGACACTTGCTGGTGACACTAGATAGTTTTCATTAAATGTTGTCCTCTTATAGGATTTTCCATTATCTCTTTAATAGCTCGGGGTTTGGAGAGTGATTTTTCTTTTAATCTGATTGAGCACAAAGCCTCGAGTCGGAACAAATTAAAAGTTCTCCAAGAAACACAATCCTACAAACATCCATTCTCCTTTTCCATAATGCAATGTCAAGTACTTACAAAAGCAGTGCCAATTTGACGTACCGTACAATTTCCTTAATCTAGTGTGAGCGGGAGAGTTGCTGTCTATCCCCCTTAGAGTGATTGAACAGTAGAATTCTGTTTATTCCCAGACTCAGCTGTTTTCGTGGCTTCGCAGAGCTCGCTTTTGGCAATTGTGCTTTCACCTTTTATCTCTGGCTCGTCTGAGCTTTAACCCAACAAAAGACAACTGGAGGAAGTGCGGTGGTGTGGGGGCTGGGGGGTGGGGGAAGGATGGGGTGGCTTTCTCTACCCCAGTGGGCTGTGGATGGTGAGTCGTTGAGTATATTCAAGGCTGAGATCGATACATTTTTGGACTCTAAGGGAAACAAGCGGTATGGGCATAGGGCGGGAAGGTGAAGTTGAGGTAGAAGATCAGCCCTGATCTTACTAAATGGCGGAGCAGGCTCGAAGGGCCGTATGGCCTCCCTGTCCTCCTTTAAGAGGCTCCTTAAAACCAAACTCTTTGACCAAGCTTTTGGTCACCTGTCCTAATATCTCCTTATGTGGCTCGGTGTCAAATTTTGTTTGATAATTGTTTAAAAATAAAAGAAAGACTTGTATTTATATAGCGTCTCTCATGAGCACCGGACGTCCCAAACTGCTTTACAGCCGATGAAGTGCTTTTTGAAGTGTCGTCGCTGTCGTAATGTAAGAAACGCGGCAGCCAATATGCGCACAGCAAGATCCCACAAACAGCAATGTGATAATCACCAGATGATCTGTTTTTTTTTTGTTGGATTCTGTATTGCTGGCCACAGTACACACAGGGTTATTATTGGTTTTGACTAGCTGTTTATATAAGTTACAGGAATTTGTATTCTGGTCTAGCTGTCAATTAATACGCAATTAAGACAGAAATTTGGCTTCTGTCAAACAAATGGGAGTTTAATATACTTTATGCATCCATTGAATGCTGAGTCATTGATGGCATTCTGTCAAATCTTGTCTTTGATACAACCATTGAATTATCAATCAGTGCAGATAATACAAAACACTTGGCATGTGTCAACGAACCAAGGTCTCCCATTCAATCCAAACATCCCCGGTGATTAGCATCCTGGGGTGGTGGTTTTGATTGACAGTTGTGTCTGTTGTGAAGGTGTGTGTTAGAGCCTGCAGGAGTGGGAGTGCTAATAATTCTTTGCAGTCATAGGAACAAAGGCCGCCTACCTCCACCTCCGTAACATCAGCCACCCCTGCCCCTGCCTCAGCCCACCTGCCGCTGAAACTCTCATCCGTTTCCATTTCGCCTTCAGACATTTTTTAAAAATTCATTCCTGGGATGTGGGGCGTCGCTGGCAAGGCCAGCATTTATTGCCCATCCTTAGTTGCCACTGAGAAGGTGGCGATGAGCTGCCTTCTTGAACCGCTGCAGTGAAGGTGGAAAGGATGGCTACCGTAGAGGAGAGGATGGCTACGGACATGGAGGAGCTAAGTCGCCAGGGTCGTGAAAACATGGTCATTGTTCAGAATAGACTGACATCTCTTGAGGAGCGATGGTCAGCTATTGAGCAGAGAAACCAGACCTTCATGGAAGTCCTCTGGAGTCGGACTTCCAGTGCAGAAACAGGTCCTCAATGGCCCCCCTGAAGTACAGAAAGGGGCTGTCCAGCCACTTGCTAGGTCTGAAGTGGGGCTGACCCATGAGAGGGATGTTGGTGGCAGACAGCAAGGAAGTGGGGGCTCCTCTCCAAGTCCGAATCTGATGTCCAGGAGGAAAGGAAATAAATGGTTCCCATTCTTCTGGTATATGCCTCAGTTGAGGAAACACTCATTCAAGGTGGGGAGAGGGGATTCCCAGGAGATCACACTGGAGATGGGTGTCAGGCTCCAAACATCCAAAACAATGAGTAGGCCTGCTAAAATTTCCCCAGACCTGAGACAACAAAGTTCTGCCACCTGCACATGATGATTGCTGAAAACTCCTTTTTAATGGTGGAGCTGCAGCTGTTAGTAAGCAATCCACTTTTGATGCCATCAGGATTCACTGACGTGTTCCAGAGGAGACGTGCAGCACATGGGAAAAGTGTTAAAATTAGAAAGGCCTCTCAAAATGGGATTATAAAGGCAATTAAGTGATTGTTAAGGGCCTTAAGGGCCTATCCCGCCTCTTGGAGGCAGGATGGAAACGGGGTCAGAAAACACGCATGTGGGAAAATTGCTCGGAAGCGGGATGGAGGTGGGATCAGGCCAGCCCGCCTTTTTTTTGGGAGATTTTACCACCTCACACGCCTCCAATCCCGCCTCCTCGGGCCTGACAAAATCGAGCCCTATAGTGTCTTATGTTCGTCTGATGTTTCCTAATCCGAATGCATTCAATGATAAAGCTGTTAAGAAAGCATATGGGATCCTTGGTGTTATAAATAGAGGCTATGGGCTGGATTTTGTGAATGGAGGTGAGTTGGAGGTGGGACAGCTGCTTTGTCGTGTCAATGTCCCGCCTCCATCCTCGCCTGACCAACCAACGGGATTTTCCCCTGATTGAGCTTGTTAAGCCCGCCCTGCGGACTCAGCAGGCCAATTAGAGAGGAAATCACTGACAGAGCACGTCAACGTCAGACGTGCCATCTGTCAAGATTTCTTGAAAGAAGAAATGTCAAACACTGACATTCTCTTTAGTTTCATGAGACCTTGTGTTCAGGACTCATCAAACCTTTCAAATTTGGAAATTTCACATGGCTATTGGATCAGAGGTTCCAACAGCCAGTCTTTGAAATTGACAAGGAGGATGTCGGCTCTCCCAATCCACCGTGGTTAAAGGCTGTAGGAAGAAAACAAGGTAAGTGAACACTTTTTAAAACTTATCACTCACCTTGCATACTTACCACTCCACACTTGCACCCATCACTCACCTCTACATCTTACTTCCAGGTGCCTCCGACCGCCGCAGGCCTCCTCCACGTCTCCTCCAACCCGGCGGGGTTCTCCGAGGTCGGGAAGCCTTCACCTGTGAAAGTAAAAGGGCACTAATCCTTTTTTCTGCCTGTTAACTACCTGTTAACAGGCAGTTAAAAGGATTAAATGCCTTTCCCGCCTCCAGGAGACGGGACCCGAAGCTGCATATTTTCCCACCTCCCGGCAAAAGGGTAGGGAGGCGGGATGGGGGCGGGTTTGCCATCCTCCCCCACTTTTTCTGAATTTACTGGCTGTCCCGCCTCCATGCCCGCCTTCTCGGGGCTTGGAAAACCCAGCCTGTAGAGTATGAAAGCATGGAATTTATGCTAAATCTTTATAAATCACTGGTTAGACCTCCTCTGGAGTATTGTGTCCAATTCTGGGCAACACACTTTTGAAAGGACATCAAGGCCTTAGCGAGAGTGCAGAGGAGATTTACTGGAATGGTACCAGGGATGAGGGACTTCAGTTATGTAGAGAGACTGGAGAAACTGGGATTGTTTTCCTTAGAGCAGCGAAGGTAAAGTGGAGATTTGATAAAGGTGTTCAAAATTATATGGGGTTTTGATAGAGTAGATAAGGAGAAACTCTTTCCACTGGTAGGAGGGTTGGTAACCAGTGGACACAGATTTAAGGTGATTGTCAAAAAGCTATTTTTTTTTATTCAGCGAGTTGTTATGATCGGGAATGCACTGCCTGAAAAGGTGGTGGAAGCAGATTCAATAGTAACTTTCAAAAGGGAATTGGATCTCTACTTAAAAAGGAAAAAAATCAGAGCTCTGGAGACAGAGCAGAGGAGTGGGACTAATTAGCTAGCTCTTTCAGCGAGCCACCACGAGTTGAATGGTCTCCTTCTGTGCTGTATGATGCTATGAAATGGTCTTATTTAAGGATTCCTGTCACTGTGCTTAAGGAAGTTAAATAGGCAGCAGGGCTGAAATCGTTTTACTTTTAAAATTTACACTTCAATTCCCACACTTGGGAATTTACTACAGTCGACTACCGTGTGTGTGAGTTCTTTGTGAATTGATTCTCGGGATGTGGGCTTCACTGGCAAGGCTGGCGTGTATTGCCCATCCCTAGTAGCCCTGAGAAGCTGGGGGAGGGGGTGGTTGTGTAGGGGTTGGGGGCTTCTTTAAACTGGTTTAAAGTAATTTTCCTGGTCTTGCAGCCTTTGCCTGCACCCAGACCAATTCCAAATAAACCAATTTTAAAACAGCGGTTTCGAATCGCTACCCCACCTTCAGTTCTGACTGCAGGACTTATAATTATTGATATTAAAACAGACACGTAGTTTGGATGAGAGAAAAAAATCAAGTTTTATTAACTAAAATAAACTACAATCCAAAGAATAAACTATACCACACGAACACAGTAATTACATTAAAACTATATAACAGGGGGGTTGCAGACGGCGAAAACGAGGGATAAAATGGCTACAATGTTATTTAAACAATCTTAGCAATTACCCTCAAATCACCACCCCAAACTCCTTAACTAGGTTGCCTTGTTGAGGAGTCAGAACACCCTGCTCACCTGTGGTCCAGCGAAGTAAGAGAGCGAGATAGCTTCTCAGCCGCTATCTTTATACCTGGTCAGGTCCTGCCGTTCTGCCCTGCAAGGGCTGTGTGCAAAATTCCCCACCCAAAGGGTCCAATACACAAGAGAAAGCTCCCTGGGCTGAAACAAAAGAGAATGCAACAGCCCTATTGTCCAGTGCTGGGTGATTTAAAACCCATTCAATTCTTAAACGTTTCCCATTCAAGGTACAAAAGTCTCTTCTGCAGTTTAGATGTATCCACTCGATATACAAACAAATGCTAATAGCATTAAATTGCTTTGTAAACAAAGCATTGTCCTTTGTCTTCGGCCATGTGGTGACAGCCATTTTTATCCCTGGAAATTTAAAAGCACAACGCCCAGGGATTCTTTAATCAAAAATAATTGATCTTCAGAACTGTAAATGATTGCGAATTCTTACAGTTGATAAAAGTTTGATGCAACAGATTAGCTTGCTAGGCCAGTTCAGAGCTTAAGTTAAGAGTCAGCCATGTTGGATGGGGGACTGGAGTCACAAATAGGCCAGACCGGGTAAGGATGGAAAGCTCCCTTCCTTAAAGGATATTGGTGAACCAGTTGGGGTTTTACGACAATCTGACAGTTTCATGATCACTTTTACAGACACTGGGGGCAGGATTTTCATTGTGCCGTGGAGTCGGGATTGGAGGCGTGGGGGGGGGGGTAAAAATCCCGAAATCAGGGGTCCCGACCCCATCCTGCACCCAAACCCGCCTCCATGCCAGTTTCAAAGGAGGCGGGTACCCGCCCCGCACTGGGACCCGCCTACCCGAGGCGGGAAGGGATTAGTGCCAATTAACTGCCTGTTAACAGGTAGTTAGCAGGTAGTTTTTAGCCTAATCCTGATTTTTAAGGTTGAAGTGTGGGATTCCCGATGGCTCCAAACCATGCCAAGTTAGAGGAGGCGGGCTGTCGGGTTGAAGGACTTGGAGGGGTCGAGATGTCGGTGTTCAGGTGAGTGATGTGTGCATGAGTGCAGAGGTAAGTGTGTTTGGTGTGTCTAAAGTGATTAAAGAAGTTTAAAGTGCCTTTTCTTACCTTTTCAGCCTTCCTTCCTTTAGGTCCCGGGAGTCCCTCATCTCACCGGCACAGAAAGCAGAATGACTGCGAACTGTCAAAAGTGACAGCCTTCAGCTTACTGTGCAGGAGAGATTTCTAACTGAGTCTGTGGAGAAGGACTCAGGTTAGAAGTAAGACTGTCAGTGTTTGACAGCTTCAAACAGCTGTGAAACGCTGATATTTCATCTGTCAAAACCTCTTGACAGATGAAATTTCAATCTGTGAGGTCATCTGTTGCCGGAAGGCCCTTAATTGGCCTGCTGAGCCCGCTGGGCAGGCCCAACAAGGTCAATCAAGTTAAAATCGCGTGGATTGGCCGCATCTTGATGGAGGCGGGACTACAACCCCGAAAGTTGTAGTCCCGCCTCCTACCTGACTCCTGAGTTAATATCCTGCCCTAGATTTTTTTTATAAACTGAATTCAAACTCTGGAACTGTCGTGGTGGGATTTAAACTTGCGTTAGCCCAAATCTCTGGATTACTAGACCAGTAGCATAGCCAGTATATTACCATATCCCATGAATCAGACCATTGGCCTGTTAGTGGGTGAGTTCCAAAGCTGGGTTATATACCGTAACGTTGATAACAGTTTTCAGTTAGCTTGCATGTCCATGGTGGAGGTCAGTTAGTAACCGTGCAGCGACCAGGGAAAAGAGGCCTTACCCTCTGTATCAATCTGGCTAACATCCGTGGATAAATGCGAGGAGTGGCATTAATAATTGATCAGATTGGAAGAGATTTCAAAAAGATTAAAGCTGCCTGTGATCCTGGTTTTTTGACACTTCCAGGTTTTCCAGCACAATAGCGTAGATGCCTTTAAGGGGAAGCTCGATAAGTACATGAGGGAGAAAGGAATAGAAGGTTTATGCTGATAGGGTGAGATGAAGAGGGGTGGGAGGAGGCTCATGTGGAGCATAAACACCGGCTATGGACCTATTGGGTCGCGTGGCCTGTTTCTGTGCTGTACATTCTATGTAATTCTATGCAAAAAAAAAGATTTTTTAACGAGGCCAAAAGAACATTATAAACTAGAACTCACTGTCGGCAATGCTAGCAGACAAGTGGTTAGTGCGTTCAAATACCATTCCTTTATCTGCTATTTTGAAGGAGGTTTTTAATTAATTTAATTGGATTACCCACGCTGTTAAAATAGCAGAGTATGGTGAGAATGTGTTAAGTAATTGCCTGCTAATATCGCCACGGCAATTAATAAACAGAAAATCTCTGAAGTACACAACATCTAAAAGGGGTTAATATTTGGGTGTGATCCTCCATCAGAGCTCATTGCTTAGGTTTTGTTTGTATGATATTGACCCAACCTCGTCATTGAAGATAATTAAAAATCAAAATTGATTTATTAAAATCGTTAAATCAGCGTACTCTCAGTCCAGACACCCCTTCCTGCCGTTAGGCTGCCATGGTGACTCGGGCAGATGTGAGAGTGAGCCAGTTTTCTTCATCTCGCATGCATTACCTGTGAGGATTATTAAAGCTGCGTGTTGTAAAAGGTTTCAATTCACAAATTAACATGATGTATCCGGGCTACAGTCCCAATGAGAGGAGCTAGATTCTGTAAAAAAAAACAGAAAATGCTGGAAATACTCAGCAGGTCAAGCAGCATCTGTGGAGAGAGAAACAGAGTTAAACGTTTCAGGTCGATGGCCCTTCGTCGAGCTGAAGTGCTCTTGCAGAGAGCCGGCATGGGTTTGATGGGCCGAATGGCCTCCAACTGTGCTGTAACAATTCTTTGGGCTGGATTTTGTAGGCACAACCAGTGGTGGGTTGGGTGGGAAAGTATTTATTTTCCCCAGCCGGTCGGGACCCCGCTGTGAACCCGCCGCCATGCACCTTTACCAAATGTTGAGTCTGTCAGTGCTGAGCAGACCCGACACGCAGCGGCGGGGGAGGCAATTAAAGTCATTAGTGGCTTGTTTACAGCCACTTAACAATGCTTTTTTCCCAGCTTTTTGAGTTTGACAGGTCGCCCACGGGTTTCCCGTTGTGCCTAGACCTCATTTGTGAAGCTGAGGCGGGAGGTCAGAGGCCATTGAATCAGCTGATGAGTTGACAGTTTCAAATGTCAAGTCAAAGCTCCCAGCTGATTGAGAAATGTTCCGTTAACCACTAGCTTCTCTGAACTGCATTTCCACTACAGATTTAAAATGCTGCAAGTCTTTACACAAGTCTCCATCCAGTCTGACCTCATTAACTCTCCCATCATTGACAGATCACTTCTGCCATCTCTACTTCACCTGTCATTTATTCCATCAGCATCTTGCCCTTGAAACTCTCTCACCTTGGTCCTCAGAATCCCACCACGATCAGCCCCAACACCAGCATCACCAGCCACACCAGCAGCACCAACAACAACACCAACCTTCTCTGCAATCAACTGTTGCTGCACAGGACACAGGGCATCATCACCCAACCACATTGCTGCCCAGGAGGCCAGGGATGGCCTCACCATGGCCAGATTTGCCTCACTCAACACTGTGCACCCTGGCTGCCACATGATGCACCAGGCTGGCATCGCCCCACACCAACACCATAAAGCATCCCTAAAATGCCCAAGCCATTCCTTTCACACTCTCACCATTCACTGCAACTCACTAAGTCACTTTCAAAGGTGCACACAAATCTGTCCAAGAACACAAACTGTTGAAAATAAAAGTTTCAATATTTGACACACTTTACATGAACGTTGCATAAAACACCCAAGTGGCTACCCTTGTGTGTTGTTAGTTGGTATGATTGCACTAGGATGAGGGTGAGTGTGAGGGTTGGCTAGTGAAATGGGGAAGTGATAATGTATATAGAGAAGGATGAGTGGAGGTGCAAGGTAAGTTGGTGTGAGTAAAGATGTGCAGGAGTAGGGTAGGCAAGGCAAAGTGATGGGGATGTAATGAGAGGCACAGCAGGATGAGGTTGAGTGTGGCTTTGTACTAACGTTTCGTGATCTACTGAGCTCATTGCATGGTTTGCGGCATTGCACCCAGGTCCTCCTGATCATATCCCTGCTTGTGTGCAATGTGCAACCAGGTTGATCTCCAAGGGGGGTCTCTTCCACCATTGGGAAGGGAAGAGGACCTCCCTGCGTGCTGTGACTCCCTCCATAAGCATATGGAGGGAGTCATGGGAGAGCCTGGGTGCAGCCGTGCACCACTGTGACGACATTGCCAGTGTTTGTAGAACACTGACAGCAGAAACGGCAAAAGAAAATTGGCCGTGGTCCCTTTAAGGAAACCGGCTGATGAAGCGTCATCAAATGATGTCATCAGACTCACTTCCTCTAATTGGCTGGCAAACGCGCTGGGAAGGCTTAACAAGCCCAATCTCAGGAAATTCATTTGAGATGCCGGGATGGAGACAGCGGTGGGGTCAAGCCCCGCCACTGACGTCACCCGCCACGGACACGCCGAGGTTCGTCAAATCCAGCCCGATAATTCTAACCCGACGCAAAGGTGAAAATTCCAGCCATAGTTTCTCTCTATCTACCCCATCAACTCCTAAACACCTCAAATCAGATCACCCCTTAATCTTCTATACTCAAGGGAATATAAGCCTAACCATAGAATCATAGAATGGTTACAGCACGGAAGAAGGCCATTCGGCCCGTCGAGCCTGTGCCGACTCTCAGCTAGTCCCACACCCCTGCCCTTTCCCTAGGCTATGCACCTGTCCTCGTAATTTCACCCTTTTAGCCCCGGTATCATTGGCAGTGAAATTCTAAACATGAGTATGAAGAAAACCTTGCTGATTTTGTGAGCAGTCGTGAGCAGATAGATTCTTCCACTTACGATATTAAGTTACAATGTTACTTTTACAATTAGGTTATTTTCAATTGACCGTTCTTTATAACTGAAAATAATCTAGAAGGTTTTCTAAGACCCTATTTGGGAATATCGCCTTTGTTTTTATTTATGGTAATCGCGGCTTATTGTTATGTTAATTGTACCTAATATGCACACAAAATGAGTCTAATTAGAAAATAGGCTTTACCTTTCAGTAGAAATGCGAGAGACTGACAAGCAGGAAGAGTTCTGTTTCAATGTTCATTCCAAAAACAAATTGAATCATGAAACCTCCTCGAAAGCAGCTCGCTAATTATCTGCTTTGTTGTGTGGGTGTCATTTTATGCGTCTGTCATCAAAAACTCATTGCCAGTCTAATAACTAACTAGAAAAACCTCAAGGTGATGAAACTGTTCACAGATATTAGTTTATTCAAGCGGTCTCAAACAGATATTGCGCAGGTTATTATCATTTCATAGTCATTTGGCTTAATATATTAAAGTAATCTTTTTATAGGCATACAAATTAGACTCATCATCACAACTAAAAGTTTACAGTATACTAAACACACAACAATTAAAACAACAGCAACATTTATATAATTGCCTTTAATGTAGTAAAACGGACCCAAGGAGCTTCACAGGAGGGTTATCAGACAAATATTAACACTGAGCTAAAGACGGTAGCCAAAAGCTGGGTACAAGAGGCAGGTTTTAATGTATCTTAAAGGAGTTGAGAGAGTCATGGAGAGGCGGAGAGGTTTAGGGAGGGAATTCCAGAGCTAGGGCCTAGGAAGCTGAAGGGACGGCTGAGGTGAAGGAAGTGGGGGGATGCACAAGTAGCCAGTGCTGGAGGAACTCAGAGTTCTTCGGGGGGTTGTTGGGCTGCAGGGGGTTACAGAGATTGTGAAGGCTGAGGCCACGGAGGGATTTGAAGACAATTTTAACATCAAGGCGTTGGTGGGCCGGGAGCCAATGCAGAACAGCGAGCACAGGGGTGCTGGGTGAATGTAGCCATTGGCCTGATGTTCTCTGGCTACACATGGGTTACAATATACAAACACAATCCTCTGTTTGGGGGTTCGATACTCTGGAAACAATATTGGCCCAGAAATTCTACCTAGCGCGCCGGCCGTTGAGCTGTGGGCCCGCGTGGGATTCCGATCCTGGGCCTCCTCCAACTGCCGGCGCACAGTGCTTGCGTATCCCAGGGACGCAGTTAGTTCGAAGCGTCCCCTGGGATCACGTGGGCCATGGAGAGCCAATGGTAGCAGGGAAATGCCCATTCATAAAATTGACAGGAAGAGCTGTCAAAACTATAAATGCTATAAGCCCCAAAACATAACTAAAACTTCAAATAATTTTTTTTTTAATCGCATTTTTAATATAACTATAAATGACATAAAATAACTATTTTAAACAATAATTTAAATTTTAAAAAAAATCAATTACATTTTCTAACAGGGCTAAAAATAAACTTACCTTTCTTTAAACTATTTAAAAATAATAAACCTGTGGAAAAAATGTTTTAATTTTAATTAATTCACCACTTACCTTGTTAAAAGCAGGCCTTGCGCCTGCTTTTTAAAAGTATAACTGCTGGAGATTCACCTTCCCGGATAAATCTGGAAAAAAAACGTAAGTTCCAGGCGCACGCGCTGCCTCTCTGGCGTACGCGTTCGACCTCTGAACCCCTTCCTTTAAGGGAACGGAAGTTCCGGTTTCCCGCGCATGCGCTGTGCATGCACGAAACCGGCAATTTCGTTGGGTCTACGGGTGAGTACCCAGTGCGTACTCACCCGTGGAGATCTGAATTTCTGGGCCACTGTTCTGCTAATACATATGCTCCCAAACCCACGGCCTCCACCACCTAAAAGGACAAGGGCAGCAGGTTCATGGGAAGATATTATGGGTAGATAGAAACTATTTCCGCTGGTTGTGGATTCTAGGACTAGGAGGCATAGTCTAAAAATTAGATCCAGGCCTTTCAGGAGTGAAATTAGGAAAGAATTCTACACACAAAGGGTGGTAGGAGCTTGGAACTCTCTTCTGCAAATGGCAATTGATGCTCGGTCAATTGTTAATTTTAAATCTGAGATGGATAAATTTTTGTTAACCAAAGGTATTAAGGGATGTGGGGCAAAGGCGGGTATATGGAGTTAGGTCACAGATCAGCCATGATCTCATTGAATGGCAGAACAGACTTGAGGGGCTGAAAGGCCGATTCCTGTTCCTATGGAACGCCATTACCTCCAAGTTGCCATCCAATTACAACAGTGAGTAAATTTCAAAAGTCCTTCATTGGCTGTAAAGCGCTTTGGGATGTCCGGTGGTCGTGAAGTGCACTATATAAATGCAAGCCTTTCTTTCTTTTCCAAGCCACACACCATCCCGACTTGCACATGTATCGCCATTCCATCAGTGTTGCTGGGTCAAAATCCTGGAACTCCTTCCCTAACAGCACTGTGGGAGCACCTTCACCGCACGGACTGCAGCGGTTCAAGAAGGCGGGTCACCACCACCTTCTCAAGGGCAACTAGGGATGGGCAATAAATGTCGGCCTTGCTAGCACTGCCCATATCCTAAAAAATGAATTTTAAAAAGTATACACAGTCTAACACAAGTTTCTATTTTTAATGAGAAAAATCGGCAGCAAATTTACAGTCTCTTTTTTGTTGAGAGCAGAGGAAAGTAATGCATCAGCAGAAAGTAAGCACAGTGCCAGGTGCGTGACAGAGACAGATAAAGTCCTGCTTTCGCCCCGTACAGTTATGTAAGAAAAACGAGTCTCTGCAGAATATATGTACTACCAGTGCCGCAAATGTCATTACCCCGATGCGAGCTGCAGGCCAAAAGTCTCAAAAGACTAATTACAAACACATCGTCAAGGTTACGCAAGGAGCAGTGCTGGAAAAAAAAGTGCAACTGATGGCTGAAATAAGAAGTGGCAGTAATAAAACACCTAACGCCCCATTTACATAAATAATTGGAGTCGTTCAATATTAACATCGCTTCCGTTCAGATAGAAGTTCCGCGCCCCACTCTCTGCCACAGCAAAAAACGATAAGCGTGCAGCAATAACATCGCTGCTGTAATAAACTGCAGCCCAAGTGGCACCAGTGTGCATTAGCCTGTGTATACATAAATCCTCATTTACGCGTGTGCATGTGTATATGTGTGTGTGTTTATGCATGTGTGTGTGAGTATGTATGTGTTTGTGTATGTGTATGTGTATGTATGTGTTTGTATATGTATGTGTATGTGTACATATGTGTTTGTGCATGTGTGTTTGTGTATGTATGTGTATGTATGTGTTTGTGTATGTATGTGTTTGTGTATGTATGTGTTTGTGTTTATGTTTGTGTGTGTGAGTATGTATGTGTTTGTGTGTGTTTGTGTATGTGTATGTGTGTGTTTATGTTTGTGTGCACATATGTGTGTTCTTTTATGTGGGTGTATGTGTGACTGTATGCGCTATATATATATGTATGAGTGTGTAAGTATGTGTGCTGACCGGGAATGGTAGCATAGTGGTTATGTTACTGGACTAATCCAGAGGCCTGGATCTACCTCTGCATCTACCCTGTCAAGCCCCCTCAGAATCTTACATGTTTCAATAAGATCACCTCTTTTTTTAATAATCTGTTTTTAGTGGCGTTGATTGAGGGATGAGTCGCTAAACCGAGGCCTGATCTTCCATCTCAATTGGACGTAAAAAAATTTCCCGTGGCACTGTTCAAAGAAGAGCAGGGGAGATCTATCTCCCTGGTGTCCTGGACAATACTGATCTTTCAATCAACATCACTAAAACATGATCTGGTCATTATCTCATTGCTGTGTGTGGGACCTTGCTTCTCCCAAATTGGTTGCCGCATTTCCTACTTTACAACACTGACTACATTTCAAAAGTACTTCATGGGCTGTCAAGCGCTTTCGGGTGTCCTGAGGTCGTGAAAAGCACTGCATAAATGCAAGTCTTTCTTTTCTTTATACAGAGCTCTACAATACAGCGTAGCTTCAGGCATTATCGTATCCTGTATATATTACACCATTAAATCTGTCTAAGATGAACACCGCGGAGACTGACTTTAAATGTCCTCATGACAGGTTAAAGTCGAAACCATTGAGTGAATGAATTAGGTTGGAGAAAGTTTGGGGTTTTTTTTTAAATAAAATATCGAGGAAGTGCTGACACGATGAGTTTCTCTGTGTTTTGCAGTTCCTGGGCCAGCTCAGCCCCGCTTTTGTTAATCTATGTTTTGAAGGTCACTGCTGTTAAAAGATGACCCTGAGGTGAGTCTCGACGGGCAGGTTCCCGGTACAAAAATTATGCAAGAGAAAATGTAGTGTGTTAAGCATTTCCAGCTAACCTACAGATAATTGCGAGTTTGCTGGGATGAACTCATTGCATTTCAACCTTTATCAGTCAACAGTGAAATAAAATGTTCAATAAACCATGAGTTTTAAGTGCCTCTTAAAAAAAATGACCATTACCAGGATAACGTTCGGTTCCTGTGAAGGGGAAGCATTCAACTTGTAATATATCCAATGTATTGCGTCGAGCCATCAATCAGCCGCTGTGATTCAGTGAGTAAAGTTACAAATGAACTTTCCTCGCCAGTTGGACTGCATTTAGCAAAAAGGTGTAACATGATTTTCCTTCTACTTTCCTTCAATTTTACTTTACAATCGCAAAGGATGTTTAGTTAAAATGTCTGTGTTTAAAATGTTTTTTTTTATTAATTGATGGGATGTGGGCGTCGCTGGCTAGGCCTGCATTTAGTGCCCATCCCTAATTGCCCTTGAGAAGATGGTGGTGAGCCGCCTTCTTGAACCGCTGCAGTCCATATGGTGTAGGTACACCCACAATGCTGTTAGGAAGGGAGTTCCAGGATTTTGGCCCAGCGACAGTGAAGGAACGGCGATACAGGTCCAAGTCAGGATGGTGTGTGGCTTGGAGGGGAACTTGTAGGTGGTGATGTTCCGATGCGTCTGCTGCCCTTGTCCTTCTAAGTGGTAGAGGTCGCGGGTTTGGAAGGTGCTGTTGAAGGAGCTTTGGCGAGTTGCTGCAGTGCATCTTGTAGATGGTACACACTGCAGCTATAGTGCGCCAGTGGTGGAGGGAGTGAATGTTGAAGGTGGTGGATGGAGTGCCAATCAAGCGGGCTGCTTTATCCTGAATGGTGTCGAGCTTCTTGAGTGTTGTTGGAGCTGCACTCATCCAGGCAAGTGGAGAGTATTCCATCACAATCCTGACTTGTGCCTTGTAGATGGTGGAAAGGCTTTGGGGAGTCAGGAGGTGAGACACTCGCCGCAGAATTCCCAGCCACTGGCCTGCTCTTGTAGCCACAGTATTTATATGGCTGGTCCAGTTCAGTTTCTGATCAATGGTAGCCCCCAGGATGTTGATAGTGGGGGATTCAGCGATGGTAATGCCATTGAATGGCAAGGGGAGATGGTTAGAGTCTCGCTTGTTGGAGATTCTGAGGAGGAGGAATTCCTGGAATGTTTTCGGGACGGTTATCTGGACCAATATGTCGAGGAGCCGACTCGAGATCAGGCCATTTTAGACTTGGTATTGTGCAATGAGAAGGGACTTATCAGCAATCTTCTTGTACGAGGCCCCTTGGGTCAGAGCGATCATAATATGATCGAGCTCTCAGTCGAGATGGAGAGTGAGGAAATTGAATCAGAGACTAAGGTCCAGAACTTAAATAAAGGGAATTACGAGGGTATGAGACGGGAATTGGGTAAGATTGATTGGGTGGTGTTTCTGGGGGGATTGACAGTGGATAGACAATGGCAAGCATTCAAAGATAGAATGGAAGAATTCCAGAACATGTTTATACCGGTTTGGCATAAAAATAAACCTAAAAAGGTGACTCAACCGTGGATAACGAGGGAAATTAGGGCCAGCATAAAATCAAAAAAAAGGGCATATCAACTGGCAAAAAAAAGCACCAGACCGGAAGATTGGGGGCAGTACAGGATACAGCAAAAGAGGACAAAGGGATTAATCAGGAAGGGGAAAATAGAATACGAAAGTAAACTTGCAGCAAACATAAAGACAGACTGCAAAAGCTTTTATCGGTATATCAGGAGGAAAAGACTGGTAAAATCCCAAGTCGGTCCCTTGCAGTCCGATTCGGGAGAATATATAATGGAGAATAAGGAAATGGCAGACCAATTAAACTCATACTTTGGTTCTGTATTCACAAAGGAGGACACAAATAACCTCCCAGGAATATCGGCAAACATAGGGACTAATGAGAGGGAGGAGCTGACAGAAATTAGTATCTCTAGGGATATGGTGTTGGGTAAGTTGAGGGGACTGAAGGCCGACAAATCCCCGGGGCCTGATAAACTACATCCTAGGGTACTTAAGGAGGTGGCCCTGGAGATAGCAGATGCTCTAAGGATCATCTTCCGGAACTCCATTGACTCGGGAACAGTACCTGTGGATTGGAGGGTAGCTAATGTTACCCCAATATTTAAAAAGGGGGGTAGAGAGAAAGCAGGGAATTATAGACCAGTAAGCCTTACATCGGTTGTGGGCAAAATGCTAGAGTCCATTATTAAGGATAAAATAGCGGAGCACTTGACAAATGGGGAAAGGATCGGACAGAGTCAACATGGATTTACAAAGGGTAAATCGTGTTTGACTAATCTGCTGGAATTTTTTGAGGAAGTAACTGGTAAAATAGATGGGGGAGAGCCAATGGATGTGGTGTACCTTGACTTCCAGAAAGCCTTCGATAAGGTTCCACACAAAAGATTATCATGCAAAATTAAGGCTCATGGGATTGGGGGCAAAGTATTAACGTGGATAGAGAACTGGCTGGCGGATAGAAAACAGAGAGTTGGAATAAACGGCTCGTTTTCGGAGTGGCAGGCAGTGACCAGCGGGGTGCCGCAAGGATCTGTCCTGGGACCCCAGCTGTTCACAATATATATAAATGATCTGGATCAGGGAATTGGATGCAATATTTCCAAATTCGCTGACGACACTAAACTAGGAGGAGGGGTGGGCTCTGATGAGGATGTCAGGAGGCTACAGTGCGATTTGGACAGGTTGGGGGAATGGGCGGATACGTGGCAGATGCACTATAATGTGGATAAATGCGAGGTTATCCACTTTGGGGGTAAAAACAGGAGGGTAGATTATTATCTAAATGGCAATAGATTGGGAGATGGGGAAGTGCAGAGGGACCTGGGTGTTCTTGTGCACCAGTCACTGAAGGAGAGCATGCAGGTGCAACAGGCGATTAAGAAGGCAAATGGTATGTTGGCCTTCATATCAAGGGGGTTCGAGTATAGGAATAGGGATACCTTACTACAGCTGTACAAGGTGCTGGTGAGACCGCATCTGGAGTATTGTGTACAGTTTTGGTCGCCCCATCTGCGGAAGGATGTTCTTGCCATGGAAAGAGTGCAACGGCGATTCACCAGGCTGATACCTGGAATGGCGGGAATGACCTACGAAGAGAGATTAAATAGTTTGGGCTTGTACTCACTGGAGTTTAGAAGATTGAGAGGGGGTCTCATCGAAACATATAAAATTATGGCAGGCCTGGACAGGCTGAATTCAGAGAGAATGTTTCCAATGGCCGGGGAGCACAGAACCAGGGGCCACAGTCTAAAAATAGCGGGCAAATCATTTAAAACAGAGATGAGGAAGAATTTCTTCACTCAAAGAGTGGTGAGCCTGTGGAATTCCCTGCCACAGAGGGCTGTGAAGGCTAATTCAATAAATATTTTCAAGAGAGAATTGGATATATTTCTGAAGGCTAAGGGGATTAAGGGTTACGGAGAAAAGGCGGGGACGGGGTACTGAACTGATAAGATCAGCTATGATCTCAGACGATGATCAGCCATGATCTCATTGAATGGCGGAGCAGGCTCGAAGGGCCGAATGGCCTACTCCTGTTCCTATCTCTATGTTTCTATGTTTCTATGTCATTGCCTGGCACTTGTGTGGTGCGAATGTTACTTGCCACTTGTCAGCCCAAGTCTGAATGTTGTCCAGGTCTTGCTGCATATGGACACGGACTGCGTCAGTATCTGACGAGTCTCGAATGGTGCTGAACAGTGTGCAATCATCAGCGAACATCCCCACTTCTGACCTTATGATGGAGGGAAGGTAGAGGATTCGCCGGGGTTGATACAGAGAAACTATTTCCTCTGGTGATGGGAATTAAGAATGAGGGGGGACATAATCTTAAAAGTAGAGTTAGGCTATTTACGAGGATAATCAGTAAGCGTCAGTAACACAATCTGCAACTCTCCCTCCCAAAAGGCTGTGGATGCTGGGACAGTTGTAATGCCGGTTGCTGGTTAACTGGCCAACACTTGCAGTCTAGGGTCAGACTAGATGGCTGCAAGGATGCTAGTAGTGGCTGAGGGGAGATTTAATTGAGGTGTATAATATTATGAGGCCCAGATAGAGTGGATAGGAAGGACCGATTTCCCCGAGCAGAGAGGTCAATAACCGGGGGGGCATAGACTTAAAGTAATTGGTTGAAGGGTTAGCGGGGAGTTGAGGAGAAGTTTTTTTCACCCAGAGGATGGTGGGGGTCTGGAACTCACTGCCTGAAAGGGTGGTAGAGATAGAAAACCTCATTGCATTTAAAAAGTACTTGGATATGCATTTGAAGTGCCATAACCTACAGGGCTACGGACCAAGTGCAATGAAAGCGGGATTAGGCTGGATAGCTGTTTTTCGATCAGCACAGACACGATGGGCCAAATGGCCTCCTTCTGTGCCATAAATGTGGTGATAGTTACCCTCCGCCCCGGTAGGGGGCGACGGAGAGTAGACAGAGAAAGGAAAGGAATAAAGAAGCCTCGTGTTGATGGCTGAAGGAATACATACCCCATCTAGCCGATAGAACCAACAGGCAGACCTCATGGTATTGGGGACCCCAGCAGTCCCAAGCTTTCACTGAGATAAAGACAGAGCTAACCACCCCGCCAGGCCTTGCACTGTATGACCCCAATGCACTCACTAAAGTGTCAGCTGATGCCTCATCGTTTGGCTTGGGTGCAGTCCTTTTACAAAAGAGACCTGACACTGACTGGCGCCCTGTAGCCTATGCTTCACGAGCCCTTTCAAAAACAGAGCAGTGCTATGCGCAGATTGAAAAAGAGGCCCTGGTCATTACATGGGTGTGTGAGCGCTATAGAGACTTCCTAATAGGCATGACATTCCAGGTCGAAACAGATCACAAGCCCCTCCTTGCACTATTGGGATCTAAAAACCTGGACGAGTTGTCCCCCCGCATTCAGCGCTTTCGGATGCGACTCATGCACTTTCACTTCACTCTATCACATGTGCCAGGGAAGAGCCTAGCAACTGCCGACGTCCTCTCCAGGGCTCCCTACCAGCCACCGGTGGATGATTCCCCTGAGGTGCAGTGCATAGAGAATTATGTACACTCAATACTCACTGCACTGCCCATTACCAAGAAACGCCTGGCTGCACTTCGTCACGAACAGGAAACGGATTAACTACTTCGTCAGGTCTTCGCATACTGCCGTGAGGGCTGGCCAGATCATGCGAACTTGACAACGCTCTTAGACCTTACGCGGCCGTTTCAGGTGACCTCACTATTGCACAAGGATTGCTGCTACAAGGGTGCCGGTTGGTCATTCCAGCATCAATGCAGAAAGACATTCTGGACAAACTGCATGATGGCCATCAAGGGATCACAAAATGCAGAGCACGAGCCAGGTGTTCTGTCTGGTGGCCTGGATTAAGCGGTCAACTACAACGTAAAGTACAACAATGCCCAAACTGTGCCCAAATGAGACAACAACCACCAGAGCCATTGATTCCAGATGACACTCCTGAGGGCCCATGGTAGAAGGTTGGGGCTGATCTATTTCATTTGGATAACTCAACTTACCTGGTAATGTTTGACTACTTCTCTAAGTTCATTGAAGTTATCAAGCTTCTCTCCACCACCTCACATGCAGTCGTTGAATGTATGAAATCCTGCTTTGCCCGCCTAGGGGTCCCCCTGCTGGTCCGAACAGATAATGGCCCCCAATTTGCCTCGGACACCTTTCGCTCATTTGCCGACAGCTGGGACTTCACCCATGTCACATCCAGTCCTCTGTATCCTCAAAGCAATGGGGCTGCCGAGCGCGCTGTCCAGACAGCCAAACAGCTTTTAAAAAAGTCACCTGACCCATAGCGGGCACTCCTTGCACACCGCTCCACACCTCTTTCTAGCGGATTCAGCCCTGCTGAGTTGCTACAAGGCAGAAAACTTCGTACAACCGTGCTAACTATGCCATCACTCCTGACCCCAGGCTGGCCCGACCTCCAGAACTTTACAGACAAGGACAAACAATCTAAACTAAGACAACAGGCCAACTTTAACAGTCGCCACAGAGCTAAGCCCTTGTGTCCACTCCTTCCAGGTGACTATGTGTGGATACGTGACTCCTGCAAAAGAGGCATTGTGCAAGGACAGGCCAACACCCCAAGATCGTATCTGGTTGATATCCAGGGCCAGATTGTTCGCAGGAACCACAGACACCTCGCACTTACCCAGCAGCCCCCAGACGCTGCTGATGAGCCTTCCATTCCCAATGACTACAATGGGGATACGGGTCCTGGAACTCCTCCACCCACAGGGGATACCCCACCTCCGTCTCCTCCACCCACAGGGGATACCCCACCTCCATCGGGTTCCAGACGATACCCTGAAAGGGTCCACAATCCTCCTTCATACCTCCAGGACTTTGCAACATGAATAGCTTAAGAACCAAGACACTCATTGGGTCAGAATAATACCCGAGGTACTTGATGGAGGGTTCAAGCAGTCACCTTGTCCCTCCAAGTTTACTCTGCTTGCATTATTCGTGTTTCTCTAAAAACAAAAAAAAAAGGAAGAGATACATTGTGCATTAGAGATGTTATGTTTGTTAGAGTTTGTTATTTCTTAAGCACAGTAAAAAAGTAATGATTTGAAAGAAGGTCATTTGAAATGTTAATAGTAAAGGAATAGTATTCAAAGTCTGTTTAGAAAGGGAGATGTGGTGATAGTTACCCTCCGTCCCGGTAGGAGGCGACGGAGAGTAAACAGAGAAAGGAAAGGAATAAAGAAGCCTCGTGTTGATGGCTGAAGGAATACATCCCGTGTCCGTGTGTTGAGCACATTACAATAAATATCTATGATTCTATGATTCTAGTAAGAACACAAGAACATAAGAATTAGGAGCAGGAGTGGGCCATATGGCCCCTCGAGCCTGCTCCACCATTCAATAAGGTCATGGCTGATCATCGACCTCAACTCCACTTTCCTGCCCGATCTCCATATCCCTTGATTCCCCTAGAGTCCAAAAATGTAACTATCTCAGCCTTGAATATACTCAAAGACTCAGCATTCACAGCCCTCTGGGGCAGAGAATTCCAAAGATTCACAACCCTCTGAGTGAAGAAATTCCTCCTCATCTCAGTCTTAAATGGCCTACCCCTTATCCTGAGACTATGCCGCCTAGTTCTAGACTCTCCAGCCAGGGGAAGCAGCCTCTCAGCATCTACCCTGTCAATCCCCTCAGAATCTTGCATGTTTCAATGAGATCACCTCTCATTCTTCTAAACTCCAGAGAGTATAGGCCCATTCTACACAATCTCTCCTCATAGGACAACCCTCTCATCCTAGTGATCAAAATAGTAAACCTAGTGAACCTGATAGACATTTACCATACCACTGATGAAGGGACTCACGGGTTTAAAAAGATGTGTGCGCTGCTCGCATAGGAGCAGCGGGAAAATAGACCAGCCAAAAATTCCTGTATCGGGAGCGTTTACTCCACCGATCCCATCAGGCTTCCAGTGTCCCTCAGCTAACTAGACAAAATACTGGAGGGGTTGACAGTGCCTGTGGAATCCAAAACCAGTTCGAGCCACCTGCTCCAACTGAGAAGGTGAGGTAAGTGGAGAAAATTGGGAATGACTATGATCAAGAAGGAGCAGAAACTCAAGGAATTCGAAAAGGTGTTGATAAAGAGACAAAAATTTCAAGGAAGGAGTTTAAGCACAGAATCAAAGAGCGTCACAGAGAAGAAATAGATCATTCTGCCCATCAGGTCTATGCTGACGTTATTCTCTACATAAGTTACCCAGTCTAATAAGTGTAATGATATCAGCAAATAGTGATGGTATTTGCCTGTTTGATTATCACGCCTTACCAGCATAATTGCCTGTTTGATTATTTATGCCTTACCAGCAGAGGGCATGTGACAGAGGCACAGTTTAGTTTTAGTTTCGTTTTAGAGGGATCTCTAAGATGGTGTCTCCTGTAATGCTGTTAACTGAGTTGAACAAACTTTAGATTAAAAGACATTCTCTTTCATAAATGTCTTGTCATTGAACCCACAAATAAATCAATACATGGTGTCAGAAGTGATTGACAGAGATGAAGAGGAAAAATCTGAAGTTAAATCAGCTCTCCACATATTAGCAAGCCAAAAGAGAACATCGTTACTTACCATTGGAGAATAGCTAACGAAGTGAAAAAATGGAAGGTTTACACCCACCGGCGAAGCTTCAGTTGACAGGTAATGTGGCTGAAAATTGGAGGAGGTTCAAACAACGTTTGGAGTTGTATTTAGCGGCAATCGGAGCTGATGAGAAAAGTGAAAAATGAAAGCGTCAGTGTCCTTACATGTCGTGGGTGATGAAGCGCTGGAGGTGTATAATAACTTCACATTCGCTGCTGATGGAGACAAAATGAAGCTGGATAAAATAATGGAACAGTTTGAGGCCTACTGCATCCCTAAACGTAACGTGACGTTTGAGAGGCACAGATTTTTCACATGTGTACAGAAAACGGGTGAGACTATTGATCAGTATGTGACTGAACTGAGAAACTGAAGCAAAATGTGTGAATTTGGGGGACTGACAGACTCGCTGATAAAAGACAGACTGGTGTGTGGTATTCCAGATAATGGTCTAAGGGAAAGACTGCTAAGAGAGCAAAATCTAGACCTGGGAAAAGCCATAGCACTGTGTAGAGCTACAGAGACGGTGAAGTTGCAGGCAAAGGAGTTGTTCAGTGACAGTAGCTGCAACGTGGATGCAGTGAGAATGAACGGACACAAACCGTTTAACAAAAAGAGCGCCAATGTGAAAAAAGAGGCATGGCCAGCGAACAAAAATGAAAGGGACAATCGAAAGTCATGTAGTCGATGCGGTACACAGCATCCACCAAGAAGGTGTCCAGCATATGGTAAAACATGCAATAGTTGCAACAAAAACAACCATTATGCCCGTTGCTGTAAGAACCAAGCGCAACAAAGCAAGGTCCATACAGTAGATGAAAGCGAGATAGAGGAGTTCTATGTGGATGTTGTGTCTGAAAACAAAAAAGAATAAAGAGACTGGATGTTGACACTAAAAGTGAATGACACACACATTCCATTTAAATTGGATACTGGAGCACAAGTTAATGTGATATCAGAGACTGATTTTAAGAAAATTAGACCCAGACCAAAGATACATGGAATAAAAGTGAAAGTGACAGGATACTCAGGTACTGATATATCAGTAAAAGGAAGATGCATTGTCAAAGTGACACACAAGGACAGAGAGCACACGCTAGCATTAATCGTGGTGCCAAAGGATGTGCAAGCCATACTAGGTTTAATAGCCTGTGAGAGACTGAACCTGGTAAAGAGAGTCCTCGTTGTGGAAAGCGAAGGAGAGACAGTCTATGATGAACTCATGAAAGAGTACAATGACCTATTTCAGGTTCTAGGCTGCATTCCAGGAGAACACATGATCAGAGTAGATAAAAGTATGCCAACGGTCATACATCCATGCAGAAAAGTTCCGTTTGCTCTTCAAAAGCAACTGAAGGCAGAGTTGGACAGGATGGAAAGCCTGAACGTGATTCAGAAGATAGATGAGCCAACTGAGTGGGTGAGTTCCCTCGTCGTTGTGGACAAAAAGAATGGAAAGCTCAGAATTTGCCTGGATCCAAGAGATCTAAACAGAGCAATAAAGAGAGAGCACTTTAAGCTTCCTACACGTGAGGAAATCATGTCACAGTTTGCAAATGCAAAGTATTTCAGCAAGTTAGATGCATCATCAGGATTTTGGCAGATGAAACTGGACGAAGAAAGTTCAAGACTGTGCACGTTCAACAGTCCATTTGGCAGATACAGATTCCTAAGGTTACCATTTGGCATTGCCTCAGCTCCTGAAGTGTATCACAAAACTACCCATATGATCTATGAGCACCTGGAGGGAGTTGATACATCAATGGATGACATCATAGTATGGGGAACCACGAGAACTGAGCATGACGAGAGACTGAAAAAAGTGCTGGAAGCAACAAGGAAAACAAACCTGAAGCTGAATAGAGAGAAATGCCAGCTCGGAGTGACAGAACTGACATTCGTGGGAGATATCGTTAGCAGTGAGGGCATCAGACCAGATCCTAGAAAGGTGTCCGCCATTGAGAATATGCCAAAGCCACAATGCAAAAAGGACATGCAGAGGTTTATTGGAATGATCAACTACATGGGTAAATTCATATCCAACCTCTCAGAAAAGATGGCGCCACTGAGAAGACTAACTGAAAAGAACATAGAATGGGAATGGAACCATGAGCATGAGAAGTCATGGAGCGATCTAAAGAAACTGCTCACAGAGGAACCAGTTCTGAGGTTTTATGGCCCAGCGAGACCCATCAAGATATCATCAGATGCACCACAGAGTGGGCTCGGTGCCATTCTTCTGCAAAAATATGACTACTGGCAACCTATTGCATATGCATCGCGCTCAATGACAGACACGGAGACGCGATATGCTCAAATAGAAAAGGAGCTGCTCAGCATCACATACGCCTGTGAAAGATTTCACCAGTTTGTGTTAGGACAAGCAATCAGTGTAGAGACTGACCATAAGCCCTTGATTGCATTGTTCCAAAAGCCACTAAATAGATGTCCACTTAGAATGCAAAGAATGATGATCAGGCTGCAACGCTATACACTTAATGTTGCGTACACACCGGGTAAGCTGATGTATACAGCAGACACGTTGTCCAGAGCTGTTGACCCAGGAAAGCCCGCAAACACCAAAATGGATGAAAAAGTAAACGCCTACGTGGACATGATCACAAGTGCACTGCCCATAGCAGATGCAAAAATGGAGCTCATAAAGACTGAGACAATCAAAGATGAAACAATGAGACGACTGAGGAAAAGCATCTTGGATGGGTGGCCCAACATAAAGCAAGACTGCTCACCTGACATGGCAGAGTACTGGAACTGAAGGGCGGAACTATCAGTGGTCGAAGACATCATCTACAAAGGAAGTAAAATAGTTATCCCAAAGAGTCTGAGAAAAGAGATGCTAAAAAGGATCCATGGAGGACATCTGGGAATCGAAAAGTGTAAGAAAAGAGCACGAGAGGTGATGTACTGGCCATGAATCAACCAAGATGTGACAAATGAGGTGTCAAACTGCACAATATGCCTGAAATATTGAGCAAGCAATCCGGTAGAACCACTAAAGCCACACCCAGTGCCAGACAGACCTTACCAGAAGGTAGGCGCTGACCTATTCGTATGTCAAGAGAAGGACTATCTTGTAGTCACAGATTATTACTCCCTGTATCCAGAGGTTTGTAGACTGTACACCACCACTGCAGATGCTGTGATAACATGTATGAAAGCCATATTCTCCAGACATGGCGTGGCAAGCGAGGTCTTCACAGACAACGGACCCCAGTTTTACAATGCAAGTTTCCGACACTTTGCCAAAGAGTGGGACTTTGTCCACACAATGTCAAGTCCTCACTTTCCGCAGTCCAATGGACTAGTGGAAAAATCGGTCCAGACAGTGAAAAGACTGATGTACAAGGCAAAAGACAGTGGAACTGACTTCTACCAGAGCATGCTTGTATACCGCACAACGCCGCTCGAGTGTGGTATGTCACCAGCCCAACTCCTGATGGGACGTCGGCTAAGGTCAAACCTACCCATCCTGGAGAACCTCCTGAAAACAAAAGAGGGGGAGAAAGTGAGGAAGTTCAAAGAACAACAGAAAGAAAAGCAAAAGTACTACTATGACAGAGGAACACAAAACCTACCTGAACTCCACACTGGTGACCAAGTAAGGTTCAAAGACAAAACAAACATATGGACTCAGAAGGGAACTGTCCTGAGTGAAGTTCAACCAAGATCATACACCATTCAAACAGATGAGGGTGCTGTTCTGAGAAGAAATCGTCAGGATCTTCTCATGAGACCAGCCACAGCAGGTCAAAAGACTGATACTGTTGAACAACCTGATCACACAGCAAGTCAAAAGACTGATACTGTTGAACAACCTAATCACACAGCTGAGAAATCATCATCTGAGGCAACAACTCAGATTCAAGGACAATCAATCAGAAAATCCTCAAGACACGTGAAGCCTCCTGAGAGACTCATTGAGCAAATTTAAGGACTCTTGTTATAGAAGGAAGTAATGTTATCTTATTCTTTCTTCAAGTTCTAGGTATTTACGTATTTCATGTGAACACACAAAACAAGGTTAAAAAACCTTGATAATGATAATGATAATGTAAGTTCATTAAGTGTTACAGTTAAAATGTAGAGTAATACAAAGAAAACATGTTGTTAGATAAAAGTAAATTACTTTTGTTTTAAGAAAGGGAGATGTAATGATATCAGCAAATAGTGATGGTATTTGCCTGTTTGAGTATTTATGCCTTACCAGCAGAGGGCATGTGACAGAGGCACAGTTTAGTTTTAGTTTCATTTTAGAGGGATCTCTAAGATGGTGTCTCCTGTAATGCTGTTAACTGAGTTGAACAAACTTTAGATTAAAAGACATTCTCTTTCATAAATGCCTCGTCATTGAACCCACAAAGAAATCAATACAATAAGAACATAAGAAATAAGAGCAGGAGTAAGCCATACAGCCCCTCGAGCCTGCTCCGCTCATGGCTGATCATCGACCTCATTCACAGCCCTCTGGGGCAGAGAATTCCAAAGATCTCACTCTTCTGCTTCCTCCCTATACTCTTTGGGGGAGAAATTGGGTGAGTAGCGCCACCTGTTCGCGTCTAAAGAGGCAGTCAGTTGCTGTAGCGCCACTGGCTGTGCCTCCCGCGATATTCAGCAGGGGCGCTAATGGTGGCGTTAGCCTTTTGCGCTGCTCCGCCTCCGATGACGTCATTAGTGTGCGCAGCGCCCCAGTCGCGCCATGATCGCGAAATTTGGTAGCGAACGCCGCTGTAGCACTGTTCGCTACCCGCGCCCGGTTCACGGGACCTTGCTGCACCGGCAGAGGCGCAAGTTAAGGTGGAGGTGCTGGGCGGCCGCTTTTTTGGCGGCCGCCTGCCAGCACCTCCGTCCCCGGCCTCCTGGTCCCCCCCCCCCGCGGCATTGCCAGCTGTTTCCCGAGAGCCCGGCACTTCTCCTTGGTGCCGGGCTCTTTTGCCGGCACTCGCGAACGGGGCTTGTGCTGTTGCAGGCCCCTCCCCCTTAACAGTGGGAGGAAGGCCTGCAGTACCGCAGTGTGCCGTGCCGCAGCGTGTGGCACTGCGGCACGTAGCGCTGCGAAATTCACTTTCAGCGCCCCAAGAGGGACGCGGAGCGCCTCGAGCCGCGCCCCGTCTCCCTCTAGGGGCACCGCAACTGAATTTGCGGCGATCGCTAATGCGGCGATCGCGGCGCAAATTCCAGCGCCCAGGCGAACTTTGCGCCGCTTGGGCGCCTCAGGCCAATTTCTAGGCCTTTGACTGCTCCTCTTTTCCAAGTAACTGCCTAATTCCCTTTTACATTAAAAAAAATGGACTAAGCCTCAATACCATCCAGTGATTAACATGAACATGAAATCTACAAAGGAAGGAAAAGAAAAGAGCAAAGCAACGTAGAACTTAAGAAGAAGTTTGACTTTCTAAAACAAGAGCCACCTAAAGATCCAAGCAGCTACCTGGGGTTACGTTAGGGATCAGTCAAATGTTACGATCGGGAATGTGCTGCCTGAACAAGTGGTGGAAGTAGATTCAACAGTAACTTTCAAAAGGGAATTGGAGGGGAAATATATGTAGGGCTGTCGGGGCAAGAGCAGGGGGGAGCGGGACTGATTGGACGGCTCTTTCAAAGAGCCGGCACAAGCACGACGGGCCAAATGGCCTCCTTCTGTGCCCTATCATTCTATGATTCTATGAGAAATGTAGCTTCGGTTACTGAAATTCGAAAATGTCAAATTAAACGGACATATTGAGGGAGACAAAAAAACGCACAGCCGTCATAGTTAAGTCTACCGTCCACTCCACTGTACCTGAACACAATTCCAATGAGAAAATCAGGGAAACAACCAACTGCTAAAAGAAATGTCTCTGAGACGTACTTCACCGCATTGTCTGCAAGCCACTGACAAGTCATTATAAAACCGTAGTCCACACTGTCTGTGGGACACAGTTCCAAAATGGATTTTGTGCCACTAGCACCAGATTTAAAGCAATGACCTTTCTATCGGTGACAAGTAATCCATTCCCAAGTCATGTTTCCTTGACGCGCTCTAAGTGGGGTTGGGTTTTACACTGAAGTGACTTATGAAAAGCCCTTCCATGCCAATGAAGGAACGTCGGAATAATTGGCTTAGAAACAAAATAAGCAAAATGTCCTTGGGTGATTTTTCCCTGTTGTCATTAGTTCTAGCAAAAATTGCAGTCAATAGGAACATAGGAACAGGAGGAGGCCATTCAGCCCCTTGAGCCTGCTCTGCCAGTCAATTAGATCATGGCTGATCTGTATCTGAACTCCCATCTACCTGCCTTGATCCCTTAATACCTAACAAATATCTATTAATCTCAGTTTTGGTGGAATATGTTCAAGGGGCTGAATGGCATACTCCTGTTCCTATAAATTGCCTCTCTATCGACGCAACCTTCTCTCGTGAGGTATCCGCCTAGATTAGCTGCTCAATTCCCGAGGGCGTTGAATTCATAACCATCTGACTCATGAGGCATGAATGCCACCAACTGAGCTAGTTATCTGTTCTAACTGTGCCCTTCACAACCCTGAACCTTTTTCCTGCTACCCTAAAAGATCTGCAAGTATTGTTTCCAGGCTTGCTGCCGCTATTTCATCAAGCATTTTCATGGTTGAAGAGCCCTAGTTCGTCCCTCTAACACCAGTGTCGGTCTCCTCTGCATTGCCTCGAGAGCTGGGATGGCCCTTCTGTGTGGCAATGGCCAGGAACAGGACACAATGGAGGTGAAATTGGGCATGGGGAGGCAAAACAGATGGAATCACTTGGGTCGCACGTCCCAATATTCACTTCCATTGGCTGAATATCGAGCGTGTTCTATAGAAACATAGAAACATAGAAGATAGGAGCAGGAGTAGGCCATTCTGCCCCTCGAGCCTGCTCCGCCATTTAATGAGATTATGGCTGATCATCCAAATTCAGTACCCTGTCCCTGCTTTCTCCCCATATCCCTTGATCCCTTTAGCCTTAAGAATTATATCTAACTCCTTCTTGAATATATTTAATGAATTGGCCTCAACTGCCTTGTGTGGTAGAGAATTCCACAGGTTCACCACTCTCTGGGTGAAGAAATTCCTCCTCATCTCAGTCCTAAATGGCTTACCCCTTATCTTTAGACTGTGACCCCTGGTTCTGGACTCCCCCGCCATCGGGAACATCTTTCCTGCATCTAGTCTGTCTAGTCCTGTTAGAATTTTATAAGTTTCAATGAGATCCCCTCTCATTCTTCTAAACTCCAGCGAGTATAAGCCCAATCGACCCAATCTCTCCCCATCCCAGGTATCAGTCTGACCGACACATGCGCTTCTGCCTGTTTTGCAAACCCACCCATGTCCAATTTCACCCCCTATGCAGCTTCAGCATTACTGTCACAACCCAGTATCCTATTAGGGCTGGGCTTTATTGTGGGGGAAGGTTACACGCAAAATTACACCCATCCCCGCGCCCAATTTTGCCGATGTCTATTTACACCCAGATTTCCTGCCAACGTCATTTAACATGCGCTGGAACCTAAGAATGGGCACAAACATGTGGAAATCAGCATGAGCAACCAGGGCCTGTGGAAAGTGCGGAACTCACGCCATACGCTCCTTCTTTCAGTGTTGAAATTAAAGTTTCAATCATCCATCATTCATGCACATCAGGCACAGCAGGTTTAAGAACATGCGGTCATGGAAGCTTTTCAATTTTTAACGTGACTTGTACTGATGCCATAAAAATGCACTCAAAGAAACAGAAAATGCAGAGCAGGTCTCACTGAGGATAAATGAAAACAAAATCGCTTTAAAAAAAATCACAATATAACACCAGAAAAATGACTTTGTTTCCTGTTGTACCTAAAATTCTGGGCTTGAATTTGCATCCAATTTGAACCAGCTTATTTGCAGGAAATTCGTGCGTACGGCGCTTTAGCCTTGGCGGGGCAGAGCCATGAAAATGAGCCAAGAAACTTTCGGGAGCAGGGCTCGATTGACGGACTTAAAAGAGCGAGGAAATTCGGGCGTAGTGTAAGTCACACCAAAAGTTCCTTGAACATTTGCGCTGGAAATCTGTATCGCACCATAATGGGCTGAATTTTCCAGGGTGGTAGCGGGTGAGATCGGTGGCGGGTCGGGTGGGATTGTTATTTTTGACAGCAGGTCGGGAACCCGCTGTCATCTCGCTCCCACGCGCCTTTCCCACAGGCGCGTCTGTCATCGTGGAGCCGACCCGACCTGCAGCGGAGGGGGATCCAATTCAAATCATTATTAGGTAGTTGACAAGCACTTATGAGCCTTTTCCCCCCCTACTTTTTCAATTTCCCTGCATGGCCACGGGATTCACACAGCTTGGGAAGCCCATCTGTCAACCTAAGGCAGGAGTTCCATGGCCATTGCTCCAGCTGATTATTTGACAGCATTGAAAACAAAGTAAAATAAAAACATGTTGATTACATCAGTTAACAGGTTGATACTTGAAAAGCTACTGGTAAATGTTAATTCAGAAATTCCTGAAATACATTTTTCTCTGGCCATTCTTGGCTGTTGCCTTCCAACTCATCAGTAATTCTTCAGTAATAACCATCTTCAAGAAAGGTGACAAGTCCAATTGTGGTAATTACAGAGGAGTTTCCCTGCTGTCTGCCACAGGGAAAGTCATCAAAAGAATCTTCCTCAATCATCTTCTCCCAGTGGCTGAAGAGCTCCTCCCAGAGTTGCAATGTGGATTCCACCCAAAAAGGGGCACAATCGACATGATTTTCACCGCACGTCAACTACAAGAGAAATGTAGGGAACAGCACCAACCGCTGTACATGGCCTTCTTTGACCTCACAACAGCCTTCGACACCGTGAACTGTGAGGGATTATGGAGTATCCTCCTCAAATTCGGCTGCCCTTAAAAGTTTGTCACCATCCTCCATGACAACATGCAAGCCATGAGCCTGATCAATGGATTCACCACAGACCCAATTCACGTATGGACCAGGGTCAAGAAAGGCTGTGTCATCGCACCAACGCTCTTCTCGATCTTCCTGGCTGCAATGCTCCATCTCACCCTCAATAAGCTCCCCGCTGGAGTGGAGCTAATCTACAGAACAAATGGGAAACTGTTTAACCTCTGTCACCTCCAGTCCAGGTCCAAGGTCGTCCCATCCTCTGTCGCCGAATTACAGTATGCAGACGACGCTTTCGTCTGCGCACACTCTGAGGCCGAGCTCCAAACCATCGTCAACACCTTCACCGAAGCGTACAAGAGCATAGGCCTTAAACTAAACATCCATAAGACAAAGGTCCTCTACCAACCTGCCCCCGCCACACAGTACTGCTCCCCGATTATCAAAATCCATGACGAGGCCTTGGACGAAGTCCAACACCGCCTTCAGTGTGCCAGTGCAGCCTTCGGTCGCCTGAGGAAGAGAGTGTTTGAAGACCAGGACCTCAAACCAGCACCAAGCTCATGGTCTGCAGAGCAGTAGTGATACCCACCCTCCTGTATGCTTCAGAGACATGGACCATGTACAGCAGGCACCTCAAAGCACTGGAGCGGTACCATCAACGCTGCCTCTGCAAGATCCTGCAAATCCATTGGCAGGATAGGCGCACCAACATCAGTGTTCTTGCTCAGGCCAACATCCCCAGCATCGAAGCTTTGACCACGCTCGATCAGCTTCGATGGATCGGCCACATCGTCCGTATGCCCGATACGAGACTCCCAAAACAAGCGCTCTACTCGGAGCTCCAACACGGCACGAGAGCCCCAGATGGGCAGAGGAAATGCTTCAAGGACACCCTCAAAGCCTCCTTGAAAAAGTGCAACATCCTCACCGACACCTGGGAATCCCTGGCCCAAGACCGCACAAAGTGGAGGAGAAGCATCCGGGAAGACGCCGAACACCTCGAGTCACTTCGCCGAGAACAAGCGGAAGCCAAGCGCAAACAGCGGAAGAAGCGTACGTCAACCCAAGCACCCCACCCACCCGCCCCTTCAACCACCGCCTGCCCCACCTGTGGCAGAGATAGTAGGTCCCGCATTGGACTCATCAGTCACCTGAGAACATATTTTTAGTGCAGAAGCAAGTCATCCTCTTTTCCGAGGGATTGCCTAAGAGGAAGAGAGAATTGCAATGAATTGATCTGCACTATAAAAAATGACATATACCATTTAAATAAATGTTTGTGTTGTTTTTGGTCAGGTTTCTCTCACAGTATACTGTGATTGGCCAGTTACACTTTAAATCAAGTCGTCAACTGTAAATATTTTATTCTCATCTCTCATTCCATTGGTTTAATTTGCTGTCAGTCCCTGAATATGACTAATTTAATTTTTCAGTCTGAGAATTTAGGGTGAATTCCTGCGGAGGATCTCTCATTTGTCCATTGTTAACATCAATGGAAAAGCTGCAGCAATCCCAGAAACACATTGTAAGCACCACTTACACTGTTTGTCAGGGATTCCACAGCTCTTCTGCTGAACATGCATAAGAATATAAATCAACCCCTTTAGAGCTACATTTAAAATCTGCTTAATTTTATGTATTACCTATTCACACATACCTTTTATTTGTACCAGTTACTGATATAAATGCCTATGGGATGAGAATTGAATATCACCCATTTTGGGGCACTAATATCGGCCGGGCGTAAAGTTTAGCGCCCGGTGCAAATTATCACCTCCGACTGCAAGATTCGCCTCTATCGTCCCTGGAGGTGATTTGAGCGCTAAATCAGGTGCTACACACCTCTCTTAAGGTGCTAACGTCGGGAAGCGAGGCGCTACCTCAGAACGCTACCGAAGCTCAGGCGATGTCAGTTACCATGGAAACCAGACAGACTGGCACCGTCCAGCTCTTAAAGAGGAGGGGCCATCTTGCTAGCCAGCCACATCCTGCTCATGGCATTTTTGAATCTTGGCCTAGAGAGACCGCTAAAGCAACGGTGTTGGAAGCGCTAATGGATAGACCCAGGGAAAGAGCTCGGCGCTTAGGAACCTCATAAGTGGTGCTGAGGGCCAAAACTCCTTCGGACAGGGTTAAATCTTTCCAGAAATCTCTTGCCCTCTCAACTTGCATGTACCAAAAATTTTGCCGACAAGAAAAGGAAGGACGTGCCCGCCTTTAACTAGCACTCCCCCAGCCCCTTCCTGACTTGAAAACGTTCCACTCTACCTGTCGTTCCTAGTGGCAGGCGCTAAGACAGGGGGCGTGATTCAATATCCGGTCCGGGGCACTATCGGGGCATTGCACGCTTGACTGATGTCAAGATCTGCGGGCGCAGGAGATCATGGGGGTAGTGTTTAGTGCCGCCGCAAAACGACTGGTCAATTTCGTGAGCGGCGCGAAAATCGCCGCGCTCGGGTGCTAAGTTCCCGGAGGTGCAAACAGGAGGCACTAACCAACTGAATCTTTCCCCCTATAGATTTGTGACTAAAGCACCAATAACTTCCCAATTAATGTACTTTTTTAATTATGTTCTTGATCGTATTTGTAGATGGCGTCATATCACTTAATGAAAATATTATTTAAATATTTCTTTGTCATTCGTATTTTTATGACTCGTTTATGGGATGTGGGCATCGCTGGCAAGGCCAGCATTTATTGCCCATCCCTAATTGCCCTCGAGAAGGTGGTGGTGAGCCGCCTTCTTGAACCGCTGCAGTCCGTATGGTGAAGATAGTCACACAGTGCTGTGAGGGAGGTAGTTCCAGGATTTTGACCCAGCGACGATGAAGGTTTGGCGATATACTTCTAAGTCAGGATGGTGTTTGACTTGGAGGGGAACTTGGAGGTGGTGGTGTTCCCATGCACCTGCTGCCCTTGTCCTTCTAGGTGGAAGAGGTCGCGAGTTTGGGAGGTGCTGACAAAGAAGCCTTGGCGAGTTGCTGCAGTGCATCTTGTAGATAGTACACACTGCAGCCACGGTACGCTGGTGGTGGAGGGAGTGAATGTTTAAGGCAGTGGATGGGGTACCAATCAAGTGAGCTGCTTTGTCCTGGATGGTGTCGAGCTGCTTGAGTGTTGTTGGAGCTGCACTCAACCAGGCAAATGGAGAGTATTCCATCACACTCCTTACTTGTGCCTTGTAGATGGTGGAAAGGCTTTGGGGAGCCAGGAGGTGAGACATTCGCCGCAGAATACCTAGCCTCTGACCTACTCTTATTGCCACAGTATTTATGTAGCTGGTCCAGTTAAGTTTCTCGTCAATGGTGACCCTCAGGATATTGATGGTGGGGGATTCGGCGATGGTAATGCCATTGAATGTCAATGGTAGGTGGTTAGACTCTTGATTGTTGGGGATAGTCATTGCCTGACACTTGTGTGATGCGAATGTTAGCTGCCACTTATCAGCCCAAGCCTGAATGTCATCCAGGTCTTGTTGCATGCGGGCATGGACTGCTTCTTTATCTGAGGAGTTGCAAAAGTCACTGAACACTGTGCAGTCATCAGCGAACATCTCCATTTCTGACCTTATGTTGGAGGGAAGGTCATTGATGAAGCAGCTGAAGATGGTTGGGTCTAGGACACTGCCCTGAGGGACTCCTGTAGCGATGTCGAGGGGCTGTGATGATTGACCTAGGTCCATAGCCTTTGCTGTGACAACCATCTTACTCTGTGCTAGGTATGACTCCAGCCAGTGGAGAATTTTCCCCCTGATTCCCATTGACTTCAATTTTACTAGGTCTCCTTGATGCCACACTCGGTCAAATACTGCCTTGATGTCAAGGGCAGTCACTCTCACCTCACCTCTGGAATTCAGCATTTTTGTCCATGTTTGGACCAAGGTTGCAATGAGGTGGGAAAAATGCTAAAGTCCATTATAAAAGATGTAATAGCAGAGCACTTGGAAAACAGTGACAGGATCAGACAAAGTCAACATGGACTTACAAAAGGTAAATCGTGCTTGACTAATCTACTGGAATTTTTTGAGGATGTAACTGGTAAAATAGATAAGGGAGAACCAGTAGATGTGGTGTAGTTGGACTTTCAGAAGGCTTTCGATAAGGTCCCGCATAAGAGATTAGCGTGTAAAGTTAAGGCACATGGGATTGGGGGCAAGGTATTGACTTGGATAGAGAACTGGTTGGCGGACAGAAAGCAAAGAGTTGGAATAAACGGGTCTTTTTCCGAGTGGCAGGCAGTGACTAGTGGGGTACCGCAGGGATCGGTCCTTGGACCCCAGCTATTCACAATATATATTAATGATCTAGACAAGGCAACTAGATGTAATGGCCCAGAAATTTGGGTCAGGGGCTTCCTGCGGGTGTAAGGCCCCGACATGCACTTAACTTGTGCACCTGCCGTTGAGCTGTGGGCCCCCGTGGAATTCCGATCCGGGGCCTGCTCCAGCTGCCGGCGCGCAGTGCTTGTGTATCCCAGGGGCGCAGTTAGTTTGATGCGTCCCCTGGGATCACGTGGGCCATGGGGAGCCAATCGGAGCAGGGAATGCTCCATTCATAAGATTGACAGGAAGAGCTGTCAAAAGTTAGAAATACTGCGGCCCCAAAACATCACTAAATCTTCAAATAATTTTTTTTTAAATCACATTTTTTAAATAAACTATAAATTACATGAAATAACTATTATAAACAATAATTTAAATTTTTGAAAAAATACTTTTATTTTCTAATGGGGCTAAAAATAAACTTACCTTGCTTTAAAGTATTAAAAAAAATAATAAACCTGTGGAAAAAATGTTTTAATTGTAATTAATTCACCACTTACCTTGTAAAAAGCAGGCCTTATGCCTGCTTTTTACATGTCTAACTTCTGGAGACTTACCCTCCCGGGAAAACCTGTAAAAAGAAACGAAGTTCGATGCGCACGCGCAACCTCTCCTGCGCACGCGTTCGACCTCTGAACCTCTTCGTTCAGGGGAACAGAAGTGCCGGTTTCCCGCGCATGCGCAGTGCATGCAGGAAACTGGCACTTCCATTGGGCTTACGGGTGAGTACCCCGTGCGTACTCACCCGTGGAGACCCGAATTTCTGGGCCAATATCTCCAAATTTGCAGACGACACAAAGCTGGGTGGGCGTGTGTGCTGTGAAGAGGATGCAGAGAAACTCCAGGATGATTTGGACAGGTTGGGTGATGGGGCAGAAGCATGGCAGATGCAATATAACGTGGATAAATGTGAGGTTATCCACTTGGGTGGCAAAAACAGGAAGGCAGATTATTACCTGAATGGCAATAGATTGGGAGAAGGGGAAGTGCAACGAGACCTGGGTGTCCTTGTGCACCAGTCGCTGAAGGTAAGCATGCAGGTGCAGCAGGTGGTTAAGAAGGCAAATGGTATGTTGGCCTTCGTAGCGAGAGGGTTTGAGTATAGGAACAAGGATGTCTTGCTGCAGTTGTACAGGGCCTTGGTGAGACCACATCTTGAGTATTGTGTGCAGTTTTGGTCGCCTTATCTGAGGAAGGATGTTCTTGCCATGGAAGGGTTCAGCGAAGATTCACCAGGCTGATACCTGGGATGGCAGGAATGACGTATGAGGAGAGATTGGGTCGATTGGGCTTGTACTCGCTGGAGTTTAGAAGAATGAGAGGGGATCTCATTGAAACTTATAAAATTCTGACAGGACTGGACAGACTAGATGCAGGAAGAATGTTCCCGATGGTCGGGGAGTCCAGAACCAGGGGTCACAGTCTAAGGATAAGAGGTTGGCCATTTAGGACAGAAATGAGGAGGAATTTCTTCACCCAGAGAGTGGTGAACCTGTGGAATTCTCTACCACAGAAGGCAGTAGATGCCAATTCATTAAATATATTCAAGAAGGAGTTGGCATGGGGAGAAAGCAGGGACCGGGTACTGAATTTGGATGCTCAGCCATGATCGCATTGAATGGCGGAGCAGGCTCGAGGGGCCGAATGGCCTACTCCTGCTCCTATCTTCTATGTTTCTGTGTTCTATGTCGGGAGCCGAGTGGTCTTGGCGGAACCCAAACTGGGCATCAGTGGGCATGTTATTGGTGGGTAAGTGCCGCTTGATAGCACTGTTGATGACACATTCCATCACTTTGCTGATGATTGAGTGTAGACTGATGGGGGTAATTGGCCGGATTAGATTTGTCCTGCTTTTTGTGGACAGGACATACCTGGGCAGTTTTCCACATTGTCGGACAGATGCCAGTGTTGTAGCTGTACTGGAGCAGCTTGGCTAGAGGTGCGGCTAGTTCTGGATCACAAGTCTTCAACACGATAGCCGGGATGTTGTCGGGGTCCATAGCCTTTGCTGTATCTAGTGCGTTCAGCTGTTTTTTGATATCACGTGGAGCGAATTGAATTGACTGAAGACTGGCTTCTGTGATGGTGGGAACCTCAGGAGTAGGCCGATATGGATCATCCATTCTGCACTTCTGGCTGAAGATGGTTGCAAAAGCTTCAGCTTTGTCTTTTGCACTCATGTGCTGGGCTCCACCATCATTGAGGATGGGGATATTCATGGAGCCTCCTCCTCCCGTTATTTGTTTAATGGTCCACCACCATTCATGACTGGATGTGGCAGGACTGCAGAGCTTTGATCTGATCTGCTGATTGTGGGATCGCTTAGCACTGTCTATAGCATGCTGTTTCTGCTGTTTAGCATGCATGTAGTCCTGTGTTGCAGCTTCCCCAGGTTTGCACCTCATTTTTAGGTATGCCTGGTGCTGCTCATGACATGCTCTTCCACACTCCTCATTGAGCCAGGGTTGGTTCCCTGGCTTGGTGGTAATGGTAGAGTGAGGGATATGCCGGGCCATGAGGTTACAGATTGTGGTGGAATATGTTGTGTCTGTGTATAATAAGACACAGACTGCAGGAGAACGGTACAACAGGTGTTTACTCAACGTGGCTCACACTGGAACTGACCTGTACAGATTACTACTCAGTGCTATATACAGGTGTGGTCACTGCCGGTACTGCAGTATACATGAGCTGTAAAAGATAGTTCCCCCCTTAAAGGTATATACATTATAATTCCTCCCCTTTTAGATTAACAGTACCATAACACTCATTTAACAATTAAATATCAAACTAATTACAATTAACACTTTTAACATACAACATTAGCTGAAAATAGTCTATTTATATATTCAGTCTTTGGGGAGGCTTCCTGATCCTTTCTGGATAGCGCCTTTCCCGAGTGTCTTGGTCTTGGTGCGGGGGCGATTCTGGCCCCCTGTCGTCGGTTGGTTCATCAGCTGGTTGCTACTGTTTCTGGGGTAGATGCGACCTGTCCATCGGGTTCATCACCAGGTACGTATGGGCGAGGCATGGGGTTGACTTGTTCCTGTGGCTCTAGGATCTGGTCAGCATGGCGTCTCACGATGCTCTCCCCAACGTCCACTGTGTACATTAGTGGGCCCTGCCGTGTGCATATCGTTCCTGGCTGCCATTTTTCTGTTCGGTAGTCGCGGGCCAAGACTGGTTGCCCTACATTGAAGCTCCTTGTTGGCTTCTCATGGATGTGCTGGAATTGCTTACTCTCAACATCTCTTCGTACGTTTAGTCTGAGCAAATCCAGGCGAGATCTTAACCTTCGGTTAAAGAACATCATGGCTGGGGCCTGGTTGGTGACTGCATGTGTCGCATTCCGGTAGGCGAACAGGAAATTGTCCACCTTGTGCTGCAGCGGAATGTTGTCATTGTACATAGCATTTATTGCCTTCTTAAAGGTTTGTACGAACCTCTCAGCCAATCCATTTGTGGCTGGATGATACGGGACGGATGTGTAATGCCTTACCCCATACTTTTTCAAGAACCTCCGGAACTCTTCGGACACAAACTGTGGTCCGTTGTCGGAGCAAATCTGTTCTGGCAAGCCATTCCTGGCAAAAATGGTCCATAGGACTGCAATCGTTTTCTCCGCGGTGGTGGAGGACATTTTGATGACCTCAGGCCATTTCGAGTGCGCATCCACGGCTATTAAAAACATTGAGTCCATGAATGGACCAACAAAATCAATATGCACCCGTTGCCATGGAGATGAGGGCCACTCCCATGGGTGTAGAGGGGCCTGTGGTGGTGCATTTTGGACTTTCTGGCATCCTGAGCAGCTCTTGGTTAGGTCCTCGATTTGTTTATCGATTCCTGGCCACCACACATAAGCCCTGGCTAGGCTTTTCATTTTTACCCCTCCCAGATGACCCTCATGAAGCTCATTGAGCACTCTATCCCTTAACTTGGGTGGAATTACCACTCGGGATCCACACATCAGGGTCCCCCGGCACACTGACAGCTGTTCTCTCCTTGTCGAGAATGCTGGCAACAGTGAGTCGCCATGTGCTGGCCATCCCTTCACCGTCAAATCATATACCCGAGCCAGTGTCGGATCATTTCGGGTTTCCTTTTCGATACAAGCGTTAGTTACCGATAGGTATTCAACTATAGTCGAATGGAATATTTTGACAGGATCCACTGCTGGTGCTTCCTCCGCAGTAGGCAGTGGCAGGCATGATAGCCCATCAGCATTTCCATGCTGTTTCGTGCCCTTATATTCAATCTCATAGTGGTGCGCCCCTAGAAAAAGTGACCATCTTTGTAGTCGTGGCGCAGTCATCACCGGAACGCCCTTCGTCGGATTAAAAATGGAGACAAGAGGCTGGTGATCAGTCAGCAAGGTGAATTTCTGCCCGTGCAGATAGTGATTGAACTTTTTCACTCCACACACTAGGCTGAGGGCCTCCCTGTCAATCTGGGCATTGTTACGCTCGGCTGAGGTTAGTGATCGTGACGCAAAGGCTATTGGCCTCTCTGAGCCGTCCGAGAATTTGTGCAACAGCACCGCTCCAATGCCGTAGGGTGACGCGTCACATGCCAACCGAATTGGTAATGCCGGGTTGTAATGGGCCAATACCTCTTTTGATGTGATTAGTGTTTTGCTCTTCTGGAAAGCTCGTCTACATTCGTCACTCCACTTCCATGGCATCCCAGTTTGCAGTCGGGTGTTCAGTGGGTGTAGTATTTTAGACAAATTTGGGAAGAACTTATGGTAGTAGTTCACCAGCCCAAGGAACGACCTCAGTTGTGACACATTTTCCGGTGCTGGTGTAAGAATTTGCAATAATTTACAGTTCTGAAGATTCATTTTTTTGATTACAGAATCCCTGGGCGTTGTGCTTTTAAATTTCCAGGGATAAAAATGGTTGTCGCACCACATGGCCGAAGACAAAGAGGCTTGGAATGCAGCTTTCTGTGTCTGGAAGTACATAAGAACATAAGAACATAAGAAATAGGAGCAGGAGTAGGCCAATCGGCCCCTCAAGCCTGCTCCACCAATCAATAAGATCATGGCTGATCTGATCCTAACCGCCAATCCACTATCACAGAACCATCTCCTGAATCTAACAGAATTAGACACACAAAATAGGAGCAGGATCAGGCTACACGGCCCCTGGGCCCGCTCCGCTACCCACAGGGCCATGACCGATCCGAACCTAGACTCATGTCCAAATTCCTGCCCGCTCCCCGTAACCCTTAATTCCCTTTACTTCTAGGAAACTGTCTATTTCTGTTTTAAATTTATGTAATGATGTAGCTTCTACAGCTTTTTGGGGCAGCATATTCCATGGACCTACCACCCTCTGAGTGAAGTAGTTCCTCCTCATCTCAGTTTTGAAAGAGCAGCCCCTTATTCAAAGACTATGCCCCCTAGTTCTGGTTTCACCCATCATCGGGAGCATCTTCCCCGCATCCACCCGATCCGACCCCTTCACAATCTTATATGTTTCAATAAGATCACCTCTCATTCTTCTGAACTCCAATGAGTAGAGTCCCAATCTACTCAACCTCTCCTCATATGTCCATCCCCTCATCCCCGGGATTAACCGAGTGAACCTTCTTTGTACTGACTCGAGAGCAAGTATGTCCTTTCTTAAGTATGGACACCAAAACTGTACGCAGTATTCCAGGTTCGGTCTCACCAATACCTTGTACAACTGAAGCAATACCTCCCTATTTTTATATTCTATCCCCCTAGCAGTGAAAGCCAACATTCCATTGGCCTTCTTAATCACTTGCTGCACCTGCATACTAACTTTTGAGTTTCGTGCACCAGGACCCCCAGATCCCTTTGTACTACAGTACTTTCCAGTTTCTTGCCATTAAGATAATAACTTGCTCTACGATTTTTCCTGCCAAAGTGCATAACCTCACACTTTCCAGTATTGTATTCCATCTGCCAAATCTCTGCCCACTTACTTAGCCTGTCGATGTCCCCTTGCAGGTTTTTTATGTCCTCCTCACTCACTACTTTCCCTCCCATCTTAGTATCATCTGCAAACTTTGATATGTTACACTCGGTCCCCTCCTCCAAATCATTAATATAGATTGTAAAGAGTTGGGGACCCAGCACTGACTCCTGCGGAACACCACTAGTTACTGATTGCCAGTCTGAGAATGAACCATTTATCCCAACTCTCTGCCTTCTGTTAGATAGCCAATCCTCTATCCATGCCAGAATATTACCCCCATCCCGTGATTTTTTATCTTAAGCAATAATCTTTTGCATGGCACCTTGTCAAATGCCTTTTGGAAGTCTAAATACACTACGTCCACTGGTTCCCCTTTATCCACCCTATACGTTACTTCCTCAAAGAACTCCAGCAAATTTGTCAAACAGGACTTCCCCTTCATAAAACCGTGCTGACTTTGTCCTATTAAATTATGATTATCCAAATGTCCTGTTACTGTCTCCTTAATAATGGACTCCAAAATTTTACCTACCACAGATGTTAGGCTAACCGGTCTATAGTTTCCAGCCTTCTGTCTACTGCCCTTTTTAAATAAGGGTGTTATATTAGCAGTTTTCCAGTCTGCCGGGACCTTTGCCGAGTCCAGGGAGTTTTGGAAAATTATTACCAATGCATCCACAATCCCTACCGACACTTCCCTCAAGACCCTAGGATGTAAACCATCAGGTCCAGGTGATTTATCTGCCTTGAGTCCCATTATTTTACCGAGTACCACTTCCTTAGTGATTTTGATCGTGTTTAGCTCCTCCCCCCCTTTAGCCCCCTGTTTGTCCAGTGTTGGGATATTCTTAGTGTCTTCTACTGTAAAGACTGATGTAAAATATTCATTCAGTGTTTTTGCCATCTCCATATTTCCCACCATTAATTTCCCGGTCTCATCCTCTAAGGGACCAACATTTACTTTAGCCACCCTTTTTCTTTTTATATAACTATAAAAACTCTTACTATCTGTTTTTATATTTTTTGCTAATTTACTTTCATAATCTATCTTCCCTTTCTTAATCAATCTTTTTGTTATTTTTTGCTGTCTTTTAAAGTTTTCCCAATCCTCTATCCTCCCACTAGATTTGGCTACCTTATATGCCCTTGTTTTTAGTCGAATACTATCCTTAATTTCTTTACTTAGCCACAGATGGCTGCCTTTTCTTTTACACCCTTTTCTTCTCAGTGGAATATATTTTTTTTGGAAGTTGTAAAATAACTCCTTGAATGTACACCACTGATCATGTATCGTCTTACCCTTTAATCTATTTTCCCAATCCACTCTACTCAATTCCGCTCTCATACCTTCATAGTCTCCTTTATTCAAGCTTAGCACGCTTGTTTGAGATCCAACCTTCTCACCCTCTAATTGAATATGGAATTCAACCATGTTATGGTCACTCATTCCAAGGGGATCCTTTACTAGGACATTTTTAATTAATCCCGTCTCGTTACACAGGACCAGATCTAAGGTTGCTTGCCCCCTGGCCGGTTCAGTTACATACTGCTCAAGAAACCCATCCCTAATACATTCAATGAACTCATCCTCAAGGCTGCTCTGGCCAATTTGATTTGTCCAATTAATATGATAGTTGAAATCCCCCATAATTATAGATGTTCCCTTATTACAAGCCTCAACTATTTCCTGATTGATACTCCGTCCAACAGAGTTGCCACTGTTCGAAGGCCTATAGACTACGCCCACTAGTGTTTTTTTCCCCTTTTTATTCCTTACCTCCACCCAAACTGTTTCATTATCCTGATCTTTTGACCCAATATCATTTCTCTGTATTACAGTGATTCCTTCCTTTATTAACATAGCCACCCCACCTCCCCTTCCTTCCTGCCTGTCCATCCTGATCATTAAATAACCTGGTATGTTTAATTCCCAAGCATTGTCACCCTGCAGCCATGTTTCTGTAATGGCCACAAGATCATGCCCATATGTAGTTATTTGTGCCATTAACTCATCTATTTTGTTACGAATGCTACGTGCATTCAGATAGAGAACTTTCAAAGATGTTTTGTGACACTTAGTTCCTGCTTTTGCCCTTTTTATTACTTTACCTTTTACTCCATACCTTCTGCCCCTTCCTGACACGCTCTGGTTTTTAATTTCCCCACTGCTACCTAAGTCTATTACCTTCTCTGTTGTCATTTTTATTATTTGCTCTCTAGGAACCTCCCCCCAACTAGTTAGTTTAAAGCCCTCTCTACAGCCCTAGTTATATGATCCGCCAGGACTCTAGTCCCAGCACTGGCCAAGCAAAGCCCGTCCCAATGGAACAGCTCCCTCCTGCCCCAGTACTGGTGCCAGTGTCCCAGGAAGCAAAACCCATTTCTCCCACACCAGTCTTTGAGCCACGCATTTAACTCTCTAATTTTATTTGTCCTAGCCAAATTCGCTCGTGGCTCAGGTAATAATCCAGAGATTATTACCCTTGTGGTTCTGCTTTTTAATTTGGCCCCTAGCTGCTCAAACTCCCTCAGCAGAACCTCCTTCCTTGTCCTATCTATGTCGTTGGTACCAACATGGACCACGACAACTGGATCCTCCCCCTCCCACTCCAAGTTTCTCTCCAGTCCAGAGGAGATGTCCTTAACCCTGGCACCGGGCAGGCAACACAGCCTTCGGGACTCTCGCTCTCGGCTGCAAAGAACTCTATCTATCCCCCTAACGATACTATCCCCTACCACTACCAAGGTTCAATGAAGTAAAAGGACAATGCTTTGTTTACATAGCAACTGAATGCTATTAGCATTTGTTTGTATATCGAGTGGATACATCTAAACTGCAGAAGAGACTTTTGTACCTTGAATGGGAAACGTTTAAGAATTGAATGGGTTTTAAATCACCCAGTACTGGACAATAGGGCTGTTGCATTCTCTTTGTTTCAGCCCAGGGAGCTCCGGAAGACACATTAACCCAGTCTAGCCACTTTGAGTTAGCCAATCACAGCTTTCTCTTGTGTATTGGACCCTTTGGGTGGGCAATTTTGCACACAGCCCTTGCAAGGCAGAATGGCAGGGGCCTCACCAGGTATAAAGATAGTGGCTGAGAAGCTCTCTCTCTCTTACTTCGCTGGACCAAAGGTGAGCAGGTTGTTCTGACTCTTCAGCAAAGCAACCTAGTTAAGGAGTTTGGGGGATGGTGATTTAAGGGAATTGCTAAGATTGTTTAAATAACATTGTAGCCATTGTATCCCTCATTTTCGCCGTCTGCAACCCCGTTATATAGTTTTACTGTAATTACTGTGTTCGTGTGGTATCGTTTATTCTTTTGATTGTAGTTTATTTAGATAATAAAACTTGATTTTTTTCTCTCATCCAAACTATGTGTCTGTTTTAATATCAATAATTATAAGCCCTGCAGTCAGAACTGGAAGGTGGGGTAGCGATTCGAAACTGCTGTTTTAAAATTGGTCTGAGTGCAGGCAAAGGCTGCAAGACCAGGAAAATTACTTTAAACCAGTTTAAAGAAGCCCCAACCCTTACAATGGCGATCGCGGGCAGGACTGCAGGCCGTTTTTGATATGATAAGTGGTCTGGATCTAGAGAAAGCATCAGTTATTGTCTTTCTTGCTTTCAGTCTGTGGGCAGCCCTGTGGAAGGTAGCGGCAGTGTGTAAGCTGACCTATCGGGGTATAGGTGGCTGGGCTAGGAATGGTGAGATGGGAGAGCAGGAGGAGTTTAAAGAGGCCAAGAATCGGGAGTCCCAGCTTGAAAAATGCCAGGCAGATGTAGAACGCCTCAGAGAGGTGTATGAGGCCAGAGCTAGAGGTATGAGGGTGCGGGAAGAGAATGCACGCCTCACACTAGAGGTCGCGAAATGCCAGGCATTTATAGAGCGCCTTGTGCAGGAAGTCACAGAGGCGAGGGACAGAGAGATGAGGATGCAAGAGGAGAATGCACACCTCACCCAAGAAGCTAGTGAGAGAGAGAGCCATGCCAGAAACAAGATAGAATTCCTAAAGTACCAAATCACTGAGGCCAGGGAAAATGAGATGAGACTGCGGGAGGAGAATGCCAGGTTTGGTGAAGCAGATCATGGCCCCTGTAGGGCAGAGATAGAAAGCCTTAACATGGCTTTAAAGATAGCAAGGGGAATGATTTGCATGATCAGCCTGAAGGCAGGTCAGCTGGACTTTACTGGCAGCCCAAGTAGAACCATCCCACAGGCAGCACCCAGAACGGTGCTGGATTGGGAATTAGAGACCCCAAGACCGCAGCCCACAGCTCCGAGTCTTGAGGAGCTCTGGCAGCGAGGAGGGGTGGACAATGGGGTGGTAGAAGAACACCAGCAGGTCCCGCTAGGCAGGCGGGGACCAGGACCAGTGTACCCCCTCCAACAACGGAGGAACGGTCCACCCGTGTGGAGTGAGCCTGAGAATAGGAATCCTCAGCCCACAGCAAGTTCGAGTTCACAGGCAAGCACTGTGGCTTGTGTGGGGGGAGGAGCCATTCATGTTCAGAGTAAGCTGTTTAAGCCAGGGAACAGGGAAGGAGAGTTCTGGGACCCCTATAGAGCAGGTCCAGTAGCAGAAATCCGGGACAAGGGAGGCACACAGGGGATAGTTTTGGCCCCAGAAAAAAGGCAGGTCCAAAATTCCCCAGTTAAAGCCACCTGGGTGAGGGAACATGAGTTTGCTGTCCATGCAAGTTCAAGTTCACCGCCTGTAAAGACAGGCACTGTGCCCTGCTTAAAGGGACCAGCTTCCCAGCCAGCCTCTAGAATGGTCCCCCCCATGATGTGGGACTCTGCGGGGGCAGGGATAGCAATCCCTCTTGCAGGAGACATAGGGAGGGAGCTGACACCAGGTTTTAAACATGGGGAGGAAAATTTCCAGCCACCAGCAGCAGGTGGTGAGAGTATACCTGCCCCCAGCACAGGAGTGGACAGGGAAGAGCAGACAAACCCAGAGAGAGATTTGCACCGGCAGGCTGCCAGGTACATTATACAGTGCGGGCTATTTGGACATGGGGGAGAAGGTTCCCAGCCAGCTGGGGCTGTGACCCAAAGTTTCCCCCATAGAGACACCCCTCAGAAGGTCTCAGCGGGTGCCCCAGCCTAAGAAAGCATGGTCACCCACTTTACAGTGGAGTAGGGCGGTCTCCCGAGCCAGGGAGAAGCCAGAGAACAGAGGCCCCCACTCAACAGCCATAAGCTGCGAGGAACCAGAGACAGGAGGCAGTCCAGCTTCGCTGCAGCCAGCAGCAATCTGTGACAGTGCCAGAGATTAGTCTGGCTGTCCGGAGACGGGCGGCATCTGTATTATAGCTATGTGTGTGTATATAGCATGCTTTTAAGGTGTATTTTAGTTTCACATAACTAGTTGTAAGTTTAAGTTTAAAGAGTTTAAGTTTACATGTGTGCTGAATGTTTGTGTTTTGGTCCGAGGTCGAGGGACCCGACCATGTCTCCACCTAAGGCAGCAGGTCAGTGAGACCTGGCTGCATGTCCCTTTTAAGTTTTTGCAGGAGATGGGAAAATGAAGCAGCCATGTTCACCCAGCCAGAGCTGGACATCGAATGAAGATACGGAATGTTGGGGATCACCTCGCCACTGGACGAATCCAGGAGACCCCGCAGCGATCTTCGGGAAAAACCGGACAGAGTCCGGAGGAACTTGCCTACTCCTCCTACGGGGAGGAGATGGCCCCAGCTGGGTGGGGCACGGCCCCCAACCCAGCACTATCCTGACCGAAGTTCACTTGCGGGAGACCTCGCTGTTGAGGAGTCATGATGGGGAAGCGCGGGCGCCTGGGCATAGGGATGCGTTCCCCGGGGGTGGGTGGTGATGGCTCGGGAATGATTGTATAGAGGAGGGGGAGACCCAAGAGTCGCGTGGGTGCGGTCGGGGGAGGGAGGAATTCACCCGGGGGCCCACGGGCAAAGAGGATAAGTGTGGCTGGGAAGGATGAGTGGGTGGCTGGATCAGTGTGGGGCCAGGGAGAGCCGCCACACAGGCACCCATCATTTTCTGCAGCCAGTCGAGGGAAGATGGGAGGGGGAGGGACTGGGAGTCATGAGATCCCATACTCCCCGGCCTCGGTCTGTGCCAAGGTAAATTTTAAACGTGAGGGGTACCCTGCCTCCACAAAGGGACAAGGGAACGGTTCGGGGCTGGCGGAGCAGGCTGGTCGGTAAATCCATTCTGCCTGTTTTAAAGTTTAAGACGATCAAAGCGGGGTGGAAGGTACTTTTACTGCCCGGGTGGAAGGAGCAATGCCCACTCGAATTTCGCGACCCATCATCGGCACGTGATGATCGGGGTTCATTTAAGCATGTTGTTTCAAATGTTTAATTTTTTTTTGTATTTTGTGTTACAGCCCCAAGTTGAGCAGAGGCGTAGGATCCTCTCTGTGCTTGGGACCAGTTTGTGACAACACCAAGTTGAGCAGAGGCGTAGGACCCTCTCCGTGCTTGGGATCATTTTGATTACATTGTGTAACTAAGATTGCAACATTTTGTAATAACTTATGATGTAAAAAGGTGATTGTAAATTTGGTTTACACTGTATAATTTTACAAGCGTGTAGGGGTATGAGACCCCTTATTGAAAACTGAAGTATCTGTAAGATGCCTACCGTACCATGGCTTTTTTTCTTGAATTTAAGGGGAATAGACGGGACGGGGATCAGTGGCAGATAGCTATTAGGTAAATACAGGGGATGGTTGTTTGTGAGGGGTCAGAAATTATTGCTCATTTCTTCAAGAGGATACTACAAGCAAGCTGAAAGTATCCAAGGGCGGACTGTAAGAATTTGCAATAATTTACAGTTCTGAAGATTCATTTTTTTGATTAAAGAATCCCTGGGTGTTGTGCTTTTAAATTTCCAGGGATAAAAATGGTTGTCGCACCACATGGCCGAAGACAAAGAGGCTTGGAATGCAGCGTTCTGTGTCTGGAAGTAAGGTTCAATGAAGACAAAGGACAATGCTTTGTTTACAAAGCAATTGAATGCTATTAGCATTTGTTTGTATATTGAGTGGATACATCTAAACTGCAGAAGAGACTTTTGTACCTTGAATGGGAAACGTTTAAGATTTGAATGGGTTTCAAATCACCCAGCACTGGACAATAGGGCTGTTGCATTCTCTTTGTTTCAGCCCAGGGAGCTCCGGAAGACACATTAACCCAGTCTAACCACTTTGAGTTAGCCAATCACAGCTTTCTCTTGTGTATTGGACCCTTTGGGTGGGGAATTTTGCACACAGCCCTTGCAAGGCAGAACGGCAGGGGCCTCACCAGGTATAAAGATAGCGGCTGAGAAGCTCTCTCTCTCTTACTTCGCTGGACCAAAGGTGAGCAGGGTGTTCTGACTCCTCAGCAAAGCAACCTAGTTAAGGAGTTTGGGGGATGGTGATTTAAGGGAATTGCTAAGATTGTTTAAATAACATTGTAGCCATTGTATCCCTCGTTTTTGCCGTCTGCAACCCCGTTATATAGTTTTACTGTAATTACTGTGTTCGTGTGGTATAGTTTATTCTTTTGATTGTAGTTTATTTAGGTAATAAAACTTGATTTTTTTCTCTCATCCAAACTATGTGTCTGTTTTAATATCAATAATTATAAGCCCTGCAGTCAGAACTGGAAGGTGGGGTAGCGATTCGAAACCGCTGTTTTAAAATTGGTCTGAGTGCAGGCAAAGGCTGCAAGGCCAGGAAAATTACTTTAAACCAGTTTAAAGAAGCCCCAACCCTTACACTGGAGCCTTGATTATTGCCTCAATCTTCTCTGGGGACTTATGTAACCCCTCTATATCGATAACGTGGCCACAATACGAGATCTGTTTTTTAAAAAACTCGCATTTGGGGCGGTTAGCTCGGAGCCCATATTCCTGCAATCTAGTGAGCACCTGCTCCAGGTTGGCGAGGTGATCACTGTCACTTTCGCCCGTGACCAGGATGTCGTCCAAATAACACTGGGTCCCTGGGATCCTTTGCAGGTCTTGTGCCATTGCCCTCTGCCAAATAGCCGGAGCTGATGCTACCCCGAATACCAGCCGGTTGTATTGGTAGAGACCTTTATGGGTGTTGATTGTGAGGTATTTTTTTGATGCTTCTTCTACCTCCATTTGCAGATACGCCTGGGCCAGATCAATCTTAGTGAAGCGTTTCCCTCCAGATAGCGAGGCGAAAATATCTTCAATCCGCGGAAGTGGATATTGTACGGTGTGAAGGACTGGGTTCACTGTTACCTTAAAGTCCCCACAGATGCGAACCTTCCTTGGTTCCCCAGGCGTGCTGCTCAACGACTTTTTCATCACAGGGACGATGGGTGTAGCCCATTCGCTCCAGTCTACCTTGGACAGTACACCTGAACGTTCCAGACTCTCCAGCTCTGCTTCGATGGCTGGGAGGATCGCATAAGGTACCGGTCTGGCCTTAAAAAAATTTGGGCTTGCCTTTTCTTCAATTTTAATCGTCGCTGTCATGCCTTTTAGTGTTCCGAGTCCTTTCTGGAACACTTCTTTCACGTCAGTTAGGATCTTTGACAGTCGCCCAGGTGTGACGTCGTCATCCTTTTTTTCAGCCACAGTCAGTGCCTGTATGGAATGCCAATCCAGTTGTATTTTCCGGATCCATTCACGTCCCAGTAATGGTGGTCCTCCATCTCGCAATACATACAGGTCTAGTTTTGGTGTTTCCTTACCGTTATATATAACGGTCACCCTTATTTTTCCTTTGGGGTAGACTTTTTGCCCCGTGTACGTCTTCAAAATAATTTTTGTGTCTCTCAAGGGTATGTGTGAGATTAGCCGCTCGTAGTCCCATCGGTTTATGACTGTTAGGGCTGATCCTGTATCCAATTCCATCTTTACCTGGGCTCCTGCTATCTTGAGAGTGACCCAAATGGTTCGGTGATCCTCCGTTGTGATCACATTATGTAGTTTGAGACAACTCAGTTCCCTGCTTTCGGAGTCGTTATCACTCTTTTGTTCGTCTGAACTATTCTCCGTCATCTTATGTACCTTCTTGTACTTTTCTTTGGTAGGTTTCTTATTTCTGGTTTTCTTTCCCGACCTGCAGACTCGTGCTATGTGTCCTACTTTTCCACACTGTCTCCACACTTTGTCTTTGAACCAGCAATCATTCTGGTCATGTGTTGTTCTGCCGCAGCGATAGCACTTCTCTGTTCGAAATGACATTTCGTTTGTGCCATATTCTTGTGGCCTCTGTTGCATCTCTGCAGCGCCCCGTGCTGCTGCTTCATATGATACCGCAATGCTGAAAGCCTTGTCCAGCGTAAGGTCCTTTTCAGATAAAAGCCGTTTCTGGGTTCCTTCACTTTGAAGCCCACACACAAACTTGTCCCTTAAGGTATCTGCCAGTCCCGCTCCAAACTGGCAGTGTTTAGATAGTTTGCGCACTTCTGTTAAATAATCAGCTTTGCTCTCATCCTTATGCTGGTTCCGTTTGTGAAACTTGAATCTTTCTGCTATCAGCAGCGGTGTTGGTTTTAAATGTTCCTGTAGTATCGTTACTATGTCTTCAATACTCTTTTCCATTGGCTTCGTTGGGGTTACTAGATTTTGTAATAAACCATACGTCTTTGCACCCATTAAATTTAACAATACCGATGCTTTCTTGTCATCTGACACCTCATTTGCCTTGCAGTATACCTCTATTCATTCGACATATGTAGTCCAATCTTCAACTTCATTGTCAAACGCAGTGATACTGCCACTCTTCAGCATTTTGGGTGTGGTTTAAAATGGCGTCTCCCAATGGCTTAAAATGGCGTCTCCCGCGCTTTCCTAACTCCCCGGCTGCTGCCAACGCCATCCCGGCGGTTCTCGTGGCAATGGCGGTGCCCTGTAGGTTTCGCGCGCTTCTCCTGCGCTGCTGCCAACGCCGCTCTCGGCGGTCCTCATGGCAATGGCGGCGCCTCGCGGGTTTCTGCGCGTCTCTCTCTCCCTCTCCTCGACGCTGCTTGGCTCCTGAACACCGGCTGCGCCCTGTGTGCTCTGCCCTCTCTCTCTCTCCCCCGTCGACGCTGCTTGGCCCTTTGCTGTGCTGCTCGGTCGGGCTCTAGGCCGCCGCTGTCTGGGAAGGGTCTGCACACTACCTGTTGCCAGCCCATTTCGCTGGACCACCTCGACTGGAAAGCCAAGCCTGGCTCTCGACAGCCTCCCCCGCAATTCTCGAGTCTCTGCTGGATGACTGGGCGGTTGCCCGTGGTCGACGCCCGAGTCTCTGGCCTTGACCTCCAATCCACTGACCTCCAGGAACGAATCCCCGGGAGGTGATGCAGAGTTGCAGGTAGGTTCGAACTTGCCTTGTCGCCAATGTTGTGTCTGTGTATAATAAGACACAGACTTCAGGAGAACGGTACAACAGGTGTTTACTCAACGTGGCTCACACTGGAACTGATCTGTACAGATTACTACTCAGTGCTATATACAGGTATGGTCACTGCCGGTACTGCAGTATACATGAGCTGTAATAGATAGTGTTAGATCCGTGATTCTGAGAGTATGATGTTTTTCAATAACCACACGGATGCTGTAACTTAACAATCAACAGGTATTTACCGGAGTGGAGGAGGGTAGTCTCAAGCCTGGGGGTACAGAGGCATGCTCAAGGCTTATACACAGGTGTGGTCACTGCCAGTACTACAGTATACAGGAGCTGTAAAAGTAGTTCTCTCTTAAAGGTACATACACTACAATTCCTCCCCTTTTAGATTAGCAGTACCCATAATATTCAAATAACAATTAACACTTTAACATGTACATTAAACAACAATAGTCCATTTATAGATTCAGTCTTTGGGCCGGCTTCCTGATCCTTTCGGGATAGCGCCTTTCCTGAGGTTCTCATTCTTGGTGCGGAGGTGATTCTGGCCCCTTTTCGTCAGTTAGTTCAGCGGTTTCCACTGCTACTGGTTCTGAGGTAGATGCTACCGGTATGTCGGGTTCATCCCCAGGTACTCGAGACATGGGGTTGACTCGTTCCTGTGACGCTAAGATCTGATCGACGTGGCGTCTCACAATGTTCTCCCCGACATCCACTGTGTACATTAATGGCCCCTGCCTTGTGCATATCGTTCCGGGTTGCCATTTCTCTGTTCGGTAGTCACGGGCCAAGACTGGTTGTCCAACATTGAAGCTCCTTGTCGGCTTCTCATTGATGTGCTGGAATTGTTTATCCTCAACATTTCTTTGCACATTTGGTCTGAGCAAATCCAGACGAGATCTCAACCTTCAGTTAAAGAACATCATGGCCGGGGTCTGGTTGGTGACTGCATGTGTCGCATTTCTGCAGGCTAATAGGAAATTGTCCACCTTATGCTGTAGTGGAATTTCATCGTTGCACATGGCATTTATCGCCTTTTTAAAGGTTTGTACGAACCTCTCAGCCAATCCATTTGTGGCTGGATGATACGGGGCGGATGTGTAATGCCTGACCCCATTCCTTCTCATAAATTTCCGAAACTCTTCGGACACAAACTGTGGTCCATTATCAGAGCAAATCTGCTCTGGCAAGCCATTCCTGGCAAATATGGTACGTAGGACTGCAATCGTTTTCTCTGTAGTGGTTGAGGACATTTTTATCACCTCAGGCCATTTCGAGTGAGCATCCACTGCTATTAAGAACATTGAGTCCATGAATGGACCAGCAAAATCAATGTGCACCCGTTGCCATGGAGAGGAGGGCCACTCCCATGGGTGTAGAGGGGCATGTGGTGGTGCATTTTGGACCTTCTGGCATCCTGAGCAGCTCTTGGTTAGGTCCTCAATTTGTTGATCGATCCCCGGCCACCACACATAAGCCCTAGCAAGGCTTTTCATTTTCACCCCTCCCAGATGACCTTCATGAAGCTCATTTAGCACTCTCTCCCTTAACTTGGGTGGAATCACCACTCGGGATCCACACATCATTGTCCCCTGGCATACTGACAGCTGTTCTCTTCTGGATGAGAATGCTGGCAACAGAGAGTCGCCATGTGTTGGCCATCCCCTCACCGTCAAATCATATACCCGAGACAGTGTCGGATCATTGCGGGTCTCCTTCTCTATATCCGCGTTCGTTACTGGCAATCGTTCAATTATTGACGAATAAAATATCTCGATAGGGTCCACTGCTGGTGCTTCCGCCACAGTAGGCAGTGGCAGGCGCGATAGCCCATCAGCGTTTCCATGCTGTTTCGTGCCTTTATATTCTATTTCATATTGATTCGCCCCTAGAAACCGGGACCATCTTTGTAACCGTTGTGCAGTCATCACTGGAACGCCCTTCTTAGGATTAAAGATGGAGACAAGTGGTTGGTGGTCAGTCAGCAAGGTAAACTTCTGCCCATGCAGCTCGTGGTTGAATTTTTTTACTCCCCATACTAGGCTGAGGGCCTCCCTGTCAATCTGGGTGTAGTTGCGCTCGGCTGAGGTTAGTGACCGAGATGCAAAGGCTACTGGCCTCTCCAACCCGTCTGGGAATTTGTGCGACAGCACCGCTCCAATACCATAGGGTGATGCATCACATGCCAAACGAATTGGTAGTGCTGGGTTGAAATGGGCCAACACCTCTTTTGATGTACCCCTGTTTGCAGTAGGGTGTTCAGTGGGTGTAATACCGTAGACAAATTTGGTAAGAACTTATGGTAGTAGTTTACCAGCCCGAGGAACGACCTCAGTTGTGACAAATTTTCCGGTGCTGGAGCCTTGACTACTGCCTCAGTCTTTTCAGGGGACTTATGTAACCCCTCTTCATCGATGAGGTGGCCACTATACGAGATCTGCTTCTGGAAAAACTCGCACTTGTGGCGATTAGCTCGTAGCCCATATTCCTTTAATCTGGTGAGCACCTTCTCCAAGTTGGCGAGGTGATCACTGTCATTTTCGCCCGTGACCAGGATGTCATCCAAATAACACTGGGTCCCTGGAATCCCTTGCAGGACTTGATCCATCGCCCTTTGCCAAATAGCCGGAGCCGATGCTACCCCGAACACCAGCCGGTTGTATTGATAGAGACCTTCATGAGTGTTGATCGTGAGGTATTGTTTCGAGGCTTCTTCTACCTCCATTTGCAAGTACGCCTGGGCTAGATCAATTTTGGTGAAGCGTTTACCTCCAGATAGCGAGGCGAAAATATCCTCAATTCATGGAAGCGGATATTGTACCGTGTGAAGGATTGGGTTCACTGTCACCTTAAAATCCCCACAGATGCGGACCTTCTTTGGTTCCCCAGGCGTATTACTCAACGACCTCTTCATTACAGGAACGATGGGTGGAGCCCACTCGCTCCAGTCTACTTTGGACAGTACTCCTGAATGTTCCAACCCTTCCAGCTCTGCTTCGACGGCTGGTCTGATCGCATAAGGCACTGGTCTGGCCTTAAGAAACTGTGGGCTTGCATTTTCCTCTATTTTAATCATTGCTGTTATGCCTTTTAGTGTTCTGAGTCCCTCCTAGAACACTTCTTTTGCATCAGTTAGCATTTTTGACAGTCGTCCAGGTGTGACGTCGTCATCCTTTTTGGCCTCAACCTTCAGTGCCTGTATGGAATGCCAAACTAATTGTATCTTCCGGATCCATTCACGTCCTCCATCTAGCAATACATATAAGTCCATTTTAGGTATTTCCTGGCCTTTGTATATCACTTTCACCCTTATTTTTCCTTTGGGGTGGACTTTTTGCCCCGTGTACGTCTTCAAGACAATCTCTGTAGCTTTCAAGTGTATATGTGAAAATAGCCGCTTGTAGTCCCTTTGGTTTATGACTGTTAAGGCTGATCCTGTGTCCAATTCCATTTTCACTTGGGCTCCGTCTATCTTGAGTGTAGCCCAGGTAGTCTGGTGATCCTCCATTTTGGTTACCTTATGTAGTTTCAGACAACCCAGCTCCTTGCTTCTGGAGTCTGTGTCACTTTTCTGTTCGTCTGAACTACTGACCATCACCTTGTGTACCTTTTTGTACTTCTCCTGTGGAGATTTCTTGCTGTTGGTTTTCTTCCCAGACCTGCAGACCCTTGCTATGTGTCCTGCTTTTCCACACTGTCTGCACACTTGGTCCTTGAACCAACAATCCTTCTGGTCGTGTGTTGTTCTGCCAGAGCGATAACACTTCCATGTTCCATGGGACATTTCATTGGTGCCATATTCTTGTGGTCTCCGTTGTATCTCTGCAGCGCCCCTTGCAGCTGCTTCGTGTGATACTGCCATACTGAAAGCCTTGTCCAGCGTAAGATACTTTTCTGATAGAAGCCGTTTCTGGGTTCCTTCACTTGAAGCCCACACACAAACTTGTCCCTTAACGTATCTGCTAGTCCCGCTCCAAACTGGCAGTGTTTCGATTGCTTGCGCAGTTCCGTTAAGTACTCAGCACTGCTTTCGTCTTTGTGTTGGTTCCTTTTATGGAACTTAAATCGTTCTGCTATCAGCAGTGGTGTGGGGTTTAAGTGGTCCTGTAGGATTTCTATGATGCTTTCAAAATTCTTATTCACAGGCTTCTCTGGGGTTATTAGGTTTCGCAGTAACCCATAAGTTTTTGCACCCATGGAATTTAACAAAACCAGTGCTTTCCTAGCATCTGGCACTTCATTCGCCCTGCAGTACACCTCAATACGTTCCACATATGTCGCCCAATCTTCGACTTCATTGTCGAACGTAGAGATACTGCCACTCTTCGGCATCCCTGGGTGTGATTTAACTGTCAAAAATGGCGTCTCCCGCGCTTTCCCTTCTCCTCCACTGGCACAAAATGGCGTCTCCCGCGCTTTCCTTTCTTCCCGCGCTCGCCCTTCTTCTCCGCTTCGGTTTCTCAAAATGGCGTCTCGCGCGCGCTTCCTTCTTCTCCGCGGCTCAATGGTGTCTCCCGCGCTCTCCCTTCTTCTCCCCGTGGACACTGTTCAGCCCTTGAGCCCTGGCTGCGCTCTGCGCATTTTTCTTCCTGTGTGCCTTTCCCGTTTCCGCCGCTCGGTCCTGAACCCGGCTGCTGTTTTACCCTCTCTCTCTCCGTTTTGTTTTTCCTCGACGCCGCTCAGTTTTCAACCCCCGGCTGCACCCTGTGCACTTCACCCTCTATCTTACCCCGTCGACGCTGCTCGGCTTTTTATCTGCCGTCGGTCGGCTCCAACTGCCGCTGTTATGGAAGGGTCTGCGCTGTACCTGGTACCTGTTGTCAGTCGGTTGCTGATCGTCTTGGCTGGGGAACCAAGCCCGGCTCTCCACAGCCTCCCCTGCGATGTTCACTCTCTGCCGGACGACTGGGCGGTTGCTCATGGTCGACGCCCGTGTTTCTGGCCTCGACTTTCTTCCACCGCCCTCCCGGAGCGAATCCTCGAAGGGAAATGCAGAGTTGCAGGTAGATTCGAATCGACACTCGTCGCCACTGTTAGATCCGTGATTCTGAGAGTATGATGTTTTTCAATAACCACACGGATGCTATAACTTAACAATCAACAGGGATTTACTGGAGTAGGGTAGTCTCAAGACTGGGGGTACAGAGGCATGCTCAAGGCTTATATACAGGTGTGGTCACTGCCGGTACTACAGTACACAGGAGCTGTAAAAGTCATTCTCTCTTAAAGGTACATACACTACAGATAGTTCCCCCCTTAAAGGTATATACATTACAGAATACAATTCTGCTGCTGCTGATGGCCCACAGCGCCTCATGGATGCCTAGTTTTGAGCTGCTTTGTGTTCTGAATCTATCCCATTTAGCATGATGGTAGTGCCACATAACACGATGGTGGGTGTCCTCAGTGTGAAGACGGGACTTCATCTCCACAATGACTGTGCGGTGGTCACTGCTGCCAGTGCTGTCATGGACTGATGCATCTGCGACAGGTAGATTGGTGAGGACGAGTTCAAGTAGGTTTTTCCCTCGTGTTGGTTCACTCACCACCTGTCACAGGCCCAGACTGGCAGTTATGTCCTTCAGGACTCGGCCAGCTCGGTCAGTAGTGGTGCTACCGAGCCACTCTTGGTGATGGACAGTGATGTCCCCCACCCAGAGTAGAGTCTGTGCCCTTGCTACTCTCAGTGCTTCTTCCAAGTGATGTGCAACATGGTGGAGTACTGATTCATCACTGAGGGAGGGCAGTAGGTGGTAATCAGCAGGAGGTTTCCTTGCCCATGCTTGACCTGAAGCCATGAGGCTTCATGGGGTCTGGAGTCAACATTGAGGACTCCCAGGACCACTCCTTCCCGACTGTATAACACTGTGCCGCCACCCCTGGTGGGTCTGTCCTGCCGGTGGGACAGGACGTACCCAGGGATGGTGATGGAGGAGTTTGGGACATTGGCTATAAGGTATGATTCTGTGAGTATGACTATGTCAGGCTGTTGCTTGACCAGTCTGTGGGACAGCTCTCCCAATTTTGGCACAAGTCCCCAGATGTTAGTGAGGAGGACTTTGCAGGGTCGGCTGGGCTGGGTGTCCCGTTGCCATGTCCGTAGCCGGTGCTTTTATTATGCTGTATTATTGTACATTAAAGTTTCAACACTATGTTAGATTAAACCTAAAATTTAATGCGGCCAGGGTCCCTTCGAGGATCCCGGCTTGAAACGCGTCATGAATGACGTCACCAGACCCGCTCCATCTCATTGGGCCTGGTAACACGCTGGATGAGCTTAATAGGCCCCATTAAAGTAAGTTCATTTTCGACAGTGGGATGGAGCCAGCAGCGGGGTCGCGACCTGCCATGAACACCGGCCACACCGGACCCGCCCAGGTAAGGAAAATTCCGGCCAATGACACCAGGCGCAATTTGACAAGATATTGCTCCCTAAATGGTTACAGAAGAACCATTCCCAGCCCCTGCTGTCTGAGAAAATTGTAATGGTTCTGCTGTGCTCCTCTAGACCTCCTCTAGACCCAACTTTTGTTTCTTTATTTGTCCCATTACCACCCCCCTTTTTCCATGCACCATTATCACTTTTGTCATTGAATCACTTCATAGACCTTCCCATTTGTTCTTTCCTTCCCCCAACCCCACTTTTTCCCTGGCTCTGCACTTGCTTATAAACTGTTAAATCTCTAACTTCTTCCAGTTCTGATGAGAGGTCATCGACTTTAAACGTTAACTCTGTTTCTCTCTCCGCAGATGCTGCCGGACCTACGGAGTGCTTTCTCGCACTTCCTGTTTTTATTTCAGATTTCCATCATCCACAGTGTTTTGCTTTGGTGCTCTGTGAAAGGTCGTGACTTCCTTCTCTAAATTCACAGTCTGCCCGATATTGGTGTCATCTATCAATTTTCCATTGAGGCTGAAATCCTAGGTTATTTATTCCAGGAACAGGAAGGGACTCCCAGCACAGGTCCTTATCAATGCCTCCTTGTGTCAGCCATGGCACTAAGTCCCACTCCAGAGACTTGAGCACAAAACTCTAGGCTGACACTCCAGTGCAGTACTGAGGGAGCGCTGCACTGTCGGAGGTGCCATCTTTCGGGTGAGATGTTAAACCGAGGCTCTGTCTGCCCTCTCAGGTGGACATAAAAGATCCCATGGCACTATTTCGAAGAAGAGCAGGGGAGTTATCCCCTTCCGGTCACCTGTCATTTTAATTCACCACTCCATTCCCACTCAGACCTCACTGTACTCGGCTTCTTGCATTGTTCCACAGAAACCCAGCGTAAACTCGATGAACAGCACCTCATCTTCCGATTAGGCACTTTACACCCTTCCGGACTCAATATCGAGTTCAACAATTTCAGATCATAACCTCGGCCCCCATTACATTTTTACTTATATTTTTTATCCACACCTTTGTTTTGGCCCTCCTCCCCCTCCCCTTTTTTTCTCTCCCACATGGCAGCTGTCTCCCATTCTGCCAGCGCATTTCACGTCTAATCTAGAGCCGTCTTCTGTCTCCGCTAGTCCAAATTGTAGTGTATGTGCCTTTAAGTCAGAACTACTTTTACAGCTCCTGTATACTGTAGTACCGGCAGTGACCACACCGGTATATAAGCTTTGCGCATGCCTCTGTACCCCCAGTCTAGAAACTACCCTCCTCCAGTAAAGACCTGTTATTTGTTAATGTACAGCATCCGTGTGATTATTTATCCACTAAACCACGGATCCAACAGTGGCGACGAGTGTCGATTCGAATCTACCTGCAACATAAAAGAGAAAAAAAAAAATAGTCGAGGCCAGGAACACGGGCGTCGACCACGAGCAACCGCCCAGCAGTCAGGCAGAGATCCAACTTCGCAGGGGAGGCTGTGGAGAGCCGGGCTTGGTTCCCCAGCCACAACGAGCAGTAAGAGACCGACGACAGGTCCAGCGCAGACCCTTCCCGAGCAGCGGCGGCTGGAGCCGACCAACGGCGGAGAGAGAGCCGAGCAGCATCGACGGGGTAAGACAGAGGGTGAAGAGCGCAGGGCGCAGCCGGGTGTTGAACTCCGAGCGGCGTCGAGAAAAATAAAACAAACCGGAGAGAGAGAGGGTAAGAGACAGCCAGGTTCTAGACTGAGCGGCGTCGAAAAATATAAAAAGAAGAACGCGCAGGGCACAGCCAGTGCTCACAGGCTGAACAGGGTCCGCGGGGTGAAGAAAGGGGAGACGCCATTGAGCCGCGGAGAAGAAGGAAGAGCGCGGGAGGCGCCACTGAGCCGCGGAGAAGAAGGAAGAGCGCGGGAGACGCCATTTTTAGAAGGCGCAGCAGAGAAGAAGGGCAAGCGCGGGAAGGAAGGAAAGCGCGGGAGACGCCATTTTGTGCCAGCGGAGAAGAAGGGGAAGCGCAGGAGGTGCCATTTGTGATAGTTAACGCACACCCAAGGATGCCGAAGAGTGGCAGTATCTCTACGTTCGACAATGAAGTCGAAGATTGGGCGACATATGTGGAATGTATTGAGGTGTACTGCAGGGCGAATGAAGTGCCAGATGTTAATAAAGCACTGGTTCTGTTAAATTCCATGGGTGCAAAAACTTATGGGTTACTGCGAAATCTAATAACCCCAGAGAAGCCGGTAAAAAAGAATTTTGAAAGCATAGTAGAAATCCTACAGGACCACTTAAACCCCACACCGCTGCTGATAGCAGAACGATTTAAGTTCCATAAAAGGAACCAACACAAAGACGAAAGCAATGCTGAGTACCTAACGGAACTGCGCAAGCTATCGAAACACTGCCAGTTTGGAGCGCGACTCGCAGACACGCTAAGGGACAAGTTTGTGTGTGGGCTACAAAGTGAAGGAACCCAGAAACGGCTTCTATCAGAAATGGAGCTTACGCTGGACAAAGCTTTCAGTATGGCAGTATCACACGAAGCAGCCGCAAGGGGCGCTGCAGAGATACAACGGAGACCGCAAGAATATGGCACCAATGAAATGTCCTATGGAACAGGGAAGTGCTATCGCTGCGGCAGAACAACACATGACCAGAAAGATTGTAGGTTCAATGACCAAGTGTGCAGACAGTGTGGGAAAGCAGGACACATAGCAAAAGTCTGCAGGTCTGGGAAGAAAACCAATAGTAAGAAATCTCCACAGGAGAAGTACAAAAAGGTATAGCAGGTGATGGACAGTGGTTCAGACGAACAGAAAAGTGACACAGACTCCGGAAGCAAGGAGCTGGGTTGTCTGAAACTACATAAGATAACCGAAATGGAGGATCAGCAGACTATCTGGGTTACACTCAAGATAGACGGAGCCCAAATGGAAATGGAATTGGACACAGGGTCAGCTCTAACAGTCATAAATCAAAGAGACTACAAGCAGCTATTTTCACACATACCCTTGAAAGCTACAGAGATTGTCTTGAAGACGTATACGGGGCAAAAAAGTCTACCCCAAAGGAAAAATAAGGGTGAAAGTGACATATAAAGGCCAGGAAATACCTAAAATGGATATATATGTATTGCCAAATGGAGGACCACCACTGCTAGGACGTGAATGGATCCAGAAGATACAATTAGATTGGCATTCCATACAGGCACTGAAGGTTGAGGCCAAAAAGGATGACGACGTCACACCTGGACGACTGTCAAAAATGCTAACTGACGCAAAAGAAGTGTTCCAGGAGGGACTAGGAACACTAAAAGGAATAACAGCAACGATTAAAATAGAAGAAAATGCAAGCCCAAAGTTTCTGAAGGCCAGACCAGTGCCTTATGCGATCAGACCAGCTGTTGAAGCAGAGCTGGAAGGGTTGGAACGTTCAGGAGTACTGTCCAAAGTGGACTGCAGCGAGTGGGCTACACCCATCGTTCCTGTAATGAAGAGGTCGTTGAGTAATACGCCTGGGGAACCAAAGAAGGTCCGCATCTGTGGGGATTTTAAGGCGACAGTGAACCCAGTCCTTCACACGGTGCAATATCCGCTTCCACGAATTGAGGATATTTTCACCTCGCTATCTGGAGGTAAACGCTTCACCAAAATTGATCTAGCCCAGGCGTACTTGCAAATGGAGGTAGAAGAAGCTTCGAAACATTACCTTACGATCAACACCCATAAAGGTCTCTATCAATACAACCGGCTGGTGTTTGGAGTAGCCTCGGCTCCGGCTATCTGGCAAAGGGCAATGGATTAGGTCCTGCAAGGGATTCCAGGGACCCAGTGTTATTTGGACGACATCTTGGTCACGGGCAAAAATGACGGTGATCACCTCGCCAACTTGGAGAAGGTGCTCACCAGATTAAAGGAGTATGGGCTACGAGCTAATCGCCACAAGTGCGAGTTTTTCCAGAAATAGATCTCGTATTGTGGCCACGTCATCGATGAAGAGGGGTTATATAAGTCCCCTGACAAGATTGAGGCAGTAGTCAAGGCTCCAGCACCGGAAAATGTGTCACAACTGAGGTCGTTCCTCGGGCTGGTAAACTACTACCACAAGTTCTTACCAAATTTGTCTACGGTATTACACCCGCTGAACACTCTACTGCAAACAGGGGTACCATGGAAGTGGGATGACGAACGTAGACGAGCTTTCCAAAAGTGTAAAGAATTGATCGCATCAAAAGAGGTGTTGGCCCATTTCAACCCAACAGTACCAATTCGTTTGGCATGTGATGCATCACCCTACGGTATCAGAGCGGTGCTGTCGCACAAATTCCCAGATGGGTTGGAGAGGCCAGTAGCCTTTGTGTCTCGGTCACTAACCTCAGCCAAGCGCAACTACGCCCAGATTGACAGGGAGGCCCTCAGCCTAGTATGGGGAGTAAAAAAATTCAACCACTATCTGCATGGGCAGAATTTCACCTTGCTGACTGACCACCAACCACTTGTCTCCATCTTTAATCCTAAGAAGGGCGTTCCAGTGATGACTGCACAACGGTTACAAAGATGGTCCCTGTTTCTAGGGGCGAATCAATATGAAATAGAATATAAAGGCACGAAACAGCATGGGAACGTTGATGGGCTATCGCGCCTGCCACTGCCTACTGTGGAGGAAGCACCAGCAGTGGACCATATCGAGATATTTTATTCGTCAATAATTGAACGATTGCCAGTAACAAACGCGGATATAGAGAAGGAGACCTGCAATGATCCGACGCTGTCACGGGTATATGAATTGACGGTGAGGGGATGGCCAACACATGGTGACTCACTTTTGCCAGCATTCTCATCCAGAAGAGAACAGCTGTCAGTATGCCAGGGGACAGTGATGTGTGGATCCCGAGTGGTGATTCCACCCAAGTTAAGGGAGAGAGTGCTAAATGAGCTACATGAAGGTCATCTGGGGGGAGTGAAAATGAACAGCCTTGCTAGGGCTTATGTGTGGTGGCCGGGAATCGATCAACAAATCGAAGACCTAACTAAGAGCTGCTTAGGATGCCAGAAGGTCCAAAATGCACCACCACATGCCCCTCTACACCCATGGGAGTGGCCCTCCTCTCCATGGCAACGGGTGCATATTGATTTTGCTGGTCCATTCATGGACTCAATGTTCTTAATAGCAGTGGATGCTCATTCAAAGTGGCCTGAGGTGATAAAAATGCCTTCAACCACTACAGAGAAAACGATTGCAGTCCTACGGACCATATTTGCCAGAAACGGTTTGCCAGAGCAGATTTGCTCTGATAATGGACCACAGTTTGTGTCCGACGAGTTCCAAAAATTCATGAAAAGGAATGGGGTAAGGCATTACACATCCACCCCGTATCATGCAGCCACAAATGGATTGGCTGAGAGGTTCGTACAAACCTTTAAGAAGGCGATCAAGGCCATGTGCGACGATAAAATTCCACTACAGCATAAGATGGACAATTTCTTATTAGCCTACCGAAACGCAACACATGCAGTTACCAACCAGACCCCGGCCATGATGTTCTTTAACCGAAGGTTGAGATCTCGTCTGGACTTGTTCAGACCAAATGTGCGAAGAAATGTTGAGGACAAACAATTCCAGCACATCAATGAGAAGCCGACAAGGAGCTTCAATGTAGGGCAACCAGTCTTGGCCCGTGACTATCGAACAGAGAAATGGCAACCCGGAACGATATGTACAAGGCAGGGGCCATTAATGTACACAGTGGATGTCGGGGAGAACATTGTGAGATGCCACGTCAATCAGATCTTAGCGTCACAGGAACGCGTCAACCCCATGTCTCGAGTACCTGGGGATGAACCCGACATACCGGTAGCATCTACTTCAGACCCAGTAGCAGTGGAACCCGATGAACTACCCGATGAAAAGGGGTCAGAATCGCCTCTGCACCAAGAACAAGAACATCTGGAAAGGCGCTATCCCGAAAGGGTCAGGAAGCCGCCCCAAAGACTGAATCTATAAATGGACTTTTGTTGTTTAATGTACATGTTGAAATGTTAATTGTTATTTGAATATTAGGGGTATCACTAATCTAAAAGGGGAGGAATTGTAGTGTATGTGCCTTTAAGTCAGAACTACTTTTACAGCTCCTGTATACTGTAGTACCGGCAGTGACCACACCGGTATATAAGCTTTGCGCATGCCTCTGTACCCCCAGTCTAGAAACTACCCTCCTCCAGTAAAGACCTGTTATTTGTTAATGTACAGCATCCGTGTGATTATTTATGCACTAAACCACGGATCCAACACTATCACCATCTCGTCTGGTTTTGAATACCTCTTAATGTCTCTTCACTTCTCTTTTGTTCTTTCATCCTCATTTCCCAGCCCCCAAACTGGTCTTTTAATCTGTTTCATTTCCTGTGCTTTTTCAGTTTTGACGAAGGGTTTTGACCCGAAATGTTGATTCTATTTTCTCTCCACGGATGTTGCCTGGCCTGCTGAGTTTTTCCAGCATTTTCTGTTATTATTTCGGATTTCCAGCATCTGCAGTATTTTGCTATCGAGTTATCCCCGGTGTCCTGACCAATATTTATCCCTCAATCAACAGAATAAAAACAGATTTTCTGGTCCTTATCACATTGCTGTTTGTGGGAACACTGCTGTGTGTAATTGGCTGCTGTGCTTCCTACATTACAAGAGGGATTACACTTGTAAAGCCCTTTTGGATGTCCTGAGGTTGTGAAAGGTGCTATATAAATGCAAGTCTTTTTTTCTTCTTTCCATGGCATTGTAACTCATTTTGCGACTGCTTTCTGATTTTGCTTCCTTTCTTTAACTACGCCTCATGTTGTACAAAGAGGCACTTTGTTCAGAAGGAAGTGGCAATATGATTAAGGACTTACAGAAAACATACATCAGTTATTGGAAAATGTCACCTGAAGAAAAAGCTACACAAAGCCCTTGCCTTCTGATCCAGCTATAAAGCAAGGAGGTCTAGGTTCATCATTTGCAATCAGGATAGCGTGTTTGCAATTGACTATAGACCAAACAGACAGTGACTATGAGCAAAGCACGAAGGAAGAATGTAAAGTCAGTAGAGCTGCAAAAAAACTCGAATTCTGATTACCGTTCAAATTGGAAAATGGAAAGTCCAAAAAGCTACCTCCCGAAGGAAATCTAGGACGCCTTAGAGACGCTGAGGCCAGATACTGCGTTCATCAGCACATGAAACAGTTTGCTCTTTTTTAATCATAGAATCATAGAAGATTACGGCACAGAAGGAGGCCATTCGGCCCATCATGTCTGTGCCGACCCAATAAGACCTATCCAGCCTAATCCCACTTTCCAGCTCTTGGTCCGTAGCCCTGTGGGTTACAGCACTTCAAGTGCATATCCAAGAACTTTTTAAATGTGACGAGGGGTTTCTGCCTCTACCACCCTTTCAGGTCAGTGAGTTCCAGACCCCCCAGCATCAGCTGGGTGAAAAACTTTCTCCTCAACACCCCTCTGATCATTCGACCAATTACTTTACATCTAGGCGGTCTGGTTACTGACCTCTCTGCTCAGGGAAATGGTGGGAGTTGTGTTTCCTGCTGCTCAGTGTGTGTACTGACAGAGGCCCCAGCGTTCTGAGCTGAAACGGGGATTTATTCACTTGAACGGTGTCAGCCCATTGTGCAGACAACAAAAGGGGTGATTATAAAAGGATTCAGCAGCGTGGATACGACGACAGGTAACTCGCGAGCCTCTTAATATAATAACTGTAAGAAACTTACAGCAATGATTCTGATTTAAATATAAAGGGGGGCGGTGAGAGTGCATAGACTCATCATACTCATCCATACCTCGGGAGCCTGCTGTCAACAAGGGCAGACGTCGATGACGAAGTTCAACACCGCCTTCAGTGTGCCAGTGCAGCCTTCGGTCGCCTGAGGAAGAGAGTGTTTGAAGACCAGGACCTCAAACCCGGCACCAAGCTCATGGTCTGCAGAGCAGCAGTGATACCCGCCTTGCTGGATGCCTCAGAGACATGGACCATGTACAGCAGGCACCTCAAAGCACTGGAGAGGTACCACCAACGCTGCCTCCGCAAGATCCTGCAAATCCATTGGCAGGATAGGCGCACCAACGTCAGTGTTCTCGCTCAGGCCAACATCCCCAGCATCGAAGCTTTGACCACGCTAGATCAGCTCCGATGGACGGGTCACATCGTCCGCATGCCCGATACAAGACTCCCAAAACAAGTGCTCTACTCAGAGCTCCGGCACGGCAAGAGAGCCCCAGGTGGGCAGAGGAAACACTTCAAGGACACCCTCAAAGCCTCCTTGAAAAAGTGTAACATCCCCACCGACACCTGGGAATCCCTGGCCCAAGACCGCACAAAATGGAGGAGAAGCATCCGGGAAGGCGCCGAACACCTCGAGTCTCTTCGCCAGGAGCAAGCGGAAGCCAAGCGCAGGCAGCGCAAAGAGCGCACGTCAACCCGAGCACCCCACCCACCCGCCCCTTCAACCACCGTCTGCCCCACCTGTGACAGAGACTGTAGGTCCCGCATTGGACTCACCAGTCACCTGAGAACTCATTTTTAATGTGGAAGCAAGTCATCCTCGGTTCCGAGGGACTGCCTAAGAAAAAGAAGAAGATCATATTTAATTCAAATGGCTTAAATTGGCATTTTTTTTTTGCTTCGGAAAGACACCATTAGAAACATACCACAATGTTTAATTCAGTGCGATGCAGAGGGGTGATACTGATTCAGTCCAAGATGCAGCTTTCGAGTGATTGATTACATTTTTATAAGACACGGAGAAGCCAATTGTGTATTCGCAAATTGCTGCTGCAGCAAGATACTGACTGTCCCTGCATCATTATTCAAAGCCCCAGTACTCTGTACAGTCGTATGGCAGGGGTAGACAGCGCAAGCAGCATTCCAAGCAGCACTAGCAATGTGCAAAGGCACACTGCTAGTGAAAGGGAATAGCTCGCCTTGGCAGGATCAGTGCAGCAAAATAAAATTGGCAGGAATTGGATCTGAATGTAAACTGAAAAATAAATCGCTGGGAACTGGCACTAAAACCTCCCAGAATTTTTGAACGCACACATAGAAATGCACCGAGGTTTCAACACGGAAACAGGCCATTCGGCCCACGCAATCCGTGTTGGCGTTTAGCCTCCACGCCAGCAAACAATTCGAATCACTTTTGTCTGTATACCTTCAACCCCTTTTTTACCGTCATCCCCCCAGGGATGAGGGGCTCCAGTTTTGTGGAGAAGCTGGGGTTGTTCTCCTTAGAGCAGAGAAGGTTAACGGGAGATTTAATAGAGGCGTTCAAAATCATGAAGGGTTTTGATGGAGTAAATAAGGAGAAACTGTTGCCACTGGCTGAAGTAATAACAGAGCATGCTGGAAATACTCAACAGGCCAGGCAGCATCTGTGGAGTAAGAAAGAAAAAAAAAAGACTTGAATTTCTACAGCACCTTTCACGACCACCGGACGTCCCAAAGCACTTTACAGCCAATGAAGTACTTTTTGAAGTGTAGTCAGTGTTGTAATGTAGGGAATGCAGCAGCCAATTTTTTTAAAATTCATTCATGGGATGTGGGCATCACTGGCAAGGCCAGCATTTATTGCCCATCCCTAGTTGCCCTCGAGAAGGTGGCGGTGAGCCGCCTTCTTGAACCGCTGCAGTCTGTGTGGTGAAGGTACTCCCACAATGCTGTTAGGGAGGGAGTTCCGGGATTTTGACCCAGTGACGATGAAGGAACGGCCAATATACTTCTAAGTCAGGATGGTGTGTGACTTGGAGGGGAACTTGGAGGTGATGGTGTTCCCATGCGCCTGTTGCCTTTGTCCTTCTAGGTGGAAGAGGTCGTGGGTTTGGGAGGTGCTGTCGAAGAAGCCTTGGCGAGTTGCTGCAGTGCATCTTGTAGATGGTACACACTGCAGCCACGTTGCGCCGGTGGTGGAGGGAGTGAATGTTTAAGGTGGTGGATGGGGTGCCATTCAAGCGGGCTGCTTTGTCTTGGATGGTGTCGAGCTTCTTGAGTGTTGTTGGAGCTGCACTCATCCAGGCAAGTGGAGAGTATTCCATCACATGCCTTACTTGTGCCTTGTAGATGGTGGAAAGGCTCTGAGGGAGTCAGGAGGTGAGACGCTCGCCATAGGTTACCCAGCCTCTGACCTGCTCTTGTTGCTGCAATATTTATGTATTTATGTGGCTGGCCCAATTAAGTTTCTGGTCAATGGTGACCCCCAGGATATTGATGGTGCGAGATTTGGCGATGGTAATGCCGTTGGATGTCAAGGGAGGGTGGTTAGACCCTCGCTTGTTGGAGATAGTCATTGCCTAGCACTTGTGTGGCACGAATGCTACCTGCCACTTATCTTTGCCCATGCTTGACCTGAAGCCATGAGACTTCATGGGGTCCGGAGTCAATGTTAAGGACTCCCAGGGCCACTCCTCCCCGACTGTATACCACTGTACTGCCACCCCTGGTGGTTCTGTCCTGCCGGTAGGACATACCCAGGGATGGTGATGATGGAGGAGTTTAGGACATTGGCTGAAAGGTATGATTCTGTGAGTATGACTATGTCAGGCTATTACTTGACTAGTCTGTGGGACAGCTCTCCCAATTTTGACACAAGTCCCCAGATGTTGGTGAGGAGAGCTGAGCAAGGTCGACTGGGCTGGATGTGCCGTTGCCATGTCCGTAGGCAGTGCAGAGGTCGATGCCGGGTGGTGGTCCGGTTTTATTCTTATTGGCCCAGAAATTCGGGTCGGGGGCTTCCCGCGGGTGCAAGCCCCCGACCTGCACTTACCTAGCACGCCGGCCGTTGAGCTGTGGGCCCGCGTGGAATTCCGATCCAGGGCCTGGTCCAGCTGCTGGCGCGCAGTGCTTGCGTATCCCAGGGGCGCAGTTAGTTCGAAGCATCCCCTGGGATCACGTGGGCCATGGGGAGCCAATCGGAGCAGGGAATGCTCCATTCATAAGATAGACAGGATGACCTGTCAAAAGTTATAAATACAACGGCCCCAAAACAGCACTAAACCTTCAAATACATTTTTTTTTAAATCACATTTTTAAATAAACTATAAATTACATGGAATAACTATTTTAAACAATAATTTAAATTTTTGAAAAAAATAACTTTATTTTCTAACGGGGCTAAAAATAAACTTACCTTGCTTTAAAGTATTTAAAAATAATAAACCTGTGGAAAAAATGTTTTAATTTTAATTAATTCACCACTTACCTTGTAAAAAGCAGGCCTTGCGACTGCTTTTTAAATGTCTAACTTCTGGAGACTTACCCTCTCGGGAAAACCTGCAAAAAAAACGTAAGTTCGATGCGCACGCGCAGCCTCTCCTGCGCACGCGTTCGACCTCTGAACCCCTTCTTTCAGGGGAACGGAAGTGCCGGTTTCCCGCGCATGCGCAGTGCATGCAGGAAACCAGCACTTTCATTGGGCATACGGGTGAGTACCCCGTGCGTACTCACCCGTGGAGACCCGAATTTCAGAGCCATTGTTTTTTGTAGAAGTTTTTTACAACTGAGTGACTTGCTAGGCCATTTCAGAGGGTAGTTAAGAGTCAACCACATTGCTGTGGGTCTGTTGTCACACATAGACCAGACCGGGTAAGGACGGCAGATTTCCTTCCCTAAAGGGCATTAGTGAACCAGATGGGTTTTTAACAACAATTTGATAGTTTCATTGTCACCATTTATTCCAGATGTATTTAATTAATTGAATATAAATTCCTCAGCTGCCGCGGTGATTTGAACTCACGTCTCTGGATCATTAGTCCAGGCCTCTGGATTACTAGTCTAGTGACATAACCACTATACCACCGTACCCCTAGAGTAGATCTATGGAGGAAGGGGTTAATTGATGGGTCAGCACCTTTTTACCAATTCAGCAGTTCTTGTCCTGTTTATGTGGAAGTGAACAGGTGAAGACTGTGGGGTAGACTCAACTTCATGTATACATTTTGTGTTACACATGCTGGTCCAGATTCATTCATGAGGGAGAAAGGAATAGAAGGATATGCTGATAGGGCGAGATGAAAAGGAGTGGGAGAGGGTTCGTCTGGAAGGTAAATGCCAGCATAAACCAGTTGGGCCGAATGGCCTGTTTCTGTGCTGTAAATTCTACATGTATTCCCTCGCATATCGATGAGTGAGGGGTTGATCTGATCGGGGTGTTTAACATGCTTAACGGATTCGATAGGGTAGATACAGAGAAACTATTTCCTCTGGCGGGGGAATCCAGAACAAGGGGACATAATCTTAAAATTAGAGCCAAGTCATTCAGGAGGGAAATCAGAAAGCACTTTTTCACACAAAGGGTGGTGGAAATATGGAACTCTCGCCCCCAAAAGGCTGTGGATGCTGGGGGACAATTGGAGCTTTCAAGATTGAGATCGATAGATTTTTGTTAGATAAGGGTATCAAGGGATATGGGGCTAAGGTGGGCAAATGGAGTCGAGGTACAGATCAGCCATGGTGGAACAAGCTCAAGGGGGCTGAATGGCCCACTCCTGTTCCGATGTTCCGAATTGGAGGAATGCTGGAGCGAAGCTCACATCCGCGATCAAGTTAGAACTGACCAGGCCACTGAAGGGCTGGTGAGCTGCCGTGTCCCTCAAAATTTCACTCTACAGAAAGATGGGCGATTGGGATTGCTCAGGAAGAGGTGGAGCCAGAAGCTGAACGCCCCGTGAATGAGGAGCTTGTGCGTGGGGAGGGCGCAGGAAGGGCCCCAGGCAACTGCTGGGAGAGAGCCGGCAGATAAAACGGATCGTCATATTGTTTGTTGTACGACATCTGTAATAACCTGTAATCTCCACGTTTTATATATATGTTCAAATTTGGAGGAATCGCAGGATATTCAGGATACTCAGTCCCCAGCGAGGTCCCAAAGCACTTTACAACCAATTAAGTACTTTTGAAATGTAGTCACTGTTGTAATGTCGGAAACAGGGCAGCCAATTTGCGCACAGCACAAACAGCAATGTGATAATGACCAGATAAGCTGATTTAATGATGTTGGCTGAGGGGCAAATATTGGCCAGGAAGGCAGACCTGTTTTTTATTTATTCGTTCACAGCATGTGGGTGTCACTGGCAAGGCCAACATTTATTGCCCACCCCTAATTGCCCTTGAGAAGGAGGTGGTGAGCCGCCTTATACAACTGAGTGGCTTGCTAGGCCATTTCAGAGGGCAGTTAAGAGTCAATCACATTTGTTGTGGGTCACATATAGGCCAGACCAGGTAAGGGCGGCAGATTTCCTTCCCTAAAGAACATTAGTGAACCAGGTGGGTTTTTACAACAATCTGGTAGTTTCATGGTCACCATTACTGATACTAGCTTTTTCTTTTAATTCCAGAGTTTATTTATTAACTGAATTTAAATGCCCCAGCTGCCGTGGTGGGATTTGAACTTATGTCTCTGGATCATTAGTCCAAGCCTCTGGATTACTAGCCCAGTATGCTACCATACCTCTCCCTGCTTATAGGAACGTATTGGTGGAGAGGTTTATGAAAAAGTAAACAAGCTTTAAAATAGCACAGTTAGGAATTTCATTTGAACGCAATAATGTACTTGGACAAAGATTGATAGAAAATTCACCTTTGGCCCCCACTGGCCTACACATCACGTTCACATTCTTATCATGTCGTTTGTGATGTCGAGCACCACCGTATCAGGAGAATGTCATTGTAACCTGTAATTAGCATGGTGAAAATGACCCTTGACCTTTCAGGCCTTGTAACGAAATCGAATCTGATCCTGGTTTGATATCCGTCAAAATGGTGAGTGTGCCAATGGTGCGGCACGTGTAAATCACAGTAAACAGCTATAAATCCCGGTGGTGGTTGCTGAGCTGCTAGCACGTTCCAAACATTTATTTTGCCGAGATATTTATACAGGGGGATCCCAATTATTGTTGAAAGCTTGCTTTCAATGGGTTTTTTGTCCAAAGGCCAACCTGACAGATATAACACATTACAGCAGATGAAGTGTACCACAGATCAAAGCAATGCGCTGCCTGACACTGATAATTGCTTAGTTGAGATGCAGCTCCCGTTTCATAACAACCTTTAATCAAAATGAAGAAAGGGCGTGGGGCGCCGAACAGACGTGGGCAGCGAGCAAGTCATTTAGCACACATACACGAACAAAAGCTTGTCACCACTTGGCTTTACGTTCAAGACATGAGGACTAACTCTGCAACTACCTCGAGCGTGGTGTGTATGAAGTCAACGTAGCCAGTTGCATTTAGAATCGGAGAATCGTACAGCACCGAAGGAGGCCATTCAGCCCATCGTGCCTGTGCCGGCTCTCTGAAAGAGCGAGCCTATTAGTCTCACTCCTTCTGCTCCTTCCCCCAAAGCCCTGCAAATATTTCCTGTTCAAGTATTTATCGGATTCCCTTTTGAAAGTTGCTGTAGGATCTGATTCCACCGCCCTTTTAGACAGTGCATTCCAGATGGCTGCGTAAAAAAAATCTCTTCAGTCCCCCCCTCTGGTTCTTTTGACAATCACCTTAAATCTGTGTCCTCTGGTTACCGACCCTCCTGCCAGTGGAAACAGTTTCTCCCTATCTACTCTATCAAAATACCTGTTTCTACTTCTTACTATGCCTATTCCTTTCTGAATAGGTACACAGAGCTCAACCTATTCGGGGCCCACGATCCCAGTATTTTGAAGAAGAACAGGGGGAGTTCTCCCCAGTGTCAGTCGGAAGATCTGGTCACTATCTCAATGCTGTTTGTGGGACCTTAGCTGCCACATTTCTTAAAGAAAGTCTTTCATTTCTATAGCACCTTTCATGACCACCTGACGTCCCAAAGCACTTTACAGCCAATCAAGTACTTTAAGAAGTGTGGTCACTGTTGGAATGTAGGAAACACGGCAGCCAATTTGCGCACAGCAAGCTCCCACTAACAGCAATGTGCTAATGACCGGATAATCTGTTTTTTAGTGATGTTAATTGAGGGATCAAGTTTTTTGTCTCACAATACTCCTGTGCAGCACCTTGGGATGTTTTACTGCGTTAAAGGCGCTTTGTAAATACAAGTTGTTGTTGGATAATTATTGGACAGGGCACTGGGGAGAACTCCGCTGCTCTTCTTCGAAATAGTGGCCATGGCATCTTTTATGTCCACCCGAGAGGGCAGACAGAGCCTTGCTTTAACATCTCGTCTGGAAGACGACACCTCTGACAGTGCAGCACTCCCTCAGCACTGCACTGGGGAGTGGTCAGCCTAGATTTTTTGTGCTCAAGTCTCTGGAGTGGGGACTATGAACCCACAACCTTCTGACTCCGAGGTGAGAGTGCTACCCACTGAGCCACAGCTGTCACTACATCATAACAGCAACTACACTTCCAAAGCACTTTGGAGGTTCTGCAAGGCACTATAGAAATGCAATTTTGTCTCTTTTTTTTCTGTCGCCCATATCCCAAAAACAAATAATAGAAAGTCTACAATAACAATAAATGTCCTTGTTCTCGCATACGTAGAGCAACCCCTAGTTTAACCTTTGAATTATATATTTCACTGTTGAAATGTCTACCAGTCATTGCACTTCAAAAGAAATTCCTTTTATGAAGTGCTTTGAGGTTTAAGTGCAAGTATTTCTTTCCCTTCGATGAAGGAGGAATCTTATCAAGCACCTGATGCCTTTTCCGATAGCAAAATATTGCAGATGCTGGAAATCTGAAATAACAATAGAAAATGCTGGACAAAGGGGTTTTCACCCGAAACGTTGACTCTATTTTCTCTCCACGGATGTTGCCTGGCCTGCTGAGTTTTTCCAGCATTTTCTGTTGTTATGCCTGATGCCTTTTATTGTGCTTTTTTTGTTGCATTGTATGGATGCCCCAGGTGGGCAGAGGAAACACTTCAAGGACACCCTCAAAGCCTCCTTGAAAATGTGCAACATCCCCACCGACACCTGGGAATCCCCTGGCTCAAGACCGCACAAAGTGGAGGAGAAGCATCCGGGAAGGCGCCGAACACCTCGAGTCTCTTCGCTGGGAGCAAGCGGAAGCCGAGCGCAGGCAGCGCAAGGAGCGCACGTCAACCCAAGCACCCCGCCCACCTGCCCCTTCAACCACCGTCTGCCCCACCTGTGACAGAGAGTGTAGGTCCCGCATTGGACTCATCAGTCACCTGAGAATTCATTTTTAATGTGGAAGCAAGTCATCCTTGGTTCCGAAGGGCTACCTAAGAGATGGATGTTGTTCTGTATGTAATAGGCATGTTACTTTAAACCTATGGCCAGGGCAGCACTACTTTGTAGGGCGTAGTGATACCGTAGTACCACTCCTGGCCATAGGGGTATAAATAGTACTGTGGGTACTGATCTCCCCTCAGTTTCCCGCCTTTATGGTATTAAGTAAAGACCTACGTTGAATCTTCCAAGCTGTCTCATCATTATTGCATTAAGTAATATCACATACTTTATACTGGCGACAAGTAAGGTTCGAACTCATCAGTACACGGTGCAACAAAGGAATGGTAGCAGTACGGAGAGAGAAGGAGAGAGGCTTCTTACCAGCCAGCCTGCAGAGTCCAGCGTTGACCGAAGGAGGCCGCCCAGCACTCCGGGTTCGGGAGGAGCGGCAGCAATGGAGTGAGAGAGAGAGGTTTCCAGCGGCGGCTGCGGCAGCTGAGAGAAGAGGCTGAACGGGCGCTCCAGCCACGGGGCAAAAGTCCACCCAGGGCCAGGTAAACTGAAATCCTTCCCGGGGAACGGGAGCTGCAAGGGCCAAAAATAACGACGCTGGAGAGAGGTCATTGACAGCAGAGGGAGAAAAGGCGGGAAAAACGCCATCTAGTGGAGAAAGCGGGAAAAGTTTTTTTTGCTCTTCAAAAGTTTAAAATGGCTAAAGAAGGTTGTTTGTCAGCATTTGTTGAGGACACAGAAGAGTGGGATGCCTATATCGAAAGGCATGAACTTTATTGCATAGTAAACAAGGTGGAAGATGACCAAAAGGTAGCAACCTTATTAAATTCTATGGGGGCAAAAGCATACGGTCTGCTGAGGAATCTTCTTACTCCAGACAAGCCAGCAGACAAAACGTACGCCCAAATTGTTGATACATTAAGGGAACATTTAAACTCTAAGCCACCATTTATAGTGGAAAGGTACCGCTTCTACAGACGTGATCAAAGGAATGATGAGTCCCAGGCAGCCTATTTAGCTGAGCTCAGAAGGTTGTCCAAACATTGCCAGTTTGGAGCCATATTGGCGGACTCGATCAGAGACAGATTTGTCTGTGGCATGTTAAATGAGAATACACGTAAACGGTTGCTAGCCAAGAAACAGCTCAGCCTAGATCAGGCGACTGAAATAGCATCGGTCCACGAAGCAGCAGCACAGGGTGCTGCTCAAATACGACATAACACAACCGGCTATGACACCCATGAGGTGACATTTCACAAAGGTAAATGCTACCGTTGTGGCAAAACCACCCACGACCAAAGTAATTGTTGGTTTCGTGATAAAATATGCCTGCAATGTGGGAAAAAGGGGCATATAGCGAAAGTTTGTCGGTCTGGTACGAAACCCAATCGTGGGGGCAATCCGAGCAGTACCAAGGCAAGGACAAAAATACATAAGATGTCTGACAGTAGCTCAGACGAGTCACAGGAAGGCACAAAAGCAGAGCCTAAAGGTCTGGGATGTCTCAAGTTATATGGTGTAGACAAAACGGAGGACCACAGCACAATGTGGGTTAAAATGAAGGTAGCAGGCGTCGAAGTTAATATGGAGCTGGACACGGGTTCAGCCCTATCAGTAATTAATGAACAAGATTATAACAGGCTGTTCAAACGCATTCCCTTAAAGGATACGGAAATTAAATTAAAAACATATACGGGACAAAAAGTTTACCCGAAGGGAAAAATGCAAGTAACAGTTAAATACAATGGCAGAAAAGTGCCAGGACTTTATTTATACGTCATACCAAACGGTGGACCACCACTTTTGGGTAGGGAATGGATAAGAAAAATCCATTTCGACTGGAAGTCGATACACGAGTTAAAAGTAGAGACCACCACGGATGATACAACCATTACAAGCAGGCTGTCGAAACTATTGGCAAAAACGCCAGAGGTGTTCCAACAAGGGCTGGGGACCTTAAAGGACATTAGAGCAAAAATAACTATTGCTCAAGACGCAAACCCCAAGTTTTGTAAGGCCAGACCGGTGCCTTATGCCATTCGGCCAGCGGTGGAAGCAGAACTGGATGCCTTAGAGAGTGCAGGTGTCCTTACAAAGATTGAGTGGAGCGAGTGGGCCACGCCCATCGTCCCAGTTATAAAGAAATCTGCAAATAACACACCGGGGGAACCAAAGAATGTTCGCATTTGCGGGGATTTTAAGATAATTATTAACCCAGTCCTGCACACGGTACAGTATCCGCTACCGCGGATAGAGGACATATTTGCATCGTTAGCTGGGGGTAGACACTTTACGAAGATTGACCTTTGTCAAGCTTATTTACAGATGGAGGTGGAGCAGGACTCAAAAAAGCTCCTAACGATTAACACACACAAGGGATTGTACCAGTACAATCGCCTGGTATTTGGTGTGGCGTCCGCCCCAGCAATATGGCAGAGGACCATGGAACAGGTCCTACAGGGCATTCCAGGAACGCAATGCTACCTGGATGACATCCTGGTGACAGGACAAACGGATAACGACCACCTCGCTAACCTGGAGCGAGTACTTCTGCGGTTACAACAATACGGACTCAGGGCGAACAAGCAGAAATGTGAGTTTTTCCAGGAACGTATCTCATACTGTGGTCACATTATAGATAAGGAAGGCCTGCATAAGTCCCCGGAAAAGATCGAGGCAGTAGTGAAGGCCCCGCCCCCCGAGAATGTATCTCAGTTACGATCATTCTTAGGCCTTATAAACTATTACCATAAGTTCCTCCCGAACTTATCGTCCATTTTACATCCACTAAATTCATTGCTGCAAAAGGGAGTCTCCTGGAATTGGGACGAAGCGTGTGAGGCTGCTTTTAAAAAGGGTAAACAACTCATTACATCAAAGGAAGTGCTCGCACACTTTGACCCAAAAATGCCAATGAGGTTGGCATGTGACGCCTTCCCGTACGGTATAGGGGCAGTGTTGTCACACAAATTTCCCAACGGGACGGAGAGGCCAATAGCATTTGCCTCAAGGTCGTTAACTACAGCCGAAAGAAACTATGCGCAAATCGACAGGGAGGCCCTCAGTCTGGTGTGGGGTGTAAAAAAATTCCACCACTACCTGCATGGGCAACGTTTCACACTACTGATGGATCATCAACCGTTGGTGTCGATATTTAATCCAACAAAAGGGGTGCCCCTGATGACGGCCCAAAGGCTACAGAGATGGTCACTGTTCTTAGGAGCACACCAGTACCTTATCGAATATAAGGGTACCAAACAGCATGGCAATGCGGATGGCCTGTCGCGGCTACCCTTGCCTGCCGAGATCGAAGAGATAGTACAGGACCCCGTGGAAATATATCACACAGCTGTTATGGAACACTTGCCCATCACCAGCCAATGTATCGAGCGGGAAACACGGAACGACCCGACATTGGCAAGGGTTTACGAATTAACCGTGAAAGGCTGGCCGGTGCAGGGTGACGCATCATTGCCGGCGTTTTCGGCAAGGAAGGACCAGTTGTTCGTCTGCCGGGGCACATTGATGTGCGGAGCCAGGGTGGTGGTCCCTCAAAAATTACAACATAAAGTGTTGCAGGACTTACACGAAGGTCATCTGGGGGGTGTCAAAATGAAAAGCCTCGCCAGAGCCTACGTCTGGTGGCCCGGCATTGACAGGGACATTGAGGAAGTAGCAAAAGCGTGCCAAGTGTGCCAGATGGTACAGAACGTACCACCACAAGCCCAACTACATCCGTGGGAGTGGCCCTCAACGCTGTGGCAAAGGATCCACGTGGACTTCGCTGGCCCCTTCCTGGATGCGATGTTCCTTATCGTAGTGGACGCCCATTCAAAATGGCTGGAGGTTGTAAAGATGTCATCAACGACAGCCGAAAAGACGGTCGCAGTCTTAAGGACCATTTTTGCCTGAAACGGGGTGCCCGAGCAAGTCTGTTCGGACAATGGGCCACAATTTGTGGCAGGAGAATTTCAAGCATTCCTAAAAAGGAATGGAGTGCGACATTATACGTCCGCACCATATCATCCGGCTACAAATGGGCTGGCAGAGCGATTTATACAGACTTTTAAAAAGGCCATCAAGGCGATGGGGGAGGAAAGGTTGCCACTACAACACAAGGTGGACAACCTCCTATTCGCATACCGTAATGCTGCACATACGGTGACCAACCAGGCCCCCGCCGTCATGTTCTTTAATAGAAGGTTAAGGTCTCGCCTTGAATTGCGCAGACCAAACATTCGGAGAGATGTGGACAACCGAGTATTTCGTAGGGCTCCTGACAGACAGACACGGAGCTTCGAGGTGGGGCAGCAAGTGTTGGCCCGTGATTACAGGAATTAAACGTGGCGGTCTGGTACGATAAAGGCCCGCCAGGGACCCTTGATGTACACAGTTGAGACAGGGGAAGGCATAATCAGACGACATGCTGATCAACTTGTGGAGTCCAGAAACCCAACTGGTTCACTACCTCAAACGTCTCAGCACATTGTTACAGCGGAATCACGGCCCAGCTCGTCGTTACAGACGTCTCAGGATTGCGAGGAGTTCAGCACTCCAGTGATCTCCACGGCACAGGATGTGCCATCAGACACCGACGAGTCCAGCGATGAAGGGGTGATGGAAGTACCGCCGCCTACACCGAGACCGACTAGAGAAAGACGTTATCCTAGTCGAGACAGGAGGCCTCCTCAGAGACTGAGGCCTAGAAATTCAGTCGCGTTTGCGCCAACTTATGGGCTATAGAGTGGTTTGCGCCGGAAGTTTTTTCGCACCCGAAATTCAGTTGGTCCGTAACATCGACGTTAGCCGGTAGCGCTGCGCCAGCACCGATGATGTCATCGGTGTGCGCAGCGCCCCGGTTCCAATGCAATTCCGGTCCGACCGCCAAATTCAGTTGCGGCCGCCTCTCCCGCGGCGGCCGCAAACAGCGTTTGCAAAACGGTGCCTTGCAGCTCCGAGAGGCCGGCGCATAAAGGTGGAGGGGTGGCCGGCCGCTTTCCCGGCGGCCACCTGGCCGCACCTCCCTCCCCGGACTCCTGCACCACCCCCCCGCGGCATTGGTGTGTCACTCCCGCGAGCCCGGCACTTCTCCGTGGTGCCGGGCTCATTTGCCGGGGGAATCCAGTGGCGATCTCACGGCTGCAGGCAGCTCCTCCTTAAGAGAAGGAGGAGGCCTGCGGTACCCCAGCCTGCCGCACCGCATCGGGTGCCGCAGCGGCAGCTGGACGCCTGAAACTGACATTCTTCGCCCCAAACGAGGCGGCCAAACCCTCCAATAGTGCCCGCCTCCGTGTTGGGGCGGCGCAACTGAATTTCAGGCGGGCGCTACGGGAATCCGGCCGAGCGCTAAATTTCGGGCGCTAAAGACCTGGCGGGGCTATACCTAATTCCTAGGCCTGAATCTATAACATGTTTCTGTTTATATATATATAAGTAGACAACTCTTGATGTAAATATGTTATGTATATTGTGTTACCAAATGTTATTAGCCCTAGTTATGGGGCATCTATTGACTTAATTGCACAGGTACGTTTTAATTAAAAGGGGAGGAATGTTGTGTATGTAATAGGTATGTTACTTTAAACCTATGGCCAGGGCAGCACTACTTTGTAGGGCGTAGTGATACCATAGTACCACTCCTGGCCATAGGGGTATAAATAGTACTGTGGGTACTGATCTCCCCTCAGTTTCCCGCCTGTTGGTATTAAGTAAAGACCTACGTTGAATCTTCCAAGCTGTCTCGTCATTATTGCATTAAGTATAGACACATACCTTATGGATGTGAATACTGGCATTTTAAAGGAGGTGTAGTACTTCTATCACCCTTTTTTTTATTAGTTCGCGGGATGTGGACGTCTCTGGCAAGGCCAGCATTTACTGCCCTTGAGAAGGTGGTGGTGAGCCGCCTTCTTGAACCGCAGCAGTCCGTGTGGTGAAGGTGCTCTCACAGTGCTGTTAGGGAGGGAGTTCCAGGATTTTGACCCAGCGAAGATGAAGGAACGGCAATATATTTACAAGTCAGGATGGTGTGTGGTTTGGAGGGGAACTTGGAAGTGGTGGTGTTCCCATGCGTCTTCTGCCCTTGTCCTTCTAGGTGGTGGAGGTCGCAGGTTTTGGGAGGTGCTGCCAAAGAAGCCTTGGCAAGTTGCTGCAGTGGATCTTGTAGGTGGTACACACCTAACTACGTTAATGAAGCTCAGTGAATTTGTAGCTGGATCAACCTATGTTTTCATAGAATTCTATATGAAATTGGGCAATATGTCATTTTGCAACGATTTCAAATTCCACTTGCTATGAATTAATCAGTTCTGCCACCGAGTGCCCAGCCTGCACTTCCTGGCTTCACTGAAAAACCCAGCCATTACTGGATTTCTCCAACAAAACTCTACTGTCTATTTCAATGGGACTGCTCGAATCAAACCTGAAGCCTCTTTCTTCCGTTTCTAATGAGTCCCATTATGAAGGTTCACGCGCCAAAGATCGATAACATCCTGCATTGAATGGACTCAAACCGTTAAAGCAACAGTTGCGATCAATAATGCACAACTTGTAAAGCACAAGGTACAGAATGAGAATTCAGCAGGAAGTCAGCACAGGGCAGTCTGGTAATGACAACTGTTTTCTGGCTGCTGTTATATTTCCAAGGAATCAGGTAGCATCAGTATCTTGTCTACCGTACTCACTGTGAGCATAAATTTAGACATACGGTCCATCAAACCTGTTCCAGCATTTTGTTAACTATAGCCGCTCGTTATCCTATCAGCCCCAATCCGAGACCCTTTTCCCCACGGTGTCAGGTTGGCTTGGTGGAACATAAGAACATAAGAAATAGGAGCAGAAATAGGCCACTTGGCCCCTCGAGCCTGCTCCGCCATTCAATAAGATCATGGCTGATCTTGGGCTCAAAGCCACTTCCCCGCTCACTCCCCATAATCCTTCACTCCCTTATCTTGCAAAAATCTGTCTATCTCCACCTTAAATGTATTTAATGACCCCGCCTCCATGTATTTAATGACCCCGCCTCCATGGCGCGCTTTGGCTGAGAACTCCAGAGATTTACGACCCTCTGAGAGAAGAAATTCTTCCTCATAAGAACATAAGAACATAAGAAATAGGAGCAGGAGTAGGCCATTCGGCCCTTCGAGCCTGCTCTGCCATTCAATGAGATCATGGCTGATCTTCTGCCTCAATTCCATTCACCAGCCCTATCGTCATATTACTTGATGCCCTTGCTAGTCAGAAATCTATCGACTTCTGTTTTGAATATACCCAATGACTGAGCCTCCAAAGCCCTCTGGGGTAGATAATTCCAAAGATTCACCACCCTCTGTGTGAAGAAATTTCTTCTCATCTCAGTCCTGAATGGCCTACCCTTTATCTTGAGGCTGTGGCCCCTGGTTCTAGACTCCCCAGCCAAGGGAAACATTCTCCCAGCATCCATCCTATCAAGCCCTGTAATGATTTTGTATGCTTCAATGAGATCCCCTCTCATTCTTCTGAATTCAAGAGAATACAGGCCTAGTTTACTCAATCTCTTCTCATACGACAGTCACGCCATCTTAGGAATCAATCTCGTGAACCTTCGTTGCACTCCCTCTATGGCAAGTATACCCTTCCTTAGGTAAGGAGACCAAAATTGTACACAGTACTCCAGGTGTGATCTCACCAAGGCCCTATAAAATTGGAGTAAGACTTCTTTACTCCTGTACTCAAATCCTCTTGTAATGAAGGCCAGCATACCATTTGCCTTCCTAATGGCTTGCTGCACCTGCACGTTCACTTTCAGTGACTCATGTACAAGAACACCCAGGTCCCTTTGAGCATCTGCATTCCCCAATCTTTCACCATTTAGGAAACACTCTGCCTTTTCTACCAAAGTGGATAACTTCACATTTATCCACATTATATTCCATCTGCCATGATCTCGCCCACTTACTGAGCCTGTCGAGATCCCCTTGAAGCCTCTTCACATCCTCTTCACAACTGAAACTGCCACCTAGCTTTGTGTCATCTGCAAATTTGGAAATGTTACATTTAGTCCCCTCATCCAAATCATTGATATGGATTGTGAATAGCTGGGGCCCAAGCACCGATCCTTGTGGTACCCCACTAGTCATAGCCTGCCATCCTGAAAAAGACCCGTTTATACCTACTCTTTGTTTTCTGTCTGTTAACCAATTCTCAATCCATGCTAGTATATTACCACCAATTCCATGAGCCCTAATTTTGTTCACCAACCTCTTGTGTGGGACCTTATCGAAGGCCTTCTGAAAATCCAGATGCACCACATCTACCGGTTCCCCTTTGTCTACTTCACTAGTTACATCCTCAAAGAACTCCAATAAATCCATGTTGACTCTGCCCAATCTTACTATTAGTTTCTAAGTGCCCAGTTATTGCATCCTTTATAATAGATTCCAGCATTTTCCCAACTACTGATGTGAGGCTAACAGGTCTGCAGTTCCCCATTTTCTCTCTCCCCCCTTTCTTAAATAGCGGAGTTACATTTGCTATCCTCCAATCTGCAGGAACCGTTGCAGAATCTATAGAATTTTGGAAAATGTCAACCAATGCATCCACTATTCCAATGGCCACCTCTTTTAAAACCTTAGGATGTAGGTCAACCGGTCCTTGGGATTTATCGAATTTTAGTCCCATTAATTTTTCTAGTACTGTTTTTTTACTAATAATAATTTCTTTAAGTTCCTCATTCTCGTCACACCCTTGGTTTTCTCGTATTTCTGCGAGGTTTTTTGTGTCTTCCTCCGTGAAGACAGAAACAAAGGGGTCAATTTTCTGGCCGCCATCGGGCGGCTTTTCAGGCGGCCGGGGGCCGAAAATCGGCGAAAAAGCGGGTCGGGACACCCCCCCGCCTGATTCCCCGCCCTGTCCGACTTTCGGACCGCCGTTTCCCCACGCCCTGCTTCAGCCCCGGCCGCCACTGGCGGGACTAGTCGTCGGCACACTAATTACCAATAATCAGCTTGTTGAAGTCGATTTTCCGGGGCTATTGCGACTTTGGGGCTTTCCCCACGTGAAACCCGCCTGCGGGGAACCCCGCTGTTGAGACTTGGCGTGAAGCTGCCTGCTTGCTTGCTGTCAGCTTCAGGTCAGGGAAAGCTGCGAGTTAAAGGGACAGCACTTGTATGTTGAAGGACCTTGTTGTTGCAGGTTTGGGGCTACATATTCAAGGCTTGGGCACAGCTGTGGAAGGTTGGAGCCTCACACACTTCTCCAATGCGATCTCCTGGGAAGCCCCTCTCGCCACCCTCACTCAGCGCTTCCTCAGCGGAGGCATCTACGAGAAGCATGGGATGCCTTTTTTTCCTTCCCTTCTTGTCATTAGAGAATCTCCAGTAGCAGAGGCAGCAGCAGCAGAACCAGGAACAGCAGGATGAGCACCAGGCTGCTGCTCACTCACCTGAAGCTGCACAGACCAGAAGGGGCCAGCGCTTGGAAGTGGCTTGAGAGCACCTTGCTGCGCTTTAGGGGGCCATGGGGACCCGTATCTGCACTGGCAGTCCTACTCAGAAGGACTTCCATGAGGATCTGGTTTCTCAGTTCAACAGATGGCCAATGCTCCTCAAGAGATGTCATTCTCTTATGTGCACTCACCATGTTTTCCGTACCCTGGTGAGTTATCTCCTCCATGGAGGTTGCCAACCTTTCCGTGGTGATGTGTTCATGCGCCAATGACTCCACAAAGGCTCTGCTCATGGTCGCTATGGACTCCTCCATTCGCTCCATACTCGCAGCGACCCTGGAGACAAAACCTGCCAGAGACTCCTGCATCTGTGCATGGAGATGCATCACCTCTTCTCTTGCGGATGGACCCAGAGGCAGAGGGTCGACATGCAGCACAGCTGAGCTGAGCTGGCAGTGTCCTGCGCCCTCCGACGAGGACTCTCCACTGCTGTCCCTGTCTCCAGAATCTGCTGAGGCTCACTTGTGAGCTGTGAAACACCAGGTGACAACACTACTCTATGTCCCGTAGGTCCCCCCGAGGTGTGAGTGTCTGCGCTGGTGCTGGATGCTGTAATGTATGTACCTTTAAGGGGGAGAAGTACTTTTTACAGCTCCTGTATCCTGTAGTACCGGCAGTGACCACACCTGTATATAAACCCTGAGTAGTGATCTGTACAATCAGTTGCAGTTTGAACCCTCATTCAGTAAACACCTGTTGATCGTTCCCTGCAGTCTGTTGTCTGATTATTGAAGGACACAACATTAAGATACACGGATATAACATTGGCGACGACGCAGATTCGAACCTACCTGCAACTCTGCATCACCTCCCAGGGATTCGCTCCTGGAGAACAGTGGAAGGAGGTCGAGTCCAGAAGCACGGGCGTCGACAACGGGCAACCGCCCAATCATCCAGCGGAGATTTGAGCATCGCAGGGGAGGCTGTCGAGAGCCAGGCTTGGCTTTCCAGTCACAGTGGTCCAGCGAAATGGGCTGGCAACAGGTACTGCGCAGACCCTTCCCGGACAGCGGCGGCTAGAGCCAACTGAGCGGCACAGAAAAAGGCTGAGTAGCGTCGACGGGGGAGAGAGAGCAGGCAGAGCACACAGGGCGCAGCCGGTGTTCAGGACCAAGCGGCGTCAACGGGGGAGAGAGACGAGAGAGAGCAGAGCGCAGCTGGTGTTCAAGGGCCGAGCAACGTCAACGGGGGAGAGAGGCGCGCAGGAAAATGCGAGGTGCTGCCATTGCCACGAGGACCACAGAGAGCGGCATTGGCAGCAGCACAGGAGCAGCGCACGAAACCCACAGGGCATCGCCATTTGCCACGCGGACCGCCGAGAGCGGCGTTGGCAGCAGCACGGGAGACACCATTTTAAGCCGCAGTGGGGAAGAAAGGAAAGCGCGGGAGACGCCATTTTAAGCCAGTCTAACCACACCCAAAAATGCCGAAGAGTAGCAGTATCACAGCATTCGACAATGAAGTCGAAGATTGGACGACATATGTCGAACGCATAGAAGTATACTGCAAGGCGAATGAAGTGCCAGATGACAAGAAAGCGCTGGTATTGTTGAATTCAATGGGTGCAAAAATGTATGGCTTACTATGAAACCTAGTAACCCCAGAGAAGCCAGTAGAAAAGGATTTTGAAAACAAAGTGTCAATCTTACAGGACCACTTAAACCCCACACCGCTGCTGATAGCAGAAAGATTTAAGTTTCACAAAAGGAACCAGCATAAAGATGAAAGTAATGCTAAGTATTTAACGGAACTGCGCAAGCTATCGAAACACTGCCAGTTTGGAATGGGACTAGCAGATACTTTAAGGGATAAGTTTGTGTGTGGGCTTCAAAGTGAAGGAACCCAGAAACGGCTTCTATCAGAAAAGGATCTTACGCTGGACAAGGATTTCAGCATTGCAGTATCACACGAAGCAGCAGCACGGGGCGCTGCAGAGATACAACGGAGACCGCAAGAATATGGCACAAATGAAATGTCATACGGAACAGTGAAGTGCTACCGCTGTGGCAGAACAACACACGACCATAATGATTGCTGGTTCAAGGACAAAGTGTGCAGACAGTGTGGAAAAGTAGGACACACAGCAAGAGTCTGCAGGTCAGGAAAGAAAACCAGCAGCAAGAAATCTCCACGGGAGAAGTACAAGAAGGTACATAAGGTGACGGAGAGTAGTTCAGACGAACAGAAGAGTGATACAGACTCCGGAAGCAAGGAGCTGGGTTGTCTGAAACTACATAATGTGATCAAAACAGAGGATCACCAAACTATCTGGGTCACGCTCAAGATAGCAGGAGTCCAAGTGAAAATGGAATTGGACACAGGATCAGCCCTAACAGTCATAAACCGAAGGGACTACAAGCAGCTATTCTCACATATACCCTTGAGAGATACAAAGGTTGTCTTGAAGACATACACGGGGCAAAAAGTCTACCCCAAAGGAAAAATAAGGGTGAACGTTATATATAACGGCAAGGAAACACCAAAAATTGACCTATATGTATTGCCAGATGGAGGACCACCACTACTAGGACGTGAATGGATCCGGAAGATACAGCTAGATTGGCATTCCATACAAGCACTGACTGTAGATGCCAAAAAGGATGACGACGTCACACCTGGACGACTGTCAAAAATGCTAACTGACGCACAAAAAATGTTCCAGCAGGGACTCGGAACACTAAAAGGCATAACAGCGACAATCAAAATAGAGGAAAATGAAAGCCCAAAGTTTTTTAAGGCCAGACCGGTACCTTATGCGATCCGCCCAGCCGTCGAAGCAGAGCTGGAAGGTTTGGAACATTCAGGAGTACTGTCCAAAGTGGACTGGAGCGAGTGGGCTACACCCATCGTTCCTGTAATGAAGAGGTCGTTGAGTAATACGCCTGGGGAACCAAAGAAGGTTCGCATCTGTGGGGACTTTAAGGTGACAGTGAACCCAGTCCTTCACACTGTACAATATCCGCTTCCGCGGATTGAAGATATTTTCGCCTCGCTACCTGGAGGGGAACGCTTCACTAAGATTGATCTGGCCCAGGCGTACCTGCAAATGGAGGTAGAAGAAGCCTCGAAACAGTACCTCATGATCAACACTCATAAAGGTCTCTACCAATACAACCGGCTGGTGTTCGGGGTGGCATCAGCTCCGGTTATTTGGCAAAGGGCAATGGAACAAGTCCTGCAAGGGATTCCAGGGACCCAGTGTTATTTGGACGACATCCTGGTCACGGGCGAAAATGACAGTGAGCACCTCGCCAACCTGGAGCAGGTGCTCACTAGATTGAAGGAATATGGGCTCCGAGCTAATCGCCACAAATGCGAGTTTTTCCAGAAGCAGATCTCGTATTGTGGCCACGTTATTGATAAAGAGGGGTTACATAAGTCCCCTGAAAAGATTGAGGCAGTAGTCAAGGCTCCAGCATCGGAAAATGTGTCACAACTGAGGTCGTTCCTCGGGCTGGTGAACTACTACCATGTTCTTGCCGAATTTGTCTACCGTACTACACCCACTGAACACCCTACTGCAAACGGGGGTACCATGGAAGTGGAGTGACGAATGTAAACGAGCTTTCCAGAAGAGCAAAGCATTGATCACATCAAAAGAGGTGTTGGCTCATTTCAACCCAGCACTACCAATTCGGTTGGCGTGTGCTGCATCACCCTATGGCATTGGAGCGGTGCTGTCGCTCAAATTCCCGGACGGCTCGGAGAGGCCAGTAGCCTTTGCGTCTCGGTCACTAACCTCAGCCGAGCGTAACTACGCCCAGATTGACAGGGAGGCCCTCAGCCTAGTGTGGCGAGTGAAAAAGTTCAATCACTATCTGCACGGGCAGAAGTTCACCTTGCTGACTGACCACCAACCACTTGTCTCCACCTTTAATCCAAAGAAGGGCGTTCCGGTGATGACTGCGCAACGGCTACAAAGATGGTCCCTTTTTCTAGGGGCGCACCACTATGAAATCGAGTATAAGGGCACGAAACAGCATGGAAACGCTGATGGGCTATCATGCCTGCCACTGCCTACTGCGGAGGAAGCACCAGCAGTGGATCCTGTCAAAATATTTCATTCGACTATAATTGAATGCTTGCCAGTAACTAACGCTGGTATAGAGAAGGAGACCCGAAATGACCCGACACTGTCTCGGGTGTATGATTTGACGGTGAAGGGATGGCCAGCACATGGCAACTCACTGTTGCTAGCATTCTCATCCAGAAGAGAACAGCTGTCAGTATGCCAGGGGACCTTGATGTGTGGATCCCGAGTGGTAAATCCACCCAAGTTAAGGGAGAGAATGCTCAATGAGCTTCACGAAGGTCATCTGGGAGGGGTGAAAATGAAAAGCCTTGCTAGGGCTTATGTGTGGTGGCTGGGGATCGATCAGCAAACCGAGGACCTGAAAAAGAGCTGCTCAGGATGCCAGAAGGTCCAAAATGCACCACCACATGCCCCTCTACACCCATGGGAGTGGCCCTCATCTCCATGGCAACGGGTACATGTTGATTTTGCTGGTCCATTCATGGACTCAATATTTTTAATAGCCGTGGATGTCACTCGAAATGGCCTGAGGTGATCAAAATGTCCTCCACCACCACGGAGAAAACTATTGCAGTCCTACGGACCATATTTGCCAGGAACGGCTTGCCAGAGCAGATTTGCTCTGATAACGGACCACAGTTTGTGTCCGAAGAGTTTCGAAGATTTATGAAAAGGAATGGGGTAAGGCATTATACATCCGCCCCGTATCATCCAGCCACAAATGGTTTGGCTGAGACGTTCGTACAAACTTTTAAAAAAGCAGTAAAGGCCATGTGCGATGACGACATTCCACTGCAGCATAGGTGGACAATTTCCTGTTAGCCTACAGAAATGCGACACATGCAGACACCAACCAGGCCCCGGCCATGATGTTCTTTAACCGAGGGTTGAGATCTCGTCTGGATTTGCTCAAACCAAATGTACGAAGAGATGTTGAGAGTAAGCAAATCCAGCACATCAATGAGAAGCCGACAAGGAGCTTCAATGTAGGGCAACCAGTCTTGGCCCGCGACTACCGAACAGAGAAATGGCAACCAGGAACGATATGCACACGGCAGGGGCCACTAATGTACACAGTGGATGTTGGGGAGAACATTGTGAGACGCCATGCTGACCAGATCCTAGAGTCACAGGAACAAGTCAACCCCATGTCTCGGCCATACGTACCTGGTGAGGAACCCGACGTACAGGTCGCATCTACCTCAGAAACAATAGCATTGGAAGCTGATGAATCAACTGACGACAGGGTGTTAGAATCGCCTCCGCACCAAGAGCGAGACACTCGGGAAAGGCGTTATCCAGAAAGAATCAGGAAGCCTCCCCAAAGACTGAAATTATAAATAGACTATTTTCAGTTAATGTTGCATGTTAAAAGTGTTAATTGTAATTAGTTTGATATTTAATTGTTAAATGAGTGTTATGGCACTGTTAATCTAAAAGGGGAGGAATTGTAATGTATGTACCTTTAAGGGGGAGAACTACTTTTTACAGCTCCTGTATCCTGTAGTACCGGCAGTGACCACACCTGTATATAAACCCTGAGTAGTGATCTGTACAGTCAGTTGCAGTTTGAACCCTCATTCAGTAAACACCTGTTGATCGTTCCCTGCAGTCTGTTGTCTGATTATTGAAGGACACAACATTAAAATACACGGATATAACAGGTGCGCTTACTTCTGCTGACGCTGTGCCCTCAGAGGTTGGAGCTTCCTCTGAAGAGTCTGGCTGCACAGCCTCTTCCTCCTCCACATGAGGACGGGGGCTCTGGATGGTACTGTGGGGGAGTAAAGGAAGGAGTTAGAGATGTAATGCCAAGATTCTTCTGGTGACTCCCAGCGAGTTGGCATCTGCTGACACCTGCATCCATGCAGCATTGGTCTCAGTGGGAGGCCTCCTCCTCCCTGACCCAGGGAAGAGGGCTTCCCTGTGGGGCCTAACCCCATCCAATAATGCCTGCAGTGAAGCCTCGTCGATTTTGAAGGCAGCTAAAGGTCTGGCACTGGCCACAGCTGCTGCAGTCTCCTCTGCCATCCTGTATGGTTCATTTGGAAGCCTTCAGAGGATGCAGTGCTTGCTATGGACCTTGAAAGCACCACGAATGATGACATCATACTGTGGGGATTTCTGACTCGAATTGGACAATTAGCAAGGCTTCCCACAAGCTGGGAATTAATTGGCCAATTGAGGGAAAATTGCGTGGAGCTGGCTGACACTTTTTTATGTGTGTCAGAAACCCCACATTCGGGGAAACCCGACCGTTTCCCACACAAGCCGAAAATCGGGGCCAAAGTATTTATTTAATTTCTCAGCCATTTCCTCATTCCCCATTATAAATTCTCCTGCCTCTGACTGTAAAGGACCTATATTTACCTTCACCAGTCTATTCCTTTTCACATACCTATAGATGCTTTTACAATCCTTTTTTATATTTTTCCTTTCTTTATCAATTTCTTGGTCCCCCCTTTGCTGATTTCTAAAAAGATCCCAATACTCAGGCTGATCGCTTTTTCTGGCAACTTTATAAGCTTCCTCCTTTGACTTAATGCTAGCTTTAATTTCTTTTGTTAGCCATGGTAGGATCACATTTCCTTTTGGGTTTTTATGCCCTAGAGGAATATATGTTTGTTGCAAATTATGCATTATTTCCTTGAATGTTAGTCGTTGCATGTCCACCTTCATACCTTTTAGTGTAGTCTGCCAATCTACCATGGCCAAATTGTCCCTCATACCCTTGTAGTTTCCTCTGTTTAGATTGAAGAACTTAGTTTCAGATTGGACTACATCACCTTCAAACTTAATATAAAATTCAATCATATTATGGTCACTTGTCCCTAAAGGCCCTTTTACCACAAGATTATTGATTACCCTTTCTCATTACACAGTACCAGATCCAGAATAGCCTGTTCCCTGGTTGGTTCCTCCACATACTGATCCAGGAAACCATCTTGCATGCACTCCAAGAATTCGTCCTCCACACCATTAGTGGTAATTTGATTTGCCCAGTCCAGATTAAAGTCCCCCATGATTACCGTATTGCCCTTGTTACATGCACTTCTAAACTCTTGATTGATACTGTGCCCTAAATTACCATCACTGTTTGGTGGCCTATACCCAACTCCCACCAATGTTTTCCACCCGTTGCTGTTTCCTAGCTCCACCCAAACTGATTCCAGTTCTACATCACGATCTGCCAAGCCAAGATCATTTATCTCTACCGTACCGATAGCATCACTTATTAACAGCACTACGCCACCTCCTTTTCCTTTTTGTCTGTCCTTCCTAAATGTTGAGTACCCTGGAACATTCAGTTCCCAGCTTTGGTTACCCTGCAACCATGTCTATGTAATGGCAATTACATCATACCCATTTACTTCTATTAGTGCCATTAATTCATCATAGAAACATAAAAGATAGGAGCAGGAGTAGGCCATTCGGCCCCTCGAGCCTGCTCCGCCATTCAATGAGATCATGGCTGATCATTCAAATTCAATACCCTGTCCCTGCCTTCTCCCCATATCCCTTGATCCCTTTAGCCTTAAGAAATATATCCAAATCCTTCTTGAATATATTTAATGAACTGGCCTCCACCACCCTCTGTGGCAGAGAATTCCACAGGTTCACCATTCTCTGGGTGAAGAAATTCCTCCTCATCTCAGTCCTAAATGGCTTACCCCTTATCCTTATACTATGACCCCTGGTTCTGGACTCCCCGGCCATCAGAAACATCATTCCTGCATCTAGTCTGTCCAGGCCTGACAGAATTTTATGGGTTTCGATGAGATCCCCTCTCAACCTTCTAAACTCCAGTGAGTATATGCCCAATCGACACAATCTCTCCTCATACATCATTCCTGCCATCCCAGGTATCAGCCTGGTGAATCTTCACTGCACTCCTTCCATGGCAAGAACATCCTTCCTCCGATAAGGTGACCAAAACTGCACACAATACTCAAGGTGCGGTCTCACCAAGGCCCTGTATAACTGTAGCAAGACATCCTTGTTCCTGTACTCAAACCCTCTTGCTACGAAGGCCAACATACCATTTGCCTTCTTAACCGCCTGCTGCACCTGCATGCTTTCTTTCAGCGACTGGTGCACAAGAACACCCAGGTCTCTTTGCACTTCCCCTTCTCCCAATCTATTGCCATTCAAATAATAATCTGCCTTCCTGTTTTTGCCACCAAAGTGGATAACCTCACATTTATCCACATTATAGTGCATTTGCCATGTTTCTGCCCAATCACCCAACCTATCCAAATTGTACTGGAGTTTCACGACATCCTCCTCACAGCATACCCTCCCACCTAGCTTTGTGTCATCTGCAAATTTGGAGATATTACATCCAATTCCCTCGTCCAGATCATTAATATATATTGTGAAATGCTGGGATCCTAGGACCGATCCTTGCGGTACCCCACTAGTCACTGCCTGCCACTCAGAAAACAACCCATTTATTCCAACTCTTTGCTTTCTATCTGCCAACCAGTTCTCTATCCAAGTCAATACCTTGCCCCCAATCCCATGTGCCTTAATTTTGCACGCTAATCTCTTATGCCTTCTGAAAGTCCAAATACACCACATCCACTGGTTCTCCCTTATCTATTTTACCAGTTACATCCTCAAAAAATTCCAGTAGATTAGTCAAGCACGATTTACCTTTTGTAAATCCATGTTGAATTTGTCCGATCCTGTCACTGCTTTCCAACTGCTCTGCTATTACATCTTTTATAATGGAGTCTAGCATTTTCCCCACTACTGATTTCATCCATCTTGTCAACTCAGTTGAATGGCGGAGCAGGCTCGAGGGACCGATTGGCCTACTCCTGCTCCTATTTCTTATGTTCTTATGTTCTTATCCACTGGTTCTCCCTTATCTATTTTACCAGTTACATCCTCAAAAAATTCCAGAAGATTAGTCAAGCACAATTTACCTTTTGTAAATCCATGTTGCCTTTGTCCGACCCTGTCACTGTTTTCCAAGTGCTCTGCTATTACATCTTTTATAATGGACTCTAGCATTTTCCCCACTATCAATGTCAGGCTTACCAGTCTGTAATTCCCAGGCTAAGTGAGTGGGCAAACATTTGGCAGATGGTGTATAATGTGGGAAAGTGCGAGGTTGTGAACTTTGGCAGGAAAATAAAAAAGCAAATTATTATTTAAATGGAGAGAGATTACAAAATGCTACAGTTCAGAGGGACCTGGGGGTCCTTGTGCATGAAACACAAAAAGTTAGCATGCAGGTTCAGCAAGTAATCAAAAAGGCAAATGGAATGTTGGCCTTTATTGTAAGGGGGTTGGAGTATAAAAGCAGGGAAGTCCTGCTACAACTGTACAGGGTATTGGTGAGACCACACCTGGAGTACTGCGTACAGTTTTGGTCTCCAAGTTCTAAAAGAGAGACCCTTTATTCTGAAACTGTGCCCCCGAGATTTAGATTTCCCCATGAGGGGAAACATCCTCTCTGCATCTACCCTGTCGAACCCCCTCATTATCTTATATGTTTCAATAAGATCACCTCTCATTCTTCTAAATTCCAATGAGTATAGGCCCAACCTGCTCAACCTTTCCTCATAAATCAACCCCCTCATCTCTGGAATTAACCTATTGAATTGTCTCTGAACTGCCTCCAATGCAAGTATATCCTTCCTTAAATAAGGAGACCAAAACTGTACGCAGTACTCAAGGTGTGGTCTCACCAATACCCTGTACAGATGTAGCAGGACTTCCCTGCTTTTATAATCCAACCCCCTTACAATAAAGGCCAACATTCCATTTGCCTTTTTGATTACTTGCTGAACCTACATGCTAACTTTTTGTGTTTCATGGACAAGGACCCCCAGGTCCCTCTGAACTGCAGCATTTTGTAATCTCTCTCCATTTAAATAATAGTTTGCTTTTTTATTTTTCCTGCCAAAGTTCACAACCTCGCACTTTCCCACATTATACACCATCTGCCAAATGTTTGCCCACTCACTTAGCCTGGGAATTACAGACCGGTAAGCCTGACATCGATAGTGGGGAAAATGCTAGAGTCCATTATAAAAGATGTAATAGCAGAGCACTTGGAAAACAGTGACAGGATCGGACAAAGTCAACATGGATTTACAAAAGGTAAATTGTGCTTGACTAATCTTCTGGAATTTTTTGAGGATGTAACTGGTAAAATAGATAAGGGAGAACCAGTGGATAAGAACATAAGAACATAAGAACATAAGAAATAGGAGCAGGAGTAGGCCAATCGGCCCCTCGAGCCTGCTCCGCCATTCAATAAGATCATGGCTGATCTGATCCTAACCTCAAATCTACTTTCACTCTCCATCCCACCCGAACTCATGTGATTTCCCGGGAGAGGCGAAAAACCAGATAAAAAACCCAATGGCCAATTTGGGGGAAAAAATCTGGGAAATTCCTCTCCGACCCATCTAGGCGATCGAAACTCATCCAGGAGATTACTCTGTCCCTGTATTTCCTGCAGTACTTACCATCTGCGATTCAAGATGGCGACCGAGGCGGTCCGGAGCTAAGCGCTCTCCTGCTTCGGACGGCCCGTACCCCCCGCCGCCCGCTCCCGATGCCGGAGCGATGTGTTCGGCGAGTCGGGCGGAGGCAGCGCAGCAGCGGGAAGCGGCAGCAGCAGCCACGAAGACCCGCTTCGGCACGTCGCCCGGCAGCTCCTCATCGTGAATTTCTGTTTCGGACTAGGAGGAGGGGAGCCGGGCATGGCGGTTGGAGGCCGGACGTGAGCGTGAGAGGCAGGCCCCGGGCCATTGCAAATTTGAACCGGCGACAGTGCGGGAAGCTCGCAGTTCGAGGGGAAGGAGGGAGAGCCAGGCATGGAGACCTGAGGCCAGTTGGTGAGCGTGAGAAGAAGGACACCATATTGTGGAGCTGGCAACAGGGAGGACGAGTCCGTGGAGACGGAGCGGCTGATGGACATCGCGTTCCCACTGCCATTGGACGCAATTGAATTGACTTTTACTGAACATGGCGTTGTAGAATAACGACGTGTCTCTGTGAGCTCCCACAGCCTATTGTGGAAGTGATCAGGGAGTAAAAACATTCCATTGTAGCAATACATATGGCAAATAAAATTGATTTGATTTGAGGTGAACTCCACCCCAGCCAGGAACAGGCCCAATTTACTCTTGAAGGACTCCTAGCTGGCAGCCTGTTCCCGAGGTATCCACTAATCCCTGTGAATAGAACCAGCTCCTGAAATCTAACACAGAATTAGAACACAAGAAGTCGGAGCAGGACCAGGCTACACGGCCCCTGGGCCCGCTCCGCCACCCACAGGGCCATGACCGATCCGAACCTAGCCTCATGTCCGATTTCCTACCCGCTCCCCGTAACCCCTAATTCCCCTTACTTCTAGGAAACTGTCTATTTCTGTTTTAAATTTATTTAATGATGTAGCTTCCACAGCTCTCTGGGGCAGCAAATTCCACAGACCTACCACCCTCTGAGTGAAGAAGTTTCTCCTCATCTCAGTTTTGAAAGAGCAGCCCCTTATTCTAAGATTATGCCCCCTAGTTCTAGTTTCACCCATCATTGGAAACATCCTCACCGCATTCACCCGATCAAGTCCCTTCACAATCTTATATGTTTCAATAAGGTCGCCTTTCATTCTTCTGAACTCCAATGAGTAGAGTCCCAATCTACTCAACCTCTCCTCATATATCAACCCCCTCATCCCCGGGATTAACCGAGTGAACCTTCTTTGTACTGACTCGAGAGCAAGTATGTATTTTCTTAAGTATGGACACCAAAACTGTATGCAGTATTCCAGGTGCGGTCTCACCAATACCTTGTACAACTGCAGCAATACCTCCCTGTTTTTATATTCCATCCCCCTAGCAATAAAAGCCAACAGTCCATTGGCCTTCTTGATCACCTGCTGCACCTGCATACTAACTTTTTGTGTTTCGTGCACCAGGACCCCCAGATCCCTTTGTACTGCAGTACTTTCCAGTTTCTTGCCATTAAGATAATAACTTGCTCTATGATTTTTCCTGCCAAAGTGCATAACCTCACACTTTCCAGTATTATATTCCATCTGCCAAATCTCTGCCCACTTACTTAGCCTGTCTATGTCCCTTTGCAGGTTTTTTATGTCCTCCTCACTCACTACTTTCCCTCCCATATTTGTATCATCTGCAAACTTTGATATGTTACACTCGGTCCCTTCCTCCAAATCGTTAATATAGATTGTAAAGAGTTGGGGTCCCAGCACTGACCCCTGCGGAACACCACTCGTCACTGATTGCCAGTCTGAGAATGAGCCATTTATCCCAACTCTCTGCTTTCTATTAGATAGCCAATCCTCCACCCATGCCAGAATATTACCCCCAATCCCGTGATTTTTTATCTTGAGCAATAATCTTTTATGTGGCACCTTGTCAAATGCCTTTTGGAAGTCTAAATACACTACGTCCACTGGTTCCCCTTTATCCACCTTTCAGAAGGCTTTCGATAAGGTCCCGCATAAGAGATTAGCGTGTAAAGTTAAGGCACATGGGATTGGGGGCAAGGTATTGACTTGGATAGAGAACTGGTTGGCAGACAGAAAGCAAAGAGTTGGAATAAACGGGTCTTTTTCCGAGTGGCAGGCAGTGACTAGTGGGGTACCGCAGGGATCGGTCCTTGGACCCCAGCTATTCACAATATATATGTAAATGATCTAGACAAGGGAACTAGATGTAATACCTCCAAATTTGCAGATGACACAAAGCTGGGTGGGCGTGTGTGCTGTGAGGAGGATGCTGAGAAATTCCAGGATGATTTGGACAGGTTGGGTGATTGGGCAGAAGCATGGCAGATGCAATACAACGTGGATAAATGTGAGGTTATCCACTTTGGTGGCAAAAACAGGAAGACAGATTATTATCTGTATGGCAATAGATTGGGAGAATGGGAAGTGCAACGAGACCTGGGTGTCCTTGTGCACCAGTCGCTGAAGGTAAGCATGCAGGTGCAGCAGGCGGTTAAGAAGGCAAATGGTATGTTGGCCTTCGTAGCAAGAGGGTTCGAGTACAGGAACAAGGATGTCTTGCTGCAGTTGTACAGGGCCTTGGTGAGACCACATCTTGAGTATTGTGTGCAGTTTTAGTCGCCTTATCTGAGGAAGGATGTTCTTGCCATGGAAGGAGTTCAGCGAAGATTCACCAGGCTGATACCTGGGATGGCAGGAATGACATATGAGGAGAGATTGGGTCGATTGGGCTTGTACTCGCTGGAGTTTAGAAGAATGAGAGGGGATCTCATTGAAACTTATAAAATTCTGACAGAGGAAGGGTGTTCCCGATGGTCGGGGAGTCCAGAACCATGGGTCACAGTCTAAGGATAAGTGGTAGGCCATTTAGGACAAAAATGAGGAGTAATTTCTTCACCCTGAGAGTGGTGAACCCGTGGAATTCTCTACCGCAGAAGGCAGTAGAGGCCAATTCATTAAATATATTCAAGAAGGAGTTGGATATATTTCTTAAGGCTAAAGGGATCAAGGGGTATGGGGAGAAAGCAGGGACAGGGTACTGAGTTTGGATGATCAGCCATGATCTCATTGAATGTCAGAGCAGGCTCGAGGGGCCAAATGGCCTACTCCTGCTCCTATCTTCTATGTTTCTATGTTTCTATGTCTATATCCCTTTGCAGATTATTTGTGTCCTCTGCACAACTTGCTTTCCCACCCATCTTTGTAAGATCTGCAAACTTGGCTACATTACACTCGGTCCCTTCATCCAAGTAATTAATGTAGATTATAAATAGTTGAGGGCCCAACACCGATCCCTTTGGCACCCCACTAGTCACCTTTTGCCAACCAGAAAATTACCCATTAATCCCGACTCTGTTAGTTAGCCAATTCTCTATCCATGCTAATATATTACCCCCAACTCCGTGAGCTCTTATCTTATGCATTAACCTTTTATGTGGCACCTTATCGAATGCCTTGTGGAAATCCAAATACACCACATCCATTGGCTCACCCTTATCCACCCTGCTCGGTACATCCCCAAAGAACTCCAGCAAATTTGTTAAACATGATTTCCCTTTCATAAAACCATGCTGACTCTGCTTGACTGCATTATGATTTTCCAAATGCCCTGCTACTGCTTCCTTAATGAAGGACTCCAGCATTTTCCCAACAACAGATGTTAGGCTAACTGGTTTATAGTTTCCTGCTTTCTGTCTCCCTCCTTTCTTAAATAGGGATGTTACATTTGCGGTTTTCCAATCCGCTGGGACCTCTCCAGAGTCCAGGGAATTTTGGTATATTGCAACCAATGCATCCACTATCTCTGCAGTCACTTCTTTTAAGACTCTGGGATGCAGGCCATCTGGTCCAGGAGACTTGTCGTCTTTTAGTCCCATTATTTTACCAAGTACTTTTTCCTTAGTGATAGTGATTGTCTTTAGTTCCCCCCACCCTGTGGCCCCTTGATTATCCATTATTGGTATGTTGTTAGTGTCTTCTACCGTGAAGACAGATACAAAATATTTGTTCATAATTTCTTCCATTTCCCCGTCCCCCATTATTAATTCCCCAGTCCCATCCTTTAAGGGACCAACATTTATTTTAGCTACTCTCTTCCTTTTTATATGCCTGTAGAAGCTCTTACTGGCTGTTTTAACATTTCTTGCCAGTTTACTCTCATAATTCATCTTCTCTCTCATTTTTTTTAGTCATCCTTTGTTGGTTTTTAAAAATTTCCCAATCCTTTCGCCTCCCACCAATCTTGGCAACATTGTATGCCTTCGTTTTCAATTTGATACCGTCCTTTACTTCCTTAGTTAGCCACGGATGGTGCACCCTTCTCTTAAATCTTCTCTCTGGGGAGAAATTGGGCACATTAGCGCCTTCCATTAGCACCTCCTGGGGGCGCTAAAGTGGTGCTACCGGTTCTGTGACCGGGCGCGTCGATAGTCCTGATGCCCGCGAAATTGAGGTGGAGGTTTGCGGCGGAGGTAACCACTAGCGCCTCAATCTCCTGCCTCTAGAGATCGTGGCATCATCCGGGTGTGCAGCGCCCCGACAGCGCCCTGGCTCTGAAACTCACTCTCTCCCCCTGCCTGAGCCCCTGCCGTTAGCAACAACAGGTAGAGGAGGCGGTATGCAGTCGGATGAGTGCTGGAGGAACGTTATGGTAAGGCGTCAACTTTCGGTTTATTTGTCAGTTTGACAGAAGCAAACATGGGCGTTTTGCGCGATTTGAGCGTTTTCAACTTGAAGGAGTATTCTGGCTGAGAAAAGTTTATCACTTTCATTTGGGTTACATTTGATAGTGTAACATTTCCATCATTTAATGGGGGCTGTACTGGCACTGGACCTCATCCTCCAGCGTCACCATCGGAGGCAGCGGTGGCAGAGAGAAAGATTGCAAAATGTGGCCAGAGGGAGGAGGACCAACAGGGCTCTCAACAGGAGGCCTTACCCTCCCAGGGTATTCCGGCAGCATTTCTCCAACATCAATCTCACTTAGGAGCAGTGTCTCAGAAAGCTCCGCTTCACCAAGGAGGTGGTCACAGAGCTCTGCCACCTCCTGCAGCCAGACCTCGAGCCTCAGACCAGGACCACCACTGTTCTCTCAGTGGCAGTCAAGGTCACCGTCACCCTCAATTTCTTCACCAGTGGATCCTTCCAGTGTGCAACAGGAAACATATCTAACATCTCGCAGTTCGCCTTCCATTGCTGCATCCGTGAGGTCACAGATGCTCTCTACAGAAGGAGAAGGGACTACATTTCCTTCCCCATTACCAGAGAGAAGCAGGACGAACGTGCATGTGGCTTTGCCTGGATAGTGGGCTTCCCCATGGTGCAGGGCGCCATTGACTGCACCCACATCGCTTTGCGGGCACCTCATAAAAATCCTGAGGTATTCCATAACCGCAAAGGCTACCACTCACTTAATGTGCAGTTGGTGTGCGACCACAGACAGCGCATTCTCACCGCCAATGCCCGCTCTCCTGGCAGCAGCAGCGATGTCTTCATCCTGTACTAGCTCTGTTCCAACCACCACATCTAGCTTGTGGCTGGCTACTGGGAGACAAGGGCCATCCACTCTCCACCTGGCTCATGGCTCCCCTCCGCAACCCCAGCACTCGTGCCCAACACACATACAATGAGAGACACACTGCCCCCAGGAACATCATTGAGCAGACCATCGGAGTGCTCAAGCAACGCTTCCGCTGCCTTGACCATTCGGGAGGAGCCCTCCAGTACTCGGCTGAGCAGGTGTCACTTTTCATCGTCATCTGCTGCATGCTGCACAGCTAGGCCATGATGAAGGCGCAGCCATTGCCACCAGGCACAGCCGCACCACCTCAGGAGGAGGAGGATGAGGAGGACGAGGACGAGGAGGAGGAACAGGAGCACGAACACCAGTGACGGAGGATCCAGCCACTCCATAGGCCTTGTGGAAGGGCGATCCGTGACCGCTTCATCAGACTGCAGTTCCCATGAATTCGAGGCCACCTCCCGGTTGCTCATCCAGTCCCCATCATTCCATCAATTTCTCATTCCATACCACACCCTAAAGCTGAAATGAGACACAGCACCATTTCTGCAACATTCCAATAATAAATTTATACACAATCAGTAACCACATATATACAACAACAATATTAACTAATGACCCTTGTGCAAATCCTTACCTCCCCTCTTTACAGTGCCTTTTCCTAATCTAGTGCTTCTACGTAGTGTCTCCTCAGTGGCTGCAGCAGGGCGGGTGGAAGGCTGCTGAGTGTTGCTGCCAGAAACGACACATGGCCTTGCAGGACGCCCTCGACCAGCTCTGGGCCTGCAAAATCCGGTTGTACACTACGCCTCCTCAGGCTGGGCGGCGACAGTCTGGGCTGGCTGGATGACAGGCAGCGACAAGGGCAATGGCGGAGTGGCAGTGGTGGGAGCAGGAATGCTGTCATCCTGAGAGAGGACAGCAGGTTCCTGCTCCACCGACCCACCACCACTCCCCCAGGGCAGCACCTCATCATCCACACCAATTTGCAGGAGCACACATTGCTGGCCTGCTGCGACACCGTGAGATCCCCGGTGGACTGTGGTGGACCCAGTGACGATGGTAGCAGTCAGAGCTTGCCAGGTATCAAGCTGAGACTGCATGAGAGAAGCCTGAGACTCGAAGGCAGCAACCATTGACTGCATTACAGCACTAAGACGTTGCGTCACTTCCGCCTGTGCTGCAATGGAAGCTGCCACATCGCCCAACACACGCGGCATCAGGTCTGGGTCCCCACAGTCTCTCAGGAAGTCCACCATCCTTGGCAGACTGCCAAGGTTGGGCTCCGTGGTGTGCGCAGAGCTGTGTGTAATGTTAGAGGCGGCCTCCTCCACGCTCCTTACCATTGCTGAGAGGCTCTCGCGCACCCTTGCCATTGCACCGATCATCTCGGTGTGCATGCCCATCACCCTTCTTGTGAATGCCTCCCCATCGAGGTCCTCATCTGAGTCCTGTGCAGCAGAACTCATGCGCGAATCTGCCCTCCAGGGAGCTGGCTCCTGAGCTACCCTTTCCCCCTGGCCTTGCTGCAGCCCACTCGTCCCAAGTGCATCACCCAGTGCAGACCCCTCTACTAAACTTGCCTCTAAAGATCGCGTAGTGCCAGTATCTGAGGTGGTGCCTGCGGGTGAGAGATGCAGTGATGCGGTGCTTTGCTCCTCCTCCTCTTCTCCCACCTCACTCTCAGTGGGATGCTCAGGGACAGGCTGGTCATCTGGTTGCTGATTCTCTGAAAGCATAAAGGCACAAGACTCACTTTAAGGTGGGGGCAGGAAGGGAGCAAGGAATGCAGATAGTATAATGAGCTGGAAAGTGGGAAAGGTGTAAAGTCTGTGGGTTGTTTAGTTAATTAATACACAGACTCCAAGAGTAACTTAAAACAGGACTTTACTATTCGAAGGTCAGGGCGAATCTGCCCAATAACTCCTGGCACAACACTTATAAAGTGGTGTGGTCACCGTCGGTATTACCGTATACAGAAGCCAAACAAAGTAGTGCCACACCTAAAATAGTTCTCTTAAAGGTGAACGGTTACATACAATAGTTCTCTTAAAGGTAGACGGGTACATACACTACAATCCTCCCTTTTTAGCTTACAACATACTTATTCCCCATTAAACATAACATATAATCAACTTCATGTAAAACAATTCACAGATATAGTCTCTGCGGGAAACAGTTCACAGATTCAGTCTCTGCGGGAACAGTTCACAGATTCAGTCTCTGGTCTTGACTCGGTCCGAACAACATCTCTGTGGTGTAGCCGGTTCACATTTCTAGCGTGACTCATCCAATAGTCTTTCCCTTGGCTTAACAGCTTGAACTTCCGTCCTGCTGAACCAGCAGTGCTGACTTTTACAAACAGCTGGACTGCCTTGGTAATTTTTCCTACTTTCCAACTGATTTGGCCCCCTTCATGGGGCCCACGTGCATGATCTGATAGAAGTGATAATGATTTAGATGGTTATCGTCTTCTGCTTCGTCTTTTTCTTTTCTGCTTCTTGGAGACTCTCGGGGCTCCCTTATCCGCTGCCAGCTGTAGCGCCACCATCTCCCTATGTTCCTTAGACTTTAAGTGCTTCATCCTGATTTCTGCACTTTGGGAGTTTTCATCACAAGCTGGGCAGACCAAGTCATCGTAATATTCCGTGTCACTCAACAGGTCATGGTAATATTCGGTGTCGTCCTGAGCTAGTCTAGCGAGAGGGCCTGCTACTTCTTCCGTACCCAACTGGACGTTAGCCGACTGTTGTTCCCTCCCTAGACATCTTTCCTGAAGAGACTTCTTCATGCATTCATATTCATCCCGCTCTTCCTGGGTTTCCTGCAAATCCTTCACTAATGACTTTGTTTGTGATTTCAATACTTCCCCTTCCCTCGGGGATTGATTGATCAGGCTATTCAATCCTTCTACTGGAGCAGCTGTTTCAACATTCTGCTGTTCACATTGACGTGATTCAGCGTACTTTTGGCATCCCTGTAAAATCTGTGTTGCAACCTCAGCTATTTCCACAACTTTTGAGAGCTCCGAACTCCTTCCCTTTGAAGATTGAAGCTCATGTTCAGCTTGTTCCCATTGTAGAGTCTTGTCCTTCAGCATATGAAGGAGTTGGCTGACCGTTAACTCTTCCACGGGAACACTGTGGGTCAGAGTCTTCTCCATTTCATCCACCTTTTCCTCCAATGCTTTCACCTTCTTTTCCTCTTGTACTTTGGCTTCCAGCGCTCGGAGAAGTTGCGCCTTGATGCTCTCTAGCTCATGTTCAGAGGCCATTCTTACAGTCTCTGTGTTTCTTACAGTTCCCTTTTCTTCCACTGAACGGATTTCCAGTTGAATCTGTTCTTCAAGTTGTTGAATCTCGGTCATTGCCGCCCCATATTTGTCTTGGGTTTCCTTTAATATTTTTATGAGTTCTTGTACATCTTGTCTTTCATGTTCTGCCATGTCTTTCACCTCTAATTTCTCATCTATGGATGGAACTTCTACCGATGAGTCTGTCTTGGCCTTGAGCTCATCAAGAATTTCCTGCAGCTTTTGGACTTCTTGCTCATGTTCAACCTTCAGTTACTCATATGCTTCCACTGAAACTAGCTTTTCGGAGGTTGCCGAGTTAACCCCTTCCAGAATTGTAGCCTGGGCCTGTTCATACTGTTCTTTCAACTTCTCACACTCTGCTTGTAAGGAGTCGTAGAGAAGAACTGGAATAAAATCCTGGCTTCCTGAAGATTCCTCTTCATTTGCTTCTTCCTGCAAATATTCTAACTCCTGAACAGCATAAGGGAGATGTGATCGGTAATTGGTCACGATGGCTCTATGGTCGCTCTCTGCTTGAGCTAGCTGCTTCTGTTGTCTTTCCAGATTCTCCCATTCGGTGTCATAGAACTTTTTCATTGTTTTCATCTCTTGTACGAGACGGTAACTCAATTGTTCTAATTGTTGTCGTAATTTGAAATAAGTTTGAGTCCGAGCTCGGTGTTCTTCCGTCATGGATATGTCCGTACCTTGAACAGGCTCAGAATTTTCTGTCAAACTAGGTTGTCGTTGTTCGGTGGAGTTCTGTTCTGAAACTTTGTTCTTCTCTGGAGCATAAGCCTTTATGCATGCCTTCGTTTTTCCAACCTTCGCCGGCAAGTCCATTTCAGCCTTGTCTTTCATATTTGGGTTGGTCTTATCGTCATCCGTTTCAGAATCTGAGCTGATTGTCTGCACCGAGTCCTCACTCGTTATGGCTTTTAGATAGTGCCATTCCATGTCTATTTTCTTGATCCACTCCCGTCCTAGAAGTGGTGGTCCTCCCTCATGTAGTACGTATAAGTTCATTCTTGGGTGTTCTTTACCCCATCTCTCACTTTGACTCTTATCTTTCCCATGGGGTATACTTTATGCTCCGTGTATGTCTGCAATACGAACTTGGTATCTCTTAAGGGTATATGTGAGAATAGCCGGTGGTAATCCCTTTGATTTATGACTGATAGAGCTGATCCAGTGTCCAACTCCATTTTCACTTGGATTCCAGCTATTTTTCGCATGACCCAGATAGTTTGTAGGTCAGCTTCCTTACTCACATTGTGAATTCTCAGACTACCCAGCTCCTGGCCGTTTGGGTCTGAGTCTGAATTCTGTTCGTCTGAACTCTTCTCAGCCACCTTGTGTACCTTGTTGTACTTTTCCTGTGATGGCTTCCTTTGGTTGTTGGTCCTTTGGTTGTTGGTCTTCTTCCCTGACCGGCATACCTTAGCTATGTGACCCAGTTTGCCACATTTCCTACATCCCTGGTTCTTAAACCAGCATTGGTTCTGGTCGTGTGTTGTCTTCCCACAACGATAGCATTTTGTTGTTGTCGAGGTAATTTGATCCACACTTAGTGCTGCTGTCTTTAGCTGCATTTCCGCAGTTCCCTTCGCTGCGGCTTCGTGCGATGCAAGTGTAAGGTCGTTCTCTTCGAGTAGTCGCTTTTGCGTTCCTTCCTTTGCCAACCCGCACACGAACTTGTCTCGCAATGCCTCTGTCAGATGCCCTCCAAACTGGCAGTATTTCGCTAGTCTACGCAGTTCGACCAAGTATTCTGCGTTGCTTTCGTCTTTCCTTTGCGTTCTCGCATAGAATTTGAATCGTTCCGCCAACATCAACGGTGTGGGGTTCAAGTGATCCTTCAGAACAGTCACAATATCATCGAAAGTCTGATCCGCCGGTTTAGCTGGTGATAGTAGATGCTTCAAGAGCCCGTATGTCTTCACGCCCATCGAGTTTAGCAAGGTTATAGCTTTGTCATCTTCTTCTATTTTATTGGCCTCACAATAGATCTCGATGCGTTCCACGTACGTGGCCCAGTCTTCTACCTCGGCATTAAAATCGTTGATGTTACCACGCTTAGGCATCTTCCTCTCTTTCTGATAACACCCCGAATTATTTCTTTAACTTATTTTTTTTTTTTTCTAAGATGGCGGTTTTCCCGCGAAAATGGCGGTTTCCCGCGCTTATCTTCTCTCCCCGCCCACTTCAATGGCGGTTTCCCGCTTCTGTCTTCTTCCCCGCCTAATGGCGGCTTCCCGCGTTTCTTCCCTAGCGGGAGGGGTACACTTTCCTCCACAGGCGACGGCCGCTGGCTTTCAGATTCACAGCCTGCGCATCGGCTTCAGTGCTTTCCCTTTTCTCGGCAAGGCAACCGGCGCTGGGTACACCCCATTGACGGCGAACAGGTTCAGCCGCTGGGCTGGCTCTCGCTCAGTTCCCCTTGCTCGGGCTCGGTCTCTCTCCCGCTCTCTCGGCTCTACCGGCGCTGGGTACACCCCGTTGACGGAGAACAGTTTCAGCCGCTGGACTGGCTCTCGCACAGTCTCCCTTGGTCGGCTCTGCCTCTCCCGCTCGCTCGGCTCCCAAACGCCTCTCCCAGCCGTCTCGCAGTCCGGTGCTTCCCTCCCCGGCTGCGGCTGAGTTTTTATCTCTTCCCGCGCCTACGCTCCCGGTCGCAGCGCTTCGTGGCTTCGGTCGCTGCCCGGCCTTTTTCGCCGGTCGCGGTCTAGCTGTCTCACGACGCCGTTGCGTCCCCAGCCTGTCTGTACCGCGGCTTCCTTGCTCCACGCTGCCCCAGTCTCAGCGCCTCTGGGCCCGACTTCTGTCCGGCTCCTTTCCCCCTCGACCGTGGTCGAGTGCACCGCCCTTATCCTCCGGTTATTCTTTTTACTTTTCCCTTACTCACAGTCACCGTGGCCGCCTTGCTTCTCGTGCTGATCGGCTCACTCCTCACCGTGGCAGAAGGGACAGTCAGTGCCTGTTGCTGATGGAAGTCTTTGTCTCTGAATTCTTCCTCCTTTCCAGCTCTGCAGACTCGAGTTTTCTCCCAGCAGAATGACGAGGGCGGTTGCCTCTTCTCGACGCTCGTTAACTGCTTCGGAATTATTGTTGCCGCAGGGTACGATCGGACTCGTCGCCACTGTAAAGTCTGTGGGTTGTTTCGTTAATTAATACACAGACTCCAAGAGTAACTTAAAACAGGACTTTACTATTCGAAGGTCAGGGCGAATCTGCCCAATAACTCCTGGAACAACACTTATATACTGGTGTGGTCACCGTCGGTATTACCGTATACAGAAGCCAAACAAAGTAGTGCCACACCTAAAATAGTTCTCTTAAAGGTGAACGGTTACATACAATAGTTCTCTTAAAGGTAGATGGGTACATACACTACAATAGGCTTGTGGTGTGAGGGGGAAGCGGGATGGGAGAAGGTGAGAGGATGAACATACCGTTGTTGCCCCCAAGGGGGTCGACATTGCGACAACCACGGTGCCCACCACCTGCTGCCCAATGAGTCGCAACACTCGCTCCTCCAGATTTGAAAGCTGCTGGAGCTGCGCATCACCCCCGCCTATTCTCTGCTGCTCCCTCCTATTGAGGGCCATCTTGACCTGCAAGAGAAAGGAATGTGTGTGAGTCAGAGTCCAGCTATGTGTCTGGTAAATATGCCTGCCGTAGTTGAATAGCTGTGATTGTAGGCAAGCCATTCAGCCCCTCGAGCATGTTCCGCCATTCAAATAGATCATGACTGATCTGTATCTTAACTCCATTTACCCGCCTCGGTTCGATATTCCTTAATACCCGTGCCTAACAAAAATCTATCAATCTCAGTTTTGAAATTATGGACCTCCTGTTATTCTAACATCTGTTGCGAGTAAGTTATTGGAATTTATAATTAAGGACAGAGAGACTGAGCACTTAGAGAAATTTGAGCTAAATCGAGAGAGCCAACATGGATTTGTAATGGGTAGGTCATGTCTAACAAACCCAATTGAATTTTTTGAGGAAGTAACTAAAGTAGTAGATGGGAATATCTATGGATGTAGTTTATATGGACTTCCAGAAGGCATTCGATAAGGTTCCACATAAGAGATGGTTAGCTAAAATTAAAGCTCATGGAATTGAAGACAAATTATTGACCTGGTTAGGAGATTGGTTAGGCAGTGGAGGACAGAGAGTAGGGATAATGGGTATGTATTTGAATTGGTAGGAAGTGAACTAGTGGTATCCCAGAAAGATCTGTGCTGGGGCCTCAACTAGTCACTATATTTATTAATGAATTAGATAACACAATAGACAGCCATATATCCAAGTTTGCCGATGACACAAAGATTGGTTGCATAAGTAGTGTAGCATAAAATTACAAAGAGACATTGATAGATTAAGTGAGTGAGCAGATGGATTTCATCAGAGGTACGTGTGAGGCCATCCATTTTGGACCAAGAAAGGATTGATCTGAGTATTATTTAAATGGTGAAAAGCAAGCAACAGTGGTGGTCCAAAGAGATTTAGGGGTCTGACGTAAGAAAACTACTAGGCACTTGGTCTAAGCGTTAAACAAAGCTTTAATCAACTGTTTTACAACATGGAGGTCTAATTGTGTCCTTCACTAGTTCCTGTTAAGAATGTCCTGTGCAAGCTGGGCCCGTGCCCGAGTATTTATACTCTCCATGGGCTGCGCCACCCGTAGGCTGCTCAGTATTATTTCATAAGTCTTTCTTTCATGAATGACTGATTCATGTCAGGGTCCACTCACACAGATCACTAAAATTTAGTGCAGGAAACTCTTTGGTATCCGGCACCGACGGGACCGGTGTGTTGCCGGTTGATTAAAAATTCCAGATGACGGAGAGGGTTATCTAGCGAGGCTATTTTTAACAAACAAAAATAAAAAAATCAAGAAATGTGCAGTATACGGTAATTGGGTACTCACCTACAGAATGTGGTGTTAAAGAGACTACCAGCAGCACGGGAGAGTCAGACTCCTGTTATTGAGGTGTTCGGACTTCCGACAGCGCCAAGAAGCCGAGTAGTGGCAGTTTGGAGAACTACCCCCACTGACTAACTCGGCCACCGCGGGAGACTCGGACTCGGCAACATTGCCGGTTATTGAGGTGTTTTCGGAGTATGAATTTTGCCGGTTAATAGAGAATTCCGGATATTTAGGTGCCGTTTAAATGAGAGTTTCCTGTAGTCGGGTACAAAATATAATCAGAAAGGCTAATGGAATGTTAGCCTTTATAACTGGAGGGCTAGAATATAAAGGGGAGGACGTTTTGTTACAGCTACACAAAGCCCTGGTTAGACCACATCTGGAGCCCTGTGTACAGTTCTGGGCACCACACCTTAGAAAGGATCTATTGGTCGTGGAAGGAGTGCAGCACAGATTCACTAGAATGTTAGCGGGGCTCCGAGGGTTAGATTATAAGGAGAGATTACATAAACTAGGCTTGTATTCCCTAGATTATAGATGGTTAAGGGGTGATTTGCTTGAGGTTTTTAGGATTTTGACAGGAATTGATAGGGTAGAAGGACAGAAACTTTATCCACTGGTGGGACAATCCAGGAAAAGGGAATAGAGCCTTAAATTCAGAGCCCGGCCCTTCGGGGGTGAAGATAGGAAACACTTCTGCACACGAAGGGTGGTAGAAGTGTGGAATTCACTCCCACAAAAAGCAGCAGGAGCTAGCTCAATTAATAATTTTAAATGAGACCGCTAGATTTTTGCTAGACAAAGGGTATTAAGGGATATGGAGCCAAGGCGGGTGGATGGAGTTAAGACACAGATCAGCCATGATCTCATTGAATGGCGGAACAGGCTCGAGGGGCTGAATGGCCCACTCCTATTGTAGGATTCGCAAAATTGGACTTTATATTAATAAGGGTCAAATGGCAGAAGAGGCCGTGATTTTAAAGACTGTTTTAAAAGAAGCCCAGAAAAAGGGGCATACAAAATGGCCACTGTAAAGTCTGTGGGTTGTGCAGTTAATTACGACACAGACTTCAGGAGTAACATACAACAGGACTTTACTATTCGAAGGTCAGGGCGAATCTGCCCTATAAATCATGCCACAGCACTTATATACCGGTGTGGTCACCGTCGGTATTACCATATACAGAAGCCAAACAAGTAGTGCCACACCTAAAATAGTTCTCTTAAAGGTGAACGGTTACATACAATAGTCTCTTAAAGGTAGATGGTTACATACACTACAATCCTCCCTTTTTAGCTTACAACATACGTATTCCCCATTAAACATAACATATATTCAACTTCATGTAAAACAATTTACAGATATAGTCTCTGCGGAAAACAGTTCACAGGTTCAGTCTCTGTGGGAACAGTTCACAGATTCAGTCTCTGGTCTTGACTCGGTCCGAACAACATCTCTGTGGTGTAGCCGGTTCACATTGCTAGCGTGACTCATCCAATAGTCTTTCCCTTGACGTAACAGCTTGAACTTCCGTCCTGCTGAACCAGCAGTGCTGACTTTTACAAACAGCTGGACTGCCTTAGTAATTTTTCCCTACTTTCCCATTATAAGTGATAATGATTTAGATGGTTATCATCTTCGGCTTCGTCTTTTCCTTTTTTGCTTCTTGGAGACTCTCGGGGCTCCCTTCTCAGCTGCCAGCTGTAGCGCCACCATCTCCCTATGTTCCTTAGACTTTAAGTGCTTCATCCTGATTTCTGCACTTTGGGAGTTTTCATCACAAGCTGGGCAGACCAAGTCCTCGTAATATTCCGTGTCACTCAACAGGTCATGGTAATATTCGGTGTCATCCTGAGCTAGTCTAGCGAGAGGGCCTGCTACTTCTTCCTTACCCAACTGGACGTTAGCCGACTGTTGTTCCCTCCCTAGACATCTTTCCTGAAGGGACTTCTTCATGCGTTCATAGTCATCCCGCTCTTCCTGGGTTTCCTGCAAATCCTTCACTAAGGACCTCATTTGTGATTTCAATACTTCCCCTTCCATCGGGGATTGATTGATCGGGCTATTCAATCCTTCTACTGGAGCAGCTGTTTCAACATTCTGTTGTTCACATAGACGTGATTCAGCGTACTTTTGGCATCCCAGTAAAATCTGTGTTGCAACCTCAGCTATTTCCATAACTTTTGAGGGCTCCGAACTCCTTCCCTTTGAAGATTGAAGCTCGTGTTCAGATTGTTCCCATTGCAGAGTCTTGTCCCTCAGCATATGAAGGAGTTGGCTGACCATTAACCCTTCCACGGGAACACTGTGGATCAGAGTCTTCTCCATTTCATCCACCTTTTTTTCCTCTTGTACTTTGGCTTTCAGCGCTCGGAGAAGTTGCGCCTGGATGCTCTCTAGCTCATGTTCAGGGGCCATTCTTACAGTCTCTGTGTTTCTTACAATTTCCTTTACTTCCACTGAAAGGATTCCCAGTTGAATCTGTTCTTCAAGTTGTTGAACCTCGGTCATTGCCGCCTCATATTTGTCTTGGGTTTCCTTCAATATTTTTATGAGTTCTTGGACATCTTGTCTTTCATGTTCTGCCATGTCTTTCACCTCTAATTTCTCATCTATGGATGGAACTTCTACCGATGAGTTTGTCTTGGCCTTGAGCTCATCAAGAATTTCCTGCAGCCTTTGGACTTCTTGCTCATGTTCAACCTTTAGTTGCTCATATGCTTCTACTGAAACTAGCTTTTCAGAGGTTGCCGAGTTAACCCCCTCCAGAATTATAGTCTGGGCCTGTTCATACTGTTCTTTCAACTTCTCACACTCTGCTTGTAAGGAGTCGTAGAGAAGAACTGGAATAAAATCCTGGCTTCCTGAAGATTCCTCTTCATTTGCTTCTTTCGCAATTTTCTGTTGGAGTTCAGCCAAGGCTGCTATGCTATCTGCCTCTCGAAGTCTCACTGCCATCAAATCTTCTTTATTCTTGCAGTCTATCTCAGCCATTTTCCCTTTACTTTCATTTAACTGAGTGAGTAGCCCCTTATTCTGGGCTGAGAGATATTGCACCTTCTCCTGTAGACCATTGCACTCCTTCTCTGCTCGACATAGCTGGTTACTGCTGATTTGGTTCTGTGTTTCAAGTTCCAACATCCTTTGCTTAGCTTCTTTCAGTTTCGCCCCTATAAGCTCCTCTTGCAACATGGCCACATTATTCTCATCAGGTAAAGAAGCGTTTCCCTTTTCTATGTCCAAGATTTTTTTCTGCATCTTTTTAAGTGCACATTGCGATTCAGCTTCTCTTAACCTTGCCTGCACTAGCTCCGCCTCCAATTGCAGGACAAAATCCTCAGTGTAGCGTGGTTTGCCTTTATGCTGTATCTCTAGATCATGCAAATATTCTAACTCCTGAACATCATAAGGGAGATGTGATCGGTAATTGGTCACGATGGCTCTATGGTTGCTCTCTGCTTGAGCCAGCAGGTTCTGTTGTCTTTCCAGACTCTCCCATTCGGTGTCATAGAACTTTTTCATTGTTTTCATCTCTTGTACGAAACGGTAACTCAATTGTTCTAATTGTTGTCGTACTTTGAGATAACGTTGAGTTCGAGCCCGGTGTTCCTCCGTAATGCATATGTCTGTAACTTGAACAGACTCAGAATTCTCTGTCTTTATACACGCCATCATTTTTCCAACCTTAGTCAGTGAGTTCATGTTAACCTTGTTTTTCATACTTGGGCCGGACTTATCGTCTTCCGGCTCAGAGTCTGAGCTGCTTGTCTGCACCGAGTCCTCACTCGTCATTGCTTGTAGGTAGTGCCATTCCATGTCTATTTTCTTGATCCACTCCCGTCCTAGAAGTGGTGATCCTCCCTCAGGTAGTATGTATAAGTTCATTCTTGGGTGTTCTTTACCCCTATCTCTCACCTTGACTCTTATCTTTCCCATGGGGTATACTTTATGCCCCGTGTATGTCTGCAATACGAACTTGGTATCTCTTAAGGGTATATGTGAGAATATCCTGTGGTAATCCCTTCGATTTATGACTGATACAGCTGATCCAGTGTCCAACTCCATTTTCACTTGGACTCCAGCTATTTTTAGCATGACCCAGATAGTTTGTAGGTCAGCTTCCCTACTCACATTATGAATTCTCAGACTACCCAGCTCCTGGCCGTTTGGGTCTGAGTCTGAATTCTGTTCGCCTGAACTCTTCTCAGCCACCTTGTGTACCTTGTTGTACTTTTCCTGTGATGGCTTCCTTTGGTTGTTGGTCTTCTTCCCTGACCGGCATACCTTAGCGATGTGACCCAGTTTGCCACATTTCCTACATTCCTGGTTCTTAAACCAGCATTGGTTCTGATCGTGTGTTGTCTTCCCACAGCGATAGCATTTTGTTATACTCGAGGTAATTTGGTCCACACCGAGTGCCGCTGCCTTTAGCTGCATTTCCGCAGTTCCTTTCGCTGCGGCTTCGTGCGATGCTGCTATAAGGACAGCCCTGTCAAGTGTAAGGTCGTTCTCTTCGAGTAGTCGCTTTTGCGTCCCTTCCTTGGACAGTCCGCATACGAACTTGTCTCGCAATGCCTCTGTCAGATTCCCTTCAAACTGGCAGTATTTCGCTAGTCTACGCAGTTCGACCAAGTATTCCGCGTTGCTTTCGTCTTTCCGTTGCATTTTCGCATAGAATTTGAATCGTTCAGCCAACATCAACGGTGTGGGGTTCAAGTGATCCTTCAGAACAGCCACTATCTCATCGAAAGTCTGATCCGCCGGTTTAGCTGGTGATAGTAGATGCTTCAAGAGCCCGTATGTCTTTGCGCCCATCGAGTTTAGCAAGGTTATAGCTTTGTCGTCTTCTTCTATTTTGTTGGCCTCACAATAGATCTCAATGCGTTCCACGTACGTGGCCCAGTCTTCTATCTCCGAATTAAAATCGTTGATGTTACCACGCTTAGGCATCTTCCTCTCTTTGGGAACAACACAAGTATTTCTTTAAATTATTATTTCTTTTTTTTTCTAAGATGGCGGTTTTCCCGCGAAAATGGCGGTTTCCCGCTCTTATCTTCTCTCCCTGCCCACTTCAATGGCGGTTTCCCGCTTCTGTCTTCTTCCCCGCCTAATGGCGGCTTCCCGCGTTTCTTCCCTGGCGGGAGGGGTACACTTTCCCCCACGGGCGACGGCCGCTGGCTTTCAGGTTCACAGCCTGCGCGTCGGCTTCAAGGCTTTCCCTTTTTTTTTAATTTATTGGCAGGGCAACCGGCTCTGGGTACCCCGTTGACGGCGAACAGGTTCAGCCGCTGGGCTGGCTCTCGCACACTTCCCCTTGCTCGGCTCTGTCTCTCTCCCGCTCGCTCGGCTCTACCGGCGCTGGGTACACCCCGTTGACGGAGGACAGTTCAGCCGCTGGACTGGCTCTCGCACAGTTCCCCTTGCTCGGCTCTGCCTCTCTCCCGCTCGCTCGGCTCTACCGGCGCTGGTTACACCCCGTTGACAGAGGACAGTTCAGCCACTGGACTGGCTCTCGCGCAGTCTCTCTTGGTCGGCTCTGCCTCTCCCGCTCGCTCGGACCCCAATCGCGCCTCCCAGCCTCTCGCAGTCCGGTGCTTCTCTCCCCGGCTGCGGCTGAGTTTCTCTCTTCCCGCGCCTACGCTCCCGGTCGCAGCGCTTCGTGGCTTCGGTCACCGCCCGGCTTTTCCCGCCGGTCGCGGTCTCTCACGACGCCGTTGGACCCGACTTTTTTTTTTGTCCGGCTCCTTTTCCCCCTCGACCGTGGTCGAGTGCCCAGCCCTTATCCTCCGGCTATTCTTTTCACTTTCCCTTACTCACAGTCACCGTGGCAGAAGGGACAGTCAGTGCCTGTTGCTGATGGAAGTTTTTGTCGCTAAAGTCTTCCTCCTTTCTATTGCTGCAGCCTTGAGTTTTCTCCCAGCCGAATGACGAGGGCGGTTGCCTCTTTTCGACGCTCTTTCGTTGCTTGAAAATATTGTTGCCGCAGGGTACGATCGGACTCGTCGCCACTGTAAAGTCTGTGGGTTGTGCAGTTAATTACGACACAGACTTCAGGAGTAACATACAACAGGACTTTACTATTCGAAGGTCAGGGCGAATCTGCCCTATAAATCATGCCACAGCACTTATATACCGGTGTGGTCACCGTCGGTATTACCGTATACAGAAGCCAAACAAGTAGTGCCACACCTAAAATATTTCTCTTAAAGGTGAACGGTTACATACAATAGTCTCTTAAAGGTAGACGGTTACATACACTACAGCCACCATACCATGTGACCAGCTTATTGGGACACTTTAAGATGGTTCCTGCGCAACCTCAGACAGATTTGTGGATTCAACCCACAGTAAGTTCTGGAAGCCGTTTCTGAGAGAACGAAACCAGGCCCACACGTATACATATGGATTAGATGCAGATCCAGTCGAGATCAGTCTGGAGACAGAGGCCATCTAAATGTTGCCCCAGACAAAAGGAGACAATTTCATATTCATGAGAACAGCACCCAGGACTAGATAACGAGATCAGCAGGCCATTAAAAACAATGAAGGCAATTCCAGACCAGAGATGGGCCTGTTACCAGCCGTTTAAGACATTTTAAAATATAATGGCTACCCCACTGTGCTCGCAGCCCGCCAGAAATAAAACAAAGACTAACCTGGCTTTGGGCGGGAAGTGAAGCCTCTGGAAGAAAGGTATATCTGGAAGACTTTTTCGGCAGTTGACACACAGCTTGCAGCCTTGCAGTTGACACACAGACACGCCGGGTTGGAGAGCTGGAAACACACAGCTTGAATCCGGACACCCAGAAGAAGGAGCAGTCAATCGCAGGAGGAAGAAGAAAGCCAACATCGAGAAGGCCGTCTCGAAACCGGCGTTCCGCCCCGGGGAAGCACATCGGGAGATCATCGACCGTCCCCGGGCCGTTGCCGGAACGAGAGGCCATCGCCCCAACTTGGGAGAAGAGACAAAAAAATGAAAACCCCAAGAGGAGAAACCTTCCAGCCACCCCGGCTCGGGAGAAGAGAGAAAAGAAACCTGAAGAAGCGATGGGAGCCAGCCCAAGGCTCCTCTAACCAGGGTCGAACCGACGATCCTCGACCCCGCCGACATCCAGGCCCGCTGGTGTCCAGCCGCCCCCGACCCCCACCTCAGGAGAGAGGTGTGGCGCAGCTTGCAGGGGCTCCATGATCCACGTGGAGACGAGACGCCTGAAAGGACCAAACACAGACTTGATTTCAAAACCTTGCACTTCCAAGTGGGATTGGTGAGCATGTTTCTGGCCCTTCACAATCAGATCTAGATAGGTTTAATAAGGGGGTGGATTTAAGGGTACAATTAACATGAGTTGTTGTCCCTCGATGTTCTGTGTGTTCCCTTATTTCATGATGATCTTTGTAGAGTATAAGATGCCTGTATTTGCTTTAGTTAGTACTGTGTCGTTATGATTTGTTTGTGTGTTTTTCCCTCCCATGTACTCCCTTATCTGCTTGCATTTGATTTGATAATTTTCCTTATGCAATAAAATTTCATTTTGTTTCATCAAACTTGGTCTACAAGAGTCTTCTCTACATTGTAGTTCCTGTGCCTAAGTCCAGAGTATAGAATCTAAGGGGCGAGTGGGTCGAACCACTCAAGGTTTTACTGTGCAAGAGAGAGAAACCTCAGGGAACTCTCTCAAGGAAAACCCCTTACACTATGTTCTGACGTCCACATGGGTGTAAACCATGACAAAAGGAAGGGCTACCACTGAGCCAGAGCTGTGACTGGAATAATTTATTGGAGCCATAGAGACATAGAAGATAAGCGCAGGAGTAGGCCATTCAGCTCCTCGAGCCTGCTCAGCCATTTAATGAGATCATGGCTGATCATCCAAATTCAGTACCCTGTCCCTGCTTTCTCCCCATTATCAGCCAGATAAAAGTTAAGCACTTTCACAGAACGTTCTTTGCCCGCCACTAGGCATTGCTTTCCTCAGGTTTGCGTTACTTTGCAGCATCTTTGTGACTGCTGCCTGGGATCAGTCGACGCAATTTATACGAAAACACTTGTTTCTGTCACCGCTCCCACTTCACATTTTGCTACTTGAGACACTGCCTGCGATCAGTGCTGTTGTGTTTTTTTGAACATTTTACTGTACCACTTACGCCTCGTCCCGTCCCCGACTGATCCAATGCTGAAGTGGCGCATGGTGTTTCTCGGCTCTCACCCGGTGATGTCGCCGGAATGGCGACACATTTGCGCAGAATTTGCTGGGGAAATAACGGCGAGTTTAATGGCTCCTGCCGTTATTGGTGTGTAAATGAACAACCCCAGCCGTTTGTGGTGAGAGTGAGGTTCCTCGAGGGGCCGTGGATCGCCACGAATTGCTGGACGATTTGCGTCACTCCGCCGCCAGCCTCGCGAAAACGGGAGCTGGCCCCGTGAGTGTCCAGAAATTGCTGTCTTTGCGCTGTTAAAAATGAATTAAACTCATCGCAGAAAGTTAGGGCTGGTACTTAACAGCGTAAGGAATCTTTTAATGAGGAGATTTTATGTTTCTGCAATACCCTCAACCTCTCTTAATCCAATTTTCCTCTCTCCCTCTCTCTTTACATTAGAACATTATCCCACATTACAACAGTGACGACACTCCAAAAGTACTTCATCGGCTGTAAAGCACTTTGAGACGTCCGGTGGTCGTGAAAGGTGCTATATAAATGCAAGTCTTTCTTTCTTCTTTCTTTCTTTAATTCTCTCTCGCTATCTAATTTGATTCTAACTCACCCGATTTCCTTCTTCGTTGTTCCTCTGTTTCTTTTTCTCAATCCTTAAGGAGATGCGGGTCTCGCTGTTCACTGAGGGTCCCAGGCGCCCCGCTGCCCTCGCCGCACCGCGCCGTCATCAGCCTCGCACCTCCAGCAACTTGCGGCGCAATAACACTTTCGAGCTGAAGGTTGCAGGAAAATAAAATCTTAACAAATGGGGGCTCGCCGCGAGATGCCTTGCTCCTGCAAAAAAATAATATCGGATCGCTTCTGGCATTTTACTCATTTGATTATTGCTTCAGCGTGCCAGATGTCTGGCCATTTGGGTTTTGCATTCAATATTTCAGCTCAGAGCTTCGTCAAGCGTAAAGCACCCCACCAAATGGCACATTCTTGAGTCAGTAATGGTACAAGTAAATCTCTGGCTTTGATTGACCATATTTCTTTTAAGTCAGGTGTTCAGAGTGACTGACTCACTGCTAAATTTGACATTTTTCATATGAGATCCCAGCTAACCTTTTTGCAACTGCCACTCAATAAAGTTTCGATATATAAAGAAACAAGAGGAAAAGCAATAACAGTGGAATGCTTCTGGCTGTATTTCATTAGTGCAAATATTCAACTCTCTGTCAATTGCAGGCCAGGGGCGGACATATAGGTTAGAGAAGGGTTTACTGGATAAAAGGTTGTGAAGAATTACAGCAATGGCGTGTGACTGTCATTACTCCTGACAGCACTGATATTGCTTTCAGATCACCTTCATCATCACTGTCTTAAGCGCACAGCAAACCCTTTGCAAACCTCCCCTATCCAGTTGGAATTTCCCAGCATGTTGCTAAAACTCTGATGTGTTGGAGTCAGACCGTCCAGGAACTAAACACGAATCTCCAGAGCACAGCTGTGAGCAACACCCCTGGGAGAAAAATCACAGGGCCATTAAAAAAAAAAGGTGCTTGCTTCCCATTTTTTTTGATACTTTCATTTATTGATCATAAGAACATAAGAAATAGGAGCAGGAGTCGGCCAATCGGCCCCTCGAGCCTGCTCCACCATTCAATAAGATCATGGCTGGTCTTCTACCTCAACTCCACTTTCCCGCTATCTCACCATACCCCTTGACTCCCCTGTAGTTCAAATGTCTGTCAATCTCTGACTTGAATATATTCGCTGACTCCGCCTCCACAGCTCTCTGGGGTAGAGAATTCCAAAGATTCACGACCCTCTGAGAGAAGAAATTCCTCCTCATCTCCGTCTTCAATGGGCGAAACCCTTACCCTGAAACAATGCCCCCTAGTTCTGGATACCCCCACTAGGGGAAACATCCTTATCTGAGGAAGGATGTTCTTGCCATGGAGGGAGTGCAGCGAAGATTCACCAGACTGATACCTGGGATGGCAGGAATGACGTATGAGGAGAGATTGGGTCGATTGGACTTATATTCACTGGAGTTTAGAAGAATGAGAGGGGATCTCATTGAAACTTATAAAATTCTAACAGGACTAGACAGACTAGATGCAGGAAGGATGTTCCCGATGGCGGGGGAGTCCAGAACCAGGGGTCACAGTCTAAGGATAAGGGGTAAGCCATTTAGGACAGAGATGAGGAGGAATTTCTTCACCCAGAGAGTGGTGAACCTGTGGAATTCTCTACCACAGAAGGCAGTTGAGGCCAATTCATTAAATATATTCAAGAAGGAGTTAGATATATTTCTTAAGGCTAAAGGGATCAAGGGATATGGGGAGAAGGCAGGGACAGGGTACTGAATTCGGATGATCAGCCATGATCTCATTAAATGGCGGAGCAGGCTCGAAGGGGCTCCTGTCTTCTATGTTTCTGTTTCTATCCTCTCAGCATCCACCCTGTCAATCCCCCTCAGAATCTTATATGTTTCAATAAGATCACCTTGTATTGGAATTGGAGAAAATCGGCTGGTTGACCGGGCGGGGCAGGGCGGTTGGAGGCGGGAGGTGACGAAACCCTCCAGGAATACGCCCGGCTGGAGTTGGCGTCCTGAGTTAGAGTTTAGCAAAGCGTCATGCGGGATCAAGCCAACCTCCGAGGTGCGCTGCTCCATCACGCCGCGGATTTACAGCCGGCAGAGCCTTGCTTCGAGGCGCCACTCGAAAGGAAATTGCTTAATTCCCCCCCCCCCCACTCCCCCGCGAGCTGGCTACGGCACCCAATCACGGCCGCCACAGATCGGCTGTAAATTGCTTAATGCGCTGCACTCACTTTGCAAAATGTGATTATCCTAATGTGCTGCAGTGTGCTGCTCTGGTGTGCTCCAGCTCACTCCCTGATAGGATATTAAAGCTAACCTGATCACCAAGCCAGCCGATCTGTCAACACGCTGCCTTGTTTCGGCAACAGTGGCTTGTGGTGCCCGGTGGCGATATTACCCTGGGCGCTCGGAAACGCGTGCCCTCTGCCCCACTGGCAACCGTTACCTTCTCCGTTTGGTGAGTTTCCAGATGTGGGTGCTCATGGTCGCCTTCATTATTTTACAATAAACATTTGGGCACTTCAGGAACCCACAAAAATATTTGGCTTGAAGAAGAATTGGAAGGTAAACCGCCAAGGAACGCTAGTCTCGAGTGTCAGCTTGGCTCAGTACTTTTGACTGGAGGACCATAGGAATTACTGGACGACGAAAGACCAAGGTCCATCTCGTTCACCTTCTACCATCCTGGTTGTCACATGATACAACAATAATGGAGTTGTTGACTAATCACAGCGATCAATCACTTATTAATTAGTCTACAATTTCCCACATTACAGCAGTGACTACAGTCCAAAAGTACTTCATTGGCTATAAAGCACTTTAAGATGTCTGGTGGTCGTGAAAGGTGCTATAGAAATGCAAGTATTTCTTTCCTTCTTTACAACAGACACAGACATGAGGTGAGGAAAACCCCCAGTGGTGGAGAGCTTTGGGAACCAGAGGTCCAAAGTCACCTCTTCCTCCCGAGCACGCTACACTCACCTCATGTCATGTCTCAAATTATTCTTGTACTGTATCCCAAAATATTAATTTCTGAAAGAAGTCGATCTGATTTGAATTCGAATGAATCAATACTAACTGTTTCCTCCATCTCCATTAGCACTCAGCTGGAATACTGTGTACAATTCTGAGCCCCACACTTTAGGAAGGATGCCAAGGCCTTGGAGAGGGCACGGAGGAAGTCTACCAGGATGATACCAGGGATGAGGGACTTCAATTATGTGGAGAGTTTGGAGAAGCTGGTATTGCTCTCCTTAGAACAGAGGAGGTTAAGGGAAAAATTAAGAGAGATCTTCAAAACTATGAGGGGTTTTGAGAGAGCACGTAAGGAGAAACTGTTTCCTCTGGCAAGTGGGTCGGTAACCAGAGGTGACAGATTTAAAATAATTGGCAAAAGAAGTAGTGGGGAGGTGAGGAGAAATTTCTTCTCAGAGAGCGTTGTTAAGACCTGGAAGGCAGTACCTGAAAGGGTGGTGGAATCAGATCCACAGGAACTTTCAAAAGGCAATTGGATGTGTGCTTGAAGAGGACTAATTTGCAGGTTAATGGGGAAAAAGCTGGGGTGTGGGACTAAATTGGCAGCTCTTTCAAAGAGCCGGCATGGGCACGATGGGCTGTAAGATTCTACGATTCTATGGTCTTGCTGGGGAACCTGTTCCATAGATGGGCCAATCGCTCACTAAAGCAAAGGGGGCAATTTTAACCTAAACCACCCATTTGAAAGTGATGGCTCGGGTGCAATGCTGGTTTTACACCCCACCCCAAATCTACTCTCCATTTGAAGTCAACAGAGAGTAATATTGGACGGGACGTAAAACCGGCTTTCCACCCGATCCTGTGGGTTTCCCGCCCGACGAGTTAGGTCAGAATTACCCCCGTTGTTTCCGCACATTAGTTTTGAATTTACCCCCCCTTCACGCGCAGGCCCATATCCTCTGGTTCTACTGTTTGATTATGGGTTCAAGCCTCACGACAGACTTGAGCGTAAAATCTAAGCTAATGGTCAGACCGAGATGTTAAGCCAGTGATCCAGCTGCCTGCTCAGGCGTTCCTGAAAGACCCCATTGCATAATGTGAAGAAGAGCAGGGGGATTTTCCCACTGACCAGCAACGCCTTGATTTTAAAATTCTCATCCTTGTGTTCAAATCCCTCCGTGGCCTCACCCATCAAGTGGCATTATCGACCCTTCAGCCACTGGGAATAGTTTCTCTTTATTTACTCTATCTAAACCCTTCATGATTTTAAACACCTCTATAAAATCTCCTCTTAGCCTCTATGCTCCAAGGAGAACAACCCCAGCTTCTCCAGTCTATCTATGTAACTGTAATCCCTCATCCCTGGAACCATTCCAGTCAATGGCAGATTTTTGGATATTAAGGGAATCAAGGGACATGGGGATAGTGCAGGAAAGTGGAGATGAGGTAGAAGATCAGCCATGATCTTATTCAATGGCGAAGCAGGCTCGAAGGGCCAAATGACTGACTCCTTCTCCTATTTCTTATGTTCTTATGTAAATCCCTTCTGTATCCTCTCCAAAGCCTTCATGTCGTTCCTAAAGTGTGGTACCCAGAATTGGACACAATACTCCAGCTGGGGCCGAACTAGTGTTTTTTATAAGTTTAGCATAACTTCCTGGCTTTTGTACTATATATGCCCCTATTTATAAAGCCCAGGATCCCGTATCATTTATTGGCCCAGAAATTCGGGTCGGGGGCTTCCCGCGGGTGCAAGCCCCCGACCTGCACTTACCTAGCGCGCCGGCCATTGAGCTGTGGGCCCACGTGGAATTCCAATCCCGGGCCTACTCCAGCTGCCGGCGCACAGTGCTTGCGTATCCCAGGGGCGCAGTTAGTTCGATGCGTCCCCTGGGATCATGCGGGCCATGGGGAGCCAATCGGAGCAGGGAATGCTCCATTCATAAGATTGACAGGAGGAGCTGTCAAAACATATAAATACTACGGGCCCCAAAACATCACTAAATCTTCAAATAAATTTCTAAAAAAATCACATTTTTTAAATAAATTATAAATTACATGAAATAACTATTTTAAACAATAATTTAAATTTTTGAAAAAAATAATTTTATTTTCTAACGGGGCTAAAAATAAACTTACCTTGCTTTAAAGTATTTAAAAATAATAAACCTGTGGAAAAAATGTTTTAATTTTAATTAATTCGCCACTTACCTTGTAAAAAGCAGGCCTTACGCCTGCTTTTTATATGTGTAAATTCTGCAGACTTATCCTCCTGGGAAAACCTGCAAAAAAAAACTAAGTTTGATGCGCACACGCAGCCTCTCCTGCGCACGCGTTCCACCTCTTAACCCCTTCGTTCAGAGGAACGGAAGTGCCGGTTTCCCGTGCATGCGAAGTGCATGCAGGAAACCGGCACTTCCATTGGGCCTACGGGTGAGTACCCCGTGCGTACTCACCCGTGGAGACCCGAAGTTCTGGGCCATTAACTGCTTTGCTAGCCTGTCCTGCCACCTTCAAAATTTATGCACAATTACCCCAGGTCTCTCTGTTGTTGCACCCCCTTTAAAATTGTACCATTTAGTATGTATTGTCTCTCCTCATTTTTCCTACCAAAATGTATCACCTCCCACTTCTCTGCATTGAATTACATCTGCCATGTGTCTCCCATTCCACCAGCCTATCTCTGTCTTTTTGAAATCTATTACTATCTTCCTCACTGTTTACTACACTTCCAAGTGCCCAACTCTTCCATCACCTCCACTCATGCTGAACATGGATTCCTAGCCATCCAGCCTCAGTGGGTTGCAGACAGTAATTCGGGGTGATGTGCCTCAATAACCCCGAGACTCGATGTTAGCGGAACAAAACAAGGCTTTTATTAACTTAGAAGATAACACGCAGTGGAGAGAGGTATCTTCCATCTGGAGCTCTGCAGTACTGGATATGAGGCCAGACTGAGCTGGCTTACATAGAGGCCAGGTATGGGCGGAGCCCTACACACAACACATTCCATACATTCCAATATACAATACAATGGTGAGGAGAAACCTGAAACCAACCACAGTCACAGGCAATACAATGGTGAGGGGAAACCTGAAACCAACCACAGTCACAGGCAGTGATGAATGGAATATTTCATCACATTCACCCCTTCTATAGATTTAGTCTGTTCGGGGGTTTGGTAGTCCTCTGCGACCGACGTGGCTGTTGTGGTGTCGCGGGTGTCGGCTGGGTGTCCCCGGTGGCCTCCTGGGTCTCTGCCGGGGGTGCCGCCAGGGTTGTTGAAGGGGTAGTTGGTGGGGGTGCCGTTGGTCGATGTTCTTCCGGGGGTGATGAAAGAGTAGTGGGTGGGTAAGAGTTGCTGTGGTCGTTGTTGCTGCTATTGCCGTGGTTGTTGTCGTTACCGGCTGGGGCGACGTCTTTTATTGACACGGTGTCCTCCCTTCCATCGGCGTGCCGGACATACGCGTATTGGGGGTTGGCGTGGAGTAGGTGCACTGGCTCCACGAGAGGGTCCGTCTTATGGCCCCTCACATGCCTTCGCACGAATACCGGACCTGGGGTGGAGAGCCATGACGGCATGGATACGTCTGAGGTGGATTTCCGGGGAAAGCCAAACATTCGTTCATGAGGCGTGGCATTAGTGGCAGTACACAATAGCGACCGTATCGAATGGAGCACATCTGAGAGGACTTCCTGCCAGCGGGAGATAGGGAGGCCCTTGGTCCTTAGAGCTAGAGTGACTGCTTTCCATACTGTCCTGTTCTCTCGCTCCACTTGACCGTTACCCCGGGGGTTGTAGCTGGTGGTACGGCTCATGGCGATACCCCTGGACAGCATGTACTGGCGTAGCTCTTCACTCATGAAGGACGCCCCCCTATCCGTGTGGATGTAGCTCGGCATACCGAACAGGCAGAACAGGCTGTTGAGGCATTTAATGACCGTGGCGCTGGTCATGTCTGGGCAGGGGAAGGCGAATGGGAACCGGGAGTATTCGTCCACAATGTTCAGGAAGTAAACATTGCGGTCGACGGACGGGAGGGGGCCCTTGAAATCTAAGCTGAGCCGCTCAAAGGGCCGTGTAGCTTTGATTAAGTGGGCTCTATCAGGGTGGTAGAACCGAGGCTTGCACTCAGCGCAAGTGCGGCAGTTCCTGGTCAGAGACCGAACTTCCTCAATCGAGTAGGGTAAGTTGCGGGGCTTTATGAAGTGGAACAGCCGCGTGACCCCTGGGTGGCAGAGGTCGTTGTGGAGGGTCTGTAGCCGATCCCCGGTGGCGCTGGCACACATCCCTCGTGAGAGGGCATCTGGGGATTTGTTAAGGGCCCCTGGCCGGTAAATGATGTCATACTCGAAGGTGGAGAGCTCGATCCGCCACCTAAGAATCTTATCACTTTTGATCTTCCCCCTCTGTTTATTATTGAACATAAACGCTACCGACCGCTGGTCGGTAAGTAGGGTGAAGCGTTTGCCGGCTAGGTAGTGGCGCCAGTGGCGCACTGCCTCCACGATGGCTTGGGCCTCCTTTTCCACGGAGGAGTGTCTGATCTCGGGCCCTTGGAGGGTCCTCGAGAAGAAAGCTACGGGCCGCCCCGCCTGGTTGAGGGTGGCCGCCAAGGCAAAGTCAGACGCATCACTTTCCACTTGAAATGGAGTGTTCTCGTCCACTGCCTGTAGCGTGGCCCGCTCAATATCCTGCTTAATGCTTTTGAAGGCGGCGTGGGCCTCAGCAGAGAGCGGAAAAGAGGATGCATTCAAGAGGGGGTGGGCTTTGTCGGAGTAGTTGGGGACCCATTGGGAATAATAAGAAAATAACCCCAGGCACCTTTTCAGGGTTTTTGGAGTGTTGGGCAGGGGCAGCTCCCGTAGGGGGCGCAATTGGTCGGAGTCTGGTCCGATTTCCCCATTCTCCACCACGCTGCCTAGTATGCAGAGGCGCATGGTGTTGAAAACGCACTTGTCCTCGTTGTAGGTGAGGTTGAGTTTTTGTGCGGTTTTCAGGAACCTCTTGAGGTTCGAGTCGTGATCCTGCTGGTTGTGACCGCAGATGGTGACATTGTCGAGGTAGGGGAAGGTTGCCTGCAAGTGCTGGTCATCGACCATGCGATCCATCTCCCTCTGGAAGACCGAGACCCCATTCGTCACCCCAAAGGGGACTCTGAGGAATTGGTAGAGGCGTCCGTTTGCCTCGAAGGTGGTGTACGGGCGGTCCTCTGGTCTGATAGGGAGCTGGTGGTACGCTGACTTGAGGTCGATGGTGGAGAACACCCGGTATTGGGCGATTTGGTTCACCATTTCTGATATGCGGGGTAGCGGGTAGGCGTCTAGTTGGGTGTACCTGTTGATCGTTTGGCTATAGTCGATCACCATCCGTTTCTTCTCGCTACCCCTTACCACCACCACTTGGGCGCGCCACGGGCTATTGCTGCATTCAATAATGCGCTCTTTCAGGAGCCTGTCTACCTCGGTCGTGATAAACCACCTGTCCTCCCAGCTGTACCTCCTGCTTTTGGTCGCTATTGGCCGGCAGTTAGGGGTAAGGTTCGCGAATAGCGAAGGCGGCTTTACCTTCAGGGTAGCCAGGCCGCACACTGTGAGGGGCGGCTGGGACCCACCGCACTTGAGCGTGATGCTTTGGTGGTTGCACTGGAAATCCAGGCCCAAGATCACGCTCGCGCATAGATTCTTCATGATTAATACTTTAAAATTATCGTATACAGTCCCGTTAACGGACAATTGTACCGTGCAGTAACCCAGAATGGTCGATGTCTGGGTTTTATCAGCCATAGAGATGGTACCCCGAGTAGGGACCACCTTTAGGGAGAGTTGTTGTGCCAGTTCAGGGTGGATAAAACTCTCCGTGCTTCCGCTGTCAATTAAACATTTAACCCGGCACCCGTTTACCTCGATGTCCACCATTGCTTTGGATAGCGGGTGGGGCCTGGTCTGGTCCACTGTGACCGATGCCACTGTAGGGCCCTGATCGAGGCAAGATGGCGTCCACGCTGTCTGCTCACAAGATGGCGGACCCCACGAGGTCGGGCAAGATGGCGTCCAAGATGGCCGCTCCCACGGCGCACACGCGGCGGTGGCGGGTTTTGGTTTTCCGGCGGGGTTCCCTCTGCACACCTTCCCGAAGTGCCCCTTCTTACCGCACTTAAAGCAGGTGGTGCCTTTCGCCGGGCACAGGTTTCTGGTGTGCTTTGGCTGCCCGCAGAAGTAGCAGTTGGGTCCCCGACGCGTCGCGGCTGTCGTAGGGCTTCTGGGGGGAGAGTGGGGCCCCGACGGTGTCGGGCTGCCGGGCGGGGAAGATGCCTTCCAAGATGGCAGCACCCTTGGTGCACACGTGGCGGCGTGGATGGCGCGGGCTGAAGAGTAGGCGTCCGAGTTTCTCTGGGCCACATCCAGGGATCGCGCGGTGTCCGCAGCCTGTTTCAGGTCCAATCCCGTTTTTTCCAGCAGTCTTTGCCGGATGTAAGTGGAGCTGAGGCCTGTGATAAAGGCATCGCGAACAAGCTCGTCGGTGTACACTGCGGCTTTTACATCTCGGCACTTGCAGTCTTTGCCAAGCATTTTCAGGGTGCCTAGGAACTCCTCCACCGATTCCCCAGGTCGCTGTGCGTGAGTGGCGAGCAGATGCCTAGCATACACCTCATTCGTAGGCTGCTGGTAATGCGCCTTTAAGATGTCGCAGGCGGCCAGGTACGTGTTGGCATCTTGGATGAGGGGGTAAACCCGGTGGCTTACCCAATTCCGCAGAATTCCGAGTTTCATACTCGCAGCGTCCGTAGCGTCTTTGACGGCTGCGGAATTGTCCAGGAAGAATTCCATACACATAAACCAGTGTCCGAAGCATGCTGATGCGTCCGGAGCATGCTGATCCAAATCCAAACGTTCGGGTTTCAGGAGTTGATCCATTGTGTTGAAAAATAAGTTAATAAAATTGATGTGCCTCAATAACCCCGAGACTCGATGTTAGCGGAACAAAACAAGGCTTTTATTAACTTAGAAGATAACATGCAGTGGAGAGAGGTATCTTCCATCTGGAGCTCTGCAGTACTGGATATGAGGCCAGACTGAGCTGGCTTACATAGAGGCCAGGTATGGGCGGAGCCCTACACACAACACATTCCATACATTCCAATATACAATACAATGGTGAGGAGAAACCTGAAACCAACCACAGTCACAGGCAGTGATGAATGGAATATTTCATCACACGGGGACTGGCCACAAATTGGGCAACTTCATTAAAATTATCTTTTCCATTACAGGTCTGGGACGTATTTTGCACACCCACCTATGATGAAGAGTATGGCGAGTTGGCTGCTTCCTTGTCTCGTGCACGTCGCAAGAATGGGCATGAGCAACAATAGCAACATAGTAAAACACCCCAAGGTGCTTCGCAGAGAGCGCAACCAGGCAAGAATCGACACAAGCCAAAGAAAGAGATATTCTTATGTTCTTATGTTCTTATGTTCTTATATTCGGAGGGGTGACTGAAAGGAGGAGCGTGCGGAGAGGCAGTGAGGTTTAGGGAGGACATTCCAGAGCTTAGGGCCGAGACGGCTGAAGGCACGGGCTGAACAAGCACTTCAATCTGCTCATCATCAAATAAATTGCCAAATATCATAAATCTACCTCACGTCAATCATACCAGTAGTTGGTTTATCTGACGGGGGTGGGGAGCGGACAGTAGGATGCTAAAGAAGGATGAGCTAGATGGAACAACTGGCCTCGTTTATCTGTACTAATCATTGTGAGGAAGCACAGGCAGTAGACATTCGACACGAGTCACCTCCCACGAGCAGCCATGAGACAAATGCCTGGTTAATCGTTAATTAGTAATGAGGCCCAAGCACTGATCCTTGCGGCACTCCACTAGTTACACCATGCCATCCCGAAAATGACCCATTCATTCCTGCTACTCTCTGTTTTCTGTCCTTTAACCAATCCTCCATCCGTGCTAATATATCCCAAGAGCAGGGGGGGAAGTGGGGCTAACTGGATAGCTCTACCAAAGAGCCGGCACAGGCACGATGGGCCGAATGGCCACCTCCCGTGCTGTATCCCTCTATGATTCTCATTTAAAAAAAAATCTGCATCTGTTCCCAGTTTCCATTGTATTCTGCCTTGTTTCCCAAGTGTCACTAGTACCCAAAATCAACATTTAAAAAATTAAATTCTATTCATTAAATTACATCTTTGCGTGAGGCAAATGACAGTACAATTGCTGCCACGCTTGTAGCTTTTTTGTATTATGAATGCTTATGAAAAAAAAAATGAATCTGGCACGTAATACATGTGACACTAATGATAAAATCAAGGCCAGATATTAAGGGCTAATAATATTCTCTATTTTAAAAGTTTTTACACAAGGTGCCATAAGCAGATATCTAATGGGGAGCCTGTGGAGGGGAACGTGCACCTTCCAATATGTGTGCAGGAGTTTTACCCCATTCACATACCGATTAGAAAGTACATGGGATCCTTCAAAGCTTCTATTGAGTTACTAGGCACTTCTGATTCTATTAGGGACCTCATCATTCAATGTTCTGTATAATTTCAGGTTTACAAGATGAATGTAAGGGATTCCAGCAAATGAATGTGTGCAGTTTAATAGGTTTTTTTTTACAGTGCGGTTACGTGCTGTCTGAACGAATCAGTATATAGTTGTAAATTACAGTGCCTAGTCCACAAATGTATTTTGTGCCAGGCTCCAGATTCTTAAGCAGCCTGACAGCTACCTCAAGCATCAAAAACACACACTTAGTGAAGGAATCAGTGTTACTCTTTCCGACCAGGGCTGAGTGAACCATGATAGGAAAAACGACCAGACGTAGACCGCTGCAAAAACATTGGGCCTTGTAGTGTATGTAACCGTTCTACCTTTAAGAGAACTATTGTATATAACCGTCCACCTTTAAGAGAACTATTTTAGGGGTTGCACTACTTTATCTTGGCTGCTGTATACTGTAATACCGGCGGTGACCACACCGGTATATAAGTGCTGTGTAATGATTTATTGGGCAGTTCCGCCCTGACCTTCAACCAGTAAAGTCCTGTTAAAGTTTACTCTTGTGGTCTGTGTAGTAATTCGCAATATAACACACAGGCTTTACAGTGGCGACGAGTTCGATCTTACCCTGCGGCAGAGATACATCCGAAGCAGTTAACGGGCGTCGAGAAGAGGCATCCGCCCTCGTCATTCTGCTGAGAGAAGACTCGAGTCTGCAGTGCAAGGAAGAAGGAAGAATTCAGACACGAAGCCTTCCATCAGCAACAGGCAGTGATCGTCCCTTCTATCACGGTGGTGAGTGAGCCGATCAGCGACGAGAAGCAAGTCGGCCACGTTGACTGTGAGTAGGGGAGAAAATTTTAAAAAAAACGGAGGATATAAGGGCGGAGAACTCGACCACGGCCGGGGAAAGGAGCCGGACAGAAGTCGGGGCCAGAGGCGCTGAGACTGGGGCAGCGTAAGGCACGGCAGCCGCGGTGCAGGCAAACGCAGCCGGGGTGAGAGACCGGGCTGCAAGCGGGCTGGGAGACGCAACGGCGTCGAGAGCAAGCTCGACCGCGACAGGGGAAAAAGGCCGGGCACCTACCGAGGCCGCGAGGCGCTGCGACCGGGATCGTAAGGCGCGGGAGGTAATAAAAAAAAAAAAAGAAACTGCGGAGAACTCAGCCGCAGCCGGGGGAGGAAAGGACCGGACTGCGAGAGGGGCTGGGAGGCGCGATTGAAAACCGCTGAGGGAGAGACAGAGCCCGAGCGAGCGGGAGAGACAGAGCCCGAGCGAGCGGGAGAGCGAGGGAGACCGAGCGAGCGAGGGAGAACGAGACCGAGCGAGGGAGACCGACCGCGGGAAACCGCCATTTTCGGAGGCGGGGAAGAAGACAGGAGCGGGAAACCGCGATTTTGAAAGTAGGCGGGGAAGAAGACAAGCGCGGGAAACCGCCATTTTGGAAGTAGGCGGGGAGGAAGACAAGCGCGGGAAACCGCCATTTTTGGAAAAAAAAGTAAAGAACAAATTCATTGTTGTTTCTCAGAAAGATTGCGAAGATGCCTAAGTGTGGTAACATCAACGATTTCGATCCCGATGTGGAAGATTGGGCCACGTATGTAGAACGCATCGAGATATATTGTAAGGCCAATAAAATAGCAAATGATGATAAAGCTCTAACCTTACTAAACTCAATGGGTGCGAAGACATACGGGCTATTGAAGCATCTTCTATCACCAGCTAAACCGACGGATCAGACTTTCGCTAATATTGTTGCTGTCCTGAAGGATCATTTGAACCCCACACCGCTGATGTTAGCGGAACGATTCAAATTTTATGCGAGAACGCAACTGAAAGAGGAAAGCAACGCGGAGTACTTGGTTGAATTGTGTAGACTAGCGAAATACTGTCAGTTAGGGGAAAATCTGACAGAGGCATTGAGAGACAAGTTCGTGTGCGGGTTGTCGAAGGAAGGAACACAAAAGCGACTGCTCGAAGAGAACGATCTTACACTTGATAAGGCTGTCCTTATTGCAGCATCGCACGAAGCCGCAGCGAGAGGCACTGTGGAAATGCAGCTGAAGGCAGCGGTACTCAGTGTGGATCAAATGGCTTCGGGTACAACGAAATGTTATCGTTGTGGGAAGACAACACACGACCAGAACCAATGCTGGTTTAAAAACCAGGAATGTAGAAAATGTGGCAAGCTTGGTCACATAGCTAAAGTATGTCAGGAAAGAAGACCAACAACAAAAAAAAGTCACCGCCGGAAAAGTACAGCAAGGTACACAAGGTGGCTGAGAAGAGTTCGGATGAACAGAATTCGGATTCAGACTCCAACAGCAAGGAACTGGGTAGTCTGAGAATTCACAATGTGAGTAAGGAAGCTGACCGACAAACTATCTGGGTCACACTGCAGATAGCAGGAGTCCACGTGAAAATGGACTTGGACACCGGATCGGCGTTGACGGTCATGAATAAACAAGATTACAAAAAGTTATTCACACATATTCCCCTACGGGATACGAAGATAGTATTGCAAACATATACGGGGCAAAGAGTATACCCCATCGGAAAGATAAAAGTCAAGGTGAGACACACGGACAAAGAACACCAAGGAATGGACTTATATGTACTACCTGAAGGAGGTCCACCACTTCTGGGACGGGAGTGGATCAGGGAAATAAATATGGACTGGCACTCCCTAAAAGCAATAACGGTAGATTCCGGAAAGAAAAATGTCAAACCTGCACGATTGTCCAGAATATTGGATGAGGACGTATGCAACAGTGACAGGGACAAAGCAGAGAGTGAGAACTCGGTGAAGACAATCAGCTCAGACTCTGGAACTGATGATGGTAAGACCAGCCCATGTGCAAAAGACAAGTCTAAAATGGACTTGCAGATGAATGAGGGAAAAACGAAGGAGTACATAAATGCTTCAGAAGAGAGCAAAGTATCAGAACAGATTTCCACCGAACAACAACAATATAGTTTGACAGAGAATTCTGAGTCTGTCCAGTCTACAGACATGCACATTTCTGAGGAACACCGGGCTCGAACTCAACTCAATTTCAAACTACAACAGCAATTGGAACAAATGATTCACCGTTTTGAGCAAGAGATGAATGCAAAGAAAAAGTTCTTTGACACAGAGTGGGAGAATCTGGAAGGACAGCTGAGGCAGCTGATTGGGAAAATGGAGCAGGAACACACAAACCGTCTGCACGAGGAGGCCAAATGAATCAAAGCTGAGCAAGAAAGGGAATATGTCGAATTCATCGAGCAGTTGAAAGCTAAGAAGAAAGAGCACCCTTTTGTGAGCAGTGTCAGCAGTACTAAGCCACTCAGGGAATTGGGTGCAGAGGCAAAACCTGAAGATGCTGCAGAGATCAAGTTTGTTGCTGGAAGCGCTACTTCCAGAGCTTTGCTTCGAATTAAAGAATTGCCAGTTAAAATTGTGAAACCCTTGAAAGAGAAGATTAACATGGAGAAACATCGTGTCATTTTCGAATGCAAGGTTTCCAGGTCAAATGCTGCTGTCAAGTGGTATTACAAAGACAAAGAGATTCATCCCAGTAATAAATATGAGATTGTGAGTGAAGATGTGTACAGGAAGCTCGTTATTAATAATGTCGCTTTTGAAGATGAAGGCAACTACATGTGCGACGCCATAGATGACCAAAGCACAGCAAAGTTATATGTAGAAGAGCAATCAATTGCCATCATTAAACCCATATGTGATGTGGAAGTGTCAGCGCCAAGTGACGCCAATTTTGAGTGCGAGCTTTCAGTTGCTGACGTGAAGTCTCCAAAATGGATACTAAATGGTGAAATTCTTCATGCTTCTGAAGATGTGGACATTGAGCATAGTGGCACTATTCATCGTCTCACTCTAAAAAAAACAACTTGTAAGATGACCGGCTTACTGCAGTTTATTGCAGGGAAATCAAAATCTGAGGCAAGGCTGACTATTAAAGAGCCTCCGTCAAAGGTAGTCAAAGAACTACAGAACATTACAGTGGAAGAGAAACATTCTGCTACTTTGAGCTGTGAGTTTACACTTACTCCCAAGATGGTCAGATGGTACAAAGACCAGAGCTTAATCGAAGCTTCTGACCGTTACAAATTTAAACAAAATAAAAATGTGATAGAACTTACCATTACAAATCTCACAACCAAAGACTCTGGTGAATATCGCTGCAAATCAAGTAATGCACAGACCGCAGCCACACTCACAGTTGAAGCTCCAAAAATAGAAATAATAAACCATTTAGAGGACGTAGGTACTGAGGAGGACAGCAATCTAGTATATTCATGTGAGTTGTCCCATGATGATGAAGATGATGACTCATCTGAACCATTATCACCCCTTCCAGGTCACGCACGTGGTTCCTCTGAACTGAACCAAATCAGTCTGGAAGTAGGGAAAATCCCCAAGGTACTCGAGCCTTTAGAAGCCAGCAAGGCTGTTTCGGAAGTTACGAAAGTTCAAGCTGTTGAGCCCAGTGAAGGACTATTGGATGAGTCACCCCAGCAACGTGAACCAACTACACCACCGAGAACTACTACACCACCGAGGCGTTACCCGGACCGAGCCAGGAAGCGCAGGAGGCGCCTCCGTAGAGACTGAATCTGTGAACTGTTTTCCGCAGAGACTGCATCTGTGAACTGTTTTTACATGAAGTTGGATATATGTTATGATGTTATGTTTAATGGGGAATAGGTATATTGTAAGCTAAAAAGGGAGGATTGTAGTGTATGTAACCGTTCTACCTTTAAGAGAACTATTGTATGTAACCGTCCACCTTTAAGAGAACTATTTTAGGGGTTGCACTACTTTATCTTGGCTGCTGTATACTGTAATACCGGCGGTGACCACACCGGTATATAAGTGCTGTGTAATGATTTATTGGGCAGTTCCGCCCTGACCTTCAACCAGTAAAGTCCTGTTAAAGTTTACTCTTGTGGTCTGTGTAGTAATTCGCAATATAACACACAGACTTTACAGGCCTGATGTTAACTACCTTTCCCCCCCGCCCCCACCCCCCCCAGCCTTCACCCGCCCGAGCCCTGCCTGCCGGAAACTGGGCCGGGGGCGGGGGGCAGTTAAAATGAGGGCTTTCATTTACCCTTCTCTGATACCACTGCCTTCCCGCAATGGTAACCTGATCTTCTGAGCAGGACACCCGCAGGATGGAAGCGGGGTGCTGCTTTAAATATGGAGATCGGGAGCCAGCTATGATTTTAGTCGGAGGCCTGAGCAGGGAAGGAGGGGGCAGTGATGGTTTCCCCCGCTCAGGCCAGGCTTGTTGGGAGGAGGATCGCAGGCCAGAAGAGGCCCAGCCAGGTAAGTAATTGCATTTTTTAAATTTTAGGCATCCTCGTGGGCCAGGAGGGAGCAGGCACGCTCCTCCAGGCCTCACAAGGAAGCCTTGGGCCTCCCTTAACCAGGGCTCACTGTCCCCGTCAGCCCCTGCCTCCCGATCGCATCCAGAGCCCCCACCCCTCCACCCCCCGCTTCCTGATTGCATCCAGAGGCCCTCACCCCCACCCCTCCCCCACCACCACCAAAGACCTGGGTCCCTGGCTGCGGAGTTCCTGCTCCCGCCCACTCACAGGCCAGTTGGCCGATCTGGCCAGGTACCTGCGGGTCAGCGAGAAAGTACATGGTAATGAGGCCCAGTCGTTAAGTTGTTCATGGGGATTGGGCACCACAGCCGAGCCATCAATTGTGCCCCTTACCAGCACTCAGTTGAGATTGCCAATACAATGCAGAGTGGCGATTGTGCCCTGGATTTTCCAAGCTTGTATTGAGCAGCGAGTTCACCTACTGAGCCTTTGCTTCAGTCCTATAATAGATTTCTACTGAACTTTGCAATATAACAATAACAGCTTGCATTTATATAGCACCTTTGACACCATAAAACATCTCATTGGGTGGCACTCTCGCCTCTGAGTCAGAAGGTTGTGGGTTCAAGTCCCAATCCAGGGACTTGAGCACACAAATCTAGGCTGACCCTCCAGTGCAGTGCTGAGGGAGTGCTGCACTGTCGGAGGTACCGACTTTTGGATGAGATGTTAAACCGAGGACCTGTCTGCCCTTTCAGGTGGACGTAAAACATCCCATGGCATATTTTGAAGACTAGCAGGAGAGTTATCCCCAGTGTCCTAGGGCCAATATTTATCCCTCAACCAACATAACAAAAACAGATTAGCTGGTCATTATCGCATTGCTGTTTGTGGGAGCTTGCTAAGCACAAATTGGCTGCTGTGTATCCCACATTACAACAGTGACTACACTCCAAAAGTACTGCATTGGCTGTAAAGCACCTTGAGACATCCGGCGGTCGTGAAAGGCGCTATATAAATGCAAGTCTTTCTTTCTTTCCTCACAGGGTCGTTATGAAATAAAATTTGACACCGCGGCACATAAGACGATATTAGTGGTAGGTTTTAAGGAGCATCTTAAAGGAGGAGAGAGAGGTAGAGAGGCGGAGAGCTTTAGGTCGGTCCAGGCACCTGAAGCGCATCTTCAGCATGCCGATGGTCTGTTCAACCACACATCTGGCAGTGATCTGGCATTCATTGTAAGTGCTGTTGGGCTTCAGTGTTGGGGTTTCTGACAGGTGTTATGAGCCAAGTTTGCAGTGGGTAGCTGTGGTGATTATTCTTGTTTTATAAGAAGCATTGTAATTGGTTGCCTGTTTTCCTGCCTTGAGATATATGCTGTAAACTCATTGGTAGTTGATATCATGTGATCTGTGGTGGCCATCTTAAATTCAGTTCTCCACAGCTTTGGTTGAGACTGGGTGTTTAAGATGTGCTGCTGGTTTTTAAGGTTAATAAAGCCTAGCTTTCGAAAGGCAATCTACTCTTCATCTCAATTTATTAACCTTTTGCTATAATGGAACGATATCTTCAACTGGAACGATTTAATGCTGACCCTAATTCTGCAGGAGTGGATGATAAATGGAAACATTGGTATCGTACATTTAAAAACTTTTTGGGTGTGTTGGATCAGCAATCTCTAAAGTTGGATATACTAATCAACTACATTGCTCCGGATGTGTATAAGTATATTTTGGACTGTGAAACTTATGAACTGGCTATTTCTACGTTGGAAATTTTTTTTGTTAAACCCAAGAATGAGGTATTTGCACGTCACCTTTTATCTGCCCGTAGGCAGCAGGCGGGAGAATCCTTGGATGCTTATTTACAAGCACTCCGGCGCCTTGGTGCTAACTGTAATTATAAGGCTGTGTCTGCAGAAGAATATAAGGAAGAGTCGGTACGGAATGCATTTATTAATGGATTACTGTCTAGATCAATTCGTCAGCGGTTATTAGAAAATAAAACCTTGGATCTCAAGAGTGCTTTTGAGCAAGCCTCTACATTGGATTTGGCTCAGAGAAGTTCGGATTCTTATGCTCTTTTTGATCGGCCTGTGGCCGTGGTTTCAGCAGTTCCGGATGAAAAGGAATTATGTGGACTTAATAGGAGTGGTTTATCAGATTCCGAAACAGTTTCTACTTCGGCAGCTGTTGCCTCGAGGATTCAGAAGTGTTATTTTTGCGGGAACGCCCGGCAACCCCGTCTGAAGTGCCCTGCCCGGGAGGCTGTGTGTAGTAAATGCGGCAAGGGAGGTCATTACGCACGTGTTTGCAAATCGGTTGCCTCCTCTGCGACTATTCAGCCTTTAGATAGGGCGTTTATTGCATCAGTTTCTGCCGCCTTTGCCCATGGCCTAAACAAAGCTATAGTTATGGCCCAAGTTAATGGGTTAGAAGTGAAGGCCCTTATAGATACGGGCAGTACTGAGAGCTTTATAAGTCTTCAGTTTGTGAGGGAGAAGCGTTTGAAAATTTCGCCTGTTACTTATCAGGTGTGTATGGCTCAGACGACTCTCACCTCACAAGTAGCTGGTTGTTGCCTTGTGAAATTAATTCTCCTAGGTAGTACATATACTGATATACGCCTATCTGTTCTGCCTAATCTCTGTGCGGATATTTTGATTGGTCATGATGTGCTTCAATTACATGAGTCTCTCAGTCTTTCTTTTGGAGGAACTAAGCCACCTTTGTCTATTTGTGGATTAACTTCTTTATCCATTTCTCCATTATCACTTTTTTCCAATTTGATGCCGGATTGTAAGCCAATTGCTACCAAGTCAAGAAGGTATAGCAGTCAGGGTAAAGAATTTATTAATTCTGAAGTTCAACGTCTTTTATCGAAAGGAATCATTGAACCTAGTTTCTCGCCCTGGCGGGCACAGGTAGTTGTCACCACTAATGAGAGACATAAGAAGCGAATGGTGATAGACTACTCTCAAACTATTAACAGGTATACTCAATTAGATGCGTACCCCCTGCCTAAGATTGATGAGCTTATCAATAAAGTATCTCAATATAAGGTTTTTAGCACTATTGACCTAAAGAGTGCTTATCATCAGATTCCTATCGTTAAGAGGGACCAACCATATACGGCCTTTGAGGATGGCGGAAAGCTGTATCAGTTTTGCCGAGTACCATTTGGTGTTACCAACGGTGTCGCCTGTTTTCAACGGGCAATGGATGTTTTTATAAGTGATAACTCTCTTTCTGACACCTTTTCATATTTAGATGACATTACGGTGTGTGGCAAATCAAGGGTGGAGCACGATTTTAATTTAGAAAGATTCCTTCAAGCTGCGGAAAAAGTTGGCTTAACTTTTAATAAAGAGAAGTGTATCTTTTCGACCACCGAGGTAAATTTACTGGGGTATATTATCTCGGGAAACAAGATTAAACCAGATCCAGAACGGCTGTGACCACTGATTGATTTACCTTGTCCTACTAATTCTAAGGCTTTGCAACGAGTTGTTGCACTGTTTTCTTATTATTCTAATTGGATTGTGTGGTAAACCACTTCTATCGTTCACTATCGTTACACTATAGTTATCACTGTTATATCGTTACTCTGTGGTTATCACTGTTCACACTGTTGTATCACTATACGAGGTCGCCTCTTGTCACGCTGCTATACCTGGGCTGACCACTGCTGACTCCGCCCATGACTCCACCTACCTGCCCAGGTATAAAGGTAGTCGACTGGCTGGCATTCCTCCTTGTTGTATCCGATCACCCACGAGGGTGGGCTCTGTTATTTAGCCAATAAAAACCTATAGTTACTTTCTTAACTCGTCGCTTTTCATTGGATGAATTGCTAGGTATATCAGATTGCAAACTTCTCGCAGAAGATCCGGACCCTTATTCGGGTTACGACATATCCTCTATCATGGGAGGCCAGGATGTGTTTTGATAATCTTAAAAAGGATATCCTTGGAGCAGTTGTGCATTCTATTGATGAGCAGGTTCCCTTTGTGATTGAGACGGACGCTTCCGATTTTGCAATTGGGGCTACTCTGAACCAAAATGGAAGACCTGTGGCCTATTTCTCACGTACTCTGAAGAATAGTGAGAAGAGACATTCATCAATAGAGAAAGAGGCGTACGCAATAGTAGAAGCACTGCGTAAATGGAGACATTATTTATCTGGGCGACATTTTACGTTAGTAACTGACCAAAAATCTATGTCCTTCATGTTTGATGTCAAACATTTTGGAAAGATTAAGAATGATAAAATAATGAGGTGGAGGATTGAGTTGGCATGCTACCATTTTGATATAGTCTATCGTCCGGGGAAGGATAATGTTGCCGCTGATGCACTGTCGAGGGCTTATTGTTCTGTGCTTCACGGAGATACGCTTATTAATCTTCATAATGCTTTGTGCCATCCTGGTGTTACGAGGATGATACACTTCGTACGCAGTAAGAATTTGCCCTTTTCAGTTGAAGACGTCAAGCGGATGACTTCGTCATGCTCTGTCTGTGCTCGGTGTAAACTGAATTTCTTTAAGCCTCAACGAGCTCATCTTATAAAGGCTACTTCTCCCTTTGAACGTCTGAGCGTTGATTTTAAGGGGCCTCTTCCTTCAACGACTCAGAATCGATATATATTTACTGTTGTGGATGAGTTTTCAAGGTTTCCTTTTGCCTTTCCTTGTGCAGATGTATCAGCTGCTACAGTTATCAAATGTCTGACTCAACTTTTTGTCATCTTTGGGATGCCTGCGTATATCCATTCGGATCAGGGAAGTTCTTTTATGTCTTCCCAGTTGAAGGAATACCTCCAGAGTCGGGGAATTTCTACTAGCAGAACTACCCCGTATAATCCCCAGGGTAATGGACAGTGCGAACGATACAATGGGGTGATCTGGAAGGCAGTTATGTTGGCTCTGACATCTCGGAACCTTAAGAATACACAGTGGGAAATGGTATTGCCTGATGCCCTGCATTCGATTAGATCATTGCTTTCAACGGCTACTAATGTGACTCCCCATGAAAGGCTCTTCAACTATCCGCGGAGATCCACTACGGGATATTCGGTACCTTCATGGCTTACTATGCAGGGACCTGTGCTGCTCCGACGCCATGTTAGACTGTCAAAGTATGATCCTTTAGTGGAGGAGGTGGAGCTATTGGAGGCAAATTCCCAATATGCTCACATTCGATTCCAAGATGGGAAAGAAAGTACGGTTTCAGTTAAAGACTTAGCTCCTTGTGGTGGCCAGCCCTCTTTTGAGGATATTAGCAATAGCCATAATTCAGATAATGTTGATGTCGTCACAGATACTACGAATGTTTCCAATCCTATTGCAGACACTTACAATTCTCTTAGTCTGCCCCTGATGGATGTTCATGACCCTCCCAGTTTACCTTCTAATGGGACTTCCAATCCGGAAACCGTTGATAATCGGGATATTGATAGCCTCCCTGCAGAATATATTTCTGTGTCTCCTGGTGTGGGAGGGCAAGGAATTTCACCAAGGTTAAGAAGGTCGACACGAACAAGATATCCGGTTGACCGATTAAAAATGGACTTTTAAAATAATTTGATAGTAAAATTTTATAATTGTTGAAACATTATACATGTATTGTTTTAGTCATAAATAATTAATTGTAAATTGTAAAGGCTACCTAGGTTGAAGTATATTTTAAAAGGAGGGGTGAATGTGGTGATTATTCTTGTTTTATAAGAAGCATTGTAATTGGTTGCCTGTTTTCCTGCCTTGAGATATATGCTGTAAACTCATTGGTAGTTGATGTCATGTGATCTGTGGTGGCCATCTTAAATTCAGTTCTCCACAGCTTTGGTTGAGGCTGGGTGTTTAAGATGTGCTGCTGGTTTTTAAGGTTAATAAAGCCTAGCTTTAGAAAGGCAATCTACTCTTCATCTCAGTAGCCCTTGTCGCCGAGCAGCCACTCCTTAAATCTGCTTCCAGGCCCGAAGAGATCAGGGAGCTTGGACTGCCACAGGTGGAAAGCATTATGGCAGCTGCCCGGGAATCTTGCACACACCTGCAGAAACGTCTTTTTGTGGTTGCCTACTGGCCGCCCATTAAATGAGTGGAAGCCCTTGCGGTTGATGAATACACCTGGTTGCTCTGGTGGCACCGGGATTGCCATGTGTGTGCAGGCGATGGCGCCCTGCACCTGCGGGAAGCCAGCCAGAGCCGCAAAGCTGAGCGCCCGCTCATTCTGACTGGCGCCATCGCAGGCAAAGTTGACATAATTGGCGGCCCTGGCAAACAAGCCTTCAATCATGTGTCTTATGCATTTGTGGGCTGTCGACTTGGAGACCCTAGATATGCGGCAGAGCCCTGGAAGGATCCGGAGGCAATAAAGCTGAGGGGTGGTGGTGACTTTGCGAGCCACTGGTATTGCATGGCCACCAGGTCCAGCAGGCAGGAGGTCTTCTTCTAGGAGGCTGAAGATGTCTGACTCCACCTGACGTGACATCCTGAGCCTCCTGAGACACTGGCGTTCAGGCATGTCAAGGAAACTCAGCCTCGGCCTGTTGACCCTGTGTCGTGGGTATTGCCTCCTGCGAGCTGCACCTCTCCGCTGCTCCCCTCCTCCGCTGCTCCCCTTCTTCGCTGCATCTCTCCGCTGCTCCCCTTCTCCGCTACTCTCCTCCTCCGCTGCGCCCCTTCTTTGCTGCATCTCTCCGCTGCTCCCCTTCTCCACTGCACCTCTCCGCTGCTCCCCTCCTCCGCTGCTCCCCTCCTCCGCTGCTCCCCTTCTCCGCTGCACCTCTCTGCTGCTCCCCTCCTCCGCTGCTCCCCTTCTCCGCTGCATCTCTCCGCTGCTCCCCTCCTCTGCTGCTCCCCTTCTCCGCTGCATCTCTCCGCTGCTCCCCTCCTCCGCTGCTCCCCTTCTCCGCTGCTCTCCTCCTCCGCTGCGCCCCTTCTTTGCTGCATCTCTCCGCTGCTCCCCTTCTCCGCTGCACCTCTCTGCTGCTCCCCTCCTCTCCTGCTCCCCTTCTCTGCTGCATCTCTCCGCTGCTCCCCTCCTCTGCTGCTCCCCTTCTCCGCTGCTCTCCTTCTCCGCTGCTCTCCTTCTCTGCTGCTCCCCTTCTCCGCTGCTCCCCTCCTCCGCTGCTCCCTTCCTCCACTGCTCCCCTCCTCCGCTGCTCCCTTCCTCCACTGCTCCCCTCCTCCACTGCTCCCCTCCTCCGCTGCATCTCTCCGCTGCTCCCCTTCTCCGCTGCATCTCTCTGCTGCTCCCCTCCTCCGCTGCTCCCCTCCTCCGCTGCATCTCTCCGCTGCTCCCCTTCTCCGCTGCATCTCTCTGCTGCTCCCCTCCTCCGCTGCTCCCCTTCTCTGCTGCTCCACTTCTCTGCTGCTCCCCTCCTCCGCTGCTTCCCTTCTCCGCTGCTCCCCTTCTCCGCTGCTCCCCTTCTCTGCTGCTCCCCTCCTCCGCTGCTCCCCTTCTCTGCTGCTCCCCTTCTCCGCTGCTCCCCTCCTCTGCTGCTCCCCTTCTCTGCTGCTCCACTTCTCTGCTGCTCCCCTCCTCCGCTGCTTCCCTTCTCCGCTGCTCCCCTTCTCCGCTGCTCCGCTCCTCCGCTGCTCCCCTTCTCTGCTGCTCCACTTCGCTGCTGCTCCCCTCCTCCACTGCTCCCCTTCTCCGCTGCTCCGCTCCTCCGCTGCTTCCCTTCTCCGCTGCTCCCCTTCTCCGCTGCTCCGCTCCTCCGCTGCTCCCCTTCTCTGCTGCTCCACTTCTCTGCTGCTCCCCTCCTCCGCTGCTTCCCTTCTCCGCTGCTCCCCTTCTCCGCTGCTCCCCTTCTCTGCTGCTCCCCTCCTCCGCTGCTCCCCTTCTCCGCTGCTCCCCTTCTCCGCTGCTCCGCTCCTCCGCTGCTCCCCTCCTCCACTGCTCCCCTCCTCCACTGCTCCGCTCCTCCACTGCTTCCCTTCTCCGCTGCTCCCCTTCTCCGCTGCTCCGCTCCTCCACTGCTCCCCTTCTCCGCTGCTCCCCTTCTCTTCTGCTCCCCTCCTCCGCTGCTCCCCTCCTCTGCTGCTCCCCTTCTCTGCTGCTCCCCTCCTCCGCTGCTCCCCTTCCCTGCTGCTCCCCTCCTCCACTGCTCCCCTTCTCTTCTGCTCCCCTCCTCCGCTGCTCCGCTCCTCCACTGCTCCGCTCCTCCACTGCTCCCCTTCTCCGCTGCTCCCCTTCTCCGCTGCTCCCCTCCTCCGTTGCTCCGCTCCTCCACTGCTCCCCTTCTCCGCTGCTCCCCTTCTCCGCTGCTCCGCTCCTCCGTTGCTCCGCTCCTCCACTGCTCCCCTTCTCCGCTGCTCCCCTTCTCCGCTGCTCCGCTCCTCCACTGCTCCCCTTCTCCGCTGCTCCCCTTCTCCGCTGCTCCCCTCCTCCATTGCTCCGCTCCTCCACTGCTCCCCTTCTCCGCTGCTCCCCTTCTCCACTGCTCCGCTCCTCCGTTGCTCCGCTCCTCCACTGCTCCCCTTCTCCGCTGCTCCCCTTCTCCGCTGCTCCCCTCCTCCGTTGCTCCGCTCCTCCACTGCTCCCCTTCTCCGCTGCTCCCCTTCTCCGCTGCTCCCCTCCTCCGTTTCTCCGCTCCTCCACTGCTCCCCTTCTCCGCTGCTCCCCTTCTCCGCTGCTCCGCTCCTCCACTGCTCCCCTTCTCCGCTGCTCCCCTTCTCCGCTGCTCCCCTCCTCCGCTGCTCCGCTCCTCCACTGCTCCCCTTCTCCGCTGCTCCCCTCCTCCGCTGCTGCCCACTCTCCTGTGGAGCTACAGGTCTCTGAGCAGCTGGATGCTGCAGGTGCTGTTGTTGATCATCTTGGTCCTCATCTGAGGTCCAAGCTAAGGCAGCGTAAGCGGCCCCCATCTTGATGTGATAGATCAAGCATCCAAAGTGGCAGAAAGTAACCTCCCAGCAAAAGTACTGTGAACAAACCGTTTACCACAAGCAGGTAAGAAAGCAGGTGTAAGTACTGGGTGTTTACTAGCATATTTGCCTGAGAATGATTCAGCCCCCTCAACTGCCGCTGTGTAGGCACCTTGCTTTCACTGGCACATTGAAGGTCAATCCTCACAGCCCCAGGACATCGCTGCAGGAGTTCCACAGGGCAGTGTCCCAGACCCAACCATCTTCAGCTGCTTCATCAATGGCCTTCCTTCCAGCATAAGGTCTGAAATGTAAATGTTCGCTGATGACTGCACAGTGTTCAGCGCCATTCACAACTCCTCAGATAATGAAGCAGTCCATGCCCGCATGCAACAAGACCTGGACGACGTTCAGGCTTGGGCTAATAAGTGGCAAGTAACATTCGCGCCACACAAGTGTCAGGCAATGACTATCTCCAACAAATGAGAATCTAACCACCTCTCCTTGACATTCAATGGCATTACCATCACCAAATCCTCCACCATCAACATCCTGGTGTTAACCATTATCCAGAAACGTAACTGGACCAGCCACTTAAATACTGTGGCAACAAGAGTAGGTCAGAGGCTGGGTATTCTGTGGCAAGTGTCTCACCTCCTGACTCCCCAAAGCCTTTCCACCATCTACAAGGCACAAGTAAGGAGTGTGATGGAATACTCTCCACTTGCCTGGATGAGTGCAGCTCCAACAACACTCAAGAAGCTCGACACCATCCAGAACAAAGCAGCCTGCTTGATTGGCACCCCATCCTCCACCTTAAACATTCACTCCCTCCACCACCGGCGTACCGTGGCTGCAGTGTGCACCATCTACAAGATGCACTGCAGCAACTCACCAAGGCTTCTTCGGCAGCACCTCCCAAACCCGCGACCACTTCCAGCTAGAAGGACAAGGGCAGCAGGTGCATGGGAACACCACCACCTCCAAGTCACACACCATCCTGACTTAGAATTATATCGCCGATCCTTCATCGTCGCTGGGTCAAAATCCTGGAACTCCCTCCCTAACAGCACTGTGGGAGCACCTTTACCACACGGCCTGCAGCGGTTCAAGGCGACGGCTCCCCACCACCTTCTCAAGGGCAACTAGGGATGGGCAATAAATGCTGGCCTTGCCAGCGAAGCCCACATCCCATAAGTGAATAAAAACAACCCCCACCCGCACCCAAACCCATGTGCTTCTCCTAGTTAAAATTCAGCCCGTAGTTTCACTAATGGAGTGTTGCAAGCAGATTCTTGATAAGGTAGGTTGGCTCCAAAATACGCTAAGTAGCATCTTGCCATGGGAAGTGTGAACTGAGTGAGCACTCAAGAAGTTGGCAGGACATCCAGAGAACTTACAGGACTTATAGAAGAGCATTGGACATCATAGAGTCATAGAATGATACGACAAGGAGGCCATTCGGCCCATTGTGCCAGTGGCGGCTCTTTGAAAGAACAATCGAATTAGTCTTACTCTCCTGCTGTTTCCCCATAGCCCTGTAAAATGTTTTAGCTTCAAGCATTTATGCAATTCTCTATTGAATGTTATGATTGAATCTGCTTCCACCGCCCTTTCAGGCACTGCATTCCTGATCATAACAACTCGCAGTTACCTCGTGTCGCCTCTGGTTCTTTTATCAATCACCTTAACTCTGTGTCCACTGGTTACTGACAGGTAAGGAGATGAAGGGAATTTGTTGTGAAATATCTGTTCACAAGGCAAGTAAATGTAAGAGATAGCACGAACACGCCAACTATATCATGCGTGCATCGATGGGAGAAGGGAACTTACTGCTGAAAGAAATTGCCATGGACCAGATCACCCTGTCTCAATCCCCACTGCTCTGATGTTGAAAGACAAAAGCAGCACATAAACAGAGCATGAGGGGCCATGCGACCAGCGACAATTCACTCCATTGGATTGGGCAATAGTTCAGCTATTCAGAATGAATGGAGATTCGACGGGGGCACTGACAGGCAAGTAAGTAGCATGCAGGTGCAGCAGGCGGTTAAGAAGGCAAATGGTATGTTGGCCTTCATAGCGAGAGGGTTTGAGTACAGGAGTAAGGGTGTCTTGCTGCAGTTGTACAGGGCCTTGGTGAGACCACATCTTGAGTATTGTGTGCAGTTTTGGTCGCCTTATCTGAGGAAGGATGTTCTTACCATGGAAGGAGTGCAGCGAAGATTCACCAGACTGATACCTGGGATGGCAGGAATGACGTATGAGGAGAGATTGGGTCGATTGGGCTTGTACTCACTGGAGTTTAGAAGAATGAGAGGGGATCTAATCGAAACTTATAAAATTCTAACAGGACTAGACAGACTAGATGCTGGAAGGATGTTCCCGATGGTCGGGGAGTCCAGAACCAGGGGTCACAGTCTAAGGATAAGGGGTAAGCCATTTAGGACAGAGGTGAGGAGGAATTTCTTCACCCAGAGTGTGGTGAACCTGTGGAATTCTCTACCAAAGAAGGCAGTGGAGGCCAATTCATTAAATATATTCAAGAAGGAGTTGGATATATTTCTTAAGGCTAAAGGGATCAAGGGATATGGAGAGAAGGCAGGAACAGGGTACTGAATTTGGATGATCAGCCATGATCTCATTCAATGGCGGAGCAGGCTCGAGGGGCCGAATGGCCTACTCCTGCTCCTATTTTCTATGTTTCTATGTTTCTATTCTATGATATGTGACATGGAGGTCTCTGATTGCATGCAAGTCAATAACTGCACAGCTAATGACAATGCAGTTGCAAGCGGACAGGTATACTCACAGGTGTAGGAGTGAGTCCGTGCTATTTTTAACCAATTTGTTCATTCACAGGGGAGAAATTCCTCTGAATGTTATTTTAACAAAGCCATTAACTTGCTTAAAAATACCTATTTACAAGTACATTACATGGCATTGGCCAATGATCGATCCAAAGCGCTTTACAGCCAATGAAGTACTTTTGAACGGTAGTAGCAATGTAGGAAACGCGGCAGCCAATTTGCACACAGCAAGATCCCACAAACAGCAAAGTGATAATGACTGTTTTTCAGTGATGTTGGTTGAGAGATAAATATTGTCCAGGACACCAGGGAGAACTTCCCCTGCTCTTGTTCGAAATAGTGCCGTGGGTTCTTTTACGTCCACCTTAGAGGGCAGGCGGGGCCTCGGTTTAACGCCTCATCTGAAAGACGGCACCTCCGACGGTGCTGCACTCCCTCAGCACTGCCCTGGGAGCGGCAGCCTAGGTTTTACGCTCCACGCAAGCCAAACCACACGAATAATGAAAATAAAAACAGACATATAACTAACTTTGTCTTCTGGAAAAGAAATCTGAAAGCTTCACTGCATTATCCGTCAAGGCGCTTAGGTTCCTGAATGTTTGAGTAGCTACAACATGTACCTAGTAATAATATGCTTTACCTGATAAATTCAGTTAGACAGGAAAGTTAGCCCAACAGCTCGGAGCCAGCAGTGAGTGGTTTGAGCAGATGAGTAATGACAACTGGAGTTAGAAATGGCACTCCATATTGGGTGCATGTTGGAAAGTGTTTTTGTAATAATATATAGACAGCGGCTGCAATCTTTGTCTATAAAACCAGAAATAAGTGTTCTGGAGGCAGGAGTCAAACACTTGTAGGCTCACACGAGTGTCAGCCATGACTCAGTGGATATCACTCTCACCTCTGAGTCAGAAGGTTGTGGATTCAGCGACTTGAGCACATAATCTAAGCTGACATTTGAGTGTACAACGAACAGAGTGCTGCACTGCCAGAGGTGCCACCTTTCGGGTGAGACATTAAATTGAGGCCTTCTCTGCCCTCACAAGAGATCCCATGGCATTTCTTTGAAGAAGAGCAGAGGGGTATCTCCCAGTGTCCCAGCAAACATTTATCCCTCAACCAACACCTAAAACAGATGATCTGGTCATTATTTCATTGCTGTTTCTGGGAGCTTGCTGTGCACAAATTAGCTTCCGCATTTCCTACATTACAACAGTGACTACACGTCAAAAGTCCTTTATTGGTTGTAAAGCTCTTTGGGCCATCCTGAAGATGTGAATTATAAAATAATCAAATTTTACATTACTGTGAACTACACCTTTGCTATTGAATGTTAAGATTAAACACGAGGGATTATTCTGTTCATTTGAATTTGGCTATACCTTCAATTGGGTTGCTGTAGATCTGTGAACCAGAGATTGAAAAGATAGGTTTGGATAAAGAAGTTTTTTATGCCTATTTTATCTAATTCTTCCATAAGGCCAATTCCACTGTCTTAATGGCCCAGTAATTCGGGTCGGAGGCTTCCCGCGGGTGCAAGCCCCTGACCTGCACTTACCTAGCGCGCCGGCCGTTGTGCTGTGGGCCCGCGTGGGATTCCGATCCTGGGCCTCCTCCAACTGCCGGCACGCAGTGCTTGCGTATCCCAGGGGCGCAGTTAGTTTGATGCGTCCCCTGGGATCACGTGGGCCATGGAGAGCCAATGGTAGCAGGGAATGCTTCATTCATAAGTTTGACAGAAAGAGCTGTCAAACTTATAAATACTTTCAGCCCCAAAACATCACTAAAACCTCAAATAATTTTTTTAAAATCACATTTTTAAAATAAGCTATAAATTACACAAAATAACTATTTTAAACAACAATTTAAATTTTTGAAAAAATTAATTACATTTTCTAACGGAGCTATAAATAAACTTACCTTTCGTTAAAGTGTTTAAAAATAATAAACCTGTGAAAAAAATGTTTCAATTTTAATTAATTCACCACTTACCTTGTTAAAAGCAAGCCTGCTTTTTAAAAGTGTAACTCCTGGAGACATACTCTCCCGGAGAAACCTGCAAAAAAAAACACAAGTTCAATGCGCACATGCTGCCTCTTCGGCGCACGCGTTCGACTTCTGAACCCTTTCTTTCAGGGGAACGGAAGTGCCGGTTTCCCGTGCATCCGCAGTGCATGCACGAAACCGGCACTTTCGTTGGGCCTACGCGTGAGTACCCCGTGCGTACTCACGCGTTGCGACCCGAATTTCTGGGCCATCATTGTTACAATTGTTGCTCCCTCCACCATCGATGCACCGTGGCTGCAATGAATACCAGCCACAGGATGCACACCCAAACCCGCGACTTCTACCACCAAGAAGGACAAGGGCAGCAGGAGCATGGGAACAACACCACCTCCAAGTTCCCCTCCAAGTCACTGACTTCATCGTCGCTGGGTCAAAATCCTGAACTCCATCCCTAACAGTACCGTGGGATTACCTTCACCACAAGGATTGCAGCAGTTCAAGAAGGCCCACGGCCACCTTCTCAAGGGCACCTAGGGATGGGTAATAAATGCCAAAATAACAACAGAAAATGCTGGAAAAACTCAGCAGGCCAGGCAACATCCAGGGGAGAGAAATAGAGTCAATGTTTCAGGTTGAAACCCTTCGTCCTGACGTCCTGCTTTTAATGATTTGTTCACCTGTATCCCTAGATCCCTTTACATAGTATGGATCCCATTCAGTTTCTTATTCGCTAATTTTCTGCTGTTATTTCGGATTTCCAGCATCCGCAGTATTTTGCTATCGGTAATAAATGCCAGCCTTGCTAGTGACATCCATATCCCCAAAATGATTTTTTAAAATTTAAATTGGATGTAGTGTCATAAAATTACTCCAATAGTCTCTGAAAACTGTCCTGGAAAGAGTACAACTATCAAGAAAGACTAGAAAATAGAAGACTGAGAGATGACCTTACATAGAATTACATAGAATACACTGCACCGAAAAAGGCCATTCGGCCCAACTACTCTGTGCTGGTGTTTATACTCCATATGAGTCTCCTCCCATTCCATATACCTAATTTCAACCTTTTATCATACCTTTCTATTCCGTTTTCGCTCATGCACTCGTCTAGTTTCCTTTTGAAAGCATCTAAGCTATTTGCCTCAACACAGACATCCTGTGGTAGCGAGTTCTACATTCTAACAACTCTGAGTAAAGAAATTTCTACTTATGTCCCTATTGATAGTAACTATCTTGCATTTATGGCCCCCAATTTTGGATTCTCCCACAAGTGGAAACATTCTCTCCACATCGACCCTGTCCGACCCATTCATAATTTTAAAGACCTCTATCAGGTCTCCTCTAAGTTTTCTCTTTTCTAAAGATGAAAGCCCCCCAACCTGTTCAATCTTTCTCAATGGCTGTAATCTCTCAGTTCTGGTAGCAGCCTTGTAAATCTTTTTTGCACTCTCTTCAGTGCTCCAAGTCCTTTTGATAGTATGGAGACCAGAACTGTGTACAGTACTCTAAGTGCCGCCTGACTAGGGTGCTATACATGTTTAATAGCCTTAGAAATAAATTCCAGTGCTTTGTTAGCATTTTTAATTGCTTTGCTGACTTGCGATGCTGCTTTTAATGATTTGTTCACCTGTACCCCTAGATCCCTTTGCATAGTATGGATCCCATTCAGTTTCTTATTCGGTAAGGTATAGGTGATGTTTCTACTTTTCCTACCAAAGTGCATCACCTCACAGTTATCTATGATAAAGTTCATATGCCACTTAACTGCGCATTCTGCAATTTTCTAATGTCTTCTTGTATTATGTTGCATTCTTCCTCAGTGTTCACTATATCCCCAGTTTGATACCATCTACAAATTTTGATATTGTGTTACTTGTTCCTAAGTATTAATATAAATTATGCACTGATCCTTGTGGAACATCGCTTTCTATCTCCCTCTAATCCGAATAACTATCCTTTTCCCCTACTCTCTGCTTTCTATTTTTTAGCCAATTTGCTATTGATTCATTTATTTGTCCCCTGACTCCACATGCCCTAGTTTTTGTCATGAGCTTATCGAAGGCTTTTTGAAAATCCAGGTATATGACATCTACAACATTACCCTTTTCTACTCCTTCCATTACCAATTCAAAGAATTCTATCAGGTTAGTTAAGCTTGACTTAGCCTGTCGGAATACAGGCTGACTGTTTTTATTATATTTTCTGTCTCTCGATGCTCTTCTATAACTTTGTTTAGCATAGATTCCAGTATCTTTCCTATGACTAATGTTAAGTTGACTGGTCCATAGTTCCCTGGTTTTGTTCTATTTCCCTTTTTGCATATAGGAACAACATTAGCTGTCTGCCAGTCATCTGGCACTATTCCCTCTTCTATGTAACTTTTATATAAACTAGTACCTCTGCTATATCCCCCCTAGTTTTCTTGAATGTTAATGGGTGCATACCATCCAGACCTGAGGTTTTATCCTCTTTTAGATTGGTTAGTTTGTAAATGATATTCTCCCTACCTATCCCAACTGCATTAAATATTCTTTTGAATCTCATCCTCTAGTGAAGTGTCCATTTCATTGGGCCATATTTTGCGACCCCTACGGGTGCTTACGAGGTGTGCACGCGCCCTTAGGGGCCGCACAAGTTCCGGGTTAAGGCCTGCAAAGCGCATGCGCTCAAACCCGACACTTGCGATCTGTCCGGGAAAAGGGCCTCTGCGGGCGGAGAGTTGCGGTGTTTGTCCAACTTCCGCCCGCTGAAAGGCCATGGAATTCTTACGCTTGCTAAAAGTAAGAGTTTTTAAAAAATAGAAAAATAAAATTTTATCACTCACTTATATATTAAAAAACCTGTCCAATAAGGTCCGTTTATTTTTAGCCCTGTTAAAACATTTTGGCCCAGTAATTCGGGTCCCAACGCGTGAGTACGCATGGGGTACCCACGCGTGGACCCGATGGAAGTGCCGGTTTCTTGCATGCACAGCGCATGCGCGGGAAAACGGCACTTCCGGTCCCCTGAAAGGAGGGGTTAAGAGGTGGAATGCGTGCGACGTTTCAGGCAGAGCGTGCGCATTGAAATTCGGCGTTTTTATGAATTGGTGGAGTGAGGGTAAGTCCCCACCATTTACACATTTAAAAAGGAGGAGTAAAGCCGCCCAGAAGCTCCGTAACGCTGAGGAGGAAGAATTCTTTCAGCAGTGGTGCTTCTAAATGGCACATTTTTAGTTGTGAAAGGAAGGGAATTTATTGTAAGAAAGTCTGAAGTAAGTTTCCAACTTCATTTTTTTTTAAACGGGTTTTGAGTAGTGTAGGTATAAGGATCAACTCTAGCTGTGTGCAAGCCCTAATTGAATTTGATTTGTTTATTAAATGTGACAATGACTTTAAAAATGAATAAAATGTTTAAAAAATAAGCTTTTCATCAGTAATATATCTTAGAGTCATAGAGTAATACAGCACGGATAGAGGCCCTTCGGCCCATCGTGTCCGCGCCGGCCATCAAGCCCTGTCTGATCTAATCCCATATTCCAGCATTTGGTCCGTAGCCTTGTATGCTATGGCATTTCAAGTGCTCATCCAAATGCTTCTTAAATGTAGTGAGGGTTCCTGCCTCCACAACCCTTTCAGGCAGTGAGTTCCAGACTCCAACCACCCTCTGGGTGAAAAAGTTATTTCTCAAATCCCCTCTAAACCTCCCGCCCTTTACCTTGAATCTATGCCCCCTAGTTATTGACCCCTCTACTAAGGGAAAAAGCTCCTCAGCATCCATCCTATCTATGCCCCTCATAATTTTGTACACCTCAATCATGTCCCCCCTCAGCCTCCTCTGCTCCAAGGAAAACAAACCCAATCTGCCCAGTCTCTCTTCATAGCTGAAGCGCTCCAGCCCTGGTAACATCCTGGTGAACCTCCTCTGCACCCTCTCTAACGCGATCACATCCTTCCTGTAGTGTGGCGACCAGAACTGCACACAGTATTCCAGCTGTGGCCTAACCAGTGTTTTATGCAGCTCCATCATAACCTCCTTGCTCTTATATTCAATGCCTCGGCTAATGAAGGCAAGTATCCCATATGCCTTTTTTACCACCTTATCCACCTTTTCCGCCGCCTTCAGGGATCTGTGTACTTGCACACCCAGATCCCTCTGACCCTCCGTCTTGCCTAGGGTCTTTCCATTCATTGTGTATTCCCTTGCCTTGTTAGTCCCCCCAAAGTGCATCACCTCGCACTTTTCCGGGTTAAATTCCATTTGCCACTGTTCCGCCCATCTGACCAACCCATCTATATCGTCCTGCAGACTGAGGCTACCCTCCTCGCTATTTACCACCCTACCAATTTTTGTATCATCCGCGAACTTACTGATCATGCCTTTTACATTCATATCCAAGTCATTAATGTAGACCACAAACAGCAAGGGACCCAACACCGATCCCTGTGGTACCCCACTGGCCACAGGCTTCCAGTCACAAAAACAACCTTCGACCATCACCCTCTGCCTTCTGCCACTAAGCCAGTTTTGTATCCAACGTGCCAAGGCACCCTGGATTCCATGGGCTCTTACCTTCTTGACCAGTCTCCTGTGCGGGACTTTATCGAAGGCCTTACTGAAATCCATGTATACCACATCCACTGCGTTACCCTCATCCACACACCTAGTCACCCCCTCAAAAAATTCAATCAAATTAGTCAGACATGATCTTCCCTTGACAAAGCCATGTTGACTATCCCTGATTAATCCTTGCCTCTCCAAGTGGAGACAAATTTTGTCCCTCAGGATTTTTTCCAATAATTTTCCTACCACTGATGTTAGGCTCACTGGCCTGTAGTTCCCCGGTTTTTCCCTACTACCCTTCTTGAATAATGGTACTACATTAGCGGTTCTCCAGTCCTCTGGCACATCCCCTGTGGCCAGAGAGGTCCTGAATATATGTGTTAGAGCCCCCGCAATCTCTTCCTTTGCCTCACACAGCAGCCTGGGATACATTTCATCCGGGCCTGGGGATTTATCCATTTTTAGGCCAGCTAAAACCGCCAATACCTCCTCCCTCTCGATGTTAATATGTTCGAGCATATCACAGTCCCCCCGCCCTATTTCTATGTCTACATCGTCCTTCTCCATAGTGAAAACAGATGCAAAAAATTCATTTAGAACTCCTCCTACATCTTCCAGCTCCACACACAGATTGCCACTTTTGTCCCTAATGGGCCCTATTTTTTCTCTAGTTATCCTCTTACCCTTAATATACTTATAAAACATCTTAGGATTTTCCTTTATTTTGCTCGCCAGTGTTATTTCATGGCCCCTCCTTGATCTCCTAATTTCTTTTTTAAGTATCCCCCTGCACTTTTTGTACTCCTCTAGGGCTTCCTCCGTCTTTAGCCTTTTGTATCTACCAAAAACCCTCCTTTTTTTCCTAATCCATTCTCGTATATCCCCTGACATCCAAGGTTCCCTGTGGTTTTTGGAACCACCCTTGACCTTTACGGGAACATGTTGCCATTGTATGATCTCAATCTCCCTTCTGAAAGCCTCCCATTGCTCCGATGCGGATTTTCCTACAAGTAGCTGATCCCAGTCCATTTTGGCCAGATCCTGCCTTATCCTATTAAAATCAGCCTTCCCCCAATTTAGATCCTTTATTTCCAGCCCATCCCTGTCCTTTTCCATGACCACCTTAAATCTTACCATATTATGGTCACTATCACCAAAGTGCTCACCTACTAGCACTTTTTCCACTTGGCCGGCCACATTCCCTAGAATTAGGTCCAGTACCGCCCCCTCTCTTGTAGGACTTTCTACATGCTGGCTCAAAAAGCTCTCCTGGATGCACTTTAAGAATTCTACACCCTCTGAGCCTTTCACACTCTGACTATCCCAGTTAATATTGGGGAAGTTGAAATCCCCCATTATTATTACCCTATTATTTGCACATTTCTCTGAGATTTGCCTACATATCTATTCCTCTATCTCCCCCTGACTGTTTGGAGGCCTATAGTACACTCCCAGCAAAGTGCTTGCCCCCTTTTTGTTTTTAAGCTCCACCCATATGGCCTCATTAGAGGAACCTGCTAATATATCATCCCTCCTTACTGCAGTAATTGACTCCTTAATTAATATTGCGACACCCCCTCCTCTTATACCTCCCCCTCTGTCTCGCCTGAAGATTCTGTACCCCGGAATATTGAGCTGCCAGTCTTGCCCCTCCCTCAACCATGTCTCCGTGATAGCAACAATATCACACTCCCATGTGTTTATCAACACCTTCAGTTCATCCACCTTATTTGCAAGACTCCTTGCATTAAAATAGATGCCATCCAGCCTTGCCCTTATATATTTGCCCTGTCTACCAAGCTGACTTGTTTCTTTCTCTATAATTGGCAGCACATCACCCCCTATTTCAGCCCCCCTCTGTATCCCATCCCCCTGCCAAGTTAGTTTAAACCCCCCCCAACAGTGCTAGCAAACCTCCCCGCAAGGATATTTGTCCCGCTCTGGTTCAGGTGCAACCCGTCCGACTTGTACAAGTCCCAGCTTTCCCAGAAGCAGGCCCAGTGATCCAGGAAAGTAAAACCCTCCCCCCTACACCAACTCTTTAGCCACACATTCATCTGCTCTATCCTCCCATTCTTATACTTACTAGCACGTGGCACTGGGAGTAATCCAGAGATTGCAGCCTTCGAGGTCCTGCTCTTTAATCTGTTACCTAGCTCCCTAAATACTTGATACAGGACCTCATCCCCCTTCCTTCCTATGTCGTTGGTCCCAATGTGGACCACGACCTCTGCCTGCTCACCCTCCCCCTTAAGAATGCCCTGTAGCCGCTCAGTGACATCCCAGACCCTGGCCCCAGGGAGGCAACAAACCATCCTGGAGTCACGTTTGCGGCCACAGAAACGCCTATCTGTTCCCCTTACGATAGAATCCGCTACCACTATTGCTCTCCCACTCTTTTTCCTCCCTTTCTGAGCAGCAGAAGCGTCCCCGATGCCAGGAAGCTGGCTGCTGCTGCCTTCCCCTGGTGAGTCATCCCCCTCAACAGTATCCAACTTGGTATACTTGTTTGAAAGGGGGATGTCCGCAGGGGTTCCCTGCACTTCCTGCCTGCCTCTGTTGCTCCGCCTGATGGTCACCCCCTGTGCAGCCCTACCCTGAGGCGTGAACAACTCGCTAAACGTGCTATCCACGACCCTCTCAGCATCGCGCATGCTCCAAAATTCTTCCACCCGCAGCTCGAGCGCCGCAATGCGGTCTACAAGTAGCTGCAGCTGGATGCATTTCCCGCACACATGGTCATCAGGGACACTGGCAGCGTCCCTGACTTCCCACATGGAGCAAGAGGAGCAGAGCACGGGTCTGAACTCTCCTGCCATGACTTACTCCTTTAATTAATTTAAAAATTTGTTCAATACCCCAGTTACAGGTATACTCTAGGGCGCTTTATTTACCAACTGTCCCCACTGCACCAGAGACCCTAGAAATTTAACACCACAGAAGTCAAGCTTGTATTGAAAAGAGAGAAATACTCACCAACCAATCACTTACCTGCTCCCTGGTGACGTCACACTCTGATTACTTTTTACCTCTCTCCCCGCTGCTGAGTTGGTAAGCCTCGCTGCTCTCCGGTTTTTATACCGGGCTCCTCACCTCCCAGGCTCCGTGCTCCGACTGCTCTCGGGCCTCGCTTATTTTAAGTAAGTATGTATGTATGAATGTATGTATGTCTGTATATATTCCTTGAAGTATATGTATTTATGTATATATTCCTTTCAGTATGTGGATGAATGTATGTATGTAATTATGACTTTAAGAAAATGTTAGTTATTGGAAAATCATCTCGGCCTGTGATATTCATCAGGCGGGTATGACGTGTTCCCAAGCCGTTAAAGCATGTTTCCTGCCATACGCCGAGGTGATTTTCTAGCCACTCAGTTTATTAAAATAACTTTAACAACTATTTCCATTTCTTCCTTACAAGTACGTCTGTGTAAAGCGGAGTCCTGTGAGCGAGAAACATGCCCTCTTATAGAAATGTTGCCCTGATGCTCTATGTGGTTTTGCTTCAAAGAATTCGGAACGCCAGGGAACAACGTAGAAGATTGAGGAACCATAAGCGCCTCCTGATCAGAAGGAACAACTACCCACCCCACAGAGTGTACAGGGAGAGGCGATCATTTGAGATGCTGTCGGAGGAGTTGTGTGTGAGGAGGCTGCGCTTCAGTAAAGAGGCAATCGGCCGACTGTGTGACATGTTGAAGAAGGACCTTCAACCACACTCGAAGACCCGCACTGCCTTGTCAGTGAACATGAAGGTAACCACAGCATTGAACTTCTTTGCAAGTGGGTCATTTCAAGCAGGCACCGGTGACATAAGCAACATCTCTAAGAATGCTGCAAGGGTCTGCATTCACCAGGTCAGAGATGCCATTATGCGTAGGCTTTCAGAGTTCATTAAGTATGACTTGTCCACTCAACATCAAAAGGAGATGGCCCTTGCATTTCATCGCATTGCTGGATTCCCCAAAGTGATTGGGGCCGTCGATGGAACCCATATTGCATTGAAGGCACCACTGGATGCACCTGTGACATACATCAACAGGAAGGGCTATCATTCATTGAATGTTACGATAGTATGTGATGCACACCTCAGGATCCTAAACGTGAATGCAGCGCACCGGGGAAGTAATCATGACTCCTTCGTCCTCCGTAACTCTAACTTATATGCTGCCCTCAGCAAATTGCCTCAAGGATCCGCATGGATATTGGGAGACAAGGGCTACCCGCTAAGACCATGGCTGATGACTCCCTACCGCAATGAGGCTCAGGAGAGATACAACCAGGCACACGTGTCCACACGTCAAGTGGTGGAGAGGACAATCGGAGTTCTGAAATCACGCTTCCGGTGTCTGGATAGGTCAGGGGGGACCTTGCAGTATTCTCACCAGAAAGTGACAAGGATTGTAATGGCCTGCTGTGCTTTGCATAACTTTGCCCTGCAGGAAGGACTGACCCTTAATACTGCAGAAGAGCTCCCTGCTGAAATGGAGGACTTAAGCGATGCCAATGTGCCTGTGGCCAGGCCTCATGGGGAGGAGCCAAGTGCTTCCGAAAGTAAGGCTGCTCGGGAACTGCTAGTAGCCAACACCTTCACGAGGTAGTGGCGCCTTGTACCTCCCCCTCCCCCCGCAAGGCAAATGAAGGAGCAGACACAATTTAAAGTGAAGCAGTGAACTTTTATTGCATCATCAAACAGTTTTCAGGTTCAGTTTTGATGTAGATAGTTTATAACTTTTAAATGTTAACTGGCTATTTTGTACTTTTCAAACATTTGCAAACATGAATAGTTCAGAAAAAAATTTGTAAACAGTTTAACTTGACTTTTTCTGGTTTCTTAGTGCAATAAAGACATTCAAGGTGGAAACTAGCTATTTTCTCAATTTCAAACAGTTGTTGTAAAAATAATTTTGCTCCAATAAAAGTTTAATTTTTTTTCAAAGTGACTACATGCTGTACTGTTTAAACGAAAAGGTTACATATCCTTTCAGTCACAAATATACATTTCAATGAAAAAAGCAAAGACAACATTGAACATGTCAATAAAATGAAAAATTTAACAATTTAACAATTTGCCCCCTCGCATCTGTGACTGAGGGTCCAAGGAGGTGCATTGAGCAAAAGGTCGTCGTCGTACGTTTCTTCGCACTGTTCCCTTTGGGGAACTGTATGAAGTGGTGGAAGGATTTCTGGCTGCGTTAACGCTCCTTCCGTGACCGTAACCATCTTCATACCAGCCATTAGGGTGGTTAGTCCTATGGCGGGAGGGTTTTACGGGCTCCCACAACCCATACGAGGGGGGGGGGGCCACCCACACCCACGGACGCAAGTATTCCGCTGGATGTCAACCCAGAATTTAGAGTCGGAGCTCCGACTCCACTTGCCGGGACTGTGTGGAGCGGGGATCGAAACCCTACTCCTTCTGGGCCAGCGGCAGGAATGCTTACCGCTACACCAAAGGCCCACTCCGCGCAAAAGGTGATACCCTAACGTTTCCTGCGCCTTTTCCCTCCCCGTGACTGGAGCCCTATGCTGCCAATTGAAAGACCAAGCTATCATCTGTCCTTTTCGCGGCGCCCTGGACTTCTCATTCCCAATGATGCGCAGGCACTGCGCCTGCACCTCATTGAGGAGATTGCTGAGGTCATCGTCAGTGAAATTTTGAGTGCTTTTAATGAAATGAATTGTGCTCATTCCAGCCATTTCACGTTGCTAATTAAATAAATTGAATGAAATAAATGCTTTCAGGGCTTTTAAAACTCTTTAAATTGCTTAAATTCTGTTTAAAACTACTTCAGATTCTTCAAAATCATGTAAAAGTATTTAAAAGTTTAAAAAAGTTACCAAAACATTCATAAAAATACAAAGAACCTACTTACAATGCTGCTCTGCATGTACCAAGCGTTTCCAGCTGCTGAGAAAGATTGGGGGCGTGTCCTATGCTAATGCAACCTCACAGGGTGTGTCTCACTTACACTCCGCACTCGAGGCTTCGCGCTGGCTGCACTCCTGGGCAGCGTGACGTCAGACGCTGCCCGGGAGTAATCCTCAGAAAACCGGAATTCCACGTACCCCGAGAGCAAAACGGCCGGCGCGCTAGGTAAGTGCACATCGGGGGCTTGCACGCGCGGCAAGCCCCCGACCCTAATTTCTGGGCCATTGAAAAAAATTCAAAAATTTACATTTATATATGTAATTTAAAAAAAATTATTTCATGAGTTCGTGTATTTTTTAAGTAATCTCCATTCATACTTTTGACAGTTCTGTACGTATAGAACTGTCAAAAATATGAATGGGGATTCCCTTCTTTCATTGGTTGGGCTGGCCCACGTGATCCCAGGGGCGCTTGCGAACCGCCTGCGCCCCTGGGGTACGTGGGGCCTCTCCGCATTTCTGCCAGGAGAGGCCCAGGATCACAAGCCTCCGTATCTCCCAGACCACCAGGTAAATGTGCAGGTCTTTTGATTAACAGAGGCATCCGCCTGCGGGAAGCCTCCAATCGCAAATTCAGGCCCAGTGTCTTCTTCAGTAAAAACTGAGGCAAAGTAGTTCATCAATAATTTTGCCATTTCTCTGTCATTACCTGTGAGTTTATCTTGCTCATCCTTTAGTGGCCCTATCCCTACTTTAATTTTTCCTTTGGTATTAATGTATCTATTGTAGGAGTTCTCAACTCCTAACGAAAGTACTGAGATTGAAACTAGCAGTTAACCAAACGTGGTTAAATGCATTGGTAAAAGTTACAAACAAAAACGCAGGAGAAACTCTAAACAGGTCTGTACAATACTTGGTTCCACGAGGACTGAAAAGACACGCCTCTCCCCTCTGACATCATGACGTCATCACGTTTCCCGCCATTGGGTATGTCACGTGACCTGCATGATGACGTCATTGCGCTGGATCGACATTTTACCAAACCCGCGCTATTTATACAGAGCAAACATTTAAAGGTAACAAACCCCTGTTAAAGGCAATCATATACATTACTGCAAGAGTCTCTTGGTGGCTCTGCCACATATGCCCCTCCAGAATTGTCTTTAATAAGAAAAGTCAATCGCAGAGGAGGTCGGACGAGCCTGTTGGAACGACTCCTAAATTCCCGGAGAGGAAAACGCTGAGCAGGCGGTGAGCTGGCGGGTGTAACGGCTCAGTCAGGGGCGGCAACAGCCAGTGGTCGGCCCCGGCGCGGCGGTTGAGCAGGCTCGACTGGCTGTTCTAGGTCCAGGTGCGCGGGCTTGAGGCGATCGACGGAGATGTGGTCCGGCCGGCCCCCGAGGTCGACCAAAAAACTCTTCGCCCCCATCTGTAAAACCCGGAAGGGACCCGTATATGAAGGCCTGAGCGGGCTGCGGTGGGCGTCGTGACGAACAAACACGAATTTGGCCTTCATCAACTCCACTGGAATGTGGGAGGCAGGAAAACCATGCTGCGATGTCGTAACCGGCCTGAAGCACTGGGCCACTTCCCGGTGGGCTTCCCACTGACTGGCCGCAGACCACGGCTGTGTAGGGGACGGCAGGAATTCGCCTGGAACCCGGAGTGGCTGGCCGTAAACCATCTCCGCGGCAGAAGACTGCAGGTCCTCCTTCGGCGCCGTGTGCAACCCCAGCATAACCCAAGGTAGTTTATCGACCCATGCCACATCCAGGAGGCTGGCTCTGAACGACGCCTTCAACGAACGGTGATAACGCTCACACAACCCATTCGCCTGCGGGTGGTAGGCCGTGGTGCGATGGAGTGTGGTGCCTAAGGCCGAGGCCACCGCGTTCCAAAGCTCAGATGAGAATTGTGGACCGCGGTCGGGTGAAATATCCGTCGGAACTCCAAAGCGTGCTACCCATGACGAGATAAAGGCTCGAGCGACATCCGCAGAGGTGGTAGACGTCAGGGGAACCGCCTCGGGCCATCTCGTGGTGCGATCGACCATCGTCAGAAGGTGCGTGAAACCCTGCGACGGCGGGAGTGGCCCCATAAGGTCGACGTGGACGTGGTCGAACCGGCGTTCCGGCACCTCGAAGGTGGCCAAGGGGGCCCTGACGTGTCGTTGGACTTTGGCTCGTTGACAAACCACACAAGTGTTCGCCCAGTCGCGGACGTCCTTGCGCATCCCTCTCCATACGAATTTGGATGCCATCAACTTCTGCGACGCCCTCACACCAGGATGCGAAAGCCCGTGTATGACGTCGAAAACCGTCCGGTGCCAGGCAGATGGAACAATCGGACGAGGGTCCCCCAAGGAGACGTCGCAGAGTAAAGCAGTGCCAGCCGAATGGAATGGCACATCCCTCGGCTGAAAGCTGGCGGAGTCGGAACGAAAGGCTTGAGTCTCCGGGTCGGCAGCTTGCTCGGCCGCCATGCGCGCATAATCAATTCCCAATTTTACGGCCTGGACGGTGGCGTGGGACAGGCAATCCGCTACCACGTTGTCCTTCCCGGGCACGTGCCGGATGTCGGTGGTAAATTCGGAAATATATGTAAGCTGTCATTGCTGACGAGCCGACCACGGTTCGGCAGTCTTGGCCATCGCGAACGTGAGCGGTTTGTGGTCGACAAACGCAGTAAAGTGCCGGCCCTCGAGCAGAAAACGAAAATGGCGAATGGCCAAAAACAACGCCAACAGCTCCCTGTCAAATGTACTGTACTGGCGTTCGTGCCGTCGCAGCTGTCAGCTAAAAAACGCCAGTGGTTGCCACGTGCCGTCGACCCATTGCTCTTGGATGGCTGCAACGGTGTAGTCCGATGCGTCAGTTGTGAGGGCGATGGTGGCTCCTGGCAGGGGGTGTGCCAACATCGTCGCGTTCGCGAGGGCGGTCTTCGTGTCTCCAAAGGCGCAGTCCATCTCCGGCGTCCAAACCACAGGCTCCTTACCCGGCTTCCCTCTGAGGGCCTCGTAGAGCGGCCGCATTAGTTGCGCGGCCCTGGGAACAAAACGATGGTAAAAATTTACCATACCCAGGAACTCCTGGAGCGCCTTCACGGACTGCGGCCGCGGGAAAGCCGCGATCACCCCCACCTTGGCCCAAAGCGGCATGGCCCCCTCTGAAGTGATGCGGTGGCCTAGGAAGTCGAGCTGCTGCAGGCCGAACTGGCATTTGGCCGGGTTGACAATGAGGCCGTGCTGTTGAAGGCGACGAATGAGGATGCGCAGGTGCTGGAGATGTTCCTCCTTTGTGGCGCTGGCGATCAGTATGTCATCCAGATAGACGAACAAAAATTTGAGATCCCGCAGCATTGAATCCATCAGGTGCTGGAACGCCTGTGCTGCGTTTTTAAGTCCAAACGGCATGTGGAGGACCTCAATCAGGCCAAAAGGAGTGATGACCACTGTCTTTTGGACATCCTGGGGATGCACCGGTACCTGATGGTACCCACGGACAAGGTTGACCTTGGAGAAAACCGAAGTCCCCGCCAGATGTGCAGAGAAATCTTGTATGTGCGGTATGGGATACCGGTTGGGAGTCGTGACATCGTTGAGGCGACGGTACTCACCGCAGGGCCGCCACCCACCCCTGGGCTTGGGGATGATGTGGAGAGGTGAAGACCAGGGACTATTCGATCGGCGAATAATCCCCAACCTCTCCATCGCGGCAAACTCTGTCTTAGAAGCCGCGAGCTTACCGGGCTCGAGCCGCCGTGACATGGTGTAGACGGGAGAGCTGGTCGTCATTATATGGTGCTCCACCCCATGTTTGGCGGTCGAAGCCGAAAAGGTGGACTTGGTCAGCTCGGGAAAGTCCCCGAGGAGGCGGGAGAAGTCATCGGGAGGTGGCCGAGCGCAGGAGACCGAGTGCGGTGCGACCGTGCCGCGTACACATGGAATACAGTCGAACGTGGCGGCGTGAATGAGCCGATGATTTTTTAAATCAACCAGCAGGCCGTTGGCGCATAAAAAGTCTGCGCCTAGGAGTGCCTGTGAGATGCTGGCGGTGACGAAATCCCATATAAAACGTTGGCCACCGAAGCAGACCTGGACCCGGCGGGTCCCGAAAGTACGAATCGCGCCCCCGTTGGCAGCTTGGAGGGGAGAACCCCGCCTGCCGGACCGAAGGTCGAGGACCGACGCGGGAAGGATGCTGCATTGCGCCCTTGTGTCGCACAAAAAACGACGGCCCGAGATGGAGTCGGTTAAATAAAGTAATTTCCCGGAATCGCCAACTGCCATCGTGGCTGCGGGGCATGCCCCGGATCCGGTGCTCTTGACACGCAGGGGTCTGTTCGTTGCTTTGGGCGCGAAACTGCAAGGCGGACGGCAGCATCTGGCCTTCACGCCAAACTGAGCGTGGTAATAGCAGAAACCAGTTGGAGGAGGCGTCGAGGCAGGGCCCTTTGGGGCGGGGCATCCCGCGATGGCGCAGTGAGGCTGTCGGACCGCGTATATTTTATCCGCCTCTTCGGCGAGCGCTATACAATCCCCGGCGTCCGATCTGGCGAGGGCCGACTGCACCTGTTCGGGCGGTTGAGTGAGGAACAGTTCGCGGAACAGGAAACATTGCGGCTCCGACCCCAGGAGAGTGAGCATCTGGCTCATCAACTCCGAAGGTTTGGAGTCACCCAACCCGGGCAGCGTGAGTAGGCGGCGTGCGCACTCTGCCTTCGTAAGGCCGAATACCTGCATGAGCCGAGCCTTAATGGCGACGTACTTGTCGGTAGCCGGGGGGTTTTGCAGTAGGCTGATGATCCTCAACGCCGTCGAGCTGTCGAGTGCGGAGACCACGTAAAGATAACGGGTCTGATCCTGCACGATGTTGCGGAGCTCGAACTGCGCCTCCGCTTGCATGAACCAGGAGGCCGCCTGTTGTTCCCAAAATTGGGGGAGCTTCAAAGCCACTGCGTTGGCTTCCATCATGGCCTGTGTTCCGTTTCTGCCGTGAAAAATGTCCGCGAGGATTCGGGGTCACCAATGTAGGAGTTCAACTCCTACCGAAAGTATTGAGATTGAAACTAGCAGTTAACCAAACGTGGTTTAATGCACTGGTAAAAGTTACAAACAAAAACGCAGGAGAACCTCTTAACAGGTCTGTACAATACTTGGTTCCACGAGGACTGAAAAGACACGCCTCTCCCCTCTGACGTTATGACGTCATCATGTTTCCCATCATTGGGTACGTCACGTGACCTGCGTGATGACGTCATTGCACTGGATTGACATTTTACCGAACCCGCGCTACTTATACAGAGCAAACATTTAAAGGTAACAAACCCCTGTTAAAGGCAATTATATACATTACTGCAAGAGTCTCTTGGTGGCTTTGCCACACTATATTCTTATTTTTTTTAATATTCCTTGATAATTTGATTTCGTAATTTATCTTTGCCTTCCTGATGGTTTTTTAAAATTCTCGCCTAAGTTTTCCATATTCCCTTTTATCCTCCTCTCCTTTAGTATCTAAATACTTCGCATATGTCTTTTTCTTTAGATTAAATTTTCCCTTTAGTTCTTTATTCACCTGTGGTGTCCATAATTAGTTAGCTTGCTTTTGGCTTTTAGTCGAATACGTTTGTCTTGAACTCTATTGATAGCCCATTTAAAGATTTCCCACTGTTTTTCTGTCTCTTTGTTTTTCAAGATTTTCTCTGAGTTTACCTTTTTTAGTTCAACCCTCATTTCCTCACACTTTGCTCATTTCCAAACTATTACCTTAATCGTTGTCCTAATTATGTCACTCATGATCTGAATCTTAAACCTTACTATGTTATGATCACTATTACTAAGATGCTCTCCTACTCTTACTTCTTCTATCTGGTCTAGTTCATTACCCATTACAAATTCCAGCAGTGATTCTTTTCTTGTAGGACTGTCTTACGTACTGAGTGAGAAAGGAGTCCTGTATACACTGTAAAGATTCAATTCCCTTTTCTCCCTTCGCTACTTCTTCCTGCCAGCATGAGAAGATAAGAAACAGGAGCAGGAGTCGGCCATTCGGCCCCTCGAGCCTGCTCCGCCATTCAATAAGATCATGGCTGAACTTTTACACCAACTCCACTTTCCCACCATATCCTTTGCTTCCCTTAGTGCCCTAGAATCTATCATAGATAGAAGATAGGAGCAGGAGTAGGCCATTCGGTCCCTCGAGCCTGCTCCGCCATTCAATGAGACCATGGCTGATCATCCAAATTCAGTGCCCTGTCCCGGCTTTCTCCCCATATCACTTGATCCCTTTAGCCTCAAGAAACATATCTAACTCCTTCTTGAATATATTTAATGAATTGGCCTCAACTGCCTTCTGTGGTAGAGAATTCCACAGGTTCACCACTCTCTGGGTGAAGAAATTCCTCCTCATCTCAGTCCTAAATGGCTTACTCCTTATCCTTAGACTGTGACCCCTGGTTCTGGACTCCCCTGCCATCAGGAACATCCTTCCTGCATCTAGTCTGTCTAGTCCTGTTAGAATTTTATAAGTTTCTATCGATCTCAGCCTTGAATATATTCAATGACTGAGCATTCACAGCTATCTGGGATAGAGAATTCCAAAGATTCACAACCCTCTGAGTGAAGAAATTTCTCTTCATCTCAGTCCTAAATGGCTGACCCCTTATCCTGAGACTGTGACCCCTGGTTCTAGGCTCACCAGCCAGGGGGGAAATCAAGCCTCTCAGCATCTACCCTGTCAAGCCCTCTAAGAATTTTATACATTTCAATGAGATCACCGCTCATTCTTCTAAACTCCAGAGAATATAAGCCCAATCTATTCAATGTCTCCTCAAAGGACAGCCCTTTCATCCCAGGAATCAATCTAGTGAACCTTTGTTGCACCCCTCTAGGGCAAGTATATCCTTCCTTAGTTAAGCAGGCCAAAACTGTACACAATACTCCAGATGTGGACTCACCAAAGCCCTATATAATTGCAGTAAGACTTCCTGGGGGTTATTTTGATCAAATGTTGAAAACAGGCGCTAAATGGGTGCAGTGCTAATCATAGAATCATAGAACAATAGAAATTTACAGCACGGAAGGAGGCCATTCGACCCATCTTGTCCGTGCCGGCCGACAAAGAGCTATCCAGCCTAATCCCACTTTCCAGCACTTGGTCCGTAGCCCTGCAGTTACTGCATTTCAAGTGCATATCCAAGTGTTTTTTAAATGTGATGAGGGTTTCTGCCTCTACCACCCTTTCAGGCAGTGAGTTCCAGACCCCCACCACCCTCTGGGTGAAAAACGTTCTCCTCAAATCCCCTCTCAACCTCCTACCAGTTACTTTAAATCTATGCTCCCTGGTTATCGACCCTTTTGCTAATGGAAATAGGTCCTTCCTATTCATTTTATCTAGGCCCCTCATAATTTTATACACCTCAATTAGGTCTCCTCTCAGCCTCCTCTGTTCCAAAGAAAACAACACCAGCCTATCCAATCTTTCCTCATAGATAAAATTCCCCAGCCCCAGCAACATCCTCGTAAATCTCCTCTGAACCCTCTCTAGTGCGATCACATCCCTCCTGTAATGTGGTGACCAGAACTGCACGCAGTATTCTAGCTGCGGCCTAACTAATGTTTTATACAGTTCAAGCATAACCTCCCTGCTCTTATATTCTATGCCTCGGCTAATAAAGGCAAGTATCCCATATGCCTTCTTAACCACCTTATCTACTGTCCTGCTACCTTCAGGGATCTGTGGACATGCACTCCAAGGTCCCTCTGATCCTCTGCGCTTCTCAGTGTCCTACCATTTATTGTGTATTCCCTTGCCTTGTTAGCCCTCCCCAAATGCATTACCTCACACTTCTTCAGAATTAATTCCATTTGCCACTGTTCTACCCACCTGACCAATCCATTGATATCTTCCTGCAGTCTACAGCTTTCTTCTTCATTATCAACCACACGGTCAATTTTTGCATCATCTTCAATCTTAATCATACTTCCTACATTCAAGTCCAAATCATTGATATATACCACAAAAAGCAAAGGACCTAGTACTGAGCCCTGCGGAACCCCACTGGAAACAGCCTTCCAGTCACAAAAACACCCTTCGACCATTACCCTTTGTTTCCTGCCTCTGAGCCAATTTCAGATACAAGTTCTGACGAAAGGTCATCGACCTGAAACGTTAACTCTGTTTCTCTCTTCACAGATGCTGCCTGACCTGCTGAGTTTCTCCAGCATTTTCTGTTTTTATTTCAGATACAACTTGCCACTTTGCATGGATCAAATGGGCTTTTACTTTTGGAACCAGTCTGCCATGCGGGACCTTATCAAAAGCCTTGCTAAAATCCATATAGACTACATCAAACGCACTGCCCTCATCGACCCTCCTTGTTACCTCCTCAAAAAATTCAATCAAGTTAGTCAGACACGACCTTCCCTTAGCAAATCCATACTGGCGGTTCCTGATTAATCCGTGTCTTCCTAAATGAAGATTTATCCTGTCCCTCAGAACTTTTTCCAATAATTTTCCCACCACCAAGGTCAGGTTGACCGGCCTGTAATTACTCGGTCTGTCCCTTTCTCCCTTTTTAACCAACAGTACCACGTTAGCAGTCCTCCAGTCCCCCGGCACCACACCTGTAGACAGAGAGGATTGGAAAATGATGGTCAGAGCCTCTGCTATTTCCTCTCTTATTTCTCTTAATAGTCTGGAATACATTTCATCTGGGCCTGGGGATTTATGCACTTTTAAAGATGCTAAACCCCTTAATACTTGCTCTTTCACTATGCTTATTTTATCTAATATTTCACACTCCTCCTTCCTGATAGCAATGTCTGCGTTGCCCCTCTCTTTTGTGAAAACAGACACAAAGTATTCATTAAGAACCCTACCGACGTCTCCCACCTCCACACACAGTTTAGTTACCTTTATGGTCTAATAGGCCCTACTCTTACATTAGTTATCCTCTTGCTCATAATGTATTTATAAAACATCTTTGGTTTTTCCTTGATTTTACTTACCAATATTTTTTCATGCACTCTCTTTGCTTTATTAATTTCCTTTTTAATTTCACCCCTGCATTTTCTATACTTCTCTAGGGTTTCTGCAGTATTGAGCCCTTGGTGTCTGTCATAAGCTTCCCTTTTCTTCCTTATCCTACCCTGTATGCCCCTTGACATCCAGGGAGCTCTAGATTTGTTAGTCACACCCTTTTTCTTGAAGGGAACATACTTGCTCTGAACCCTCACTATCTCCTCCTTGAATGCCTCCCACTGCTCTGACACTGTTCAAGTTTCTGTCTCCAGTCCACTTTGGCTAAATCACATCTCAGCTTAGAAAAATGAGCTTTTCCCCAATTGAGAACTTCCATTCCTGGTCTATCCTTGTCCTTTTATACTAACTGACATGAAACAGTCATTCATGAAAGAAAGACTTATGAAATAATACTAAGCGGCCTGCGGGTGGCGCTGTCCAGGGAGAGTATAAATACTCGGGCACGGGCCCAGCTTGCGCAGGACATTCTTAACAGGAACTAGTGAAGGACACAACTAGACCTCCATGTTGTAAAACAGTTGATTAAAGCTTTGTTTAACGCTTAGACCAAGGGCCTAGTAGTTTTCTTGCATCACTAACTATACTAACTCTAACTGAATTATGATCACTACCACCAATATGCTCTCCCACTGATACCCCTTCCACCCACCCAGCTTCATTCCCTAAAACTAGGTCCAGAACCGCCCCTCTCTTGTTGGGCTTGCTATGTACTGGCTAACAAGGTTCCCCTGAATGCATTTTAAGAATTCTGCTCCCTCTATGCCCTTCACATTAATTTTACCCCAGTTAATATTAGGGAAGTTGAAATCCCCTACTACTACTGCCCTATAATAAGACCAGCCTGTTTGAAAGTCTGGATTTAGCACGCAATTTCGGTCCTAATTGCTGATTACCATAATTTGAATTACCACACTAAACCAGAAACCTGCAAATTTCTCACTCAAGTGCTGATTAGCTGCAATTTCTGTGGAGCAGTATATGTGAAATCCTCGCACCCACTTCCATTGAAGGTGTAGAATGCTCTGGCTGGCACACAGCAGCATGTTGCAGGATGGCTCAGGGACCAACGGAGAGGGAGCACAGGTTGTCGGACGCGGCACTGGAGGTCCTGGTGGAGGAGGAGGGATGTTCTGTACCTGCGGGGTGGGGGGGTGGAAAGGGGGGTTGGAGGACACCACCTCGCCCTCCTGTCCCTCTCTCCTGCAGCAGCTGGTGCTGCTCTGCCTGGCCTCATGCCCTCCTCCATTTCCTCATCCAGACCAAGGGGGACCCCCTAGCAAGATACCCATAACCAAGCACACCGTTTCCCCTGGTGAATCCTTTTATTTTTATATTCGTTGATGGGATGTGGGCGTCGTCGTCAAGGCCGGCATTTATTGCCCATCCCTAATTGCCCTTGAGAAGCTGGTGGTGAGCCGCCTTCTTCAACCACTGCAGTCCGTGTGGTGAAGATACTCCCACAGTGCTGTTAGGGAGGAAGTTCCAGGGGTTTGACCCAGCGACGATGAAGGAGCGGCGATATACTTCCAAGTCGAGATGGTGTGTGACTTGGAGGGGAACTTGGAGGTGGTGGTGTTCCCATGTGGCTGCTGCCCTTGTCCTTCTAGGTGGCCAGACAGAGTAAAAGAACTAGGAAGGTAGTGCAGGAGTCCCCTGGGTCCATCTCCCTCTCCAACAGATTTTTTGTTTTGGATACTGCTGGGGGAGATGGTTTCTCAGGGGAATGCAGCAAGAGCCAAGTCCGTGGCACTATGAGTGGCTCAACTGCACAGGAGGGGAGGAAAAAGAGTGGGAGAGCAATAGTGGTAGGGGATTCTATCGTAAGGGGAACAGATAGATGTTTCTGTGGCCGCAGGCGTGACTCCAGGATGGTGTGCTGCCTCCCTGGTGCCAGAGTCAAGGATGTCACTGAGCGGCTGCAGGACACTCTGAAGGGGGGGGCGGTGAACAGCCAGAGGTCCTGGTCCATATCGGTCCCAACGGCATAGGTAGAAAGAGGGACGAGGTCCTGCAAGCAGAATATAGGGAGCTAGCAAATAAACTAAAAAGCAGGACCTCAAAGGTAGTGATCTCAGGATTACTTCCAGTGCCACGTGCTAGCGAGAGCAGAAATAGGACAATAGACCAGATGAATGCATGGCTGGAGAGATGGTGTAGGAGGGAGGGATTTAAATTCCTGAGGCATTGGGACCGATTCTGGGGAAGGTGGGACCAGTACAAGCTGGAGGGATTACACCTCGGCAGAACCTGGACCAATATCCTCAGAGGGGGATTTGCTAGTGCTGTTGGGAAGGTTTTAAACTAGTCTGCCAGGGGGCTGGGAACCTAAGTGTGGGTCCAGAACGGAGAGAAACAAAGCTGGAAGTGCAAGTTAGAAAAGTAGTCAGCAAAACAAGTAGGGAGCAGAAACAAAGGCCAACAAGGTGGATGAATTAATGGCACAAATAGAAGTAAATGGTTATGATGTAATTGCCATTACAGAAACATGGTTGCAGGGTAACCAAAGCTGGGAACTGAATGTTCCAGGGTACTCAACATTTAGGAAGGACACCCAAAAAGGAAATGGAAAAGGAGGTGGCGTAGTGCTGTTAATAAGGGATGATATTGGTACGGTAGAGATAAAAGATCTTGGTTCAGCAGATCGTGATGCAGAACTAGAATCAGTTTGGGTGGAGCTAAGAAACAGCAAAGGGCGGAAAACATTGGTGGAGTTGTGTATAGGCCACCGAACAGTAGTGGTAATGTAGGGCACAGTATCAATCAAGGAATTAGAAGTGCATGTAACAAGGGCAATACGGTAATCATGGGGGACTTTAATCTACATACTGACTAGACAAATTAAATTACCACTAATGGTGTGGAGGACGAATTCTTGGAATGCATGCAAAATGGTTTCCTGGATCAGTATGTGGAGGAACCAACCAGGGAACAGGCTATTCTGGATCTGGTACTGTGTAATGAAAAAGGGCTAATCAATAATCTTGTGGTAAAGTGGCCTTTAGGGACAAGTGACCATAATATGATTGACTTTTACATTAAGTTTGAGAGTGATGTAGTCCAATCTGAAACTAAGGTCTTCAATCTAAACAGAGGAAACTACAAGGGTATGAGGGACAAGTTGGCCATGGTAGATTGGGAGACTACACTAAAATGTATGAAGGCAGACATACAATGGCTAACATTCAAGGAAATAATGAATAATTTGCAACAAACATATATTCCTCTAGGGCATAAAATCCCAAAAGGAAAAGTGATCCAACCATGGCTAACAAAAGAAATTAAAGCTAGTATTAAGTCAAAGGAGGAAGCTTATAAAGTTGCCAGAAAAAGCGGTCAGCCTGAGGATTGGGATCTTTTTAGAAATCAGCAAAGGGGGACCAAGAAATTGATAAAGAAAGGGAAAATGGAATATGAGAACAAACTAGCGGAAAATATAAAAACGGATTGTAAAAGCTTCTATAGGTATGTGAAAAGGAAAAGGCTGGCGAAGGTAAATGTAGGTCCTTTACAGTCAGAGACAGGAGAATTTATAATGGGGAATGAGGAAATGGCTGAGAAATTAAATAAATACTTTGTTTTTGTCTTCACGGTGGAAGACACAAAAAACGTCCCAGAAATACGAGGATACCAAGCGTGTGACGAGAATGAGGAACTTAAAAAAATTATTATTAGTAAAAAAAACATACTAGAAATATTAATGTGACTAAAAGTTGATAATCCCAAGGACCGGATGACCGACATCCTAGGGTTTTCAAAGAGGTGGCCATTGGAGTACTGGATGCATTGGTTGTCATCTTCCAAAATTGTATAGATTCAAGAACAGTTCCTGCAGATTGGAGGATAGCAAATGTAACCCCGCTATTTAAGAAAGGAGGGAAAGAGAAAACAGGGAACTACAGACCTGTTAGCCTCACATCAGTAGTTGGGAAAATGCTGGAATCTATTATAAAGGATGCAATAACTGAGCACTTAGAAACTAATAGTAAGATTGGGCAGAGTCAACATGGATTTATGAAAGGGAAATCCTGCTTGACAAACCTATTGGAGTTCTTTGAGGATGTAACTAGTGGAGTAGACAAAGGGGAGCTGGTAGATGTGGTGTATCTGGATTTTCAGAAGGCCTTCGATAAGATCCCACACAAGAGGTTGGTGAACAAAATTAGGGCACATGGAATTGGGGGTAATAATTGTGAGAATGTTGTTCATTGATTATAGTTCAGCATTCAATACCATTATCCCCTCCAAGCTTGTCAACAAGCTCAGTGAGCTAGGACTTAACACCTCCCTATGCAACTGGATCCTGGACTTCCTGACGGGCAGACCACAGGTGGTGAAAATAGGCAGTAACACGTCCTCAACACTGATCCTGAACATGGGAGCTCCCCAGGGTTGTGTGCTCAGCCCCCTTCTGTACTCCCTGTTTACTCACGATTGCGTGGCCACGCACAACTCCAACTCCATCATCAAGTTTGCTGATGACACTACCGTTGTAGGCCTGATCACAGATGGCGACGAGACAGGCTACAGGGAGGAAGTAAGAGCTCTAGCAGAATGGTGCAAGTACAACAACCTCCCCCTCAACATCAGCAAAACAAAGGAGATGATCGTGGACTACAGGAAGCGGCAGGGGGAGGGACACACCCCAATCTACATCGAAGGGGCTGAGGTGGAGAGGGCCAGCAGCTTCAAATTGCTGGGTGTATTCATTACGGAGGACTCAACGTGGTCACATCACATCGACGTCATAACGAAGAAGGCATGCCAACGCCTGTTCTTCCTCAGGAGAATGAAGAAATTTGGAATGGCCCCCCAGATTCTCACCAACTTCTACCGGTGCACCATCGAGAGTATCCTGTCTGGCTGCATCACTACCTGGTATGGCACTGCACTGCCATGGACCGCAAGGCTCTACAGATGGTGATGAAAGCTGCACAACATACCATAGGAATTAAACTACCTGCTGTCCAAGATATCTACCCCGAGAGGTGCCAGGGGAAGGCCCTGAGAATCATTAAAGACGCGCGCCACCCCAGCCACAACCTCTTCGCCCTGCTCCCATCCGGTAAGAGATACCGAAGCATACGGTCTCGTACCAGCAGGTTTTAAAACAGCTTCTACCCCCAGGCCATAAGACTCATGAACGTATAATTTATTATTATTTATTACTGTTGTTTTATTTATTATTACTGTATTTCTATTAGTATTTTATCATTGTTATGCCATATTTATTCCAATGTTTGAAGGACTCGTAAAAATCAACATTTCATTGTGCAGTACACACGTCTGCTGCATATATGACAAATAAAATTGAATTGAATTGAATATACTAGCATGGATTGAGAATTGGTTAACAGACAGAAAACAAAGAGTGTTGAGATAAACGGGTCCTTTTCAGGATGGCAGGCTGTGACTAGTGGGGTACCGCAAGGATCGGTGCTTGGGCCCCAGCTATTCGCAATCTCTATCAATGTTTTGGATGAGGGGACTAAATGTAACATTTCCAAATTTGCTGATGACACAAAGCTAGGTGGCAGTGTCAGTTGCGAAGAGGATGTGAAGAGGCTTCAAGGGGATCTCGACAGGCTCAGTGAGTGGGCGAGAACATGGCAGATGGAATATAATGTGGATAAATGTGAAGTTATCCACTTTGGTAGAAAAAACATAAAGGCAGAGTATTTCCTAAATGGTGAAAGGTTGGGGAATGTAGATCCTCAAAGGGATCTGGGTGTCCTTGTACATGAGTCACTGAAAGTAAATGTGCAGGTGCAGCAAGCCATTAGGAAGGCAAATGGTATGCTGGCCTTCATTACAAGAGGATTTGAGTACTGGAGTAAAGAAGTCTTACTCCAATTATATAGGGTCTTGGTGAGACCATACCTGGAGTACTGTGTACAATTTTGGTCTCCTTACCAAAGAGGGAGTGCAACGAAGGTTCACGAGATTGATTCCTGGGATGGCAGGCTGTCGTATGAGAAGAGATTGAGTAAACTAGGCCTGGATTCTCTTGAATTCAGAAGAATGAGAGAGGATCTCATTGAAGCATACAAAATTATTAAAGGGCTTGATAGGATGGATGCTGGGAGAATTTTTCCATTAGCTGGGGAGTTTAGAACCAGGGGCCACAGCCTCAAGATAAAGGCTAGGCCATTCAGGACTGAGATGAGAAGAAATTTCTTCACACAGAGGGTGGTGAATCTTTAGAAATCTCTAACACAGAGGGCTGTGGAGGCTCAGTCATTGGGTATATTCAAAACAGAAGTTGATATATTTCTGACTAATGAGAGCATCAAGGGATATGGCGATAGGACCGGTGAATGGAGTTGAGGCAGAAGATCAGCCATGATCTCGAATACATAGAAACATAGAAGATAGGAGCAGGAGTAGGCCATTCGGCCCCTCCAGCCTGCTCCGCCAATCAATGAGATCATGGCTGATCATCCAAATTCAGTACCCTGTCCCTGCCTTCTCCCCAAATCCCTTGATCCCTTTAGCATTAAGAAATATATCCAACTCCTTCTTCAATATATTTAATGAATTGGCCTTAACTGCCTTCTGTGGTAGAGAATTCCACAGGTTCACCACTCTCTGGGTGAAGAAGTTCCTCCTCATCTCTGTCCGAAATGGCTTACCCCTTATCCTTAGACTGTGACCCCTGGTTCTGGACTGCCCAGACATCGGGAAAATCCTTCCTGCATCTAGTCTGTCTAGTCCTGTTAGAATTTTATAAGTTTCAATGAGATACCCTCTCATTCTTCTAAACTCCAGCGAGTAAAAGCCCAATCGACCCAATCTCTCCTCATACGTCATTCCTGCCATCCAAGGTATCAGTCTGGAGACTCTTCGCTGCACTCCCTCCATGGCAAGAACATCCTTCCTCAGATAAGGCGACCAAAACTGCACACATTACTCAAGGTGTGGTCTCACCAAGGCCCTGTACAACTGCAGCAAGACATCCTTGTTCCTGTACTCGAATCCTCTCACTACGAAGGCCAACATACCATTTGCCTTCTTAACCGCCTGCTGCACCTGCATGCTTACCTTCAGCGACTGGTGCACAAGAACACCCAGGTCTCATTGCACTTCCCCTTCTCCCAATCTGTTGCCGTTCAGATAATAATCTGCCTTCCTGCTTTTGCCACCAAAGTGGATAACCTCGCATTTATCCACATTATACTGCATCTGCCATGCATCTGCCCAATCACCCAACCTGTCCAAATCATACTGGAGTTTCTCAGCACCCTCCTCACAGCACACATGCCCACCCAGCTTTGTGTCATCTGCAAACTTGGAGATATTACATCTACTTCCCTCGTCTAGATCATTAATATATATTGTGAATAGCTGGGGTCCTAGCACCGATCCCTGCGGTACCCCACTAGTCACTGCCTGCCACTCGGAAAAAGACCCGTTTATTCCACTCTTTGCTTCCTGTCTGCCAACCAGTTCTCTATCCAAGTCAGTACCTTGCCCACAATCCCATGTGCCTTAACTTTACAGGCTAATCTCTTATGCGGGACCTTATCGAAAGCCTTCTGAAAGTCCAAATACACCACACCCACTGGTTCTCCCTTATCTATTTTACCAGTCACATCCTCAAAAAATTACAGATTAGTCAAGCACGATTTACCTTTTGTAAATCCATGTTGACTTTGTCCGATCCTGTCACTGTTTTCCAAGTGCTCTGCTATTACATCTTTTATAATGGACTCTAGCATTTTCCCCATTACCGATGTCAGGCTTACCGGTCTATAATTCCCTGTTTTGTCTTTACCACCTTTTTTGAATAGTGGGGTAACATTAGCTACCCTCCAATCCATGGGAACTGTTCCAGAGTCTATAGAATTTTGGAAGATGACCAGCAATGCATCTACTATTTCTAGGGCCACTTCCTTGAGTACCCTAGAATGTAGATTATCAGGCCCTGGGGATTTATCGGCCTTCAATCCCGTCAATTTCCCTAACACCATTTCCCTACAAATATTGATTTCTTTCAGTTCCTCCCTTTCATTAGACCCTAAGTTCCACGACATCTCTGGGAGGTTATTTGTGTCCTCCTTTGTAAAGACAGAACCAAAGTATGTATTTAATTGGTCCGCCATTTCTTTGTTCCCCATTATAAATTCCCCTGATTCTGACTGCAAGGGACCTACGCTTGACTTCACCAATCTTTTTCTCTTCACACATCTATAGAAGTTTTTACAGTCAGTTGTTATGTTCCCTTTAAGCTCACTCTCATACTCTATTTTCCCCCTCTTAATGAATCGCTTTGTCCTCCTTTGTTGAATCCTAAACTGCTCCCAATCCTCAGGTTTGCTGCTTTTTCTGGCCAATTTATATGTCCTCTCCTTGGATCTTGTGCTATCCCTAATTTCCCTTGTTAGCCACGGTTGATTCACCTTTTTTGTTTTATTTTTATGCCAAACAGGGATGAACAAATTCTGTAGTTCATCCATGCGATCTTTAAATGTTTGCCATTGCCTATCCACCTTCAACCCTTTGAGTAACATTCCCCAATTAATCCTACCCAACTCACGCCTCATACCATCGTAGTTTTCTTTATTTAAATTCAGGATCCTAGTCTCTGAGTCAACTACTTCACTCTCCATCTTAATGAAGAATTCTATCATATTATGATCGCTACGACCCAAGGGGCCTCGCACGATAAGATTGTTAATTAATCCTTTCTCATTACATAATACCCAGTCTAAGATGGCCTGATCTCTAGTTGGTTCCTCGACATATTGGTCCAGGAAACCATCCCATATACACTCCAGGAATTCCTCCTCCACAGTATTGTTACTAATTTGGTTAGCCCAATCTCTATGTAAATTAAAGTCACCCATGATAGCTACGGTGCCCTTATTGCACACGTCTCTAATTTCCCGTTTAATGCCATTCCCAACCTTCGCATTACTGTTTGGGGGTCTGTATTCAACTCCCACTAACGTTTTCTGTCCCTTGGTATTTCTCAGCTCTACCCATACAGATTCTACATCATCAGAGCTAATATCCTTACTTACAGTTGTGTTAATCTCCTCTTTAACCTTTAATGCTACCCCACCTCCTTTTCCATTTTGCCTGTCTTTCCTGAATATTGAATACCCCTGGATGTTGAGTTCCCAGCCCTGGTCACCCTGGAGCCATGTTTCCGTAATCCCAATCATATCATATTCGTTTACATCTATTTGCGCAGCTAATTCATCCACCTTATTACGAATGCTCCTCGCATTAAGACACAAAGCCTCCAGGCTTGTTTTTTTAACACTCTTAGACCTTTTAGAATTATTATTTACTGTGGCCACGTTTGATTTAAATGCTTGATTACTCTGACTGCCACTTTTGCTTTTCTCCTTCCTGTCTTTTGCTTCATCCTTGTTTCCCTTTCCTCTGTCTCCCCGCTCAGGTTCCCAACCCCCTGCCATTTTAGTTTAAACCCTCCCCCAGAGCACTAGCAAACACTCACCCTAGGACATCGGTCCCAGTCCTGCCCAGGTGCAAACCGTCCATTTTGTACTGGTCCCACCTCCCCCAAAGCCGGTTCCAATGTTCCAGGAATTTGAATCCCTCCCCCTTGCACCATTCCTCTAGCCACGTATTCATCTGAAATATCCTTCTATTTCTACTCTGACTAGCACGTGGCACTGGTAGCAATTCTGAGGTTAATACCATTGAGGTCCTATTTTTTAATTTACCTCCTAACTCCCTATATTCAGCTTTTAGGACCTCATCCTGGTTTTTACCTATATCGTTGGTACCTATATGCACCACTACAACTGGCTGTTCACCCTCCCCTTCCAAAATGCTCTGTAGCCGCTCTGATACACCCTTAACCCTTGCACCAGGGAGGCAACATACCATCCTGGAGTCTCGTTTGCGGCCGCAGAAATGCCTATCTATTCCCCTTACAATAGAATCCCTTATCACTATAGCTCTCCCACTCTTTTTCCTCCCGTCCTGTGCAGCAGAACCACCCACAGTGCCAGGAAGTTGGCTGCTGCTGCCTTCCTCTGATAAGCCATCTCCCTCACCAATATCCAAAGCGGTATATCTGTTTGAGAGGGGGATGGTCACAGGGGACCCCTGCACTACCTGCCTGCGCCTACTACTCTGCCTGGTGGTCACCCATTCTCTTCCTGCCTGTGCAGCCTTTACCTGCGGTGTGATCAACTCCCTAATCATGCTATCCACGATGTCCTCAGCATCGCGAATGCTCCAGTATGTATCCATTTGCAGCTCCAGTGCCGCAATGCGGTCTGCCAGTAGCTGCAGCTGGATACACTTCCCGCACACATGGTCTTCAGGGAAGTGTCCCTGATTTCCCACAGAGTGCAGGAGGAGCATATCACGGCGCCGAGCTGTGCTGCCAAGACTTACCCTTTAATTAATTCAAATTAAATCAAATCAAATCAATCCCACCAATTACACTACAATTAAATGATATATTCAAGGGCCCTTGTTTAACAGCAGTTCCCGCTACACAACAGAGACCCTAGAAAGTATAAACCACAAAATTTAAGTTTGGAAAAAATGAGAAAGAGAGAAATACTCACCAACCAATCACTTACCTGCTTTCTGGTGAACATCCTTCCTCAGATAAGGCGACCAAAACTGCACACAATACTCCATATGTGGTCTCACCAAGGCCCTGTACAACTGCAGCAAGACATCCTTGCTCCTGCACTCAAATCCTCTTGCTATGAAGGCCAACATACCATTTGCCTTCTTAACCGCCTGCTGCACCTGCATGCTTACCTTCAGCGACTGGTGCACAAGGACACCCAGGTCTCGTTGCACTTCCCCTTTTCCCAATCTATTGCCATTCAGATAATAATCTGCCTTCCTGTTTTTGCCACCAAAGTGGATAACCTTGCATTTATCCACATTATACTGCATCTGGCATGCATCTGCCCAATCACCCAACCTGTTCAAATCACACTGGAGTTTCTCGGCATCTTCCTCACAGCACACACACCCACTCAGCTTTGTGTCGTCTGCAAACTTGGAGATATTACATCTAGTTCCCTCATCTAGATCATTAATATATATTGTGAATAGCTGGGGTCCTAGCACCGATCCCTGCGGTACCCCACTAGTCACTGCCTGCCACTCAGAAAAAGACCTGTTTATTCCAACTCTTTGCTTCCTGTCTGCCAACCAGTTCTCTATCCAAGTCAGTACCTTGCCCCCAATCCCATGTGCTTTAACTTTGCACGCTAATCTCTTATGCGGGACCTTATCGAAAGCCTTCTGAAAGTCCAAGTACACCACATCCACTGGTTCTCCCTTATCTATTCTACCAGTTACATCCTCAAAAAATTCCAGTAGATTAGTCAAGCACGATTTACCTTTTGTAAATCCATGTTGTCTTTGTCCGATCCTGTCACTGTTTTCCAAGTGCTCTGCTATGACATCTTTTATAATAAACTCTAGCATTTTCCCCACTACCGCTGTCAGGCTTACCGGTCTCTAATTCCCCGTATTCTCTCCACCACCTTTTTTGAATAGTGGGGTTACATTAGCTACCCTCCAATCCATGGGAACTGTTGGATTGTAGGCTAGATTGTAAATAGCTGAGGCCCAAGCACTGACCCTTGCGATACCCCACTAGTTATCGCCTGCCAACCTGAAAATGAACCGTTTATTCCTACTCTCTGTTTCTGACCTTTAACCAATCCTCAAGCCATATTATCCCCAATCCCATTACTTTATTTGGAGGCAGTTGAAATCTCCCATGATTATTATTCTATGCCAGCTACTCACCTCGTAGATTGTCCACATATTTTTTCCTCCAATTCCCTTCCACTATTTGGTGGTCTATAGTATACCCTTATTAGGGTGATGAATCCCTACTTATCTTTTAACTCAATCCATGTGGATTCTGTATCTATCTTACTGCTAGTTATATCCTTTTTCTACTGCCATTATGCTATCTTTAACTTATCCAGCTACTCCACCTCACCTCCTCCCTTCCGTTCCTTCCTAAATGTGTTATATTCTGCAATATTTAGTTGCCAAACCTGTTCTCTACATAGCAATGTTTCAGCCATCCCTACGATATCCGGATCCTTAGGTTATTGCTTCCAGTTCATCCATTTTGTTTTGAGTACAACGTACATTGTTGTACCAACACTTTGGGGGAAAAATTTGGTATCGCCCTGTTTGGGGCGCCATTATCGGCCGTGCGCAAAGTTTAGCACCTGGCGCTAATTATCGCATCTGACAGCAAACTTGGCTTTTATCGCCCCTGGAGGTGATTGGAGCGCTAAATCAGGCGCTTCACACCTGTCTTAAGGCGTAAAGGCCGAGGAGCGAGGCGCTACCTCAGAGCGCTGGCGAAGCAAGGAAGGGCAAATCAAAATAAACCTGCAAAGTGCTGCTCAGTACTCAAATCTCCTTCACACAAAGTTGAATCTCTCCAGAAGTCTCTCTCTCTCTCTCAGAATGCGTGGTGCAAAAATGTCACCGACAAAGAAAGGCGGGAAGCAGGCGCCTTTAAATAGCGTTCCCCAAGTCCCTTTCTGACAGCATAACGCACCCCTCAACCTGTCGTTACTAGCAGCAGGCGGTAAGTCAGGGGGCGCCACTCAATATCCGGTTCGGGATGCTAACGGGGCGTTGTGCACTCGACTGACATCACAATCTGCCGGTGCAGAAGATCATAGCGGTAGTGCTTAGCGCCGCTGCAAAATATCTAATTAATTTCACGAGCGGCGCAAATATCACCGCGCCCGGGTGCCAGTTGCTTTGCGCCCCATTAGCGCCCTCTTAAGGTGCTAACGGGAGGCGCAAACAACTGATTTTTTCCCCTTTTATATCCATAATAAATATCGATAGTCATTAATAAATCCAAAGAGGAATTCAGAAGCAATTTCTTTACCCAGAGAGTGGTGAGAAGGTAGAGCTCACTACCACAGGGAGTGGTTGAGGCAATAATCATAGAATCATAGAAATTTGCGGAATAGAAGGTGGCCATTTGGCCCATTGTGTCTGAACCGACCGAGAAAGAGCTATCTGTAATGATATCAGCAAATAGTGATGTTATTTGCCTGTTGATTATGATGCCTTACCAGCATGTTTGCATGTATTGATTACTTATGCCTGACCAGCAGAGGTCATGTGACAGGGACAAGCAGTGTGGTTTAGTTTCAGTTTCGTTCTAGATGGATCTCTAGCACGGTGTCTCCTGTAAATGCTGTTAAAAAGAGTTGAACATACTTTAGATTAAAAGACATTCTCTTTCATAAATGTCTCGTCATTGAACCCACAAAGAAATCAGTACATGGTGTCAGAAGTGGCGGTAAGAGATGAAGAGAAAAAATCTGAAGTTAAATCAGCTCGCCACAAATTAGCAAGCCAAAAGAGAACATCGTTGCTTACCATTGGAGAACAGCTAACGAAGTGAAAAAATGGAAGGTTTACACCCACTGGCGACGCTTCAGTTGACAGGTAATGTGGCTGAAAATTGGAGGAGGTTCAAACAACGTTTGGGGGTGTATTTATCAGCAATCGGAGCTGATGAGAAAGGTGATAAAATGAAAGCGTCACTGTTCTTACATGTCGTGGGTGATGAAGCGCTGGAGGTGTATAATAACTTCACATTCGCTGCTGATGGAGACAAAATGAAGCTAGATAAAATAATGGAACAGTTTGAGGCCTACTGCATACCTAAACGTAACGTGACATTTGAGAGGCACAGATTTTTCACATGTGTACAGAAAACGGGTGAGACTATTGATCAGTATGTGACTGAACTAAGAAACCGAAGCAAATCGTGTGAATTTGGGGGACTGACAGAATCGCTGATAAAAGACAGACTGGTGTGTGGTATTCCAGATAATGGTCTAAGGGAAAGACTGCTAAGAGAGCAAGATCTAGACCTGGGAAAAGCCATAGCACTGTGTAGGGCTACAGAGACTGTGAAGTTGCAGGCAAAGGAGCTGTTCGGTGACAGTAGCTGCAACGTGGATGCAGTGAGAATGAACGGATACAAACCGTTTAACAAAAAGAGCACCAATGTGAAAAAAGAGGCGTGGCCAGCGAACGAAAATGAAAGGGACAATCGAAAGTCATGTAGTCGATGCGGTACACAGCATACACCAAGAAAGTGTCCAGCATATGGTAAAACATGCAATAGTTGCAACAAAAACAACCATTATGCCCGTTGCTGTAAGAACCAAGCGCAACAAAGCAAGGTCCATGCAGTAGATGAAAGCGAGATAGAGGAGTTCTATGTAGATGTTGTGTCTGAAAACAAAAAAGAAGAAAGAGACTGGATGTTGACACTAAAAGTGAATGACATACACATTCCATTTAAATTGGATACTGGAGCACAAGTTAATGCGATATCAGAGACTGATTTTAAGAAAATTAGACCCAGACCAAAGATACATGGAATCAAAGTGAAAGTGACAGGATACTCAGGTACGGATATACCAGTGAAAGGAAGATGCATTGTCAAAGTGACACACAAGGACAGAGAGCACACGCTAGCATTAATCGTGGTGCCAAAGGATGTGCAAGCCATACTAGGTTTAAAAGCCTGTGAGAGACTGAACCTGGTAAAGAGAGTCCTCGTTGTGGAAAGCGAAGGAAGACAGTCTATGATGAACTCGTGAAAGAGTACAAAGACCTATTTAAGGGTCTAGGCTGCATTCCAGGAGAACACACGATCAGAGTAGATAAAAGTATGACACCGGTCATACATCCATGCAAAAAGTTCCGTTTGCTCTTCAAAAGCAACTGAAGGCACAGTTGGACAGGATGGAAAGCCTGAACATGATTCAGAAGACAGATGAGCCAATTGAGTGGGTGAGTTCCCTCGTCATAGTGGACAAAAAGAATGGAATGCTCAGAATTTGCCTGGATCCAAGAGATCTAAACAGAGCAAAAAAGAGAGAGCACTTCAAGCTTCCTACACGTGAGGAAATCATGGCACAGTTTGCAAATGCAAAGTATTTCAGCAAGTTAGATGCATCATCAGGATTTTGGCAGATGAAATTGGATGAAGCAAGTTCAAGACTGTGCACATTCAACAGTCCATTTGGCAGATACAGATTCCTAAGGTTACCATTTGGCATTGCCTCAGCTCCTGAAGTGTATCAAAAAACTATCCATATGATCTATGAGCACCTGGAGGGAGTTGATACATCAATGGATGACATCATCATATGCGGAACCACGAGAACTGAGCATGACGAGAGACTGAAAAAAGTGCTGGAAGCAACAAGGAAAACAAACCTGAAGCTGAATAGAGAGAAATGCCAGCTCGGGGTGACAGAACTGACATTCGTGGGAGATATCCTCAGCAGTGAGGGCATCAGACCAGATCCCAGAAAGGTGTCCGCCATTGAGAATATGCCAAAGCCACAATGCAAAAAGGACGTGCAGAGGTTTAATGGAATGATCAACTACATGGGTAAATTCATATCCAACCTCTCAGAAAAGATGGCGCCACTGAGAAGGCTAACTGAAAAGAACATAGAATGGGAATGGAATCATGAGCATGAGAAGTCATGGAGCGATCTAAAGAAACTGCTCACAGAGGAACCAGTTCTGAGGTTTTATGACCCAGCGAGACCCATCAAGATATCATCAGATGCATCACAGAGTGGGCTCGGTGTCGTTCTTCTGCAAAAATATGACTACTGGCAACCTATTGCATATGCATCGCGCTCAATGACAGACGCGGAGACGTGATATGCTCGAATAGAAAAGGAGCTGCTCAGCATCACATACGCCTGTGAAAGATTTCACCAGTTTGTGGCAGGACAAGCAATCAGTGTAGAGACTGACCATAAGCCCTTGATTGCATTGTTCCAAAAGCCACTAAATAGCTGTCCGCTTAGAATACAAAGAATGATGATCAGGCTGCAACGCTATACACTGAATGTTGCGTACACACCGGGTAAGCTGATGCATACAGCAGACACGTTGTCCAGAGCTGTAGACCCAAGTGAGCCCGCAAACACCACAATGGATGAAAAAGTGAACGCCTACGTGGGCATGATCACAAGTGCACTGCCCATAGCAGATGCAAAAATGGAGCTCATAAAGACTGAGACAAACAAAGATGAAACAATGAGACGACTGAGGAAAAGCATCTTGGATGGATGGCCCAACATGAAGCAAGACTGCTCAGCTGACATGGCAGAGTACTGGAACTGCAGGGCGGAACTATCAGTGGTCGAAGACATCATCCAGAAAGGAAGTAAAATAGTTATCCCAAAGAGTCTGAGAAGAGAGATGCTAAAAAGGATCCATGGAGGACATCTGGGAATCGAAAAGTGTAAGAAAAGAGCACGAGAGGTGATGTACTGGCCACGAATCAACCAAGATGTGACAAATGAGGTGTCAAACTGCACAATATGCCTGAAATATCGAGCAAGCAATCCGGTAGAACCACTAAAGCCACACCCAGCACCAGACAGACCTTACCAGAAGGTAGGCGCTGACCTATTCGTATGTCAAGGGAAGGACTATCTTGTAGTCACAGACTATTACTCCCTGTATCCAGAGGTTTGTAGACTGCACACCACCACTGCAGATGCTGTGATAACATGTATGAAAGCCATATTCTCCAGACATGGCGTGGCAAGCGAGGTCTTCACAGACAACGGACCTCAGTTTTACAATGCAAGTTTCCGACACTTTGCCAAAGAGTGGGACTTTGTCCACACAACGTCAAGTCCTCACTATCCACAGTCCAATGGACTAGTGGAAAAATCGGTCCAGACAGTGAAAAAGACTGATGTACAAGGCAAAAGACAGTGGAACTGACTTCTACCAGAGCATGCTTGTATACCACACAACGCCGCTCGAGTGTGGTAAGCCACCAGCCCAACTCCTTATGGGACGTATGCTAAGGTCAAACCTACCCATCCCGGAGAACCTCCTGAAAACAAAAGAGGGGGAGAAAGTGAGGAAGTTCAAAGAGCAACAGAAAGAAAAGCAAAAGTACTACTATGACAGAGGAACACAAAACCTACCTGAACTCCACACTGGTGACCAAGTAAGGTTCAAAGACAAAACAAACACATGGACTCAGAAGGGAACTGTCCTGAGTGAAGTTCAACCAAGATCATACACCATTCAGACAGATGAGGGTGCTGTTCTGAGAAGAAATCATCGAGATCTTCTCATGGGACCAGCCACAGCAAGTCAAAAGACTGATACTGTTGAACAACCTGATCACACAGCTGAGAATCAATCATCTGAGGCAACAACTCAGATTCAAGGACAATCAATCAGAAAATCCTCAAGACACGTGAAGCCTCCTGAGAGACTCATTGAGCAAATTTAAGGACTATTGTTATAGAAGGAAGTAATGTTATCTTATTCTTTCTTCAAGTTCTAGTGTAGTTACATATTTCATGTGAACACACAAAGCAAGGTTAAAAAACTTTGATCATGATAATGATAATGTAAGTTCATTAAGTGTTACTGTTAAAATGCAGATTAATACAAAGAAAACATGTTGTTAGTTAAAAGTAAAATACTTTTGTTTTAAGAAAGGGAGAGGTAATGATATCAGCAAATAGTGATGTTATTTGCCTGTTTGATTATGATGCCTTACCAGCATGTTTGCATGTATTGATTACTTATGCCTGACCAGCAGAGGTCATGTGACAGGGACAAGCAGTGTGGTTTAGTTTCAGTTTCATTCTAGATGGATCTCTAGCATGGTGTCTCCTGTAAATGCTGTTAAAAAGAATTGAACATACTTTAGATTAAAAGACATTCTCTTTCATAAATGTCTCATCATTGAACCCACAAAGAAATCAATACACTATCCAGCCTAATCCCACTTTCCAGCTCTTGGTCCGTAGCCCTGTAGGTTACAGCGCCTCAAGTGCATATCCAAGTATTTTTAAATGTGATGAGGGTTCCTGCCTCTACCACCCTTTCAGGTAGCAAGTTCCAGACCCCCACCACCCTCTGGGTGAAAAAAGTTTTCCTCAACTCTTCTCTAATCCTTCTACCAATTACTTTAAATCTATGCCCCTGGTTATTGACCTCTCTGCTAAGGGAAATAAGTCCTTCCTATCCACTCGATTTAGGCCCCTCATAATTTTATACACCCCAATTAAGTCTCCCCTCAGCCTCCTCTGTTCCAAAGGAAACAACCCCAGCCTATCCAATCTTATCTCATAGCTAAAATTCTCCAGACCAGGCAACATCCTTGTAAATCTCCTCTGTACACTCTCTAGTGCGATCACATCATTCCTGTAATGTGGTGACCAGAACTGCACACAGTACTCTAGCTGTGGTCTAACTAATGTTTTATACAGTTCAAGCACAAGCTCCCTGCTCTTATATTCTATACCTTGGCTAATAAAGGAAAATATCCCATATGCCTTTTTAACCAACTTACCCACCTGTCCTGCAACCTTCAGGGATCTATGGTCATGCACTCCAGGGTCCTTTTATTCCTCTACACTTCTCAGTATCCTACCATTTGTGCTTTTCCTTGTCTTGTTAGCCCTCCCCAAATGCATTACCTCACACTTCTCCGGATTGAATTCCATTTGCCACTTTTCTGCCCACCTGACCAGTCCATTGCCTAGATGCATTCAAGGGGAAGCTAGAAAAATACATGAGGGAGAAAGGAATAGAAGGATATGCTGATACGGTGAGATGAAGTAGGGTGGGAGGAGGCTCGTGTGGAGCATAAACACCAGCATAGACCAGTTGGGCCAAATGGCCTGTTTGTGTGCTGTAAATACTGTGTCATTCTATGTAAATGTGCCGTAATGACTCTAGACCTCTGCTCTCTTGTCTCATGGCCCTGACATCTTTTTTTTAATTCGTATATGGGATGTGAGCATTGCTGGCAAGGCCAACATTTATTGCCCATCCCCAGTTGCCCTTTAGAAGGTGGTGGTGAGCCGCCTTCTTGAACTGCTGCAGTCCGTGTGGTGAAGGTACTCCCACAGTGCTGTTAGGGAGGGAGTTCCAGGATTTTGACCCAGCGACGATGAAGGATCGGCGATATACTTCCAAGTCAGGATGATGTGTGACTTGGAGGGGAACTTGGAGGTGGTGGTGTTCCCATGCGCCTGCTGCCCTTGTCCTTCTAGGGGGTAAAGGTCGCAGGTTTGGGAGGTGCTGCCGAAGAGGCCTTGGTGAGTTGCTGCAGTGTATCTTAGAGATGGTACACACTGCAGCCACGGTACACCGGTGGTGGAGGGAGTGAATGTTTATGGTGGTGGATGGGATGCCAATCAAGTGGACTGCTTTGTCCTGGATGGTGTTGAGCTTTTTGAGTGTTGTTGGAGCTGCACTCATCCAGGCAAGTGGAGAGTATTCCATCTCACTCCTGACTTGTGCCTTGTAGATGGTGGAAAGGCTTTGGGGAGTCAGGGGGTGAGACACTCGCCGCAGAATACCCAGCATCTGACCTGCTCTTGTTGCCACAGTATTTATGTGGCTGGTCCAGTTAAGTTTTTGGTCAGTGGTGACCCCCAGGTTGTTGATGGTGGGGTATTCCGTGATGTGTGGCGCGAATGTTAACTGCCACTTAACAGCCCAAGCCTGAATGTCGTCCAGCTCTTGCTGCATGCGGGCATGGACTGCTTCATTATCTGAAGAGTTGCGAATGGCATTGAACACTGTGCAGTCATCAGCGAACATCCCCACTTCTAACCTTCTGATGGAGGGAAGGTCATTGATGAAGCAGCTGAAGGTGGTTGGGCCTAGGACGCTGCCCTGAGGAGCTCCTGTAGCGATGTCCTGGGGCTGTGATGATTGACCTCCAACCACTACAACCATCTTCCTTTGTGCTAGGTATGACTTCAGACAGTGGTGCATTTTCCCATTGACTTAGGTTTTACTAGGGCTCCTTGATGCCACACTCGGTCAAATGCTGCCTTGATGTCAAGGGCAGTCACTCTCACCTCTCCTCTGGAAGTCAGCTCTTTTTTCCATGTTTGGACCAAGGCTTTAATGAGGTCTGGAGCCGAATGGTCCTGGCAGAACCCAAACTGGGCATCAGTGAGCAGGTTATTGGTGAGTAAGTGCCGCTTGATAGCACTGTCAATGACACCTTCCATCAGTTTGCTGATGATTGAGAGTAGACTGATAGGGTTGTAATTGGTTGGATTGGATTTGTCCTGCTTTTTGTGGACAGGACATACCTGGACAGTTTTCCCACATTGTCGGATGGATGCCAGTGTTATAGCTGTACTGGAACAGCTTGGCTAGAGGCGCGGCTAGTTCTGGAGCACAAGTCTTCAGCACGATAGCCGCGATGTTGTCGGGGCCCGTAGCCTTTGCTGTATCCAGTGCGCTCAGCCGTTTCTTGATATCACGTGGGAGTATCTGAAAATATTACTTTGTGTTTACCAAGAAGTATCTTACCTATATCTCTATAATAATGGCTCCCTTGAGATGTTCTTTACTGGAAATGACACTGTGAAAGAGGAATGCCTGGCTTGGCTTTGAAGTGTCAGAGCAGAGATGCTTAAATCATTAACAACAAGCAGCATGCTTAAAAGATTCCGCTCCGCTGAGGGCTAGACTTAATAAAAATGCAGTTTCCTATGATCTTTCAACGTTCAGAGTCATTTTGTTTTAAGCAAAACATAAGTCTGTATTGATTATTCCTGACACTTCAGGTTATTAACTTGATGGTGTCAGGCTGTATGGATCGCGAGGTATAAACTTCCATTCAGCTGAGGCAAGGAGCAGCTTGGCAACAGCTCTCAGGGGAAGTGACAAGCAGCCCGCCTTTCGGAATGCAGTTTTACGTCTCGTAATGAAAACGAGCACTCGGCTCTTTGAGGCTGCGATTAAAGGTCAGTCTGTCTGTACCACAGCTTCTTTGGGCTGATGGAGCACGTCGGGTAATCATTCGGACTTTCCTTCCCCTCATTAATACCATGATAAGGGCACCATTAGGACAACATGGGGGGGGGGGGGAAACCTGGCAATCATGGGACAGAAGAACCGGCTTGCGATTCAGTGGACCCTGCGGATATGTGGCGAACTATTAATCACCGCCCTGTAATATCATTTATAGTTAGTGGCTTTCTTATATATTTACTGTTCACCCGTCCCCGTGCTCGCTGATCTACATTGTCTCCCGGTCTGGTTACGCCTGGATTTTAAAATTCTCATCCTTCTTTTGAAATCCCTCCATGGCTTCGCCCCCCCACCCCTCCCTATCTCTGTAACCTCCTCCAGCCCCACAACCCTCCGAGATCTCAGCCCTCCTCCAATTCTGGCTTCTTGCGCATCCCCGATTGTCGTCGCTCCACCGGTGGCGGCTGAGGCTGACGGGGCCCTGAGCTCTGGAATTCTCTCCCTCTAAACCTCTCCGCCTCTCTCTCCTCCTTTAAGATGCTCCTTGAAACCTACCTCTCTGACTGAGCTGTTGGTCAGCTGCCTTAATATCTTCTAATGGGGCTCGGTGACAAATTTTGTATGATAACAATCCTCTGAAGTGCCATGGGACGTTTTACTAGATGCTCTATTAAATGCAAGCTGTGGTTGTTGTTGTTACATTGCAAAGGTCAGTAGGACTGCAGCAAAGGCCTAGTCGGTGAACTCGCTGCTCAATACAACCTTGGGAGATCTACAGCACAACCCCCACTCTACATTGGATTGGCAATCTCAGCTGAGTGGTGTTAACGGGCACAATTGATGGCTCGGCTGTTGTACCCAAACCCCGTGGTCAACTCGCCTGCTGCCATTCATAATTGTACTTGGAAAAATGGACCCTTCAGCTCAGTACCAGAGAGTGGCTGGCAATCGGGACATTGGCCCAGAAATTCCAGAACGGGGCTTGCAGCGCGTGCAAGCCCCGTATTTACACTTACCCCGCGTACTGCCGATCAGCTCCAGGGACGCCTGGAATTGGTGTTTCCAGAAGAAGAATCCCGGGCAGCGTATGACGTCACGCCGCCCAGGAGTGCAGCCAGCGCGAAGCCAGGAGCGTGCAGTGCAAGTGAGACACGCCCCTTGAGGTCTCAGTTTCACTGGACACGCCCCCAATGTTTCTGTCAAGCTGCTAAGCATTTTTACATGCAAAGCAGCAGTTTAAATAGGTTTTTGGAAGTTTTTTGAAGATTTTGGTAACTTTTATAAACTTTTTAAAATGTTTACATTATTTTGAGTAATCTGAAGTAGTTTTAAACAGAATTAAAGCAATTTAAAGACTTTTAAAAGCCCTAAAAGAATTTTTTTAATTCCATTTATTTATTTAGCAATGTCGTCGTCATACGTGTCTTCACACTGTTCCCTTTGGGGAACTGTATGAAGTGGTGGAAGGATTTATGGCCATGATTAACGCTCATTCCGTGACCGTAACCATCTTTGAACCAGGCATTAGGGCGGTTAGTCCTATGGCGGGAGGGTTTTACGGGCTTCCACAAGCTATACAAGGAGGGGGGGCCACCCACACCCACGGACGCAAATATCCCACTGGATGTCAACCCAGAATTTAGAGCCGGAGCTCCGACTCCACTTGCCGGGACTGTCTGGAGCGGGGTTCGAAACCCTACCCTGATCTGGCCCAGCGGCGGGGATCCTACCGCTATGACAAAGGCCCAATCCGATTAGCAACGTGAAATGGCAGCATAGGGCTCCAGTCACGGGGAGGGAAAAGGCGCAGGAAACGTATGGGTGTCACCTTTTGTGCGGAGTGGGCCTTTTGCGTAGCAGTAAGCATCCCCGCCACTGGGCCAGAAGGAGTAGGGTTTTGAACCCCACTCCAGACAGTCCCGGCAAGTGGAGTCGGAGTTCCAACTTTAAATTCTGGGTGGACATCCAGCGGGATACTTGCGTCCGTGGGTGTTGGTGGCCCCCCCCCCCTCAGATGGGTTGTGGGAGCCCGTAAAACCCTCCCGCCATAGGACTAACCACCCTAATGGCTGGTTCAAAGATGGTTACGGTCACGGAATGAGCGTTAATCACGGCCATAAATCCTTCCACCACTTCATACAGTTCCCCAAAGGGAACAGTGTGAGGATACGTACGATGATGACCTCTTGCGCAATGCACCTCCTTGGACCCTCAGTCGCAGATGCGAGGGGGCAAGTCGTGCAATTGTTAAATTTTTCATTTTATTGACATGTAAAATGTTGGCCCAGTAATTCCCTTCCAAATGCGCGAGTACGGTCGGGGTACTTACGCATCTGGCTGGATGAAATGCCGGTTTTCAGCATGCACAGTGCATGTGGGGAAAACCGGCATTTCCTGTCCTCTGAACGAAGGGGTTCAGAGGCAGAACGCGTGCGACTGCACAGGCAGCGCGTGCGCAGTATAATTCGCCGCTTTCATTAATGCTTTCAGTGAGGTCAAGTCATTACAACTTACACATGAAAAAAGCATGGGTACAGTTGCTCCAGAGGCTGCGGAGGAAGATATTTATTATCGTGGAGCTTCTGAAAGTATGTATGTCTGTATATATTCCTTTGCGTGTTATGTATATATTCCTTTACTTATGTGTATGAATGTATTATTTAATTATGACTTTCAGAGAAAGTAACTTATTGGAAAATCATAATTAAAAACATACATTCATACACATTAGTAAAGGAATATAAAACATACATACATATACGTAAAGGAATATATGTGGACATACATACATAACTTATTCTCACATTCCATTCACACAGCCACAATTGCTCCTTCTACCTACCGTTCTGAAAACCCTTTAAAAAAAAAAAAATTTTAACTTTAAAACTTACTTAAAATTTCTTAAAATAACTTCCCTCCCTTTCCCAAACAAAAATATTGCATTTCAGAAGCTCCACGATAAAATGTTTCTTCCTCCGCAGCCAATGAACCACTTTACACTTGCTTTTTTCAAGTGTAAATTCTGAGGTCTTACCCTCACGGATTTCATGAATGAAATCTACGAAGTTCACTGCACAAGCGCTGCCTGTGCAGTCGCACGCGCTCGAGGTCTTGAAATGCCGGCGTTCCCCGCATGCGCTGTTCATGCTGAACGCCGGCATTTCCAACGGCCAGATGCGTGAGTACCCCGAGCGCACTCACGCCTTTGGCCGCGAATTTCTGGCCCAATAGGAACAGGAGTAGGCCGTTCAACCCCTCGGGCCTCCACCTGCCATTCACTTACATCATGGCTGATCTGCGCCTCAAACTCCAGTTTCCCGCCGTTGCTCCATATCCCTTGATGCCCTTACCCCAAGAAACGTCTGCCTGCAAACGATCCCCTTTTGAAAGTGACTATGAACATCGGCAGTGTGAATATCTCAGGCAGTTACATAATCTTCTTTTAGAAAGACACGGATTAATCAAGGACAGCCAGCACCGATTTGTTAAGGGAAGGTCGTGTCTGACAAACGTGATTGAATTTTTTGAGGAGGTAACAAGGAGGGTAGATGAGGGTAGTGCATTTGATGTAGTGTATATGGAATTTAGCAAGGGTTTTGATAAGGTTCCACATGGCAGACTGGTCACGCAGTTAAAAGCCCATGGGATCCAGGGCAAAGTGTCAAGTTGGATTCAAAACTGGCTCGGAGGCAGGAAGCAGAGGGTCATGGTTGATGGGTGTTTTTGTGACTGGAAGGCTGTTTCCAGTGGGGTTCCGCAGGGCTCAGTACTAGGTCCCTTGCTTTTTGTGGCATATATCAATGATCTAGACTTGAATATAGGGGGTATGATTAAGAAGTTTGCAGATGATACTAAAATCGGCTGTGTGGTTGATACTGAAGAAGGAAGCTGTAGACTGCAGGAAGATATCAATAAATTGGTCAGGTGGGCAGAACAGTGGCAAATGGAATTCAATCCAGAGAAGGAAAGGGAACACACATTGGGCCAGTAATTCCTGTCCCAACGCGTGAGTACGGACGGGGTACTCACGCGTGGGCCCGGAGGAATTGCCGGTTTTCAGCATGCACAGCGCATGCGGGGAAATCCGGCATTTCCTCTCCTCTGACCCAAGGGGTTAAGAGGCGGAACGCATACGACGTATCAGGCAGCGCGTGCGCGCTGAATTTCCTTTTTTTGTAAAGAGTTGCCCGTGCGTAAAGGCCTCTGGTTTTTACGCGTGAAAATACCAGATGTAAGTACTTAGTTTTACAGGTAAGTGGTCTATTAATACAATTTAGAATTTTTTTTCCACAGGTTTATTATTTTTAAAGAATTTACAGTAAGGTAAGTGTATTTCTAGACCTATTTGTTAAAAAATTATTATTTTTTTAAATTTGATTAATTGTTTAAAATAGTTTTTTTTACAGTTATTCATAGTTCATTTATTTAGTGGGATTTTTTAAAACTTTTATTTGTAGTTTAAGTGCTGTTTTGGGCGCCCTGAGTTTTCATGAGTTTGACAGTTCTTACTATCAAACTCATGAATGAACTTTTGCAACCTCCCATTGGTTGCCCAGTGCCCACGTGATCCCAGCTGGCTCATCAAAATAACTACGCTTTAATTCTGTTTAAAACTACTTTACATTCTTCAAAATAATTTAAAAGTATTTAAAACTTTATAAAAGTTACTTAAAGATTAATAAAAATACAACAATGTCTTTAAAATGCTGCTCTGCATGTAGAATCGCTTTGCAGCTTGTGTTAAAAATTGGGGGCGTGGCCTATGTTAAGGAGACCTCAAGGGGCGTGTCTAACTTAGACTCCGCGCTCGAGGCTTCGCGCTGGCTGCACTCCTGGGTGGCGTGACGTCAGACGCTGCCTGGGGGTAATCAACTGAAAACAGGAATTGCAAGCGTCCCGGGAACCGAACGGCAGGCGCGCCGGGTAAGTGCTCATCGGGGGCTTGCACTCGCGGCAATCCCCCGAGCCTAATTTCTGGGCCATAAAATCATAGGACACTGAGTACTGTAGAGGAAGCACGGTGGCATAGTGGTTAGCACTGTTGCCTCACAGCGCCAGGGACCCGGGTTCGAATCCGGCCTCGGGCGACTGTCTGTGTGGAGTTTGCACATTCTCCCCGTGTTTGCGTGGGTTTCCACCGGGTGCTCCGGTTTCCTCCCACAGTCCAAAGATGTGCGGGTTAGGTTGATTGGCTATTATAAATTGACCCTTAATGTTAGGGGGATTAAATACGTGGGGTTACGGGGATCGGGTGGGATATGTGTCGGTGCAGGCTCGATGGGCCGAAATGGCCTCTATCTGCACTGTGGGGTTTCTGTGAAAGGGACCTTGGAGTGCATGTCCACAGATCCCTGAATGTAGCAGGCCAGGTAGATAAGGTGGTTAAGAAGGCATACAGAATGCTTGCCTTTATTAGCCGTGGCATAGAATACAAGAGCAGGGGGGGGTTATGCTTGAAATGTATAAAACACTAGTTAGGCCTCGGCTAGAGTACTGCGTGCAGTTCTGGTCACCACATTACAGGAAAGATGTGATTGCACTAGAGAGGGTACAGAGGAGATTTACAAGGATGTTGCCGGGAGTAGAGAATCTTAGCTGTGAGGAATGACTGGATAGGCTGGGTTTGTTTTCCTTGGAACAGAGGGGAGACCTTATTGAGGTGTATAAAATTATGAGGGGCCTAGATAAAGTGGATAGAAAGGACCTATTTCCCTTAGCAGAGGGGTTCAAAACCAGGGGGCACAGATTTAAAGTAATTGGTGGAAGGTTTAGAGGGGATTTGAGGGGAAATTTCTTCACCCAGAGAGTTGTGGGGGTCTGGAACTCACTGCCTGAAAGGGTGGTAGAGGCAGGAACCCTAACCACATTTAAAAAGTACTTGGATGTGCACTTGGGATGCTCTAACCTGCAGGGCTACGGACCAAGAGCTGGGAAGTGGGATTAGGCTGGATAGCTCTTTGTTGGCCGGTGTGGACACGATGGGCCGAAATGGCCTCCTTCCGTGCTGTAACTGTCTATGATTCTATGATAATCTTGTTTTACTGTGAAATTCCTTGCTCTTCCCCTTCATCGATCCATCTGTCATTGTTTTTGAGACACGCTGGGGGAATTTACACCCAAATCGCCCGGGTGGTCAGACTGATACCTGGGATGGCAGGAACGATGTATGAGGAGAGATTGGGTTGATTGGTCATATACTCGCTGGAGTTTAGAAGAATGAGAGGGGATCTCATTGAAACTTATAAAATTCTAACAGTACTAGACAGACTAGATGCAGGAAGGATGTTCCCGATGGCGGGGGAGTCCAGAACCAGGGGTCATAGTCTAAGGATAAGGGGTAAGCCATTTAGGACTGAGATGAGGAGGAATTTCTTCACCCAGAGAGTGGTGAACCTGTGGAATTCTCTACCACACAAGGCAGTGGAGGCCAATTCATTAAATATATTCAAGAAGGAGTTAGATATATTTCTTAAGGCTAAAGGGATCAAGGGATATGGGGAGAAAGCAGGGACAGGGTACTGAATTTGGATGATCAGCCATGATCTCATTGAATGGCGGAGCGGGCTCAAGGGGCTGAATGGCCTACTCCTGCTCCTATCTTCTATGTTTCTATGTCATCCTGTGACGCGGGCGACCGCCCAATGGCGGGTACTACAATGGGTGGGCGATCTGCCCAAGCGGTGAAGGCGTGAATTTACCCCCCTCCCATCCCCCCCACCCCTGCTCCATTGACCTAATGCCACAAGTTGCAAGGGCTATGGGAGAAAGAGCAGGCAAGAGCGGGACTAATTGGACAGCTCTTTCAGAGAGCCAGCACAGGCCCGATGGGCCACCCGGCCTCATTCAGTGCTGTAAGACTCTGCCAAGTTGCGTAGGGAGTGACAGGCAAAAACATTTTTGCGGAGCATCTTTAATCTATATTCTGATCTGCTCACTGTGAAACGTAAACATCAAATCTCATTTTTAAAATGCCAAGTGTGTAATTTATTAGTCTTGAGGTTATATGTGCTCCCTTCTGCCTCTTTCATGCAATGCTCCTGGGATTTAGTGCTGAGGTTTCGAGCTACAATGATTTTTTACCTCAGTAACAGAGACTGGCATTGATTAAGAAAGGCTACAGACTCTGAGGTTAATGACTTACCGAGTAGCTATCCACCAGTGAATAGTTTTTTTTGTGGTAGCTTTTGATTAAACAAAAACGGATTTGCAAAAAGTTACTGGACAGAAGGTGGAAGAGAGATCAAGCCCAGATGGTGTGCATCCCAGAATACCGAGAGAGGCTGGGGAAGAGATAATGGGCGAACTAATCATCATTTTTCAAAATGTCTTTGGATATGTGAAGTGTGCCAGAAAAAAAGGCTGACAAATCTACTGCCCTGTTCATTAAAAAATAAAGGGCAAAGGAACTAACCGGGAATTTTCCACCATTTTGCAACCGGGGAATGCTATTTTTTCCCGTGAAATCAGAGGGTAAAGGCCGCTCGATTTGTGGCACCGGGTCTCGGTTGTCCTGGCTTTGATCTTGTGTCTCCAGGGTTCCTCACAAGGGTGGCAGAGCGCTTGTTCCCAGCAAGCTTCCTGGCTTGCTTTCCCAAACTGCCATTGCTGGACCACACCCCTAAAATGTGCTATCATGGAGGCTTTGATCCCCGATTTTAACTGTCCACCCGCTTGCAGCAAACCGTGCCCGGGGTGGGCGTGCTGTTAAAATAAAAGGAGTCACTTACCCCCCGCACCCCTCCACCCAGATCCTGCTTCCTTCCCGCTGTGTCCCCATATGAACCTACTTACTTTCCTCTTGAGCTTCCCTGATTATAATCGCTCAACCATTGGTGGCTGTGCCTTCTGTTGCCTGGGCCCTAAGCTCTGGAATTCCCTGCCTAAACCGCTCTGTCTCTGTACCTCTCTTTCCTCCTTTAAGATGCTCCTTAAAACCTACCTCTTTGACCAAGCTTTAGGTCACCTGCCCTAATTTCTCCTTATGTGGCTCGGTGTCAAATTTTTATGTCTTACAACACTCCTGTGAAGCGTCTTGGGACGTTTTACTATGTTAAAGGCGCTATATAAATACAAGTTGTTGTTGAATCTCCCTTGCCCAGACGCCCCATTGGAGCTGAGCCCTCACTGCTTTGCACTCGGCCCCTCAGGGGGGATCGGAGAAGAGGCTGGGAGGAAGGCCCCGGAGGTCCAATCCAGGTAGGTTTCTTTTCCCTTACAGGCTCACCACAAAGGCTGCCACCTGATTGCGGTTCTTGGACCCGCGGCGAGCAGGCCCCCACCACCAGAGGCCATTTCCTGTCAGGGTGGCTTTCGTGGAATCATACAGCGCGAGAAGGAGGTCATTCTGCCCATCCTGCCTGTGCCGGCTCTGTGAAAGTGCTCCCCGATTAGTCCCTCCAATTCCAGGGGCAGGTCCGCTGCCGAGGAACAGTTGTGTCTGGCGTGGGGTGGAGGATGGGGTGTGTGGCGGTGGCGGGGGGGCTTATTAAAATGACATGAACCCAAAAACAAAAGTGACTCAGGTCAGGAGGGAGTGAACTTGCTGACTTGTAACCATGCGGAGTGGGGGGAATGGGAGGTTTGTGGGGACAGATAAATCGCCCCTATCTACAGAGAGCTGGCACGGACTCGATGGGCCAAATGGCCTCTTTCTGTGCCGTTATGACTCTATCACTCTATGGGGGAAAAATTCAGTATCGCCCCGTTTGGGGCGCGATTATCGGCCGTGCGCAAAGTTTAGTACCTGGCGCTAATTATCGCCTCCGAAAGCAAACTTGGCTTTTATCGCCGAGGAGCGAGGCGTTACCTCAGAGCGCTGGCAAAGCTCATGTGATGTCAGTCAGCAATGGAACACAAACACACTGGCACCGGTCAATTCTTAAAGGGGAGTTCTAATGAATGGTCATCGACCTGAAACGTTAACTCTGTTTCTCTCTTCACAGATGCTGCTTGACCTGCTGAGTTTCTCCAGCATTTTCTGTTTTTATCTTAAAGGAGAGTTGATCTTGCTCTCCAGCCACACCCAGCTCATTGCAGCCTTGAATCTCAGCCTGGAGAGACCTGTACATCAAATCTGCTGGAAAGAACAATGGAGAGACCCAGGGAAAGAGCTCAGAGTGCAGCCCCCACAGTCTCTTCTAAATTGATACAAGGAAGGGCAAATCAAAATGGACCTGCAAAGTGCTGCTCAGTACCCAAAACTCCTTCACACAGCGTTGAACCTCTCCAGAAGTCTCTCTCTCTCTCTCAGACTGCGTGGTGCAAAAATGTCACGAACAAATAAAAGGCAGGAAGCGGTCACCTTTAAATAGCGCTCCCCCAGTCGCTTTCTGACAGCAAAACGCTCCCCTCAACCTGTCGTTGCTAGCGGCAGGTGGTAAGGCAGGGGGCGCCACTCAATATCCGGTCCGGGGCGCTGCCGGGGCATTGCGCACTCGACTGACGTCACGATCTGCCGGCGCAGGAGATCGCGGTGGTAGTGTTTAGCGCCGCCGCAAAATGTCTAGTTAATTTCGCGAGCGGCGCAAACATCGCCGCGCCCGGGCGCTAGTTGCTTTGAGCCCCAATTAGCGCCCTCTTAAGGCGCTAACGGGAGGCGCAAACAACTGAATTTTGCCCCCTATGACTCTAGTCGGTTCGTCTGAAGTTGGTTGTGTGTAAACTCCTATGAGGAGATCTTACAAATTTGCACTTCAGAACTACATACGATTCTCTGCTCCGGAGATTCAGGGGCCAGGAACAGTTGTTGGAAATTGGGAAGAGGACAACCAGTCCAACAGGGTTTTCCCTTCACAGCGGCAGTGCAAATTTCTAAAATCCGCCCTGTGGAGTCCATGACGTGTATTGCCTTGAAGCAGCTCTACCGTAAAGGGACCTCTTCTAAGGACGGTACGAGAGCGCTGTGGTTGTGTTAGTGGACTGGTAATCAAGAGGCCTGGAATAATAATCCAGAGGGCATGAGTGCCATTGTGTAGTTTGAGAATTTGATTTCAGTTCATTAAAAAAAAGTTGGAGATCAAAAGCTGGTATAAGTAAAAGTGACCATGAAGCTGTCAGATTCCAGTTAAAATAAAAACCCGAACCAGTTCACTAATGTGGTTCCCAACTTGCCATCCTTACCCGGTCAGCACTTATATCTGACATCAGTCCCAGCACCAATGTGGTTGAGTCTTGACAGCCCTCTGAAGTGGCCTAGCGAGGCACTCAGTTGTACCAAACTGCTAGAAGACCCACCACCTCCCAAAACCCGCGACCTCTACCACCTAGAACGACAAGAGCAGTAGGCGCATGCGAGCAGCACCAACTCTAGGTACCCCTCCAAGTCACACACCATCCTGACTTAGAAGTATGTCGCCGTTCCTTCATCATCGCTGGGTCAAAACTCCCTCCCTAACAGCACTGTGGGAGCACCTTCACCACACGGACTGCAGCGGTTCAAGAAGGCGGCTCACCAGATCCTTCTCAAGGGCAATTAGGGGAAAATTGAGTCACGCCCCCTTTGGGGCGCTTACTTCGCCGGGATGCTACCGAAAAAATTAGTGTCCCCGCGGCCGATTTTCCCAGGTAGTGCCACGAGAGGGAGGAGGGGCGCTACTGAAAACGCCCCGTGTCCCTCTTGGGGCACTGCGAGGCAATATCGCGCTGCTACGTGCCGCAGTGTCACGCGCTGTGGCATGTTGCGCTGCGGTACTGCAGGCCTTCCTCCCCTTATTAAAAGGGGAGGGGCCTGGTGCAGCGCGTCCCGGCGCCCAGCTGGGCCACCAGGGATCGGGATTGCTGGCAAATGAGCCCGGCACTCAAGAGGACCTTCAAGAGGGGTGCCGGGCTCACGGAGAGCAGCTGGCACCCCGTGGGGGGTCAACACGGGGGCCAGGGACAGCAAAGGGGGCAGATGCTGGCAGGTGGCCAACAACAAAAATGGCCGCCCGCCACCATCCCTTTAACTAGTGCCGTCCCGGCCGCAGGTAGGCCCCCCCCTGACCCCGGCGGACATAGTGTCCAGCGGTAAGTCAGGGGACGCTACCGAAGATGGCGGCCAGGGCACGAGCGGGGCGCTGCGCACGCCGATGACGTCATTGCTGGCGGCGCAGCGCCGCAAGGTGCTGACAGTTACCGCTGCCACTAACCTCCCGCTGAATTTTGCAGGAGGCGTTGGTGGAACCGCGCCTGGGCGCTAGCTGCTTTGCGCTCCGTTAGCGCCCTCTTAGGCGCAAAGCAACCAAATCTTTCCTCCTAAATGATAGCCTTGCCTGCGACATCCACGTCCGAAGAATTTATTTTAAAAATCATTGTTGGACTATGGCATTTGACCTCAGTGCTCTTGACTCGGCATGGAACTAAATTATCCAGGGTTCCCACTCCTGTTCTAAACCCTGATGGAAGCGCTAGTGCGGGGAGCAGGCCCAGACTCACTGGGTTCCACCGTGGCCTCCACGGTGGAACAACCTACGGCACTCCACGTTTCTGCTCAGAATCGAAGAGTGGCCACTCGGCGGAGGTGCCAGTGCCCATGGAACCGTACGTGGGTCAGCAACAGTTCCGTCCCCTCAGCACAGAAGCGGAGAACATTGTGTGGGGAAAATAAAATAAGCTCCCTCTACATTCTTCTTAGGTACTCCCTCAGAACCGAGGATGACTTGCTTCCACATTAAAAATGAGTTTGCAGGTGACTGATGAGTCCAATGCGGGACCTACAGTCTCTGTCACAGGTGGGGCAGACGGTGGTTGAAGGGGCGGGTGGGTGGGGTGCTTGGGTTGACGTGCGCTCCTTCCACTGTTTGCGCTTGGCTTCCGCTTGCTCCCAGCGAAGAGACTCGAGGTGTTCGGCGCCTTCCCGGATGCTTCCCCTCCACTTTGTACGGTCTTGGGCCAGGCATTCCCAGGTGTCGGTGGGGATGTTGTCGATGGTGAAGTCCAAAACCGCCTTCAGTGTGCCAGTGCAGCCTTCGGTCGCCTGAGGAAGAGAGTGTTTGAAAACCAGGACCTCAAACCTGGCACCAACCTCATGGTCGACAGAGCAGTAGTAATACCCGCCCTGCTGTAAGCCCTCTACATTACAGCAGTGACTCCGCTTCGAAAGTACTTAATCGGCTGTGAAGCACTTTGGGGGCGTCCTGAGGTCAGGAAAGGTGCGATAGAAATGCAAGTTCTTTCTTTCTATTCAGATGGCGGAGTTAAACAGGAGATACATGTGCGCCCATGGAGAAAATAGAGATTGGTAATGTAATGGATGTTTAAAACTGGAATACTTGTATATTCGTTGGGTAATGAGGTAAAATGAGCTCAGCCAGGCAGAAAGGGAATGTGGATAGAATTAGAAGAGATGTGAATGACATTCTTCACAGTTCATTAAATTTAGGGTTGGTATCAGAAGACTTGGCATATAGTTAATATTATTTCTATGTTCAGTAAGGTCAAAAATATGAACTGGGAATTGAGGATCTGTTAGTGTGACATCTGTTGTCGGAAAGACAGTCGCGTCTGTTACAAAGGAGGCAACTTTTAACAAAATGAAAAGCAATATATATTCCAAACTGACACAGTCAAAGTTACTGAAATGATGAGAGTGTGCAACAGAATTTCCAGTTGATTTTAACGGACGGGCATCTTGGAAGCTAAGGGTTGTTTTCCTTAGAACAGAGAAGGCTGAGGGGGGGAACTGATTGAGGTGTACAAAGTTATGAGGGGCATAGATAGGGTAGATAGAAAGGAACGTTTCCCCTTAGTAGAGGGGTCAATAACCAGGGGGCACAGATTCAAAGTAAGGGGCAGGAGGTTTAGAGGGGATTTGAGGAAAAACTTTTTCACCCACAGGGTGGTTGGAATCTGGAACTCACTGCCTGAAAGGGTGGTAGAGGCAAGAACCTTCATAACATTCAAGAAGCATTTAGATGCGCACTTGAAACGCCATAGCATACAAGGCTACGGACCAAGTGCTGGAAAATGGGATTAGAATAGACAGGGCTTAATGGCCAGCGTGGACATGATGGGCCGAAGGGCCTCTTTCTGCGCTGTATAACTCTATGGGCTGAATTTTGTCAATGGGGATGTGATGGAGGCGGGACTCCCACTTTTTGGGTTGTAGTCCCGCCTCCATCGACTTGTGGCCAACCCACACTATTTTCCCTTGATTGACCTTGTTAAGCCCACCCAGCGGGCTCAGCAGGCCAATTAAGGGACACTTGGTTATTGGTGACATCAGTGATTGACATTTCACCTGTCAAGAGCTTTTGACAGATGAAAAATCAGTGTTTGACAGCTCTGTGAAGTTGTCAAACACTGACAATCTGTCTTCTAACTTGAGTCCTTCTACTCAGACTCAGTTAGAGATCTCTCCAGACCAGAAAGCAGAACGCTGCAGCTTTTGACAGAACAGCGGCCATTCTGCTTTCTGTGCCGGTGAGCTGAGGGACTCCCGAGAACTGAAGGAAGGAAGTCTGCAGGAGAAAGAGAACAGGCAGTTAATTGGCACTAATCCCCTTCCCGCCTCGGGGAGGCGGCTCCCAGCACAGGTCGTATACCTACCTCCTGGGACATTCGCACGGAGGTAGGTTGGCGGCGGGATGGGTTCCTGCCCCCCGATTGTGCAATTTTCCCACCATTTCCACCTCCAAACCCACCTCCACGGGGCTTGCACATTCGAGCCCTATGACTCTATGACTAAGAGGTTTTGATCAGGTATCTCACAACAGGCTTGGCGATGAAGTGTTAACACTTAGGCTAAAGTAGGATGTTGGAAAATGGCTATTAAGCTGCATAACAAACAACAATAATTTGCATTTATATAGCGACTTACAGTCGCCCATAAATATTACCACCAACCTAGAGATGATCTTCAAATATTGACAACCACCTGGAGAATCACTGAAAATAGTGACACACTCCTGCAGACCCCATGTAAATATGGACACACTCCCGGAGACCCCCTGTAAATACAGACACACTCCGGGAGACCCCATGTAAATACGGACACACTCCTGGGGACCCCCTGTAAATACTGACACACACCTGGAGACCCCCTGTAAATACTGACACACTCCTGGAGACCACCTGTAAATACTAACACACTCCTGGAGACCCCCTGTAAATACTGACACACTCCAGGAGACCCCCTGTAAATACTGACAAACTCCCGGAGACCCCCTGTAAATACTGACACACTCCCGGAGACCCCCTGTAAATACTGACACACTCCAGGAGACCTCCTGTAAATATTGACACACTGCCGGAGACCCCCTGTAAATACTGACACACTCCTGGAGACCCCCTGTAAATACTGACACACTCCCGGAGACCCCCTGTAAATACTGACACACTCCTGGAGACCCCCTGTAAATACTGACAAACTCCTGGAGACCCCCTGTAAATACTGACACACTCCCGGAGACCCCCTGTAAATACTGACACACTCCTGGAGACCCCCTGTAAATACTGACACACTCCCGGAGACCCCCTGTAAATACTGACACACTCCCGGAGACCCCCTTTAAATACTGACACACTCCCGGAGACCCCCTGTAAATACGGACACACTCCCGGAGACACCCTGTAAATACTGACACACTCCCGGAGACCCCCTGTAAATACTGACATTCTCCCGGAGACCCCCTGTAAATACTGACACACTCCCGGAGATCCCCTGTAAATACTGACACACTCCCGGAGATCCCCTGTAAATACTGACACACTCCCGGAGATCCCCTGTAAATACTGACACACTCCTGGAGACCCCCTGTAAATACTGACACACTCCTGGAGACCCCCTGTAAATACTGACACAGTCCCGGAGACGCCCTGTAAATACTGACACACTCCCGGGGACCCCCTGTAAATACAGACACACACCCGGAGACCCGCTGTAAATACTGACACACTCCCGGGGACCCCCTGTAAATACTGACACACTCCCGGAGACCCCCTTTAAGTACTGACACACTGCTGGAGACCCACTGTAATTACTGACACACTCCCGGAGACCACCTGTAAATACTGACACACTCCCGGAGACCCCCTGTAAATACTGACACACTCCCGAGGACCCCCTGTAAATACTGACACACTCCCCGAGACCCCCAGTAAATACTGACACACTCCCGGAGACCCCCTGTAAATACTGACACACTCCCCGAGACCCCCTGTAAATACTGACACACTCCCGGAGACCCCCTGTAAATACTGACACACTCCCGGAGACCCCCTGTAAATACTGACACACTCCCGGAGACCCCCTGTAAATACAGACACACTCCCGGAGACCCCCTGTAAATACTGACTCACTCCCGCAGACCCCCTGTAAATACTGACACACTCCTGGAGATCCCCTGTAAATACTGACACACTCCCGGACACCCCCTGTAAATACTGACACACTCCTGGAGACCCCCTGTAAATACTGACACACTCCAGGAGACCCCCTGTAAATACTGACAAACTCCCGGAGACCCCCTGTAAATACTGACACACTCCCGGAGACCCCCTGTAAATACTGACACACTCCAGGAGACCTCCTGTAAATACTGACACACTCCCGGAGACCCCCTGTAAATACTGACACACTCCTGGAGACCCCCTGTAAATACTGACACACTCCCGGAGACCCCCTGTAAATACTGACACACTCCTGGAGACCCCCTGTAAATACTGACAAACTCCTGGAGACCCCCTGTAAATACTGACACACTCCCGGAGACCCCCTGTAAATACTGACACACTCCTGGAGACCCCCTGTAAATACTGACACACTCCCGGAGACCCCCTGTAAATACTGACACACTCCCAGAGACCCCCTGTAAATACTGACACACTCCCGGAGACCCCCTGTAAATACTGACACACTCCCGGAGACCCCCTGTAAATACTGACACACTCCCGGAGACCCCCTGTAAATACTGACACACTCCCGGAGACCCCCTTTAAATACTGACACACTCCCGGAGACCCCCTGTAAATACGGACACACTCCCGGAGACACCCTGTAAATACTGACACACTCCCGGAGACCCCCTGTAAATACTGACACACTCCCGGAGATCCCCTGTAAATACTGACACACTCCCGGAGATCCCCTGTAAATACTGACACACTCCCGGAGATCCCCTGTAAATACTGACACACTCCTGGAGACCCCCTGTAAATACTGACACACTCCTGGAGACCCCCTGTAAATACTGACACAGTCCCGGAGACGCCCTGTAAATACTGACACACTCCCGGGGACCCCCTGTAAATACAGACACACACCCGGAGACCCGCTGTAAATACTGACACACTCCCGGGGACCCCCTGCAATTACTGACACACTCCTGGAGACCCCCTGTAAATACTGACACACTCCCGGAGACCCCCTTTAAGTACTGACACACTGCTGGAGACCCACTGTAATTACTGACACACTCCCGGAGACCACCTGTAAATACTGACACACTCCCGGAGACCCCCTGTAAATACTGACACACTCCCGAGGACCCCCTGTAAATACTGACACACTCCCCGAGACCCCCAGTAAATACTGACACACTCCCGGAGACCCCCTGTAAATACTGACACACTCCCCGAGACCCCCTGTAAATACTGACACACTCCCGGAGACCCCCTGTAAATACTGACACACTCCCGGAGACCCCCTGTAAATACTGACACACTCCCGGAGACCCCCTGTAAATACAGACACACTCCCGGAGACCCCCTGTAAATACTGACACACTCCCGGAGACCCCCTGTAAATACAGACACACTCCCGCAGACCCCCTGTAAATACTGACACACTCCTGGAGACCCCCTGTAAATACTGACACACTCCCGGAGACCCCCTGTAAATACTGACACACTCCCGGAGACCCCCTGTAAATACTGACACACTCCCGGAGACCCCCTGTAAATACTGACACACTCCCGGAGACCCCCTGTAAATACTGACACACTCCCGGGGACCCCCTGTAAATACTGACACACTCCCGGAGACCCCCTGTAAATACTGACACACTCCCGGCGACCCCCTGTAAATACTGACACACTCCCGGAGACCCCCTGGAAATACTGACACACTCCCAGAGATCCACTATCAGTACTGACACACTCCTGGAGACCCCCTGTATATACTGACACACTCCCGGAGACCCCCTGTAAACACTGACACACTCCTGGAGACCCCCTGTAAATACTGACACACTCCCGGAGACCCCCTGTAAATACTGACACACTCCCGGAAACCCCCTGGAAATACTGACACCCTCCCGGAGACCCCCTATCAGTACTGACACACTCCCGGAGACCCCCTGTATATACTGACACACTCCCGGAGACTCCCTGTAAATACTGAGACACTCCTGGAGACCCCCTGTAAACTCTGATGCACTCCTGGAGACCCCCTGTAAACTCTGACACACTCCTGGAAACCCCTTGTTATATAACACACTTCTGGAGAACCCTGTAAATATTAACACACTCCTGGATAACCCTCTGTAAATATTAACACACTTCTGGAGGCCCCCTGTAAGTAATATCACACTCCTGTACAAAAGATTGTGTCAGTGGCTCCTGGGAAAACATTTTTCAAAATGGTTTATTAGATAAATGCAGTGATCAGATGGCGACAGCCTTGGGATCGTCCATGAAATCCCTCGGATCAAGGGTCACCTGATTGAAAACCGATCAGACTAAACTAGGTCATTTATACGAATTTAATTTATTGGGAAATTGGGGAACAAGTTACAGATGCTTTTAGATGTTCACGTTTTGAAAAGAATTTTACGTGAAATCTTCGGGGATTTTAGCTTCTACTGAAGGGCTGGAACACAAACAACGGTATACAAAAAGATGCAACAACTCGGCAATGGATTTTCTTTGAGAAAATATTGTCAGCTTTTTCCCCAATGGCAGCCAAGCAGAACACAGAAGTATTACGTGTGGTGGAAGAGAATTATAGCGCAGATTGCTTGCAGTGCTCACACAGCTGACACCCAATCACTTCCAGCGCCGATAAAACAGAAACCAGTAAACCTAAATATCTGTGAAATTGGCCCCCTACCATCAGCCACTAAGTGGACAATTTTTTTTTTGAAATGCAGGATAAAAAGATGCATGTGTTCATCTCTTTAGCCGCATCCAGGCAGCCGAGACTTATTCACGAACAGCGATAGTCATCCCACATCAATTGGCCAAAAGCAGCGCCGTTTGCAAGGCTACGGAGCATTTTAAATTCTGAACGTTAATCGCTCAGGGAATACGATGACAAAAGGATTTGGAAATTTTGTCGCGCATTGATAGGGTGAGATGAAGAAGGGTGGGAGGAGGCTTGTGCGGCGCATAAACACTGGCATGGACCAGTTGGATCCAATGGCCTGTTTCAGTGCTGTAGAGTCTTTGGGCTGGATTTTGCTACGGGGGCGGGTTGGAGGTGGGAAACCCACATTCGGGCTTGTTGTCCCGCCTCCATGGAGATGTGGCCAACCCACTGGATTTTCCTCTGATTGACGTTGTTGAGCCCGCCCTGTGGGCTCAGCAGGCCAATTAAGGGCCACCCAGCAACAGGTTGTTAAGTCTGTGTGTTATACTGGGAATTAATACACAGACCACAAGAGTAAAAATTAACAGGTCTTTACTAGTCGAAGGTCAGGGCGGAACTGCCCAATAAATCATTACACAGCACTTATATACCGGAGTGGTCACCGCCGGTATTACAGTATACAGCAGCCAAGATAAAGTAGTGCAACTCTTAAAATAGTTCTCTTAAAGGTGGAACGGTTACTAAAATAGTTCTCTTAAAGGTGGAACGGTTACATACACTACAATCCTCCCTTTTTAGCTTAACAGTATATATGTATATATTCCCCATTAAACATAACATCATAACATATATACACAACTTCATGTAAAAACAGTTCACAGATTCAGTCTCTGAGGGGGCGCCTCCTGCGCCTCCTGACTCGGTTCGGATAACGCCTCGGTGGTGTAGTAGTTCTCGGTGGTGTAGTAGGTTCTTCTGGCAAGGTCGATTCAGCTTGAATGCCAGTGTCGGGTTCATCTGATTCCAGTATCACCGAATCGGAGGTAGATACTATGGGTATCTCTGCTTCATCATTAGGCGTATAGAGTTGTGGAGTAGTTTGTCATTGCTGGGGTGACTCATCTAATAGTCCTTCACTGGACTTAACAGCTTGAACTTTCGTAACCTCAGAACCAGCATTGCTGACTTCTAAAGGCTCGAGTACCTTGGGAAGTTTTTCTACTTCCAGACTGATTTGGCTCAGTTCGGAGGGACCACGTGCGTGACCTGGTAGGGGTGATAATGGTTCAGATGAGTCATCATCTTCTGCTTCTTCTCTATTGTCTTCTATTTCCTCCATCACTTCAGCCTTTGCCTCTGCCACCAATTCCCTGAGTGGCTTATTACTGCTGACACTGCTCACAAAAGGATGCTCTTCTTAGCTTTCAACTGATCGATGAATTTGACATATTCCCTTTCTTGCTCAGCTTTGATTCATTTGGCCTCATCGCACAGACGGTTTGTGTGTTCCTGTTCCATTTTCTCAATCAGCTGCCTCAGCTGTCCTTCCAGATTCTCCCACTCTGTGTCAAAGAACTTTTTCTTTGCATTCATCTCTTGCTCAAAACGGTGAATCATTTGTTCCAATTGCTGTTGTAGTTTGAAATTGAGTTGAGTTCGAGCCCGGTGTTCCTCAGAAATGTGCATGTCTGTAGACTGGACAGACTCAGAATTCTCTGTCAAACTATGTTGTTGTTGTTCAGTGGAATTCTGTTCTGATACCTTGTTCTCTTCTGAAGCATTTATGCACTCCTTCGTTTTTCCATCATTAATCTGCAAGTCCATTTTAGACTTGCCTTTTGCACATGGGCTGGTCTTACCATCATCAGTTCCAGAGTCTGAGCTGATCCTGGGTAGGCGGCAATCTTCCTCGCCGTCAAAGAAACTGCACGGCTCGAGTCTTCCCTCGCGATCGGACGTGATGACAGTTCTGGTGAAATTGTAGTAGTATTCCATATCCTCGTCAGAAGATGTGCTTGGATCATCGGTTCCGTCTACCTGCCCTTGAGTTGACTGCTCTCCTCTTTTCTTCCCCGAAGGATCTCGGTAGAATGGAAAATCCTCTTCACCATATGACTTGCCACCATAAAAGGGAGTCAACCCGAAAAATGTAGTTGAGTGGGCCCGGGCACTGCGTCGGGGGTACCTCCTTTTGTTTGAATCATTATCCTGGGCTTTGTTCCCGTCACCATCCTCCTGTGAAGTCTGGTTTCCGCACTGCAGCACGTGCTTCTGAAACAGGTTTTTCACCCTTTGTTTGTAGACTTTGTTGCACGTTGGACACCTCAGGACTTCCCGCTCATTTCCTGGACTTTCCGTCATTGCTTTTAGGGGGTGCCAGTCCATATTTATTTTCCTGATCCACTCCCGTCCCAGAAGTGGTGGACCTCCCTCAGGTAGTACATATATGTCCATTCCTTGGTGCTCTTTGCCCTTGTGTCTCACCTTGACTTTTATCTTTCCGATGGGGTATACTCTTTGCCCCGTGTATGTCTGCAATACTATCTCCGTATCCCGTAGGGGAATATGTGTGAATAACTTTTTGTAATCTTGCTTATTCATGACCGTCAATGCCGATCTGGTGTCCAATTCCATCTTCACGTGGACTCCTGCTATCTGCAGTGTGACCCAGATAGTTTGTCGGCCAGCTTCCTTACTCACATTGTGAATTCTCAAACTACCCAGTTCCTTGTTGTTGGAGTCTGAATCCGAATTCTGTTCATCCGAACTCTTCTCAGCCACCTTATGTACCTTCCTGTACTTTTCCTGCGGTGACTTTTTGTTGCTGGTCTTCTTTCCTGACCGGCATACTTTAGCTATGTGACCAAGCTTGCCACATTTTCTACATTCCTGGTCTTTAAACCAGCATTGGTTCTGATCGTGTGTTGTCTTTCCACAACGATAACATTTCGTTGTACCCGAAGCCATTTGATCTACGCTGAGAACCGCTGCCTTCAGCTGCATTTCCGCAGTGCCTCTCACTGCGGCTTCGTGCGATGCTGCAATAGTGACAGCCTTATCAAGTGTAAGATCATTCTCTTCATGCAACCGCTTTTGTGATCCTTCTTTCGACAATCCACACACGAATTTGTCTCTCAGTGCCTCTGTCAGGCTTTCCCCAAACTGACAGTATTTCGCTAGCTTACACAGTTCAATTAAGTACTCCGCGTTGCTTTCCTCTTTCAGTTGCGTTCTCGCATAAAATTTAAACCGTTCAGCTAACATCAGCGGTGTGGGGTTCAAATGATCCTTCAGGACAGCAACAATATTAGCAAAAGTCTGATCCGTCGGTTTAGCTGGTGATAGAAGATGCTTCAATAGCCCGTATGTCTTCGCACCCATTGAGTTTAGTAAGGTTAGTGCTTTATCATCATTTGATATTTTATTTGCCTTACAATATATCTCTATGCGTTCTACATACGTGGCCCAATCTTCAACATCGGGATCGAAATCGTTGATGTTACCACGCTTAGGCATCTTCGCAACCTTCTTGAGAGACAAAAGAATTCTTTTTTTTTCTTTTTTTTTACAAAATGGCGGTTTCCCGCGCTTGTCTTCTTCCCCGCCTACGAAATGGCGGCTTCCTGCGTTTGCCTTTCACCCCCGCTGGCTGTCTCTTGTCACTCCCGCTCGCTCGGTCTCGGTCTCCCTCGCTCGCTCGGTCTCCCTCGCTCGCACGGTCTCCCTCGCTCGCTCGCTCGGTCTCGTTCTCCCTCGCTCGCTCGGTCTCGTTCTCCCTCGCTCGCTCGGTCTCCCTCGCTCGGTCTCGGTCTCCCTCGCTCGGTCTCCCTCGCTCGCTCGGTCTCTTCTCTCTCCCGCTCGCTCGGTCTCGCACGCTCGGGCTCTGTCTCTCCCGCTCGCTCGGGCTCTGGCTCTTCCGCTCGCTGTAACGGCGATTGCCATATTGCTGCGTTCGCCCTCCCCAGCGGTTTTCAATTCGTGGCTCCCATCCCTCTTTTGCAGTCCGGTCCTTTCCCCCGGCTGCGGCTGAGTTCTCCGCGTTTTTTTTAATTTTCTCCCGCGCCTTACGCTGACCCGGTCGCTGCGCCTCGCGGCCTCGGTAGCTGCCCGGCCTTCTTCACCGGTCGCGGTCGAGCTCTCTCTCAACGCTGTTGCGTCTTCCAGCCCGCTAGCAGCCCGGTCTCTCACACCGGCTGCGTTTGCATGCGCTGCGGTCTCTCACACCGGCTGCGTTTGCATTCACCGCGGCTTCCGTGCCTTACGCTGCCCCAGTCTCAGCGCCTCTGGCCCCGACTTCTGTCCGGCTCTTTTCCCCGGCCGTGGTCGAGTTCTCCGCCCTTATATCCTCCGTTTTTTTTTTTTTTTTCTCCCCTACTCACAGTCAACGTGGCCGCCTTGCCGCTCATCGCTGATCGGCTTACCCACCACCGTGATAGAAGGGATGATCACTGCCTGTTGCTGATGGAAGGCTTCGTGTCAGAATTCTTCCTTTGCTCTGCAGACCCGAGTCTTCTCTCAGCAGAATGATGAGGGCGGATGCCTCTTCTCGACGCCCGTTACTGCCTTGGATGTATCTCTGCCGCAGGGTAAGATCGTACTCGTCGCCACTGTTAAGTCTGTGTGTTATACTGGGAGTTAATACACAGACCACAAGAGTAAAAATTAACAGGTCTTTACTAGTCGAAGGTCAGGGCGGAACTGCCCAATAAATCATTACACAGCACTTTAACAGCTGTTTGAAGCTGTCAAGCACTGAAAAACTGCTAATTCAGCCTCAGTCCTTTCTCAGGATAACTTTAAAATCATTTTGCTGTAGAAACAAAGAAGCTGATTTTTTTTTTTAAATCGGAGCTTCTGTGGTTCTTGCAGCCGACTCCCGACACCGGAATGCAGGACTCCTGTAAAGGTAAGTAAAAGTAAGTTAAACTTATTTAAACACTTGCAAAACACTTACCTTTGCACTCCTGCACCCCTCACTCACCTGAACACTGGGCATCTCGCCCCCTCCAAGACCTCAGACCCACGTCCCGCCTCGAAAACGTTTCGTGGTTTGGAGCTGTCGGGAAGCCCACAAACCTGCAATAAAAATCGCGAATAGGCAAAAAATTACCTGTTAACTACCTGTTAACAGGCAGTTTAATTGCCTTTAATCCCTTCCCGCCTCTGGGAGTCGGGTTCCAGCACTTGTCGGGAACCCGACTCCTATGAAATTGACATGGAGGCGGGTTGGAGGCGGGATGGGGTTGGGACCCCCGGATCTCCGATTTTTATCGCCCGCATGCCCCCAACCCGACTCCAGGGGTTTAGGAAAATCCAGCCCTATGGGCTCGATTTTGTCCATGGGGAGCTTTTGGAGGCGGGACTCCCACTTTTTGGGTTGTAGTCCCGCCTCCATCGACTTGTGGCCAACCCACGCTATTTTCCCTTGTTTGCCCAGCGGGCTCAGCAGGTCAATTAAGGGACACCTGGTTACTGGCGACATCAGCGATTGACATTTCATCTGTCAAGAGCTTTTAACAGATGAAAAATCAGCGTTTGCCAGCTCTGTGAAGTTGTCAAACACGGACAATCTGTCTTCAAACTTGAGCCCTTCTACTCAGACTCAGTTAGGGAGCTCTCCAGACCAGAAAGCAGAGGCTGCAGCTTTTGACAGTTCAGCGGCCATTCTGCTTTCTGTGCCGGTGAGCTGAGGGGCTCCCGAGAACTGAAGGAAGGAAGCCTGCAGGAGAAAGTAAAGGTAAGTAAAACTTATTAAAAAACTTTACACTTACCTCACACACTCACCTCTGCACACATGCACCCATCACTCACCTGCACAACGGACATCTCGGCCCCTCCAACCCCTACAGACCGACGGTCCGCCTCGCTAACTTGGCGTGGTTCGGAGCCGTCGGGAAGCCCACACTTCAGGGTTAAAATAGGGATTAGGCAAAAAACTGCCTGTTAACTACCTGTTAATAGGCAGTTAATTGGCACTAATCCCCTTCCCGCCTCGGGGAGGTGGCTCCCAGCACAGGTCGGGTACCTGCCTCCTGGGATGTTGGCACGGAGGCGGGTTGGGGGCGGGATGGGTTCCTGCCCCCCGATTCTGCAATTTTCCCACCGCTCCTGCCTCTATACCCGCCTCCTCGGGGCTTGGAAAATCGAGCCCTATGTAAATTCTGTAAGATACCCTATTCGTGTATACAGTTGAATTGGTTTGGGTGAGATAAAAAATAATATGGGGGAAAAGTCTGGTGGGTGTAGTCTCCAGGCCCCCGAACAGTAGCAATACTGTTGGACAGAGTATAAATCAACAAATAATGGAGGCCTGTAAAAAGGTACAGTAATAATCATAGGTGATTTTAATCTCCATTTTGATTGGACAAATCAAATTGGCCATGGTAGCCTTGAGGAGGAATTCATAGGGTGTATCTGGGATGGTTTCCTAGAACAGTATGTAAGGGAACCAACCAGGGAGCAGGCTATCTTGGATCTGGTACTGTGTAATGAGACAGAATTAATAAATGATCTCATAGTAAAGGATCCTCTAGGAAAGAGTGATCATAGCATGGTTGAATTTCAAATTCAGTTGGAGGGTAAGAAAGTTGTATCTCAAACCAGTATCCTGATCTAAAACAAAGGCAATTACAATGGCATGAGGGCAAAACTGGCTAAAGTGGACTGGAAAAATAAATTAAAGGGTTAGGAAGTTGAAATGTAGTGGCAGACATTTAAGGAGATATTTCATAACTCTCAACAAAAATATATTCCAGATAGAAAGATAGATTTTAAGAGAAGGGAGCACCATCCGTAGCTAACAAAGGAAATAAAGGATGGTATCAAATAGAAAACGAAGGCATACAATGTTGCCAAGATTGGTGGGAGGCCAGAGGATTGGGAATTTTTTTTAAACCAGCAATGGATGACTAAAAAAAATAGAGAGAAGATGAATTATGAGAGTAAACTGGCAAGAAATACTAAAACAGATAGTAAGAGCTTCAGGTATATAAAAAGGAAGAGAGTAGCTAAAGTAAACATTGGCCCCTTAGAGGATGAGACTGGGGAATTAATAATGGGGGATGGGGAAATGGCAGAGACTGAACAAATATTTTGTATCTGTCTTCACGGTAGAAGACACTAACAACATCCTAACAATGGATAATCAAGGGGCCACAGGGAGGGGGGAATCTAAGGACAATCACTATCACTAAGGAAAAAGTACTTGGTAAAATAATGAGACTAAAAGACAACAAGTCCCCTGGACCAGATGCCTGCATCCCAGGGTCTTAAAAGAATTGACTGCAGACATAGTGGATGTATTGGTTGCAATATCCCAAAATTCCCTGGACTCTGTAGAGGTCCCAGCGGATTGGAAAACCATAAATGTAACACCCCTATTTAAGAAAGGAGGGAGACAGAAAGCAGGAAATTATAGACCAGTTAGCCTAACATCTGTCGTTGGGAAAATGCTGCAGTCCTTCATTAAGGAAGCAGTAGCAGGGCATTTGGACAATCATAATGCAATCAGAGTCAGCATGGTTTTATGAAAGGGAAATCATGATTAACAAATTTGCTGGAGTTCTTTGAGGATGTAACGAGCAGGGTGGACAAAGGTGAGCCAGTGGATGCGGTGTGTTTGGATTTCCAGAAGGCATTCGATAAGGTGCCACGTAAAAGGTTACTGCATAATATAAGAGCTCACGGAGTTGGGGGTAATACATTAGCATGGATAGAGAATTGGCTAACTAACAGAAAGCAGAGAGTCGTGATAAATGGGTCATTTTCTGGTTGGCAAACAGTAACTAGTGGGGTGCCACAGGGATCGGTGCTGGGGCCTCAACTATTTACAATCTACATTAATGACTTGGATGAAGGGGCCGAGTGTAATGTAACCAAGTTTGCGGATGATACAAAGATGGGTGGGAAAGCAAGTTGTGCAGAGGACTCAAAGGGCTGGATATTGTCAGTGTGGGCGGGCTGGGGCGTGTCAGGTGGAAATCGTGTCAGGACCCCGACTCCTAAGTGAAGCGCTGAAAAAGTGCGATTTTCCCCTAATTGGCCGATTGATTTCCTGCGTGTGGGAACTCCTGGCCCATTGAGTCTTTCATACAGAAAGTCGCCTCCGATGATGTCATCAATGCTGCTGGATTTCAGACCTGCAAGCAGCCTTGCTTCTTCTGGAGACTGCAAAGGCTCTGCAAATTGTATGAAGGGGGAGTTGATTTCCCGACAATGTCCACGATCAAGCAGAAGTGTGCTCCTCGATTTGATGAGTCCTCCCTCCAAGCTCTGGTGCACGGAGCCAGCTGCAATAAGGAGGTGCTGTTCCCTTCCTCAGGGGGAAAAAAGCCACCCCAGCAGACAAAAGCTGTGTGGCTACAAGTGGCCCAGGAGGTCAACTCCATTTCAATAAGCCACAGAACCTGGCTGCAATGCAGGAAGAGGTTTCATGATCTTCTCCGCACTGGAAAAGTGAGTATGACTGTCCCATCACCCTCAATCTGATCCCCATCGCCTCTCCTCACCAGCACTCTGCTTTGCCAACCTCTTCCTCCCCATCCCACTTGACACTTACATGCCTGCACCCTTACCCATTCCCTCTCTCTCTAAGTTCACATTCACTTAACTATTCGACCATGCAGCCCTCACACTCCCTATCACTGTGATGCCATGACAACAACAACTTTCAACACACAGGGAGGGTTCTTTGTCTCCTTCTAAGTATCTCTGCTATGGATTCCCTACACTCACTCCTTCATTCTCACTCAAACTCCAATTGTGTCCCTCATTGCAGGAAAACAGAGCCCACGATAAGAGGGAAAGAGCCATGACAGGAGGAGGGCCACCCTCAGTAGCCCAGATAATGCAAAAGTAGTCATAAGGGTAGTCACTTGGGTGTCATGTTGTGTTTATTTTTGAAAAGCTATCAGTTGCTTGTTGTGATAAATATTTCTGCTGGCAAACTATTGAAGTTGTGGCCTGTGTCATTTTGCGAATGGGACTTCCACATTGAGGGCTTAGGGTGACTTGCAATTGTCAGTATGGTGATTATAGTGATAGGAATCCGTAGGTTCTTGGCCATTGTTGATGCTCTTTTAAGAAACTGCGAGGCAAAAGTGCTTGAATGGCTGGGCTAAGCAAATCTGGCCAAGATGAATGCGTCCCTTGCATCACAGGCAGCAATGTGCTCGCATGCTGCTGCCGCTGGTTGATACGCCTCTGCAAGCTGGTCATTGTCGCTCTCCTCCTACTCCTCCTCCTCCTCCTCATCTGAGGAGGCTTTCTGATGAGCCACTTGTTCCTCAGGCATCTGCAAGCCACGATGCTGTGCCATGTTGTGAAGTGCACAGCAGACCATGACCATTCTGGAGACCCTGGCTGCTGAGTACTGCAGGGCTCCTCCTGATCTATCAAGGCATCTGAAGTGCATCTTCAGCAAGCCGATGGTTTACTTGATTATGGATCTGGTGGAAATGTGGCTCGAGTTGTGGCGCTCCTCAGCTTCGTTGGATTGCCTCCTCAATGGCATCATTAGCCACGTCTTCAGGAGATAGCCCTTGTCTCCAAGTAGCCATCCGAAAAGTTGGTCTGGCGGACTGAAGAGCGGAGGCACACTAGACTGGTGCAGGATGAAGGATTCATGGCAAATGCCAGGGTACTTGGCGCAAACATGCAAAATTTCCTTCTTGTGGTCCCACACCAGCTGTACGTTGAGGGAGTGGAAACCCTTGCGGTTGACAAAAATACTTGGATTGTGATGGGGTGCCTTAAGGGTCACATGTGTGCAGTCTATGGTGTCCTGCACCCTTGGAGAGCCTGGCAGATTGTCAAACGCAACCGCACGCGCAGTTACACTGGCTTGATCCTTGGAGAAATTGATGTAATTGTGCGCAATGGCAAAGAGGGCATCAGTTACCTGCATGATGCAAGTGTGTGTGGCCGCCTGGGAGACGCCACTGATGTCTGCTGTTGACACTTGGAAGGAGCCTGAAGCAAAAAAGTTTGAGTGCGGTGGTGACTTTGACGGCCATTGGTAAGGGGTGTCCACCTGCTCCTCTGGGCTCCAGGTCTTGCTGCAGCATTGCACAGGTGTCACCCACTACCTCTCGCGAAAGTCGGAGCCTCCTTTGGCACTGCTGCTCAGTCATGTTGAGGTAGCTGATCCTCTGTCTGTAAACCCTGTTTTGGGGTATCTCCTGCGCTGATGTGCTTCCATGCGCTGGCGCCTTCTGGCCTGTGCAGCTTCAGGTGGGTGAGCAGCAGTTTGGAGCTCCTGCTGTTGCTCCTGCAGTTGGTGCTGCTGTTGTTCAGGGTTCTGCTGCCGCCGTGGCTGGTCTTCGTCTGAATCTGATGTCCAGGAGGAAAGGAAATAAATGGCTCCCATTCTTCAGGACTATATCTCAGTTGAGGAAGCGCTCATTCAAGGTGGGGAGAGGAATTTCCCAGGAGGTCACACTGGAGATGGGTGTCAGGCTCCAAACTTCAACAACATTGAGTAGGCCTGCTAAAAGTTCCCCCAGACCTGAGACAACAAAGTTCTGCCACCTGCAAATGAAGATTGCTGAAATCTCCTTTTTAATGCTGGAGCTGCAACTGTTAGTAAGCAATCCACTTGCGATGGCGCCAGGATTCACTGGCGTGTTCCAGAGGAGACGTGATGCTCGTGGGAAAAGTGTTAAAATCAGAAAGGCCTCTCAAAATGGGATTATAGCAGCAATTAAGTGGTTGTTAAGGGCCTTAAGGGCCTATCCTGCTCCTGGAGGCGGAATGGAAAGCGGGTCAGAAAACACGCATTTGGGAAAATTGCTCGGAGGCAGGATGGAGGTGGGATCAGGCCCGTCCGCCATTTTTTGCAATTTTACCACTTCATACGCCTCCAAACCAGTCTCCTCGAGTCTGGCAAAATCGAGCCCAAAGAATCTGCAAAGGGATATAGACAGGCTAAGTGAGTGGGCAAACATTTGGCAGATGGAGTATAATGTGGGAAAGTGTGAGGTTATCCACTTTGGCAGGAAAAATAAAAAAGCAAAGTATTATTTAAATGGAGAGAAATTACAAAATGCTACAGTTCAGAGCGACCTGGGGGTCCTTGTGCATGAAACACAAAAAGTTAGCATGTAGGTACAGCAAGTAATCAAAAAGGCAAATGGAATGTTGGCCTTTATTGCAAGGGGGTTGGAGTATAAAAGCAGGGAAGTCCTGCTGCAACTGTACAGGGTATTGGTGAGACCACACCTTGAGTACTGCGTACAGTTTTGGTCTCCTTATTTAAGGAAGGATATACTTGAATTGGAGGCAGTTCAGAGACAATTCACTAGGTTAATTCCAGAGATGAGGGGGTTGACTTATGAGGAAAGGTTGAGCAGGTTGGGCCTATACTCATTGGAATTTAGAAGAATGAGAGGTGACCTTATTGAAACATATAAGATACTGAGGGGGCTCGACAAGGTAGATGCAGAGAGGATGTTTTCCCTCGTGGAGAAATCTAGAACACGGGGGCACAGTTTCAGAATAAAGGGTCGCCCTTTTAGAACTGAGATGAAGAGGAATTTCTTCTCTCTGAGGGTCATAAATCTGTGGAATTCTCTGCCCCAGAGAGCCGTGGATGCTGGGTCATTAAATACATTTGAGGTGGAGATGGACAGATTTTTGCAAGATAAGAGAGTGAAGGGTTATGGGGAGCAGGCAGGGAAGTGGCTTTGAGCCCAAGATCAGCCATGATCTCTGTTAGATCCGTGATTCTGAGAGTATGATGTTTTTCAATAACTACACGGATGCTGTAACTTAATAATCAACAGGTGTTTACTGGAGTAGGGTAGTCGCAAGACTGGGGGTACAGAGGCATGCTCAAGGCTTATATACAGGTGTGGTCACTGTTGGATCCGTGGTTCAGTGGATATGCTCTTATTAAATAATCACACGGATGCTGTACATTAACAAATAACAGGTCTTTACTGGAGGAGGGTAGTCTCTAGACTGGGGGTACAGAGGCATGCGCAAAGCTTATATACCAGTGTGGTCACTGCCGGTACTACAGTATACAGGAGCTGTAATAGTTCTGATTTAAAGGCACATACACTACAATTCCTCCCCTTTTAGATTAGTAATACCCCTAATGTTCAAATAACAATTAACATTTCAACATGTACATTAAACAACAAAAGTCCATATATTGATTCAGACTTTGGGGTGGCTTCCTGACCCTTTTGGGATAGCGCCTTTCCAGAGGTTCTTGTTCTTGGTGCAGAGGCGATTCTGACCCCTTTTCATCGGGTAGTTCATCGGGTTCCACTGCTACTGGGTCTGAAGTAGATGCTACCGGTATGTCGGGTTCATCCCCAGGTACTCGAGACATGGGGTTGACGCCTTCCTGTGACGCTAAGATCTGATCGACGTGGCGTCTCACAATGTTCTCCCCGACATCCACTGTGTACATTAATGGCCCCTGCCTTGTACATATCGTTCCGGGTTGCCACTTCTCTGTTCGATTGTCACGGGCCAAGACTGGTTGCCCTACATCGAAGCTCCTTGTCGGCTTCTCGTTGATGTGCTGGAATTGTTTGTCCTCAACATTTCTTCGCACATTTGGTCTGAGCAAGTCCAGACGAGATCTCAACCTTCGGTTAAAGAACATCATGGCCGGGGTCTGGTTGGTACCTGCATATGTCGCGTTTCGGTAGGCTAATAAGAAATTGTCCATCTTATGCTGTAGTGGAATTTCATCATCACACATGGCCTTTATCACCTTCTTAAAGGTTTGTACGAACCTCTCAGCCAGTCCATTTGTGGCTGGATGATACGGGGCGGATGTATAATGCCTTACCACATTCCTTCTCATGAATTTTTGGAACTCGTCGGACACAAACTGTGGTCCATTATCAGAGCAAATCTGCTCTGGCAAACCGTTTCTGGCAAATATGGTCCGTAGGACTGCAATCGTTTTCTCTGCAGTGGTTGAAGACATTTTTATCACCTCAGGCCACTTTGAATGAGCATCCGCTGCTATTAAGAACATTGAGTCCATGAATGGACCAGCGAAATCAATATGCACCCGTTGCCATGGAGAGGAGGGCCACTCCCATGGGTGTAGAGGGGCATGTGGTGGTGCATTTTGGACCTTCTGGCATCCTAAGCAGCTCTTAGTTAGGTCTTCGATTTGTTGATCGATTCCCGGCCACCACACATAAGCCCTAGCAAGGCTTTTCATTTTCACTCCCCCCAGATGACCTTCATGTAGCTCATGTAGCACACTCTCCCTTAACTTGGGTGGAATCACCACTCTGGATCCACACACCACTGTCCCCTGGCATACTGACAGCTGTTCTTTTCTGGATGAGAATGCTGGCAACAGTGAGTCACCATGTGTTGGCCATCCCCTCACCATCAAATCATATGCCCGAGACAGCGTCGGATCATTGCGGGTCTCCTTCTCTATATCCGCGTTTGTTACTGGCAATCGTTCAATTATTGACGAATAAAATATCTCGATAGGGTCCACTGCTGGTGCTTCCTCCACAGTAGGCAGTGGCAGGCGCGATAGCCCATCAGCGTTCCCATGCTGTTTCGTGCCCTTATATTCTATTTCATATTGATTCGCCCCTAGAAACAGGGACCATCTTTGTAACCGCTGTGCAGTCATCACTGGAACGCCCTTCTTAGGATTAAAGATGGAGACAAGTGGTTGGTGGTCAGTCAGCAAGGTGAACTTCTGCCCATGAAGATAGTGGTTGAATTTTTTTACTCCCCATACTAGGCTGAGGGCCTCCATGTCAATCTGGGAATAGTTGCGCTCGGCTGAGGTTAGTGACCGAGATGCAAAGGCTACTGGCCTCTCCAACCCGTCTGGGAATTTGTGTGACAGCACCACTCCAATACCGTAGGGTGATGCATCACATGACAAACAAATTGGTAGTGCTGGGTTGAAATGAGCCAACACCTCTTTTGATGTGATCAATTCTTTACACTTCTGGAAAGCTCGTCTACGTTCGTCATCCCACTTCCATGGTACCCCTGTTTGCAATAGAGTGTTTAGCGGGTGTAATACCGTAGACAAATTTGGTAAGAACTTATGGTAGTAGTTTACCAGCCCGAGGCACGACCTCAGTTGTGACACATTTTCCGGTGCTGGAGCCTTGACTACTGCCTCAATCTTGTCAGGGGACTTATGTAACCCCTCTTCATCGATGACGTGGCCACAATATGAGATCTGTTTCTGGAAAAACCCGCACTTGTGGCGATTAGCTCGTAGCCCATACTCCTTTAATCTGGTGAGCACCTTCTCCAAGTTGGCGAGGTGATCACCGTCACTTTCGCCCGTGACCAAGATGTCGTCCAAATAACACTGGGCCCCTGGAATCCCTTGCCGCACGTGATCCATCGCCCTTTGCCAGATAGCCGGAGCCGAGTGTAAGATTCGAAATTTTCAGCAATAATCACGCAAGAAAACAGGATAAAATAAGACAGTTTATTGACCAAAGTAAGCTTGCACAGAAAAACCTTTGATAAAAGGGCATACAAAATGGCCGCCGGGCCTCGTGATCAGTTTCTGGACCATTTGATTTCTGTTACTGCAAGCCAGACAGGCTTGTGGATTGAAAACAGTAAGCCCGCGAAAGCCAGTATCGGGAAACCGAAACTCAGGGAAACAGCATACATATTCAATGGATTCTAATTACAGGACGGTTTCAGGCAAACAGGATGGGGCCCATCAAGATATGGGCGGACAATGCATGAACACTTATACCCATTTAATGTACAAAGGAGAAACCGTTTAACAGCCATCAAGGGAAATCTCCAGACCGATCAATATGCGAACCGAGTCACGGTGACAATGTAAAAGACATTAAGGGACATTATCGGCCAGGAAGGCCAGTTGAGTTATCACCGGCTCCCATTACAAGACAAAGCGCCCCTGCAGAGATTTCTGCCCACCAAAATTAATACAAAGACAGGACTATGATTTGGCGGGAGATAAGACTGTTCCAAAAGGGTACAACTATGGATTGAAAGTCCATCAAAGAAACGGTTACGGTTACACAGATCCAGGATCAAGTTCACGTTTCACTTCTTCGGAATTCGACCAAGACGTTTCTTCTTTTCGAGGACGCTTCGGACGGACTTTTCAGTGCAAGGCAGCACTTCGATTTCGGGACACGATCGGTGTTCAGCCAGACAAGGCTCGGCCATGACGGGAAGACGACGAGGGTGGCCCGGGTGCTGTTGTCGGGAGATCATCAACGACCCAGGCCGAAGGAGAAGACACCCTCGGGAAAAACCGACGATCCAGGTCGGATAAAAAGGACATTCTGAGCCTAGCCAGGCAAGGCCTCGACACGTGCATCCATTTCTTCAATATCACATTGGTGGCAGGGACTGCTCCATGAACCCAAATCGAAACTAGTGGATCTCAACCTTGACGAGCGCTCATCGAGGCTGTGTCTACCCCGCCGCCTCGAGAGAGAGAGAATATCGACTGTGCCAGAAGTTTCCAGATCCACGTGACGACGGAAAGCTGTGCTAAAAGATTGCAAACCCCTTTTTGCGATTCTGATAGTAGTGAGCATGATCCCGAGTTCCTCAAATCGAAACTTAGTTTAGGTATTTAGGGGAGGGAGTAAGGTTAAATCGTAATGTGTTTCCCCTTTTACGACGTGCCGTGTGTTTCCCATTTCCATAGAGTCAAGTTCATAAATTTGTGCATGATTGTCGTTACTTTAATCTGTGCCTATGACATGTATTTTGTAATGCTTCAAACTGTTTAAAAATAAAAGCATCCATTTCGTGCTATTCAACTTGGTCTATTGAGTCCTTTCTCTGCACTACAGTTCTCTGCATCTAAGTCCAAGGTCTAGAACCGTAGGGGAAAGTGGGTCGAACCACTCAAGGGTAATTATTGCACAAAGCCTGGCAGGAGACCAGAACGAGCAAGAGAAACCCTCTACACGAGGCTACTCCAAACACCAGCCGGTTGTATTGATAGAGACCTTTATGAGTGTTGATCGTAAGGTAATGTTTCGAAGCTTCTTCTACCTCCATTTGCAAGTACGCCTGGGCTAGATCAATTTTGGTGAAGCGTTTACCTCCAGATAGCGAGGCGAAAATATCCTCAATTCGTGGAAGCAGATATTGCACCGTGTGAAGGACTGGGTTCACTGTCACCTTAAAATCCCCACAGATGCGGACCTTCTTTGGTTCCCCAGGCGTATTACTCAACGACCTCTTCATTACAGGAACTATGGGTGTAGCCCACTCGCTCCACTCCACTTTGGACAGTACTCCTGAACGTTCCAACCCTTCCAGCTCTGCTTCAACAGCTGGTCTGATCGCATAAGGCACTGGTCTGACCTTCAGAAACTTTGGGCTTGCATTTTCCTCTACTTTAATCGTTGCTGTTATCCCTTTTAGTGTTCCTAGTCCCTCCTGGAACACTTCTTTTGCGTCAGTTAGCATTTTGTGACAGTCGTCCAGGTGTGACGTCGTCATCCTTTTTGGCCTCAACCTTCAGTGCCTGTATGGAATGCCAATCTAATTGTATCTTCCGGATCCATTCACGTCCTAGCAGTGGTGGTCCTCCATTTGGCAATACATATATATCCATTTTAGGTATTTCCTGGCCTTTATATGTCACTTTCACCCTTATTTTTCCTTTGGGGTAGACTTTTTGCCCCGTATACGTCTTCAAGACATAGATACATAGATACATAGAAGATAGTAGCAGGAGTAGGCCATTCGGCCCTTCGAGCCTGCTCCGCCATTCAATGAGATCATGGCTGATCATCCAAATTCAGTACCCCGTCCCTGCCTTCTCCCCATATCCCTTTATCCCTTTAGCCTTAAGAAATATATCCAACTCTTTCTTGAATATACTTAATGAACTGGCCTCCACCGTCCTCTGTGGCAGAGAATTCCACAGGTTCACCACTCTCTGGGTGAAGAAATTCCTCCTCATTTCAGTCCTAAATGGCTTACCCCTTATCCTTAGACTATGACCCCTGGTTCTGGACTCCCCGGCCATTAGAAACATCCTTCCTGCATCTAGTCTGTCCAGGCCTGACAGAATTTTATAGGTTTCGATGAGATCCCGACTCAATCTTCTAAACTCCAGTGAGTATAAGCCCAATCGACACAATCTCTCCTCATACGTCATTCCTGCCATCCCAGGTATCAGCCTGGTGAATCTTCGCTGCATTCCTTCCATGGCAAGAACGTCCTTCCTCAGGTAAGGCGACCAAAACTGCACACAATACTCAAGGTGTGGTCTCACCAAGGCCCTGTACAACTGCAGCAAGACATCCTTGTTCTTGTACTTGAACCCTCTCGCTATGAAGGCCAACATACCATTTGCCTTCTTAACCGCCTGCTGCACCTGCATGCTTACCTTCAGCGACTGGTGTACAAGAACACCCAGGTCTCTTTGCACTTCCCCTTCTCCCAATCTATTACCATTCAAATAATAATCTGCCTTCCTGTTTTTGCCACCAAAGTGGATAAACTCACATTTATCCACATTATAGTGCATTTGCCATGTTTCTGCCCAATCACCCAACCTGTCCAAATCGTGCTGGAGTTTCACGACATCCTCCTCACAGCATACCCTCCCCCCCAGCTTTGTGTCGTCTGCAAATTTGGAGGTATTACATCCAATTCCCTCGTCCAGATCATTAATATATATTGTGAACAGCTGGGGTCCTAGGACCGATCCTTGCGGTACCCCACTAGTCACTGCCTGCCACTCGGAAAACGACCCGTTTATTCCAACTCTTTGCTTTCTGTCCGCCAACCAGTTCTCTATCCAAGTCAATACCTTGCCCCCAATCCCATGTGTCTTAATTTTGCACGCTAATCTCTTATGCGGGACCTTATCAAAAGGCTTCTGAAAGTCAAATACATCACATCCACTGGTTCTCCCTTATCTATTTTACCAGTTACATCCTCAAAAAATTCCAGTAGATTAGTCAAGCATGATTTACCATTTATAAATCCATGTTGACTTTGTCCGATCCAGTCACTGCTTTCCAAGTGCTCTGCTATTACATCTAAGCTAAGACAATCTCTGTAGCTTTCAAGGATATGTGTGAAAATAGCCGCTTGTAGTCTCTTTGATTTATGACTGTTAGAGCTGACCCTGTGTCCCATTCCATTTCCACTTGGACTCCGTCTATCTTGAGTGTAACCCAGATAGTCTGGTGATCCTCCATTTCGGTTACCTTATGTAGTTTCAGACAACCCAGCTCCTTGCTTCCGGAGTCTGTGTCACTTTTCTGTTCATCTGAACCACTGTCCATCACCTGGTGTATCTTTTTGTACTTCTCCTGTGGAGATTTCTTACTGTTGGTTTTCTTCCCAGACCTGCAGACTCTTGCTATGTGTCCTGCTTTCCCACACTGTCTGCACACTTGGTCCTTGAACCAACAACCTTTCTGGTCATGTGTTGTTCTGCCGCAGCGATAGCACTTCCCTGTTCCATAGGACATTTCATTGGTGCCATATTCTTGCGGTCTCCGTTGTATCTCTGCAGCGCCCCTTGCGGCTGCTTCGTGTGATACTGCCATACTGAAAGCTTTGTCCAGCGTAAGGTCCTTTTCTGATAGAAGCCGTTTCTGGGTTCCTTCACTTTGTAGCCCACACACAAACTTGTCCCTTAACGTGTCTGCTAGTCCCGCTCCAAACTGGCAGTGTTTCGATAGCTTGCACAGTTCCATTAGGTACTCAGCATTGCTTTCGTCTTTGTGTTGGTTCCTTTTATGGAACTTAAATCTTTCTGCTATCAGCAGCGGTGTGGGGTTTAATTGGTCCTGTAGGATTTCTACTATGCTCTCAAAATTCTTGTTTACTGGCTTCTCTGAGGTTATTAGATTTCGCAGTAACCCATAAGTTTTTGCACCCATGGAATTTAACAGAACCAGTGCTTTATTAGCATCTGGCACTTCATTCGCCCTGCAGTACACCTCAATACGTTCCACATACGTCGCCCAATCTTCGATTTCATTGTCGAACGTAGAGATACTGCCACTCTTCGGCATCCTTGGGTGTGCGTTAACTATCACAAATGGCGCCTCCCGCGCTTCCCCTTCTTCTCCGCTGGCACAAAATGGCGCCTCCCGCGCTTTCCTTCCTTCCCGCGCTCGGCCTTCATCTCCGCTGCGGCTTTTAAAAATGGCGTTTCCCGCGCTCTTCCTTCTTCTCCGTGGCTCAATGGCGTCCCCCGCGCTCTCCCTTCTTCTCCGCGGCTCAATGGTACCTCCCGCGCTCTTCCTTCTTCTCCGCGGCTCAATGGCGTCTCCCCTTTATTCGCCCCGCGGACCCTGTTCAGCCTGTGAGCACTGGCTGTGCTCTGCGCGTTCTTCTTTTTATATTTTTCGACGCCGCTCAGTCTAGAACCCGGCTGTTTCTTACCCTCTCTCTCTTCGGTTTGTTTTTTTTTCTTCAACGCCGCTCGGTGTTCAACCCCCGGCTGCGCCCTGCGCTCTTCACCCTCTGTCTTACCCCGTCGACACTGCTCGGCTCTCTCTCCACCGTCGGTCGGCTCCAGCCGCCGCTGCTCGGGAAGGGTCTGCACTGCACCTGTCGTCAGTCTCTTACTGCTCATTGTGGCTGGGGAACCAAGGCCGGCTCTCCACAGCCTCCCCTGCGAAGTTGGATCTCTGCCTAAGTGCTGGGCGGTTGCTCGTGGTCGACGCCCGTGTTCCTGGCCTCGACTATTTTTTTTTTATGTTGCAGGGAGATTCGAATCGACACTCGTCGCCACTGTTGAATCTGTGGTTCAGTGGATATGCTTTTATTAAATAATCACACGGATGCTGTACATTAACAAATAACAGGTCTTTACTGGAGGAGGGTAGTCTCTAGACTGGGGGCACAGAGGCATGCGCAAAGCTTATATACCGGTGTGGTCACTGCTGGTACTACAGTATACAAGAGCTGTAAAAGTAGTTCTGACTTAAAGGCACATACACTACAGTCACTGCCGGTACTACAGTATACAGGAGCTGTAAAAGTAGTTCTCTCTTAAAGGTACATACACTACAATTCCTCCCCTTTTAGATTAGCAGTACCCATAATATTCAAATAACAATTAACACTTTAACATGTACATTAAACAACAATAGTCCATTTATAGATTCAGTCTTTGGGGCGGCTTCCTGATCCTTTCGGGATAGCGCCTTTCCTGAGGTTCTTGTTCTTGGTGCGGAGGCGATTCTGGCCCCTTTTCGTCGGTTAGCTCATCAGTTTCCACTGCTACTGGTTCTGAGGTAGATGCTACCGGTATGTCGGGTTCATCCCCAGGTACGCGAGACATGGGGTTGACTCGTTCTTGTGATGCTAAGATCTGATCGACGTGGCGTCTCACAATGTTCTCCCCGACATCCACTGTGTACATTAATGGCCCCTGCCTTGCGCATATCGTTCCGGTTGCCATTTCTCTGTTCGGTAGTCACGGGCCAAGACTGGTTGTCCTACGTTGAAGCTCCTTGTCGGCTTCTCATTGATGTGCTGGAATTGTTTATCCTCAACATTTCTTCGCACATTTGGTCTGAGCAAATCCAGACGCGATCTCTACCTTCGGTTGAAGAATATCATGGCCGGGGTCTGGTTGGTACCTGCATGTGTTGCACTTCTGTAGGCTAATAAGAAATTGTCCACCTTATGCTGTAGTGGAATTTCATCATCGCACATGGCCTTTATCGCCTTTTTAATGGTTTGTACGAGCCTCTCAGCCAATCCATTTGTGGCTGGATTATACGGGGCGGATGTGTAATGCCTTACCCCATTCCTTCTCATTAATTTCCGAATCTCTTCGGACACAAACTGTGGTCCATTATCAGAGTGTGGTAAACCACTTTTATCGTTACACTATAGTTATCACTGTTGTATTGTTATCACCGTTATCACTGTTGTATCACGATACGAGGTCGCCTCTTGTCGCGCTGTTATACCTGGGCTGACCACCTCCGACTCCGCCCATGGCTCCACCTACCTGCCCAGGTATAAAGGTAGTCGACTGGCTGGTATTCCTCCTTGTTGGACCCGATCACCCACGAGGGTGGGCTCTGTTATTTAGTCAATAAAAACCTTTAGTTACGTTCCTAACTCGTCGCTTTTTATTGGACGAATTGATAGGTATATCAATTTTATTGACTAAATTTTAAAGATGTCTACTACTGGCCAGCCAGAAGCCCTCCCAGAAGCACAGCCACAGCAGCTTTCAGACACCGGGCTACACCAGCCACACCAGCCGGCTTGGCTGCAAGCCCTCAAACCACCGTACCTGGATCTAAACCCACAGGCAGCAAACTCAGCCCTCAACTTCAAACACTGGCTGGACTGCTTCGAATCCTACCTGGAAGAATCCGGCGCCCCGCAGAGATCCAAACTAAGACTTCTGAACGCCCAAGCGAGCCCGAGAGTATACGCACTCATCCAGGATACGACTACATACGAGGCCGCTATCAACCTACTGAAACAGCAGTACCGCAGCCCGGTAAATTACATGTACACCAGGCACCTCCTAAGATCCCGCCCGCAACAGCCAGGAGAGTCTGTAGCTGAATTTTTACGGGCGCTAAGAGCACTCGGCAGGAACTGTGACTTTAAAGCAGTGACGGCTGTTGAAAATACGGAAGATAATATCCGCGATGCCTTTGTGAAAGGCCTACGGTCCGACTACTCACGGCAAAGACTGCTTGAAGCTAAAGACCTCGACCTGGACAAAGCTGAAGCCCTCGCTCTCTCCCTGGAGGTGGCCCATCAGGACCAGGAGGCGTTTTCCAGGTACTGCTCGCGACCCTGGGACTCGGGCCCGACCCCTACCGCAATACCCTTCGCAGCGCCGCCCCCGGGACCTACCTCAGCGTCGGCGTCCCGGACCCGACCGGGCCCGCCACCCCCGGTACCGGCTCCGACATCGGGCACCCGCGATCGGGCCGCCGGCTGCTTCTTTCGCGGCCAGGAGAAGCACCCGAGGTCGCGCTGCCCAGCCAGGAACTCTACCTGCGCAACCTGCAGGAAGAAAGGCCACTTCTCTAAGGCCTGCAGGAGCGGATCTTCAGAGGCCAGCAGTGCCTCATGCGAACTGTGGGGGCGGCCATCTTCTTTCACGGCAACTGAGGCCAGTATTCCCACACGTGAGTCATGGGGGCGGCCATCTTTGATCAAGGCAACCGACCCCAATAGTGCCTCATGTGAGTTATGGGGGCAGCCATCTTCTCCGCCATTTTGTCCTACCTCGTGGGAGACGTCATTTTACCCACCACGCCCGACTGCCACCGGGCCCCCGGACCCGACGACCGCCTCGCCCGCAGACGACAACGACTCGCTTACCTACACACTAGCCTCCGTCACTCTGGATCAAGCCCGCCCACACCACCTGTCCAAGTCGATGATGGACATCAAAGTAAACGGCCACGCCACGACCTGCCTGTTCGACAGCGGAAGCACGGAGAGCTTCATCCACCCAGACACGGTGAGCCACTACTCCCTCCCTGTCCTGCCAACGCGCAACCGAATCTCGATGGCATCGAGGTCCCACGCCACGGACATTAGCGGCTACTGTGCTGTGACCTTGTCGGTTAAAGGTACAGAGTATAAAAACTTTAAACTCCTCGTCCTCCCCCAGCTCTGCGCTGCCGTCCTACTAGGGCTGGACTTCCAATCCCACCTCCAAAGTGTAACCCTAGCATACGGTGGACCCCTCCCCCCCACTCACAGTCGACAACCAGCGAAGGTTAAACCGCCCACCGCGTAACACCTGCAGCCTATCCACCCTCAAGGTGCCGCCACCTTCCCTGTTCGCTAACCTCACCCCCGACTGCAAACCCGTCGCTACCAAGAGCAGGCGGTACAGCGCTGGGGACAGAGCTTTCATTAGCTCTGAGGTGCAGCGTCTCCTGAAGGAGGGCATCATCGAGGGGAGCAACAGCCCCTGGCGTGCCCAAGTCATGGTCGTTAAGACCGGCGATAAAAATCGCCTGGTCATCGACTACAGCCAGACCATAAACAGATACACCCAGCTGGACGCATACCCCCTTCCCCGCATATCTGACATGGTCAATCAGATTGCACAATACCGCGTATTCTCGACCATCGACCTTAAGTCGGCCTACCACCAACTCCCTATCCACCCCGAGGACCGCCAGTACACCGCCTTCGAGGCGAATGGGTGCCTATACCACTTCCTTAGGGTCCCCTTCGGTGTCACCAACGGGGTCTCGGTCTTCCAAAGGGAGATGGACCGGATGGTTGACCAGAACGGACTGCAGGCCACATTCCCCTACCTAGATAACGTCACCATCTGCGGCCGCAACCGGCAGGACCACGACGTGAATCTGGAGAAATTCCTCCGTACAGCCCAACGGCTGAACCTCACCTACAATAAGGAGAAATGTGTGTTTAACACCTCGCGCCTTGCCATCCTTGGCTGTGTAGTAGAGAACGGACTCATCGGCCCCGACCCCGAAAGAATGCGCCCCCTCATGGAGCTACCCCTCCCCCACTGCCCTAAGGCACTTAAGAGAACCCTGGGGCTCTTCGCCTACTATGCCCAATGGGTGCCCAATTATGCGGACAAAGCCAGACCCCTCATGAAGTCCACATCCTTCCCCCTTACGGAGGAAGCATGCGCAGCCTTCTCCCTCATTAAGGGAGACATTGCCAAGGCCACTATGCACGCAGTGGATGAGTCCATCCCCTTCCAAGTCGAGAGCGATGCATCCGACTTCGCCCTAGCCGCCACCCTTAACCAGGAGGGGAGACCTGTGGCCTTCTTCTCAAGGACCCTACAGGGCCCTGAGATCCGACACTCGTCGGTCGAGAAGGAGGCCCAGGCGATTGTGGAGGCGGTACGACGCTGGAGGCACTACCTGGCAGGCAAACGATTTACCCTCCTTACCGACCAACGTTCGGTCGCTTTTATGTTTAATAACAAGCTGAGGGGCAAAATCAAGAATGACAAGATCTTGAGGTGGAGAATCGAGCTCTCCACCTACGATTATGATATCTTGTACCGGCCAGGTAAGCTGAACGAACCCCCCGATGCTCTGTCACGAATTACATGCGCCAGCGCGCAAAGTGATAGACTTCAGACCCTCCACAACGACCTCTGCCACCCTGGGGTCACCAGACTTTACCACTTCATTAAGGCCCGCAACCTGCCCTACTCCATCGAGGAGGTCAGGACCATAACCAGGAACTGCCAGACCTGTGCCGAGTGCAAACCGCACTTCTTTAGGCCGGACAGAGCAAGCCTGATCAAGGCCACCCGCCCCTTCGAGCGCCTGAGCATCGACTTTAAGGGGCCCCTCCCGTCCTCTGACCGTAATGTGTACTTCCTCAACATTGTTGATGAGTACTCCCGTTTCCCCTTTGCCTTCCCCTGCCCAGACGCGACCAGTACCACGGTCATTAAATGCCTGAACGACCTCTTCGCCTTGTTCGGGTTCCCAAACTATATACATAGTGACCGGGGCTCCTCTTTCATGAGCGAGGAACTCCGTCAGTTCCTACTAGCGAGAGGTATTGCAGCAAGTAGGACCACCAGCTACAACCCCCGAGGGAACGGCCAGGTGGAAAGAGAGAACGCGACGGTATGGAAGGCCGTCCTCTTAGCCTTAAAGTCTAAGGGCCTCCCAACCTCCCGCTGGCAGGAATTCCACCCGACAGCGCTGCACTCCATCCGGTCACTACTTTGCACTGCCGTTAACGCCACCCCCCATGAACGAATGTTTGTTTTCCCCAGGAAGTCGACTACGGGAACCACTCTACCAACCTGGCTGACCTCTCCGGGGCCCGTCTTGCTGCGAAAGCACGTGAGGGCCCATAAAACAGACCCCCGGTCGAGAGGGTGAACCTCCTGCACGCCAACCCCCAGTACGCCTACGTGGCTTACCCAGACGGGCGGGAGGACACTGTCTCCTTACGAGACCTCGCACCCTCGGGCACTCCGGAGACACCACCTTTACCCCCCCCACCACCCCCCCAATTCCAGCCCAGGTAGACGGCATGCCGGAACCCCATGAGCCTTCGCCGACCACGCAGACACCAGCACTAACACCGGATAATGCAGCACCGCCGCTGCGACGATCGGAGAGGCTTACGAGGCCTCCGGACAGACTGACATACCAGAACTGGTAGTACACTTCACCCCGCCGGACTCTAATCTAAACAAGGGGTGAATGTGGTAAACCACTTTTATCGTTACACTATAGCTTTCACTGTTGTATTGTTATCACTGTTGTATCACGATACGAGGTCGCCTCTTGTCGCGCTGTTATACCTGGGCTGACCACCTCCGACTCCGCCCATGGCTCCACCTACCTGCCCAGGTATAAAGGTAGTCGACTGGCTGGTATTCCTCCTTGTTGGACCCGATCACCCACGAGGGTGGGCTCTGTTATTTAGTCAATAAAAACCTTTAGTTACGTTCCTAACTCGTCGCTTTTTATTGGACGAATTGATAGGTATATCACAGAGCAAATCTGCTCTGGCAAGCCGTTCCTGGCAAAAATGGTCCGTAGGACTGCAGTCGTTTTCTCTGTAGTGGTTGAGGACATTTTTATCACCTCAGGCCATTTCGAATGAGCATCCACTGCTATTAAGAACATTGAGTCCATGAATGGACCAGCAAAATCAATATGCACCCGTTGCCATGGAGAGGAGGGCCACTCCCATGGGTGTAGAGGGGCATGTGGTGGTGCATTTTGGACCTTCTGGCATCCTGAGCAGCTCTTGGTTCGGTCCTCGATTTGTTGATCGATTCCCGGCCACCACACATAAGCCCTAGCAAGGCTTTTCATTTTCACTCCTCCCAGATGACCTTCATGAAGCTCATTTAATACTCTCTCCCTTAACTTGGGTGGAATCACCACTCTGGATCCACACATCACTGTCCCCTGGCATACTGAAAACTGTTCTCTTCTGGATGTGAATGCTGGCAACAGTGAGTCGCCATGTGTTGGCCATCCCCTCACCGTCAAATCATATACCCGAGACAGTGTCGGATCATTGCGGGTCTCCTTCTCTATATCCGCGTTCGTTACTGGCAATCGTTCAATTATTGACGAATAAAATATCTCGATAGGGTCCACTGCTGGTGCTTCCTCCACAGTAGGCAGTGGCAGGCGTGGTAGCCCATCAGCGTTTCCATGCTGTTTCGTGCCTTTATATTCTATTTCATTTTGATTCGCCACTAGAAACAGGGACCATCTTTGTAACCATTGTGCAGTCATCACTGGAACGCCCTTCTTAGGATTAAAGATGGAGACAAGTGGTTGGTGGTCAGTCAGCAAGGTGAACTTCTGCCCATGCAGATAGTGGTTGAATTTTTTTACTCCCCATACTAGGCTGTGGGCCTCCCTGCCAATCTGGGTGTAGTTGCGCTCGGCTGAGGTTAGTGACCGAGACGCAAAGGCTACTGGCCTCTCCAACCCGTCTGGGAATTTGTGCGACAGCACCGCTCCAATACCATAGGGTGATGCATCACATGCCAAACAAATTGGTAGTGCTGGGTTGAAATGGGCCAACACCTCTTTTGATGTGATCAATTCTTTGCACTTCTGGAAAGCTCGTTTACGTTCGTCATCCCACTTCCATGGTACCCCTGTTTGCAGTAGCGTGTTCAGTGGGTGTAATACTGTAGACAAATGTGGTAAGAACTTATGGTAGTAGTTTACCAGCCTGAGGAACGACCTCAGTTGTGACACATTTTCCGGTGCTGGAGCCTTGACTACTGCCTCAATCTTTTCAGGGGACTTATGTAACCCCTCTTCATCGAGAACGTGGCCACAATACGCGATCTGCTTCTGGAGAAACTCACACTTGTGGCGATTAGCTCGTAGCCCATATTCCTTTAATCTGGTGAGCACCTTCTCCAGGTTGGCGAGGTGATCACTGTCATTTTCGCCCGTGACCAGGATGTCGTCCAAATAACACTGGATCCCTGGAATCCCTTGCAGGACTTGATCCATCGCCCTTTGCCAAATAGCCGAAGCCGATGCTACCCCGAACACCAGCCGGTTGTATTGGTAGAGACCTTTATGAGTGTTGATCGTGAGGTATTCTTTCGAGGCTTCTTCTACCTCCATTTGCAAGTACGCCTGGGCTAGATCAATTTTGGTGAAGCGTTTACCTCCAGATAGCGAGGCGAAAATATCCTCAATTCGTGGAAGTGGATATTGTACCATGTGAAGGACTGGGTTCACTGTCACCTTAAAATCCCCACGGATGCGGATCTTCTTTGGTTCCCTAGGCGTATTACTCAACGACCTCTTGATTACAGGAACGATTGGTGTAGCCCACTCGCTCCAGTCTACTTTGGACAGTACTCCTGAACATTCCGAACCTTCCAGCTCTGCTTCGACGGCTGGTCTGATCGCATAAGGCACTGGTCTGGCCTTAAGAAACTTTGGGCTTGCATTTTCCTCTATTTTAATCATTGCTGTTATGCCTTTTAGTGTTCCGAGTCCCTCCTGGTACACTTCTTTTGCGTCAGTTAGCATTTTTGACAGTCGTCCAGGTGTGACGTCGTCATCCTTTTTGGCCTCAACCTTCAGTGCCTGTATGGAATGCCAATCTAATTGTATCTTCCGGATCCATTCACATCCTAGCAGTGGTGGTCCTCCATCTGGCAATACATAAACGTCCATTTTAGGTATTTCCTGGCCTTTGTATATCACTTTCACCCTTATTTTTCCTTTGGGGTAGACTTTTTGCCCCGTGTACGTCTTCAAGACAATCTCTGTAGCTTTCAAGGGTATATGTGAAAATAGCTGCTTGTAGTCCCTTTTGTTTATGACTGTTAGGGCTGATCCTGTGTCCAATTCCATTTTCACTTGGACTCCGTCTATCTTGAGTGTAACCCAGATAGTCTGGTGATCCTCCATGTTGGTTACCTTATGTAGTTTCAGACAACCCAGCTGCTTGCTTCCGGAGTCTGTATCACTTTTCTGTTCGTCTGAACTACTGTCCATCACCTTATGTACCTTTTTGTACTTCTCCTGTGGAGATTTCTTGCTGTTGGTTTTCTTCCCAGACCTGCAGACTCTTGCTATGTCTCCTGCTTTTCCGCACTGTCTGCACACTTGGTCCTTGAACCAACAATCCTTCTGGTCATGTGTTGTTTTGCCGCAGCGATAACACTTCCCTGTTCCATAGGACATTTCATTGGTGCCATATTCTTGCGGTCTCCGTTGTATTTCTGCAGCGCCCCTTGCGGCTGCTTCATGTGATACTGCCATGCTGAAAGCCTTGTCCAGCGTGAGATCCTTTTCTGATAGAAGCTGTTTCTGGGTTCCTTCACTTTGAAGCCCACACACAAACTTGTCCCTTAACGTATCTGCTAGTCCCACTCCAAACTGGCAGTGTTACGATAGCTTGCGCAGTTCCGTTAAGTACTCAGCATTGCTTTTGTTTTTATGTTGGTTCCTTTTATGGAACTTAAATCTTTCTGCTATCAGCAGCGGTGTGGGGTTTAAGTGGTCCTGTAGGATTTCTACTATGCTTTCGAAATTCTTATCCACGGGCTTCTCTGGGGTTACTAGGTTTCGCAGTAACCCATAAGCTTTTGCACACATGGAATTTTACAAAACCAGTGCTTACCTAGCATCTGGCACTTCATTCGCCCTGCAGTACGCCTCAATACGTTCCACATATGTCGCCCAATCTTTGACTTCATTGTCAAACGTAGAGATACTGCCACTCTTCGGCATCCCTGGGTGTGATTTAACTGTCAATAATGGCATCTCCCACGCTCTCCCTTCTTCTCCGCTGGCACAAAATGGCGTCTCCCGCGCTTTCCTTTTTTCCCGCGCTCGCCCTTCTTCTCCGCTGCGGCTTCTAAAAATGGTGTCTCCCGCGCTCTTCCTTCTCCGCGGCTCAATGACATCTCCCGCACTCTCCCTTCTTCTCCCCATGGACACTGTTCAGCCCTTGAGCCCTGGCTGTGCTCTGTGCATTTTTTTTTCAGTGTGCCTTTCCCGTTTCCGCCGCTCGGTCCTGAACCCGGCTGCTGCTTTACCCTCTCTCCGTTTTGTTTTTCCTCGACGCCACTTGGTTTTCAACCCCTGGCTGCGCCCTGTGCGCTTCACCCTCTATCTTACCCCATCGATGCTGCTCGGCTTTTTCTCTGCTGTCGGTCGGCTCCAGCCGCCGCTGTCCGGGAAGGTTCTGCGCTGTACCTGTCATGAGTCTGTTGCTGATCGTCATGGCTGGGGAACCAAGCCCGGCTCTCCACAGCCTCCCCTGCGATGTTCACTCTCTGCTGGTTGACTGGGCGGTTGCTTGTGGTCGACGCCCGTGCTTCTGGCCTCAATTTTCTTCCACCGCCCTCCCAGAGCGAATCCTCGAAGGGAAATGCAGAGTTGCAGGTAGATTCGAATCGACACTCGTCGCCACTGTTAGATCCGTGATTCTGAGAGTATGATGTTTTTCAATAACTACATGGATGCTGTAACTTAACAATCAACAGGTGTTTACTGGAGTAGGGTAGTCGCAAGACTGGGGGTACAGAGGCATGCTCAAGGCTTATATACAGGTGTGATCACTGCCGGTACTACAGTATACAGGAGCTGTAAAAGTAGTTCTCTCTTAAAGATACATACACTACAATCTCATTGAATGGCGGAGCAGGCTCGAGGGGCCAAGTGGCCTATTCCTGCTCCTATTTCTTATGTTCTTATGTTCTAGTATACAGATGAATCAGTACTCCTCCATGTGGAAGAAGCACTGAAAGCAGCAAGGGCACAGAATGTACTCTGGGTGGGTGGACATCAATGTACATCACCAAGAGTGGATCAGTCGCACCACTACTGACCGAGCTGGCGAGTCCTGAAGGACATAGCTGCCAGTCTGGGCCTGCAACAGTTGGTGAGAGAACCAACACGAGGGAAAAACCTACTTGACCTCGTCCTCACCAATCTACCTGTCGCAGATGCATCTGTTCATGACAGCACTGGCAGCAGTGACCACCGCACAGTCATTGTGGAGGCAAAGTCCTGTCTTCACACTGAGAACACCCTCCATCGTGTTGTGTGGCACTACCACTGTGCTAAATGGGATAGATTCAGAACAGATCTAGAAGCTCAAAACTGGGCATCCATGAGATGCCCACATCCCATGAACGCATTAAAAACGAACTCCAGATCTCCATCCACCCTTTGTGTTACCCTGGGGTTTTTCGGAAGTTTCTGCCGAGCAGGTGTCAGCCTTCAAATCCCAATAAAGTGAGGGAAGAGCGCTGTAGTGGTTGTTCCCACCTCACTTTCCTCCCTGTTTTGCTGGTCGGCTACCCATTTGGAGGAGCACTGAGAGAGGGCCTTGAAAAGCCTGTATCAGCCCCTGTTCAGACCAAAGGACCTGAAAAGAGGCAGGGAGCAAGAAGACGGAACCTGGGAGAAAGATACCTGAGATCATCGTCCAGGTTGGATGCCTTCTCTCTGATGTCATTTTACAGGTGCAGACCACCTGACCACCACCCAAGCGGGGGTGGCGGGGGGGAGGGCGGGCCGGGGAGAGTGGGTTGGTGGAAAAATTCTGAAAACCGCCCTGTATAGCTTTTTATCGCACCAATATTTTTAGATCATTTTCAAAGCAATATATGCTCCCCTTCTTCTAACGACTCAAATATTTGCACCCAAATCTTCCAGCAAATAGATGTGTTTTCTTTCCTTTCTGTTGTACTCTGTCCCACTTAGGGAATTTATTAATTTATTGCCTCAGCAGCCTCAAACAAAAGTAAATAAAGATAAAGAACAGCAATATCAATGAGTTGGGGCATTATCTGGACTAAAAGGGCTGGATTTTGTCAATGGGGACGTGATGGAGGCGGGACTCCCAATTTTTGGGTTGTAGTCCCGCCTCCATTGACTTGTGGCCAACCCACTCTATTTTCCCTTGATTGACCTTGTTAAGCCCACCCAGCTCTGTGAAGCTGTCAAACACTGACAATCTGTCTTCTAACTTGAGCCTTCTACTTGTAATGATATCAGCAAATAGAGATGTTATTTGCCTGTTCTATTATGATGCCTTAATAGCATGATTGCATGTATTGATTGATTGTGCCTGACCAGCAGAGGGCATGTGACCGAGAGAAGCAAGGCAGTTAGTTTAGTTTCGGTTTCATTCTAGATGCATCACAGCATCGTGTCTCCTGTAAAAGCTGTATAAAAGAGTTGAACAGACTTTAGATTAAAACTCATTCTCTTTCATAAATGTCTCATCATTGAACCCACAAAGAAATCAATACATGGTGTCAGAAGTGGCTGAAAGAGATGAAGAGAAAAAATCCGAAGTTAAATCAGCTCTCCACAGATTAGCAAGCCAAAAGAGAACATCGTTGCTTACCATTAGAGAATAGCTAACGAAGTGAAAAAATGGAAGGTTTACTCCCACCGGCGACGCTTCAGTTGACAGGTAATGTGGCTGAAAATTGGAGGAGATTCAAACAACATGTAGTGTTGTATTTAACGGCAATCGGAGCTGACGAGAAAAGTAATAAAAGGAAATCGTCACTGTTCTTACATGTCGTGGGTGATGAAGCGCTGGAGGTGTATAATAACTTCACATTCGTTGCTCATGGAGACAAAATGAAGCTAGATAAAATAATGGAACAGTTTGAGGCCTACTGCATACCTAAACATAACGTGACGTTTGAGAGGCACAGATTTTTCACATGTGTACAGAAAACGGGTGAGACTATTGATCAGTATGTGACTGAACTGAGAAACAGAAGCAAATCGTGTGAATTTGGGGGACTGACAGACTCGCTGATAAAAGACAGACTGGTGTGTGGTATTCCGAATAATGGTCTAAGGGAAAGACTGCTAAGAGAGCAAGATCTAGACCTGGGAAAAGCCATAGCACTGTGTAGGGCTACAGAGACTGTGAAGTTGCAGGCAAAGGAGCTGTTCAGTGACAGTAGCTGCAATGTGGATGCAGTGAGAATGAACGGGCGCAAACCGTTTAACAAAAAGAGCGCCAATGTGAAAAAAGAGGCGTGGCCAGGGAACAAAAATGAAAGGGACAATCGAAAGTCATGTAGTCGATGCGGTACACAGCATACACCAAGAAAGTGTCCAGCATATGGTAAAACATGCAATAGTTGCAACAAAAACAACCATTATGCCCGTTGCTGCAAGAACCAAGCGCAACAAAGCAAGGTCCATACAGTAGATGAAAGTGACATAGAGGAGTTCTATGTAGATGTTGTGTCTGAAAACAAAAAAGAAGAAAGAGACTGGATGTTGACACTAAAAGTGAATGACATACACATTCCATTTAAATTGGATACTGGAGCACAAGTTAATGTGATATCAGAGACTGATTTTAAGAAAATTAGACCCAGACCAAAGATACATGGAATAAAAGTGAAAGTGACAGGATACTCAGGTACTGATATATCAGTGAAAGGAAGATGCATTGTCAAAGTAACACACAAGGACAGAGAGCACACGTTAGCATTAATCGTGGTGCCAAAGGATGTGCAAGCCATACTAGGTTTAAAAGCCTGTGAGAGACTGAACCTGGTAAAGAGAGTCCTCGTTGTGGAAAGCGAAGGAGAGACAGTCTATGATGAACGGAATGTTGCGTACACACCGGGTAAGCTGATGTATACAGCAGACACGTTGTCCAGAGCTGTTGACCCAAGTGAGCCCGCAAACACCACAATGGATGAAAAAGTGAACGCCTACGTGGACATGATCACAAGTGCACTGCCCATAGCAGATGCAAAAATGGAGCTCATAAAGACTGAGACAAACAAAGATGAAACAATGAGACGACTGAGAAAAAGCATCTTGGATGGATGGCCCCACATGAAGCAAGACTGCTCACCTGATATAGCAGAGTACTGGAACTGCAGGGCGGAACTATCAATGGTTGTAGACATCATCTACAAAGGAAGTAAAATAGTTATCCCAAAGAGTCTGAGAAGAGAGATGCTAAAAAAGGTCCATGGAGGACATCTGGGAATCAAAAAGTGTAAGAAAAGACTGATGTACAAGGCAAAAGACAGTGGAACTGACTTCTACCAGAGCATGCTTGTATACCGCACAACACCGCTCGAGTGTGGTATGTCACCAGCCCAACTCCTGATGGGACGTCGGTTAAGGTCAAACCTACCCATCCCGGAGAACCTCCTGAAAACAAAAGAGGGGGAGAAAGTGAGGAAGTTCAAAGAACAACAGAAAGAAAAGCAAAAGTACTACTATGACAGAGGAACACAAAACCTACCTGAACTCCACACTGGTGACCAAGTAAGGTTCAAAGACAAAACAAACACATGGACTCAGAAGGGAACTGTCCTGAGTGAAGTTCAACCAAGATCATACACCATTCAGACAGATGAGGGTGCTGTTCTGAGAAGAAATCGTCGAGATCTTCTCATGGGACCAGCCACAGCAGGTCAAGAGACTGATACTGTTGAACAACCTGATCACACAGCTGAGAACCAATCATCTGAGGCAACAACTCAGATTCAAGGACAATCAATCAGAAAATCCTCAAGACACATGAAGCCTCCTGAGAGACTCATTGAGCAAATTTAAGGACTATTGTTATAGAAGGAAGTAATGTTATCTTATTCTTTCTTCAAGTTCTAGTGTATTGACATATTTCATGTGAACACACAAAGCAAGGTTAAAAAACCTTGATCATGATAATGATAATGTAAGTTCATTAAGTGTTACAGTTAAAATGCAGATTAATACAAAGAGAACATGTTGTTAGTTAAAAGTAAAATACTTTTGTTTTAAGAAAAGGAGATGTAATGATATCAGCAAATAGAGATGGTATTTGCCTGTTCGATTATGATGCCTTAATAGCATGATTGCATGTATTGATTGCTTGTGCCTGACCAGCAGAGGGCATGTGACCGAGAGAAGCAAGGCAGTTAGTTTAGTTTTGGTTTCGTTCTAGATGCATCACAGCATCGTGTCTCCTGTAAAAGCTGTATAAAAGAGTTGAACAGACTTTAGATTAAAACTCATTCTCTTTCATAAATGTCTCATCATTGAACCCACAAAGAAATCAATACACTACTCAGACTCAGTTAGAGATCTCTCCAGACCAGAAAGCAGAATGTTGCAGCTTTTGACATTTGGCGTGGTTCGGAGCCGTCGGGAAGCCCACACTTCAGGGCTAAAAATAGTGATTGGGCAAAAAACTGCCTGTTAACTACCTGTTAACAGGCAGTTAATTGGCACTAATCCCCTTCCCATCCCGGGGAGGCGGCTCCCAGCACAGGTCGGGTACCCGCCTCCTGGGACATTGGCATGGAGGTGGGTTGGGGGCGGGATGGGTTCCTGCCCCCCGATTCTGCAATTTTCCCACCATTCCCGCCTCCAAACCTGCCTCCATGGGGCTTGGAAATTCGAGTCCAAAGAGTGTGACTGACTGACCTCAATTTAACAGCAGCAGCTCTGTTGAGGTTTGCATGCTCTGAGCCAGTCGTTTTGATTCTCCAGTCAACTTTCTGCCTCCTCCTGTTCTCAAGGCATTGGCCGAGAACTTCCTTGGAGCTGCTCCCTCTCCGCCGCTGTAACTTGACCAGAAGTGCGGCAGAGCTCAGAGGCAATTGCCCGGCCATCGACTCCTTACTGGGTATAATTTCACCTGCATCGGGTGCTGTCCGGTCTCCTCACCTGTGTAGCCATTCTTCAAGCACCAGCCTCGATGGTCAGCAGGCTATCCGAATGCAAAGAGTATCTAAGCTGGGCCCGATCCTAGCCCTCAATCGACGTCCACACATATGCCCTCTCTCAGCAACATACAATCTATATCAATGACTTAGATGAGGGGGCTTAGTGTAACACATCCAAGTTTGCTGGCGATACAAAGCAAGGGGGAAAGTAAACTGTGAGGAGGACGCAAAGAGGCTGCAAAGGGATATAGACTGGTTAAGTGAATGAGCAAGAAGGTGACAGATGGAGTATAAGGTGGGAAAGTAATCCACTTTGATAGTAAGAAGAGAAAAGCAGAATATTTTGTAAAAGGTGAGAGACTAGTAAACATTGGGATTCAGAGGGACCTGGGTGCCCTTGTACACAAATCACAGAAGGTTAACATGCAGGAACAGCAAGCAATTAGGAAGGCAAATGGTAGGTTAGCCTTTATTGCAAGGGGGTTGGAGTATAAGGCTAAGGAAGTCTTGCTGCAATTATATTGGGCCTTGTTGAGACCATACCTGGAGTATTGTGTACAGTTTTGGTCTCCTTATCTAAGGAAAGATATACTTGCAACAAAGGTTTATTAAATTGATTCCTGGGATGAGAGGGCTCTCCTAGGAGGAGAGATTGAGTAGAATGGGCCTATACTTTCAGGAGTTTAGAGTTAGCTATCTCAACTAGGGTGGTGGTAGGAGCTCTACAATTTGCCTCAATATGCCTGAGTTATCCAGGGAAAAATAAGAAAATAAGAACATCAGAACATAAGAATTAGAAGCAGGAGTCGGCCATACGGCCCCTCGAGCCTGCTCCAACATTCAATATGATCATGGCTGATCTTCGACCTCAACTCCACTTTCCTGCCCGATCTCCATATCCCTTGATTCCCCTAGAGTGCAGAAATCTATCTATCTCAGCCTTGAATATACTCAAAGACTCAGCATTCACAGTCCTCTGGGGCAGAGAATTCCAAAGATTCACCACCCTCTGAGTGAAGGAATTCCTCCTCATCTCAGTCTTAAATGGCCGACCCCTTATCCTGAGACTGTGACCCCTGGTTCTAGACTCTCCAGCCAAGGGAAACAACCTCTCAGCATCTACCCTGTCAATCCCCCTCAGAATCTTATGTGTTTCATTGAGATCACCTCTCATTCTTCTAAACTCCAGAGAGTAAAGGCCCAATCTACTCAATCTCTCCTCATAGGACAACCCCCTCATCCCAGGGATCAATCTAGTGAACCTTCGTTGCACCACCTCTAAGGCAAGTACATCCTTCCTCAGATAAGGAGACCAAATATCAGCCAAGATTCTTCCTTGAGCTCATCCAAAACTCTGCTGCCCGCAGCCTAACCCGAACCAAGTCCCGTTCAACCATCAATTTGGCTCGCTGACCTGCACTGGCTTCCAGTCCACCAACGCCTCAATTTTAACATTCTTATCTTCATGTTCAAATCCCCCCATGGCCTCACCCCTCTCTATCTCTGTAAAGTCCTCCAGCCCTACACCCCTCCGAGAACTCTCTGTGCTACTCCAGTTCTCACCTCTTGTGCATCCCGCACTTATTTTGCCCCACCATTTGCAGCCGTGCCTTCAGCCATCTAGGTCCCGAAGGTCTGCAATTCTCTCCCCAATCCACTTTGCCTCTCTACCTCTGTCTCTCCTCCTTAGGGCCTTGGCAGCTGAAGGCATGGCCACCAATGGTGGAGCGATTAAAATCTGGGATGCCCTTAACTCAAAACCATTCATGAATTTAAACAACTCTATCAAATCTCCTCTTCACCTTCTCTGCTCTAAGGAGAACAACCCCAGCTTCTCCAGTCTCTCCACGTAACTGAAGTCCCTCATCCCTGGTACCATTCTAGTAAATCTCTTCTGCCCCCTCTTTAAGGCCTTGTAGGAGGTGCGGAATTACCCCTCGCCCCGTCCAACAGGTTATAGAGTTCGGGCTTGAGACTTATGAGAAATTACACCAGACACACGGGTTCTGTCTTTAACCTTTTATTGTTCCTAAGACAGATTCAAAACCCCAACCACTGTTCGAGCAGTTCACCAATAATATTACAGGAAATCATACATACAACCACCCGCCGATGATCAGCCCAGCGCTGATTGTAGGTCCTCGTAAGGGAAAAGACTGGCCAGGCCCCTCCTTCCCACTGCAGCCTGATCCTCGTACGTGAGATGACTGGCCAAGCCACCCTCATCTGACTGCAGTGCTGATATTCTTTAGCCACTGTGCTTTATACAGTTTTCCTTGTCTTTTGCAGTAAATCAATCATTCAGAGATAGTGAAATGTTCCTTTAATGCTCGACCTGAGTTGTTTGAGCTGTCAAACTTTCACACTCACACGTCCTGTGTCACTATCCATTAGTTGCCTTCAGCAAAGCCCAAAATTGTTCATTCACTCGTAAAGTTTACAAAAGTGGCAGAAAACCACTTGGTCACAGTTCATGTGTTAGGTCGTATCCTGCATTTCAAAACTTCAAAGGTTTGACTCCTCGCCTTTAGCCACCAAAAGCCATTAGAGATACAGGGCTCGATTTTGCCATTGGGGCAGGCTGGGGGCGTGTCAGGTGTTTTTCGAGTCCTGAACCCGACTCCAGTGTGATGTGGGAAAAAAGTGCGATTTTTCCCTAATTGGGCAATTGATTTCCAGCGAGTGGGAACCCCTGGCCCAATGCGTCTTTCCATCCTGAAAGTCGCCTCTGATGCCGTCATCAGTGCTGCTGGATTTAAGGCCTGCAAGCAGCCTCGCTTCTTCTGGAGACTGCAAACTTTATGCCCATTGTTGTGATCGCTTCATTCAGCAACTATGTCCAGCAGTAGGCCAAAGTGTGCTCCACGGTTCGATGACGCTGCCCTGCAAGCTCTGGTGGAGGGAGCAAGAGCAAATAGGGAGGTGCTCTTCCCTTCCTCAGCGAGGAAGAAGCATCCCCAGCAGACTAAAGCTGTGTGGATGCAAGTGACCCAGGAGGTCAATTCTTTGTCTATGTGCCACAGAACCTGGCTGCAATGCAGGAAGAGGTTTCATGACCTTCTCCGCACTGGAAAAGTGAGTTAGACTTTCCCATCACCCTCAATCTGATCCCCATCGCATCTCCTCACCAACACTCTGCTTTGCCAATCTCTTCCTCCACATCCCACTTGACACTTACATCCCTGCAGCCTTACCCATTCCCTCTCTCTCTATGGTCACATTCACTTAACTATTCGATCATGCAGCCCTCACACTCTCTATCATTGTGATGCAATGACAACAACTTACAACACACAGGGTGGGGCCCTTTGTCTCCTTCTAAGCATCTATGCTATGGAATCTCTACACTCACACCTTCATTCTCACTCAAACTCCACTTGTGTCCCTCATTGCAGGAAAAGAGAGCCCACAAAAAGAGGGAAAGAGCGAGGACAGGAGGAGAGCCACCCTCAGTAGTCCAGCTCACCACCTCGGGGGAGGCGGCCCTGGAAATTGCCGGGATCGAGGAGGATTCCCAAGTGGGGTATGGACAGGCAGGCGCATCACAGCAAGCTGGTGACAGAATAGATTGGCATCTCTCGCATTGATATTGCATGAGCTACTGATAATGAATCTGATGCTCTAACAGATTGACTTATGATCATCTGCACTACTCAATGTGCATGTAACCTTGACCTCACATCTCTAACTCTTTCCTTTACTCCCCCACAGGACCATCGACAGACCCATCCCCACTGTCCAGGAGGAAGAGCCTGAGCTTCCAGACTCCTCAGAGAAAGCTGCAACCTCTGAGGGCGCTGCGTCAGCAGAATTAAGCGCACATATCACCAGCGCAGACACTCACACCTCGGTGGGACCTTCGGGACATAGAGTAGAGTTGTCACCTGATGCATCACAGCTCACAAGTGAGCATCAGCAGATGGTGGAGACAGGGACAGCGGTGGAGAGTCCTAGTCGGAGGGCATAGGACGCTCCCAGCTCGGCTCCGCTGCATGTCGACCCTGTGCCTCCGGGTCCATCCAGAAGGACAGCGGTGCTGGAAGTCCAGGAACAGGTGCAGGAGTCTCTGGCAGGTTTTGTCTCCAGGGTCGCTGCGAGTGTGGAGCGTGTAGTGTCCGAGGATCAGTAATACTCAGACTGCAGGAGAACAATAATAACAGGTATTTACTGAACAGAGGGTAACTCTTTTGTTTGTACCCAAAAAACCCAAATTGGACTGTAAACAAAATTTCAACTAAAACTTAACAAATCAAATTAAAATTTGGTTTTCCGGGTTGATGATGCACTCCAGTCCCCGCGGCGCCCACCGGTCGCGGAAATACCCAAGCGCACCGGCGGACACCGCGTGCTCCATCTCCAGGGCCACCCGGGCGCGAACATGGCCGCGGAAGAGAGGCAGGCAATCCGGCTGGACGACCCCCTCGACCGCCCGCTGCCTGGACCAATTGATGGCTCTTTTAGCCAGGCCCAGGAGCAGGCCCACAAGGAGGTCCTCCAACCTGTCCGCACCGGGTGACCGTAGATCAAGAGCGTGGGACTGAAGTGCAACCAAAAATCGAGGAGCAGCCCCTTCAAGTAGTGAAAGAGGGTCTGCAGCCTCTCACATTCCATATAAACGTGAAACACGGACTCCTCCAGGCCGCAAAAAATGCAGGCGGCCTGGGAGTCCGGGAACCAACTTAAAACCTTATTGCACGGGACCGCTCCGTGCAACACCCTCCAGGCCAAGTCCCCGATGGAACAAGGGAGGACTCCCGCGTAGAGAGCCCTCCATTGGGGACCTCCGCCACCGCCAGTCGGCAAGACGCCACGCCAAGGCGTGTCCGGACGGTAGGCGAAGACGGCAAAGTGGAGAGTGTGCAGGTGCAGCCCGTACAGGAGACTCCTCCGCGCGGAATGAAAAGGCACGGAGGGTATTTCCTCGAGACGGCTCAAGTTGTGAGGCGCCGGTTCGCGAGGGGAGTTTCGGGGCTGGGCGCCGATGAGGAATTCCGTCCGAACGGGGGTAAGCTCGGACGGGATCGCCCCACATGCTTGAGCCGCCTCGATACACCTAGTGGAGTTGGGGCCCAGTGCCGCTTTCACCGATTCGATGGCTTCGACCGCGAGCTGGACGTTGGCCCAGGACAGGCGCCGCGCCAGCTCCTCCGGCGCCATCCAGCCCGCTCCTCCGCCATCGAGCAGGTCCCCAACTCTGGTCACCTTGCCAAGCACAGCCCTGCCCTCCGCCAGCCGCCCGAACCGGCGTTCATGGAGGTGCGGATTCCTGAGCAGCGGCTCCCGAAGGAGAGCCGCCGCTCCTGACGGGGGAGAGCTCTGCCTGGAAGCGACATAGTTCCAAACCCACAGCAGTTCCTGGTAGAAGACAGGCAGCTCCCGCAGGCCGGCACGCCTGCCGCCCACTTTCGCGAACAGGAGCTGCGTGTCGTAATTGAGGCCGTGCAGCTGGTGGAAGAAAAACGTCGCCAGCGCACACCATCTCGGAGGATTCTCGACGTACAGGTATCTCTGCAGCGTCTGAAGACGGAAAGTCGCAGCCTGGGTGCGAAGGCACACCAGTGCCTGACCGTCCTCCCTAAGCGGGAGACACAGAACCGCGGCAGAGACCCAGTGCTTCCTTTTGTCCCAGAAGAAGTCGATGAGTTTCTTCTGCATCTTGGCGACAAACGCAGGGGGAGGGATCAAAGTGACCAACCGGTACCACAACATGGCGGCCACCAGCTGGTTTATGACCAGCGCTCGACCCCTGTAGGGCAACACTCAGAGCAGTCCTGTCCAGGGTCCGAGGCGAGCGGTGACTTTGGCCTCCAGCTCTTGCCAGTTCGCCGGCCAGGCGTCCTCGGCAGGGCTAAGGTAGACTCCCAAATAGAGGAGGTGCGTGGTGCTCCAGGCGAAAGGCCTGAACTCCTCCGGCAGGGAGTCCACCCGCCACTGACCCACCAGGAGTCCGGAACATTTCTCCCAGTTGATCTTGGCGGAGGATGCATCCGAATAAATCTGCTGGCATTCCCGCATCCTCCGCAAGTCAGCGGGATCCGTGACCATGAGGAGCACGTCATCGGCATAAGCTGAGAGGACCACTTCCATGCCTGGCCCTTGCAGAGCCAGTCCCGTCAACCTCTTCCGCAAGAGGCGCAGGAATGGCTCCACGCAAACGGTGTATAACTGACCGGACATGGGGCATCCCTGACGCACCCCCCTCCCGAAGCGAAGGGGCGCCGTCAAGGACCTGTTAACTTTAATCAGACACCCCGCAGCGGCGTACAGAAGTCGGATCCGGGCGACGAAATGCGTCCCGAACCCGAATGCGCGCAGAGTCCCGAAGAGATACTCGTGATCCACCCTGTCGAACGCCTTCTCCTGATCCAGGGAAAGGAAGACGACCGACAGACCAGCCCTCTGGGAGTGGTGGACCAGGTCCCGGACCAGATGGATGTTATCGTGGATGGTTCGGCCCGGGACCGTGTAGGACTGGTCGGGGTGGATCATGTGGGCCAGCACGGTGCCAAGACGAGCAGACATGGCCCTGGCAAAGATTTTATAGTCCGTGGTGAGGAGGGGGACCGGGCGCCAGTTCTTAAGGAGGCGGAGATCGCCCTTCTTAGGCAGCAGGACAATGACCGCCCTGCGCCAAGAGAGGGGCATCTCCCCGGTCGCCAAACTTTCCCCCAGGACCCGCGCGTAGTCGCCCCCCAAGACGTCCCAGAACGTCCTGTGGAACTCCACGGTCAGCCCGTCCAGCCCCGGGGACTTTCCCCTAGAGAGCTGGCGGAGGGCGCCGGTCAGCTCCGCCAGGCTTAGCGGAGCGTCCAATTTTTCGGCGCCCTCCGGGCTGACCTTCAGCAGGTCCTCCCATAAAACTCTGCGCGCATCCTCGCTGGACGGATCCGGAGAGAAAAGAGCCCCGTAGTAGGCACGGGTCTCCGCGTTGATTCCCTCCGGATCCGAGACCAGAGATCCGTCGTCGGCCAGCAGCCCCAAGAGCTGCTTACGGACCCCCTGTCTTTTTTCCAGCGAGTAGAAGAAGGGGGAGCCGCGGTCCAGGTCCCGCAGGAGCTGGATCCGCGACCTCACGTACGCGCCTCGGGACCCGACGAGCTGCAGGTCCTTCAGCGCGCCCTTCTTCTCTTCGTACACATTCCGCAGGGCCGGGTCCTCGACGACCTGACAGAGACGGGACTCCAGGTCGAGCACCTCCTTCTCTAACCGCCCGACCCGGGCCTCCCACCTCTTGGTCGACCCCTTCACGTACTCCTGACAGAAGAGACGGATGTGAGCCTTGCCCATGTCCCACCATAGCCTCAAGGAGGGGAAGCCCCCCCACTTCCTTCTCCAGTCGGCCCAGAACCGACGAAACGAATCCCGGAACCGCGTGTCCTCCAGCAGCAGGCTGTTAAAATGCCAGTACGCGGACCCCCCCCACGCGTGCAGTGGAGTGAGCTCCGCCCACACCAGGTGGTGGTCCGTGCATGGCACCGGCCGCATGGAAGCCACCGGAACGCAGGAGACGTACGCCCGGGAAATGTAGAGGCGGTCGATTCTGGACCTTCCTCCCCCAGACCTCACACTAGTGAAGGCGCTGGAGTCGGGGTGGAGATTTCGCCAGACGTCCACCAAGTCGAAGGACCCGACCAGGTCCTTCAACTTCTCCATCGCCGCCGGGCTTCGCGGGGGACCCGAACGGTCCCTCGCCTCGAGGGTGCAGTTAAAATCCCCCCCGAGGATGACGCACTCGCCCGCGTCGACGGAGCCCAAAAGAGCGGACACTTCTTCGAAGAAGCGCACTTGCTGCGCACTGGTCTGAGGGGCGTAAACGTTCACTAGATGGAGCGGCACGCCCCCCAGGCAAACAGTGACCTGGAGCAAGCGGCCCGACACGTGCTCCTTGACCCCCAAGATCTCCGGCTGAAATGCGGGGCCAGCAAGATAGCCACCCCGCTAGAATTGTTGGAGAGGTAACTCATGCTGACCCCTCCTTGCCACTCCAGGAGCCACGTGGCTTCGTCTCCCGGAACGGTGTGGGTTTCTTGCAGGAAACACACCGCATACTTCCCGTCCCGAAGGACCGAGAAGTTGTTGAATCTGCGGCGCGCCTCCCTGCTGCCGTTGATGTTGAGGCTGGCTATGGTTATCTTCATGTCAGAAGCATAGTGCAACCTCTACCTACACCTAACAGGGGGAGGGAGCGCAGCCGCTGTTCAGCCGCCACTTCCTCAGCAGCCCAGTGAGAAACGTTCTGAGCCGGCGCAGCTCGAGTGGGTCCACGCCCTTGTCCGCGCCCATGATTTTAACGGCGGCGTGGATGGACACGATGAGCAGCGCCAGCTCCAACCACCTGTCGAGGGCCAGCCGGATCTTATTTTGCCGACCCCGGCACGTGGCCATAAAGTCCTGGAGTTCCCTTACGGGAATGAGGAGAGACTCGGCGAGGGGCACGAGGTCATCCAGCGCCTCGTGGACGGTGGATTCCAAATCATCCTCCGTGCCCATCACCGAGTCCCCATCCTCCTCCAGGGGGTCGGCACCAGCGGCCGACCCATCCGTCGCGCAGTGCGCAGCAAATGGCTCGGCCGCACCAGCCGGCCCCGCCTCCGCCCGGATCCCACCCCCAGGATTGGTGGCAGAGGATTCCTCCCTGTGCTCCGCTAGGGGCGCCGGGCCAGAAGACGGCGGTGGTTCGGAGTCCCCCCCTGCCTCAGACACCAGAACGACCGGAGAAACCGGGGAGAGAACAATTCCCAGCTCCTCCAGTACGTCCGGCACCAGAGACGCAGCTAGGGGGCCATCCTCCTCCCCGCCACCAGCCTCCAAACCTCTACCGGGATGAGCAGCCCCTGGGAGATGTCTGGGTCGCATTGGGAGAGCTCATTTTCCTCGAGCTCGCCCGACCCAGACCCCAGGCCGCCCTACCCGGCGAGGGGTAATGGCACTGATAAAATGTCAATAGCTGCGGGTTGTTCCGCGAACCCCCACGGGCATGGTCTCGTTCCCATACCCGGGAGTCACGTGCCGGACAGACACATCTGCCTCAACCTCCCGAGGGACAGGCGACCCCTGCCGATCGCTGGTGATGACGACAGCGGGGAGGGGGGCGCAGTACCCGTGGCGGGCGACGACTCCCCCTGCTCGGAGGGACCTTCCTCCTCCCGGTCCTCCTCCTCTTCCAGGGGTCGCGCCTATACCTAACAGGGGGAGGAAGCACAGCCGCTGGTCAGCCGACACCTCCTCAGCAGCCCAGTGAGAAACATTCTGAGCCGACACAGCTCGAGCGGGTTCACACCCTCGTCCGCGCCCATGATCTTAACGGCGGCGCGGACGGACACGATGAGCAACGCCAGCTCCGACCACCTGTCGAGGGCCAGCCGGACCTTATTGCGCCGACCCAGGCACGTGGCCATAAAATCCCGGAGTTCCCTTATGGGAATGAGGGGAGACTCGGCAAGGGGCACGAGGTCATCCATCGACTCGTCGGCGCTGGAGTCCGAATCGTCCTCCGTGCCCATCACCGAGTCCCCATCCTCCTCCAGGGGGTCGTCACCAGCGGCCGACCCGTCCGCCGCGCAGTGCGTAGCGAACGGCTCGGCCGCACCAGCCAGCCCCGCCTCCGCCCAGATCCCACCCCCAGGATCGGCGGCAGAGGATTCCTCCCTGGGCTCCTCTAGGGGTGCTGGGCCAGGAGACGGCGGCAGTTCAGAGCTCCCCTCCGCCCCAGATGCTGGAACGACCGGAGAAACCGGGGAGAGAACAATTCCCAGCTCCTCCAGTACGTCCGGCACCAGAGACGCAGCCAGGGGGCCATCCTTCTCCCTGCCACCAACCTCCGACCCAGCGGATGGGGTGTTTTGAATTAAAACCTCTACCAGGTCGAGCAGTCCCTGGGAGATGTCCGGGTCGCATTGGGTGAGCTCATTGTCCTCAAGCTCGCCCGACCCAGACCCCAGGCCGTCTGACCCGGCGAGGGGTAACGGCACCGATAGAATGTCAATTTCTGCCGCGGGTTGTTCCGCGACCCCCCCCATGGGCAGGGTCTCGTCCCCATCCCCGGGAGGCATGCATCTGCCTCAGCCTCCCGAGGGACAGGCGACCCCTGCCGATCGCTGGTGATGACGACAGCCGGGGGCGACGACTCCCCCTGCTCGGAGGGACCTTCCTCCTCCCGGTCCTCCTCCTCTTCCAGGGGGTCGCGCCTTCTTTTTAGCACGGAGGGAGCAAGGGAGACCTCCATGTCTGCAGAGGCGTCCTCCTCAGCTCCCTCCGGTGGAGCAGGTTTGTCGGGTTCCTCGGGCCCGAGCCCGGCCGCAGGTATCGGCGTTTCCGCAACGGCGGTTGCAACCACGAGGCCCCTCCCACTCGCGTCCACCCTGATTAACTCCACGAGGAGCGCAGGTGTAAGGGGCTCAAGGGGCAAGGGCTGGCTCTCCACGGGGGGACGCGCTCCCTCCCCCCCGCCGGAGGCCTTGGTGGCATCGGCCCCCGACGTCAACCGCGCATCAGATGTTCTCGTCGCGCGGGCAGATCCGGGTGGAGGAGCGGCGGTGGCGCCAGCCTCGGCCGCACAAGATGGGAAATAGAGAGAGTACAGCGCCAACATGTTCCTGTAAAGGTCAAGGGTGGGACCAACAAGCAAAGGGAACCTTGGATGACAAGGGAGATACAAAAATGCATTAGAAATAAAAGGGGGGCTTTTGGCAGTTACAAAAGACTAAAGACGGAAGAAGCCCTAGAAGAGTATAAAAAGTGCAGGGGCATACTTAAAAAAGAAATTAGGAGGGCGAGGAGGGGCCATGAAATAACACTGGCGAGCAAAATAAAGGAAAATCCTAAGATGTTTTATAAGTATATTAAGGGCAAGAGGATAACCAGGGAAAGGGTAGGGCCCATTAGGGACCAAAGTGGCAATCTGTGTGTAGAACCAGATGATGTAGGCGGGGTTTTAAATGAATTTTTTGCATCTGTGTTCACTATGGAGAAAGACGATGCAGACATAGAAATCGGGCAAGGGGATTGTGACATACTTGAACACATTAGCATCGAGAGGGAGGAGGTGCTAGCGGTTTTAGCAGGCCAAAAAGTGGATAAATCCCCAGGCCCGGACGAGATGTATCCCAGGCTGCTGTGGGAGGCAAAGGAGGAGATTGCAGGGGCTCTGACACAAATTTTCAGAACCTCTCTGGCCACAGGGGATGTACCAGAGGACTGGAGAACAGCTAATGTAGTACCATTATACAAGAAGGGTAGCAGGGATAAACCAGGGAATTACAGGCCAGTGAGCCTAACATCTGTGGTAGGGAAATTATTGGAAAAAATTCTGAGGGACAAAATTAGTCTCCACTTGGAGAGGCAAGGATTAATCGGGGATAGTCAGCATGACTTTGTCAAGGGTAAATCATGTCTGACAAATCTGATTGAATTTTTCGAGGGGGTGACTAGGGAGGTGGATGAGGGAAATGCTGTGGATGTGGTTTACATGGACTTCAGTAAAGCTTTTGACAAAGTCCCGCATAGGAGACTGGTCAAGAAGGTAAGAGCCCATGGGATCCAGGGTGCCTTGGCGCGTTGGATCCTAAACTGGCTGAGTGGCAGGAGGCAGAGGGTGATGGTCGAAGGTTGCTTTTGTGACTGGAAGCCTGTGTCCAGTGGGGTGCCTCAGGGATCGGTGCTGGGTCCCTTGTTGTTTGTGATCTACATAAATGATTTGGATGAGAATGTAAAAGGGATGATCAGTAAGTTTGCAGATGACACGAAAATTGGTGGGGTGGTAAATTGCAAGGGGGAAAGCCTCAGGCTACAGGACGATATAAACGGGTTGGTCAGATGGGCGGAAAAGTGGCAAATGGAATTTAACCCTGAAAAGTGCGAGGTGATGCATTTTGGACGGACAAATAAGGCAAGGGAATACACAATGAGTGGTAGGACCCTAGGAAGTACAGAGGGTCAGAGGGACCTCGGTGTACATGTACATAGATCTCTGAAGGCAGCGGAACAAGTAGATAAGGTGGTTAAAAAGGCATATGGGATACTTGCCTTCATTAGTCGAGGCATAGAATATAAGAGCATGGAGGTTATGATGGAGCTGTAGAAAACGCTGGTGAGGCCACAGCTGGAGTACTGTGTGCAGTTCTGGTCGCCTCACTATAGGAAGGATGTGATTGCTTTGGAGAGGGTGCAGAGAAGATTCACCAGGATGTTACCTGGGATGGAGCACCTCAGCTATGAAGAAAGACTAAACAGGCTGGGGTTGTTTTCCTTGGAGCAAAGAAGGCTGAGGGGGGTCCTGATTGAGGTGTACAAAATGATGAGGGGCATAGATAGGGTAGACAAAGAGGAACTTTTCCCCTTAGTAGGGGGGTCAATAACAAGGGGGCATAGATTCAGGGTAAGGGGCAGGAGATTTAGAGGGGATTTGAGGAGGAACTTTTTCACCCAGAGAGTGGTTAGAATGTGGAACTCAATGCCAAAAAGCGTGGTAGAGGCAGGAACCCTCACAACATTCAAGAAGCATTTGGATGAGCACTTGAAATGTCATTGCATACAAGGCTATGGACCAAATGCTGGAAAATGGGATTAGACTGGACAGGGATGGATGGGCGGCGCAGACACGATGGGCCGAAGGGCCTCTTTCTGTGCTGTAAAACTCTATGACTCTATGACTCTATGACTCTATGATCCGGTGGCCTTGGAGGCAGGGCAGTTTTTCCTGATGTGCCCCACCTCCTTGCAGGCACGGCACCGCACACCGTCCGACGTCCAAAAGACGCGATAGGCGGTCCCCTCGTGGAGGACGATGAACGCCCCGTCAGTGTCCTCCTCCCGTGCCAGCTGGATAAACAGCTGGCGCCGGAAGGAGAAGACGTGGCGAAGGCTGGCCTCCCAGAAGCCGAGCGGGATGGGTGTGATCCCCGACCTCACCTCCCCAAGTTGGCGTAAATGGAGAAGGAGGAGCTCACCAGGAACATAGGGTGGGACGTTGGAAATGACGATCCTCTGCGCGGTGGCCTCGAGAGGATCCACCGGCAGGAAGGTCCCGCTCACGGTGAGCCCCTTGGCGACGGCCAGGGACACCGCCCGCTCCGACTCCAGGAAGAACACAGCCTTCCCGTACATTTTTGAGGCCGCAACGATGGCTGAGGGGCCGACTACCCCAGCCATGGCTTTAACGCAGGCCTCAATGGTCATAGTGGGGTGAGTGTAGCTCTTCATCCCAAGCTTTTTTGTTATTAATCTGAATGGTGACGGGGCAGCAGAAGCAGCGGGAGCAGCTGTGGCTGTGGCTGCCACTCCCGCATAAGTCCTGGCTGGCCCCGTCACTGGCTAAGATGCAGTCGCCACTCTGGGGTGTTTTCTAAAAAGGGCTACACTCACCCCAAGTCACAGGCCTGAAGGTGTTAATTGTGGCCTCAGGTATTTTTTGGTCCTCAATTGAGCAGAGGGAGCTGTTTAAATTGAAGGCACACCTCTCCCCCTTATTGATTGAAATTGGGAGAGGGGCCTTCTCCCCTCTGCTCAATAGGCAATTAATAAATAAAGATGAAATGAGGTGCCTCAGAGAGAAAGGCAGAGAAAGACAGAGAGAGAGAGAGGGGGGGTGGGAAGGAGGGAGGCCGCAAAGGCCTGGGTTGCCACTCAGGATGGTGGGTGGGTGGGTGTCGGCAGGGGTGCACTCTCCGATGAAAAATTTAAGTCTTTGATGGTGGTGGTCTTCTAGCAGGGGGAGAAGATGTCTTCAGCTGGGAAAGCTGGAGATGCCCCAGGCTCAGTCCCACACCAGGTCTTAACGATGTACAATTGGGCTGATCACCTAGGCAGCTCCAGCTATCCCAGGTCAGGCAATAGGAAGGGGTGCTTAATTAGTGGTGTGTGTGGCCTAGTGTTTTACAAGAGCCACACACACACACACCCCTTGATGATCCGGCCCTTTTTTCTTCTTTTCTCCCCCCACCTAAAATGCAAAGTCTTTGGGAGAGTGCACCAAACAACACCCACCTGAAAGATGATGTTGTTCTTCCCTCCTTCCAAACAGTTGGTGGTTGTTGGTTGTTTCTCTCCCCTCTCTCCTGGAATGGGGGCCGATTTGGGGAGGCAGTAATAGGAAAGGCCTCTCCCCTGGTTGGTATTGTTGCTGGCCTCCCTTCTCCTTCTCCTCCTCTGTCCTCTCTCTCCAGGCACCTCAGTTGATGTAATGATGGTGGAGGTGGAGGTGGTGGTGGTCTAACGATATCCTCCTCTTCCTGGTCAGGGGACCACCACTTTTGTCCACTCTCCTAGTCTGGCTGCTCCTTCTGGTTGCTGCTGCACAGCCAGCAATGCTGTGAATGAGGTACTGAACAGAGGGTAACTTAAGACTGAAATACAGAAGCCTGCTATGGCTTTACATACAGGGGTGGTCACTGCCGGTACTGCAGTATAGAATCAGTTCTTCTCTTAAAGGCACATACACAACAGAGCGAATGGAGGAGTTCATCGCTAACATGAGCAGAGCCTTTGTGGAGGCATTGGCGCATGAACGCATCACCACGGAAAGGATGGCAACCTCTGTGGAAAGGATGGCTACCTCCATGGTAAGGCTGGCTGCCATAGAGGAGAGGATGGCTACGTCCATGGAGGAGCTTAGTCGCCAGGGTATGGAAAACATGGTTATTGTTCAGAATAGACTGACATCTCTTGAGGAGCGATGGTCAGCTATTGAGCAAACAGACCAGACCTTCATGCAAGTCCTTGGGAGTAGGACTTCCAGTACAGAAACGGGTCCTCATGGCCCCCCTAAAGTGCAGCAAGGTGCTGTCAAGCCACTTGCTAGCTCTGAAGTGGGGCTGACCCATGAGAGGGATGTTCGTGGCAGACAACAAGTAAGTGGGGGCTCCTCTCCAAGCGCTCACATGACCATGCCACTGCAAAGCCCTCGGTCAGAGCCCCACCAGAGTCCCCATCCAACTGAGATCAGCGTCTCAACCCTTGCACAGCCGCAGGAGCAGCAGACTGTTACCAAGCCCTCACAGGTTCGCAACCCCAGAGGACGCCCGCCAAAGGTGTCGAGACAGGAGCAGCAAGAAAGTGAGCAAGGGGCCTCCACATCTGCTGAAGCCACAGGGGAAGCACCACGTAGGAGCATGCATAAGAGGAAGATACTGAACAAGTAGTCACAAGGGTAGTCTCTTGGGTGTAATGTTATGTTTAATTTTGAAAAGCCATCAGTTGGTTATTGTCATTAAAAGTTCTGATGGCAAACTGTTGCAGTTGTGGCGTGTGTCATTTCGCTAATGGAACTTCCACATTGAAGGCTTAGGATGACTTGTAATTGTCAGTATGGTGTTCAGAGTGATAGGAATCTGTAGGTTCTTGGCCATTGTCGATGCCCTGGTAAGAAGCTGCGAGGCAAATCTGGCCAAGGTGAGTGTGTGCCTTGCATCCCGGGCAGCAATGTGCTCGCATACTGCTGCCGCTGGTTGATGCGCCTCTGCAAGCTGTTCATTGTCACTCTTCTCCTCCTCCTCCTCCTCATCTGAGGAGGCTATGTGATGAGCCACTTGTTCCTCAGGAATCTGCAAGCCACGATGCTGTGCCATGCTGTGAAGTGCACAGCAAACCACGACCATTCTGGAGACCCTGGAAGCTGAGTACTGCAGGGCTCTACCTGATCTATCAAGGCATCTAAAGCGTATCTTCAGCAAGCCGATGGTTTGCTCGATTATGGATCTGGTGGAAGTGTGGCTGGAGTTGTAGCGCTCCTCAGCTTCGGTGGATGGGCTCCCCAATGGAGTCATTAGCCACGTCTTCAGGGGATAGCCCTTGTCTCCAAGTATAGAAACATAGAAAGATAGAAGATAGGAGCAGGAGTAGGCCATTCGGCCCCTCGAGCCTGTTCTGCCATTTAATGAGATCATGGCTGATCATCCAAATTCAGTACAGGTAGACTACCCTTTATCCGAACTTCCGAAAACCGAAACCCTCTAAAAACCGAAGGTTTTTTCGTTCAGCGTAAGTCGTGCGCATGACATGACCAGAGTGGCGCACGACTTACGCTGAGCAGGGCAGAGGGTCACTGAGTTCCCTCCTGGGTAGGAGATTGCAGGCCGAGCCGAGCAGTGTGAAGGAGGTATACCGGGAGAGTGAACCCAACAATACAGCGGCCCGTCCGATAGCTGCAGCGGCCTGTCCGATATTCTTTTCTTCCCCCCCGACCCCCCGCCGACCCCCACCCTTTCGGATAAGGGATAGTGTATCCTTTATCTGCACTTCCGAAAACCGAAATCCTCTGAAAACCGAACGTGTTTTCGTTCAGCGTAAGTCGTGCGCACGACCCCGACCCCCGCCGACCCCCACCCCCGACCCCCCGCCGACCCCCCGCCGACCCCGACCCCCGCCGACCCCAACACCCGACCCCCCCCGCCGACCCCGACCCCCCACCGCCGACCCCGACCCCCCGCCGACCCCCACCCCCGACAAATTTCCCAGTCTTATAAAATACCTTCCGAAATCTGAAATTTTCCGAAAACCGAAACACGGCTGGTCCCGAGGTTTTCGGATAAATGATAGTCTACCTGTACCCTGTCCCTGCCTTCTCCCCATATCCCTTGATCCCTTTAGCCTTAGGAAATATATCTAACTCCTTCTTGAAGATATTTAACGAATTGGCCTCAACTGCCTTCTGTGGTAGAGAATTCCGTAGGTTCACCACTCTCTGGGTGAAGAAATTCCTCCTCATCCCTGTCCTAAATGGCTTACCCCTTATCCTTAGACGGTGACCCCTGGTTCTGGAATCCCCCGCCATCGGGAAAATCCTTCCTGCATCTAGTCTAGTCGTGTTTGAATTTTCTAAGTTTCAATGAGATCCCCTTTCATTCTTCTAAACTCCAGCGAGTATAAGCCCAATCGACCCAATCTCTCCTCATACATCATTCCTGCCGTCCCAGGTATCAGCCTGGTGAATCTTCGCTGCACTCTCTCCATGGCAAGAGCATCCTTCCTCAGATAAGGCGACCAAAACTGCACACAATACTCAAGATGTGGTCTCACCAAGGCCCTGTACAACTGCAGCAAGACATCCTTGTTCCTGTACTCGAACCCTCTCGCTACGAAGGCCAACATACCATTTGCCTTCTTAACTGCCTGCTGCACCTGCATGCTTACCTTTAGCGACTGGTGCACGAGGACACCCAGGTCTCGCTGCACTTCCCCTTTTCCCAATCTATTGCCGTTCAGATAATAATCTGCCTTCCTGTTTTTGCCATCAAAGTGGATAACCTCGCATTTATCCACATTATACGGCATCTGCCATACATCTGCCCAATCACCCAACCTGTCCAAATCGTACTGGAGTTTCAAGGCATCCCCCTCACAGCACACACGCCCACCCAGCTTTGTGTTGTCTGCAAAATTGGAGATATTACATCTAGTTCCCTCATCTAGATCATTAATATATATTGTGAATAGCTGGGGTCCTAGCACCGATCCCTGCAGTACCCCACTAATCACTGCCTGCCACTCGGAAAAAGAGCTGTTTATTCCAACTCTTTGCTTCCTGTCTGCCAGCCAGTTCTCTATCCAAGTCAGTACCTTGCCCCCAATCCCATGTGCTTTAACTTTACACGCTAATCTCTTATGCGGGACCTTATCGAAAGCCTTCTGAAAGTCCAAATACACCACATCCACTGGTTCTCCCTTATCTATTCTACCAGTCACATCCTCAAAAAATTCCAGTAGATTAGTCAAGCACGATTTACCTTTTGTAAATCTATGTTGACTTTGTCCGATTCTATCACTGTTTTCCAGGTGCTCTGCTATTACATCTTTTATAATGGACTCTGGCATTTTCCCCACTGCCGATGTCAGGCTTACCGCTATAATTCGCCGTTTTCTCTCTACCACCTTTTTTGAATAGTGGGGTTACATTAGCTACCCTCCAATCCATGGGAACTGTTCCAGACTCTATAGAATTTTGGAAGATGACCAGCAATGCATCTAATATTTCTAGGGCCACTTCCTTAAGTACCCTAGGATGTAGATTATCAGGCCCTGGGGATTTATCGGCCTTCAATCCCGTCAATTTCCCGAACACCATTTCCCTACAAATACTGATTTCATTCAGTTCCTCCCTTTCATTAGATCCTATGTTCCCCGACATCTCTGGGCGGTTATTTATGTCCTCCTTTTTAAAGACAGAACCAAAGTATATATTTAATTGGTCAGACATTTCTTTGTTCCCCATTATAAATTCCTCTGATTCTGACTGCAAGGGACCCACACTTGACTTCACCAATCTTTTTCTCTTCACATAGCTATAGAAGCTTTTACAGTCAGTTTTTATGTTCCCTGAAAGCTTACTCTCATATTCTATTTCCCTCTCTTAATTAATCCCTTTGTCCTCCTTTTCTGAATCCTAAACTGCTGCCAATCCTCAGGTTTGCCATCGGAAAAGTTGGTCTGGCAGACTGAAGAGCAGAGGCACACTAGACTGGCGCAGTTGTACTTTGAGGGAGTGGCTCAAACATGCAAAATTTCCTTCTTGTGGTCACACACCAGTTGTACTTTGAGGGAGTGGAAGCCCTTGCCGTTGACAAAAATACCTGGATTGTGATGGGGTGCCTTGAGGGCCACATGTGTGCAGTCAACAATGCCCTGCACCCTTAGAAAGCCTGCCAGGTTGTCGAACCCAACCGCACGCGCAGTTAAACTGGCTTGAACCTTGGAGAAATTGATGTAATTGTGCGCGATGGCAAAGAGGGCATCGGTTACCTGCGTGATGCAAGTGTGTGCAGCCGCCTGGGAGACGCTGCTGATGTCTGCTGCTGATCCCGGGAATGAGCCTGAAGCAAAAAAGTTGAGTGTGGTGGTGACTTTGACAGCCACTGGTAAGGGGTGTCCACCTGCTCCTCTGGGCTCCAGGTCTTGCTGCAGCATTGCGCAGATGTCACCCACTACCTCTCGCGAATGTCTGAGCCTCCTTTGGCACTGCTGGTCAGTCATGTTGAGGTAGCTGATCCTCTGTCTGTAGACCCTGTTTTGGGAATATCTCCTGTGTCGATGTGCTTCCATGCGCTGGCCCTTTCTGGCCTATGCAGCTTCAGGTGGGTGAGCAGCAGCTTGGAGCTCCTGCTGTTGCTCCTGCAGTTGGTGCTGCTGTTGGTCAGGGTTCTGCTGCTGCCGCGGCTGGTCTTCGTCTGAATCTGATGTCCAGGACGAAAGGAAATAAATAGTTCCCATTCTTCTGGTATTTGCCTCAGTTGAGGAAGTGCTCATTCAAGATGGTGAGATGGGTTTCCCAGGAGGTCACACTGGAGATGGGTGTCAGGCTCCAAACTTCCACAACAATGAGTAGACCTGCTAAAAGTTCCCCCAGACCTGAGACAACAAAGTTCTGTCACCTGCAAATGATGATTGGTGAAATCTCCTTTTTAATGGTGGAGCTGCAGCTGTTAGTAAGCATTCCACTTGTGAAGCCACCAGGATTCACTGGCGTGTTCCAGAGGAGGTGGGTGTAATGATATCAGCAAATAGTGATGTTATTTGCCTGTTTGATTATCATGCCTTACCAGCATATTTGCAGGTATTGATTACTTATGCCTGACCAGCAGAGGTCATGTGACAGAGACAAGCAGTTTGGTTTAGTTTCAGTTTCATTGTAGATAAACCTCAAACATGATGTCTCCTGTAATGCTGTTAAAAGAGTTGAACAAGACTTTAGATTAAAATACATTCTCTTTCATAAATGTCTCGTCATTGAACCCACAAAGAAATCAATACATGGTGTCAGAAGTGATTGAAAGAGATGAAGAGAAAAAATCTGAAGTTAAATCAGCTCTCCACAAATTAGCAAGCCAAAAGAGAACATCGTTACTTACCATTAGAGAATAGCTAACGAAGTGAAAAAATGGAAGGTTTACACCCACCGGCGACACTTCAGTTGACAGGTAATGTGGCTGAAAATTGGAGGAGATTCAAACAACGTTTGGAGTTGTTTTTATCAGCAATCGGAGCTGATGAGAAAAGTGATAATACGAAATCGTCAGTGCTCTTACATGTCGTGGGTGATGAAGCGCTGGAGGTGTAAAATAACTTCACATTCGCTGCTGCTGGAGACAAAATGAAGTTAGATAAAATAATGGAACAGTTTGAGGCCAACTGCATACCTAAACGTAACGTGACGTTTGAGAGGCACAGATTTTTCACATCTGTACAGAAAACGGGAGAGACTATTGATCAGTATGTGACTGAACTGAGAAACTGAAGCAAAACATGTGAATTTGGGGGACTGACAGACTCGCTGATAAAAGACAGACTGGTGTGTGGTATTCCAGATAATGGTCTAAGGGAAAGACTGCTAAGAGAGCAAGATCTAGACCTGGGAAAAGCCATAGCACTGTGTAGGGCTACAGAGACTGTGAAGTTGCAGGCAAAGGAGCTGTTCAGTGACAATAGCTGCAACGCGGATGCAGTGAGAACCGTTTAACAAAAAGAGCGCCAATGTGAAAAAAGAGGCGTGGCCAGCGAACGAAAATGAAAGGGACAATCGAAAGTCATGTAGTCGATGCGGTACACAGCATACACCAAGAAAGTGTCCAGCATATGGTAAAACATGCAATAGTTGCAACAAAAACAACCATTATGCCCGTTGCTGTAAGAACCAAGTGCAACAAAGCAAGGTGCATGCAGTAATGAAAGTGAGTCATAGAGTCATAGAGTCATAGAGTTTTACAGCACAGAAAGAGGCCCTTCGGCCCATCGTGTCTGCACCGCCCATCCATCCCTGTCCAGTCTAATCCCATTTTCCAGCATTTGGTCCATAGCCCTGTATGCAATGGCATTTCAAGTGCTCATCCAAATGCTTCTTGAATGTTGTGAGGGTTCCTGCCTCTACCACCCTTTTAGGCATTGAGTTCCACATTCTAACCACCCTCTGGGTGAAAAAGCTCCTCCTCAAATCCCCTCTAAATCTCCTGCCCCTTACCCTGAATCTATGCCCCCTTGTTATTGACCCCCCTACTAAGGGGAAAAGTTCCTCTTTGTCTACCCTATCTATGCCCCTCATCATTTTGTACACCTCAATCAGGTCCCCCCTCAGCCTTCTTTGCTCCAAGGAAAACAACCCCAGCCTGTTTAGTCTTTCTTCATAGCTGAGGCGCTCCATCCCAGGTAACATCCTGGTGAATCTTCTCTGCACCCTCTCCAAAGCAATCACATCCTTCCTATAGTGAGGCGACCAGAACTGCACACAGTACTCCAGCTGTGGCCTCACCAGCGTTTTCTACAGCTCCATCATAACCTCCCTGCTCTTATATTCTATGCCTCGGCTAATGAAGGCAAGTATCCCATATGCCTTTTTAACCACCTTATCTACCTGTTCCGCTGCCTTCAGAGATCTACGTACATGCACACCAAGGTCCCTCTGACCCTCTGTACTTCCTAGGGTCCTACCACTCATTGTGTATTCCCTTGCCTTATTTGTCCGTCCAAAATGCATCACCTCGCACTTTTCAGGGTTAAATTCCATTTGCCACTTTTGCGCCCAACTGACCAACCCGTCTATATCGTCCTGTAGCCTGAGGCTTTCCTCCTTGCAATTTACCACCCCACCAATTTTCGTGTCATCTGCAAACTTACTGATCATCCCTTTTACATTCTCATCCAAATCATTTATGTAGATCACAAACAACAAGGGACCCAGCACCGATCGCTGAGGTACCCCACTGGACACAGGCTTCCAGTCACAAAAGCAACCTTCGACCATCACCCTCTGCCTCCTGCCACTCAGCCAGTTTAGGATCCAACGCGCCAAGGC